>NC_063183.1:33257169-34463419 GCF_023159225.1 Perognathus longimembris pacificus | reverse complement strand
CATTTTCTTGCCAGCACACTCTCTTCCTCCTTTCATGAACCCTTCTTAGTCCTGGGCGTCACTTTGAGTTACTTAGAATTAGCTGCTTTCGGATGATGCACGGAGGCAGACACCGGGCCGCCGTCTGGGTCTTTGCCAGCAAATGGACACAGGAGCTGGAAGCGGGCAGGCTTGAGTGGAGTCGCTAGGGAGCCGCTTCTCCAAGACAGCCCCTTGCAAAGTGGAGCCCCGCCTCTGTCCCCCTGAGCCACACCGGGGCAGCTCCTGGTGTACCTTTAGGACCATTTCGCTTGCTTTCTTGGTATACCACATGAGGTGCTCCTGACCTACTCAGGTTATCTAGCTCCCTGGCCAACATGTTTTGGTAGGTTTTTGCTGTTGTGGCCTTCCTGTGACCTTGAGCTAGAAGGTCTCTGCCTGTGATCCTCCTTGCATACGGGTCCCCCTCCGCTGAGAGGCATGTTTGGACCAGGGGTGTCAGGAAGGCGGAGGGAGTGCCGACGGGAAGCGTGTTCCCTTAGAATATTCCCATCGCCTTCGCGTTAGAGCGGAGTGGACCTGCCGACAAGGCCCGGTCATGAAGCGCCTGACTGGCCAAGCCGAAACCAGGCCCCATCACCAGGGGGCACTTTGAAAGCTGTCGTTCCTGGTGCCTCAGTCTCTCGTTGCAGGAAGGGCGTAGCCACCGTATCGGAGCACACAGTTTCAGTGAACTGAGGCAAGTGAAGAGTGTAGGCTGCTCTTCGTGATGTGCTGCCGGAGGTCAGCCCCAGGGCCTGGCGCGCGCAGAGCCGGCTCTGCGTGGTTGAGCCGCGCCTGGTGGGGCTGGCAGGGCGGGTGTGTTCTGAGGATGGTCCATGCTGATTGCCGTAGTAGCTGCACTCTTCCATTCCCAGGAATGCACTCCTGTACATTGCCCATTCGACAGATGGGCAAAGGAACAATTCTCCAAAGAGTAAATACAATATTCTGCCTTTCCAGCCACGTAGGCTCTTCTCTCCAACTCCTCACCCTTTTGCTTCATCCTCCTGATTGCTGAGATCACAGGCGCACCACGGGCGCGCTTCCACATCTCCTTTCTACCCTTACAGAACACTTGCGTAGCGGACGATCTGGTACGCCTTTCTCCTTACACGGCTACGTGCTCCTAAGCAGATGTGATCCATGCTTGTAGGATCCCCTCAGCTGAGAGGGTGCTCGCCCAGTGGTGGACGGTGCCAGGAGTGCTGGGGGGCAGCCTCGGCCGCCCGTGCGAGCGGCTCCTGTGACCCCTGGCAGCGTTGTTGTTCAGGAAAGACAGGGAGGCGGCAGCCCTGTGGAGATGTTGCTTGGGACCCCCTTGACCCGCAGCCCCTAATTGTTTGCAGAGAGGATTAAGTACTAAGGGGTGCTGAGATTTTGCGGTCTTGGAGCCAGGCCGCAGGCTCCTGGTGGGCCTGGGCGGCTCACCTGGGCAGCTGCCCATTGCCGCTGAGGTGGGCCACCAGTGAAGGACCGTCAGCCGCGTGCGGAGCCTCCTCCGTTCCACCCCTGCCGGTGTCCTTCTGTCTGTCCGCCGAGCAGGCTGCACGGCTTGTCTGGCACGGTCACGTGTCTGTGATCCGGATTTCACGATCCTAGCTCTGTCTGCTCTCTGCTTCCGCCCGGGCACCGTCTGCATGGGGTGGGAGGACTCCTGGGCCCGAGGGCACGCCGACTGGT
Source organism: Perognathus longimembris pacificus (assembly GCF_023159225.1). Taxonomy (NCBI): domain Eukaryota; kingdom Metazoa; phylum Chordata; class Mammalia; order Rodentia; family Heteromyidae; genus Perognathus; species Perognathus longimembris. Next base: position 34,461,718 of record NC_063183.1, on the reverse strand, counting down.
ACACCCACTCGCTCACTTTGCCTCCTACCTCCCCTTCCGCGAGGGACAGCAAGCCGTGGTCTGTCCTTGGGGATAGGTTGTACAGGTGGATGTGCTGCCGGTCCGGGAATCCCTCTCTTTCAGGACTAAAGGAGAGCTCAGCGGGGTGCAGTATTCTTGGGCAAAAGGTCTTTTCCAGTGCGGAACTGTGAAACGACATGTGCTCTCTCCTGGCCTGTGAGGCTTTTTGCTGGGAAGCCAGTTGTGAGAGCGTGGGGACACTCGTGTGTGTTATTTGCCTCTTTTCTCCTATAGCTGTAGGAGCTTTGATTATGACAATCTAGGGGTAGACTTGGTTGAGTAAACTCTGAGTGGTGACTTTGGGCCTCCGTGCATCTGGATATTTGTGTGTTTGGGAGATATTTCTGTTATTATTTCCTGTTATTGTTTTCCGTGTGTGTGTGTGTGTATGTTACTGGGTTTGAACTCAGGGCCTTGTATTTGCTAGGCAAGCACCCTCCTGCTTGAGCCATGCCTCAGCCCTTTTGTTTTACTCTAGCTTTCAGATAGCGTCTCATGCTCCTTCTACCTCCTTCTGCTGTCCAGGGGATTACAGGTATAAACCACAGAAGAGGATCTTGCTAACTTGCTTGTCTTTACATTTTTGCCTTTCTTTCCTTCCTCTTTTCTATGTTTGCTCAGGCTGACCTCCCATCTCTGCCTCCAGAATAGCTGGGATTAAAGGCATGAGCCACCACACCTGGCCATATTATTTCTTTTATCATTTTGGCATGCCCAAGTTCTTTTGTGAGCCCTAATAATGCACATATTTGTCTTTATAATGTCTCAGAGTTTCTGGAGGCTTCTTTGTTTCTTTTTATTTTTGGTGCCCCAACTGTGTTTTCAAATAGCCAGTCTTTGAGCTCAATGTTTCTTTCTTCTGTTTGATCTATACTCCTTTTGATGCCTTCAAAAACAAAAACAAACAACTTTCCCCTGAACTTTTTTGTTAAAAGAGGCTCAGAAATTCTGCAACATAGCAAAATGAGCTCTTGATGATAAGCCACATTTTCATGACAAAGACAAATACTAGAGCTTTCTCTCCTTGTAGGAAGGAAAAGGACAGAAAAGCATTTAAATTCTAAATGAATGAGAAGGCCAGGTGCTGTGGCTTATGTCTATAAATCCTAGCCATGGGGAGGTGGAAATTGGAAGGATCACAGTTTGAGGCCAGCTCAGGCAAAGAAAAAAAAAAAGGAGTAGGGAGACCTTGGCTCAACCAACAAACTGATCATAGCCTGCTCCTGTGACCTCAGCAGCCCAGGAAGTAGCGAGGAAAAAACCCTAAAGCAAGAGGCCTGGAAAGCGGCTCAAGTGATAATGCACCCGCTATGAAGACATAAGGGCCCGAGTTCAAACGCCAGCATTTCCAGAAAAATTAAACCTAGAGTAAAATGAATGTGAAGCCAGTATGCAGTTCTTACCATTCCAGTTTAAGCAACCTCCTTTGCTTGCTAGTGCTCTTTCCACTTAAACCACTTTCAGAATGTTGATGGCTATGATTCTCAGTCCCAATGCACACCGTTCCAAATTGTTGTTGTGAGGACAATGGCATTGTCACTTGGTCCTTCCTTCTCGTGTCGCATATCCCCGTACGCCGTTGCTCTGGGGGGAGAAGAACATGTGTGTAGTGGTTGAGTGATGAGTTTGCGTGGCGTTTGGACCGGGCGCTGTGGTTTTCCGCGGTAGCGTGTTTGGGCACAGGCTGCCCATGCCTTGGTCCCTCCTTTGCATGGAGTCGATGGTTTGCTCTGAGCCGCCCTGGGCCAGCCCGGCAGCGCGGGGGAGTGGCAGCCAGCCGGGCTCGGGGAGGGTGGCCGCCGTGTGGACAGCGCTTCCCTCCCCTCCGTCCAGCCCGCCTTTCCAGTGGGGACCAGCACTCCGCAGGTTTATGAGGCATATTATCATCTCCTTAGTACTGTTTCTGCCATGGCGTTGCCTTATTAGATGATGGTCCCCTGCTTCACCGTCCCCGGGGTTGTTCCACTTACCCGTGGTAATTTCCATCAGAAAGAGTTGGCGGCAGCCTAAGTTGATAAAATGAAGCCAACACTTAAGTTTGATCTGGTTCCTACGATGACTTACGTTTTAACAAAATGCTGTGCTAGCTGTTTTCTCTAGAGACTCATGGAAGAACTGGCCAGGGACGTCAGCTCCAGCCAAGCTCGGATAACAGCAAGCTTCCTGCGGCGGAGAGGGCGGAGCTGGTGGGAGGGCTGGCCCGGGAAGGCTGGCTTAGGGCTGGGCCCTGGCCCTGGAGAGGGGTCTGGCCCAGGGAGCTCCAGGAGGCCTCTCCACACACACAGCTAACGCAGGTTTACAGCGGACTGCTACATCTGGAAAGGTTGCTGTTAGCATGCAGTTGGGTGACGTTGACAATAGCTTAAAATCTATGATTCTTTTACACAAACAGTACTATGCTTAAGTGAGTAAAATGCAGTTTGCTTATTTCTGCAGTAATTGCTGGTACTTACCAACTGTGTCAGCGTTTGTCACTGAGCTTGATAAAGAACTTAATATGTTAAACCAGATATCATCTCAATTTCTGAATGATGTAGCTCCGTGACCTGTGTTCATTTTCCTAGCTGTGTAATTGAATAACGGGAATCCGGTTTGTGTTTGTGTGGGTCAGATCCTAAGCCAAATGTCTAGGTGTCTGGGAGTCATGACCTTGAAAAACGGGCAGAATGGCTTCACAGGTAGCCACGACTCCACTGTGACTTGCAGTCCTTCCTTTCATCGGGCCTGGACACCCAGACGGCCGCCTTTCCGTCCCGGCTCGGCGAGGCTGGGACCCGGCGTCCAGCTTTGCCAAGGGTGTCGCGCCCCACTCATCCCACAGCCTCTGCCACGCCTCTCCCCGAAGGTCCCCAGACGGGAGCTTCGTCTGCAAGTGGAGGGTGCCTATTTTAGGTGGAAAACGTGTGTGCACATAAAATTCAACCCTGCCACACACACAGTAGGTACTCGGTTCCTGAGCAAAATGCATGGATTTAAAGGTGGGGTGCTGTTGGCATCTTCACTGAACAGTGTGCACTTTCTCTTTGCGTTTTTTTCAAAACGGTCTGGTGAAACCCCTACTTAAACAGTACATACATAGTGCTGTCGTGATACACTACCTAGAGATGGTGTAAGGTGTGTGGAGCATGCAGGTAGGGTGTGAGCAGGTCCCATGTTGCTTCCTATCAAGGGCTTGAGCACCCTCATTCCTGGGGTGAGGAAGCAGCAGCCCACCGGAGACTCTTTGTAACCAGGAGACTGCCACTGAGGAAAAGTGACCTGCTCACTCAGACTTGGGCGCTGCCTGTGCGGTGGGCGTGAGCGCCCGTAATGCATTGGAGTGCGCTGTGCGGTTATCACAGACATTACCACAGGGCACGTGCACACGGCTCCCCAAAGCCAGACTGTACTCCACGCTCTTTACCTTGAACACCGCAGAGTCTCCGTAATGCCACCCAACTTCTACCAGAGACTTTCCACCTTTCAGCAAACCTCAGCTTTCACTTTATCACTTCAATTAAGCACATATTTTGTGGGCCCTTTTTGGCTTAGAGGTCAGCATAACTTTTACCTTTCTTTGAGGTACCGTTTTCTTTTTGAGAGGCAGGAAGATTAAGGCAGAAGCACTCAGAACACACAATGACGTTAAATGTAGCCCCTGATGGCATGGCTTGGCTGAGACCTCTCTGTTAGTGGACCTGCAGTAGTACATTTGTGGAAATTTTATTATTTTTTTACTATACCCGATCAAAATCCCATGTAATAACTTTGCCAGTAAGACCAACTCTGTACATGTGTGTACACATATACACATGCTTTTCATAGTTAGCTGTCAGCCAGTTCTGTCTCCTCTCTCTCCTGTGAAAGGGACAGGAGGGTTTAGTTTGGTTTTTAGTGATGGCTGGGAGTTACTTTTATTGATACATTGAGGCCTTTAAAATGGACCTGCTTTTTTCCTAGGATCTGTTGGGCATATGTTTGATTATAAACTATTACCCTGTGAAAAGTCTTTATTTTGTGATTGCCTTTGTTTTTTTTTTTCTTTACCATGTGGGCTTTTGCAAAGCTAATTTATCTTCAAGAAGACATATGCTTTAGGTCTGTGCTTGTTAATTTACCTTGGAAAAATTAGGTCATCATCAAATCTGGCAATGTGGCTTATAATCTTGGCCAAATGGTCTAATTAAAAGCTTTTCTTAGATTAGAAAAAAAGGAAAAAGTGCTTAGTATCAGTAATGTTTTTGTTTCCCCGTTTGTGTATATGAAGGTATATGTGATTTTTCATGTTGAATTAAAAGTATGTCGACTGCCTGCTGATACTTCACCTCTTTTCTCCTGCAGCCTCCAAGTCTGTTATAACCAGTATGCTGCGGGACCCTTCTCAGATTCCAGATGGAGTTCTGGCCAATCAGGTCTATCAGGTATTAATCACGGCTGTCCATTTTCAGTGGCAGTGCTGTTATCTGCCTAGCAGGGTAAAGGATTTTAAACCTCATTTAATTACTGTCATCATAAACTATCACTGAGGTCAGGGTGCACCATAAAGGCAGTGCAATATTTGCAAGAAGAGCATTTCACTTTTTAATAGCTTGCTTTTATAGTAAATAAAAAGCATGCAATTTTTGTTTTCTGTGATTAAATGTGAATAGCCTTCTGATCACTTTCTTTTTGGGGCTGGTACGGTGGGGGAAGAAAACTAATGACTGCTTTTAGGACTTGAGTTTTTTGTGGTACCCCCGCCCTTCTCTTTCTTTGTCTGCAGTGCATTGTGAATGACTGCTGTTATGGACCGCTGGTGGACTGCATCAAACAGTATCCTTCCCATAAAATTTTAGGTGTTCAGTTGACGGGCTCAGACTCAGTGGAGATGTGTCTAGCTTCAACCTGTCATGAAGTTCTGCTTCACAAAACACATCTCGTACTCTTCCATTTTACATCCAATCAGCTGGAGGGTCACGGCAGACCATTCTTCTTTACAGCCTAGGAAAACCCAGATAGGCTCCCGGAAGGTGTCAGCTCAGCAGTGAGCACGCACACACTGGCTGCAGATGGACTGGCTTTCAATGAGGTTAAAGGCACAGAGGTGCAGAGGCTTGGAATGTAACTGTGCCCATGACCGTTTTTAGAAAATATAACAAAGTTCCATAGGAAACTAGGCCAGTTCCATCAAGAGTTGTAGAATACATTTGGGGCCCGGAGTTCAAGGGTGATGTTACTCCAATGCCTCCTGAGGTGATCATATTTTAAAGGGCAGTGGAGTCTCACTGCCAGTATGCTGATTGCAGTCTGAGCTGTCGTTTGGACCTCTCATAAACATTTCTCAGGGAAAGCGGGCTAATTTTTCCCTTGGATCTGATTTTAAGGCTGCAAAAGCAGATGCCCAGTCATTGTTCATTAAAAATGTTGGGATTCCTGAAGAGTTACGTTTACTTCTTAAAATAGGATTGGGTGATACTGCTTGCTGGAGCAGACATGATTAATAATTTAATAGTGTTGTGGCAACAGTGAGAATGTTGAGTAAAACTACCATTTCAGTGATAATTAGCAATTTCCAGCGGTGGAAGGTCTGAGTCTGGCACCTTTTCGCACACACACGGCCATCCCCAGCTAGGTTCTGTTGGTGTGGATGGTACTGTAGCCTGTTGTGGCTCAGTGGTTACCAGTCAAGATTTTATTGGATGTTCTTGTGAGTTAAAGGTGTGTATGCACACATGTATATGTACATCTGCATCTGTGTGTGTATTATATTCCTCCTGTTTCACAAAGGCCTAGAGTCAAATTAAAAAAAAAAATTTAGGGAAAGATTCCCCATGTAGCTTAGATTCCTGCCTCCACCTCTCAAGTGCTGGGATTACAGGTGAGTACTTCCACATTTGTCTCAAAATTTTTAATAGGAAAAATACTTGGTCTCCTAGATAAAAGATTTGGAAATGATCTTTTAACAGTTCCTTCTTGCAAAAATATTCAGTACCTGCAATATAGCCATATATATGTGTATACATACACACACACACACACACACACACGCTTATGTCTTTGTTCCCCCTAACCTAGCTTAAATATATAAAAACATGATATTGTCACAAGCTTGCCTTTTTACTATGCTAAAGTGAAACTGTACTTCTATTTTCAGTTGAAAATTAATGCCAGTGTTAAAAATTGTGGGAGTGCCAACCTCATGTTGCTGCCGTGATAAAGTTTAGCACATTCACTTAACAGCTAACACTATCTCAGTATCTAGGGCTGAATTACATGTTAATTTTAAAGCACATAAAATAGTTAAAAATCAATTTAAAGTTAAGGTTTTAAAAGCATAATGTCTTTTGAAGGATTGCATATTGATTTTAAATATAACTCTCTAATTATACATGCATGGGCTACAGTATGAAGTCAACGGCTTTGTAAATGCCAGGAGGCTATTTTTCAGTAATAGTTGAGATGCTTACGGGAAACTAGATTGTCAGATTGTTGGCAAAGAAATGGCTTCTGAGGTTATTTACAAGTTTTGCCCATGGTCACAGCGTATGTCAGTAATAGATATTCTTACAGAGGCTAAGTGTTCTGCTTATGGGGCATTTTAAGTTCTATGTGGAGTAGTTCCCTTATTTTACTTTTTTTTTTTTACTAACACGTACCTTCTTCTTCCGGTTGTAGTATTGCCAATAGCATTTAATGTAGTACATGATTTCACTTGATAAAAGGATGCATCTCTATAAATTGCATTCACCGGCTGACTAGATTATAATTTTTGCCAGTAAAGTTACTGCTTTTGTAAGTTTATTTTCTGTACCTTGCATTTTATATGTTTATATATCAAACAAAGCAAAATCAAGAACTATATCTTTCCCAAATTTCAAATTGGTGGTTATTTTTATCATGCAGAATAAAATAGGCTAGAATGTTTATAGAGAAACCGATTTTATCTTCGCATTGAAGCAGTAGCAGTTCTGGATGCTTGCAAAGGTATCTCTTTGATGAAGCAACAGGAATTACTTTATTTCACACGGAAGGAAATTTGCTGGTTTCCCATGTGAGTAAAATGCACATCTGTTTATTGCAGTCACTGCAGCAGTGTTTTCCACCCCTGGGAAATGTCCCCTGTAGGCTTCTGTGTGCGTGAAGTCAGTTGGTCACTGGTGGGGAGATGCCACGCTCAGCACAGCGGTGACAGAACCCTGACGTTGTGCTCTCTGCCTGTGTCTGCCGTGTATCCTCCCGCACGCCGTGTCCACCGGAACCCTCCCCACCACGGGCGGGAAAGGCACGCTTCGCCTTTCCACAGTGCAGCTGCGAGGCCCAGCCATTAGTCAAGGGGTCGGCTCAGAGAAGCAAAGAACCGTAATGGGCTGATTGAGGAAGCATCCCGGGCTGTGGGTTTCACTTCTGAACCATCAGTAACCTCAGTTTCATGCTTCCACATTTCAGACGTAAATAATTTACCACAATAAGAGTGAGAGCACATTTGTGTGGATTAGGAGTCAATAATTTACCTCTCAAATGTGGGATGCCCCAAGAAAAGAGAGACCGCGGCGGGTTCTTGGTCAGAGGTTCTCAATGGGTTCTGCGTGGAACGTTGCACGAGATCGCGATTCCTGTGTTTTATTTGCAATTAGGAATATTGAAGGAAGCTGGGCCACGGGGGAGGGGAGGCGGAACTCCGGAAGGAGAGTCGGGGGTGGCGAGCGCTCTGCCCTGGCCGGCACACGTTGGGAGAGGGAAAGCTGGGTCCGTGCAGGGCGGGGTCAGGACTGGGGTCTCTGGGGGGAGCCGGGCGTGATGGAGCCAAGCGGAGGTGACCGTGACAGGGACAGCGATGGCGAGGGCACTGCGGCGCCCCCGCCCCTGCGCGGTCCCAGGCCTGACTCCCACAGTGGGCACAGCCTGCAGCGGGCCCCCCCGCTTCTCTGACAGTGCAGCCGGGGGTGCCCACCTAGAACACCGCTGTGAGGAAGAAGCAACAAGACGCCTCAGACCGTGTGTTCCCCGGTCCTCCAGGTAGCAGAGAAGATGAGTTGTCAGTGTCACTATAACGCGGTGTTGCTTGTGAGGGTCCTGAGGCGTGAACCCAGAGCCCGGGCACGGTCCCTTCGCTCCCGCGCCGCAGGCTGCCACACTCTCTCAGGGTACAGCTCTACTCACAGCTCTTGGACAGGTAAGTGAAGATAAGAATGTCATGGATATTTTTGGCCAGGCTGGCTTCAAATCCTAATCCTCAGATCCTCACGTAGCTAGGATTACAGGCATGAGCCCCAAGTGCCCAGCTTGGTTTTGTTGTTGTTTGTTTGTTTTTGAAATGCAATGTGGAAATCATGAACACATTTTCTAGAGGCTTCCTTCTCTGTACTCCCCGCCCCCCCCCTCCAGTGCTGAGTTTCTAGCCCAGAGCCTGTCATTGTCGGCAGGTGCTCTACCACACAGCCATACCCCCAACCCTGGGTGTGGCTTCACCTCGCCCATATCGGGCCTCCTGCTGGTTTTTCTCTAAGTCTCAGTTGCCTGGTCTCCACATTAAGGCTTAGACACCGATGAGGATGAAGCGCCAAACGTAGGCCATGTGATGTGGTACTGGGCATGTGGGAAGCACTGAGCCACTCTTGATGCTCTTGTGGACATCTTCCTGTGCGCATGGACTAGGTGTGCACATGCCCACATGCAGGGAAGAGTCTTGGAACAGCCTCTGCACCCACTCGGCACCCAGGTCTCTGCGGATTCGTCTACTCCCGCTTACATCGGTGATCCACCAGTCAGCTGATCGGATTCTCAGGTCAGGGCGGGTCACATCCGGGCGTGGGGAGTGACACCGCGGTGCTTCACGTGGGCTCACTGTCAGTGCGGTGTGAACTTGCAGGTTGACCCAACTTTTATGTCAGGGCTGGTACTTAATGTGTTCTAAATTGGGTGGGGGGATTTTTTTAATGTACATTAATAGATGTTTAAAATGACCCCTCCCTATTTTATATAAAAAGTTAAAATCAGAACCTTTTACAAATCTTCGTTGGTCAAAATACATCAATGAAAAAAGTCCATTTGGTGGGAATGCAAACTAATGCAACCACTCCAGCCAGCAGGCCAGAGGTTTCTCAAAACACTGAACATTAATCTTCCCTGTGACCCAGCCAGACCACTCCTGGGCATCTACCAGAACATCACAGCCAGGATACTCTAAAGATACTTGAACACCCTTGTTTATTGCTGCACTATTCACAATAGCCAAGTTATGGAAACCGACCAGATGCCCTAGGATAGATAGATGAGTGGATCCAAAAAAATGTGTTACCTCTACACAGCCATTAGAAAGAAGAATATTATGTCATTTGCAGAGAAATTATGAACCTGAAATCATGCTAAGTGAGGTGAGCTAGCTCAGAGAACCAATGATTGCATTTATCTCTCATATGTGAACGCTACCTGTAAAATGCCCTGGCACGTGCACAGGTCTCTAGACGCTCACACCCAGTGAGACCCAAGGAGGACCCTCCCAGGGGAGGAGCACACAGGCACACTGCCTATGTGCCTGTGATCATATCAAGTAATACATAGTGAGATGAACTCCAAGAAATAGAAGATGTTTTTTTCTTTGTTGTTGTTTTTGTTTTCTTTTTGTCTTGTGTTTGTTTATCTACCTTTGGGAAGGTAAGGAGGAACACAGAAGTGGAGGGATAAGCCAGGCACCAGTGGCTTATGCCTGTAATCCTAGCTGCATAGGAAGCTGAAATCTGAGGATCTAGGTTCAAAGCCAGCCCAAGCAGGAAGGTCCATGAGACTCTTATCTTCATTTAACCACCAGAAAATGGGAAGTGGCGCTGTGGCTCAAAGTGGTAGAGCGCTAGCCTTAAGCAATAATAGCTCAGGGACCACACACAGGCCCTGAGTTCAAGCCCTATGACGAACTACCGAAAGAAATGGAGGGCCAAAGGGTGAACAAAGGCAGCAGTGGTACTCTCTAGGCACTAGGTTGAAAGTGAACTATATAACTTGTGGGTGGAGATGGGAGGGAAAAGCTGGGAGAGAGGGAAGGAAGGGGTGACACTGTCCAAAAAGAAATGTGCTCCTTACCTGACTTATGTAACTGTAACCCCTCTGTATATCACCTTGATAGTAACTATACAATTTTTTTTTCCCCCAGTCCTGGGGCTTGAACTCAGGGCCTGAGCACTGTCCCTGGCTTCTTTTTGCTCAAGGCTGGCACGCTACCACTTGAGCCACAGCGCCACTTCTGGCCATTTTCTATATATGTGGTGATGAGGAATTGAACCCAGGGCTTCATGTATACGCAGCAAGCACTCTACCACTAGGCCATATTCCCAGCCCCAACAATACAATTTTTAAAAGAAAAAAATCCACTGTTTCAGTTAGACGAGGGTTTGGTGAATGCAGAAGTTCCATTGCTACAAGATGTAGGCTGAAGGGGAAACGGTTGTACTTGTCAGGATTTGACGTAGAGCCCTGATATTAGCATATCCTGAGAGTGCATTTCTGCCTGTGGTTCCTTCCTTAATGAAACCCCCCAGTGCCATCGGTCATGAGCACGAAGTCCTGCTGCGAGATTTGCTTCTGGAGAGAAACCTGGCCTTCCTAGGTAAGTGGGGCTCGCCTTGCTTCCTGGAGGAGCTCGAGCGCTTGGGGTGTGTTTTCAACCCTTCCACCTGCAGTCATTATGTACTGAGGGAAGAGAGAACGATGCTGATTGACGCTTGGAGTGTGCTCTCATTGATTTAGAACTGAGCGGGAACCGCGGGACCTAGTCCCTGCACACAGAATACATGCATGGGCTCGCAATTAATATTTTATGGAATAAGTGGCTGAAAGAATGCTTTAATATCTGTTGCAGTATTACTTTTGGTGTCATGAGATATTAGCCATAATCTAGGCCTTATGAGAGAAAGAAACAAAGAAATATTGCCTATAAAATGCTTTCTATTATTTGAGAAAGAGTGGCTAGAAAAATTCATGTCAAGTATGCTACTCTTGTGTGCAGGAGTCCTTTTCTTGAAGACAAAATAAATTTACTATTATTTGTATGCCAAACATTAACTGACATTGTAGATCTAATTTTTGAAAATACTGTGTTTTTGCATGTGTCTTGTGTGCCCACGTGCAGTCATGATTATTACTTCTTTCAACGTGTCTTAAGCATTACAAACGAGAGCTCAAAGCACACGGGTCCTCGCCCATGAACGCCGTCCGCGCCCTGCAACCAGCACGCCGCTGTCCTCTGCTCTCCAACTTGTCTTTTGCAGAGGTGCCTCACAAGCTGTGGTGTTATTATACAGATGAATTCACATACCGAGGGGCTGCATAGTGTAATCCTAGCACAAAGAAAGGAAAAACGTGGTTCTGTTCCAAAATGGACAACAGATTGACTGAGGAAAGTTCCACGTATGGTCTCATGCCAGGCTGGGAAAAGGAGTATGTTGAGTGTGGTACTGTAGTCATCTATCTCAAGTCCTGTGTTCTGTGTTTTTATTGACAAACTGGTAAATTGGATAGGGCGCTTTGGAACTCATATGCCACAGTCTGTACTAGGGGTAGAAAAGGTGATGCATTAATAGAGTCTTCCCCAATTACTGAGCTGAATTTAAGCGTCTGGAAGCAAAAAGTTGTTTCTGTAAGAGCAACTGCTTAGCCTATGGAAAAGCGTGAGGCAAGGAGACAACTTGATTTTTAAAAATGGGCAGTGGCTCACAAGTAGTTGTGAGGGGTGCTGGATGGGTGCCGTAAGACGGGTTTCAGGAATGGACTCTTCTGATAGTGTTATTCCATGCCTGTGCACACCAGGCTCTCCACTAGTGGCCAGGATGGGCACGTGAGTGTTCTCCGAGCTGCCTGCGGGCCGTTTCCTGGCACCGTCTGCCTCTGTGTGGCTGTCAGGCTCTCCAGACCAACTTGGCTGCCTCTGTCACAAGCACTAGAAGCCTCCGTGAAAGCGATAGCGGGAGGCGTAAGTGTGGCCTACCCTCGGTTCCAGGTCTCAGCGGGACAGCGTGGCGGTGTGGTTAGAGCTCTTTCTACTCAGATGCCACTCAGCAGATGTGAGATGGAAAGCAACAGGCACTCTGGGATGGAGACATGATTATGTTGTGGATCCATACCCCAAATTATATTAACCGACCTTTAAAATAAAGTGAGTTCTAAGAAGTTTAGTCAACTTCGTACAGCCTCAGTCCTGTCTTGAAGTAATTTCCTCATCCGCATACAAAAAGCTGTTAGTTTATTCTCAGCTTATTAAGCGTTTTCATGTAGTACTAAACTAACATTACTGTTAAAACATGGAAATTCAAAGCCTCGCATGAAAAAGGGTTAGGGAGGAATAGCTCTTTTACCTTGGAAATAGCTCTTCAAATGATTCGCTAGCTTCTCACCGTGATCAGTTAGTTACTGTGCCAGGGCACTTTCAGCCGAGTGCTCGCATGTACACACGTTGGACTTCCCTTCAGCCCTGTGAAAGCATGTGGGCTCAGGTGCTAGAGTACCTGCCTGGTATGGTCTGTTTCCAGTGCCATCAAAACAAATACAAGCATCGTGTGCCCCGGATGCCCGCTGTCCTGTGTGCTGTTGGCAGATCCTCTCTATATGCGAGTTTGGATCTGTGTCTCTTAGCAGGAGCTCACTTTGATCACCGTCCTGGTGGAAATGGTAGGCTGGGATCGTGCTTTGACTCCGTCCGTGCACACCTCGTTCAGAACCAGTAGCTGTGCTTCACAGACGAGGGGCTCTCCCTGGCGCAAGTCAGCTGTTTGCACGGAAGCGGTGGGGACCTGGGGGTCTTGTCCTTTGCGCCCCTCCCCCGGGGCCTTTGCCAGTGTGCACTTGGGGGATGGCTCCTTTCCACTCACAACCTTTACAGCGCTTGCGGTGGGCAGACACCATGAAAGACTGGAGGATGTCTTTGAACTTTCAACTCACACGTGAAGAGTTCCGGGGAAAGTTAAGGAGTCCTTCTTTCCGAGGATGATGGCTTTAGCGGCCACCTTTATTGGGCAGCACGTGGGCTACGAGGAGCTGTCCCTGCCCGAGCTTCAGCCGGGACCCTCTGTGCAGCAACCCTGTGTCTGCCACTGAACTATTTCTTTCCCTTTGTATCTCTCAAGTGCTCAATTGTACCCTCTGCTTAGCTCCTCTTTTTTTCTTCCTCACTTGGGTTTTGTGGGAGTTTTGAGAGCTGCAGACAGAAAAGGTGAGGCAGGACCCCAGAGGCAGTGACCAGACAGCAAGACTGCTTTCACCTTCGGGGAAAAACATGAAAGAGCTTGTACCAGAGCGAAGACAGGGCGCCCCCCTGCCCGCCCTTCATTAGTGACTTCCACAGCCACTGTCTGCTGCAGGTTCTTGTTAAGTTTGGCTTCATAAGGATGGCTCTGGAGGAATTCTCTGCAGCGAGCGTTTTCCTGTTAGGAGACGCTAACAATCATTGTGAGTGACACCTGAGAGGCGGTCTCTCCACCCCAGCCCCAGCTCTTGCGCACGTTTTCCACCAGTGCTCCTCTAACATTCCTGTGTTGCTCTCTTGGACTCCAGGAGGGAGTGCTTTGTACAGCAGGCCGGCTTCGTGAAGGGTGTCCCCCACTTGCTGTGAGAAACGAGGGTCTTCGCTGCAGGGTTCCCTGGGCTCCTGCTTCTTTATCCCCACCTATAGCAAGACCACCGGGCTGGGCGGCGAGGACCACTTGAGGTGCGTAGGGACAGAGCAGGTGGACGGCGGATGCTGAGATTGTTTACGTGCTGATGTTAGTAGAGAGACAAGAAGTGGAGTGTGCCCGTGCAAGTGTGGGGCCAGAGATCTCTGGGTGTCTCCCCCGGAGCCAGCCATCTGCCTGCCTGTCTGTCTGAAGGTTAAAAAGAAGAAACTGGACCCTAGTAGCAGGCAGGGTGTGGAGAGCGGGGGCTCTCTGGGAGGCCACAGCTCATCCCCCTCATCAAGTAGACTTGGGCACGTTCTTCCCTGGACGCAGGGCAGAGCGCCAGACTCTTGGTGCTTCCAAAAGATGAGACGTCTCTGGATCGTCACCAGTGTGCCACCTGGGTGTTTCTTGTAGTCTGCCTGCTGCTGGCCACATGGCTCTCCCTGGCCAGCTTAGGCCCTTCGTGCCTTTCACGGCCACGCTCCTCCTTACCAGTGATGTTTTGCAGCTTCTTTGGTTGTAAGTGGCAGACCACAGTTGCTCCCTCTCCCTTCTTCTCTCCCTCCCCCACCCTCTCTCTCTCACACACACAGAGTAATTGGGAACTGATAGATGTGGATACGCATCTGGAAAGATGGAACAAGAGACGTTTCCTTGTGTGAGCTCTGTAGTCCAGAAACAAAACAGGGCCACAGAGTCTTTCCATCTCACTGGACATACTCCTTTCTGTGCTGGTTTCACTGGAGTAGCGGGGCTGGTAATTCCATGTAGTTAGAAATCCCGGGGAAATTCCGGCCTCCTTTGGCTGTGTTGAGATCTTGTCTGGTATCCAACCAAGGAAAGGGCCGTGATCAGCCAACTCCCAGGGGTGTGGGTGTGCTCACGTCACACCCACTGCAGCCCCAGTGCGAGGGAGGCCAGGGCGGCGGCGCTAAGCATGGCAGCAGAATGGGAACTCACGGTCCTCACAGAGCAACCTGGTCTTGCTCGCTCCACATGATCAGAATGCACAGTGGGCTACAGCAGCTGGCCGGGCTCCCTGCTTCTGTGTGACTGTGGCGTGCACACAGGCACCTGCTTCTGTGTGACTGTGGCGTGCACACATGCACCTGCTTCTGTGTGACTGGCGTGCACACAGGCACCTGCTTCTGTGTGACTGTGGCGTGCACACAGGCACCTGCTTCTGTGTGACTGTGGCGTGCACACAGGCACCTGCTTCTGTGTGACTGTGGCGTGCACACAGGCACCTGCTTCTGTGTGACTGTGGCGTGCACACAGGCACCTGCTTCTGTGTGACTGTGGCGTGCACACAGGCACCTGCTTCTGTGTGACTGTGGCGTGCACACAGGCACCTGCTTCTGTGTGACTGTGGCGTGCACACAGGCACCTGTTTCGTGTCGTCTGCTTCTGTGTAACTGACATGCACACACGCACCTGTTTTGTGTTATGCCGGTGCTACCATACCTCTCCACATGGACACAGGCTGCCCCACGAAGGATCTGTCGTGAGTGACCACAGTTGTGTGGAGCTCGCATCCAGGGCAACACTCCTCTGCGTTTTGGACTCAGAAAAGGCTCTAATGACTGTCTGATGCACTTGAGTTTTTGGGTTTGTTTTTAGAAGAACTTGGCCCCAGGCCTTGAATCGCAGCTCGCACCCTCCCAGTAGCCTGTCTTGTTTTGAATCTCCTCACTCTGTGATGTGTATGTGTCCTTTTATTTGGTGCATTAAACCTAAAGGACTTAGAACGATTGGTTTGAAGTACAGAGGATTTTCACCTTTTTGATGCCCCCGTCGCCCGTCTGCAGCCACCAGCAGCAGGGAGCAGCTACCTAGCGTCTTTCTACTCTGCTCCGGCTTCTTGACCTCCATTTGTTTCCTGTCTTTAGAGCGCTTCAATTTTCCCTGGTATTGTCCCCTAAAGACACGAGCAGAGGACGAGGTCAGAGCAGTCAGTTGCGGTCCTTATTAGTGGCTTTGATAAGAGGCTTTTGGGAGAGAGGTTGGAATTAATGGCTGTAATGAAATTTGGGGTTCTGTGCAGGTTTCGTGTATGTGCGCCCTTGTCTCTGTGCAGAAAGCCTCTGCCCCACCCTTGTACCTCGGCACAAGCGGTACCTCTTGGCGTCCTCGCACCCTGATTTCCTACGTGGAAAACACAGTAAAACTTACCCTGAAGAACCTAAGGAGATAAGGAAAAAGGTCCATAGTTCCAAGTACTGAATAAGGCCACGTTTGGGTGGGGGTGGGGGGAGTACAATGCAAGCAAAATGCTAGTGTAGAAAAGATACGCTAGTTTTAATTGGGCCTCAAAAATAAGCTGTTGCTGCCCCTCAAGTTAGTAAAGATACACAAGGTACTGAAAGGGAATTTTTAAATCATACACACCGTGTATTTTATTTAATCTATTTCAGGAAACTTGACAGATTCATAGATGAAAGACGCATCAGACTTAACTTCATTTTTCAAAAGCTGTGACCTGGGATTTTGCATAGATTCTTTGGAAATAGTCGTATTTCTTAAATTTAAATATTTAAATAAAGCAGAACACAACAAAAAGAAAGCTTTTCTTAGTAGTCTTCATACGCCCTGTGATTCTTAAATATATGTTAACTAGTTTCAGATGTGTGTTTTTTCTCTGACTCAAAACCACCCCTTTATTAAAAAAAAAAAAAGAAATTGTGGAATTAGTACTTAATTGCTTTGGATATTTTAGGTATTTGGAGGAGAGGGTATTTCAAAGGCTAGAGAAATTAAATGTTCACAGTGTTCCTTATGCATGTATAATTCTAAAACTACCTTCAAAGCTGGGCACCAATGCCTCAGCATGTAATCCTAGTTATTCAGGAGGCTGAGATGTAAGGATTGTAGTTCAGAGCCAGCCCCAGCAGGAAAGTCTGTAAGGCTCTTATCTCCACTTAACCATCTAAAAGCCCAAATTGGGGCTGTGGCTCAAGTAGTAGCATGGTAGCCTTGAGCAAAAAAGTTCAGCACATAGGCCCTGAGTGCAAGTCTCAGGATTGGCACAAAAAACAACAAAAAGCAAAAAGCAAAGACAGGCCTGCCAACTTAAAAATAAAGACTTGTTTTATCTTTTATACAGTTGAAAAATGAATAGGTGTTTGGGATATGGAGGTTGATTTTGGGGGGGATGTTAATGTTCCTACTTTCTTCTAAAGTATTTTTTTCTTGGATAGAAATAGATCATTTAAACACCTGGGTCCTGCTTGGGAAATCAAAGACTCATAAGTAAATTACTTTGCTCAAATGTGTTTGACATACCATAAGAACTTGCATGAAAGATGAAACTGCCCAAGAAGGGAAATGTATTGCAAGCACCCTAGCCACAGAGGGAAGGGGAGCGCCAAGAATTCTGCCACCCAGTAAGAACAGCAACACACAGTGTCACTGTCCAAGGGAGACCAAAGATAGAGAAATAATGGCAGGAACGGCAAGGCAAAACCTTGAATTTGGGAGTTAAGTCAGGCGGGAAAATTATCGTCAGCCTAGGTAGGCTTTGCAGGAAACAAATACTCTTTAAAATAGAGTTGATTTTTACTCAGTTGTCCTGTTTGAGTGCTAAATATGTGTGGAGCACACGCTGGAGGGGAGGGTGGAGCAACGGACAGAACATTGAAAATAAAGAGAGAAGTTGCCTGACCTCAGACCCCCCCCCCCCCGCACTGGGGTGAGGATGAGAAAGACACAAGCCCAGCAGTAGCAGGCGCCAAGGGGGCGGCTGCGGGCGGACCGGCTGATGAGCACAGCCAGGATCCCGGAACTGTAAACGTGACAGGCCACCCCAACTACTCCTGGTAAAGCACTTGTCGAGGGCCAGGTAGGTGGGGCTGGCCTTTAATACTCCTCCCCTAACGGGATGCTCAGCGGAGGGGACATTGCCTGGTCCCAGAACAGGTGAGCGAGGCCAGCTGCTCACAGGTTCTCCTTCATGCTGTCCTTTGGCTGCAGCTGCAGTGGGAACCAGCTTCAGGCGGACAGAGTGGAAGGGAAAGAGAGGGCAGGTGTGTATGTGTGAGAAGAGTGCGACAGGCAGACAGACAGACAAACTCTAGGATCCTTTGAGGTTCTCCACAAGAAGATGAAAACTTTTCCTCACTCACTTGGTGCTTTGTGATCAGGTTTGGGGACCGTGTGTTTAAATTTTCACTCTTAAGTACCTCGCGCACTTCCAGTTCTAACGGTTGCATTTGTCATTCGGGTACCATGTATACGAATGTGCATCTGCTTTTAAAGGGATTTTACTGTGTGCATTTGGATTGCTTGATGACCTTTGAAATTTTGTTTTGAGCTGCTGTCAGAAGCATAATCATTTTTTAAGCATCTGCAAAGGCTGAACAAAGTAGGATAGTTTTAATAAAATATTAATACATCATTTTAATGTCAACTCAGCATTCAAATCTGCTCATCGCCTCTAAAACACCAACTCAGGGTGCCTGGGTTGGTTTTAATAAAAACCTTTCCACTAAACATGCTCATTATGGTCTGAATACAGTTGAAGGTAGAATTCTGTTCGTATTCTCCCATGGGCCCGGTTTCCAAATTCTCATTGTTTTAAAATAATTCATATTTTATTATCTTACCAGTTAGCTTGAAATTTTTTAAATCAGAAGGAATGTTGTTCCAAATTCTGGCATTAACCCTTCAATATCTGGATATCGATTTTTAGCAAGATTCAACACGAATGTGTACATTAAATGAGTACCTTGTTATTAAAAGGTTGTTCGCATTTAAAATGCTGACTTTCCAGGATGTACTACGGAAGGGTTCTAAAGCAGTGTTTCTGAGCATTGGCCATGTAACCACTGTCTCGGGCTGACAAATGGGTTGGAAATAAGCTACCCCACGCAGGGAAGGGCCATTAATTCTAATCAGAGGTGATGCAGGGAGGCGGATGGGACGCAAGGCCGTGTCAACAGCCAGGGGTGTTAGAGGACCACACAGCCTTCCTCGCTACTTGGCTGGGCCATTAGTTGAGGTTGGGTGAAGACAGAAAGCCATGTCTGGAATTGAATGACCAGGTCACTCCAAACGGTCTAATGGACACCCCACCCCCACTCCTTTAACGCTGTTACGAGTCAAGGACAGCATTTAGAAAATGTTGGAGGACTTTTTTCCTTTTTTAGTCAAGCAAGTTTTGAAACTTGGTCAGGCTTTCTGATGTGTGTTCCCTTTCCTCCCAAAGGATTCATTGATGTTCACAAAAGATCAAGAAATTGAACAATCTTAGAGGGAAAAAAAAAATCTTTCAAACGGTTTGCTTTTCAGAATTTCATATTGTTAGCTGTACAGCCCTAATAACTGCCAGAAACGGTAGCATACCACAGGACTTCGTTCTTCATGGTGATTGTTCTGCCCTTTTCTTGTATATAGCGATAGTTTAACTAATTGAAACTAAACTTTGTTAATTGCTTTAGTGAAAGCATTTATTTCATAATTGTATAATCCTCTGCTTGTGACTTACTAGAAATTGTCAGTGTTGGCTGATAACAATGGAAATGTAAGAATATGGGGGCAAAATCCTTTCCTTTCAATCAGTAAGTGTATTTCTTTATTTTGAGTATTTTCAATTACAAAAAAAAGATAGCTAATGACAGCTTGGAATAATGATGTTTATAATAAGTACAAAAAATGCAAAGGGTACAAAAAGCATTTTTGTGACTGTGCTTCAGGTTTGAGAGGAAAATTCATTTATTCTGACACAGCATTGCGTGCATAAGAAAGCTATGTATGACTGCATTAGTAATTTTTACACATATTTAAGAAAGAAAAGCAATTATGTTGCTGTCTTGTTAATGGAATACTGTTGTAAGTAATGGTGTTTGTTCTTCTCGTAGATGAAGATCAGCTCCGTGCAAAGGGTTATGACAAAACACCAGACTTTATTTTACAAGTACCAGTTGGTGAGTCCTTACCCTCTTGTATTCAGTTGTTTATAGAGAAAAATCAGTATTTTTTCCATTCCTTTAAAAAAAATGTGTTAATACTAGCAAATGTTATCAGAGTTGATTAGCTTTATAAAATTGTAACTAAAGGGTGAAATACTTGGAATAAATTATCTTAAAAAACAGCAGAAAATTATAGGCTTAGATGAAATCTCTGCCCCAAGAACCTTTACGTACATTTGAGCAGTGAAAATACCTTGCTAAGACATTTGGGTTGCCATTTTCGACTCGTTGCTCTGGAGTCTTGTGGCTAGCCAGGTTCCCTTTGGTCTGCTCGGCCCAGTCCCTTGTCAGCTCAAGACTGTGTTTCTCGGACGACAGAGAGCCCGGGAGAGTGTGGTGGGAGTCGGAGGATGCGATGCGAGCTCGCGGTTCCTGTGATGAACACACACGCGTGTTGCTTCCTAATTGCATCCCTACCGACGCCTGTGCGAGCGGCTCCTCCACGGCGTGAAGCGTAGGGGCCTGTGGGGAGCTGGGAATTTCCTGTCTTCCCTTTCCCCGGCGTCCATTAGTAATGCTTTGTCCCCTAGCTGTAGAAGGACACATCGTTCACTGGATTGAAAGTAAAGCCTCATTTGGTGATGAATGCAGCCACCACGCCTACCTGCATGACCAGTTCTGGAGCTACTGGAACAGGTGAGGCTTCGCCGCGTGCATCTGAAGATAAACGATCCTGAGCTGAAATCTCATGAGCAAAAAAAGACTGGGTTTAGCGGGTAAAAAAATGCCAGTAGCTTTTTTTTCCTGGTAAATATAGAGACTTGATTAATCTATTCATTTCAGATAATTTAAACATCTCTACTTTTATAATGTGCCTCCATTTTTTCTAAACTAAAAAGATCTCTGCATAAATTCAAATTGGTTTATCTTCTATTTCCTATTCACAGTATATTAGGAACATTTTAAATATGCATAACAAGGTTTGGTGCACATTATGATGCCTATACTGGACTTTTTGGTGTGAAATTTACGTTTGCTCTTCAACC
The DNA here is from genome assembly GCF_023159225.1 of Perognathus longimembris pacificus. Taxonomy (NCBI): domain Eukaryota; kingdom Metazoa; phylum Chordata; class Mammalia; order Rodentia; family Heteromyidae; genus Perognathus; species Perognathus longimembris. The sequence goes on along the minus strand of NC_063183.1, from coordinate 34,441,105 downwards.
GTAGAAAGTAATTCACCCCCTCCCCCAGTGCTCTGAGGACAGTATCCGGACCAAGTAAAAGATGAGAAGGACATGCCTTACAGTGGTGTGAAACCCTTCACCTCCCTACCGCTTCCTGTCACCATTCCTGGTGCCAGGGCGATCTGAGCAATGAAGAAAGGCAGTTTTACCAAGTCTCTCCCTCTTTCCGTGCCTATATCCCATTTTACAGATACCACCCTCAGGAGAGGAGACGCTGCTCCTGCAAGCGCGCTCTCTCTCGCACCCGGTGCTACTCCCAGTGTCTCACCAGTGCCGTCCCCAGTGCAGTTGTTGAAACATTGGTAGATCTCCTGTTGTCCCTGGAAACAGGAGGTGGATCATAGGATGAACTTCCTAGATCAGTTGTGTTCCTCCATTCCTATCCCCAAACAAGATAGCAGTAATAACACTAAGGTTGTTAGAAGACAGTCGCTTCTGTGAACCAGAACCTTGTCCTAGGGAAAAAGGCAAAAACAGTGGCAGGCTAGAAATTTGGCATTGTGTTGTAACTCAGCCTTATAAAGGGCCAGCAGACCTGGCCTGTAGCAGCTGTGCTAAACTAAGCCTACTTTTTGCCATGGTAACAATGATCATGACAAAATGCTGGATGTAATGGCTTTCTTGATTTTCTTGTGTAATTGCGCGTAGCATCCAAGCTTTACTTTACAGGGATGGAGGAGGAAAGTGCAAAATGTTTTAGAAATCAATGCTGCTTCAGCGTTTCCTGCGCTCTATTTGGCCATTATTCAAATTAGCAGCAACGTGGCAAATTGAATTTTAGATTTTTAGCAATTTTATGATGAGCTTGAAATGGTAAAGAAAGCATCATTTTTGATGGTATAGGGTAATGACAAGAAAGTTAAATTGTCCTAAGTTTAGGTTATTAAAGAATTTTTTAAAAATCAGTAGAATAAATTGTTAATTCATTAAGAATTCCTTCCATTACTTGGTACTGGTCTTTTCTGAAGACCAAGTGTAATTTGAATTGCAAGAAGTAGTGCTTACTTTTAAAATTTCAGAATGACATCTTCATTTTAACACACAAAACTGTTGAGTGACTGCAGTCACCATTCAGCAACATTAAGTAATCTCATCACCTGTGAGATAAGCCTGTGATTACTGACGTGGCTGGGGGGGGGCGGGGTCCGAATGGTAGATAATTTAATGCAGTTGCCTGTGGGTGGGGTTTTAATAGGATTATGTTTCATTCTACTTTTTCCCAATATAATCTTTTACTTACACTACTATTGACTTACATACCCTGAACCTGTTCTTTGAATGAATGCCAGCTAAGTGGGTATAATCCATTTGTGGCATATTTTGTGATAAGAGAAAGTCTGCCTTGGTTTTAAATGATCCAAATTGTTATGGGAGGAAATGCCCTACCTAAAAATTACTGTTGAAACCAATTACCTGCAGAAAACTTTTTTTAAAAAATAGATAAATAGTACCTGCCTTCAAGATGGAGCACCAAGGCCTTTCCTGGGGTAGAACTGTGGGCTCAAAATAACCATACAGACTTTCTAGAACTTTCAAACAAAATGTGAAGCTTAAATGTTCATTCCACATCTCCTTTGATATGTAGGTGTTCTCAGTCAGTCTCACGTTATTGTCCATTTTGCTTAAATAGTCATCTGCTGTTTCCTTGACCTTGATTCTGGGGAGATTTGTCTCCCAAAAAGCAAATGATGGCCAAAAGCAAGATGAAAATCTGAGGTCCCAAAGCGACGTGTATCTTACAAAAGGCCTGGGGGACAGATGGCCGCTGGGGACGTTCTGTTGGTCCATCAGAGGCCTCCCTCCCTCCCTGGAGGAAGCCGTGACCAGGTGGTATCAGGGCAGCCCTCTAAAGCCTGGGCGTGAGTCCTGCCCCCTCACTGATGGGTGGAAGGGAGAATGGCTACAGAAGCGACTGTGTACCCTCCAAAGCCATTTCTTGTCTGTTGGTAGGATGTGAGGGGAGATGGATCCAGAGGAAATCTGGTCTTGATCCTACTAATGCACCCCTGAGAAGACCAAGAGCTCAGTTCCATCTATCAGGTTTTTGGACATTTGGCTCCAGAGAGTCTCCTCTCCTATAAGCAATGCTAAGCCAATACCTCTGCCACAAGAATTGATTTCACTCCATTTCTTACCTCTTAAGTATTTTTTAAAGATCAGTTATTTACTCGCTGGTCTACTGATTGCTCTTGCTAGTCTGTTATAACTGGAGAGAAGATGCATTTAGAATGGGCTGAGACACAGTGAAGGCTTGAGGAAGGTATTTTTTCAGAGGGTGGCCAAAGTTTTTCCTGTATTAAGATACTTTCAGGAAGCCTGCAATTAGCCAAATCACAGATTTTCAGTTATTTCAGTCTTGTTAAAAACAAGGCTGGTCACATCTGTCTTAAGTTGGAGTATGAGCCTCAGCTAGACGCTCTCGCAAACCTTCAATTACAGCAGCCTCGGAAGCACGGCTGCCACGTACTAACAAGTAGCAGTGGCAGCAAAAGATAGATTGACTAATAATTAGCAAATGCGCTGGAGAGGACTTCTGTAAAGGTAAAATATAATAATTTACTTTTCCATCTTTGCAAGTGGAGTTGGTTGCAAGATAACTGACATCCCATCGTCCCAAATACTTGACACTGTTATTAGCTAGCATAATCTCCAAATATTCAGTGAGAAACAAGGAAGTGTTCTCTTTGTAGTTGGTACTTTTATAAAAATGTTTTCGCATAACAAAGTACCATTTGTTGTCAGTGTCTGGAATATAAATAACAACTCATATTTTGTCTCATCACTCATGGTTTTCAATGATGACTTTCAATCCCAAACTCAACAAAAACAGAAATGTTGTCTTAGGTATTTGGATAGATGCCTCAAAGAATAAGGTGGTTCTGGAAGGAGGGATAACTAATAAACAAAAGCACCTGGAGCTTAGATGGCCGCTCCGCGTGGCTGGACAGAAAGAGCTGTGTGTTCTCTTGCTCTCGTGTGCACGTGTGCACTCAGAACAATCACACCCGAATTCTTACATTGGATTTCTTAGATCGTTGGTTGTGGTTCTAGGGTGTATGTTCAGGTGGCCCTTATCTTCCTGAGTAAGTGTCCCCAGAGTCCAGGGGAATGACATAAAGGATGCAGCAGGGGACAGACCAGGTCAGGCCAGCTGCCCCGTACTCCCTGGCAGTACTGCAGGGCGGAAGCAGAAAGCCTGGTGGTCACAGGGCTCAGTCTGCCCTCAGCCCCACATGCCCCAGCATCTTGCTCATTTCTCAGTACCTTGTGGTGCTGAGTGTCACTCAGGAATCCCTGGGGCTATGGGGGCGGACGCCCCATGGCCGTCGTGGGTCTGCTCATGCTCACCTCCCTCCCACACGTGTGGAATAGGAATTTGAGTCGTAAATCGAATCCCTGCATTTCATGCTTTTCTCATACACAAGAAATCTGTTTAAAGCCTGCTTCCTATGAGAATATGAGTTCCAGAATCAACTAAGAATTAAACAGGATGTTCGCCATTACCATATTCATATAAAATTACAAGCCAATTGTGTTTGCATTCTTTCTGCTCTTTCCCTTGTATTCTCACAGTCTACTCTCACGATTTGTGTGCATTCCATTTTCTTCCTTCCCTTCCTTCCTCATGTGAGTCGCGGCACTGCCATTTCCTCTTGGCTCTGTTGGATTCTGCCAGCAGGTGCCTTGTAACCTTCCCTGTTTCTCCTTCCTAATCTGTTCTGCCATCTCCTTCCCTTGTCGTGAAGCCGAGCTGTGTTAGAGACTCCCACATCCCCATTTGAACTTGAGCCTTCTAGTATCCTTAGTATCATAGTCCAAGTGATCATGAAAAGTCTCTTTATCCAGTGGCAAGGACTCAAAAGGACTCAAAGCTGGTCCACTGGAGTCGCTACAATAGTCATCTGTGATGGCGTAAGGTCTGATAATTTACGAGTGCGTCACACTGGGAGTATGTGGGCTAATAGGCTACTGTGTAAAACCGTATTGAACTCAGCATTGAACTATGGTATTTCTCCAGTCGTCCTTGCCTTTCATTATTGGCTTCACATAAGATGAATATTTTCATCATTAAAAATTGCTAACACAGCAAACCGTAGCAAACTGGTCCATCATTGGCAACGTATATAGATAATGATAAGGTCAAAATATGTTTATGGAGTTCCTTCTTTGTAGAGATAGTGAATTAAGCACTCAGGGCATACAAACGGGAGTGGAACTTGATGCTGCCTTCAGGAAATGTAATCTAGTCTAACAGGGAAACAAAGCTTGTGCGTGAGTCACAAAAGTAGCTAACACTGAGTATCACCTATGTTGAAGGCCTGGGGCAAGCACTTTAGTGCATGCAGCAGTCCTTTAAAATACTAACGTTTGAACGCCTTTTCATGTGAGAAAGCGGAGGCCTGAAGAGGCTGTGTGCCGAAGTGACAGACCTGATTTAGTGACTTGTGACGGTGATGCGCATCGGGACAGAAATGAGGAGTTGAGGATAGGAGAGCACTGCTGCTCTTCCTTCGTCTGCACTGACGTCAGCCGTGGGTGACTTCCGGGTGACAGTGGTGGTCATGGAAATGAGCTGGCAGCACGTTAGCCTAGATGGCAGCAACGGTGCGCGGTCAGTGTTACCAATGTAGAAATGATGTATTTAGGGGTGTGAAGCGAAGTAGTATTGGTGGTTGAGGGTGGGTAGGTAGCATTGTTACTGAAGAGCTAGAAGTAGAAAACAGTGTAGACTGACAGTCCCTTCAGTCAGGGTGTGTACTCCTGTCCAAAGGCACTGGTGAGTAGGACCAGAGTTCAGGAGTTACAACCCAGGTGGGTTGATTTAGGAATGATCTATGGCAGAAACAGTTGACCTGTTTTGTTTTTTTTCACAGAGAACAGAGAAATATGTTTCATCTTATAGAGAGGGAAAGATGACAACCATCATTTGACATCCATAATAAGGATTAAACAACTAATAGTATTTATGACTCTTAAGCACATACAGTTAATTAGAAGCCTTCAGTGTAATTGAATTGAGCCTCACTGTTGGGGGTAGTTCACATCACTTCCCAGTACAAGGCACGTGTGTTCTTATGTTGTGCCAGCATATAAGAAGCTCGAGCGTTTGACACTTGCTGGAAAGAAGCCTTGGGAGTTGTGTTTGTCAGCCAGCCGTGAAAGCCATTCATGCATCCCGAGTCCAGCGCACATCCTCAGCCCAGGGCTGGGCCCTGAAAGGCCAGTCTTCTTCCTGCGGAGTGATGGCTTGTTGACATATTTTGACGCCAAGCACAATGCCGAGCGGGTCTGACCTTCACACACCACAAGGGACTCAAGTTTGGTCTGATCCCTGACACTCACTGCATTTCTCTATTTGCCTTTTCCTTTCTTCAGAAATAGCTCGAGCCTCCCGTGAAATGCCGTCCTCATTGTAGTGAGGAATTTAAATGGCTCTAAATGATGCTGTGTTTGTTTTCTCTAGGTCCCCCTTTGTTCCTGTTAACATCAAGCTAAAAAAAAATAAAGTAACCTACAACTATGAATATATCTGATTGGAAATTCTTAGTTTTCCAAACTGACAAATTCTATTTTTTAATTAGTTTATTACCTTATTGTTATTACAGAGGTGATGTAGGGAGGGATTAGAATTACATGAGTCGGGTAATGAGTGCATTTCCTTTCCTACAGAGTCTTCTGCTCCCTCCCTCTCTCCCAGTTCCTCCCTCCCATCTCCACCCAGGAGTTGTATAGTTCACTTCCAGTGTTCAGTGAGCTCTACTGCCGTACTATTCACCCTTTTTTCCCTCCAGTTCTGTACCCTTCCCCCAACCCTTCCAAGGGCATACTCTTGAATACACCATACAGAAGGTAAAGAAGACAGAATCACCAAAAACTAAAAAAAAAAAAAAAAAAAAGGAGGGGGTAGAAGTTTCTTGTTTCCATATCTTGGAGTTTGTTTCAGTATGCATATTATTTTATATAAATATAAAGAGGCACTTAGGCCTTGTGTCTTTCTGTTTCTCTTCTTAACAGTATCCCTTTTTTGGTCTAACTGTGTGTGAGCATTTAGAATCCTGTACAATTCATTTTATCCAAGTGCATTTTTGATCTACCTTATACATATGAAAGAGAACATGGGCTGTTTGTCTCTCTGATCTTAGCTTATCTCATTTAACATGATTTGTTCTAGTTGCATCCATTTCCCAGCAAGTGACATTATTTTATTCTTTCTAATGGCTGTATAAAGTTCCATTGTATGTAGATGCCACCTTTTTTGGGGGGGAGGGCATCTGGGCTGTTTCCCTGCGGCAGTGAACGTGGATGTACAGGTGTCCTTATCATATCCCGGCCCATGATGCTCAGGGTTGATGCCCAGGAGTGATGTGGCTGGGTCGTAGGGAAGGTCTATGTTTAGATTTTTGAGGAACCTCCAGACTGCTTTCCAAAGTGGTTGTACTCATTTACATTCCTACCAGCAGTGCAGTAGGGGTCCTTTCTCTCCACATCCCCACCAGCATTTATTGTTCAAAATTCAAAATATTGGGGTGAGATGGAATCTCAGAGTCGTTTTAATTTGCATTTCCTTTGCATTTCCAGGGATGATAAACATTTCCTTGCCATTCTTCCCTCTTTTGAGAAGTCTTTCTTTAGCTCTTGAATAGTTACCAGGGGAAAACTAAACCAATGAGGCCTGTGTGCTATAATATATCATCTTTCTTTATCTTGTGATAGAAAGCAATGTGTTGGTATTCAAATGTTTGAGTATTGCTTCTAAAATGCATGATTAATCTATGTGCAGGTTGATTTTAGGTAGCTTTTGAAACAGTTACATTGTAGATTTATCATGTGTTAAGATGTTTTGAAGAGGTAGATGGACACGAAAGTTCTGCCAAGAGACTTTGCTGTCAGGTATGTTAAGATTTATATACTATGAAAATGGGGCTTTGGTTACCACTACTATTTCTCCCTTCCTTCCTTCCTTCCTTCCTTCCTTCCTTCCTTCCTTCCTTCCTCCCTCCCTCCCACCCTCCCTCCCTCTCTCCCTCCCTCCCTCCCTCCCTTCCTTCTGCCAGTCCTGGAGTTGAACTCAGGGCCTGATCTCTGTCCCTGAGCTTCTCTTTGCTCCAATACTGTTTAAGATGAGAAGCATGTGTTCAGAAAGATACTCTTAGCATCTCCATAGCTAATCAGTATCAAAATAGTGCAAGCCTTTAGGCTCAACTTTACAAAGTGTAGCGAGTTTATGTTTGTTGTTTACTGAGAAGTGGAGGATCCTAGTATTTTGGCCAAATTGTCTCCAAATGTGAGGGTACTGCTAAATGCAAGTAAGGTGCTATTGTCCAAGGTAAGTCTTTTAGGGCAGACGTAAAATTAGGACTGAAGCTTTGGTCCAGCCAACTGGCGTGACTGCTTTGTGTCATCGTTGAAGCTCCTGTTGGCGGCCTGGACACAGTTGAGTTTTGTTTGAAGGGTTTTCCTGCGCTCGCTTCCATTTCACGTATTACCCGTGTGATTCTGTCCTGGGGCGGTGGGCACTCCTGCCAGCGTACCTTCTGCTCTTCTCTGTCACGCGGCTCCGGCTCCAGCTTCCTGGCACTCACGCAATCCGGTGAGTCACGGGAACAAACAGCCCCACTACTCTGCCCACCCGAGTCCAGGTCACACACATCCACTGTGGGGAGCGGAGCTGTCCCCTCCCCTCCGCCTCTCCCGATGCTCTCCCGTTGGCGTTTCGGTCTGCACTGTGAGGGACTCTTCATGGCAAGACTCTGTCTGCTTAGGAGTAGGTGAAGACTTCTTTCACGGAGCTTCGACAGGGATTAGCTTTAGTTGTCAACCACGGGCTTTTCCCACTGCACCTCTTCTGTCCATTCTTCATCCAGCACTGTAACCCAGCACAGTTCCCTGCGCTGCTGGGGCGTGCAGCAAGCCACGTCGCTACAGTAGAAGGGAACTCAGGGTTTGGATTTCTGATAGAGGAAACAAATCTGTTTAACGAGGCTGATTGGTGGCTTGATAGCCATAGCTTTTTCCCCCCAAGTTCATCCATTAAGGACCGGACCTAAATGAACCCGACTGTTTATAATATAGCCTTGTAGCTATCTCTTTTCCTCAGAAATTACACTACAAAGTTGTGGGTTCCTGGCCTGCTTTTTTATAAATTCATTGTTGGGGGGGGGGGAATCTATCAATTATTTTCACAAGCAATAATTCATTATAGTTGATCATAAATGTCAGGAAGCAAAGACCCAGCTGAAGCATTTTGTCACTAATCACGCTGTTTTTCTTCTAATTAGTTAATTTACATTTTACAAATTAAGGGTAAAATTCAGACTGAAGATAACATCATAGCTTTAACTGACCTATATTTGTATCTGCCAAATTTAAGTTAATTAGAAATGTAGATGCTGTTTGTTTTATCTGTCAGAAAAGCTCATATTTTGCTTAAGAGAAAAAAAAAGTAGACATATTTTCTCCTCCTCGGCATTTATCATCTAAATAATAGTCTTGCCAAAATGGCAGCCTCATAATAAACTCTTTTCAGTGGAGTGATGGGTAATGAAGCTTGCTTGTGAAGGCAGCGAGAAATGTTGTCTGGCCGAATGCGTGAATATGATGGCTAGAGAATCAGTGGACTTTCTCAGCCATCCATCTTTTTAGTAGCCTCTTACACATCTGAATATTTTGATAGATGATCTAATAATTGAGTTATCTATCTTTCTAACTATCAGAGTTGCATAAAAATTATTCTCACATGCTACTGAATATTAAATATATTAGACATCCGGTGAAATTTTTCATCAAAAGGCCAAAAGGTGAAAGATTTTTGTTATTCTATAAACACCTTTTGATAGAACCCCCGAAGCCGTCAAGTTGCGTCCCCTTGTGAGCGCCTTGTGTCTTGAAGACACGTGCAGCGTAGGTAGGGCACGTGGTTGTCTCGGTGGCCAGTGGGATGCAGACCCCGGTCAAGTGGGCAGATGCCGTTCACTTGTGTGTAAACCACACATCTAGACACTTACTTGCTAGCTGTGTCTAGAGCCAGTGAGTCGTGTATTACAAATGCCCCACACGAGAGCACACACGTGAACAGGCCCATGCTTGTGAGGTGCCTGCCGTTCTGTGAGGAAGAGAAGTCCTACCACGAGAGAAAAGGCTACCCAGGTGTTTCTGCAGGACACCGTTCTCCCCCCTCAGATGGTTGCCTGTGGGGAGGTGGAGAAGGTTGGTTTTGCCTTGCAGTACTCTGTGGAAAGCCAGTCCACAAGCCAGCTTCGCGAGTACGGAGGAAGCGGCCCAGAGATGGGCAGGAGGTGCCGGCTTTCCTCCCGCAGCTCCTCCCGCAGCCTGGCTCCTTCAAGGTGACCTGGCAGGGGCGGCTTCCCCTTCCCGGCGCTCAGGCAGAGCCGGCGTTGGATCGCGCGTGGGGGGGTCACCCAGGCTTGTGCCCCTCCTGGACGGCATTCAGATGAGCAGGGCCTTGTCACGTGGGTTTCTAGTGGCTGACCCCAGTGAGAGCTCTCCATCCGCGCCATGGAAGGAAGTGCTGTCAAGTCTCAGCCCCAGGTCCCTTTTCTTCTCTAAGGCCAGGCTTAATTTTTGTTCTCACTGCACCCAGAGTGATGGTGGATGGCAAAATCACCAGAATTAACAGTCTTTAAGATTTTAAACCGTAAACTACAGACAGTTATTTCTAAATACCTTTTGAATTGAAAAGCGCTGGAAATGTAAAATCAAAGAAACAAATATAGTCAGAAACAAATATAGTAAAAAATGTCTCGAATCCTTACTCTGTGTGGTTCCTAACATTGATTTTTAGACCACAGTGTGCCGTGTTTACAAGTTTGAGGTAAGACTGTTTTTCTCTTCATTTTCTGGACTGAAGGGAGTAATTGAGAAAAGAGAGTGCCAGTACTTGAACTCTTTCTATGGGTTACATCTGTGTAACTTCTACTCTGGTAGTTTGATCTTTTCTTGGTTTGGAGAATTTTTGCTTCCATGATTTGTGGGTGGAAGAAAACATGTTCATTTTATTGTAACAAGGTATAGCTCAGAATTTTAAACCCTTAGGTATCTATTTAAATGATACATTTAAAACTACGTGAAATGACAGTATTGAATGGAACAGTCCTTTCTTAATCCAAGGCGCAGCATCTGTGTTCTTTCTAGCCCGTCTTTTGATTAGCGTGGCCTCATCCATCACTGGTCTTTGATACGAACACCAAGAAGTCATGTCCTTTTGTTTTAGGTGATAAATATGCCGTGGTCATGAATACTCGTGGGCAACCCAGGATTTACATCTGAATTGTCAAAGTGTAACTGCCCAGCTCCTGTGATGAGTCACATTATGGGTGCAATAAAGAAGTTTTTAATTTGTCATGAATAGGCCTTGGATGGTGACATGATGAGGCCGTGTTGGTTGTGATGTTAGAGAAACTTGTCTTTCCCCCACCATCTCTCTAAGATTGGTCGTTTATTAGTGAGGTAGTGTGCCACAGGAGGCTCTCTGTGCACATTTTTACTTTCCTGGCACTAGTCTGCCTCTTTGGATTTTATTATTCAGGCTCGATGGTGGGTGGTTCTTATCAGAATGAATGCTATTTGAAGTAGCAGCCTTCTGGTGGACAACCAATCAGCATCAAGATTTGTTCTCTCTGGCTGTGACTGCCACAGACAGGATTTCTTTCCATTTCAGCGTTATTTAAAGGTCTAGATTCGTTGTGTTTTCTGCATCAGTCTCTTGGATATCTTTGACATCACAGTTCTTACTTTATCAGAAGTCCTCAATGGCTCAAATGTATTTGTGGGTATGCTGGTTTCTGAAATGCATACTGGCCTGCACAAACCTGTCAACGCAGTTTTGTGGTAATGGTCAAAACCTTGTCACATCCAGGTGTTTTATTTGACACTTCCAAGAAATTGGGATCATTAAAATTAAAACTAGTACGAAGTCATGATCTTTTCATCTACTGTATGAAATTTTTAGCCTATATGTGGTTATCCAGTTCTTTTCTATTAAGTAGGCAAGTGTTTTGATTATATTACAGTTTCGTCTTGTAGTAAGTCTATGAGTTTATGTATAGTGGGTATTCAGTGAAGACTTAATATTTTGACAGTTAGTAACTTCAACAAAATCTGTGTGAAGTTTTATATGCTTTTTTTTTGTAATCCCAGTGGGACTATTTTAAAAAGCAAAAGAGATGAGAGGTTTTGTTTTCTTTTTCAATTGATTGATTAGGTGAATTAGCCAAAAGAATCTTTACCTTAGAATGTTAGAAATTTGCAGCAAAGTTAGGCTGTATATTTGAGTTTCATCCAAAATCTTTCCATAGAACTCATTGATACAGATTGAACAGAATTAAGTTTTGTTGGGTGTATTAGTTCTCACATCAGAAGTGGGTTTGTCTTGGGTTTCATTTGCTCTGATTGATTTAAAATGGAAGTTTAACAGTCATTTTGGGGGAATTATTTCTTGATTATGAGAAGACAAAACTAGATATACTTGGCAATCAGTTAATTCTTGTCATCATGGCTTTCTTGTTCTAATTCTTCCTTTAATTTCTTAGAACTTCCTTTATCGCCTGTTTCACAGAAAGTAAAAGTCCTGTTCATATTGGTTTCCCAACAGAAAATAATTTCTTAGTGACTTTACAGCTCAGCCCCTTACACTAATTGAGATTTTTGTACTGTAATGTATGTGTTTGAGTGTTTGAGACCCTAAGGTTTTTTTGCCCAACAAAGACAATGATGCTAGTGAGCTTCTGTCCAGAGTTAATCAGCTGCGGAATTTGTAAACTGCACATGTGTCAAAGTTGGAAATGCTAGCGCTCTAATAGAAGCTTGAAAAGGTTAGATCTGATAAAAAGCCGTCAGCAGTTAAAGAAAGTGATTTATGGGAATGTAATGACACACAACGCCTCATTTATCACTCACACATAGATGGGGTAAGGTTCTCGTGTCATACTTTAAAAACTTGACCAAGTCCAATTGTCAAAATAGATACTTAATTGCCCTTCTTCTTTTTCATTTTGATTTGTTTAATTTGAGCCTGCTAATTTTATCCATAATTACTCTTATTCACTTTAATGGGGTTTTCTTTAAAGTCATTCTTATTTTGGATTTTTCAAAAATTGTCTATCATTGATGTTTTCTGAATATTTACTAGGTAAAACAGCTCTAGAAAAAGACTTAGCCATGTGTTGATTCACATTTTCATTTAACACAATGAAAATATATTTCATTTTTTGTGAATTAATGCTTGTCATCTTTGTGAGCATTTTATAAAATGCTAAATCTTGTATATATTTGCCTTTTTTTTTAAGACAATGCTGCCAATTGGTTTTCCATCTTAGGAGCTCAAATTAATATTTAAGCTCCAAACAAATTATATTTTATGAAAGCCTATCTGTCCCCTTAAATCATCCTTTTAAAATAAGGTGAAAAGACAACTTCTTCCTCAGAATAATTAAAAAGTAATTCTCAGTTATTTCCATTCTAGAAAAGCTTGGAACTGCTAAATATTTGCTTGTTTAATGTTATTTGGTTTATGTATAAATGCCACCATTAAAATTAATTACTTTAAGAACTAGTAAAGCACAGTAACATAAAAACTTAGAAACTCTTTAACATACAGGACAAAACTATTATGGGTTGGGGAAGTTGTCCCGATGACTAAATGAACAGGTGTAGGTGTTTCCCTTGGGCCCTCAGCAGGCAAAAAGTGAACTGGCAAAGTTGGACAGTTTTCCCAGCTTCTGAGCACAGTGTTGCACTGTCCTAAGAGTGGTGGTCCAGGTACAATTTCATAAGAAGCAGATTCTTCACAAGACAAAGACATAAAAACCAGGGAATGAAGATGCTGTCACAGGAAAGCAACTTGAGACATCTGAACCTGGTGCTTTTGCCCTTGTTGTACCTGGATTCCATCAAACCGACAAAACATACCCACACATTTTAAATAAGCGATTGCAAGTTGAGTGTAGCTCATGTGAATTCGTAACACCTAGAGGTTAGGGTTAATTTTGGTAGGAATAATATTGCCATTGTGACCTCGTGTCAGAAATTACATTATATAAGAAAATACCTTGTTTTCTCAGAGCCGCGTTAAGAATATGTACGCGGATGAGTGTCAGGGCGTCCGAGTTTCCTTTAGTACGGTACTGCAAGGTGGGGTGGTTGAGGGCAAGTGTGCAGACGGACATCTGCGGGAGGGGACTGCCGAACATCCTTGCAAAGATCAAACAAGATCCATGTCCATCTTGTTGAAGTGTATTGTTTTTAATATAAAATTTAACTTAGGCTTTCACCTCTAATACCTAATAAGATAAAACAAAAAATGCTTTTAAAATCTCCAAATTTATCCAAAGAGTAATCTTAAGTCCTGTTACAATTTGTTAGCCCAGTATCGAGCCCCCTTCTTTTGTTAATATAGAGAAAGGCTGTGCAATTTTGAAGAAGAGTTTAAAATATGACAAATCTTTTAGCGCATTTTATGATCTCAGAATATTGACTTCCTAAAAGCAATGCAAATCATTATTGTTGTTTATTTAAAATGATTGAAAATGTACAATTTTGGACTTATCTCCAGGCTAGTAAATTTTAAAGCACTTATAAATCTTACATTTTAAGCTTCTTTATTATTATTTTACAAAAGCATTTCCTCCCCCGTTCCTTCTGTTTCTTGCCTACCTCACTGTGCGTTTCTTCTTTCTTTCTGCCATACCAAAGTTAGAACTTGAAGACTTTTTGCTTTCTCTCCTTGCTTGTTTAGCTGGTTCTTTGCCACTTGAGCTATGGCTCTATTCCAGCTTTTTGCTGGCCAAGTGGAGGTGGAGTTTTAGGGACTTGCCTACCCAGGCTGGATTTGAACCTAAATCCTCCAGATCTCAGTTTCCTGAGTAGCTAGGATTATAGGCACGAGGTATCAGCTCCTGGGTTTTCTTGAGTAGGAGATACAGTCTTCCACCTCAAGGGAAATTAAACAATATATTTCTAGAAGTAACTTGTCCAGAAATAATGTGTATATATTTAACTAAAGAATCACACTTCTTGTATAATATTTTAAGTCTGCATTTGCTCAGCTGTGTAAGCACTTATAGCAACAATACCAACACGGCAACAAAATTGGAAATCTCAGGCTGTCAAAATATACACTGTTCTGGAGACCTTTTTAATATGGATTTATTCACCAGAATTACAGTAAAGGATATTTAGCCAAATATATTGTTTATCTATTTTGTACATCATTTACATATATTGAGGTGACATAAGAATACCCTTCTAGACATTAATCATTTCATCTGGAGTAATTCTGTTATTTTTCTAATACCATGGTTAGGAAAAATTTATATCATATTTGCTTATGTGTTCACCAAAATAAAAATTATCTCAATCTATGAATCTTGCTAGTTTGTCCTAGTAACAACTGTGCAGGAGTACATTTAAATGCCTTCGGTGCAGGGTGAGAAAAAGAAAGGCCTGGTCCCTTCTGCATGTGCGCTCAACTGTTCGCCCTGGTTAGAGAAAGCAGCCAAGCGTGGTTGCAGAACTTGTCAGCAGCAGAGAGAAGATGCAGGGTGCTTTGTGGAGCTTTAAAGACCTTTCTGGGAGATAGATCTAATTAAAAAGTAAGCAGATTGTTCATGGCAAAGAAATCTTTTGTTAGAAAATTTCACAATGTTTGTGGGTTACCTCAGATGAGAAAAACGCATCCATGAGTCGATCACACTTGAGTCACGTGACGGTAAAGCCTGTAAATATCGTCCTTTAGGTTTATGGGTAAAGATTATGTATTGAAATAGCATTTAAATGACCTCCTTTTTCTGATTGATGCGTTGATTGACTCTCCCTTGTAAAGTATGAGTGTCTTTCACAGTTTTTCCCCTACCAAAAGAAATCTTTTTACCCAAATTGTTTTCAGAATGATCAGAACAAGGAACACATGCTGCACTGTTTGTCTCAATTAACATATCAATATGTACAATATTCCCTGTTAGCATGACTAATACTCTATAGTCAGGTGTAAGGAAGAATTCCAGGGGCATACAAACATTCCTTCAGGTACTTTTAACTGTCATATTAAAAATAAGAAGGAAGAAAGATAAAGCTCTTGTGTTTTCTGCTGAGTTCAACCCCAGTGCCTCATGAACAGTCCGTCTCCCTGGTCACAGAGGACGTCATCCGTGGCTGGGCGCAAGTACCTGCCTGTCCCCTGGCAGCTGGAGAGCTTGCGTCTCACCAGCCCCGCCCAGGCACCACCAACACACCCACTTCACCTCCTCGGTTGGGTTCGGGGGGTGGGGGGTGGGGTGGGGTGTTTTTTTTTGTTTTTTGTTTTTGCTAGTCCTGGGCCTTGGACTCAGGGCCTGAGCACTGTCCCTGGCTTCTTTTTGCTCAAGGCTAGCACTCTGCCACTTGAGCCACAGTGCCACTTCCAGGTTTTTCTGTTTATGTGGTGCTGAGGAATCGAACCCAGAGCTTCCTGCACACTAGGCAAGCACTGTACCGCTAAGCCACATTCCCAGCCCAGTTCCTAGGTTTTCAGCATGTTCTTCAGAGACAAATCAAATTCACAGAGTTGTGTTTTAAAGGAATCACCCTTTCACTGAGAAACTGTTTCTAGACCATCGCTGCTATTTTTCCATACAGTCAATGATCAGTGTGTTCATAGTTTAACATAAATAAAAAATTAATTTGGCATTATATCTAAAGGCCTTATTGAAGATTCCCGGGGCTGAGGTGTCTACTTAAAATGACACTGCAGAAGAGCAGACACATAGATTTCTAATTTCACCCTTGTGGACTTGTAGCCAGTAAGAATGTCTGCTTTGTATTTTCACTAATTTGCGTTTCTTGGTTGAAGTTATTATTCTGCAAAAGGTATTGAAAACTAGTTTGTTTATGAAGAGTCCGCAGTGGGTTGAGTGATGCTTTTGGATTCGTGACTTTGGACTGTGGGGATAATAATGCTTCTGTATGATAATGAGGCTATGATTTGCATGTGTGTTGTATAATTCACATTCACAGATACACATGCACCCTGTTATTCTTTTCAACATGATGAATTATGTCAGTTTATTGCATATGTCTGCATGTACCTCATCGCCTAATTAAAGCATTAATCTCTAAAATTACCAAAGATATGTAGTTTTACTGTACTTTCAGAATTTAACGTTGATCTTTGCATAGTAATACACATATTAGTTCTAATTGGTAGACTACACTGAGACATTTTAAGTAAGGCTTTCCATATTATGAGTCTATCACACCAATTATTTTGAATTTGCTTATCTTAATATATACTTAGAGCACACTTTAACCATTTTAAATCATTTTAATTTCAGATTAATTTTCCTAAATCAGTAAAACTACCAAAGACACACATAGGTGCATATAGTTGTATATTATTTGATTGACTAAAATTTGAAAGACTACATGTATGTCTTTATTTTGCTTTTAAAGTTTAATGTTGATCTTTCCTGGGCAGACACCAGTTCTAGTTGGTTTTCTACTAACAGGTGCCAAGTACAGAGTCCATTTTGTGCTTCTGTCATGATGCTGTTAGATTTGGTACCTTACCACAGCCTCCCGTGCCTTCCCCATCCCTCTCTCCCTCTGCCTTCCTCATCCCCCCCCTCTGCCTTCCCCCCCTCTGCCTTGCCCATCCCTCCCTCTGCCTTCCCCACCCCCTTCCCCCCTCTGCCTTCCCCATCCCTCCCTCCCTCTGCCTTTCCCATCCCCCCTCTGCCTTCCCATCCCCCCTCTGCCTTCCCATCCCCCCTCTGCCTTCCCATCCCCTCCCTCTGCCTTCCCATCCCCCCTCTGCCTTCCCATCCCCTCCCTCTGCCTTCCCCATCCCTCCCCCCTCTGCCTTCCCCATCCCTCCCTCTGCCTCCCCCATCCCCCTCCCTTCCCCATCCCTCCCTCTGCCTCCCCATCCTCCCTCCCTTCCCCATCCCCTCTCTCCCTTCCCCATCCCCTCCCCCCTGCCTTCCCCATCCCCTCCCCCCTCTGCCTTCCCCCTTCCCCCTCTGCCTTCCCCCCCCGCCCGTGCCCTGCACCATATTCTCTTGTACTTTACCCGATCCTCCTGTTGCTTTGCCCTATCTTCCCATAAGTGTCACCCTCTCCTCCCATAAAATTTACATATCTTCTTTTTCACTTCAGTTGTGTCCTTTCTTCATTGTCTCTCTTACCAAGGATTAGTTTTATTTAAGGTTCCTTTCCCAGCACCGAACATTAATTCCCTGATAAATAACAAGATGTTTGTTAATTGTGTACTTCCGTCCTGTAGAAGTTCACACCTTCAGAATACAGTTCAGAGATGCCTTGAGAGAAATATTTTGAACAAAGTTACCACCTGATCACTGCATTCGGTACTAAGAAGGACATGCGTATAGCATCTTGCACTTGATTCATCTTTTAGATAGGAAAAAAAAAAACTTTGATTTTTGCTTCACAGTTCCTGTTCTGATCACCAGCATCTTTCTTTGCTATTCTTAAAATTAGCCAGACATACTGTTGTCCTAGGCCCTTTGCACTGTGTCTCTGGTGTGAACACTCAAGTGTGAACCTGGCTCACTGTCAAAAGTCAGTAACGACGCCACTGTCTCAGGCCTGCTCCCGGCTCTGCCCAGCAGCGCCATCTTCCTTACCCTTTTCACCTTTGCCCCAAATACCTTTTATTTCATAATGTGATCAGTAATGCAAGAGTGTGTTTATTAGTATCAAAGTTCTGCAGGAAGTCCAGAGATTTTTCTGTCCATTTTGCTTATTTCTGTACACGGAAGACAAAGGGCGATGCCCTTCTATGGAGGAAACGCGTCGATGGGGTTGTTACCCTGAGTCAGCTGGAAAGATGGCGAACACGCCCCTCCCGCCCAGCGGTCTTGCTGGCCCAGCCTGCTCATCCTGAAGCACTGGACGCTCCCCCAGTTTCCCGTCCTGGGGAAGGCAGCAGCCCCCAGTGCTTGCCCGAGACAAGGCGAGGCTTTCCCTCCCTCCCTTGCTTTCACGTCACCTGGAATCTCGCGGCAGTTTCTGAGCGAAGCCACCCAGATCGAGCTGGGCGTGGAAGTGTGGGCCCAGATCGACCTGGGCATGGAAGTGTGGACCCAGATCGAGCTGGGCGTGGAAGTGTGGGCCCAGATGGAGCTGGGCGTGGAAGTGTGGGCCCAGATGGAGCTGGGCGTGGAAGTGTGTGCCCAGATCAAGCTGGGCGTGGAAGTGTGTGCCCAGATCGAGCTGGGCGTGGTAGTGGGCCCGCCATCCCCATGACTCGGGAGGATCGTGCGCGGCACGAGGCCAGACGAAGCGAAAAATCAAGGGAAACAGCGCGTGGAGCAAATGCCGCGTAAGCAGTACCCCGTGACACAGACTCAAGCTAGTCCTGGGCAGGCCGTTCCTTTATTATGTAAATACCCCAAGTATGAGCAAATGCAGTACAAGGCAGAGGATGGCATCTGGATCCAGCTGGGCGTACGCGTGCACATTCCTGCTTCCATTTTGATTGTTCAGACATAGGCAGATCATTCTATTGAATTTAGAAGACTCACAGGGTTGGCTGTCCATGGCAAAAAAAAAAGCAATTGATTATTCATCTAAAATGCAGCAATGACTACAGCCCGTAGTAATATATATATATATATATATATATATATATATATATATATATATACATAAATCAATTTTATTTTGTAAGGGAAAAGAGAGTTTCCTTGGGCCAGAGTATCACTGACCACTCATCGACCTGACCCACCGCCGGCAGACGGCGTGAAGGAGGAACCCCATGGCCTACTGGCCCTCTGCTGGGCTCTACCTGGCAGCCGTGGTACTGGGAGCCAAGTAAATGGCAGCTTCCCCCGTGAGCCGCACTTGCGGGCTTGGTTGAGAGGCCAGGCGTCATCAGGTCGCAGAGCTCTCCAGAAGCACCTGGGGGCTCCGTGTCCCTCCGGGCAGGCCGAGGTGGCCGGACTGCCCTGTCGACCTCAGGGTTCCCGCATGCCACACATTGCGCCCCCACCCTGTCGCCTGAGTTCACCACCCGGTGGACCCGGAAGCCAGCCGCGGTGAGCACCGCAGACCTTGCCCCTGGAGAGCTTAGGTGACGGGAAGGACAAGATAGAGCCCATGAACAAATGCTTCCTTTGCACATTATAGTCAAGTCATCAGGGAAGATTTTTCCTCACCAGCTCCGATAAAGGAAATTTCAATAAATATTGAATTTCATGCTACCAAATTGAATTGAATGCCTCCAGACATCAGATTCAGATAGTAACTTTGAAAATGGCCCTCCCGTGTCTGGCCTTTGTGTGCCCACCTCCCATTTAGCCACTTGTGGTTTCTGGCGCTGGATGTTTACCCAGAGGACACATGACATAGCTGTGGGGTGAAGTGTTCCTGGGACACACTTTGACCCTGACCTCCTCTCCAGAGGAGATGGACTTCTGCAATGGAGTTATTTTCCAGTGCTTCTGTGCCTGCCTCCAAGCCCCTGTGCAGAAGGGCAGGTGTGTGCTGTGTGTCCTGGTTGTGTACCCGCGGTGCAGAGGGCAGGGTGTGTGCTCTGTCTGTGTACATGGTAGTGCAGGTCGGACCAGCTCAGAGTGAATTGGTACCAGCAGCCAGCACATCCATGCAATATAAATATCAGTGGTTTCTGACGGGTTAAGTAAAACGAAGGGAAAAAAACTGTAGTTTCATAGACATTTGTAAAAGCAGTGGTAATATTTATAATAATTTAAATACTTCATGAATGTGTTTTCTGCACAGACCTAGTGCCCTGTAAACGATGAGTAACTTTGTGACCGCTCCCTGTTGAATGCACACTCTTGACAAGCATGGGACTTAGCCTGGCTAGGTGAACTTATTGCTTCCTCCTTTGAAATCACTGATGAACTTGTTCAGTTTTGGTAAGCATTACCATCTGAATCATCTAATTGTAGCCTCATTGCTATATTAAACAACCAGTACTTTCTGAAAATGTGCACGGTCACTGGAAAAAGCTAAACCACCCAGGTCTGTGAAACTTTCAAAAATAACTTTTACCCTCTGTTTCTTCATAACTTTTGTTATTCTATTACTAGCTCAAATTATGCATCTACTATCAAAAGTGCCTCCTTTTAACATGTTTTTAGTGTGTGTTAAGTAGCATTACTTATTAAATGCTTTTGAACCACAGGACTGAAAATTAGGCATACATGCTTATGCCATATTTGGGCATTTGTGGTCTTACATGGACCTATTAAGCAAAAAAAAGATTTTAAAAAATTGAGACAGGGTTTCACTGTACAGCCAAGGCTGGTCTTGAACTCTTATGCCTCGGCCTCTCCAGTGCTAGAATTATAGCCCCCTATTGTGGTATGGAAGCCGCTGCCCAGTGCCGTGCTGCTCAGGGCGGGACTGTGAAGAATCTGTGTAGTTCCTGCAGGTTCAAACCCATCACACCAGCAGGCCGAGTGTCCTTGGCCAGCGGCCCGCCCAGACCTGGCCTCCAGCACGCCCTTCATCACTCCTTTCCATCTTCCTGCTTCCCTTTCCTTACAGCAGCTGCGTTCCTGGCTTTGGAAATACAGTGAATTGCAGCTTAGTAATTTCACTTTTTCTAAGATGTTTGAGGGTTGAAAATACATAAGGTTTAGATTTGTTTCTTACAGTTTTAGATTTAGATACAGAAAAAAAAATTGAACAACAATAAACCGGGGGTACATCCACCATTCATGATAATTTCAAAGAACATTTGTTAGACCCATCTGACCTGTGATTTGAGGATCCATTTAAACACACACACACACACACACACACACACACACACACACACACACACACCCAGATTTGTAAAGCTTGCAGAAATGCAAAGGTTCTAATTTCTGGAAGGCGTGAGCTGATGCGTTTCCCCTTGCCCCTCCTGTCACCTTTCACCTCCGACCTTCTCCAGCGTGGATCACCGCACGGGAGAGGGCCGAGGCCGGGCAGGAAGAGGCGGAGATGGCCGCCTGATTTTCTTCAGCCCCAAACAAATGTCTTGCAAGTTAGGTTTTTCAGTAGGAAGTTGTAAACAGTCACTCACATTGCTCTAGAATTATTGCTCAGAAAAAAACAACCCAGAAACATACCTATTAAATGATGTTTGACAACTGTAGCTTAGTCATTTTGCTATTGGTTGTCTTTGAGCATTACCTTGGACTCCTGTCCTTAACCTTGGTGTATACGATTCTGAGCAGGCGGCATGGAATGCTGATGTAAACACAGCATTTGTATATGGCGCTATAAATGAAGTTCCCGTCTGTGATTAAGACAAACCAGATGACAAGAAGCACGCCGTGTGTTTGTCTTTCTCTGGTGACTTTAAAGTAATCCCCTGCACAGGTTCGGGTGCCCAGCCTTCCCTTCAGGAAATTAGGGATACCTGGCTCAGACAGCACTTTAGGTCCCTGGCGTTTGGAAGTTTCCCGTGCTTGTATAAATTCTCAAACAATTCACCTGCCAGTGGAAGTTACTTGTTCTAGATAAATGCTGTCTTGAGCCAGGGACGATGTAAAGATGTGAGAGTCTGGGAAGTAACCAGAGAGGTTCTCCCGCCCTGGGGCCTTTGCCTGCAGCAGCACCAGGCAGGAGACGCGCACACACACAGTGCTGACGCCGTAAGGTGGGCAGACGCGGACGCCGCTCCCCCGAGCCCAGGAAGGATCTGTTGGCTTGGAGCGCAAGGCTGCAGATGGGAGCCATAAGAGAGCAAAGGAAAACCAGACCCACAGAAACCCGTGGGTGAGGCCTGACACCATAGACTTCCTAGGAGATGAGGTTTTCCTGTGCACCTGCGGTAGAAGTCCTTGGCACTGTCCAGGACTGGCCACACCCCTTCCGCTGGACAGCGCAGGTAGCGGTCCACTGCTTTGTATAGCACATTTATACTCGCCATTTGTTTGAGACTAACCGTCCTGGAAACTGCAGGCATCTTGCTGGGTACAGTGGAAAGGCTCAGAACTGTACGTACTGCCTTGCTCAGTCAGTGTTCATTCCTTACTGTCAGAGTCAGGGTTTCTCTGTGTATTACCCACAAGTCTTGGTGAGTGTTTGCATCCTAGACTGACCGGAGCCCCTCCCCCTGTGGGGTGGAGGTCCAGGAGGAAGGCCCCGGCCCCCAGGGGCCTGGACTCGGTCTGCAGACTGTGAAGCAGCGCTCCGCAGTTGAGGGAGGACAGCTGTAAGAACGTCAGCCACTGAAAACTCTCTTCCCGTTTCAGCTTTCAAAGTTACCAACTCCAAAATATTTAAATTTGCATTTAAGATTACTAATCTCCCAAACATTTAAAGACTGACTTGTACCTCTTGCTTTTAAGTGTCCCATTGTCATGGTGCCTTAAAAAGGAAGTGCATGTAGTATACACTGAGAACCTCTGCTTTGGGGCCTTTTCTAGCACGTTTTGGCTTCTAGTGGTCCACGGGATCGAGCCTGTTAGCAGCCCCCCTCGTGCAGAGGTTTCTGTGGGGGGAGAACCCCTGATTTGGTGAGGATCGCCAAGTTGTAACTTGGGCTGTGGGGTTCATTTCCTCCACCTCAGTTTACTGACCAATGGGAACCCAGAACCCTGGTGCTCTCTCTCTCCCTTCCTTGGGTTCTGGTCCAGGCTCACCGCCAGCCCCATGCCACCCCTGCTACCCTCTCCTTGTCATCATCATCATCTTCTTTGGTTATCTGTGCAGCTGGAACTCGGGGCCTGGACGCTGTCCCTGAGCTTTTTTGGCTTAAGGCTATAGCGCTCTACCTCTTAAGCCACAGCTCCACTTCCAGCTCTTCCGTAGTTAATCGGAGATAAGAGTCCCCCAGATTTTCCTGCTCATGCTTGCTTTGAACCTCAATCCTCAGATCTCAGTCTCGTGAGTAGCTAGGATTACAGGCAGAAGCCTGGATTATATGATTTGTTTTGAAGTGAGTTTTAATTTAATATTGATGCCAAGTAAAACAAATAAATGTAAATGCAGCATTGCGTAGCTGGAACAGGTTGAAGGGGAGTTGCTTCTGGTCCTTGGGCTGAGGAGAGGTAAGAGTGCTCCAGGCTGTCTGCTAGGCCATCCCAAGCTAACACAAAGTAACAGTTGTTTTCTCTCAAAGCTGAATGACTGAATAAACATTTACCATTTGTTTCATTTCTACTCATCTCTTAAAACAGTTGCTCCAGGTCTTAATAGTAAGACTGGAAACATATAATATATTAGCCTTGGCACATCAAAATATTGTTCATCTTCCAAACTTGAAATATTCCAGTTTGGCTTCGCACTGAGCTTATAATGTTCTGAGAGTATGTATCTAAAAACGCATCTTACTAATCTCCTGGAATTGATTTAAGGAAGAAAAAAAGCCCCTGTATCTTGTCAGTTTTCCCGGCTTGAAAGTGGTCTGTCAGATGCGAGTCCGGCGGCACATTGCAATTACAAGAGGGGCCCCAAATAAGAAATCTGAAGCACAGAGCAGTATTTTGGAAGATGTGACCTATGGTGTTTGTGCAGAGCAGTAATGAGGTTGGAAATGGAAGCTCGGCCTTCACTGAGAAAGCAGAGCCCCTGCTCTTTTGTTCAAAGCCTTCCACATGATTCAACACCATCACCTTTTCTCATAGTGTGAGCGGCGACTGTGAGGAGGGGAGAATTTCCCCAGCTGAACAACAGTATCAAGTAAATTCATTCTAGGAACTCTCCTTAAAGGTTTGTTCCAATCATTAACATTCCTGGAGCTGGCATTGCTGCCAACTGCTCCGCGCTCCGTGCTCCGTTCTCACGCATCAAATGTAGCATGACAAAGTTGCTCCCGTTTTGCAAATGGGAAACCTGGAGTCCCAAATGGAGCCTCACGCAGTCAGCTGCCGAGTGGAGATGGGATTCTAGAGATACAGTAGAAGGGATTATCTAGGATCGTGGAGATGGTGGGCTCTGGTCTTTGTATGACTCCTGGGTTAGATCATTCTTGGCAAGTTTGGCGAATTAGTATCCTATGCCTGAGCCCCATTTCAATACCTAGTTTGGAACTTTTCCACTCCCTGAAAACTTCCATTGAAATTTTTATCAATGGTATTTGCATAGACCAAATGGAATCAAACTATTGACATGTACTTTAAGTGGGGGAAAAAAAGCAAATTTATGTGAATGGTTTGTCAGTGGAGATAATTTAGCCAAAGGCACCTGTCTGCTCTAAGGGCTCTCCCTGAAAAGACTTCTAGGGGGAGCTGGGTGAATTTTTTTTTGTCTTTAAAATAAAGCTGTTGTTTTTGAGGTATGAGAGAAGCCTAGTTTTTGAACCGGCCTGGTAACAAAGGCCTCTTTTCACCCCCTAAAAAAGGACTAAAAGGACATTTGTTAGACTCCTAAAGCAGAATGGTGCTGTTAGCACAAAGCTCTAGAGACAAGAAAAGCGAAGATTGGAGGAAGAGGAGGAGCAGGTAACACTGGAAAGCAGCTTGTTTTACGATGGCCGCACTCAAGCCTGGACTCAACACGGAGGGACAGGCTGGAAGTAAACCTTAGAGTATCCTGTCGTTGCGTGAACCCCGCAAGGGAGCGCATGCCCCCAGCAGCCCCATAAGTGGACCCCGGCAGACAAGTGGCCAGCACCCCCAGGCTCGTAACGGAGGTCAGGCGGTTGGTGTTTGCAGACTTTTAGAACAGATGGGGTTTATCATTGATTTGGAGGTGCAGAGGACACTCTTACCACTCCCTGTCATTGAGTGGATGTGGTTCTTGAGTATGGCCAGAATTATATGTGTGTTAATGTATCTTGAGCTCTGACCTAAACTGTAGATGAGAAGGCTCTTTAAATATTAAAATGCAGAACAAACAGAATTGCTTATGCGCTGGGAAAAGGAGCAGTGTTTCAAAGTCAGGCAGAATTTTTTTTAATGGAGGCTATGATTATGAGTGTTTCATGTTTGTCCAAAATGTAACTGTTTTCAAAACTCTCTCAACAAAAATACTAAGTTACCGCTCACTCACTTTCTTTATACAAAAGAGTACAAAACTGGGAAGAGAGTGAGAGAAGGGGTAACATTGTTCTTTATCTGACTTATCTCACTGTAAACTCTCTGTACATCACCTTTAAATAACAGTAAAGAAGTTTTTAACTTAAGAGTTACATGAGCTCAGCATTACCAGACCATCTAACCCTCTTATGTGTCAGAGTTTAAGTGCTGTGTCTTATATATACTATCATCATGATATTTGAAAAGGCCCTAGAAAAACAATTATATAATTGTTTTTGAAAGACTCTTAGAAGCAAGGATAAAAGGCTTCTTTCTAGACACTAGCACCTGAAACTGAGCTGCAAAGTTCTGTCCTCATTATTGGTAATGATTAATTAAGCAAAAAGTTATATAAGCCTTGAAAGAATTTCAGGATTATTTTTTATTTTTTTCTACCAAAAAAGAGGCCCACCCCATCATTTTCTATTTTAGCAGTTTCCACAACTTAAACATTAAATTCTTATTGTTTGATTTCCATTATATTAGTAGTGTGTGTTTTGCAATTCTAATCTTCACATTTTTTCTTTCTTCATCACTGAAGTGGGCCTTTTGAAGCTGGGAAATTTGTCATAGCAATATTGACAGTGTTCACATTTGCATGATGACAGCCAAGGAATGGAGCAGTAATTTTTGAAATTGCAGAAGTATTTAGAACACTGATAAAAGCTGAAATATATTTTTGATGGATTGAAGTTAAGCATACATGATTTTTCCTGCTGTCAAAAGGCTCTGAATTTAGTGAATATTTGCCTGCTGTGAGAATGCGAGATTAACATCACAACCATCACCCGGGCACCCAAACCCTGCAATTTAATAGCTTTTTAGGTTCTTTCCTTTTTCTAAACAGCAATTAATCTCATTTTAGTACAATTTTCTCGTTTCTGAAGTCGCTCATTGAATCGCTGTTTTGTTCATATTTGGCTTCAGCTCCTCTGCATAGTCATTAAAGTCCCAATTAATGTCACCTTTAGCTGAAGAGTACTCATTTTTATTGAGAAAATGACAGTTGCTGCCATGAGTAGTGCAGTGTAATATACATTAATTGCCCTGTAACACTGGTAATTACGAGTTTTTCAAGCCTCTCAGTAAACTGTCATGCCTAGGCAAGACTGTGCTAAAATAGATTACTCATTAGGGGGACCTGTCCTATTTTCTGGTGGGTTCTTAGTGTTGGTTTAAAAAAAAAAAAAATCTTGAGCTTGAACAAATAGTTGCCAAGAGCAATTTCCTCCAACAGTAGTCTTGTGTTGGGTTTTCCAGTGCTCGCTTAAGCTGCGGTCAGCACCCAGACGGGCCGCAGCGGGCGGGACAGACGTCGAGTCCTGCGCGTTCAGGGGGATCGCAGGCGTGAACTGAACCATGCTCATTTGGGGCTGAATCAAGGGTGACCCGAGGGCTCCCTGGGTAGGGGGCAGTGGGGGGGGGGGGTGTAAAAGCAGGGTCATTCCCCGGGATCTCGCAATAGATCTAACTAACTAACCCACACGCTGGCTGTGCTCAGACCTCAGCCCGTCCGCGGGGCTGGAGTTGGGACTACCTGGGCCCGTGGGTCCTCGAGGACCGCAGGGCTGGTCAGTACATGCGCACTGACGAACATGCCTGGCAGCCATTTTTCATTTGTGTGTTTCTCCTAATCACATTCCTAACTTCCGTGAGAACATAGTTTTTGGCTTCCCAATTCTAGCATAGCTCATACGCCGGAGTTTTCTACAATGTAGTGAACATGAAAAGCCTCGGGTCACTCAGACCTGACACGAGGAAGCCCGGTTGCGGCTTGCCTAAAGCAGGTGCAGTAGCAGTGTGCTCTCACCACCCACTCTCTAAATCAATTTTGTCACAGCCTTTCAGATTTCCTTGTGGTGATGAGCTAATGAAAGTGGATGGTACAATTTGTGCTGGCGACCAGGTAGCAAGTGCCAGCTCACAGCTGAGGAAAGCTTAAAAAATAAATAAATAAAGCATAGCATCATATCACTGATTTACCCATTACGCAGCATTAATAGTGAGAGACCTTGGTGTGTTTATCTGTTTGTATTGGTGTGCATTTATCGAATTGTTTATGACAAGACTAATTGGGGTAATTGTAGACACTGAAATTACCTGTCAGCTATATGTAACCACACTCCCTTTCTCTCTGACAAATGATGACAACTGAGGCCCCCGTAGCATTACTCATGATGGCTTTTCGAGTGGTAATAAGGACAATGGGGGCCCTGGCTAATTTGACATGGACAGCCTTCACAACAACAAGCCAGCTAAATGACTTGTCAGGAGGGGAGAGAAGTCAGAGGAGTAATGGAGTCCCCACGGCGCTCTGACAGGGAGATGAGGCAATTTCCACGGAAAGTGAAGAGGCTTCGGTTTGTCAAGTATTTAGAACAATCAGAGAACAGCTACAGGCTGGACCTGACAGTGGGTCCGTGACCCGTGGCCGTGGCGTCCCGCAGGTCGGGAACCTCAGGACGGCTCTGTGGCGCTCAGCGGGCTCCGTTCTCGTCCCGCGCTCCACGCCGCCAGCTGAGGGGCAGGGCTGCAGTGGTCGAGGCCTCGCCATGGAAGGGCCTAGCTGTCCTAGTGACTCGCGGTCCCTAGAAGGTTGAAGCGTTAACCAAAAAAATCGAGCCAGGAAACTCAGTGACGGTGGCCCGAACACCGAGGGAGATCGTTTGCTTTTGAGGTAAAGTTTCACTGTCTAACCCAGGTTGGCCTTCTAGAATTCTCCTGTCTCCGAGGTCCTCACCCGGTGCCGTCATACCTGGCGCCAGGCCGAGCCCCGCGCCTTTCTCACTCAGGGCCCAGTGCTCTGTGCACGGGCCAGGCCTCCAGGAGCGTCTGCTCCCCTGCCCACGTCAGGAGGTGCGGCGCTAAGAGCACGGCCAGCTGGGAAGGGATGCAGACGGACTCACCGCGCTCTGGACCGCCCTCCGGAACGTCACGTGGCTTCTGACCTTGGAGGGTCACAGGGGCCTGACGCGTTGGGTGGTTTGCAGAGAGCTCGGCGGGTGTGCTGTGTCAAGTTTCTGGTGTGGTTTTATTAGAGACAGTCTGCAGTGTAGAAGAACATGCTTCTAAAGGACAAGGCACTTCCTCTGGGGCGAGGACTGGCTGCCTCAGTCTCCTCCTTCATCACGTGGCAAGGACGTTGTTGGCGAATTTGACATGACACGCGATTACAGGGTCTGGATGCCTGTAGAGGTTAGGATGGCCGTATGCAGCAGGATGTACATTACGTGTTTGCAGCAGTCCCCTCCCCCCACCTCATCAAAGCCACCCTACCTTCTAGGTAAGGAAGATGTCACCTTTGTGTGAAGAGGACTTTTCTTGTTAACGATGTC
Organism: Perognathus longimembris pacificus; assembly: GCF_023159225.1. NCBI lineage: Eukaryota > Metazoa > Chordata > Mammalia > Rodentia > Heteromyidae > Perognathus > Perognathus longimembris. The sequence continues at coordinate 34,412,757 of NC_063183.1, read as the reverse complement.
AGTATATTAAGCTGTAGAATCTACTTTTCTACTGCTATCTGATGAAGGCAGTGTGAATTGAGCAGACTTACACTGTGCTATTCGCGAGTGCTTCCTTTCACACACCCTGTGACATGGAATTCACGTGTCTATCCTCCTCCTCGGTGTAACGCACACTGCACAGCTCCCTGCGCACGGCGCGTCCCCGCCCACGAGGGCCGAGTGCGCCCAGGAGCCCGTTTAGAGGCGGTGTGCCTGAGGTGGTTAGGCTCTGTCCTGCGTGGACGAGGGGGGCTGGACGGGGCGTTCTCACCGCCTCATTTGATGAGTTGTACGTGGACGGGGGTGCCCCGGTGCCGCCCCGGCTTCCTTTGACAGCAGAGCAGGGTCAGGGAGGTGCAGAACCCTCCTTCTGGACATCAGAAGCAGCCGCAGCCTCCGGAGTGGGGCGGCACCGGGGCCCCCGTGTCCCGCCGGCCACGTCCCAAAGACACGCCATTCTTTCCTGAGAGTGAAGCCTCCTGTGCGGTTCTCCTTTGGAACTCGGTAGCTCTCTCAGTGCGGGGATGGCATGCAGCCCCACAGCCGGCAGCCCTGCTCCCGAGATACCCTCTGCGCACCCCATGAATGAGTACTTCCCCACCGCAACGCTTTCCTCCTATGGAGGAAAGTTTCTGTTCTTACTGCTAAAACTATCAGTTAAGCCAGGCACCCGTGGCTCACGCCTGTTAATCCTAGCTACTCGTGAGGCTAAGATCTGAGGATCGTGGTTCAAAGCCAGCCTGGGCAAGAAAGTCTGTGAGACTCTTGACTCCAATTAGCCACCAGGAAACCGGAAGTGGCACTGTGACTCAAAGTGGTAGAGCGCTAGCCTTGAGCGTAAAAACTCAGGACATTGCCCAGGCCTTGAGTTCAAGCCCCACAATTGGCCCCTAAAAATGTCATTTAATAATCAAAATACTGAGTCTGTGAGTGCCAGGTGAACAAACAAGAGACCATAAAAGCATCCTAATCATAGTTCATGAACATCGTCACTGTTGACAGCTTTAACAACAACAACAAAAATGTCAGTAAAAGACCCCTTGTTTTTCAGCTTGGAAGAGAGGGAGGGTGTTCCCCTGTGGAGCGCAGGGCCTGGTCCCCTTCCGCTGCGTCACCTGGAGGCGTCATGACTGTGTCCTCCCTGTGGTGGTGTGTACAGTGTGGGCTGGCCACCTGACACGTTCTGGGGACCCAGGCCGGGCCTTGCTGAGCCAGCCGGGCGCCCGCCCTGCACTCCAGCCCCTCCCATACGGCTGTGCCTCGGCCTACGACACCTGCTGTCTCTGAGCAGAGGAACGCGGGCACCGCTGATGTCTATGCCACGGTGTGACGTATAAACGTAACGCTCAACTAAGAGAACCCTGTCCCAACACCAAAACCGTCGTCCGCCTTTCTAGAAGGATATTATAAACGTGAACAGAGTCCTACGCGCACACATTTCTAATCTACTGCCTGTCTGCAGAGCGTTCGCTTCGTACAGGCAGCGCAAGGTCACGAGTGGGAGGGTCTGTGAGCGTTCTGGATTGAAGTTGGATGGTGCACTGTCCATTTGCACCCCGCCATCCACCCGGAGGCCTCCCTCTTGAACAAGCTCTTTCTTCCACGAGAGAAACGGGAGCACCCAGTAGATGCTAGTTACTGAACCGGCTCACACGCGTAACTATCTTTGTAGGGTAGAGGAGGCTCCCCGTCTGAGGGACCCCGAGTTCCCAGGCGGCTGGCGCATTCCACAGCCGCCTCCCACGGGAAGTGTGCGGCGGGCTCTTCCCCCAGGACTGCCCGCGCCAGCCCGCGCCTCCTCCCTCGTGGAGCGTCTCGTCCCTGCTTCCATTCAGGGTCCTCGGCCACTTGAGAGCGGCCCCTGCCCCGGCGCTGACAGCCAGAGCGGTGGTGATGGCCGCGTGCGCTGCTCTGCCCGTGCTGTTCCAGGTCTTTCTTCCTGGAGCTCTGTTTCCGGTGACCCCACGCGTGTGCCGGCTTCCTCTTCCCCGGGCCTGTGTCACAGCTGTCCTCACACACTGGGTTGTGTTCTGTGGCACTGTTAGTCGCCTCGTCGCTCATGGCTGCTTAACGTGCTAGCAGCCCGTGCCGGCTCTCCTTGCCTTGGAATTACGTGGAGCATCCCAGAGTTTTCTTGAGGGCATTTATCATGTTTTCCTCTACGTGATGGGGTGACAGGGTACAGTGATTCAAGTGTTCATCAGCTCACAGATGCTGCCGTCTTTTCTTCTTTGCTGCCCCGAGTCACGGAACACGGGCGCGCAAGGGAACGCTTTCATTATGCACTTGAAGGAGCCCTCTGAAGCGGCCAGGGAGGGGCGGACCCTGGCGGGCACTGCGTGCTGTGCACCGCCCCGCGCCTCCGGCCACCCGGAACGAAGGCATGCCCGGGGCAGCCGGGTGCCCGCTGCAGATAGAGGCCTCGCGGCGGCCTCAGACTGTGGTCCTCTCCCTCCCTGACGCATGCGTGGCTGCCATCGCCCGGGGAGCCGCCATGGCCAGGGGAACGCTGCTGCCTGCGGTGGGGAGCTGCTGTGGTCGGCGCGTCGGCTGGAAGGCCGGCTGCGCGTCCTGCCTGAGTGATTAGAGGACGTCCGGTTAGGCGGTGTCGCCTCCCTCGGAATGGCCGCACGCGCGTGGCCGGTCGCAGGTCACGCAGCCAGCTTCCCGAGACCGCAGGCCCCTGGGAGCTGCCCTGCCACTCCTGTGCCTGATCGCTCCAGGTCGCCCCTGGACGGGCACCATGGGACCCCGTTCTGTGGAGACCCTCAAGGTGTGCAAACACCTCAGCCCCCTTCTGTCTGATGTCCTCCGTGCGCCTAGGAAAGCCCACCCGGGAAATCCCCTTTGGCAGAGACCCTCGCTCCCTGCGCCTGCTTAGGGGCCCCCACCAGCCCCGCCAGCCTGCCTGGTCTTTCTGTGAAGCTCGGCTCAAATTCAGGCAAATAGGAACTTGTGGGCTTACTCCGAACCCCCTTGCTCCTCACGCAGCTGCTCCTCGTAGCTGCGGTGGCACGGTGGGGGGGGGGGGGGGCGGGCAGCCACGGCCATGCCTGCATGTGGACCCACCCAGACGGAGAGCTGTGCACGCCCCGCAGGCAGGAGGAGCCACCCCCCCCCCACACCGCCAGGGACCCAGGGGGCGAAGGGGAGGACAGGACCAGGGGTCAGAGAGCAGGATTAGATGCCTGTGGGGCAGGCTAGATTGGAGAGAGCCCAGCGCAGAAAGGGAGGCTGGCTGGCTCCGCACCCGGCGGTGGAAGCACGAAGCTCTGTCATCGACGAAGGCATGGTTTTTACACTGCAGCCATTGCTTCTCCTTGCCAGTTAACTACCTTGAAGCAAGCAATCAAGTGCTTTGACGACTAGACAGTGGAAAACAAATGCATATGTACTAGCTACCTTTGTTTATGTTTGTTTATGTGCTGCTAGACAAGTGGATAAATGAGCCTTTTGGTATCATGAAAACAGTTCTCCTAAATGAATATTAAAAAGAAAAGGCAGATTATCACTGGATGTTGTGTCGTAGTTCAGAAGCTGCAGGTGCTATAGCTCTCTGTAGCTTCAGTAGCAGATTTCCCACTGACAGCACCACAGGAAGAACAGGAATGGTGACGGCGGATCAGTCCACCCAAGACTCGGACCGGCCTGCTGGCTTTGCTGAGAGCAGCTGGCAGACCAACCGTTCTCCCCACGGAAGGGGCCACACGGCCGCCCTCCCTCCCTCTACCGCCTCTTGTCCGAAGTCTGGGCTGACATGGATTTATTGGAGTGTCTTGATAAACTTGTGATGGGCACAGAGAGGCTCCGGGAAGTCACCACACCCACGGCACGCTGCCCTGCGTCACGGTGACAGAGCGCACTAGCGGGTCCCTTCATGAGGGAGAAGGTTCATCTTGGCTTCTGGTTCCAGAAGTTTCACGATGGTCCCGGGCCCTGCTTTTGGCCCGTGAGGGTGCCATACGTCATGGCTGGAGGTTGTGACGGGGGGCCAAGCAAGAGGGAGGAGGGAACGCTGAACTGAGCTCCGGTGTCGCCTCCAAGCGTGCCACCCCGGTGACCTCACTTCCGCCCCGCCTCCTAGGGGTCACAACGCCTCCCGACAGCACCGCAGCTGGCGACCCAGCCTTTAGCATGTGGGCCATTGGGGGCCACATCCCCAAGTCACCGCGTGGCTTCGCGTGCCTCCTCTCGTTGATGGTTTCCGTGGCTGCGCAGCGGCTTTAGCGCGATGCTAGCCTTGGGTGTTTTCCTTTTGCTGCCTGTGCTTTTGGCATCGCAGCCAGGGAAGAGCCGCGGAGACCAGTGTGAAAACGCTGTCTCCCGTGCTTGCTTCTGGGCGCCTTGCGGTGTGGGGCTTGCAGGCCGTTCATCCGCTGTGAGGACCCCAGTCCGCCCTTTGCCCGCGCTGTCCACCTTTCCCGGTGGCTCTCTGAACCCCAAGGGAGGCTCCCTCCCTGCTGCAGCTCAGCCTTTAGGTGGGAGTCTTGCAAATGCTGCGTCTCAGGAATCCCGTCCTCTTCCCCGTGGTGTGCACACTTCCTCTTCCTGTGTCGTGTGCACGCCGTCCTGCGCTCTGGGAGGCAGGCCGCGGTGTGGCCGCTGGCACCCCGTCGTGGGCGTCGTGTGGCCGCTGGCACCCCGTCGTGGGCGTCGTGTGGCCGCTGGCACCCCATCCCTGTTTTGGAAGTGGTTTTCGTCACCCAGCAACTTGAAATCTGCTGAGTTCTGCTTTTGACAGAACTATTTGGAGTGAGCTATGTGTTTACGGTGTGTTTATAAGTGTGTTAGTCACTGTGCAAACGGAGGAGCAGGTGGGCTCGGCTCCCCCGGAGTCACTGGAGCGAGCGCCCCTGCGGGCGCCACACCGGCCACTTGGGCCATCCCCCTCCATCGCCCTCTTTAAGCCCTTCGAGAACCGTGACCACGCCTGGCGCCCGGCTGTGGGGACGGGCGCCGTGAGCCCGGGCGGCGAGCGTGCCCCTCGTGTGCGCCGTGAGCCCGGGCGGCGAGCGTGCCCCTCGTGTGCGCCGTGAGCCCGGGCGGCGAGCGTGCCCCTGTGTGCGCGGCGCGGAGAGCCCGCCGGTGCCTCCTGTGCAAGGAGCAACGCTTTCGTCCCGGAAGGCCGCGCCGCATGGCGAAGACCTGAGGAGTGGGCGCGCTGAGCTCCCTCCCCGGGCGCCGGCGGAGGGGGAGAGGCCCCGCGGTCTTCGCCTCTCGCTCTGGTCCGTGGCCCCGTTCTGTGACCGCCGTGGCGGCTCCCGCCCGCTCGGGCCTCGGTGCCTCGGGGGGGATGCGTTGCAGGAGGAGACGCCGTGTCAGTCCTGTCGCTGCACTGGAGCCGTTGAGAGCCGGGTGGCATGGCGGGAGGAAGCACCGGCGCCGCGGCACTGGCCCGGCCGCTGCGCCCCACGTTTCTCTGGAACTCACCGTCTGTCTTCCGCAATGGAGAGAGGCGAGCTGAGAACTCCCAATCCGTGCGCAGCGCGGAGCCCTCCGCCCGGAAGACGTCCTTTCCTTTGAGCCCGGCTGTGGCTGTTAGAATGTCCTCCGCCATGTCCCCACCCAGCCCCTTCCCTCGGGCCTCCTGTCCCCAGAAGTCTCTGCACAGCCAGCTCTGAGGCCAGGAAGCCCCCTCTCCCCCCCCCCCCCGCCACACTGTCCAGTGCCTTCACGCAGAGTGGGGGTGCTAGGTGGGAAGGCGCAGAGGAGATGGTTCCTGAGCCAGCCACAGAGGGAGGACCAGAGTCAGGGGCCCCTCGGACCCCAAATCTGAAAGGATTCGGATACAGGAACAGAAAACCTACATACACGGAAAGGTCATGCTGCACAGAGCCGGTCGCACGAGGACCGCAGTGACGCCGTTTTCACTTTAGTAGTGCCCGTGGCTACAAGCCAGCGTGTGGCCCCGTAGCACTAGGTCGGGGTACACACTCCTTTCACTGTGACACAAGCATCCAGAGCGTTCCATCCCCGGACTGAACCTTAACACAGGGAGTGGCGTAAATCACAGGCAGAAGCAGAGCCGAGGAAACGGGAACGTGAAGCGTGAAAGAGGCTGACACACTCGGAGAATCGTAATTGTGTCTGCCTCTGTGTGGCTGGTTAGAGGTTAGGGAAGATGGTGAAAAATGGAATAATTTCTGTGAAACAGGTTCCTCAGATCTCGTAAGCTGTAACAAGGAGGTTGAACTTTGCCCTGTAAAGATCTGTGTGTCAGGGGTTCGATAAGTGGCCTGGGGTGGAGAGCCCTCGGGGGTGTTTAGGGGCGCGGCGGGGCTCTGCCAGCTGGTCCCCTGCGCTGCACCGCAGTGGGCAGCTCTGCAAGACGCGGCGGCCGGGGCCGGGCGGGGGCCTCCCGACGTGGGCTCTGCAGGCCAGACGGCCGCGCGGACCCCGCCGCAGCCGGCCTCTCACCCCCGGACCCGACTCCGCACCCCACCCGCCTGCCCGGGCGCGGCAGGTGTGCACGCCGGGACACGGGGGCCCCCGGGGGCCCTCCTCCAGGTCTCCCCAGAGGATCCGGTTTTGCTGTTCTCGATGTTTGGTTGGTTCCTGTTGAGTAAGGTGAAGCACAGGATTTGCGGTCGCACTGGGTTTGTTTTGTGCACGGAAGTTTTTAAAGTCAGTCCAAACGCCTGCCTTCTTCCAGCAGCACACATTCTAAAATCAGTGGAACCAAAAACTTAAGTTTTCGTGTAGCCACCCAACCCGGCTTTTCCTTGGAAGAGCCAGGAGGATTCCACTGCCCTGTCCCCCCTCTCCCTGGGGGGAGGTGCGGGTGTGCACAGGGCGTAGGTCTTGCTTCCACCCGAGTCTCGGTTCCACTCCGAGGTGAATGCATGTCTGTTGGTGAGCGTTGTAAGTGCAGTGCTCACGGGAGCCGTGGGGTCAGCAGGCTCAGTGCGCAGGGGCTCGGCCCACCCTGTCTGCCCCGCACTCCTAGCACTGATTTCTGGGAGGAAAAAAAAAAAGCAGCAATGAGAGGAAAAAAATCCTTCCCCTGATGAAGTCGGTGCGGCGACTCCTGCGTGTGTTACCGCAGTAGCAGGGGGGTTAAACTCTCCATCTGACAACTTGTAAAGCTTTTTATCATAAAAGGCTTGAAAAATCAATGCCGAATTACCCTAGGAATATTACTGATGACCTAAGTGTCATTTTCTGTTTTTATTACTTTTCATTGTATTTAGCTTGTAATCCAAACCGCTTTCTAATTAATTTGGCTTGGCTCAGTTGGAAATAGAAAAGGCTAACTATCTAATAGGTGACACATGTCACAGAGAAACCTTACAACATTCCTTTTCCCCAAGATCAATCACCCATGAAACAACTTACCAAACTTTTGTTTTTCTAGCAAATTCTCAAGAAATACAATTAAATTAAATTTGTCTAGTCCAAAGACACGAGAAGCAACTTGAATGAGCAAAAGTGACTGGAAAGGCCGGTTTTATCTAGCTGCAATCTCTCTCCTAGTTGTTAAAACATCCTGAAGCACTCGATCATGTTGCGCTTTAATTTCAAAGCCATGTGTTGTATTAGCCAAGTGCACATGTTCCTGATTTGAACTACGAGTTCCCGGCTGCTGGCCAGAGCTCTCGGCTGGCAGGAACAGGGTCTCTAGGAGGTCAAAGGCCCGGGGCCTGCCTCTCGGTCGGGCCTTCCCCGAGCGAGAGCCAGAACCCCCCGTCCGGCGGCACTGTCTCTGACACCCTGATTTGATTAGGCCTGCATTTATCAACTACACAGAGAGCACACTTAACCTTTCAACTCCAGACTTTAAAACAAAAGGCAAATGTTACTCCGCCCAAGTCTTCGTCCAGTGGCAATGAAGTGTCTCATGCAGCTTTATCTGATTTCATCTACTACCCAGGCTTATGTAGGGATAATCTGTAAATGCCTTCTAAGAAGCATTTTAATCTGTTTTCCCAATTCAGAAATGTGATATGTTGATAGAAAACTGCTTCATAATTTTCCATCCTATTCATTCTTTTTTTTTTTTTTTTTGGCCAGTCCTGGGCCTTGGACTCAGGGCCTGAGCACTGTCCCTGGCTTCCTTTTGCTCAAGGCTAGCACTCTGCCACTTGAGCCACAGCGCCACTTCTGCCTTTTTCTATATATGTGGTGCTGAGGAATCAAACCCTGGGCTTCATGCATGCAAGGCGAGCAAGCACTCTGGTGCTAAGCCACATTCCCAGCCCCATCCTATTCATTCTTATGTACACACTGAATATTTTCCTTTGGTCTTGGTCTACACTCGCTTTATTTTACGTAGTTGTTCATTTATATTTGGTAGGTTGGAGCCATTCTCTCAATTGATTAAATAGATCCACACTGTGGAAATCTACATGTGGAAAGAGTAATAAACTGCTATTAGAAATTTGGTTTTTTATTCTTACAAATTTTGGCTTAGGTAGCACTCTGAAACACTATTTCATTTCTTCAAAACATACTTCTGAATTCTCTAGGAAGTAGCCCTCGACCTCTGAGGAGACAGACAGAGCAGCGTTGGGAGGGTTTGGGAGCCGTGGCCTCCTCGCCTGAGATGTGGGCTCCGGAGGCGTGCCTACCATGTGGGCCCAGGGACCTCTGCCCTTGTTCTTCATTCGTGTCCTGCTTCCTCACTACATGTTTGAAACTCTCTTTCTACTTCTGGGATTTCTCCAAATTCCACAGCAGTCTGTTTCCCGTGCAGCACAAGGTCACAAGAGCCAAAATCCGTTTTCCCTTCTCGCGATGCCCTCGCTTTGCCATCAAGGTCGAGTTCCTTGACACCAGCAGGTTGTTTGCCAATTCACTTTTCATGTAGAAGTCATTTTTAAATTTCCTGTTAAGTTTGTAAACTTTACGTTTCAGAAAAAATAGACGGTGTGAAGTGATGTTTCCTTCTCTCGTCTCAATATTTTGGATGCCCTACTTTTCATCTTGACATGTTATTTTAAGTTAGCCTGAATTTAGTATGTACCAGGGAAGGATTCAGAAGCCGTCCTTACCTCCAGTGCGGCTGGGCGCGTTGTTGGCTTTTAATGCACGGAACACGCATCCGATGCGACCCGCCGCCACACTGCGTGAGCCCTCTGCGTGGACAGCCCTGAGCGTTCAGAACTACAGCCAGGATTCATGACAGGAGGGCACCGCCTTCATAACTTTCTCTGTTTCTAGAAAAACCCTGCAGCCTTCACAAGCAACCTCACCTCCTCCCTTCATGGCCTTACGTTGAACAAAGTATTTTAGTGGCTGATTTTTAGATCTGAACGCATTGAGATATAGGATCCTCATTCCCTCCCTTACCTCCTTCGGCCCCATTCCCGCCCTCCCCTCTCTCGGCCCCCATTCCCGCCCTCCCCTCTCCTGGCCCTCATTCCCACCCTCTCCTTTTTTCAGAAACCTGCTTTGTATTGGGGTCACCAGCTTCCTGGCTCTCAAGACCGCACGCATCACCCACGCAAACGTGCGCAGTCCGGAAGCCCGCATGGAGCGAGTGCGGCGCGCCAGCTAGCGCTGCGTTGTAGCGCGCGTTGTTCCGGGGGCTCCCGGGCAGTGGGAAGGTGAGGCGGGTCGGCCGTGAGCGCTGTGGAGTTGGCCTTGGAATGAGGCCCCTCCGTCTGCACTGAGAGGCGTTTGAAGTCTCCCAGCCTCTGGTGGAGAGGGGGCTCTTGAGCCCTGGTGGGGGCTGCCTCGCCCTGCCTGGCCGGGGGCACTCGTTCATCTTTCATCTCGGTTTCCCTTGTTGGCTTCATCGCGGTCAGCTTCCTCCTCCTCTCCTCCTTGGGATGCTCTCATGGAGGGATGTCTGGAGAAGGCCACGTGGAAGGGGGGGCCACGAGGTGGGGAAAGGGTGAGAACGCCGTGTCAGCAGCAAGGCGGATGCCCGGGCTGTGTTCTAGGTAGCTACGCCTGACCCAGCCCCAGCTGCTCTTGATGGCCGCCTACCATTTGACTCTTCTGTTGTCTGCCTGGAAATTTTTTTTGTTTTATCATGGCTTCCTTTGCCATTGATTTTCCTGGCAATTGTTTTATTCCTCTCCTTGTACTAACCCCAAAGACAGTGTCTATGACACTTAGTCGTGAAGTATTTCTTAAGATTAATCAATAAGACCTTGCGGTTTCCCAGTGTCGTTTGTATGTGTTTATCCTGGGACCCAGTCCACGGCTCTCTGCAGCTGTTTTGGACGGTGGCAGGTTTGGGGGAGGGCAGGGGGAGTTGTATTTTTAGCTGTGGTGACTCACTTGGTAAATGCTGCACACTGTTCCTCACTTGATTTGCAGCATGTGGAACCAGCTCACTAAGTACACCCTACTATTTCAGTGGTTTACAAAACCAACAAAAATATAAAATGCTGAAGTAAATATTTAAGATTCCTTTTCTGCATTGCAGTAAAGATACAATGAAAATAAATTTTAAAAGAAAGTATTTGCACTTGAGGAATTCAGGTAAAAGTCAGGAAGCTATGATTAAAAGCAGAGTTACAGGGGCCAAGTGGACTGGAGGGAAAAGAGTAAATCTTACTATTATCTCATATTCACGGGTACGACGCCAGTCTCGATGAAGTATTAAATACAGCCCGTTGTCACTTCAGAATGATGGTCTGTGTTTGAATTTGGCATGTCTACTCTGTGGCTCAGTCCATCACCCTCTGTCTCAGTCCTAGGCTTCAAGGCAATGGCTACCAAATGATGCTGGGTCTCGGGACCCGAGCCTGCGAGCTGTCTGACCGTTAGGCCTCGCTCCCCTCTCCCAGCAGGGACTCTTGTCTTACCTCTCACATGCAAGCCACTTCCTTCCACAGCCAGCCTCCACTGAAGCCCTGGCTTTAACTAGGTGAACAAGTCACAGACCCTACCGAAAGCTCATTCTCTTTCCTAGAGACCGGACGCGAAGGACAAGAGGACTCTCTGGTTCTCAAGGCCTACGTGCTGCACCTCAGGAGAGTGCAGTGGGTTTATAGATTCGCGAAGCTCCTCCAGACCTAGTGAATCAGGCTGTGTCTGACACCCAGCCGTGCGCATGCCGTCTAGCTCCCAGCGCGTCTCTCCACTCACCCTTCCGCACGACAGCCTCACCAGTCCTGTGTAGAGTTCTCCATTCCCAGCCTTGATTTCAGAGCCACCCTTCTCCCTCCAAGAAAGAGAACAGTAGACTCTTAGAACGAGGAGAGACCGCTGAAATTGTCTCTCTCAGCCCTGTTGCTATGTTTCAGGGACTTCACACCAACCAATACTTGGATGGGAAAACCCCAATACCTCCCCACGATGTGTAGGGCGACGTACCTGAAATGAGACACATGTAAGCCAAAACCGTGAAACATCGTTTAACCCGTACCTGCTGACATGTGTAGTGTAATTTCACTAACGAGTGGTTTGCTTTCAAACCACCACAGGCATGCACATCCACTCTTGGTTCTCTCTGCAGCTTTTGAATAGGCGTGTCACCACCATGGGTTGATTTGACAGTTAACTGTGAGCATCCTCGAAGACTTAGACTAAAGTCCCCATTAATCCTATTTGCTAATGTATTTGTTGCTTTTGAAATACTCTTTAAGATATGAGTTCTGGAGCAGCGATTTTATATTCATTTAATTCCATTTCTGTCACTTGCGAATCCTAATAACTATCTATAGAGAAGAGGCCGTTATGTTTATCTTACCCGTAAGGGTACTGAAGCCTGCTTAACATCAGAGAACCAGTAAGGCTCAGCCTGGAGTCTGACTCTAAGGGTATTGGACATTAGACTGATTAAGACTAAGGTTCCTAAAATTTCGAATTTCCCCTGGTAATGGCATCTCTGAGTTGGAATTTCTTTTGATACCTTAGGTTGCAAATGACTTTTTTAAAGTAGGAGAGAAAGGGGACCCACATGTAGGTACATTTTCGTATAAGATGTGTACCTGTGCTTACAGAAGGCATTTTTCATCAGAGATCTTTGAATGTATCGTAATGCAATACGTAGTGTTAAACCTGCCAAACTGTTGATGGCTTCATTGAATGAGATAAATTATTACAGAAATATTTTAGTTAGATGACCTTTCATCATCAAATAACAGTAAACACAATAGCCATTTCCCATAAGACTCTTCTCTTGAGCCAAAGCTTTAAAAAAGAAAATAAAACCTGCCTTGTTCCAAACGTAGCATTGTGCTAAACATGTGTCTGTTACACTGGAGAAGAAAACAAGCCTTCCAGCACACTTGAACAGGGACAAGCCATTGTGTCAGATCACGCCAGGAAATCTCCCTTCTCCCCTCCTTTCCTAATAATGTTTGACAATCAGTTTATGAAATCCAAGTGTCTCCCATGCTGTTCCTTAGGATAATACCGTAGAACCTCTCCTTGTCTGTTTAGAGTATTATAACCTCAGTGACTTGTCAATGGTTTCATAATTTTTTGTTTTTGTTTTTAGATTGTGTAAAGCTATGATGAAATTCTGATTTTCCAAAATAGTTTTGAGTAGGGAGAGAGCCAAAATCGTGCACTCTGCTTGCTAGAAATCAGACCCCAAATGGTATAATGTACTTGTGAACCTTGTGAAGGCGGCCCAGCCTCACACCAGTGATTGGGGAGACGAGAGGGCACATTTGTGTAAACACAGATGTTAGGAAACTTTTTAAATGCTCTTTAAAAGAGGGTTTGTGGGTTGTTTTTTGCAAGTTTTATTATGTATATATATTTATTTATTTATTATCTTAGGTCTCTCCTAAGACAAATATATATAGGCCAGAGATCCGGTATTGAAGCATTGTATCGAGATGAGAATGCGCGTCCCCCTGGGCCGGTGGTGGTCAGTGACCCCGCGGTGCTGCTTCTTCTGAAGTAGTTGCAAGATGGACCCAGAGCGCAGAGCTCGTGAGCGCAGAGCCCCTGCGAGCCACGGGGGCAGAGCGCAGAGCTCGCGAGTGCAGAGCCACGGGGGCAGAGCGCAGAGCTCGCGAGTGCAGAGCCACGGGGGCAGAGCGCAGAGCTCGCGAGCGCAGAGCCACGGGGGCAGAGCGCAGAGCCACGGGGGCAGAGCGCAGAGCTCGCGAGTGCAGAGCCACGGGGGCAGAGCGCAGAGCCACGGGGGCAGAGCCACGGGGGCAGAGCGCAGAGCCACGGGGGCAGAGCGCAGAGCTCGCGAGTGCAGAGCCACGGGGGCAGAGCGCAGAGCCACGGGGGCAGAGCCACGGGGGCAGAGCGCAGAGCCACGGGGGCAGAGCCACGGGGGCAGAGCGCAGAGCCACGGGGGCAGAGCGCAGAGCTCGCGAGCGCAGAGCCACGGGGGCAGAGCACCCGCGCAGCAGCGGGCGCGGACGCTGACGGGCTGTGAGAAAGGGCCAAGGGGAGCTGTGGGTGGCGTGCTTGGGGTGGCCGTGCACAGCTCGGCATGGAAGTCAGTCCTCAGGAAGACCACGGGTGGAGTCCAGCAGGGCGCTTGTCCTTCGCCACAGCGCTACCTGAATGGTATAAAAGCAGAAGGAACAATGACCAGGCACGAGGCTTGTGTCTTTGTTAACCCAACACTCTGTCCACCCAGATCTTTCCCATTACCATTACTGTATTTGCGTTGCAGCAGGGAAAAATAGTCTGTCTCGTTAGGTGGACACAAATTTCTGTTCTTTCACATGGATTTTGGGGGGATATAGTTGCGCCTTATCTTACATAATGCATGAACTGGGTTGTAGAGTCTCTCCTCTTTCCCTCTGGCTTGCCTTCATGAGCACATTCCCTGCTGTGACTCCTCTCCTCCCCCCTGCTGTGGACGCCTGGGCGCGCAGTGGAGACCGGGCTGGGATAGGCCGGGTTCTGTGGGCTCCGCCTCCGAGGTAAGGCCCCCGCGGTGTCATGGCTGCCTCTGGGTGGCTTTCCCCTGGCACCTGCGGCGTGTGGATGCCGGTGCTGGCTGGAGTGGGCCCTGAGGTCCAGGGCTGGCCCACCGGCCTTCCGATGGTGCGGTGGCTAGGTTTCCGTGTCAGGTTCATAGTAAAGGATTCACGGATGTCTGCCGGTCACCGGAGGGGGCCTCACGATGGCTGGTTTGGGGTGTCTCTGGCAGTGGGGCGCTGACTGACACTGTGGGAGACACCGGCCTGTCTGAGATTACAGATTTCTCACAGGAGAGGCTTGTGAGCTTAGTTCCCAGATCTGTACTTGATTTACAGTTTTATTATAATTTGCCAAAGAAGCTCTGAATGCAGACATTCTCCTGTCTTCTTTACCCTTTAACCTCTTAAAAATCTAGTCCCTTGTATGTGCTTTGTGGAGTTGCTCTCTCTTGTTTTTTCTTTTTGTCAGTCCTGGGGCTTGAACTCAGGGCCTGAGCACTGTCCCTGGCTTCTTTTTGCTCAAGGCTAGCACTCTGCCACGTGAGCCACAGCGCCACTTCTGGCCTTTTCTATATATGTGGTGCTAAGGAATCGAACCCAGGGCTTCATGTATACGAGACAAGTACTCTTGCCACTAGGCCATATTCCCAGCCCTTACTCTGTCTTTTGTTGTTGAATAACTAGTCATTAGTTACATCCAGAACTATCTTAAGATTGAAGTAAATACACCTAGTGCTCCAAATCTATTTGGATAACTAATGGTAATTAACTTGAAATGTTCTTGTAGCCCTATTGTACCACATCCATTTTTACATTTTAGTAATTCTGAAATAATTAACTTTTAATTGAACTGGTCTGTGGATTCATTCCATTCATTTAAGGAAGTTATGGAGTTTTGGGGTTTTTTTAGATTTTTACTCCCCATATAGGAACCTTAACCAGTTGAGCATGGGGTAACAGTGCAGAGCATACTTAGTATTCTCCTTAGTAAATCAAGAAAGTGATTAATTATCTTTGGACACTTTAATAGAATTATGCACCTTACCGTTGTCAAATTGAACACCACAGTATGGCCTATGTTTAAAGAGAAATAGAATACTTATAAATTTAAATAAAAAGCCTTCAGATTTCTAGTCTGAACTCAGACATGATTTTTATAAAACTTCTTGGAACTCTGGTACATCCTGACAGATGAAAAAAAAAATGTAACCTTTAGGTATTTTAGGATGCCTGGCAAGAATTTACAGAATTTAAGGTTTTGTGTATGGATTCGAAGTGAGAAATGTCTTGTCAGAAGGTGATAACAGAGTGTAAAATACCTCAATTAGTTTCAAAACAGAATTGTTGTTCACATCTATTTTAATAACACTTAGCAACCACACTAACTTCGTAGCATTACAGTCTGGATTACTGCACAGCAATGAGTGTTTAGAGCCTTCTTTAAAAGATAAGACGCAGGACCGGAGGCCTCATCCTTCCTTCTAACCCGGGAGAGGAAATCCGGAGGCTAGCAAGCCCCCCTCACCACCACCCCCGAGAGTGCATTTGCAGCTTAGCTGGTGGTTTAACCCAGGTACTTCCTCACGTCTCACCTAGCTTAGTAACTGCGACCCTCAGCCTTCTGAATCACTAGGCTCACAGACATGAGCCACGGCCACCAGGCTTCCGGGGACTCTTTTATCGTTTTGGATAATTTGTATCCACTTATCCAGAAAACTCAGATCTCAGCCTCCTGAATCACTAGGATCACAGACACGGGCTTCCTTGGATTCTTGTATCATTTATTTTGGGTAATTTGTATTCACTTATCCAGAGAAATTGATACTCACAACACAGTCAGGTTCCAAACTTGCAAACCTTTTCTTAAAATAATGATATCTAATCCTTTAAACAAAACAGACTATGATAAGCACCTTGAGGGAAAAAAAGGTAGACTTTGAGGAAATAGGGATTCTAAACCTTTGACTTTTTTTTTTTTTTTTTTTGCGCTACATATTGGGCAAGGAGTTAGGGAATCTAAACAAAATGGGCTTTTCCTGATACATTCTGGCCACACATTTTCTCCTTGCTGAATTATTCCTGACAGATTCAGTGAGATTCGGTTAAGGCCCCTTATGTTAACCATCTCTTGGTTAAGCTAAGGCAGTTTAGACTACTCTGAGTCTAAACATATATTATGCCCCTACCCATGATGTGTTTACTAGAACCTTCCAGTCCACCCCTCACTTGAAATGTTCGTTCTTGTACTGGGAAGTCGGAGAGGACAGTGGCAGCCACGCACTGCGTAATGTGGCATCTTCAGAACCGACATGGAGGTTGTCAGTCCCACCAGAGGCGGAATCCGTCCAGACCCTGTGTGGAATCTAGTGTGAGATAAAAGAATTCTGCTTCCCAGTGGTGACGGTTAGCTCAGCTTGTTTCAGAAACACGAGGGCTTGGTCCATAAATAAGCCTGCAGGGCATTATAAATATGTCCGGCGCTCGGGGTGATTGATCTGTGTGGAGTCTGTCATGAAAATAGACAAGGCACAGGGCTTGTTTCCCTCCGGAGATCCTGGTGGTAAATCGACATGTGTGATCAGCTGTGGAAGTCACAAGTTTACAGAGTGAACTTTGAGTCTCTTGAGGCCCTAGGTGTCTTTCTTGAGTAAGCCAGCTCCTTGCTCTGCTGCCGGGTTGCCCGCAGCCCTCCGTTCCCAGCACGTCTTGTGAGGGAGGTCTGGGAAGTCAACAGCGGTGACAATGAAGCAAAGACAACAGGAACCGTTTCCACGCCCCGCAGCCCTTCCTTTGCATGCGCGCTCGGGCACAGTGCTTGGCGTCCTGGTGGCGCTGTGTAGAGTGTGAGTTGGGGTTCCCCCTGGCGTCCTTGCCGGGGGGGGGGTCCTGCCGCCTCCCCCGGGAGGAGGGGGTCCCCTCCTGTGGAGGCCCCGTCTGTAGTGAGCTGGCTGGGGGTTTTCCAAGCCTGGCAAGGGCTCCTCCGCCTGGCCTGCCTGTTCACACCCCAAGAATAAACACCCGCTCACCAGCTCACGGGCGCCCGGCCAGGCCTGCTCTCCGGCCGCAGGCCCCGGTCCAACCTCACTCCAGCTCGCCGTGGCCGCGCCAGGAAAGCCCTGGAGGACGCGCGGCCGCCGGCTCGCTGAGCGTTCACGACCACGGCGAAACCCAACCGCAGCCCGCCCCGTCCATCCGCGCGGGGCGAAACCCAACCGCAGCCCGCCCCGTCCATCCGCGCAGGGCGAAACCCAACCGCAGCCCGCCCCGTCCATCCGCGCAGGGCGAAACCCAACCGCGGCCCGCCCCGTCCATCCGCGCGGGGCGAAACCCAACCGCAGCCCGCCCCGTCCATCCGCGCGGGGCGAAACCCAACCGCAGCCCGCCCCGTCCATCCGCGCGGGGCGAAACCCAACCGCAGCCCACCCCGTCCATCCGCGCGGGGCAAAACCCAACCGCAGCCCGCCCCATCCATCCGCGCCCGGCAGCCCGGCCCCGTCCACTCGCAGGGTGAAACCCAACCGCGGCCCGCCCCGTCCATCCGCGCCCGGCAGCCCGGCCCCGTCCACTCGCAGGGTGAAACCCAACCGCGGCCCGCCCCGTCCATCCGCGCCCGGCAGCCCGGCCCCGTCCACTCGCAGGGTGAAACCCAACCGCGGTCCGCCCCGTCCATCCGCGCCCGGCAGCCCGCCCCGTCCTCTCGCGGGGCCGCCTCAGAGCCGCAGTGTTCACCTCTGCCGTCCGAGGCCCACTGGGCTCCCCGTCCCCACGGGAGGAGCCCGAGCACCGGCCAGGTGCGCACGATGCACACGCTTGCCGGGACTCGGAAAGTGGAGTCCTCCCTGCTGTGTCCCCTTTCCTTTCTCCTTTTCTTTTCTTACGTGGCAGGCTGTCTTCCTGTATGGAGGGGGAGGGGGATCTGTTTGAATGGATGCTTTTCTTTAATGTGTTTACACCCAAGTAAGTGTGCTGCAGGAGATGCTTTGACCCTGCACAAAGTAAGCATTTACCTCACAGATTCCACCCAGAAACAGGGCCCAGAGGAGTTGGGTTTCAAGAGAGGGGATCCGCCCCGGCACAGAGGGCTGCCTAGATTCCCACAGGGCTGACAGCAATGGCTCGGCAGTGGCCCATGCGCGGCGGCCCTTGGCCTTGCAGCCCCAGCCCCCCCGCCCCCCCCACCTTCCCCATCTCCTGCTCCCCGGTGCTCAGCTGCAATCCTCACCAGGTCGCGGCTCTGGGAGCCGCGGTTTCCTCGCCTTCTGTGGGGAGAGCGACCTTCCTGGGCACCACCTTCTTACTGTGCCACCTGCCCGAGCCCTGCAAGAGCTAGGGGGCCTTGGCCCTGATCACGGGCCTCCTCCAGCCCTTAGCGCAGACCCTGGGCCACCTTCCCACCACCTCGAGCAGAGGGAGCCTCCCTCCAACCTCCCGTTATCTTTCCTGCAACGGATAGACCAGCTCCCCAAGAAAACAGAGGTTTAGGGCAGGCCCTGCACCCCCGTAGGAACCATGCTTCCTTCCTCACCAGGGGTCTGGGAGGTCATTAAAAATGGTCATTAAAAACGATTTTCTACATTGCGATCAGAAACCCCATAATGCTAAGACCACCGTCCTCGCCGCTCTGGGCGTTGGCATGGTGGGGTGGCGGCAGCAGCAGAACTTCTCCAGCTTGCAACGCGCAAACCGTGCCCAGGAAGCACCGCCCTGCCCTGTGCGCCCGAGGCCGCTGGCCTACTTCACCCAGCACAGTTCATGTCTCTGTAGTTGAGCCAAGTAGGAGCGTGGATTTCCTGCTTTTTAAATGCTGTGGGCCACATTTTCCAGTGGACGTTCGGGTTGCTTTAATGTCTCTCTTAAAGAAATGTTGAAAAAATTTATGATAAAGAAATGTTAAAACCTGGCAAGACTTTTCAAAATATCCAACCCAGGAAATGGGTTTGGATGGTACAGGGAAGCGTCGAGACGGTCCCTGAACTTGGTTCACGTGCCCTTCTCTGTGTGACCTGGGGCCTGTGTGGAAGTGAGAGCCGGGGTCCCGTGTCATTAGGAACAGAAACTTGTGTTTAAATGGCGCATCCCCGCAGTCACGGGCATTCTGCCAGGTCTCTCTGGGTCACGTGGAGCCGCTCTGCTCTGGCTTGAGGGGAGGAGCCTGGGTGAGCTTCCTTGTTGGGATCTTCAGTGAGGGGGGTGTTTCACGCTCAGCACCATGAACACACACAGATTCCAGTGTTCTCAAGTTATAGTCCCTGAACTCCTGGAGGCAGAAGCCGTTCTGCCTAGAAAGTAAGACTCGACAGGTGCGATGCAGGAGGTGGGTCCCGGTGCCATTCAGCCTGCACCTTGTGCCGAGGAAGAACCTGAGCAGGCGTGGGCAGAGGCCGTGCCCAGCTTGCCCTGTGGGCGGTGGCTAGCCTCTCCCACGCAATCACCCAAGCCGGCAGGTCATTTCACCTCCCCACGTCTGTATTGCTCGTAACGTGTGATTACAACCAGCTCTGCTTCCTAGACTCATCGCATGTACTTAGTGAGCCCGTGGAGATGAAGTGTTGAACACAGTCCAGGCACACAGTGCACGTGGCAAACGTTAGCTCTCTTCTTCACAGTCGTTACCATGACGGGATTGGCCTCGCTTTCCAAGGGTTTTCTCCACATTGAAGTACAAGTGCTAACGCTGCCTACCTCCCTACCTACCTGCAGGGCTTTGTTTCAAAGTCCATAATGCGGTGGAAGATATTACCAGAGTGAGCCGGCACATATTGACTCCTCAAAAACACCGTTTGCTGACTTCATGATTGTGGTGATTATTGCAAGTATTATTATCACTGACATCATTTTACTCCGAGAACTGGTCCGTTGCCAGGCTCCGTGGTTTACTCCCTGGGTCTCAGCACGTGGGAGGGTTGAGATCGCAGGGCCGGCTGGGGAGAGGTGGGGGGAGCCTGCCTCAGTAGAGCTGCGGGCCTGTTGCCGTGGTCCCTGCTGTCGGAGGCCCACGGCCAGTCCCAGGCAAGACGGCCAAAGGACCGGGCCACAGCTGAGGGTGGGAGTTCCTGCCTGGCCAGCACGGGGTGCTTAGTTCAAACCCCAGTACTCCTACTCCCCTTAACCCCCCCACAAAAAGCAAGGAAGGGAACAAAGTGTCTTTCCACTCTCAATGATGATAGCTGTGCCAGAAATAGAAAGCTGGAGTAGTGCGGTAAGGATTAACTGGGGCCTTACGTGGTTAACTGGGGCCTTACACGGACATCGGGATTAACTGGGGCCTTACGTGGACCGCGGTGCTCACTCCAGCCGTATCTGGAAGGGAACCGCGTAGAGGAAGTTCTGCACAAAGCCTGGAACGGGACAGCAGGCCCCTAGCTTTCCCTGCCTCCAGCCCCCCATGACCTGCTGCCCCTGTGGTGTTGACCCCAAGCGCTCCACACCGGCTGGCCTACCTTGCCCTCCCCACCCCCTCCGGGAGCACCCCTCCTTCCCTGGAAACCACCCTGGCTCAGCGCTAAGTCTTGCCTGTAAAAGCAAGATGAGCTTGCATCTTTACAGACTTCCCGAAGTCCTCTAGCTATAAAGTGGACATGGGAAGTTCACTGTTTTCTCTTTCCTCTTGATGAGGTTAGTTTTCTTTCTATGTTGCCATTTTGGTTTACATGGCTTTGGGGGAAAGGCCAGATATAAGTAAATGTATTGAAAACCTCGCACCAAATTTGTAGCCTCCAATTCTTGTATTCCTAGGGGACGGTCCGTGATGGTCCGCAATGGAAAGTGGTAGCGGGAGCAAGCGCTCTGCCGTGGGCCCGGGTCACTGCGGGCCAGGGCCTGTCCTCACAAACACAGTTCACTTCCATAGCGTGCTGTCTCCTCACTCATCTTAAATGCCTTAAGATATTTGGACAGGGAGGAAGAAACCAAGCAGATGAACCTGAGATATGGCTGGGAACAGTACTACTTCATTTTGATTGATGCTTTACAGCCTGCTAGATGAAAACTACCGTAAACAAAGGCCTACCTGAAGTCACTGCACTTGAAGGAGGAAGAGCTCCCTTGACTCCCCAGACACCACAGTCGCCCCATCACCCTGACTGTCCCCGGCTTCCAGGGGTGAGGCCTCCAAATCACCACGTCTCCCGCTCCATCCCCTCCCCCTCACGTCCCGGAAAACCCAGGTCCCCACCGCCAGCAGCTAGCTCTTCACAGGTGTCTGCAGCTCCCTGTATTTCTAAGGTTCGTTTCCTCACTTTCCTGTGCAATAAAGATTTACCAGCAAAAGATGTTCGTCACCTTAAGGCACGCTTCTCCCAGGGCAGGGACCCTGGCATTCATTCCCACTCGCATCCAACACGCGGCAGGACTGAAACCAGCAAACTGCCGTGCTACACATGTTGGATAACTGTAAGGCCAGATCATCTATAGTCTCTCCTGAGACCACATTTTCACTGTTTTTGTTTAACCATGTTTCTTTTTGTTTGTTTTTGCCAGTCCTGGGGCTTGAACTCAGGGCCTGAGCACTGTCCCTGGCTTCTTTGTGCTCAAGGCTAGCACTCTACCACTCGATCCATGGATGCCACTTCTGGCTTTTTCTATATATATGTGGTGTTGAGGAATCAAACCCAGGGCTTCATGTATGTGAGGCAAGCACTGTACCGCTAGGCCACGTCCCCAGCCCCGTAACCATGTTTCTTAATGACCTACGTATTTCCAGCTTCTGATTTATTTTTCCCCTTTCCAGCATTGGCCTCCATGAATTAAGAAAGTTGGAGGCCACATGTGTCTGTGTTTCTGTATGTGTACACGCGTGTGTGCATGTGTGTATGTGCACGTGCGTGCATGCTATGTGTGGTGTTTGGTGGGAAGGCTGAATTGGTTAACCAAAGAGATTTTCTCTATCATGAAATATTTATTGTAAGTAAGAGAAAAATTTTAACTACCCATTTAGAGCAAGTTGGAATCTGACATATCTGAGCCGTTGGGTCACATTTGGTTAATGATAGATTTATAGGTGCAAACATGTATCACCCTTAATCCTTTAGTTACTTGTCTTTGCCAAGGATAAAAATTCCAAATTTTTTTTATTTTAAACAGACTTTTCATATGTCCAAAACCCATAAATTTCCTGTGCTTTGAGATAAATGTCTGACTGAACTCTGGATTCCCTGGTGATCTTTTGTGAAGAGCCAAGGTGAAACCCGCTTGCCCGATTCCTAACGATGGAAGGCTCCATTGAAAGCACACCCTTGGTGACACAATTTCTATTGAATGCGTTATAAT
This sequence comes from Perognathus longimembris pacificus, assembly GCF_023159225.1. Lineage (NCBI taxonomy): Eukaryota > Metazoa > Chordata > Mammalia > Rodentia > Heteromyidae > Perognathus > Perognathus longimembris. The sequence goes on along the minus strand of NC_063183.1, from coordinate 34,390,672 downwards.
CTATTTTTGATTTCTAATACTCCAAGAGTTGGAAATGAAGAGCTGGTGTTCCCCGCCCCCCCGCCTCCCCAGATTGATCAGAATTAGTCCGTGGAAGACCTGGGGTGCCCCAGCAGGGTTACAGCACTGCCAGCCCAGCTTTGCCAACCCAGTGATCACTATCCATTAGGGTTGTCATATCAATTATGAATTCCCTGACATCAACCACTAAATCAGCTGAAATGATGGGTTTGCCGTTGGCCTGTTTCCCCAGGGAAATAACTGAGAAAACATGTAATAATTCATACGACCAATTTTGTAAGCCACCCCCAACTTTTGGAAGAAGGCTGGGGAATAAATTCTAGGTGAATAGATGTGATTTGCACCCACGGCAAAGGGAGTGCTTGCTCACCCTCGGCACTTAAACATCCTCAAAGTGAATATGACCTTGAGCCTTGGTGAGTTTGGGGGTTTATTTTTCCCTCACTGCAGTTCTAAACATAACTAACGTGGTATAAGCATAAGGTGGCTTCTAGAATGCTAACTGTAACTACTTCTTTACTGTGAAGCCTTTGGCATTTATTCAGTCAAGTGCATATCTAGTTGAAATGTGAATAGATCTGTTCCTATGTTATTAGATTTTAAGTTGTATATGTGACTTTCAGAGAGAAGCCCTGGCTATGTAGAGTGAGTGTGAAAATGTGTACTTTAGGTTGTTTGTTATTGCACAGTTGATATACAGAGGTGTTACAGTTACACAAATCAGGTAATGAGTACAATTCTTTTTGGACCATGTCTTTTTCCATCACTTCCTGCCTTCCCCTCCCATGTCTAGTGTCTAGTGAGTATCACTGTTATATTTGTTCATCTTTGTTCCACCTTTCATGTGCCCTGAAATGGAAAGACTTGAAAAAACTATATTGAGTGAAGTAAGCCAGAGGCAAAGAAACATAGGCTACGTGGTTCCCCTCATTTATGGTAACTAGAAAGTGCCTATAAATCTACAAGTAAACACACTGAATGATTAAATATATGTGTATATTATATATATGCGCACACACACACACTGGGACATGATAAATTATATGACTCCAGTCATTCACATACTGAGGCCAAGGAGTGTATGCATAGAAGTGATACACTTAGGTTCTTAAAAAGGTAAATGTAGAGTAGCCGAACCATGGCAAATAACCTTCTCTCTGGGAGAGCAGGGGGTAAAGGGCCACAGATGAAAGACAAAATAGCTTCTGTTTGTGTTGTCTGCTATTTTTCTCTTCTGAAGGAAGGTTTACATGAGTAGGACTGTTGGTATAGCATCCAAGTTTGTCCAGCACAGCACAAAATAAGTAGAAATTAATAAGCACTTTGCAGATAATTCAAGGTGAACTTGAGAATACCCAATGGCATAAACAAACACCAAGGAAAATTCCAGGTCATTGTGGTTGTGTATTTAGCTTAAATTTCCCTGAGATAAAGAAATTTTCTGTTTACTTTCTCTGTGGCATAAAGCCCTGAAGTGAATCAGTATTTATATTTTTATTTTCCAAATTATTTTTATTAGTTATTTTTTACTATTTTTAAGTAGTTGAATGAAGTGGTTCAGCTCACCATGTCAACTTATGGGTGCAGTGCATCTGTTACTTTCAAAATGACAGAGAGCAAGTTGTGCTAGGCGCCCGTGGCTCGTGCCTTTCATCCTCGCTACTCAGGAGGCTGAGCTCTGAGCATCGTGGTTAGAAGCCAGCCAGGGCAGGAGAGTCCCCAGGAGACTCTTATCGCCAATCATCCACTCAAAATTGGAAGTGGCACTGTGGCTCAAGTGGTAGAGTGCTAGCCTTGAGCACAAAGAGGCTCAGGGACAGTGCTCAGGCCCTGAGTTCAAGCCTCACAACTGACAAAACAAAGGAAGGAAAGAAAGAAAGAAGGAAGTTGTTTCAAAGAGATAAAGTTGTTATTGCTGTTGTTTTCCAATCCAGGGGCTTGAACTCAGGGCCTAGGCACTGTCCCCGAGCCTCTCTGTGCTCAAGGCTAGTACTCTACTACTTGAGCCACAGCCCCACTTCCAGCCTTGTCTGTAGATGTGGTGCTGAGGAATCGAACCCAGGGCTTCATGCATGCTATGTAAGTGCTCTACCACTAAGCCACATTCCCAGCCCTAAAGTTGTGTTTTAATAACCCAAACCTATCAGTAGAGTGTACAAACTCCTGATGGAGGTTCTCCTTTCTTTGGTCATTATAGTTTGCAAATATGAGCCTGCTAATAAGCCAGTAAATAAGCAAGTAAATGAATGAATAAGGGAGCCAAGTTACCATGTTGTTGTTTTTTCCAGTCCTGGGGCTTGAACTCAGGGCCTGAGCACTGTCCCTGAGCTTCTTTTTCAAGGCTAGCACTCTACCACTTGAGCCACAGCACTACTTCTGGCTTTTTCTGAGTAGTTTCTTGGAGATAAGAGTCTCACAAAGTTTCCTGTTCAGGCTGGCTTCAAACTGCAGTCCTCAGATCTCAGCTTCCTAAGTAGCTAGTTTTACAAGTGTGAGCCAGTGGCGCCTGGATTTTTATTTTCTTTCTAGATACTAGAAATGAGAGTATTTGCCTTGTGTATTAAATACCACAGTGCTAGAACTTCATGATATCATATTACATAGTTGCTCATTATTACTACATGCACATTTACACACACTTGCCTGTAAACATGTGTGAGTGTGTTTCACATGCACTGAAAAGTTATTTACAACTCTGTCTGGAGATACATACAGCAGTGATTAGCCAGTGCACAGCCAATCTACAACATACAGATCAAAACTAAATAAACAGTGCAAGAGTTTATTTTAAAACAATTACAAGATGTTTTCGATTTCTCCCTCATCCTGAACTATGTGTTTGAAAAATGCACTCTTCATAAAAACCACATGTAAGTCTTTTTGATGGTTAAACAGTCGGCTTCCAGCAGCCTCATGTCTGCGTACATTGTCAGAAGATAGCACAGACCTCACACAGCATCGGGAGGGAGGGAAGGAGGGAGGGAGGATGGGAGGGAGGGAGGGAGGGAGGAAGGGAGGGAAGAGATTTTTATTTATGTTCCTTTTAGAGAACAAATTTTCTGCTACACCGAAGTGTGTAGCCATTGGGAAGAGAAATGTCACCTCCCCTTCAGGGCTCTTCCTTACTCTTGTGGAAAGGCACCTTGTGGAGTAGTATGGATTGTGAGATCTTCACTGTCCTATTGCGTAACTTAAAGAGATGTAAAACACAGAACATGGTCTCGATGCACTGAAGATGAGTCTCTGTCCTAGAGCTACTTCAGGGACGAGAACGGAGACCCTGAGGGCCATGGTGCCACCCCGGGTTCGCAGGTCTGAACCCCCTTCTCTGGGAAAAATGATCCCCCCCATGCACACACACACACACTCGGCCTGCCGCTTCCCTGCGTCCCTCCTGACCTCTAGCTGCCGCTGCCCTTGCTGTGAGCAGGCCAAGGGAGCACTCTGGATTCGCGCCCCTTCTCCGTGTGAGACACTTCCCGTCCCTAAACTGTGTGCAGTGAGTCTGTGACTCTCTGCCCCGTGTGGAGTGCCCTGTCGCGTGCTTTCACCCTCATCCCGCACCGCCCTCCCACGTGTCCCTCCATCTGGTGACGCCCAGTGGGAATGGGCAGCTGCGCTGTTTCACCTCACCGTCTCATTCCCTGTAGACACTTGGGTTCTCATGTAGGTACTGGACTCGTGAGTAATCGCCTTGCTCCTGGATCTTGGCTTTTCTATCTTTTTTTAAGTGCTGTAAATATTTTTCAAAGTTGAAAAACTATTACAAGCTGGTGTGTAAGAACAAGATGTAGGAGGAGATAGCACTGTTGTAGTGACAAGTGTGCACATGGAGGCAGCCTGGGTTCAAAGCCTGGCTGTTGGTGCCCCCTCCTCTCCCTTTGTAACATGGGTAATTCTAGCGCACGTTCTGGTAGTGAGTGTACAATTACGCTCTGTGTAAAAAATGCCCGAAACACTGCCCGACACATCATAAACATTCAGTCAATGTGAATTACCTCTTGGTTATTGCTTACTGGCATCATTATATTAGATGGATGGATGGATGGATAGATAGATACATCGATAGAGATAGATAGAGATAGTCTTTATAGATGTAGCCGTGGTCATAGACGCTGTGATTTATGGAGACTTACAAGTTCTATGGCTCCAGAGAACCAACCAGAGAACCCTTTAAAGCAGTTACTGGTGCTAACTTTGCCAGGGATATTCCAGGGTATGAGCCGGGATGGCTACGGTCCTGGTCTGCCTGCCTTTTCAGAGCTTGGGGGAGCGCGCCAGTCAGTAGTCCTCTGCGCTCTCCCTGACACTGCCGTCGCTGAGGGCCGTCACTGGGGGGGACGGCATGACGTCACAGCCAGGGAGGGGCTCTCCTGCTTCGGAGCTTAAAAGATGAATGTAAAGAGAACGAGCAAGTTCTGCCCGAGATGGTGGTGAGGGAGGTTATGACTCAGATTCTCAGAGTTCCAGAAAAGACGACATTGATAACCTGGCCCCTACTCTGTCAAACCCCGCACAACCTGGAATCCTCAAGGAATAACTGAGGATCGCTAGTCCTTCTGGAAAACTAAGATTCACTCATGGAGGGACCATTTGCAAATGTTCTTGGTGACAGTCCTTAGAGATACTTTACAGCTTCCACTGGCTTTTTCTTAGAACCAAACAAAGCACAACCAGCATCTGTTTTTGTAGACTTGCCAGCATCTGCTGGATGGCCGGTCTGTCTCCCCACACGTCACGAGCCGGCGGTCAGCCTTCCACGCCAGCTGGCCCCCCGCCCGGTGTCCACCCCCCGCAAACCTGCAGCTCCAGAAACGCCTCGGGAGCAGGGGGGACCCCTCATCTTACGGAAGCCCAGCTCTGCAGAAGGGCTGCTGGCTGGTGCCCTGTCTGGGAGCCGGGAGGCTCTCGAGATGGAAACACAGCTACTCCGTAAAGGGGCGCTGCCTGGCGCGTGACTCTTTTTGGGGAGCCCCTTCCTTCACACACTCTGGGATTGTCTGCGGCCAGGAAAGACCAGGCCCTACTCATCAGGAGTCTGCATGTGTTTAGAATGGAATTTGTCTTACGCTTGAATCCGAGAGTGTATATTTGTATTCGTTGTGCCTCTTGCATAACAGTTGGCTCAAAGGGAATGGTTTAAAATAACGCATGGCACTTCCCGCGGTCCTTAAGGCCCAAGGTCGCTGTTGTCTTGAGGGCGCCGTTGAGCGCGCCTTTGGTTTCCGATGGGTCCCGGACGGTGCTCGCCTCCCCTGAGGTTCACTTCCTCCGGTCTCGTGCCCTGGCACGACCCTCCCTGCGAGGCATCAGAATGGTGTGCGGCTCAGCCAGTGCTCCCCACTTCTGTGTCATCCCAGGCAAATGCTGCAGCTTGGGGTTTACCAACCAGAACTCTCCCTTCCGTTAGCTCAGATAACCGAGGGGGTGACGAGGGAAACAGCGTGGCCAGGCCCTTCGTGAACACATGCGTCGTGGAGAGGCTCGTCTGGCCAGTGCTGATGAGCTCCGGATCCGGAGCTCAGAGACGCACCGAGCTGATGCCGGGAACAAGGCCAGATCCTCTGCCGCTCGGTCTGCAGCCTGTCACCCCCTGACTCCCCATTCCTGTCCGCCGCAGAGCACAGTGTCCGCAGGCCTCTCTCTCATCTCTACGGACGGGGGGGGGGGGGGGCGGGGGGAAGCGGACTCAGGCTCGGTGAGGGATTTTGAGCCCCGCGAGACGCGTAGGAAATGTAGCGTCGTAGGGGCCTTCTGAAGGGGAGCCTAGGTCTGTGTCTGCAGCTTCGCGCCGCTCTGGCTCTGAGGCACCCCTCGAAATGCTCGGGTTCGCAGCCCTGCAGGTGAGACAGGCCCGGTCCTCACGCGTCCAGCTGTCCCCAGACGCGCTCTTGCGCCGTGGCAGTGCCATTTCCACGAAGAGCCCCGGCCCACTGTCCCGAGACCGTGATGCAGCCACCGCGGGAGGCCACGCTCACGCTCACGCTGCCGCGCGTGCGTGGCTTCATTTGATCAACTCTTTTAAACTATTGGCTTGCCTTTCATGATGCTCATATGTCCTTTTGTTCTTCTCCGTGATTTGTTAGGTAGTTTCTGTTTTGTTTCCTTTGTGCGAGTGCAAGGCCTTTCTCAAGAACGTCATGGGCTCCCCAATGGTTGTGCGTTGACCTTTCTGTTGGATCCATGGAGGCTGTGACTCCTATGTCCCTAGCGTGACCCAGTCAGTGTCACTAATGCAAAGACCGGAGGCCTCACCCACCTGGCCCGTGGAACTGACAGTCTTGTTAACTGAGGTCATTCGGGACAAATCATAGAGCTCTCGGTGCTAGAGGCCCTGGGTTCAAGCTCCAGTACTGACAAAGAAAACAGTTCACAAGAAGCCCTTTGCTAAGTGGAAGCAAGTGCTTGCTTCCTGTGAGCTTGCGTCCCCTGCTGCGCTGGGGCCCACCTCCTGGGGGGGGGGGCGGGGGGCTCGTGCTTGGGGCCTGGAGAGGCGGAGGAAGAGAGGGCAGCTGCCGCCGGCCCCACCCTCGGGCGGCCAGTGGGACCGTCCCATGCTTCAGGTCGTCCCCCGGGCCGGGCTCCTGCTCCCTCTCCAACACGTGCGCACGCGCAGCTGCCGCCCCGCAGCCCCGTCCCCTAAGAGACGACTGAAAAGTTGAACCGATCTCGTGTGCGTCCTTAAATAAACCAGCGGTGACATTCAGCTGAACTTGTCCCTGTGCATACAGCATCTCCCAGCCCATCCTGTGCTGTTAGTTTTGGCAAGGACAGCAGAGCATGTAATAAATCATCGACGGAAAGAGCTCTTGGCCTGGCCTGATTCAGCCTGCTGCAAGGTTAGAATACAGAGAGCAGTTCTGTTTTTAGACATCCTTTTACTAACCCAACATTCATAATTTATGATTTCACTGTAAAATTCCTGCAACACTACACCAAAAGTAGAGCTGCCCTTTAATTAAGTACTCATGGTAGGAAAAATGTGAAACTGGTGTGCCACACATCTCTGTGTACAGTGATTGATAGTGATTGCATCTTTATGAACCCAGCCGAAAGGTCTCAACTTCCTGATAGGTGAAGGAGTCAGCTGGCGGGGCCAGTCACCACTGACAATACGCAAGATAATCCAGAGGTGCAACTTAGAAATATTGAGGCTCTGAGCTTGCATTCGTCCATGTTTTTCCACAAATTTACAAGACGTTAATCCTTGTTTCTGGGAGAGCCTGTGACCAAATTCCCTGCGGTCTCTGCACTCGGGTTGCACTTGAGAGCAGAGAGAGGCCCAGGGTGCCAGAGAGATTGTGTGTAAGACTGGAAGGGCAGTGCTGTGATTGTGTGTAAGACTGGAAGGGCAGTGCTGTGGCCCACTAGTGCACGAAGAGAATATTGTAGCCAGAGAGGACCCCATGCGACTCGTCTTCAAACAGTGTCTCGTTATTCAGCCCACACTACCCTCAAACTCAAGGTCCTCCTGCCTCAACCTCCTAAATACTGGGATTAGAAGCATGAACTGTGACTCCTGGCCGTTCACACGTGCTCTCTCTTCTTAGTTGAAAGTCGGCACTTTTAATAAAAAGTAAATAAATGTGTAGTGCCGCTGGACGCTAGTCGATGGACCTCCCGGGCCAGGGCCCAGCCCCCTCCCTGCCCAGGCCTCCGCCGTCTGGAGCTCAGGCTACCTTACTGGGTGGGGCTGTGCGTGATTCTGTGCCTGGACACTTCAGCTTCCCGGAAAGAAAGGAAATGGAAACGCCCTGGCTGCCACCCTGACCCCGAGCGCCCTCCGTGGGGTGCCCTCGGCCGCGCTCAGGCAGCGAGAGCCGTCGGGCACCCCAGGGCGGTCCTGCCGGGCGGGGCTTCCCGGAGCCCCGACGCCCTGTGTGCATGTGACTTTCTGGTGTCTCTGCAGGTTTGGCCCAGGCTTAGTCATCTACTGGTACGGATTCATCCAGGAGCTGGACTGCAACCGGGAGAGGGGCATCCTGCTCAAAGCCTGCTTCCCCACCGACATCGTCACCCTGTGCCACGGCACCGGCGACCCCGCGGGCCCCGCGGAGGCGGGGAGGAGCCGCGGCCGGAAGCCATCGCCCATCCCCGCCCTGTGAACCCGGGGCGGCGCCGGCCCTGAACTGCGGCTGAACCCTGGCCTCGGGGCCGCCCCGCCACCCCTCCAGACAGACGGATCGCCAGGCTCTGCTTTCCTTCTTCCCTCGCCCATGCGAGCAGCTGAGAACCGCAGGCGCAGCCCACTCATTATCAGCATTTCTGTCTCCGTCAGACAGTTAGTTTATAGATACTCATAATCTTCCTTCCTTCCGCATGGTTTCTCCTGTGTACCCAACAAAGGAAAGAATGTGGAGACTGAAAGGTGTGATTTTTCAATTCCCCTCCTAGTTATCAAATCACCCCCTTATTTTTTTCTCTACCTGCCCATTTATTCTCCCTCCCTCCCCCTTTCCTCCACCTGCTCTCACAGGAACCAGGAGCGTGGAACTCCACTCCACACCGCCGCGGATTACCTGGCACCCGCTGGCGGAAGGGCAGATGGAGTGGGCTGGACTTTGGCTCCCACCTGTGGGACTCTGCCGGTGTCTTGTGCTGCTCGCTTGCTCCTTTAGCCCTTCCCGACTCGAGGGCATTGAGCCACACCGCAGACATACACAGGACGAGACGTTTGTCTTTTTAGAATTCTTGTTTCAACACCAAGCCTCTTATATTTATCTCATTTAAAGCATCAGTTACCTTGTGTCTGGCTCCCAGATGCTGGGGACAGAAGGGCTGGGCTTCTTTTTAAAGGGCTGTGTGGCCCTGCCTTCTAGCCATTATTTTTTAGAAGTGCTTTCTGTATGCTGTTTTTATACCTGCATTTTATATTGCATAATCATGTAACACTCAAATAATTTAGACATTAGCAATATTCTGCTGTGAATGAATGAAGTGTGCAAAAATAAACCTGCAGCAATTTAAAAATAACTACAATAAAAAAATTTGTGATTGTTCACCTCGACTTACTCACTTTAATATTACTACCAACCCATCTCCAGTCTATAGCAAAACATCAATAGCTATAAACCTATCTTTAGAAAATTAAAAGTTAAGCTATATGAGAAAGCATACATGGTGCCAAGCACTGGTGGCTCACACCTTTAATCCTAGCTGCTCAGGAGGCTGAGATCTGAGGAGCGCTGTTCAGTGCCAGCCCGGGCAGAAAAGTCCATGAGACTCTTATCTCTCTTTAACCAGTAAGAGGCCAGAAATGGACTCCTGGTTCATGGTAGAACACCAGCCTGGACGAGAAATGCCAAAGCCAAATGAGAGCGCAAGGCCCTGGGATCAAGTCTCAGTACAGGCACCAAAAACAAGAAAGAAAAGAAAGGAAAAGAGTGTGTCACAGCATAGTTGCCCTATAGTTATGAAGCATACCTTTTATGGTATTAAGTACACAATTTTAGAAATAATAAGTTTTACAAACGCTGTAAGCACGGATTGGTTCTTTCAAAAGGCCAAATTTGTCACCGGGCCCCTAAAAGGTTTGCAAAGCTCTGCTTGTTCTTCTCCTTTTTCCTTTTGGAGGGCGCGTGTCATGTTCAAACGTGGATTGCATCCCTGTGGCTCGACTGCGGTGGGTCTGGAGAGGGCTCAGGCAGAGGGTGCTTGGGCGTGGCTGGGTCTCGTGGGTTTGAGCCCCCTCCTCTCCGTGGGATCCACACACAATTTGAGACAAAGGTTGAGAAGTGGGCCAGGGCCCCGCACTGGGCTGCTGTTTTTCCTTGGGAATAAGTTTCCTTTAGCAGAGCCGATAGAAGTCTTGTTAAACCCTCATCAGGGACTTTTATTCCTTCTTTTTTTTTTTTTTTTTTTGCCAGTCCTGGGCCTTGAACTCAGGGCCTGAACACTGTCCCTAGCTTCTTTTTGTTCAAGGCCAGCACTCTGCCACTTGAGCCACAGCACCACTTCTGGCTTTTTCTATATATGTGGTGCTGGGGAATCGAACCCATGGCTTCGTGTATATGCATCAGGGACTTTTACATTTAACAAATTCACGATGTGTGCGCACACATAAAAGATGGAAAAGGTGCCTACGATGTGTCCGCTTCCTCCTCCCTGGAGCCCGGCTCTGCGCAGGCTCGGCGTGCTGGGAGACACCGCCTTGTCTGTGGATGGGGAGGCGTAGCCCCCCTGTTCCCACCGCAGCAAGGCTCTGCATTACTCACAAGTGGGACTTTCCCTGCCCTCACCCGCCGCCACCCCCATCCCCTGCTGCAGAAGCGGGGCGTGGAAGAGAAGCGGGTGGTGTCCCCCACTTGAGGAGCAGGAGGCCTCTTTGGTTTTGCTTTTACTTTGGAAGCATTTGTCTGTGTTCAGTCTCTGAGTGTTGTTTGCTGGTTTGCTTTTCTGGTGTCAGTCCTGGAAAGCAGACACGGAATGAAAACTTACTTTTTTTAATTGCTGTCACCATGAGAACATGAGTGTTAAAGGCAAGGTACGGGTATGGGCCTTCTACGTGCTGTGTGATGAACTGTGCCGAGCCAGGAAGTGGGATTGCGGTAAATCCTCACCCAGGCGCGGTGCCCCGCACAGTGCGGCTCGCAGGACTGCAGGTAAATCCTCACCCAGGCCACGTCCCCGCACACCGGCTTCCTCCCCCACACCAGCCCTGTTTGGAGAAGCGCTAGTCCACTTAGGGTACACGCCTAGGGCAACTTCACACCTGCCTTGTCTCCCCCTGAAGCAACACACAAACAAGTGAGCCTTCCTGTTTCGTTTTTCTTCTTTGCCTTCTAGTGAGGCGTCAGCTCCCCAGAGCGCTCCTGTGAGGATGGGGAAGGCTAGACCTTCGGGAGAAAGCGCTGTGTGTGCGGGCTCCTTTTCTGCAAGGCATGGAGTTGGTTGCTCTTTGGGGGTGCGTGGACTCACGCGAGCCACCTGGGGCTTGCTCGTCCGATGAGGTCATCTGCTGAACCCTCACTAATGCGCGGTGCCAAGGCGAGCAGCTCCCACCTCTCCCCGGGGAGAGCCGGCCCTCACTCCCTTTCCTCTCTGGAACCACACCACCTTGCACATCTGCTCTTGGTAGCCCCTGTGGACAGACCTGTTTCAACGGAAACACGACCCCGGACCCTTGAGTCTTCCCTGTGTCTGCCTCCCGCCCCCCCCCCCCGCCCCCGCATCGGCCTGACCAGTTTGTAGTCTGCCGCTGCCTCTTTCTAGAGGATCATCTCAGTGACAAAAACCCATCTGGTTCTAAGTCTAATCCATCTGGTGCGTGTGCTGAAGGTGGGGACCGTGCCTGACCTTGTCTCCCTCCCAAGGTCACCCAAGCACCAAGCCACCTGGATGTGCGGGCCCCTGTGGGGTCATGACACTTCTAAGGAAATACGGTGACATCACTCAGGCCTGAGCTTCATGCCTTCAGTAAGTTGTTTTGTCAAAGAAGCCAACAAGGGCTGGGGATATAGCCTAGAGGCAAGAGTGCCTGCCTCGGATACACAAGGCCCTAGGTTCGATTCCCCAGCACCACATATACAGAAAACGGCCAGAAGCGGCGCTGTGGCTCACGCGGCAGAGTGCTAGCCTTGAGCGGGAAGAAGCCAGGGACAGTGCTCAGGCCCTGAGTCCAAGGCCCAGGACTGGCCAAAAAAAAAAAAAAAAAAAAAAAGCCAACAAGACATATTTTCAGAGATTCCTTCAGCCGGCCTGGTGTGATGTCAGACAGGAGTTAAAATAGTCAGTGTCTGTGTGATTTCGAGGAGGCAGTTTGCTCGTCAGGAGGGTGCATAGCCACGGGCCCTGGGCCTCACGGGAATGACGGTCTTGAAGCTTGGGGGGTCTCCCAGACACCCTGCGTGATGAGGGTCAAAGGTGAAGTAAGCTAGACCGGAGAGGAGAGCAGAAGGCCCGAACTGCGATGGCAGCGTCCCCAGGGCCCAGCCGGAGTCCCTCGGCTGAGGAAGGCAGCGTGTGACGGAGTGAGTCACCCAATCCGCTTCTCGTGAATTCCAAAGATTAAGTGAGGAAGATGGAGTTATTAATTAAATAATAAGCGAACCCGAGCAGCTTGGCTCCCCCTGAGTCTTTCACTTTCCTGCTATTGTTTTGAATACGGCTGTGAGACAAAGCTCTGCCTGGGTCACGCGCTATAAATTACAGTTTTTATACAATAGTAATCCACTCACATGATTTCAAAGCTTGATCAAAGAACATCAAAAAGACTTTAAAACTTTTCCACAGTGCAGGGGGAGGGGAATGCACATTTGATGTCTTAATTTTGTCCACTCAGTCTAGCAGTTGGATCCTGGTTTATATATATCTGCCTTATATAAAAATCCAAGTTATTGATCAAGTAAATCCAACTTGTTCATGCTGCTTTGTATGCGAGTAAATAAGAAAGAAGTTTTCATTTAGTGGTCTAGAACAAGTAAATAGTTGGAGATACTTACCACTTTTAAGGGACCAAAGCATGACAGCACTTAATTTTGTTACTCAAGGTGTGTTGTGAGGACTGTAACCCTTGCACTTAAGATCAAGCCAGTCTCTGTGGATTTGTTCGGAATGTTAATGACTGTGTTTACTTTTCGTCCCTCTTCCCTCGCGTGGATTTACCCTGATCTGTCTCACGTAGTGGGCAGGGATGGGGCAGGAAGCCCCTTAGTAACAGCAAAGCTGGGAAAGTGCTGGTCTCCGCTGTGTGCAAAGCTCGCGTGAGCCGTGCCAGCCATGGCAGGCTCGAATGAAGACCCGTGCACGGGGTCAGGGTAATTTTTCATTTTTTAAAAGGTAGGTCATTGTGAAATGTTGATATGAAATATAGCTCAGTCAATTAAGTAATAACAATTGAAGTTCAGAGTTTAATTGAGGGCCAAACATGAAGCCAGTGGCCATTAACCTAAGGCAGGCATTGATTCTCCCGGAAACTGCCTTGGTTAAAGTGTTTCCAGAGTAGCAACATTTCTTCACTTTGAAAATCTGTCCTTTGCCATTGTGACATTCAAAGACATCCAGAAGTAACTTTTTGTATCTATGACAGACTTTTTGAATTTCTAATGTTTTAAATTGCAAGTCCTTTGTGAAACATCAAAATCTAGAATAAAGAACCCATTCTGGAAACCTTAGAGTGCAAAGTGCAAGGGGTGTAGTGCACGTGATGCCCTAGTGCTAACTGCTGGCTGACTGGTGCAAGATTCCAGCCCAGTCCTTGGTGCCGTGAGTGCAGGCGAGCCTTGGCTTGCCCCCTCCCGCCTCCTCGTGCCGACAGAGCCCCTGGCCTGGACCCCTGGCCCGAACCAGCATGCCATGCTCAATGGCTGCACTTCACAGGGAGAGTGCTCCTACTGGCATTAAGGAACTCGCTGGGACCTTGTAACTCGTCCTTATTGTCCTCAGCTGAAGATTGGGTACACTCACTGCAGTCAAGGAGGGGTGTGTGTTCGTGTTAAGGAAGCAGCTCCGGCTGCGGTGTGGCCTGAGCGGTAGCGCACCCTCGTAGCAGGCCCCGGGCCCCGGGTTCACCCTCCATCACCACCGAATTGAGTAACTCACCTTTCCAAATCCTCGAAGCGTGAAGCATTTTAGGTTCAAGTTTCCCTGTCACTCTGTTCCACTGCCTTACACGTAGCTTTACAGCGGTGCTGCTTAACCCCCGAATTGCTTAAGGAGATATTAAAAATCTCATTTCTCTTTACAAAGGCCAAATTCCTTATCTTTACCTCTCTGCGTTTAAAGTCCGCCACGCCTCACACGCACTCACACGCACGTGGCAGCTCGTGGCGGGAGGGACGGGGCTCGCCGGCTGTCGTGGGGTGAGGTGGGGCGCCGGCACGGTGCCCCCCGCCGCGGCTGTGGGCGCTGGCTCAGCTCAGCGCTGGCCTCCCTGGAGTCCTCGGCCAGCAGCCTGTGACCTTGGGAGAGGGGCTGCCCTGAGCGCCCCGGGACGCGCTGCCGTTAGTCGTGGATTCAGAGCACACTCCATCACTTGAAAGCCGGAGGCATGGCGCATATCTCCGCCTATTCTCAAACCTGCAGCACAGAAGGAGCGGCCCCCCCACCCCGCCCGCGGCTCTGCGCCTCCCGGCTCTGCGCCTCCCCGGGCTCTGCGCCTCCCCGGGCTCTGTGCCTCCCCCACTCTGCGCCTCCCTGGGCTCTGCGCCTCCCCAGGCTCTGCGCTTTCCCCCGCTCTGCGCCTCCCCGGGCTCTGCGCCTCCCCCCACTCTCCGCCTCCCCGGGCTCTGCGCCTCCCCCCACTCTCCGCCTCCCCGGGCTCTGCGCCTCCCCGGGCTCTGCGCCTCCCCCCGCTCTGCGCCTCCCCGGGCTCTGCGCCTCCCCGGGCTCCGTCCGCCGGGTCCCGCGGGTGTGCGCTTTCCTCCAGAGCGCAGCGAGCTGAAGCCAGAGACGCGGACCCCGCCTGCACCATGTTCCTCACTTCAGATCCAGCACTCGGGGATTTTGCACACACACATTGATTGACGCGCTTTCGTGTACTTGGACGTATTTGGGGTGCCGTGGGGGCATTTATTATAATGCAATAAAAAGTCATTCTTCTCAAAGAAAATATTACTAGCCAAAGCAAAAGCAGCATAGAAAATCTGAAATTGTCAGAAAATCACAACGAGAGAGAAAACCTAAAGAAGCCTGTGGCACTTTTAATAAGATGTGCTTAGACCTATGTATGAAGAGAAACAGCTGGATCACCAGAGCGGGAAAGAGAGTAGACAAAGATGGTTTGACCCCCTGATAATGTAGCACATGTGCATTGCCACGGTGAAGCCCCACACCCCCAACGAAAGCCTGCTGAGACGCAGTGAGTCACAGGAGCCCAGAACAGCCTGTTCTGGGATAGCGCAGGTTCCAGGGGTGTCATTGAGAACTCTAGCATGAGACTCAGAAAAGCCACATTTGGGGAGACTGAACTGGGAGTCTTCATTAGAAAGCTGGCGCTGCAAGCGGACTCATGTTCCAAAGACCTGAAGCCTCAAATGCACTTAATACTGTCAGGAAACTGAGGCACGAGGGTTGTAAAGAAAGAGCAGAGAGAGGTGAAGAGGGGCGCCCTGGTGAGCTGAGAAGAGTCAGGAGACGGGCGGCATGGGCAGAGGCAGTGGAGGCCGGGGTGGGGGCAGAGTCATGGGGCTGGGGAGTTCAGTGAGTCTCGCCAGTCCATGGCACAGGCCCTGCAGGTCCGGGAACCTATTGCCCAAGTCCCTGCCCCTGTTTCTAGGAATTTGGGCCTATTACCTGGCGGTGGGGGTGGGGACGTGAATTTCACCTCAGTTTTCTGAAAGTCCCCATCACCCACCAAGATGCCAAGATGGTGCCAGTTAGACCCAGTGTCCCACAGAGAGGGAATGAGATGAATGGTTGAAGGGTTGCCACAATGTTTAGAGCAACTAAACTTATGTCAGACAAGCCTCTAGCATACTAAAGTCTATTGGAATAAGAATGTGGCCTTCCTGCCTTCTCCTGTCCCCTGTCAGGGTGGGACTGGTCCTTCCTTCATCTCTTCCCTTCTTACTTCCTCACTCTTGTGTAGACCTCTACCTCCATTTCCTTGTCAGACTCCACAGCCTACATTTCTCTGATTTGCTGCTTTTCACTAACTTGTTTTTTTTTTCATTTCTTTACTGTTAAAGTGATGTACAGAGGGGTTACAGTTTCATACGCAAGGCAGTGCATACATTTCTTATCCAACTTGTTACCTCCTCCCTTATTTTCCCCTCCTCCCCATGAGTTGTGCAGTTGGTTTACACCATATAGTTTTGTAAGTATTGCTGTTGCATTGGTTTGTCTTTTTTTTCATGTTTTAATCTTTTGTATATTCAGGTATTGGAACTAGGGAAGGGAAAGGGAATACCAAAATCACAGGTGAAGGTTAAAGACAAACCAGTTTAACTAACTTGTATCAGAAGTACTTTACATGTATTTTTGAAAATAAATGAAACCTTTTGGAATAGTGTAAGAAGTGAGAAGGAAGGAGGTAAGGGAGAGAGATGGAGAGGTGAGTTTGAACAGGGAACTTTGAATGTCCATTTGGAAATGTCACAATGAAAACTCATATAAAATATAAACTATTAAAGATAGACACACAGACGGACAGATAGGTAGGTAGATAGGCAGACAGACAGACAGATAGACAGATTATAGGCATATGTGTTCATTGGCCTAACAAATAAAATCATGAGTAATTAATTTCCCCCATATTTCTTTACCATTAAGTACAGTGTTTGTGATTTAAGTCTGTCTCAGAATTCAGATAAACCAAATACATCTGTAGAATTGTGTCTTGAAACAGGATAGTAGGCTTAAAGCATGGCATTCAAGTGCTAATGAGCCTGCCAAGCAATTTTGAGGCCATGAGTTCAAACCCCAGTACCACCAGGAATGAGAAAGAAGGCCAGCAAGAGACACCATACAGGGTGGGGGAGGACGGCGACGTGGTGAAGTGAAGGCCCCTGTGGTGGCGCCCCGGTGAGGAACATAGGATTCTCTTCCTCGCTCTCCCGAGGAATTCTGAGACTTCAGGAGCATCTCACATTACAGGGACCCCCACACCATCTGGGTTGTGGGGGTGCTTTTGCCCAAGCTAGACCAGGGATTCACGGCCCGTTGCGGACTTTGCTCCTGTTTCATGGCGTCTGTAGCGTCGGGTGCTCCTTCACACAGGATGTATTTGGAGGTCGTGCTTGGGGGAGAGGGCCAGCATTGTGTGTGCAGATACTGGGACTAGGGTCTGGGTGCTACCCCTGAGCTTTTTCACTCAAGACTAGCACTCCCCCTCTCAAACCACAGCTCTACTTCTGGCTTTGGATGGTTAATTGGAGATAAAGAGTCCTACTGCTTTTCTGCCCAGGCTGGCTCTGAACTGTGATCCTCAGATCTCAGCCTCCTGAGTAGCTAGAATGACAGGCATGAGCCACCAGCAGCTGGCTCATAAGGTTGTGAGTTGTATACTTAAAATAATAGTTTTAAAATACATGTGACATTATCCTAAAAGAAATGTATCCATTGCCTGACTTATGTAACTGCAACCCATCTATACATCACCTTTATAATAATACAAGCATTTAAATATTAAAAATTTACACACACACAACTTGTGTTAAGGTATTTTTAATGGTAAAAAGATGGGTGTGCTTTATATAGTAATGCAGTTTTGTTAATGTGCTTACTGCTAAGCCAAAAATAATCTTCCTAAAGCTTTTTAATTGTACCAATTCATTAATTCTGGCAGCTAAAGTAATGTGGAAATTTTATAGATGAAAATCTAAAAGTATTATGCTCTGTGCTTGTTTGAACAAGGTTTTTAAGTGTTAAGGCTTTTAAAAAGAATTTTTTGTAATAAATGAAAACATTGTGATAAAAAAATGTGATGGAGAATACAGGGGAAATGTGAAAGAGATGGCAGAGTCGACTTCAGAATGTTGGATGTTAATGGATACATAGTCTGCAGATTGTGTTGTTCGTCCTACTCGCTTCCTGAAGGCAGGTCTCAGGAGAAAGGGTGCAGAGCATGGCATCGAGTGAGTGAAGGACGCAGGACTGTTCAATTAAACTTTCATTTTGTTCCTTGCTAACTCCCCACGAGGTACAGGCCAATGGAGCCATTGGCAAAGAGGAGACACGGTTTGGCTCATGAATTCAGAATTTTAGACTTGGCTGGCACCAGAGCCTGTGTTTTCCAGACAAGAAAACTGAAGTCTGGAGAGATCAGGTGAGCTGTCTAGTCACGTGGCCAGTGACTGAGGGCCCAGACCAGAATCTGAGCCCCGGCCCCCATCTTCCCTAGGGCCCGGAGCTCACCCTGGGGAATTCATAAGCCTTACATTTGCACTTTGCCAGCGGAGGTACATGTTTTAGGAACCTTATTGAGCTTCACTGTTTTGGCCTTGCCCCCAATAACCTGATCACATGGTACAGGTCAGCTGGAGCTTTGCTTTTTTGTTTTGTTGATGGTAGTCTAAAACCCATCGCATTTAGTGACCATTTCTTTACGGCATGCGAGAGTGCTCTTGTGCCCTTCACTTAGAGCCGTGCAAACCGTCTTTGCTTCTTGTAGCTCATTTCTTTATTTTTCAGCAGTAAAAGAAACTGGGGAAAACACTTGCTGTGAAGAGATTGAGTTCTCTCTGTCTATAACAGATACTATCCAAAAACTGAAGAATATTTTAAAACTAAAGTTGTATCCACTCAGTCATGAAGATTAAATGGTAGCCCAGGTTTCCCAGTCTGACTTCAGTGCACATGCAGAATATCTTCCTGTGTTTGTTGGTAGTCCCTCGTACAACAGCAGAGGACACGAGTATCAAACAGGTCTATCAGCAGCCTCTGGGCTGCTGCCCCTGGGCTTCCAGCTTAAAGGAGAGTGGCAGTGGACACTGTTGGAGCTTCCATGCCCTCAGGGGCCCCTCTCTTGAGAAGAGCCATATAATGCAAAAGGATGGTGATTCCAGAAACCCCAGCACTTAGTCGGCTGGAAGGTTGTAAGTTCAGGACCAGCCTTGGGTACATAGTGAGACCTTGTCTTTAGATTGGATGGAGGGATGGAGGGATGGAGGGATGGATGGGAAGGTAGATAGATGGATGGATGGATGGACAGATAGGAGATAAAGTATTTTTTCTCTTGCATAGAGTAAAAACTTAGCAGAACAGATGTCATCCTCAGAATTTCTTTGCAGTTATTCTTGAGAAATAACTTTGCTGTGAACAGAGTTTACTATTTTCATACTAGACCTTAGGAACTGAATTAAAAACTTAAACATCAATTTTCATTGGCCTCAACCTGACATTGTCTCTTGCTGAAAACACCAGGACTAACACAAACTGTCCTGAAAACACCCGGATCTAATTATTTTTATTTTACTTCCTGTGGTGCTCACGGTTAAACTCGGTGCCTTGGACAGTGTCAGGTAAGCCTGGCCCCTGGTGACGTGCTTGCTGAAGTTTGTGTTTGACACAGTGAAGTCCAAGTGCCGGTTTACACAGACGCCACGCTATTCATGCCTCCGGCTCCTGCGCGTGCCTTGATGTTGCTGATGAGGGCGATGAGCCTGACGAGGAGGGAGGACTTGGTGGCCGCTACCGTGGGAGCTGCCGCGGTTTCCAGGCTGGGTTGCAGGCTCCCCAGCAAGAGTCTGACCCCTTGGGTCATAAATAAGGACTCAGAATGGAAACTCTACCAAGGAAGTCAGCTATTCCTGAAGTTGAGAGGAGAGAGAAAGCGGGCATGGCCAATACAACTCACTGTTGAAGCAAACCTCTTCTTCCTTCTCTCTCTCTCTCTCTCTCTCTCTCTCTCACACACACACACACACACACACACACACACACGTAGAATGCAGTTTGGATCAGGAACTGGAGGAGAGGTTTTGTCACCATGCAGAGGGGCGGGCTGGTGTTAGGAGATTGCGGAGCTGTTCCTTGTAGCTGGCCAGGTGGAAGCGCATGCCTGGTGTGAGGTCTGCGGACAGCCTTGTCGTACCTTCCTTTCCATGTCAGTTTGGGTTGGGTGGAGTGAAAGCAGCCTTCTGTGACCAGGCATAAAGGGCCAAGAAATCTCCAGAAGCCCCCAGAGCCCCGGGCTCACGTTAGTACTGCACCCTTGCTATGGGAGGAAAAGCGGTGTTCTGATTTCGTTAGGTATTCTGCTACTCGCATTCAAAAACCATTCCCGACTGGCAAAAAGGGCACTGAATGAATGTACAGATCTCAAGGATGTGCTGGAAATTCCCCGGGGGAAAGAAAGCCTGCGAGGCTCGCCGCAGCCGGCCGGCTTCTCCACGCGACGCTGTGGGCGTCCTGGGCGCCTCAGAGCCCCTGGGGACTTTAGCCTGGGCGGCCCCAGCACGCCTGCCTCGCGCTTCCCCGCCCGCCGTGCTCTGTTTCCTCTCGACTTCTCTGAGGGCTTCATTCGCTTTAGTTGGAGTTATTCGCATCGCCTCCTCCGCCTGGGCGAGACGCCGAGGCCTGCACCCTGCAGCCACGACGGCACTGGACGGCACTCGACGGCGGGCTGCAGAAACCTTCCAGCGACTTCCGCCCGCGCTGTCAGACGCTCCGAGCGGCAAGGAAGTGCATCTTGGCGGCGGCCTGTTCACTCCTGATTAAAATGAAAGCAACACTGTAACACGATACTTAAACAAGTTTTAAATAGCATCGTCATTGTTAATGCTTTTTTCTTTTTTTACCATTGAGTTCATCACTGCAGGCAAATCAGTTTCTCATTCATAAATTCTCTGATTGTCAAAACAATGTACATGATGGTTTATCATAGTGTAAGGTATCTGAGAAAGCAATCATCACATAAAGAAGACTTCGCCTTATGTAAAGGACAGCCTATTTTGGTATATTTTAAAGGCAAGCCCTGGTTGGCTGTTCACTAATTTGTTGTTATGAGCAACATAATATTTGACTTTAGAAACCTTTACGTATACTAAGCTAATGTTTATTCTCTCCCTCTCTCTCTTTCTCTCTCATGCTACTCTCCATCTCTCCCCACCCCTCTCTTTTAGTGTTATTATTTGTGGGTTTTCAGTTCTTTGTGGGTGTGGAGGTATGCTGGTCTGGGGCTGGAAGTCAAGGCTAGCTCAAGTGGACTCAGGTCCACTTCCAGCTTTTTTGGATATCAGAGTCTCATGGACATTCCTGCTTGGGCTGGCTTCAATCTACGATCTTCAGATCTCAGCCTCTTGAGCTCAGATTACAGCATGAGCCACAAGCACCTGGCTCTGTTTTTTTCTTCTTTTTACGTGTGTGTGTGTGTGTGTGTGTGTGTGTGTGTGTGTGTGTGTGCCAGTCCTGGGGTTTGAAATTACCGTCTGGGTGCTCCCCTGTTATTCAACATTATGAATAACTATCAACATGCAGCACTTAGCTATTAAAAAGAATATTCAGGGGGCTGGGGATATGGCCTAGGGCAAGAGTGCTTGCCTCCTATACATGAGGCCCTGGGTTCAATTCCCCAGCACCACATTACACAGAAAACGGCCAGAAGTGGCGCTGTGGCTCAAGTGGCAGAGTGCTAGCCTTGAGCAAAAAGAAGCCAGGGACAGTGCTCAGGCCCTGAGTCCAAGCCCCAGGACTGGCAAAAAAAAAAAAAAAAAAAAGAAAGAAAGAATATTCAATTCCTCTGGAACACTAGCTGGGCCTCGCAGAGGCTGGGAATTGGAGGGGGTGGGGTGGACGTTTCTATGTTGTGATTTTGCTCGTGGTTACGTAGAGCATGTCTGCTGGCTAGAATTCATTGAGCTTTACTCTTAAGATGGATTTTCTCACTGTTTGTAAGTGAGGCCTTCTTTAAGCTGATGTTTTCAAGAAACAACCTAGGCAGCGTGGTCGGTCTCGGGGACCCCAGCGCCGCAGTGCCGGGGGCTTTCTTCTTGTCTTTAGAGGAGCACGCCTCTTCCCAGGACGAGGTTTGTATTGGAAGTATTCACAGTGCACCCTCCTTTGAGACTTGGTGGAAGCGAATGTACGTGAGAGTGTGTACACACACACATTCGCCATCATTGCGGGGTTCACAGTGCCCATGTCTGGAAGGGAAGTTGCGGCTGAACCAGTTCCCGCGGCCCCCGGAGCAATCGGCCAGGTGCATGGCCAACTGTCCTCTCCTAGCCCTGGAAACTGCAGGTGTGAAATCGAGGTGCTGGCAGGTAATTCTCCCTCCGAAACCTGCGGGTGACCCTTTGCTGCTTCCCGGCACCACCTTGGCTTCCCGTGCCGTCAGCCAGGGTGACCTGCGTCTCCTTCCGGGTCTGACCGGGCAGCCACGCCTGCACTTGGAGCTCAGTCCCATGCTTGCGGAGGTGCGGCGCGCGCTGGGTGTGGGAGGAGGATGGGGGGCTTCCCTGCCCCCCTTTCCCTCTTCCTTGAATGCTGGGCATGGTGTCAAGTCAGACGCCCCAGTCCAGCCCTCGCCCTGTGACTTCAGGAAAAGAGTTCAACATCCAACCATGACCATAACTGCTGTCCACCACATGCATACGCATGCCTCCTCGAAATGCCAGAGAAGCTTCCAGGTTTTCCCCGAGAGGACGTGGAGAAGGAGTGTGTACGCATGTGGTTGGAACCCGGAGTATCTCTTCTTCTCTGTTTTGACTCACCCAAAATCAAAGTATGCAGGTGGGTTACCCTGTGTGCCCAAGAACACATAAGGAACTGAAGGCAACTCATTCCTCCCGCCTGGCTTGTAAAGTGCCCCGGTACCTGCTGCCTGGAACCCCACCAGGCCCAAGTCTTTATCAGTTCATCTGTGTGCATGCATCCCTACATGTTCATATGTATGCATACGACGATCATATATATGAACTGCACATGCCTGAAACCGTCTGGCTCCCAACTAGGGACATCTGTTCAGCAGCTCTGTACCTTTCATGATGTAAAATGTTTTTCTCTTCAGTAAGTGGGACATGTCAAAACTTTCACGTTATTCTGTCAATTTTCCTTGCTTTATGATATGGTGCTTTGACCTATGTCTATGCTGAGACTGGTGTTTTCCTTACGGTTAGAATATAGGAAATGTTATCAATTTAGTGTATTTTTCATGATATAACTTGCTAATTTCTAATGTTTTCATCATAAAGATGATGGGAACTCAACTTTTTTTCAGTGAGGCATGCGTTTCAAAGTCAACAACATGACGAAGAAGATACTAATGTTCATTGACATTGAAGCTAACCAGACCCTGTTTTCTAAAACAAAAACATGACATTAGTAAACAGCTATACAGGCCCAGTATGGAAGAGAAATTTCAAAGAACAGCAGAGTAAATGCTGTATTTTGCTTTTAGCTTCAGATTTTTTTTATCTTGGGTAATAGCTTAAAAGATTAACTAGCTATTCATCTCATAAGCTTGAACACACACCTCGCAGTAGAAAACAAATTGGCATTTGAAGTTCGTGGATAAAGTGCTATTCAGAGTGGCCCCACAGTCATTAAAACATAGAGTTAGTTTTGTGAATGGCGTCAGTGAAAAATCTTTCTTATTGTAAAGAAAGCAGTAGGAATAAACTTTGAGTCAAAGGCAAGTTCTTCTGGTCCCTCACCCACAGTGTTTATCCCAGCAGGGTATGATACAGCGTGTGCAATTGCCATGTCCCACGATAATTATAAAGAGCAATAACATGTGGTATGAATAGAACATGTAACAAAGAACAGCAGTCGATGGTAAAATAAACCGCCGGTTATGTCAAAACTAATAACTTATTTACTCACGCGGAGCCAGTGAGTTAAGTGGTCAGATGCGCGGTGTTAAGCGTCGCCCCCGGTGCTCACGGCGTTTCGGGCTCGTCATCTTCCGCCGGTGGCTCGTGTGGAATCGACGGGGCTTCTGCGACGGCTTCTGTGGGAGCGCAGGCTCGGGCCTTCAGGAGGAGGGCCCCGCACGGCCAGTGGATGCGTGCGTCTTCTACTTCGGGGACGACGGGCTTGTCCTCCACTTCCAGATGAAGCCCCTCACGGGTGCCTGCCTCTCCGGGCCTGGCGGTGGGCGGAGGCCGCACCCACGCACGCCCCGCCCCGTGGGCTCCCAGGCTGTGATCGCTACAGCTCGGGGTCTCTGTCCTCTTCCGGCCCGAGAGCTGCCGGGTGCACTGGGGAGAGCCACCCACTGGGGGGGGGGGGGGGGTGGGGGCAGGTGAGGACGACGTGGTGTCCGCTTGTCACCCGCGGCGATGGTTCCGGAGGAGTTGATGGATCTGTGGCGGGCTTCGCGTGGGCTCTTTTGAACACGAGCTCCTTTCCCCCGCACCCCACCCCCCGGTGTTTCCGCACAGAGGGCGAGGCCAGGAAGGTGCCGGAGCCCGGGGTTCTGGAGCATTCTCATAAGCAGCAGATGCCTCCCTGTGACTCAGCAAGAGGACAAGCAAAAAGCAGACTCCTAGACGTCATTACCTTGGAGCTGCAGACTGCAAATAGAACTTCTGCCCCAGCCAGAGCTTAGGCAGAAACAGGCTCCACGCATTCTCAGCTCCAAAGCAGCCGTGAAACCCTTGAGATGAAGCCATTGCCCCCCCCCCCCCGCCCCGGACTGTGCTTCTGACAAGCTGACACCATCCAGTCTGTGGCCCTGATTTATGGTAATTTTCTCTAGGGTTTGCCAACCCCTCATCACAGGAGGGCAGAACTGGAGCCCCAACTTGTCACGTCTGATTTCGCTGGTGCTACCTGCTGGCTCTGAGCTGTAAGAGGGGTGCCCTCGTCCCATTTGATTTTGATTTCAATCTCCACGACCAGGTTAGGTTGAGTGGACAGAACAGATGCAAATCACATGCAAAACCAAAAGTGCTGAATGAAACTCCAGCGCTGGAAATAACAGACGAGTAATGGAGGACAGGTGGGTCTGTGAAGGCCCTGGATTGACCGCAACAGCCAGCTCAATCAGCCCGGACGGGACCTTCGCTAGCACCGAAGGGAAAGGAGGAAGGCAAAATTATATCTCTATCACAGGTAGATAACTGAAAACATTTAAATACTGTATATTCTTTAATGAGCTTGAAGGAAAGCAAAGTATTTTAAGCAAAGAATGAATTTTTACAATGTTTTTAGCTGGGCACTGGTGGCTCGTGCACACTGTAATCCTCGCTACCCAGGAGGCTGAGATCTTGGGATTGCAGTTCAGAGCTAGCCCAGGCAAGAAAGTCTGTGAAACTCTAAGGTCCATTTAACCACCAGAAAGCTGGACCGGAGCTGTGGCTCAAAGTGTAGAGTGCTAGTTTTGAGCAGAAAAGAGCTCAGGGACAGCGCAACAGCCCCCAGGCCCTGATTTCAAGTCCCACCCCCATAATATATAGAAAAGAAAACAGAGCACTAGATTGGACTTTGGAATATGGTTGGGCACGTGGCTTGAAGAAGTCAAATAAATGTATCAGTTGATAAGACTCCCTGTCTACCTAGGGCTGGGCTCTGTGGTTCCCACCTGCCATCTCAGAGCCAAAGGAAAACACAAGGGGCATCGCACCACAGGCTGCCTGAGCACAGAGCAATGCCGTATTCTGAAAACAACCAACAGGAAAGCCCCGCTGAGCCAGAGGTCCCGGTGGCAGAGTGCTGCCTAGTAAGCAAGTGACCCGAAGTCAAACCCCTGCATCACCAACAGAAGAAAGAAACCAGGCAGTTATTCCCTTCTTCCAGGATAATCTTTTATCCAAAATGCCCGCTCCCTGGCTGATTCACTTAATTCTCCTTAGTGCTATCTCCAGCATGCATTTTGAGCAGAACGAGGTGGAAGTAAAGACGTTTGGAGGGAGAGTGAGGTTCCTGCTGCGTTCCTCTGCCTGCGGGGGGACGCTCCCCCCTTGACCCCTGCCCCCCTGAGCGCTCTCAACTCTAAGTGCGCTATGCAGCTATCCCCGAGGCCCGCGACAGGGGACCGGCCTTGCCGAGGCCTCTCCCTGAGGCCCACGCCGCTCGCATGGCGCGGCCTGGAGAGCGCTTCCCAGCCTCCTCCCAGCCGGCAGACGCTTCTCTTCATCTAGGGAAGATTCCCTCTCTCCAGAATTTCCAGGTGGGCTTGATTTAGTCATTCCATGGATTCCATAGGGTAGAATGAGCTACCAACAACAGAAGAAAGTTGAATTGTTTTTCATCAAATAAACAAATACTTATTAAATAGCTAAATCTAATTTTCTACTCAGGAATAATAAGCACCCTGAATTGGCCGGGCCATTGGAATCCTGCCAGGATCTGCCGCCCACGGTGTCAGATCGGCCGAGTGGGCTTCCAGGGACGGCACAGGCCCTTGTCACTCCGCTCAGTGAACCCAGTAGAACGAAGCCTCTCGGTCCTCAGGGTTTTACCTTTGTGGCAAGAAAGAGTCAGCCATTTGGGCAGTTCCACTGAACAGATTCCCCAGGACGCGGTCGGCGCGCCGTCCCGGCGGGCGCCAGGCTGCTCTCGGGTGCGCGCTGCTGACGGTGCCTCACCTGTGGAGTGTGTCGTCCTAACACTCAGTGAGTGTGAACGTGCTTCGTGACCTCAAAATGCTATTTCCCATGCACACACAGAGAGGCGTGTGCAGCTCTCTGTTAGGTCACGTCCTAGAACCTAACTTTCACCCCTCCCGTTTCCCCAGGAGCGAGCGAGGCTTGGCTGGTTCCATGCGCGCGATCCGCCCTTGCTCTGCGTGAGACCCCATGGCCCCCGCCTCCCCCGGAGAACCGCAGCTCCTCTCCCGAACCCTGCCTGGCTCGTGCGAGTAAGATGATGAATTCCTCTCCCCTTCAGTTTCAACAAGCTACTTATACAACACAAACACCCAGCCCACCAAAGCTTGTAAGTCAATGTTTGCATTACATCCTGGCGCATGTGTTTCTGCCGTGTACACAGCGTGGGATGTGGGCTGGGTGCCAGGGCGGGCCGGTCGGCTCCGTTTGCTTTCTAGGTTCATAGCTGACCACCACTGGGGGGAGGAACCGTACTTCCTGCTGCTCATACCCCCAAAAAGTGACACCTGAGGAAGGGACACAGAGGGATTTTGTCCTTGAAGAGGAGGGGCTGGGCACATGGGAGAGGGGCCGGGCTTTTAGGGCAGCTGCCGCCTGCCAGGACAGAGCTCCAGGTGTGAGGAGAGGAAGGGGGGAGGAGGAGGGGGAGGGGGACGGGAGGAAGAGGAGGAGGGGAAGGAGGAGTGGGGGGGAGTGGAGGAAGAGGGGAGAGGGGGGAGGAGAAGGAGGAGGGGAGAAGGAGGGGGGAGAGGAAGAAGAGGAGGAGGGGGGGTGTCCACCTGAACCAGAAGAAAGGAGGAGGGGGAGAGGAGGAGGGGGAGGGGGAGAGAAGACAGGGGAGGGGGAGAGGAGTGGGGGTCCTCTACCTGACCCAGCTCATCGTGGGAGACCCTCTGAGAAGACACTAAAAGCCAAATGGCCCGGGGCGCTGGCAAGGTCTTGAGTTGAATCTCCAGCACCAGAGATAAAATAAAGACTCGGTTCTGGAGAAGAATCCACAGCACAAGACCACAGGGATCCTGGGCGTGGCCTCTGCTTCCCAGGGAGCTCCTCTGAATGTTCTGGAACCTTTTGACTGTGGACTGGGCTGGGCCCAGGTCCTAGGGACACCCGGCCCTCCCCACAGACTCCTCACCTGGCGCTTGGTGGCCCGAGTCAGAACATGGCAGCCTTCTCAAGTGCAGTCACCTGCTGCAAACAATTGAAAGTCAGGGGATCTAGAAACGCATCTTCTCTGCCTCCTCATGAAGGGAGGCTTGCAGGGTCCCCGGCCAGTGAGCACCCCGAGCTGTGCTCCCCGGTTACAAGAGAAGGAAAGAGAGGGTAACAGGGAGACGTGGAGAAGGCCAGGGATGGACGGGCGAGCTGGGGGGGAGGGTCCTGCGGCTGTGGTGAGCGTGGTGGTGTGTGCCTGTCTTTCCAGCCATGGGGGGATAGAACGGGTCAGATAGAACGGGTCAGGGTTCCAGGCCAGCCCCAGCAGAAAAATGCACAGGGCTCCCTGGCGACATGCAGCGTCATCGCAGCTACTTCCAGAAGCGAAAAGCTGGGAAGATCCGGTCCAGCTGTGCACTGGGGCAGAAGCCGATCCCTCCCTAAAACACCAAACAGAAACCGGTGCCTTGGAGCTGGCTCAGCAGTGAGCATCTGCCACAAGTCCAGAACCCTAAGCCCAAACCCCAGCGAGCAGAAAGGGGAATCCACTTAAAATGGAACTGTGTTTCTGTCAGTAGATATTTCAGAGATTTACTTGGAATTATTCTAAGAATTAAGGTAAATATTATGAAGTACGGCAAAGTAGATAAGTGGCAAAACGTTCCATAATTCAGTCAGTACTTCTTAGAGTCGAGAAGATTAAAGCAAGCATTGATTTGCCGCTGTGGCTCTAATTCTCCCAACAAAACTGCAAGACAGCCTAATGCACTCGTTATTTCAAACTTTACTTCTGCAGCACCGTACTGTCAACCGGAAAGATCCGAAGGTCTTTCCCAGTTGTTTTTTTTTTTTAAGCATCTCACTAAAGCCTTTGATGTTCCTGGATTCTGTGGAGCCGTCTTCCCACTCTTTGACTCCTCTAGCGGTTAGACACACTACCAGGTCCGTATAGTGGATCAGGGCTTTGCAGTTTATCATGGTGTCTGGGCATTAGATGGGTGTGAAGAACTAGCCAAAGCACTGACAGGATCAGCAAATGTAAATGTCCCCCTGAGCTGGAGGGGGGGATGGGAGGTGACTACATGATTGCTTTGCTCAGCACTTCTAACTAACGACCACTTCCCTTGCACTGCTCCACAGCTACGTGAGTTGGAGACAAGTAATTAGATAATGAAGCCCTGGTATGTGAAAGAAAACTTGCAAAAATAAGTCCAGATAGCCTGCTTTCTTACCTCCTTTTCTCCCATGTAGAAATTGGTTACTTGCTGTCTGGGAATAAGAATCCCTTTATATTCTCCCACAGATGAGTGTTGGAGTAAGAGAACATTTGTGGGAAATTCAGATCTGATAGAAGCCCAAGAATTAATATTTAAATGGGCACCACCCCAATAGATAAAACACTAGACTCAAGAATGAGTGTAGATATTGAAGCGACTACTTCTTACCAGGGTGTAGACAGCTGGGTATAAAAGTAACTGCCACTGCCTCAGGGAGTAAATCATTTGAAAATGACCACCATGGCGGTTCTTCCGCCCAGTGGAATGCGACCCCCATGCATGGCTGTAGCTGGTGAATCCTCCAGAAGCTGCTGTGCTCTCCTGGGCAGCCCCAGGATCCTTTGCTGCACAGAGGGCATTGTCCCACCCATCACTTTCCATCCTGTTCAAAGGGACCGAAGACAGGGTAGTCATCTAATGCCCTCTCCTCAACCGAATCCTCCCAGTTGTAAAACCGCTTAGGTCTCCCCGTGGGCACTGACAGTGCACCTCATTCATTACAGCAGAGGCTGATGTGCACTCTCAGAAGCTCAAGGAATGTCAAGTAACTCCAAATTAACTAGGATTATAGAAAGTGGTTTGTAATCAATCTAAACAGTTCACACTACATGGCAGGTGTCATCGGGACTGGCAAAGGCAGGCACACCCCGCACAAAGCTCCTCCGCCTTTGAGAAGAAAAGCTGTCATGTGTCACAAGCCTGAAGTCCCAGGAGGCAGAAGCAAGAGGATCAGGAGTTCAAGGCTAGAGCCAGATGCGGGTGGCTCCCACCTGTAATCATAGCTACTAGGGAGGCTAAGATCTGAGGATTACAGTTCAAAGCCAGCCAGAAAACCAGAAGTGGGGCTATGGCTCAGAGTGGTAGCATGCTGGCCTTGAACACAAAAATTCAGGGACAGTACTCATGCTCTTGAGTTCCAGCCCACAATCGCTAAATAAATAAATAAATAAATAGAGTTCAAGGGTACATGGTAAGACTGTCTCAAAACAATAGAAAAATAATAAAAAAAAAACAGAGCAAACATACTTTATCACTAAACTCACAATTAGTGTTTCTAGTCACTGAGAAATTATGAAAATTTAATAAACAACAAAACACTGATTATCAAAGTAATTTAGTAAGAAGAAGAAGAAACCAGGAAGATGGTGAAAGGAAAGCAAAGCTCTGGCAATTTGGTTGACATCTCTCTCCAGTTACCAAGCAAAGAAACTCTTACTTTAATCCAGGGTTGTACTATTCCTTTCCATCATGGCATCCTGAATCAAGTTTCCAGCCTCAAGAATGAGGACAAGAGGCAGGATGGTCCATTTGTGTTATCAGCCCGTGCAGATGCACAGCTGGACAGTCCTCCCGGAAGGCCTGGCAGCCCAGGCACAGTCAAGCCAGAGGAACCATAGACTGAAGGATACAAAGCTCTAGTTCTTGCAGCCAGTGTAAAAACTAATGATCCTAGTGTGCTAAGAAGTTTGTCAGGAAAAAAGAAAGAAAGCTATCCAGGATTATTAGCTCATAAGTGGACTTGGTATAGTTGGACACAAAGCAGGATTGACTAGAGTAAGGTTCAGGAATTCTGTTGGGAAGAGTGGTTCGTCACTAACCAGATTGCCTCAAGATTGCAGCTCATCATGACAATGGGTTTGTCCACACTCTGAGGACGGAACTCAGGTCCAGACTCCACTATCTGAAGTATTCACAAGCCATCAACTAGAAATAAGTTACATCCTTCGGGTGTTGAATCTAATATTATGTAAACTCTCTACAAGGTTGGTTTTTTTTTGTTTTTGTTTTTTTTTTTTTTTTTTTTTTTTTTTTGGCCAGTCCTGGGCCTTGGACTCAGGGCCTGAGCACTGTCCCTGGCTTCTTCCCGCTCAAGGCTAGCACTCTGCCTCTTGAGCCACAGCGCCGCTTCTGGCCATTTTTTCTGTATATGTGGTGCTGGGGAATCGAACCTAGGGCCTCGTGTATCCGAGGCAGGCACTCTTGCCACTAGGCTATATCCCCAGCCCTACAAGGTTGGTTTTGAAATAATCTCCGTCAAAACCTTGGGGGAAATGTTAATGTAAATTAGATATCTGGGATGCCTTCAAGCGTTCGCCCAGGCGTGGATCGGTACGTGTGCGTGAGGAGCTGGCTGTGTCCGGGAAAAGGCCGTCTCGAGTGGTCGGAGGGTGCTGGCGGGTGCCCTATGGAGGCCGAAGCACAGCGGCCGCTCCAGAGGAGGAAAGTCCGCTGTACAGCCAGCCCGTGCACTCCCAGGGGGTCTTCGCCATCGTGAGAGTGGCGAGGACCCGGGAGTACCCAGTGCCTTCCTGAGCAGCCAGCAGAGCAGGGCCGAGCTGAGCCAGTGGCCCAAGGGACCAGCACTGTCTCGCCTCCCGCGCCAGGTGTCATCAGTGTCAGGGAGCTGGCATGGCTGAGGGGTCTGGGAGCCTTGGGGAGCGGCTGGTCCGCTTGTTGCTTGATTGTGATGATGGCTTCATTGGTCAGTAGATGGCAGGTGGGTAGATGTATCTTACACATAATGTGTCATGTTGTGTATTTTATTTGCGTTCAGTTCATTATGCACCAGGGCTATTAGAGTCAGCAGGTGTGTGCCACCCACTTTCTGCCCTGCTTCATGCCCTGAGGCATTGACTTCTGGGTAAAATGTCGTAGATTCCCCGGCTCTCTGGCTTCTGATTGAACTCAGCCATCAGAAAGAAGAGCGGCAAGCCTGGCGCGTCCGCCATGTCGGCAAGTCTGTCCGCGGCGGCCTTGAGGCGAGGCGTCCCGACCGGGGGGCGGGAAGCAGAGGGGCAGGAGAGGAGGATGGAGCCCGAGCTGGCTGCCTCGCTCCTTCCCCTCTATTACTCCCCACCCACCCACCCCCTGCCCCCCGCAGGACCTCCCGCCTTTGGGTGGGCGCTGCCCCCCTTCAGCTCAGGCCCTCCCCCTCCGCTAACGCTGACCTCGCACGCAGCCCGAGGCCTGCTTTCCACCCACTGCCGCGCGCGGCCTTCTCCCTGCGGCTCCCCTCGCGTGGAACTCCAGAAGGGCGCCGTCCAAAACCACAGGAAGAAGGCCGGGGCCGGCCTGGCGCCCAGAGCCGCCGGGGGGACGCGGCCGGGGGGGACGCGGCCGGGGTGGACGCGGCCGGGGTGGACGCGGCCGGGGGGGACGCGGCCGGGGGGGACGCGGCCGGGGGGACGCGGCCGGGGGGACGCGGCCGGGGTGGACGCCGCCGGGGGGACGCGGCCGGGGGGACGCGGCCGGGGTGGACGCGGCCGGGGTGGACGCCGCCGGGGGGACGCGGCCGGGGGGGACGCGGCCCGGCACCGGCTCCCCCGCCCTCGCGTCCTGCGCTGTCTTTAACGTCTACACGGTGCTTCCGTCGTGCCAATGGGGAGGAACGTGGACCCTGAACTCACCACTTTCCACGGGGGGGGGGGGGGGGAGGCGGAAAGCGCTCGCCTCCACGCTGGACCGTCGTCCCGGGTGAGCGCCGCCCGTGGCTCCCGCCGTGGAAGCCCGCCGCAGACGCCCTGACCCCCTCCGCGGAGCCGCGCCGCGCATACGCACGCGGACATATGCACGAGCATATTTGCTGCCGTGTTTGTATTCACAAAAGACAGGAGATCAATCTTAAGTGTTGAGCGATAGAAAACCAATTAAGCCGCGCTTCCTCCCAGCAGTGCGCTGCCCTTCCCCGGAATCGGGAGGGGGGGGCCCTGTGTGCTGAGGCCGAGGCCGGGAGAGAAACCGGGTGCCGCCCCCCCCACCGCAGCCCCGGCCCGGCCCTGCTCCTCGGGCCTCCGCCTCGGCTCGGCTGAGGGCCACGGCCCGCGGGTGACGGGGCCTCCCCGCCGTGGCTCAGCCTCCCCCCTCCGCCGCCCCGCGTGGCTCGGGTGCGGGCGGGTCAGGGCTCCGCAGGGCTCCGCAGAGGCGGGGCCTCCACCCTCCCAGCCTGAGCGCGCGCTCTCTTCCTGCCGAGACCCGCAGGCCTCACTACGTTCATGAGGGAAGCGTCCAAGTTCCGTGGAAGGGAGGAGAAGCGATGGCTTCCTGGAGATGCGGCTGAGCCCCAGGGTGGGGAGGGGGGGCGGGGGGGGGCGCTTTCTGGGTGCGCATCGCGGGTGGAGTTTCTTACCGTGTACATTCCCCGTTAAAAGCAAAATAACACGGGGCTGGGGATATGGCCTAGTGGCAAGAGTGCCTGCCTCGGATACACGAGGCCCTAGGTTCGATTCCCCAGCACCACATATACAGAAAACGGCCAGAAGCGGCGCTGTGGCTCAAGTGGCAGAGTGCTAGCCTTGAGCGGGAAGAAGCCAGGGACAGTGCTCAGGCCCTGAGTCCAAGGCCCAGGACTGGCAAAAAAAAAAAAACAAAAAACAAAAAACAAAAAAGAAGCAAAATAACACGTTAGGAAAGAGTCCCGGCTTCACCCCAAGACAGGGAAACCACGAGTGCTGAGCGTCCCCTGGCGTCTGTCCGTCAGTCCGTCCGTCCTTGCGCGCCGGTGAGCGGTGGCGGCGTCCCGTGGCGCGCGGAGCGGCCCGGGCGAGCGTGGTCGCTCAGACGCCGTCGGGGCGGCAGCGTGGGGCTGCGCTCGCTAACGCGTCCCCTGCGTCCCCTGCGTCCTCTGCGCCCCCTGCGCCCCCCGCGCCCCCCGCGTCCTCTGCGCCCCCCGCGTCCTGGAATCCCTGGCTACTCAGTCAGTGAGGTTTGACAGGCGCAGGCCTCCGGCCCGCCGCCCTTCCCTCTGCGCCGTCTCCCGGTCACGCAGGCCGCCCCGCCCCGCCCCGCGCGCCCGCACCCACGCAGGGGCGCACCGCGAGCGCAGACGTCAGCCTGTCTTTTCGTATTTTGGGCAGCGGCGTAGCAGGGGCGGCGTAGGCTGCGAACCCAATGCCTTCCCTCGAACCCGAGCCGGGAATGCGCTCGAGCACCGGCGCTGGACAATGACTGCCTTCAAAATAACCGGCGGGCTCCGGCCGCGCGGGCGCCCCACGGCGCCGCCGCCCGCTCAGGCCCGCCGCGCCCGGCTGGGTGGCTTCGCTGCGGCGGTGGGGTGACCGCCGCCCCCCGTTTCCTCCCCGCCCGCAGGTCAGAGGAGCCGCCGCCTCCCCACACCCACGCCGCGCCCGGCAGCGTCCCCGCCTGCCACGAAGTGACTCGTGTGCCACGCCCGACCCGCGTGCCCTCTGCTCCCGCTCCTTACGCTCCGCGCCCGCCGCCCACCGCGGCCCGGCCCCGCCTGCGCGCCCCGCCGCCCGCCCACCCACCCACCGCGGCCCTGCGCGCCCACCGCCCACCCACCGCGGCCCAACCCCGCCCGCGCGCCCGCCGCCCACCCACCCACCGCGGCCCTGCGCGCCCGCCGCCCACCCACCGCGGCCCAACCCCGCCCGAGCCCCCGCGCCCACCGCCCACCACCACCCACCGCGGCCCTGCGCGCCCACCACCCACCCACCGCGGCCCAACCCCGCCCGAGCCCCCGCGCCCACCGCCCACCCACCCACCGCGGCCCTGCGCGCCCGCCCACCCACCGCGGCCCAACCCTGCCCGCGCGCCCACCGCGGCCCGGCCCCGCCCGCGCGCCCGCTGCACCAGCACCCACGAGCCGGACCACAGCAGGAGGCTCGCGGGGGCCACGCGCAGGCCCAGGGGGACCAGGCCGTGCGCTTGGCAGCGTGCGCGCGTCCAGCTTGAGGCCTCGCTGTTGTTCCTTCGTTGATTCACTAAAACACGAGGAAAGAAGTCTTTAGATCCAAACCGACCTGTAAACGGGGGCTTAATTGCTTCAGTGCAACGCGAACTGTTAACGAACAGGATTCATAAACAACAGCAGTCACTGTCGCTGCAAACGAGATCTTTCCTAGGAATGCCTTCTAGTATTTACGCTGGTTTGTGTGGGCAAAATATCAGGAAACCCGTGTTATAGAAAATGCTAAGCGGCTGAGGCGGCGGGCGATTTCACTTCTCCTTTATTAAAATGTGTGTAATGGCGGGGTGCTCAGGCAACCACCATAGCTCGTTTGTCCACTGACTGGAGCGGACGTAATTTGCTCCTTGTCTGAGACTTGACAGCTGCAAGGGTCACGTTAAATGTCAGTGTAAAATGGGCTACAGCTTGGTTCATATCCTTGGAACAATTCTGCTCACAAGGGTCCCAGCATTAAAGTGATTTTGGTAATTAAACTGATCATTTCCCAGAGCCCGAAGCCGTGGGCATGTTCTGTAGGTGGCTGGTGTGCGTGTGACACGGTCGCGCAAAGGTTAGCGAGGCTTCGAGCTGCAGTCTGACACCTCAGGGACGTTCTCCCTCAGCATCTATTGATTTACTACTAGTACGCAGTTGTACAAAGGGGTTTCAGTTCTACAAGTGGGGTTATGAGAACAACACATCTTGGTCCACACCACCCCTTCTCTCCTCATCCCATCCTGCCCTCAAGGCGTGTAGTTCAACCCCCACACGGGGTGCAGTGAGCACGAGGACGCCTTGGCCCCTGTGCTCCTTCCACTCGGGTGCCCCCATGAGCATTTTCCAGACTCTCGATATTCATGTGGTCGAATGGTTTGTCAGTTATTCAAAGGAGGTACACCACTGAACTCCTCCCCTCTGTACACCTTCCCTCAGAGGGTGTGCGTGTGTGCACGCACGCGTGCATAGAATCCTGAAGATGTTGCCGTGT
This sequence comes from Perognathus longimembris pacificus, assembly GCF_023159225.1. Taxonomy (NCBI): domain Eukaryota; kingdom Metazoa; phylum Chordata; class Mammalia; order Rodentia; family Heteromyidae; genus Perognathus; species Perognathus longimembris. Next base: position 34,355,614 of record NC_063183.1, on the reverse strand, counting down.
AGGTTTGTGTTTGGCGTTTTAGATCTGACTTCCATCTACAAGAGGAAGCCAGTGCTGTTTTTCTCTCGGAGCCTGACTTGCTTCACTTACCATCGTTTTTCTAAACTCCTGTCTATTGGTTCTGCGTGTCCTTGACCCCCGCCCGCCCCCCCCCCCCCCCGTCCGTCGTAGGGCCTCTGGGCTGTTTCTGTAGCTTGGCCAGGTGGACGCGGCAGCAGGGCACAGGGTTGCACGTGTGTCTTCACCGTTTGCTGACTTGGAATGGCCAGGGCGGCTGCCCAAGCGCGTGGCTGGGCTGTAGGGCAGTTCTGTGTCTTGTTTTTTGAGGTCTCTCCCGACGGCCGCCTGGCGCTCCCGCCAGCAGGGCCCGGGGCTCCTTTCTCCCCCATCCTCCTGGGGAGAGGCGGATTCTCGGTGCTGTGGAAGTGCCACTTCCTCCGTGGCCAGGGGCGCTGAGCAGTTCCTCACGTGTTTATTGGGCGTTCCTGCTAGGAAGAGGCGCTCTGGGGCGGAGTGATCTGATCCCTAGAACATGTTGAGACTCAGCATTGGCTATTCCTATTTGTTGTACTTCTTTTTTTTTTTTTTTTTTGCACTGTAAGTAGATAGGCTGAGGCTGAACTTCTGTTAAAGATGGCGTCGCTTACCCGTCGCCTATCCCTCCAGGAACAGAGGCCTAAGGCTACCAGTTAGCAATGGTTCCGCCCTGAAACCCTGGTCGCCGGTGCTGTGTGTAGACCCCTCTGCCCTCTGGCAGCCTGAATGCGGTCCTGGGGCTGGGCCGGGCTGGGCGGATCCTCCTCCACCGCCCTCCCATCGGCCCAACGCAGCGCGGGCCTCACCTTCTTTCTCCCTTGGCTTCCAGAGTAGAGCTGCTAAAATGGATGCTTCTAGAGATGATGGCACTTAACTGACCAGTGCCTGTCCCTAAAGCTAGAGCTGGGAAGACAGCAGCTCCTGAAGACAAGGCAGAGCACCCCCAAAGTAAAGTTTTACATGCAGAACAGCACTCTATATTCATTCAATGCACCATTCTGCAGTCTCCAAATGAATTGATTAGTGAGAGTGGAACTCGCCGAAGTGTCAGACATTGTTCACACGTGGTCCTGTCTAAGCGGGGACAGCAGTGTACTGACGGCCATGGGTAACTGAACATGATGCTGTACCAGCACCAGTAGCGGTAGTGACTAGGGCTTTAGCCTGGTGGTAGAGGACTTGCCTACTGTACTACGGTCTGGGCTCTCTGCCTATCACCAGAAATAAACACAATAAAGTTGTATATAGTAAAAAAAAAAAAAAACAATTGGCATTTACTGAAAGTCACCCAGAACCAAGTATGGAGATAAATTTCTTTATACAATAATTCACTTGATCATCATGTAAAATCTCTGTGAGATCTTTGAAGTATTAGTGACTTTGCCTAGGCTCATGTGGGATTTAGCAGCTGAGCTTCCGGGTGGACCCAGTGAGTCTGACTGTCGGGTAACATTTGAACCCACAGCTCTCCTGCCTTTGTTGCTTTTAAAAGTCCGAAAGGTCGCCAGGCACTGGTGGCTCACACCTGTCACCCTAGCTATTCAGGAGCCTGAAATCTGAGGGTTGTGGATCAAAGCCAGCCCAGGCAGGAAAGTCCCCGAGACTTTTCTCTCCTCAGAAAAAGCTAGAAATTGCACTGTGGCCCAAGTGGTAGAGCACTAAGCCTTGAGCAAAAGAACTTGGGGACAGTGCCCAGGCCCTGAGTTCAAACCCCAGCACTGGCTTGTGCACACACCTATTTTTGCTTCAGAACTTTGCATAACCAGAGGACATTTTTGTGTGTGTTGTTTCCTTTGTGGCCTCTGTGTCCACCTTAGTAGAAATAATCCCAAAATATTTCTACAGAAAGTTTCCCCTAATCACGTTAGCGATGTGAACTTTAAGGGAAACTGCTTGAAGAGCTCCGAAAGAGAATGAGGTTAAACCAGGTCAAACCGGGTCGGGGGAGCACCGGAAACAGAGGAAGACCTTCCCGCTGACGAGGGGAGCTGGATTCCAGTGCACAGGGAATCTCCTGAGTTTCTATGACACAGGGGATGGGTGAGGAGGACAACTGTGAGTGACGTTTTTGACAGCAAGTTACAGAAGTGACCGTTTGTCTGAGGAGAGCAGGAGTGAGCAGGAGAGAGAGGAGGGGTGAGCCAATCTCGGGAGAGGACAGGATTCCCCTCTGTGGAGAACCGGGGGGCCGGGGGGGGGGGACCCATGGGAAGATCATTTAGAAGCAAGGAGCTCACATCAGATGAAGTCTCCCTGGCGGAGACGCTTGGGGAGGCCAAGGGTTTCAATTATTCCTATTTGCATGGTGTTTCTGCCTCGATGGTAAAAGCTAAGGTGCAAGCACTTTGCGTTGCTACGAGTACACTTTGCTAGTGTGCAGCTGCTCGTGACAGGCCGTCCAGACCAAACTGGCAAGCAGACCAGCCAGGATGGTGCTCCTATTGAATGAGAATTTACTTGTGGCGACACGGGGCGGGAAGATGGTAGACAGATCCGCACATAGCATTACAGAGACCGCTATAGCCGGAAGGGCAGAACACAGGAGAACACTGCGTAAGAAGCAGAGCCGCCCTGGGCTCTCGCAGTGGCGCCCAGCGCTGAGCTCCAGTTCTCGGGACAGGCAAGAGGGACCCGGCCGATGCCCACTCCGAGCTAGGAGAGCCACGCCACGGGAGGGTTCTGTTTTGAATTGTACCTTAGGTTAAGGATGTAACAATCAGTGGAAACAGGATGAGTAGCCCGTAGCATGTTCCAGAAAAACTATGGAGTGCTGTGTTACAGAGGAGCTTGGAGATGAGCGAAGCCCATGTGCACACGCGTGGAGTGTGCTCCTCTAGCTCCTCAGTGATTGATAGGGGCTTCCATTTCAAGGTGTGCAAATTTCAATTGTTGGTGGTATCGCTTCTTTAAAAAAATTATATTCTTACAGCAAAGATGCAAACTGAGACAGGATATACATAAAGCATCAATTTAGCACAATATCCACTTAGATTCTGAAAAAAAATGGCATTGGGAGTTTTTCAGAAAATCTGAGGAGCGTTTTTTAAATTGCTTATGCTTTTTAGAATGCTTAGCATTTCTGTTGGGAAAACAACTTGTCTTCCTGTTCAAAATCTGCGCGTGACGCTGGCGCCGGTGGTGGAGGGGGGACGGTGCCCAGCGCGACCCCTGGCCCCCCAGAGGCGAGGCCGGGGCTGGGGGGTGAGCCCCTCAGCCCCCCCCACTTGCCCCACCTCCCCGCTGTGGGGTGAGCTCCGGAGGAAGAGGGGTGCATGGGAAGGCAGGTGCCCGGGACCTCCCAGGTTTTTCTATTGGAGAAGTGGGTTACAGGTGCACCTTGCAGATGCCGTAAAACACGGGTGTTTTTTTCTCATGAGCTATTAGGTGTTTGATGCTCATGACTGAGGCCGTGAGAGGTTCCTTGGCAAGATCGCGTGCACACGCGCGCACACGCGCGCACACGCAAGGTAAAGTGTTTGGTGGGAGCCCGTTGGCTCTAAGTGTCGTGGGTTTGGGGGCCGGGCCGGCTGGGCGCGTGGGGGGGGGTCTCCAGGCTCCTGTCCTGCTGTGTTCATGAATATTCATACCCCACGAATCATTTGCAAGCCAAATTCCTGTGGCTTTTTCACCCCATCAGTCTTCTGATGAGTGGGGGTGGCGCTCGGCCTCGCCCTCCTCCTGCAGGAAGCGCCCCGCGGCGGGTTCTTCCCGTGGACGTGAAGGGGGCGCTGCTTCCTGACCGGCAGCCCTGGCGGGGGGGGGGGGGGCGGTGCTGGACGTGAGGGGGGGGCTGCAGGCTGCCCTCTGGCCCTTCTGTTGCTGTGGCCCCGAGTGTGGCCGGGCCTGGCGCGGGAGTGGGGCGGGCGGGGCGCCCCGCGGAGCCCGCGCCCCCCCCCCCCCCCGGCCCGCGGTTGGCGTCGTCGGGGCTCCCCGGGTCCGCAGGGGCCGCGGCGCCGGAGGTCGCAGCCGGGGAGCGCGGAGCCTGGCCCGCCGCGGCTCCCACCCGAGGCCGCGCGGGGCGCAGTGGGGAAAGCGAGCCCCCCCCACCCGGGAATGACGGCGGGGGGGCTCGAGCTGGGGTCCTCGCGGCGCCCTGCCCCGACGGAGCGCCTCGCCCCAGGCCTCCCGGCCGCGCCCGGGGTGCGGCACCACGGCCGGGGCCCCCAAGGCCCCCCCCTCTGTGGGGCGTGGGGCTGGGGTCGCCACCGGCGGGGGCCGGGGTGCCCGGCCTCCCCCCCCCCCGGCCCCGTGCACTCCAGGGCCTTCCCGCCTCCCCTCCCCCCTCCGGGGCCCCGCCCGCGGGCTCGGGCCGGTGGGAGCGGAGCGGGGCGGCTCCGGGGAGGGGAGGGGGGAGGCGGGTAAGGGGGGGCAGGGAGCCGGGCCGGCCCTGGTCCCGCCCCCGCCCGCAGGGCGACGCTCCCGTCGGGGGGGGCGGGGCGGGGCTGCCCGGCGGCCGTGGGCCCCGTCTCATCCCCGGGCCCCGCGCAGCCGCACACGGAGCGCCGCGCACGCACCTTCCTCAGGAGCCTCAACTCGCCCGCGTGCCCCCGCCCGCCCGCCTTCCCGCGACCCCCGCCTCGCCCCAGCCCCGCCCCAGCGCGGGCCCCCGTCACGGGTGCGGGACGGCAAGGGGGGGCGCGCGGGGCTCCGGCGGGGCCTCGGGCTCGGCGCTCTGCGGGGCGCGGGCGGCGGGCGAGGGGGCGCCGGACTCCGGGCTCCTCCCGGTGCGGGGTCCGGGTGCGCGGGTTGCGACCCGCAGGCGTCTATTTGGGGGCGTATTGGGGGGCGCTTCCCCAGGCCGGTGGGCGCCGGGCGTGGTGGGTGTCGGGGTCCCCGGGCGCGGGGCGCGGCCTCGGGGCCTCGTCTGTTCCCGGGGAGCCCGAGGTCAGCGGCGGGCCGCTCGGCTCCTTTTCCTCCCTTTGCCCTAAAGCAAAACAGCCCGGAGGGGGCGGGCGGGCGGCCCAGTGCGGGAGGGGGGGGGCGGGCGGCCCTGTGCGGGCGGGCGGTGGGTCCCCGCCCTGGGTCCCGCCCGCCCCCCCCCCCCCGCTCTGGGGGCCTCACCTTCATCTCAGGGCCCCCGCCCCGTGTCCCCCCCCCCCCCGACGCCGTCCGTTCTGACCCCGGCCCCCGGCGTCCGTCCGGCTGTGGCCGCGGGAGTCAGGCGGGCGCTCGGGGCGCACAGCGCCCCGCATCGTGTCCGGGGCGGGAGCGGCGGCCCTGGGCCCGGACGCCCCCGAGGCCCCGCGACCCCGTTCTTCTAAACCGCAAGACAGGAATCCGCGGGGCCGGGCACGCGGGCAGCGCTGCGCGACGGCGGGGACCCCGCGGCCGGGGCCCCCGGTGCAGCCCGCGCTGGGCCCCGCTCCCCCCGCGTCGGGGGCCGGTGGTCCCGTGGTCGAGGCCGCACCGCGCCGCGGGAGCCCCAGACAGGAGCGCGTGGACGAGGCCCGAGGGGCACAGACAGACGCGCACGCGCGCGCGCACGGACAGGGGCGCGCACACCGCGGGGGGGCTCCGCTCCCCTCCCCCCTCCCCCAAGGAGCGACTGTGAATTCCCCAAGCGACTTCCCTGGAAAACAACCTGAGCGGGGCTGCGCGGGGTTGTGCGCCCCCCCCCCCCCCCCCCCCCCCCGCCATGCGCCGACCGCGTCCTCGCACTTGGAGCGGGGCCTCCGAGGCCTCCATGGGGGAGCGGCGGGGCGGGGCGCCGGGCGCGGGGTGGAGAGGGCGCACGGGGGGGGGGGGGGGGGGAGGGAGTGCGGGATGGAGAGGGCTCACGGTGGGAGGGGGAGTGCGGGATGGAGAGGGCGCACGGTGGGAGGGGGAGTGCGGGATGGAGAGGGCGCACACGGGGCGGGTGCGGAGTGCGGGGTGGAGAGGGCGCACGGGGGGAGGGGGGGAGTGCGGGGTGGAGAGGGCGCACGGGGGAGGGGGAGTGCGGGGTGGAGAGGGCGCACGGGGGGGGGGGCAGTGCGGGATGGAGAGGGCGCACACGGGGCGGGTGCGGAGTGCGGGATGGAGAGGGCGCACGGGGGGAGGGGGGAGTGCGGGGTGGAGAGGGCGCACGGGGGGAGGGGGAGTGCGGGGTGGAGAGGGCGCACGGGGGGGGGCAGTGCGGGATGGAGAGGGCGCACACGGGGCGGGTGCGGTGTGCGGGGTGGAGAGGCCGCGCGGGACGGCGAGAGCGCGCTGTGCGGGCCCCGGGCGCTGGGCCGGCGCCGCCCCGCCGCGCTCTCCGCGCCGTCCGGCAGGGGGCGCTGCGCCGTCGCCGGTGGCGGCTGCGGCGCGGGTGGGCGCGGGCCTGGCGGTCCCCGCAGCTGCGACTGGCGGGGTCCGTGTGGAGCGGGCGGGTGGAAGCCCGCGATCCCGCCGGTGCTCACCCCGGGCTCCGGCTCGAGCCCAGTCTGCCCCCGGCCCCGGCGCCCGGCCCGGAGCCCCGCACGCACGCACGCACGGGCGCACGCGCGCACGCAGGGGCGGCCTCCGGGTGCCGTCTCTGCCCTGGGCCCCGCGCACCGGGCCGGGGCCGCTCGCGATCGCGTCCCGGAGCCGCAGCGCGCGATCTCCCCCGCGGGGAAAGCGGGTCCGGTGGGGGCCCCCGCCCCGGCCCCGCACTCGGGGAGCGGCGGGAGCGCGCGCTGCAGGCGGGCGGGCGACGCGGGCGCCACTGGGGGGGGGGGGCGCCCCAAACCACGGGTCCCCAGGCCGGGTCGAAAGGTCAACGCCAGGCCTGGAGCTGAGCGGGGGGGGGGGGGGGGGGGGGGGGAGGTCTCCATGGGGAAGTCGGGGGCGGGAGAGGAGGGGGGCGCGGCCGGCCCTGCGGGGCTGGGAAGCCATGGGCTCTAATTCAAAGAGGCCACCGGGCAGGGAAAGCTCCCCCCCCGCCGGGTTATTAATCAGGGGCGCTGCCCCCCCCCCCCGCCCGCGGCCCAGGTCCTCTCCACAGGGCGGTTTCCTCTGCTGCGGGGCGAGGCGGGCGGTGGGCGGAGTGCGGGCTCCCCGGCCGGAAACTTGGGCTCGGCGCGGGCCGGGGCGGGGTCGGGCTGCCTGGCGGGGTGCGGGAGCCGGGGCTGCGGCGGGAACGCGGGCCCTCGGGAGCGCGGGCGGCAGCTGCCCCGCCGCCCCCCGGCCCCGCCGCCCCCCCCGGCCCCGCCGCCCCCCCCGGCCCCGCCGCGCCCCCCGGCCCCGCGCCGCCCCCCGGCCCCGCCGCCCCCCCCCGGCCCCGCCGCCCCCCCCGGCCCCGCGCCGCACCCCGGCCCCGCCGCCCCCCCTCCCGGCCCCGCCGCCCCCCCCGGCCCCGCCGCCCCCGGGCCCCGCCGTCCCCGTCCCCGTCCCGTGCGGGCGACTCCGCGCTGGGGGGGGGGTGGGGGGCCCTCGCGCCGAGGCCGCACGCGGGACAAGTTCAGAGTCTAGAATGTTCCTGAACAGAGGGGCGCCGCCCCCCCCCCCAGCCCGTCACCGGGCGCCAGGCTGCACCGCTCCGCTCCACCACCATTCCCGGCCTCGCGGGGCGCGGGCGCGGGGCGGGGCCGGGCTTGGACCCCGAGTCCGGAGCCAGGTCGTCCTGTGCCGCAAACTTCGCTGCGGGGCCCGCGCCCGGACGGCGGGAACCGAGAGGACGCGGGGGGGGGGGGGGACGGGAGGGGGGCGCCGGGCCCCGCGGGGGGGGCGCAGCGGGCGCGGGCTGGGAGGGGGCTGGGGGGGACGGGGTGGGCGCAGCGGGCGCGGGGCGCGGGCTGGGGGGGCGCGGGGGCCCCCGACGTCGGGGGGTTTTGCGCGGTGGCCTCCATTGATCAGCGGGCGCCGCTAATGCAATTATCCTCATCAATGGGGCTGCACGGGATCATTATGCGGGTGACATTGATAAATGACCCGCCGGGAGCGGCCTCCGGCGGCGCGGCCCCTGACCCTCACACCCACGCCAGGTAGCCATGGAGACACCCCGGGACCCGGCCCGCCCGAGGGGGGCGGGGAGGGGCCGCCAGCCAGGGCCCGGCCAGGGAGGCGCGGGAGGGAGGGGGGAGGGGACCCCACACCCGCACCCCAGCGACCTTCCACCCCCCAGGGGACCTCCCCACCTCAGCCCCCCAGTCCCCAGGGGACCTCCCCACCTCAGCCCCCACCCCCAGGGGACCTCCCCACCCCCCAGGGGACCTCCCCACCTCAGCCCCCCCAGCCCCCAGGGGACCTCCCCACCTCAGCCCCCACCCCCAGGGGACCTCCCCACCCCCCAGGGGACCTCCCCACCTCAGCCCCCCCAGCCCCCAGGGGACCTCCCCACGTCAGCCTCCCCCCCAGGGGACCTCCCCACCTCAGCCCCCTCCCCACCCCCCCAGGGGACCTCCCCACCTCAGCCCCCTCCAGCCCCCAGGGGGCCTCCCCACCTCAGCCCCCTCCAGCCCCCAGGGGACCTCCCCACCTCAGCCCCCTCCAGCCCCCAGGGGGGCCTCCCCACCTCAGCCCCCCAGTCCCCAGGGGACCTCCCCACCTCAGCCCCCCAGTCCCCAGGGGACCTCCCCACCTCAGCCCCCCCCAGCCCCCAGGGGACCTCCCCACGTCAGCCTCCCCCCCAGGGGACCTCCACACGTCAGCCTCCCCCCCAGGGGACCTCCCCACCCCCCAGGGGACCTCCCCACCTCAGCCCCCTCCCCACCCCCCCAGGGGACCTCCCTACGTCAGCCTCCCCCCCAGGGGACCTCCCCACCTCAGCCCCCCCCACCCCCAGGGGACCTCCCCACCTCAGCCCCCTCCAGCCCCCAGGGGGCCTCCCCACCTCAGCCCCCCACCCCCCAGGGGACCTCCCCACCTCAGCCCCCAGGGGACCTCCCCACCTCAGCCCCCTCCCCACCCCCCCAGGGGACCTCCCCACCTCAGCCCCCCAGTCCCCAGGGGACCTCCCCACGTCAGCCTCCCCCCCAGGGGACCTCCACACGTCAGCCTCCCCCCCAGGGGACCTCCCCACCCCCCAGGGGACCTCCCCACCTCAGCCCCCTCCCCACCCCTCCAGGGGACCTCCCCACCTCAGCCCCCTCCCCACCCCCCCAGGGGACCTCCCCACCTCAGCCCCCCCCACCCCCAGGGGACCTCCCCACCTCAGCCCCCTCCCCACCCCCCCAGGGGACCTCCCCACCTCAGCCCCCAGGGGACCTCCCCACCTCAGACCCCCCACCCCCCCCAGGGGACCTCCCCACCTCAGCCCCCAGGGGACCTCCCCACCTCAGACCCCCCACCCCCCCCAGGGGACCTCCCCACCTCAGCCCCTCAGGGGACCTCCCCACCCCCAAGGGGACCTCCGCACCTCAGCCCCCCCTCCCCGCCCCACCCCCCCTTTGCACCTCCCCGACCCCAGAGAACCAAGGAGACAAAGTGGCAGCAGCCCCCCCGCCCCCTCCCAGCGGGACGGAAATGGGGTTGGCGCCCCCACCCCCTTCTTGGGGCTGTGTCATTGTGGAATCTGGTGGGGGGAGGGGGAGGGGAGGGCCCCCCTCCTCCCCATCCCCAGCGACCCCCGCTGGCCCTCCGAGCTCCCTTGGCGGTGGTGGCCCCGCTCCTGGAGTTCATTTCTACAGCTTCAACTAAAGCCGCCCCCAGGTCCCTCCCTCCCTCCCACCCCTCCCTCCCGTCCCCCCTCTGCCCTTCCCCTCCTCCCCCTCCCCCACCTGCCCTCAAGGTTGAACCCAAAGAGCAGAGCCCCCCTTCCACGCACCTGGACACGCCCGTGCTCCCGCGTAGGCACGGAGGACACGCACAGCCCCGCACACACACACGGGGCGGGGGGGGGCCCTGGGGGGTCCCGGACAGCCCGCCCGCCCCCCTGCCCTCCCCTCCCCGGGCCGGGCCGGCAGCCGGACCCCGCAGGCCAGGCCAGGCCCAGCCGCCTTCTCCTTCCCCTGGCTCCTTGCTGGGTTCCCAACCCTAAAACAGATGGCGACGAGGGAGAGCTCGGAATCTCTTAAAGAAAGGGAAACCTTTGGAATTTATTTCTGCATTTGCTGCTCCGTATAAATAAAAAAGTGTTTTTATATTACTCTTGTTTTGGAGAACATAAGCAATTTTATTCAGACTACAGTATTTCCTTTAACACTATACGGTTGTCAAAACACCCTTCCCAGTTTCTTTGCTTTTGACAGCTGAGTCTTTCTTAAATATACCCAAATCGGAACTCTTTATACTAAATAGTAAACCCAAGATGGGAGCCAGGCCCTCCGAGGGGCGATGGGAGGCATCACCCACCCGGGGCCCTAACCACGCGGCCCGGCCGGGGTAAAGGGGACGAGGGGAAGGTGGTCAGTCTGAGGTGGTGTCACTCGTGTAGAGGAAGGACAGCGCTCCGGCCCGTCCATGAAAAACGACCCCATGATTTCACAAAACACTCCACAGGAAGAAAGTGCCGGCGAGCCCTTCAGGATCGACTCCACAGGGAGGGCTTCTTGTAGCGGAGCCGAGTTCATTTCTAAGTGGGGAACTTGCCGGGCGCCACTGCTACCTAAGTGGCTTTGAAGAGCAGTGTCTCCGCTTCTACCAGGAGACGGCATGGAACACCGGGTCACACAAATCAGCCAAGCTACGTTCCCTTTTCCAGGTGGCAGAGAATTTCTACATTAAGTGTTCATTTGTGTCCAAAGTGTTATTTCCACCTTTAAACACCAAAAGCACCCGTGAACAGATTAATAAAAATATTAGCTAGCACTGCAAAGCTTTAACTCCCTTGTCCGCTGACGGAGCGCCTCCACTAGCGCAGTCCCCCTTGATGCTGGGTGTCCTCCGAGCTCACGCTTGCGGAGGGAGGGGCTGGAGGCCTGACTGGCTGTCAAGAAGGGGTGCAAAGTGGGTCAGCTAAGAACCGGGACACAGGACCACTTCCGGACAGTCACACGTTTAGGAAGGTCTTTTTTTTTTTTTTTTTGGCCAGTCCTGGGGCGTGGACTCGGGGCCTGAGCACTGTCCCTGGCTTCTTTTTGCTCAAGGCTAGCACTCTGCCACTTGAGCCACAGCGCCCCTTCTGGCCGTTTTCTGTATATGTGGTGCTGGGGAATCGAACCCAGGGCCTCATGTATACGAGGCAAGCTCTCTTGCCACTAGGCCATATCCCCAGCTCCTAGGAAGGTCTTGGAAAAGCTGGGCAGGCCGATCCCCCCTGCGCCCGTGACCTCTGGGCATGGCTGTGGGCACGGCCGTGCCATCCCAACAAGCTCCACGCTTCCAGACTATCGCGTGAAATGTGGAAGGTGGCATCTGCTGTCAGGTTTGTGTTTGTAAGTCTAGGTGCCAGCTGGCTAACCGGGGAGGCACCCGGAATGTCTCGCATTGTACCATTTATATTAAGTATTAATGAAGTAATCTTTACACTTAGTAAGCGGCTTCACCCCTAAGCCTCTCTGTAAATGTTCATCTGCACATTCAGCAGTGTTTGGGGAAGGGAGGAGAAAACCACAGGCAGAGAAGTTACCTGGGGCCCCCGCCTGGGGGATCACGTCTCCTGCAAAGCCCCTCCCCGCCGGCGGAGGGCGCCCCTGGGCACTGGGCACGGGGTGAAGGTGACCTTTCACCCTGGCTCATCTCACACACACGCGTACACACACTTACCTTTCACACACCTTCTGTTCCTGGAATTCACGGCTAGGTATCTGTTGAGAGGCTGCGGCTGACATCCTTAACGGCTGTTGGCAAGTTAAGTTTTGAATCCACTCCACCTGCAGGTGGGGGGGAACCTCCCCGCCCCCCTCCCCGTGCCCCCCCTCCCCGCTCCCTGCCTGCGGCCAAAAACCAGTGAAGACACCAACGCCTCACAAAAAATCAAAAATGAAATATTTATTACCGCATTTTGTGACTTGACACCTTTTTTTAACATAACGTCACAGTCCTCTTACAAGTATTTTAATGTAAATTTGACAAAGCTTAAAGGTAACAGCATTTTCTTCTAGTGAGGAACACGTGCTGAGAAAAGAAGATTTCATGGACATACAATACCAATTCCACAGCAGATCTGATACTAGCAAAACATTCTTTTTTTTCAATTGAGGTAAACACATAGAATATCTAACATGGAACAATTAATAGGCCGCCCTCTGCGGGGAGCGGGCGCGGTCCGCCCCTCCGCCCCGCGCGCGTGTCCGGGAAGGCGCGGCCGGGTGCGGAGCGCACGCCCCGGCGGGCGCGGGTCCCGGAGGCCCGGCCTTCCCAGGCTCTGTCCCCGGGCGGGCGGGCGGGCGGGCGGGCCGGGATCCCACGGCGTCCGCCTTGGAAAGCTCTTCCACGAAGAGTCCCCGACCTCAGAACAAGCACTGGCGCGCGAAGCGCGGACGACGCCAACGTCTGCCCGCGGCGGGGGCGGGCTGGGGGCGGCGTGGAGGCCGGGCGCGGGCGCGCCCTCCACGCTGGGGGGGGGACCCCCCCGCCACGCCCTCCAGCCCGCCCCCAGGGCGTGGAGGTGCCCGCCGTGCCTCGGGGTGGTGAATTCACGGATGAACCAAAACAGTCATTCTTCTGGGAACAACACACATAGTGTGGAAAACAAGGATATAGCTTTCTCTCTTCTAAAACTAGTCGAGGCGACATAACGGAGTGGTCAACAGAAATGTACAGGTTTAACTTAGCTCCTACGCTTATCCTACAGTAGTTGCGGCCCGGGCCGTGGTCCCGCGCGCCCCCGCGCGCCCGTCCGTGCTCCCCTGCTGCTCCGTGGACCACGACGGCCAGAGTAGCCCGGCATCGCAGCGGGCTCGAGTCCCGGGCGGAGCCCGCGCGGGCTCGGGAGGGCGTCGGCGCCGAGTCCGGGCCCCGAGGCCCCGCCGGGGTGCAGGGGGCTCCGCGCGGCGGGGGGGGGGGGGCGCGGGGCGGGCGCGGGCGGGCGGGCGCGGAGGCCGGGGCTCCTCCGTGGGTCGTCACGGCGGCGTGGGGGGGAGGTGGCTCGGCAAGTTCGAGTGCATTGGGGGTCCGTGTCGTAGCTGGGTGGGGTGCGGGCTCATCTGGGGCGGGGCGGAACTCATTCCCACAGGGCCCCCCTGAGAAGCGTGGTCCCCGGGCAGGCGGGGCGGACCTGGAACAGAGGGGCGCGGTCAGGCGGGCGGGCCGGGGGCGGGGGGCCCGCACGGAGCGCGTCCCCCCCCCCACCCCCCGTGTCTGCAGACATTCGGGGCGTGGTGTGCGTGTAACCTCACCGCACGGCAGCGCTAAACGCTTAATGCAACGAAATGCCATCACGTGGAGCTGCGCGTTTCTCTGATAAATGCAATCAAACCATAAATTCGGAGTCCATCCTTTTAAGGCAGTGAACTGTGGACGCGCCCCTTGTTTTTCTGGGTCGCCTTTACCGACAGGGACAAAAGCCTTGGCCGCTGAGCGCGGCCGGCCCGGCCCCACTGTGCTCATCGCCTCGTGGAAAACGGAAAACAGCGGCATGCGCGCTTGGAGGGGGCCGGCTTCTTACGCATACTGAAGAGGAAGCCCCCCCTCTGAGCTGGAGCCACTCTCCTGGCAGTACACCCCGAGATTGGAAAGGTCAAAGGTAAGAAGTCAGCGTGAGGTCGCGCGACGTGCCCAGTAGGCTACGTCTGGAAATTCCCCAAACACTATCTTGATGGGGTGAATAAGACATAAATAAATGAATACGCCCAGGAAAGGAGCCCCCAATCCTGACTGTGGGAAGGCGGGCCAAGCGGGGGAGGGGGGCCCTGCCCGGCCCCACGCACGGCGGCAACGCCCGGGAAGACAATGGCGCCCGCCCCGCGCGCCCGCCCGCCACGCAGGGCGCCGCTGTTTGTTCTGCGGCAGCCGCCCGCCGGCGCGGCGGATGATGATAATTAAGTACCAAATATACCATATTGTGTGGCTGCATAATCAAATCAGGAGAGGATAATACTCTTCTGTATTAAGCTATTAATGTAATTGGTCATGAAGCATAAAATATGTTATGTAATTAAATAGGCTAGAAATTATATGGCCTATATTAAGAATTATCCAAGCTGAGCAAATGTTTCCTCTCTAGCTGTGCCCGGGGACCGCGCGCGCTCCAGGTTTGGGGCGCCTCTGTGCGGGAGGGCGGGAGGCGACCCCCCCCCCCCCCGTGCCCGGGTGACCCCGAGCTCCGGAAGCCCGGGCCTCTGCCCCGGCAGAGCGCGCTCCGACCACGGGGGGGGGGGGGGGGTCCTCGCATTCGGCCTCAGGAAGCCACCAGGGCCCCGCGCCCCGCGCTGCGGGCGCCCCGTGTCTTCCGCCAGGGCCGGATCCTGTGGGCAGACTCTGAATTTTTTTTCTCAGATGTCAAAAACACTTGAAGCTTTAAAGTCTAATGGGCTTCTTAATCCAACTGCAGCCATTGAGCCTCGGTGGAAAGCCATTCCTTCATATTCAGCGGCTCCTAAATGTCTTTCCCTGTAAATTTATTGACTGGCTTTCCTGTCTTTCTGTCTCGTGTCGAAAGTCAGTAGGCACATGTAAAAAATAATCAAAACACACCGACTCCCTGGTGAAGAATCAGCGGTGTCGCTCGCTGTCATCTATCTGGACTCGGCATAATGAACTGCAGCATTTCATCTTTGCATATAAGATAATTTGGGCATCCATCGTCTCGTGACAGATTTATGTCACTCAAAGGACAGTTCTACTTTTCCTTTTTTTTTTTTTATCGCTTCATCGAAGCCTGCTTAATTTCTCTCCGTCAACTGTTGCCCCAGGACGTTCTTTTCATTCCTGGCTGGCGGCGCGCGCTCCGGCCGTGCACCTGCTCCGAGGGCGCGGCCCCCGCGTGGGACGCCCGGCCTGCCCCGGGGGCGCGGCCCGGCGGGGACGGGGCCAAAACCCCCCAGGCCCGTTTGGAACGACGTGCAGTGCGGGCAAGGGGAAAGAGGATGGGGCGCCGGAGCAGCCGGGGGCCCGCGCGGGTACTTACGTCCCGGCCTGCGCGGCCGTGCGGGTTACATGTAGTGCCACTGGCCGTCCATGCCCATGTTCATGCCCATGCCGCTCATAGGTCCTGCGGGGAGACAGAATCCACCGGCCCGGCGTCAGCGGCCGCCCCGGCCGGCACCGAGGGAGACCCCCGAGGAAGCCCCGGCCCCCACTCGCGGCCCGGGTTTGCAAAGCAAAGGGTGTGCGCGGGGCGGGGCCCACGGCGACCTTCCGAGAGGACCCCCCCACACCCGACCCGACGGGGGGCTGCGGGCGGGCGCCTACCTGCAGGCCGGATCCCCATGTGCTGCTGGCCGTCCAGCACGAAGCTGCCCATGGGCTGCCCCTCGGGGCTGTACGCCGCGCCTTGGCTCACTGAAGGATCAAGAAGAAAACCTGATTGTAGTCATTCGAGGACAGAGGAGAGAGAAGACAGACGGACAATCAGCAACTGCCGCCTGTGCAGGGAGCAAAGTCACAGCGACGACGCGGGGCGGGCGGGGGGAGTGTGGACCCCGAGCGTTCTGGGGAAGGCCAGTGCGGCCTGGGCTTCCCTGTCTCCTGACTGGGGGGGGGGGCGTGGAGACATGGAGACCCCGCTCCCTCCAGGGGCTGGAACACATCTCCACATCAGAAATGCACGGGGGGAACCTGGGTGTCATTTTTCAAGTTTGAAGTAGATTCACTGAGTATCTGCGTGTTGCCCACACCCAGGAAGGCGCAGCGGGGCAGCCCTGTTTCAGTGGTTTCAGATCTTTCCACGTCATGCCCCACCGGCCTCTGGGGGTGGGGATGCTATTTCAGTGTGGTGGGGAAATCGTGAAAGAATGGGTAATTTGGCGGGTGCTGGATGCCCGTAACCCTGGCTCCTCAGGAGGCTGAGATGTGAGGATCACGGGTCAAAGCCCCCCGGCAGGAAAGTCCATGAGACTCTTAACGCCAATGAAGCACCAGAGAATGGGGAGTGGCGCTGTCTGTGGCTCAAATGGCAGAGCGCCAGCCTTGAGCAAGAGAGCTCGCGGACAGCGCCCGGGCCCTGAGCCCCACAAATGACCAAAAAAAAAAGGATAATCTTGGGCCAGGCACTGGTAGCTGACGCCCACATCCCACATCCTCCCCGCGGCAGGCTGAGATCGCAGGATCATCACAGCCAGTAGAGTCCACGAGACTGATCTGCAATTAACTACCAAAAAGCCGGACGTGGAACTGTGGCTCGAGTGCAGCGCGCCAGGCTTGAGCCCAAAACAACAAAACCTCAGGGACGCTGCTCAGGGCCCGAGTTCAAGCCTCAGAATTGGCACGCGCACACGCGCACACACACGAAAGACAATTTCCTTACATTCTGTGTGTTACCACCGAGTTCAGCACCCTCGTGAGACACACGGTCCTCCCCACAGGGAAAGGGCGAGAAACCATCCTTACTACAGAGAACACCCCCTCCAAAGGGCAGAAATGCCTGGCTCAAAGCAAAGTGGACAGGCGGGAGTGGACGCTGGGGAGCGGACAGGCGGGAGTGGACGCTCAGGAGTGGACAGGCGGGAGTGGACAGGCGGAGTGGACAGGCGGGAGTGGAGGCTCGGGAGTGGACAGGCGGGAGTGGACGCTCGGGAGTGGACAGGCGGGAGTGGACACTCAGGAGTGGACAGGCGGGAGTGGACACTCGGGAGTGGACAGGCGGGAGTGGACGCTCGGGAGTGGACAGGCGGGAGTGGACAGGCGGGAGTGGACGCTCGGGAGTGGACAGGCGGGAGTGGACAGGCGGGAGTGGACAGGCAGGAGTGGACGCTCGGGAGTGGACAGGCGGGAGTGGACAGGCGGGAGTGGACGCTGGGGAGCGGACAGGCGGGAGTGGACGCTCAGGAGTGGACAGGCGGGAGTGGACGCTGGGGAGTGGACAGGCGGGAGTGGACGCTCGGGAGTGGACGCTGGGGAGTGGACAGGCGGGAGTGGAGGCTCGGGAGTGGACTGGCCGGCTCTGGTGGAATCGTGTGGTCGTGATGGCCGGGTGCGGGCCCCTCCCTGCGTCTGGCGGAGGAGGGTGGGTGGGTGGGTTTTCCTGGGGGTCGCGCACTCAGGCGCTGCCGGCGAGGCAGCGTGGCGGGCAGCGGGCGCGCCGTGAGTGGGGTCACCGCGGCCTTGGGCGGGCGCCCTTCCCAGTCATACAGAGACTGAGAAGCGGTTCAGGAGCATGGGGCGGGCGCTGCGGTGAGCACCCACCCGAGAAGCCGCTTCCTGGGGCAGAGTTTAGAGGGCATTCAGGGGGAGATCCCCCAGAAGGCTGGGCTCCTTCCCTAGCATGCGGGGCGCTGGGGACGCACAACCCCGGGACTGCGGATACCCTGGGACTGCGGACACCCCGAGACTGTGGACACCCCAGGACTACCGACACCCCGGGACTACGGACACCCCGGGACTACTGACACCCCAGGACTACGGACACCCCCTGACTACGGACACCCCGGGACTACTTGCCTGCTCGATTCGACTGGTCGATCATGGGCTGCACTATTCTCCTCCTGGCGTTAATAAACCTGAAACAGACAGGGAGCCTCGTCACCCACCGGGGGGCTTGCACGCCCGTGTGCACACCCTCGGAAGTCCCTTCCCAACTCAAAGGCCTTCTCCCCAGCAGTGATCACAGCCCAGTTGTAGCCCTGCGTGTGCACGCACACGCACGCACATGCACACACACGCACACACACGCGCGCACGCTGGGAGGGCCAGCCGGCTCCGTGGGGAAGCCGCCCTCCCGTGGCCCGGGCCTGTGGGATGAGCGGGATCTGGTGAGGGGTCGTGGGCCGGTCCGGGGTC
Organism: Perognathus longimembris pacificus; assembly: GCF_023159225.1. NCBI lineage: Eukaryota > Metazoa > Chordata > Mammalia > Rodentia > Heteromyidae > Perognathus > Perognathus longimembris. The sequence continues at coordinate 34,337,878 of NC_063183.1, read as the reverse complement.
GTCGCCCCCCCCCCCGCCCCGCAGCTGGCCTCCACGGGGCCCGGCCCGCGCCCTCGGAAGGGACGGTGGGGTCAGCAGGGCCGTCCACTGGGCCGGCTCGCGGTTCATCACCGCGCAGCGGGTCGCAAGCGCTGGGCCTGCAAAGCCGGGGTCGCGCGGGGGGTCGCGCCAGCTGGGGTCGCGGGGGCCGGGCGGGGCCGCTTGGGAGGGGAGGGACGGGCTCGAAGCGGCCGAGCGCCCGGCCCCGGGTCCCCGGTTCAAGCCCTGTGCCCAAAACACCACGAGCCGCGGGGGCGGCGAGGCTCGCGGGGCGGAGCGCCAGCCTGGAGCGCAGAGTCCCCGCCGGGGGGGGGGGGGGGGGGGGGGGGGGGGGGCGCCCCGCCGCCACGGCCCCGCCCGCCCTCGTGGGGAGGGGGTGGGGGGAGCACGGGGCGCCCCCCCCCGCGGGGAGTCCTCAAGATGGACGCATCCGTCCGCGGGGCCGCCGGGTGGGCGCCGCGAGGCCTCTGCTGCCCGCACCCCCGACCACGACCCCAACCCTGACCCCCAACCCCGACCCCCCAAACCCCCGACCCCGACCCCAACCCTGACCCCCAACCCCGACCCCCAAACCCCCGACCCCGACCCCAACCCTGACCCCCAACCCCGACCCCCAAACCCCCAACCCCGACCCCCAAACCCCCGACCCCCGACCCCGACCCCCAAACCCCCAACCCCGACCCCCAAACCCCCGACCCCCGACCCCGACCCCCAAACCCCCGACCCCGACCCCAACCCTGACCCCCAACCCCGACCCCCAAACCCCCGACCCCGACCCCAACCCTGACCCCCCAACCCCGACCCCGACCCCCAAACCCCCGACCCCAACCCCGGACCCCGACCCCCAAACCCCAACCCCAACCCCGACCCCCGACCCCCAAACCCCCGACCCCGACCCCCAAACCCCCGGCCCCAACCCCGACCCCGACCCCCAAACCCCCGACCCCAACCCCGACCCCCAAACCCCAACCCCAACCCCGACCCCAACCCCGACCCCCAAACCCCGGACCCCGGCCCCCAAACCCCCGACCCCGACCCCCAAACCCCAACCCCGACCCCCAAACCCCCGACCCCGACCCCCGACCCCGACCCCCGACCGGGCGCCTGCACCACAGCGTGTGGCGCAGGCGGAGCCTGGATTCCCGCCTGGACCCCGCAGCTCCCCTGCGGGCACTGGGCGCTCTGCGCACCGCTCCGCACCACCACACTCCGCTCTGCACCCCGCACCGCGCCCCACCGCGCCCCCCACCGCGCACCCGCACCCCACCGCACCCCCCACCGCGCATCCTGCACTGCACCCCGCACACCACCCGCGCACCCCGCACTCGGCTCCGGCTCCGCACCGCACTCCGCCGAGGGTTTGGCTGCGTTCAGGCTCCGTGGGCCGCTCTGCGTTTGCGGTGTCGCGCGGTGTGCGTGGCCCGCGGGGCCGCGTCTTGGCCACGCCGAGCTCTGCCCCATCCTCTCACATCACGACGCGCCCCAGGGTCAGCCGGCTCCGGCTTCCCGGGAAGCTCCGCGCTCAAGTCCTGTGGTCCCCAGGCACCCCCCCCCCCCGCCTCCGCCCCGTTCCCAGCCCCCGGTCCCCAGCCCCTCCATCCCCAGCCCCCCCCGTCCCCAACCCCCCATCTTCAGCCCCCCTGCCCTGGTCCCCAGCCCCCCAGTTCCCAGACCCCCCCAGTCCCCAACCTCCATCTTCAGGCCCCCCCCCCCGCCCCGGTCCCCAGCCCCCAGCCCCGCGGGGCCCAGCAGGCTTCCTGAACAACTCCAAGGCATGACACTGAGATGGGAAGTCACCCCCCCCCCACCAGTGCCAGCCCCCCACCTGCCCCCCAAGACACCCACAACCACAGCGTGCGATGTGGCCGCCAGACTGTACACAGAAACCGTAGCAAAATGACATCCCAGAACGAGGTGACCTGGGCTTCCGCCACCTATCTGTGTGCTCCTCCTATCTATCTGTGTGCTCCTCCTACCTGGGTGCTCCTCCCATCTATCTGTGTGCTCCTCCTATCTGTGTGCTCCTCCTACCTGGGTGCTCCTCCTATCTATCTGTGTGTGTGCTCCTCCTATCTGTGTGTGCTCCTCCTATCTGTGTGTGTGCTCCTCCTATCTATCTGTGTGCTCCTCCTATCTGTGTGCTCCTCCTACCTGGGTGCTCCTCCCATCTGTGTGCTCCTCCTATCTGTGTGCTCCTCCTATCTATCTGTGTGCTCCTCCTATCTGTGTGCTCCTCCCATCTATCTGGGTGCTCCTCCTATCTATCTGGGTGCTCCTCCTATCTGGTGCTCCTCCTATCTATCTGGGTGCTCCTCCTATCTGTGTGTGCTCCTCCTATCTATCTCTGTGCTCCTATCTATCTGGGTGCTCCTCCCATCTATCTGGGTGCTCCTCCCATCTATCTGGGTGCTCCTCCTATCTATCTGGGTGCTCCTCCTATCTATCTCTGTGCTCCTCCTATCTATCTGGGTGCTCCTCCTATCTATCTGGGTGCTCCTCCTATCTATCTGGGTGCTCCCGCACCTTTCCAGGACCCAAGGAGCAAGCAGAACGTCAAGGTCCGGTTCTGCCTAAGTGTGGGAATGGAGCTGGGGTTGGAGCCACTCCTCTCTGCCCCGCGCTCCCTTCACGTGGAAAACGCAACTTGTTGTAGGAAGACGGAAGCCGCGTCTTCAAAAGGCTCGGCGGGCGCTTAGATATCAACTGGGCCTCGCAGAGCAGCATTTTGATGAGTTAAGTGTAAATGAATCAGTCACATATGGATTAAGTTATCCTTGGATTTCACACGGGTTTGAAAAATAGGGGGAAAGAGGGTCTTGGCAAAAAGCATTTTGGACTTTGCCAAACCTAAAGCATTTGAGAAATTGCTGAAGACATCCAACTAACCAAAACGTAGCTGCCGCACCCAACCTGAATGAAGACTCCCACAAGTTATTTCCAGTTCAAAGACTGCTAGGTTTCTCATCTGTATCTGATACGAAAAAAATCCTCCCAAGTTTTAATGTCATTGTAAAGCGAGTTTTGAGGCTGTAGACGCATAACGCATTTCTCTATTGGTAGAAACAATTTAAACCTAAGTTTTAAAGTCTTCTTAGCTTCTCAAGCAGTTCTTTAAAATAATCCGAGTGTAGACCACGGTACCGAGTCTGGCGCCTTAGCCAGGGCTGACTTTTAGAAAGAGCTGCCATCAGCCTCCTCGGGGCACTCTGGGGCCATAGATGGTCCCGACGGTGGGGGCTTGCCGAGTGGGGGCTTGAACCCCGGCTCACAGAGAACCCCGGCCCCAGGACCACTAGCACGGCGTCCTGCTCTAAGGAGATGGGGACAGAAAATGCACCCTTAGTCCGTGTGCTCTCTAAGAATGATCTAGCAGCACGTTAGCCTCAGGTGACCTACTGTAGGAGCGCATTCAGTGACTATCCCAGACCACGAGACCTTCCCAAGTCAACTCAGAGGCAGAAGCTTACCCACAGAGCCGTCCAGGGAAAGGGCCTTGCCCCCGACGGCGAGGGGCCCCAAGCCCCACCTTGTTGTCCTGCCGGAGCAACGCCCCCATCCCCCCCATCCACAAAGCCAAACATTTTTTGGCATTGGATGAAATCAGACAAGCTTCAGTGTCGCGACGCACAGTTCCCGCCGAAGCCGCGTGATTCTTGATGGCTAGTGGGGTACACGGGCGCCCCCTTTCCCGCTTATCAACACCCCCCCTTCTTCCTGAGTCACGATTCCAGCCACACCTGGAAACCAGCGCCTGCGGGCCAGGAAGTTGCGGGGCAAGCGGGCGGCCGGGCGCGGGGCGGAGCACCATGGAGAGGACTCCGTCCCCGTCCCGTGGGGAGGGCCGGGGGGCTCAGGCGGGGCTCGCACCCGCCGCCTGCCCAGCTTCTCCGCGTTTCGCGACGAATGGGAAGACGCAAGCCCTTCTGCACCGGTCGGGGCTGCGAGTGGGGCTTTCTCGGTAGGACATTGAAACCGCTCGACCAGGGGACCGGACAGACCAGCAGCAGCCCGCGTGTGCTGGGGTGCGTGCGTGGTCGAGTCCCGCGAGTGTCCGCACCCCGGCCGGGGTTCGCATCTGCTCACACCTGTTAACACACACCGAGGATCCGCCCATCGACCGGCGAGACTTAAGCACGAGGTGAATCTGAAAGCTTCATCTGGAGCTCCCGTGCTGACTTCTAAAAGGCAAGTGCTGGCCTTCTGCCGTGCTCTTTCAGGGGCTCCCCTCAACTTCCAGGAGCCCCCCCCCGTGTCCATCACTGGAATGCCCTCCTCTGACCCCATCCTCAGAGCAATGTACAGAGGAGCATCAAGAGGAGGGCCAGCCAGGGCCTCGTGTTCTCTGCCCTTTGCTTGCGGGGTAACTCGGTGCAAGTCTATTCAACCTTCCCAAGCCTCAGATTGTTCCCCATCCACAAAGTGGCCAAACAGCTAGGCAGGCCTGGATTATTTGGAGGCTTGAGAGAGATTGTGTGTGATTATAATATAATTATGGTTACATTATCATATCATATTAACAATGTCAAATAGAACGTATCATACATTACCATAAATAGATCGATGGATAGTTGGCGCAGTGGCTGGCATATAGCAAGAGCTCATTAAATACCAGCTTATAGTCAAAAATGTACCTATCCAGTGCTGCTGCAGAGCTCTGTTCTCTCATAGGTAATAATTAGGAATAGATGTATAACTATTAGCAATACCCATGCTGGTTGATAAAAGGATAATAATGCGTTTCACTCCTACGAGGAGCACATGTCCATATGGTAGGGTCTTTCTAGAAATCACAGCTTACCCTATAATTAAGTGTAATGCCGCAGAGGGGCTCTGGGCGCGGGGGCGGGCACCTGCTGGGGAGGAGGAGGAGAGGAGAGCGCCGCGCGGACTCACACTCCCTAAGTGCTCCCCCAGTTCTTGCCGCTGTGCTCCTGAAACCAGCGGGGTCAACATCACCTCCAGCCTCGTAAAACACAGGAATGAGTGCCAGTGGCCGCCACCCCGGGTCTTCATGCTCCAAGCCCTCGGAGGTCGCCCACGTGTCTCGGCATCTCGGAAGCCCTGCTGTGAGCCACATCTCCAGCTGCAGGGCTCTGCCGGAGCGCGGACACCTGCAAAGGTCACGGCTTCCTTTTGTTTGGATGCCGGTCTTGGGGTCTGAACCCAGGACCTAGGCTTCTTTTGCTCAAGGCTAACGCTGGACCGCTTGAGCCACAGCTCCTCTTCCAGCTTTCCTGTGATTCACTGGAGATGAGAGTCTCGCAGACCTTCCTGCCCAGGCTGGCTTCAAACCTCGATCCTCAGATCTCAGCCCCCTGCGCGGCTGGGAGGACAGGCGTGCGCCATGCGCGTCCAACTATAAAGATGGAGTTTTAATTGTAAGTTTTAGCTACAAAAACACACATGCTACAGCCCTTCAGGTATCTCCCATCTAGACAGTCTTCTAATCGCGTGTCAGAGGAGCGCCAAGTTATAGGAATTTAACTCACTGTGTGCCGTCTGTGCCTCCTCGGCGAGAGGCGATAGAACGTTCCTGTGGAAACTGCTCACCGAGGCGGTCTCTCATGAACACAGAAAGCTTGGTTCCTTACTTGGCCAAGGCTCATGTGGCCAGTGTAGAGTTGTTGTTTTTTAAATGAGATTTGAGACATTTCCTCACAGTCAGGACACTGTCTTTTATGTCGTATATAATACAGAACTACAATAAACCCTGTTCCTGTGACTACAGTCACACCTGGTGGCGTGTGACAACATCACAGCAGGCCGGGGTCTTGAAGCACACTTACTCTTACAGAATGCTTCCAGATCATTCGCATGTGGCTATTTATCATGCACTTGGGAAGGTGATCTTTCAAAGCGACTTGAAAGCAGGGGCGGGCAAAACACAGAACAAAGCTTTTCATATCTAGGGTCTATCCTCTTAAAGATAAAATACTAAGTCAATAGACATAGCTGTAGCATATTACCCCACCCTGAACATGATTTATTGTGGATGGAAATCAACTAGAAGCTAAATACTTTGAAAGTTTTACTACTGACATTAACATCCCCTTGTTTGGATGTCTGCACACCTTATAGTGCTTCTGAGAACAACCCTGCAGACAGGGAAGATGGATCTACAGCGTCACGCAGCTCTGTTAACACAAAGGGTAGGAATTATCATTCTCAACGTATCTCTGAATACAGCAGCCCGACTAGGCTATGAAAACCAACCAGCCCCTTGATAATTACACACACTTATTGTCAGCTCCCATTCTGTTCCTAGGCGTGTACTAATTCACTCTAAGATTTAGAAGATGCCAACTGATCTAGAATGCAGTGTCTTCTTCGCGCGCCTCATCACCTTTGATTGAAGCATGAATTCTAGATCCTGCTTCTCGATGGAAACCACCGAAACCGTGGCTTGCCAAAAGTGCATCAAGCTGTTTAGCGGTCGTGGAGTGGAGACGTTTGAAGAGATGAAAGCGCACTCGCGGCTGTGCTGAGGATGGGCCTCTGATTAGCTCGTCATCTGCTGGGAAGGAGACGCGGGCTCAGCCCCGCACAGGCTAGCAGGACAGCTGTTAGCTGCCTGTCAAGCCCTCGAGTGGACAACGAGTCCAGGAGCAAAAATGTCACTCCTTTGATCTGGCAAGGAGCAGCTGCTGATTTATAGAGCAGGACTTTGTTCTTCCGTTCTATTTTACTTTCTTTCCTAAGGCAGAACCACAAAATGCAGGAGGAAAAAAAAGTGCCGTTCCCAGCACATCAACAAGCTCTGACAACTGCAACAGGGTTTTCCTTGGCCCTGACAAAGCTCTCGGGCAGCTCCTTTGAGCTCCCTGGCCCCCCTTTCCCCACCGCCTCCATTTTTGCAACACGATAGTGATTGTTTAATTCAGCTTCTGTAAATGGAATGGACTGTGGCCAGCCAGCCCGGGGCATAAACACCTGTGTGCAGGAGGCCGCGCCGCGGCGGCCCTCGTCCTCACCGTGGCTTTACCCAGTGAGCTTCTATTCTTTGTGTCACCGGCTTACAGGGACCACAGTTGATCTGTGTCCTCTGCAGTGGCCTCGCACGCTTTCACTCAAAGAGCAAAAAGATTGGGCTCTTTTTATCCGAAGGCCGACAGGTCCATCGAGGCTGCTGTGTAAAGTCTGTAATATTATCCACCACTGCAAGCTCAATTAACACCTAGGCTTTGGAAAAATGCAATATCAAAGGTGCCAAAAGGTTGATTCCATCCCCACTCATCTGTGCTGACATCAGCCTCCCCGTGGAGCCCACAAGGAAAGGACGCCAGTGGCGGCGTGCGCACCGACCACGTGTGTCGCCGCGCTAACAACTAAGTGGCGTTGGGGCTCCTCGCGTTCTCAAAGGGTCTCTGGGGTCAGGGGTGTCACAGGCAGCCGTGTGCGGCCTTAAGTTACTGGGGGGGGTCATTATCACAGAGAGAGACCTGCTCTAGTTGACTCTGGGGGCTTCGTAGGTGCGACTCCCTGAGTCCAAGGGAAAACCTGGGGTTGGGAGATGCTAGGACTGAAGGGGGAGGGAGGGTGGAAATCCCTGCGCTGCTGGGTCACCGCGCGCTGCGTCTGCCCTCCGCTCCCGTGGTGACTCCAGGAGGAACGGGTTTTTTTCTCAGCATCCTTTCTTGCTTTGCCCTACTACCTGTGGCGAGTCAAGAACTAGTAGAGCACCTTGCCCACTGCCGTCAGAGAGGGTGCTGGCTGGCAGCCGCCGCCCCTGGAGCTGAGTGGCTCCCGAGACTGGCTTCGGGGTGGGGAGGAGGGGAGGAAAAGGAAGCAAGGATAGAGGAGCAAGCAGAACCCAAGGCCTGTTTGTATCATCTTTAGTTCTAAGAAAGCTAGAAGGTGCTTACACGTGCGTGCGTGAGCCTGTGCGCACAGGCTGGTCCTCCACCGCCCGGGCTCGGGCTCCCAGGGCTGTCCCCCCAGCCTTTTCACTCAAGGCTAGCACTCCATCAGCTGAGCTACGGCTCCACCTTGGGCTTTTTGGTGGTTAATAGACTCTGGCCTGGGCTGGCTTAAAACCACAAACCTTAGATCTCAGTCTCCCGAGGAGCGCGGATTACAGGTGTGAGCCACCAGCGTGCCTTCAGGATGAACAATTTTTAAGGGTCATAATAATCTGCATATGTCATAATTTACATTCCTTACTCTATACTCAAACAAAAAGGACAAAGACAGAGTCATATATAATACGAGCTTATTATATATAGTTGTGTGGTGTCTTTCCCACGGTGTGGAGGCCTTGTGTGTGGCGGACAGCTCACCTGCCGGTTGCAAAGCCTTAAATTCCCTTCCACACCACACACACACACTCACACACACACACACAATAGTTAGCAACTAACTTCTTGGAAAAAAGAAAGTAGACGCAGATTGAAAGAATGCAGAAAACTGAAGGGAGGAAAGCAAGGGAATGGCTTGTTTTCAGACACAGATGCAGGCCCGGGTGGCCTGCTGAGCGAGGGAGAGAGAAGGGCGTGATGGGGGCCGCCTCCCAGCCTTGGGCTCGAACCCCGGTGACGGTCCGCAGGCCCCCGGGTGAGGTGCTCGAGGGACAAGTTGAACCCCTAATATTCTTGAGTGGTGGAATGAGAAAATAGGGTATTTAAAGAAGACCTCTCCACACAGCCACGCAGGGAGGGGATCCGCGGAACTAAATCCAGAAAGGAAGGTGGGGGAGCGCGCTTGTCTTCCCAGGCAGAGTGGGGGAAGTGGAATGGGCTCCGGGAAGGTGGCAGAAATGCAAACAGGGAACATTTGGTGTGGAGGATTGCTTTTGCACTGGGTTTCGATGGCAAAGGAGAGAAAGATATAAAGAGATAAAAGACTGAGACTCTTTCACATTAAGATATGGGCTTGATGAGAACTGGAAATTGGTTTTTGATGCCTCGGCACTGTAGTGGGGAGGGGAAACTCCACCTTCCGAATGTGACCCGTGGGCTGGCAGGGAGACTGAGCCGAGAAGATTCTAAGGAAGAGTCTCATCCCTTCAGAGCCCTGCAAGCTTCATCTCCACCACCAGCCACCGCAGCGGGAAGGAGCTGGCTGCTCCAAAGCTGACTTCCTGTCAGCCCCTCCTCTGCTGCTGGTTGGCCAGGTCAGCCGTCAGCTGACAAGTTCTTTGTCCAGGGCCCCAGGTCTGGGAGGCCCCGTGTGTGGGAGGCCAGGTGTCTGTCCACTGAGCTCCGAGATGATTACAGACATGGCGCGTGGTGTGCTGTGACGATCTGCACTCAATTTCAAACTTGAGAACAGTGTTAATAATGGCACTCACCAGATACGGAAAACTGGAATGTGAGAAAAGTATGTATCTGTGAAAGTATACAAATATGTGTGTGTGCGCGTGCGCACACACGTGCACATGATACCATGTGTTTTTAAGCAATAACAAAAGACAATCAAGGGCAGGGTTTCTCCAGATAGTGACAACTAATTTAGAAGAAATTGATGGAACAAAGCGTCACATTTAAAAGGGACTCCATTAAGTGTGATGGCTTCCAAATTGCGCCTTCTTTCAAACGATATTGTTCTTTTAAAATGAGCTTTTAAGGTGAAAAATATAGCACTTGGCCCAATCTGGTGTGGAAACAAATGGTCTCTACTCGGCCAGAGCACCCTGAGGCGGAGGGCAGCCCTGGAGGGGGAGGGGGAGGACAGCCCTGGAGGGGGCGGGGGTAGGACAGCCCTGGAGGGGGCAGGGGTAGGACAGCCCTGGAGGGAGGGTCTACCCCACGCGACCCCTGACTGACAGCAGCAGGGCGCTGCTTCAAGGCGAGTGGCGTGAGCGTTGTGGAAGGGCTCTCGTGAGTTGTGGAAGGACTTGTGAGCGTTGTGGAAGGGCTCTCGTGAGTTGTGGAAGGACTTGTGAGCGTTGTGGAAGGGCTCTCGTGAGTTGTGGAAGGACTCTGGTATCGAGCCGGTGTAAAGAAAGGATGTTTCCGGACGGCGTCTTGGAAAGGTGGTCGGTCCTGTCTCAATCACACTGCTTTCTTTAAATTGTGAGCTTGGTGTCTTGTTTGAGAGGCTGAGATTTTAACACTTGCAAAGGCAGCCACGAGTGAGAAATCTTCGAGGTGTTAAACTTTAGAGTGGCTTCAACCCAAAATATGAAAAAATGAGACTAAAACATGGCAAGTCAAGTAATACTAAGACGACCCAGCAAGCAACACCGCGTAAACACACGTAGATTCCTAGGGTTTTTTCTACTCACGTCAAATGCTAACTCAGCAGCTCGCGCTGGCCTTTGCCAGAAGGACCCACGGGTGAATATCAAAGGCTAAGACATCTTACAACTTACTTTAAATAAAGTGCAAGCTCTTAGTAGTGAGACCTACACCTCTCCCAGTTATCTTTAAAGCATAGTAATTGTATTATGTTATCGAGTGGAATGTAAGACTTTATGTCCTCCCAACTACCACCTTCAAGCGTGGGAGACCAGATCCTCCATACTTTCCAGACTGCCTTTCCTCCCTAACAAAGCTTTGACGGGGTCGCGTGTGGGGTGGCATCCCGTGTCCCCTCTAGAGACGCCCCACGCGGTCTTTCCCGTGCGATGCCTTTATTGGCAGCAAAACTGTTAGCGCCCTCAGGTCGTAATCCTAAGGCGTGGAGGGCGGGCGGGCGCCCCGCCGGCTCCAGTCCTCAGGTATTTCAGGGCCAGGTGGGGTCGGGGTCACCCGCAGAGCAGGCGTGACCTCGCGCCCTGGCCTCGGCCCCGGTCCCACGTGGCGCTGCAGTTTCCACGCGAGTTTCTCATCTCCTAGGCTTGCTTAGTGACGCGACTTCAGACACGGCGGCGGCGCCCGAGGTTCCCCAGTCTATCAAGAGTCACCCTCACCGCCTCGGTAACTCGGGATCCGATGATCTGCGCGGGGACCCGAGGCCAGGGCGGGGCTGCGAGCCAGTGTCGCGACTGCAAGACGAGCGCCCCGCACCCCGCCGCCTGCGCCCCGCGTGGCCTCCTCCACCCGGCCTCCTCCGCCCCGCGTGGCCTCCTCCGCCCCGCGTGGCCTCCTCCACCCGGCCTCCTCCGCCCCGCGTGGCCTCCTCCACCCGGCCTCCTCCGCCCCGCGTGGCCTCCTCCGCCCGGCCTCCTCCGCCCCGCGTGGCCTCCTCCGCCCCGCGTGGCCTCCTCCGCCCCGCGTGTCCTCCTCCGCCCGGCGTGTCCTCCTCCGCCCGGCGTGTCCTCCTCCGCCCGGCGTGTCCTCCTCCGCCCGGCCTCCTCCGCCCCGCGTGGCCTCCTCCGCCCCGCGTGGCCTCCTCCGCCCCGCGTGGCCTCCTCCGCCCCGCGTGTCCTCCTCCGCCCGGCGTGTCCTCCTCCGCCCCGCGTGGCCTCCTCCGCCCCGCGTGGCCTCCTCCGCCCGGCCTCCTCCGCCCCGCGTGGCCTCCTCCGCCCCGCGTGGCCTCCTCCGCCCCGCGTGGCCTCCCCCACCCGGCCTCCGCCCCGCGTGGCCTCCTCCGCCCTGCGTGGCCTCCTCCGGCGCGGCTCTCCCGCGTCTCACGGGGCACGCTCCACGCCCTGGGCGGAGGGAGGGGCCGAGGCCGAGCACAGGCCCATCCTACGCCGCCGTCCGCATCCCCACCCCCGTCCTCTGCGTGGGCCGTGGCGTGGGTTAAGGCTCCGTGACGCGGAGGAGGAAGGAGAGAGGCGCGGCCCGCCCCGACTGAAGTGGGGGCACGTGGGGGGGCGCAGTGTAGGCGGGGCGCCTTTGAGAGGGTCCTGTGTGGGTGGGGCAGGGCGCCTGTGGGCGGGGCGGGGAGCCTGTGGGCGGGGCCTGTGTGGGCAGGGCCTGTGTGGGCGGGGCCCGTGTGGGCAAGGTGGTTGTGGGCGGGGCCTTGTGGGCAGAGGAGCTGTGGGCGGGGCCCATGTGGGCAGAGGGGCTGTGGGCGGGGCCCGTGTGGGCAGAGGGGGCTGTGGGCGGGGCCCGTGTGGGCAGGGCGGTTGTGGGCGGGGCCCGCGTGGGCAGGGCGGTTGTGGGCGGGGCCCGTGTGGGCAGAGGGGTGGTGGGCGGGGCCCGTGTGGGCAGAGGGGTGGTGGGCGGGGCCCGTGTGGGCAGGGCGGTTGTGGGCGGGGCCCGTGTGGGCAGGGCGGCTGTGGGCGTGGCCCGCGTGGGCAGAGGGGTGGTGGGCGGGGCGTGCACGGGCGGGGAGCCGGGAGCCCTGTGCTCCAGGACAGGCGCGGGCCTCCCGGGCCTCGGGTCGCTGCCCGCCTCCGGGGCGCTTTTAAGATGGGGCCGCGGGGGTGGAAGCGCGGGCCGGGAGTTGCCCGTGGCATCTCCAGGGCGTCTCCCAGCTTGAAGGAGGACCCCACCTTCCGATGCCATCCCGGAGCCCACGGCCCAGGCCCTGCGGGGCGCTGGGGCGCAGCACCCCGTCCGCGGCACCCCCGTGGCTCCACTACAGACCCCTCACCCCCCACCCCACCCACCATCCACCCCACCCCAGCAACGCGGCAGCCAGACACAGGCAACCTGCTCCTGAGGATCTGGGGACGGGGGCTTCGGCTCTGGGCCTGGGCGCCGTCCCCAGCTCTCCGCCCCCGGAGCCACGGCCGCCCCGCCGGCTTCCCCGTGAGGGTGGGCTCCCCGCCCCCCCGCCCCGCCCCTTTCCCTCGCCGCTTCTCCCCCCTCCTGCTCACGGAAGCGTCTCACTTTGAACGCTCTCCTTCGGGCATTTTTCTCATGTTTAAGGTTTTGCTTCACAGTAATGGGTGGAAATGAAATCGTAACCCCGAGCACGGCCCGCGCGCCCCGCTCTGCGCGCTGGGAACCAGGCCCGCCGTGCTGGGGTTGCCGATGTCAGCCCGGCGATGGTGGGTGGGTGGGCGAGGAAGGGGGGAGGGGGAGGAGAAGGGTAAGGGGGGGCACATCAGATGGTCCTCGGCCCCCCACCCCCCATCAGTTCCATTTGTCGTTTACAGATCCTACAGGTACAACGTCAGCCCCTACCTACCGCTGCCTTAAACCTCCTGCCGGCCCCACCCGAGTCCGGCACGGCCCCGGCCCCCCCACAACCCAGCACGGCCCCGGCCCCCGGCCCCACCCAAGCCCGGCACGGCCCCGGCCGCCCCCTCAACCCAGCACGGCCCCGCCCCCCCCAGCCCAGCACGGCCCCGGCCCCCCTCCCAGCCCAGCCCGGCCCCCCCCAGCCCAGCCCGGCCCCCGGAAGCACACTCCGGCTGGCTTGCACGCGGCTCCCCGAGTGTGGAAGCCAGGCCCCCACACAAGCAGCTTCAGGTCCTTGCAGAATCAAGGCGCAATGGCAGAGACAAACACTGACCCTCACGGCGAGCGTCCAGTACCGGGCCAATCCCAGACACGCTGAGTTCCATCAGTTCCAAGCTCGCCGCCCAGCCCCTCCTCCGGTGCCCTCGGCCCCTGCGCCCTCGGCCCCTGCGCCCGCCGCCCAGCCCCTCCTCCGGCGCCCTCGGCCCCTGCGCCCGCCGCCCAGCCCCTCCTCCGGCGCCCTCAGCCCCTGCGCCCTCGGCCCCTGCGCCCGCCGCCCAGCCCCTCCTCCGGCGCCCTCGGCCCCTGCGCCCGCCGCCCCGCTCCGAGGCGGGAAGGCCTCCCGGAAGCGCGCTTCTCAATTATTTATACAGCCACACTTCCACATAATGGCAGCTTTACAACCAAACAAACAAGGCGCACTCTAGAATAGGGGAAAGCCGCAGAAGAGCTTTCTATGCAGAGGGGGGAGGGCAGGGCACGGGATGGCGACCGGATGCGCTCCCGCGAGCGTGCTGGGCCTTGCGGGCCACGGCCGCCCGGTGAGAGGTGACACGGCTCTGCACCCGGCTTGGCTTCTAATCCGCCACGTGTACATATACGGAGCAATGCAAACTTTATGTCTTCCTTTTACAAGTCTGTCTGGGGATAACCTAAGTCACGCCCGCCCGCCTCGTGGGCACGTGGCAGACAAGCGGCCAGACAGTCCCCTCTCTCATGGCTACGTCTGAAATGAACGACATGAAACTCCGGCCTGTGTGGTTCCTGGCACGTGGCTCAGTAAGTTGACGAGGCGGCGGCTCCGTCCACGCTGTGTGCGGCTTCCCACGCGAGCCCACAGGTGTGCCTGACGCGAACGGCACGAGGGCGGGGAAAAGGAGAGCGCCAGAGGAGGCCGGCGGGACTCCATTAGAACACGCGCCCATGTGCGTGACCGTGGCACGCTGCCCCTCTGTGCAACGTGGGCTGAAAACGCAAACCACGGAAAAACAAAGTGCAGCGGGCGGGGCAGTGGGAGGGGCTGCGGGCGGGGCAGTGGGAGGGGCTGCGGGCGGGGCAGTGGGAGGGGCTGCGGGCGGGGCCGTGGGAGGGGCTGCGGGCGGGGCCGTGGGAGGGGCAGCGGGCGGGGCAGTGGGAGGGGCTGCGGGCGGGGCAGTGGGCGGGGCTGCGGGGGCTGGGCGGGGCTGCGGCGGAGGGCGGGGCTGCGGGCGGGGCTGTGGGCGGGGCTGAGGGCGGGGCTGCGGGCGGGGCCGGGGTGGCCGCAGGGCGTCGTGGGCGGAGGGCGGGGACCCGGTGGCCGGCGTTCTGTGTGTGGCAATGACATTGGAACCCCCGTACGCAAGTCATATAGTAAATAAAAAAAAATGTAAGGAGCGCAGTGTTGTCCAGGCGAACTCCAAGCTCACGGCTGTGCTGAACAGGCCGAGGCTGGGGCGCAGCCGCTCGCTCGCGCCTCTCTCGAGGTGGGATCCACCGTTTTGCTTTGGCCCAAGAACCGCTGAGCCACAGGGGCGCGGCCGCCTGGAGCGCCCCCCGAAGCGCCCCCCGAAGCGCCCCCCGAAGCGCCCCCCGGCCGGCTCTCCCCCTGGCGGGCCGCTCCCTTCCTCCTTGCACGGTGGTTGGCTCTGAGGGGCAAAGCGGGGCCGTTCTGTTGCCGCATGCGCGTTACACCGGCAGTGCGTGCCGCGTGCGTGCCGCGTGCGTGCGTGCGCGCTGGGAGGGGCTGAGGAGAGGGCCGTGACGTGAGGGCGACGCCCCTCCTCTCCCGCCCGCCACGGCATTCGAGGCCAGGCTCGCCGTGGGCACCGCGCCTTACTGCAAATCCATCTCCAACGCCCTGGCGCAGGCCCGGAGGCGCGGCAGCGGTGCCGGCCGCAGGACGGCTGGGGAGCTCTGTGTTTTCAAAGACGGGCCATGAATGGGCTTCCTCTAAAAAGCCTTCCACTTGCTTCGGAGAGGCCTGGGGAAAAGAAGCTCCAGGGTGGCCGAGACGATGGGGCTCGGGTCCTCGCCAGCTCTCAAGCCCATGGCCGCGGAAGGCGCCGTCTGCGGCTCGGGGAGGTGAGCTCGCGGGGCCTTCATCCCCAACGCGGCAGATTCCGAGCCCAGCAAACAGTGCCCTAGCTTTTCCAGCTTTCCTTAACCATAGCAACAGGCAAGTTAGCAGGCTCTCCAATCGACCAAGCAGTAAAGGAACAAGCCACAACAACAAAAAGATAACCACAAATCTCATCAGTAGCTTTGCAGGACAAATAGGAAGATGTGTGAAATAAACACTACTTTTATAAACTATCTGAGCCAGAACTTTTAAGACATAAATTGAGACAGGGTGAGGTCCAAACAAACAAGCCAGCAGAAGAAATGGCCTCTCTCCTCTCCTCTCTTCTGGGCATTCTGTGTTCACAGAATGTGGTGCACATCTGATAAGGGATTGGCATGAATACCAGAGCCGAGTTTACAATTTGTTTTGCAACTTCCCTTCCCAGATAAACACTGTCCAAGTACAACTTGTAAAGAAAAAGAGTTGTGTTTACTTGTCCTGTTCCGAAGACTTCTTCCTTCTCACTGCTGGCTCCGGAAGCCGGCCTGCGGTCTCCGGGATTCTACCGTCCACCTGCCTCCGCGTGGAGCGGCCCTCCCCGCCCCACCGACGTCATTCACAGGATTCTTGTCATTATTATGAGGATTTAGTTTCTTCATGCCTCTCAGTGCTTGGGAAACACTCATTTATGTTTTATAATTTGGAGGAAAATGTACTGTTCCCTGACACGTGAGGCTCTATCAACCATGGGCACCAGAGAGACCTGAGGCCCCAAAGCCGCCACCCCGCGCACCTGGTGCTGCCAGGCCCTCGCTCCCCAGCCCCCTTCACGCCGGCCAGGGCGGGCGGGCGAGCCCTTTCCCTTGGACGAATGGCATCTGGAGGTTGATCAGTAACTCAGAGTCCTAGAGGGAGTTAATCTCCTGACTAAATGGAGTCCACTGCGTTGATACAATGGGTTGTACTTACTATGATGACTGTGGCTGAGCTAGAAATTACAAAGTTCTCTAAATATGATCAGAGATTTAAAAAAAAAAAACCACCTACATATTGAAGTTTGCACCATAGGAAGTCCTGCTTGTCACTGGCCATGTTGTTAGATTAGCATTCCTCTACCTTGAACAGTCCATCAAACTCTGACTTAAAAGTCAACCGCGGAGGAAAACGTGAAGGATTTGGAACTTATTTATATTGCAGGTGGAATTTTTCCATGTGTCAATTAATGCCCATCATTTGGTTATCATGAAAATCTTCTAAGGGGGATTCAAAAATCCACTCACTTACTGTTGTCCACAAGCTCACCGCTGGCTTTTATCAAGCTATCTACCGAGCTTACACATAATGCCTATCTTCCTGTTCCACGCCGTCACGTGAGTCATTGTAGCTGGCATTGCCATTTTCGGGCTGGGGACTGAGGTGTAGTGACAGCCCAATAAGAAGCACGGGGCGCCAGTGGACACCCCGCGGGGCTGGCTGTGCGGGGCCGGCCGCCTCTCCTGCTGCGGGGGGGTCTGCGGCCGAGGCCCCGAGACCGGGGAGCAGCTCATGCTTTCCCAGGCTGTCTCCCAGGTGGAAGGGGAAAGGGAGCTTTCCTTTTCTTTTTTCTTTTAAAACATCAGCAGCATATAATACGGCCGTGTCAACTGCTTAATTTGAGGAAAGTCCTAGACCAAAACTTTTTACTGATGCAAAGTCACAAGCTAACCACAGGGCCATCGCAGAAGTACAGAAAAAGCGTACACAGAAAGAACCTATAATTCGACAGCAGGTAGCACTTTCCAATACTTCCAATCGTGATCCCGCTGGCAGAGAAGAGCAGAAAGCAAGCCTTCAAGCTGAGCCTGGTTTAACAGGGTTAAACGGACTTTCTCCTTCTACAGTTTGGCAGTGCTATGCGAGAACTGTGCTTCTGAAATTTAAATTATTTTTGTTTATTCAGTAGCCTGTCCATCAGGGTCCCCCAAGTCAGAGAGCAACTCCTTCCTAAAGTCCAGGCTTCTTAAATTTTCCTACAATGAAAATCCTCAGCAGATTCTTTTTAAATCTCAAGTCATATTCAACAGAAACTCCTGGATGCTCAACAAAACTGGAAGGAGTTTCCGGTCAGCGAGAGGAGGAGCTGACAGAACTGGGGAGGAGTCACGATGGGTCCCCCCACCCCCACATCGGGGTACGCTCCCTTCAAACGGCCCCTTAGCACTAGGGCTCATATTTAGGCCCTTTTAATATTTGATGATTAATAATTTGGTTGACATTAATAACTGGTAGCTTGAGATTCCAGAAGGCACAACAGTTTTCTCTAAACAGCTCTTTTTCCAATGTCTGCTGCCCCTGCGGTGTTTCACTGAGGTCTTTCTAGAGAAGCTCACAATGAAGAGAGAGCCCTGTAAACTTCAAGAGTGAACAGAAGTCGCTTAAGTTTAGGATTCTGCACACGTCCTACGGGTTTCCAAACTCAACTGGAAAGAGAAGACACGCCCACTCATCTTCCGGCCGGGTCGAGACCCAGCACCTCCCCTAACCAGACTTACATCTCCACAGCTGTAAAGTGAGAAGTCAAGAATCTGACCCGACCAGATGTGAAGGCCAATTCGTACTGGAGGGTACCAGGACAGGACATCGCCTGAGAGTCACAGGGAATGTATTTGAGTCATTATGTGTGTGCGCACACACACACACACACACACAAATGCCTTCTGCTTGCTAGATGGACACACTACCACTTGAACCACATCCTTCAGATCTTTGTTTTTGTTCTATTTATTTTTCAGATAGGGTCTTTTTGTCCAGTGACGGCTCTGGACTAAAATCCTCCTGCTTACACCTCCCATGTAGCTATAATTACAGATATGCACCACATCACAATGAGCTTATTGGTTGACATGGAATCTCATTAACTTTTTGCCCAGGCTGGCCTTGAATTGTGATGCTCCTGATTACCTCCTTCCTAGTACCTGGGATTACAGGCGTGTGCCACCATCCCTGGCTAAGAAATACATTTCTAGCACACACACAGAATCCTGTAGACACACACAGCAGAGACAGATGAAACGTGTTCAGTCCTAGTCTCAGGACGCCTGGAAGCTAGCAGGGAAGAGGGGACCTTGCTCCACGAGTGGCTACAGCCATGGGAAATGGCTGCAAAGATAAGCTGGGGAGGAAGGCAGGGGCCCGGGAGGCGGTGACACTCCTTGCAGGATCCTGGGAGGAGGAAACAGGAAGGCCATTGGATAAAGGGAGCGATTGAAGCAGATGCAGAGTTGAAGGAGGTACTCTTGGATTCCGTAATCTCTTTCTGCAACCAGAGCCCTCTGGCTCACCATTTCTCATCCATGAATCAATTTTTTTAATGACTTCATTTTAAACCTTGGGAGAGTGAAAGAACCCCCACTACTACTAAAAGAATTCTGGGAGGGACTAGGTAATGTGTTCCTAGGGTCTGACCATGTTTGCCTTTCCTGAACACGCCACGCCGGGTGAGACTCAAAGCCCATTTGCGTCATTGCACTTACTATTTCATCTCCAAAGACCAACCATCATAACGTCACTGGAATTAAGGAACAAGCGGGAGGGACAGCCTGCGTTTTCGGGCATTTGGTGAGGCTTTCTTCGTCTGTCAATGGGAATCTCTTGCTCCCTGCACTGCGGTGGGTGAGAACAGACCAAGTGGGTGGACTTTCATTTACTGCTCACAGCCCATCTGAATATTTAGGCATTTAAGAGTAACACACCTGTGCTAAAGATCCCACACCGTCTACTCGGTAATCCCTAAGGGTGGGCTCGAAATCCCCCTGCTGAGCACCGCCAGACTGTCCGGTACACACCAGGTCCCGGGCCTGGCACCGGCAGGACAAAAGTCCCTTCCCCCCACTTCATATTCTGTATGAAACTGCGTGCGACCTTCAGGTTCCCCTTATGAGCGGCACTGGGGTTGAACTCGCGGCCTTGTGTTTGGGGGCCATGCATTCCACCGCTGAGCCACACCCTCTTCACTGGTCATTTTGAGACGGGGTCTTACTTGTTTCCTGTACTGTGACCTGCATAGTTTACCCTTGATATAAGGGGGATGCCAGGGATGGGTGGTGACCCCAGCTTCTTGCATCCCTTCCGGGAGGCCTGGAACCTGGGCCCTGGTGATCTCAGCCTCCCCAGCAGCTGGGGTGAACAGGTAGGTAGGTAGGTGCTACCACGCCGAGCTACTGGTAGAGAGGAGGCCTCTGGCATGGAGGCCTGGCTGGCCTCGAGCTGCACTCTTCCCAATTCCAGCTTTCTAAGTCAAATGGGCCTGACTCCATTTACGACTCTTGTTTGAGTCTCATCGTACAATTTTCTATTCAATAATTTAAATGAGGTAGAAAGAAATACAAATCCTTACATCATCTGACATCATCTAAGTCATCTAGAAATGAACAAACTTTTCCCCAAATAACATTTCTTCTCAGGTGTTGTCCATTTCCTTAATAAGAATGTCACAAGTTTTGCTGGGTGCCGGTGGCTCAGGCCTGTAATCCTGGCTACTCAGGAGGCTGAGCTCTGAGGATCGTGGTTCAAAGCCGGCTCAGGCAGGAAAGTCCATGAAATTCTTATTTCCAATGAACCACCAGAAAATGGGAAGTGGTGCTGTGGCTAAATGTAGTAGAGGGCTAGCTTTCAGCAAAACAGCTCAGGGACAGCACTCAGGCCCTGAGTTCAAACCCCAGGACCAACAGCAACAGCAAAAAACAAAAAAACAAAAAGTCATGGTTCCATCTCCTGTCACAGAAGGAAAATGTGGTGCCCACACAAGACAAAAATATGTCCACCTACCGGAAGACACGAGAGGAACCTGCAATGGTCACCACTGTACAGCAAGCCAGGCGCAGGTCGTGAAGGCTGGCCAGGGCACTGGGTGGGTTCACTGCTGGCAGTGCACCACGTGACTCGCGCGTGGCGCTCTTTTTGTCCCTTGCCATACTGTTCGCTAGGTCGGGAACACAGGACTCAAGCAGCATGTGGATTCCATTCCAGCATGGGGTGCAGGCACCCCGGGAGCAGGGTATGGGGGCCACAGCCATCCCTCGGGAAAAGCCAAGCCGCTGGGGCTGCGAGCTTCTCCAGGGCAGGGTCTCTGAGCGCCTGCAGATGCGCGAGGCCAGTGGCAATCCGGGCGGAGAGGGCTACGAGGGGTACCCCACCATGCCCCCCCCCCCCAGGATTCCTTAGGATGGCCTTCAGAAGTGCGTTCATGTAGAGCATGTGCTCGGAGGAGACTAAACCAGGGGGAGGGCCGCCGGGGCAGAGGCCTGCTTCCGGACCCCTCTGTCCCCCTGCACACACACCAAGGGCACACGAACCCGCCGCGCGGCCTGTGCGCTGGAGCAAGCCCAGCAGCCCGCCTGTCCTCTTCAAGAACGGGCCAGGAGCACGAGCTACGGGAGACAGGCCCCGCAAACCCTTCTGAAGGCCTGTGACCTGCGGAACCATCTGCAATACCAGCAGGAGAAAGCCCTTCCCAGAACAAATGCCATGTTTTATGTGTGCTGTATCTGCTAATCATTACTTCATAAGCAAGAGTGGATGAACGGTGGGGCTGTAAATAAGGGCGGGAATATAAAAGTGAATTGATCTGTCTGGCTATCTAGTAATACTCCTGGCACAAGACCAGCTTGAACGGCTGCCAACACCACAGAGCCAGCCAGTGATTTGTCTGGGGGTCCTGCCCCGTCAGGCAGAAAACAGTCTTAAAGCTGAACTCCCACCACTGCGTGCATGGCTGAGACCAGGCCACGGGGGCTTCTTCCAGAGTCCCAACAAATCACTCAGAAGATGGCCAGGCAAGACAGCAGAACCAAACCTAGAGGTGGGTCCCTGCTGGGGGTAGTGATAGAAAAATCTCGAACGCCTCCCTGCTGCCAGCCAGACCAAACCGTGGGCCCTGGCCCGGAGAACCAAGGTCCAGACTCGGAGGTCTACTACGACGTGCCCCCAGCCTAGGGCTCTACCCCCAAGTGGGGGAGGTCCCCGGACAAAGAAGTGGCAGTTCTGACCATCAGAAGACTTCTTAGAACCTCCCTGGCAAATGGCGACAGGGCCCTGTGCTGCTTATCTCCTGGGCTTCCGCGGGGCCACCCCTCCTCGCCCCAGCCTCCCAGGCCAGGGGGAGGCCCCAGACAACCACCCCACGGCTGGGCAGCCCCTCACCTCTGGAGGGAGGCCCCGCGGGGACTCAGGAAAGTGCTGTACCCCCAAGGCTGCCTCCCAAGTTCCTTTATAAATGCAGCCCCCAGCTCAAAATATAAAAAGGCAAGGCACGAGGGAGAGCAAAAATCAAAGGGTGAGCCCAACTCCAGCGGGGGGGGGGTGGGGAACTCGCCAGCCCCAGGCGGCGGGCCTGCCCCGGTGCCCAGGACGCACCCCCCCCCCCAAGCCGGTAGGAGAAGGCCGCTGGACAGACAGAGCGCGTCCTGCGAAGCAGAAAGTTGCTAATTATTGAAGGCCTGGTGCTCGAATTTTCTCAAAGTAATGCGTGTTTATGGCTCAGAGACCACAGAAGGGTGAGGCAGCTGCTTTGTTTGGATAATTTTTTTTTCATTTTTTTGTATTGAATTTCATAAATACCAACCAAATTCAAACAAAACTGATTTAGATTTCACCTCATCACTTAAAATATATTTTGTCAAGTACAGTCTGTGCAGTAATCCTGTGCTATACTTTAATTTGGTTTTAATTTTATAGGCCCTGTTTTAACTGCGTATTTCCAGACCTTTATTTCTCTCACAGCTCTTAGCAAAATGGTAGCTCATAAACACAAGCTCTGCTGTATAGACTTTGCATTTCATCCCAAAGTATTTCCTTTTTTATGGCCGTGGTCTTTCCATCTTAGAGCTGTGAGCCGGGGTCACAAATCTCTCTGCTATTCCAGTGTGTGACATCTTCCCTCGTTTGCCGCTGCTCATTAACAAACAATACTGCTGTGAAATTGGTTTAATGACAAAGTAATAAAATTGCTATTCTGCTCACAGATCGCCCGAGGCTCTCTGGGCTCCGACAAGGCTTACTGTGGGTGCCAAGATACATTAAGCTGCTTATTCGTAAAAACTGCATCATCCATTTTTTCACAGGTTTTTCCCTTTCCTATCCAGCCCTGCTTCTTTTTTATCTTCAAATAAAAAGATATATTTGCTTATGCTCTTCCAGGCTGTCAAATTTTTACTTGCATGCATATTTCTGGAAAATGAAAGTGTATTTCATTTCTTTTTTTCCTCCCTGAAAGGTCACTCTGCCCCTACTGCAAGGCTGTCCCTGGACATAACACTGCACCAACAACGTTAAAGCAGACTCGCTCCTGCGCGTTGCGTCACAAAGAGCCAGGGTCGTTTGAACCTATTTTGGGAGAGCAAAGGAATGAAACTATTTATGGAATGGGTTCCTTTTTACGTGTATGTGGGGGGGGAGGGGGAGAGAGAAAAAGCCAAGGTTCAGAGGAACCTTACCATTTCTTTCCTCATATTAAAACTCAGAATCTTACATGCAAACAACCCACACAACTCTGGTTGTGACTATTCACATTAATATTTTATGAATAATAAAATATGCCTGCATTAAAGCAAAAATCTTCAGCAGGCACCTGTTTTCCATAATGAATTACGTGTTCTGGGAAAGTAGCCTTTTTCCATTTGTCTAATGCCCATCCAGACCTGAAGATTTACGGCGGCAAGACAATGGGGAAACAACCCAATTGCGGTTTGACAGGTGGGCAGGTCTTGATAATTATGGCCAGACATCTTAACGCTGTGCGACTGATGTAAATAAACATCCAAAGCACAGATCAATATTGCCTTCCTACTTTTGCATTTTGAACAACACATGCTAGCAATTTACATCCTTTCTCTTTCTGGCTGATTGGAAAGGCTGCATTAATTTAAACACATTGCATGCACACACACACACACACACACACACACACACACACATACACTCTCTACATATTTCATTTAAAAGTATTCAATACAGCCCAACAGCCAGGACTGTACTTTATAATCACATTACAGTCACCTGCTGGCGTATTTCTATTAATTATGTAAACTGATATCTCAAGGCCCCGGCACGCCTGCACTGGCCATTTGAGTGCCAGTGCTACCCGGTGGTGATGGAGGAGAGACGCAGGCCAGACTGGCAGGGGTGTGGCCTGCCGGGAGCCGGGGCCTCTTCTTCCTGGGCGTGCCTGGCGCTCACACGCTGTGGGCGTGTCCTCTCCACTTCACCTGAGCTCATCCCTCCCCGCCGCTGGGAGGAGGAGGAGGAGGAGCGGGCATGGCCGGGCCGGATGCCGGGAGCCCGGGAGCCCGGGAGCAGGCCGAGCTGCTCCACACGAGGACGACGGGAGCGAGTCCGGGAGGACGGGGCGCTGCCTGGGGAAGGTGCTGGAGAGGAAGGGGACTGGGGCACCAGGTGGAATGGAATGGGCGCAGAACTGCGTGGGCACACCACCGATTCCACTGAGGCGCTCACTGCGGGGCCTCGGAGCCCGGCCCGGGCTCGGCACCCCACCCCCACCCCCCCCGGCCTGGCGCCTTTAAATCATCGGGAAGCAGAGCAGAGCGAAGGGTGAGGCCGGGGGTGCTCAGGCCACGCCGGCCACGCCGCGGCAGCCACCCCCCCCCCCGTCACGGCGCCTACCAGTCATCTCCTGTCCACCGGGCTCGATGCCACATGCTATGAAACTCAGACCCTTGGTTTTATTTGTTGTTGTTGGGTTTGGTTTATTTTGCCAGTCTTGGGTCTTGAACTCAGGGCCCGGGCACTGTCCCTGAGCTTCTTTTGCTCAGGTTGACACTCTACCACTTGAGCCACAGCACTAATCTGGCTTTTTCTGTGTATGTGGTGCTGAGGAATCGAACCCAGGGCTTCATGCATGCAAGGCGAGCTCTCTACCACTAAGCCACATCCATGACAGTTAATTTTACATGTTTGATTGGTAAAAGAGCTGAATGTAGGCTTGGAGAAAGGGAGGGGAAAACTCAGCTGGAAAACACTATTTCACCCCGTCAGGGTTTCTGCTGTTCTTGACCATAGCACCACAACACACTCCACGCTCATTCAGACGCCACAAAGTACTCAAGTTGCTGGAGGCATTTCCTTCTCCATTTGGTGAGTGGCCTGTCCTTCAAAAGCACTGGAAACCGTGTGAGAAACAGAAAAGATGCCTGACCACCCGAGAAACCACTTTTAACAGCGAGTGAGAAGTTCCTAAAATTTTTCCCTCTATGCTACCTGCTGAATAATTCTATTTATTGATATCTCACCATGGAATAAATCTTCTCTCACGTTCGTGATGGTGGCGGGAGTTCCTGGCCCGGGCTCCCCCCCCCCCCGCCCCCCGGTGCTACGCTCTTCCTTCACCATCGCCTCTGTCACGGGCTCGTCATTCGGCAGATGAACCAAGCTTCCAAGTCCAAACAGACAGTTAACAGGGAGACCAGACGCACGCAGATTTTTCCTGTTCCCAAACCTACCATTTCTCCTGTCGCTGCTCCCCTAGGACAAACGGCTTCAGCGGAGCCGCTGGGTGCTGCTCCCCACCCGCTAGGACGCGGGAGGCCCCCGCACGGGAGGGAGACCCCTCCTCCAGGAGCAGTTACGCGCGCAAGGCTGTTCTCGGAGAGCGTCTCATGGAAGGTGTGATGGAAACGCTCAGGATCGTTCCACATTTGGTATTGCTAAAACTTTTTCTCCAAGTCTTCACCCTCCCGCTGTTGGCTGCCTCTTGCGTTCTACGTGGCGCTGGAGCACACCAGCAATCCTAGCAAGGACTGAGGAAATGAGACGCACTCCTTTAAAGGGAGGTGGGAAGGAGGAAGGGAGAGAAGAGGGAGGGAGGGAGGGAGGGAGGGAGGAGAGAGGAGGGGAAAAGAACCCATAGCTCATAGGCAGCTACAGCTGTTGCTCTATGAATATTATTACTGATAAAAACAAATACCTTCCCACCTGTCTGTGTTCTTCACTCGACTACCAACTCAATGAAGACGTGAACCATGGTTCTGTCTTGCCCAAAGCTCTCTAGTTTCTAGTACCGTGGATAGGTATAGCCTGACAAGCTACCAACATCAAGTCTTCCCACCCAGACAAGACAGCAGATACTGAAACCTGGAGGCTCAGAGATGCTTGGCCTCCCACGCGTGTCACGACTCGGAACCGGAGGGCTAGAGTGGAGCGCTCTTCCGCAGAGCCGGGGCGCCGGCCGGCCGGCCGAGGGCCTGCGGGCCGTGGACACGCTCTCCTCACTTCGTGCTTTCACGTTCTCCCTCCACCTGCACGGGGGGAGATGCATCT
Source organism: Perognathus longimembris pacificus (assembly GCF_023159225.1). Classification (NCBI taxonomy): domain Eukaryota; kingdom Metazoa; phylum Chordata; class Mammalia; order Rodentia; family Heteromyidae; genus Perognathus; species Perognathus longimembris. Next base: position 34,312,252 of record NC_063183.1, on the reverse strand, counting down.
CTAGCGTTTTGAGAGAAAATTCACAACGATTGTGTGAACTTCCGTAGTTGCCTGTGGCCCGTGGGCACATTCTTTTCCTTAAAGGGAAAATAAACTCCAAAGGCTGAGCAATCAATGTAATATGTCGCAGTTGTGCCACTTACAGTGGATGTTGGGGGGCAAGCGCTCTGAGGGCAGAGGCCCCTTAACCCCAAGGCGGGATCTGCTGCTTGCTGGTTCCATGACAGGCATGGGAGCACTGGGGGCACTGGGATAACTATCTGTGGACAGATGAGCTACCTGGCATTGGAGGAAGCAGCAGATCTCACGCGCAATTATACTGTATGTAGGCTAGTATTATGGTATGTTTGGCCTTAACAAACATAAATGAGTGGTACACGCAGGAAAATTCTGGGTGTTCTACAACACAGTAAAATTCTGGGTAGAATTCTACCGAGTAGCAGCAGGAAGCTAGCTGAGGAGCGTCAACAGAGTGTTATCTGGGGACAATAAGCCACATCGATAAGTGCGGTTGATACACAAGGTATTGTTACAGAGAGCATTCAGTGACCCGGAAATAAAACAGAACTACCGAAGAACTCCGAGACGCCGATGCGGCTGTGGAGCCCCGTCGTCTGTCCCGTCAGCGTAAGGGCTGCTGGGATGCACGCCTGTGTGAAGCTCAGGGGCAGAGCCCCGCTCGCGCGAGCCCGAGTCCCTGTGCTGCGCTCAGTCACAGGTGGGATGGCGATAGATGGTTAACCTTCAGGCCAGGCATCAGTACTCGCTTCCTACCCTCAACCCTGCATGTTTAGGTCTTTGGTTTTGGCTTCTCTTTGGTAGTCCTGAGGTTTGAACTCAGGGCCTCAGTGCTTGCTAGGTAGGCACACTAACCACTTGAACCAGGCCACTGGGGTCACTGATCTCAGCCACCCAGACCTGCCCGGCTTTTCTATTCTCTTCAGAGGTTACGTTTAGTACATTTCAAAGTAGCTCACTAAAATATTCTTAAGCATCAAAGGGAAAAAAATTACGAAAGATTTGCCAAAATATTAAGGTTGTCAAGGAAGATGCTCCATGTGGGGTGTAATCATAGATGAGCTCCCGGCTTCAAACATAAATATTTACACCGCATTCACATATGCTCATTATATACATGTTCATCACATATATGCCCATCTTTCTGCAACTGAAAACACAGGCATGTTTATCTGACACGCTAAGTTGCATGTGAAGTACCTAAGTGGAATGAGCTCCTCCCTTTGTGGGGTTTTTTATTGCTTTGATTATCTCGTCTCCACCACCCTGAAACTCTGAGCAGATTGCAGCCGGGAACTTCCCTTCAGCCCCTCCAGCCTCCACATTGTTTCCGCAATGGTTCAGCCCATTCTTAATGACCATGCTTTCAAAACATTTCTAGGAATTTTCCTTTCACTAGTTTTGATAGATTCCCTGACTTCATTCCACTAAAGGGAAGATAACTCATCACAGTTAAAGTAATTGTTGTGAAGGACAGTCAAATGATTAAAATTTGTCATCAGCCAAGAGAAGAGAGAAGGAAAAAAAGCTTCTAGCAGCAAACTCAATACATCATGAGGAAGATAAACAAACACTGCCCATTGAAAGTAAATGCTATTTTCCAAAGACTGAGAAGCAATGCTTTCACTGGAAATCCAAAGCAGATATATTATGATATAACTTTTAAAGCATGAAATTATTAATATTTAAAAATATGAAATGGAGTAAAGCAAAAATTCATTTACCAGGTTGGCCTTTATAAGGTAAAAAAACCCAAAATTTAAAGATCTTGACACTTGCTTTCCAGAAGCCAAAAGCACTTGTATCTCGAGGCCTGTGGTGTTCAGCTACACACTTACAATGACAGTGACAACTAACTAATCAGTGTCCTAAGAAACCGGAAAAATGCATTTCAGGGTGAAATGCATGGAGGGGTGGGCCTCGTCCACCAGAACCGCTCTCCCAATTAATGGCAAATTAGCGATCCCAAAACGAGTGGCATCAACCTGCCAGGAATCTTGCTGAAGTGCCGAGCTGTCTCCAAATGACATCTGTGCCCATACAAAGTAACGTTCTTTTAATCTAACTCCACATTAGTGTCACATCGTTTAACATTTCTATAGCTAGGACAGATAAACACATTAATAGACAGATATGCAGATTATTGAACATCTCACAGAGCAGGCCTCCAAGGTGGTCACCAATCACTGAAAGGCAGTGTACAAGACTCTAATTAGCATCCAGCTACCACAGAGGCTAAGTGTATGTGGAAGGGGAATATTCCTTGAGGGCTAATGGCTACTTAGTCATAGCTATATGTTTTTTAGCATGCAGAGAGAAACATTAGGAAGTCAGTCACCATTCAGCAAAGCGGACTTGATGGTGCTGACTGAAACAGGACATGGCCAGTCCCGGCATGCTACGGGTGGACTGGCTCGCTCACGCCTACCACACGTCAGACACTGCCGTGGACTGCCGCGGGGGGGCGGGGGGCCGGGGGGAAGCCAGGGCTGGTGTCCGGCCCCCGGGCGCCGAGGGCACAGGCAGGGAGGTGGGTCTGACTCCACGACGCGGCGCGAGCCAAAGGTATAGCTCATAATTTTTATGAATTTAAAATCTAATAAAATGAGAGCCATCTGTTGCCATTTTAAAAAATCCAATTAATTTAAAATTCAACCACCAACAAAAGGAGGAATACTGATTATGGTCTTTTTTTTTTAAGATTAGTTAACATATTTCCACCAAACTTATTAAGAATGAGAGGTTTCCTTTATGTTGTCATTTGTCTTTGTTCATTTGCTTTTTGGGTGTAGTTATTAGGAACTGATAGGAGGAACCTGAGATTGTAGGGAATGACAGTGTGGTGGGGGCATTCCTAGGTTTATTATGCTCTGAGAAGTATGTGACTAGCAGAGGTTGAGATCTCATTTATTAGAATGAGGACAGGCCTTCTGTGTACATGGAAGGTGATTATGAAAAAAAGCAAAGGAAACAATCTTATCATTTATTACTGAGGAGAGATTACTTCCAGGTTGGAAATTTTTATTCTTTCCAAGGAGCAAAGTGAGTTAAGAAGTCCTAACAATGGATTCTCCTGCACACCAGGTACTGGATGGACCTGAGACATGAGCGATTTTCCAGCCTCCCCCATCGCCACCAGCATTCCAGCACGGGCCGTTTACAAGCGCTTAGACAAGCTGGTCGACGAGCGCGAGGACACCTGCCCTAGAAAGAGGAAGGGCTAAGGTGTGACCTTCTGGGCACTACTTCCAGTCTGGAATGCTTGTGATAGTTCGGTGGGTACCTGTAGCTCACTCTTGAACACAGAACCAAACTCAGCACCAAAAGCTATTCTGTCTTCCAGAGAGTTTGTGGTGTAAAGAAAACCCCTGGGAAAGTCAGATGGTCTTCACAGGGCCACTACTCACAAGCCCTGGAGATGGATAGCAAGTAGGCAGGCAAGGCAGATAGGCAGGTGGGTAAGTAAGTAGGTAGGTAGACAGATGATAGATAAATAATTGATAGATGACATACATGCACACATACATTCACTCATACAGATTCTAACCAGTCACTGAGAAAGACCTCTACATCTACATCATAGAATTCTTTACCTCCTTAATCATGCTGTTTTTCCTTCACCATATTTAAAAAGATCTGTTTCCAAAACTGATGCCCCGGGTAAGCATTTGCGCTGCGGGCAGGGAAGAGGGGCCAGTGCTGGAACACGTGGAGGCTAGGCGGGGAATTCTGCCCCCTCTGTGCGCCATGGCTGGCAGGAGGGCCTGGGGACCCAGTGGCGCCTCAGCGCGGGCCTCGCTTTCTCCTGAGCACAGGGTGGAGGACACACGAGGGCACTGTGGGTAACCAAGGATGGCTGCTCCCTCCTCAGACTGGGTGCTGCTTCCTGCTGACCACGACCTCTCCTCAGCCTAAACTCGGCACTACGTGTAACATTCCATTCCCTTCACACTTCCTCTTTGCAACATGAACAAAGTATTTGGCATTTCTACATTTATCACATCAACGTGTTAGCGCACAATGCTAACATTTTCCTCTAATTTTAACAATGCGCCTACTATTGGTAACGAATATTGAAAGAAATACAATGTGTAAGTAGATTTTTACACCACATTAGAGTTGTCCAATTTCTCATGTTTAAAATTTTTCTGCGTGACTACAGCCAGGAAGAAATACATGCCAGCATAATTATATGAACAGTTGAAATTTAAACATATTGAAAAAGAGAAGAGAACATGTCCACCATTTGTTCCCCCTCCCCCCACCACTTCATAACAATTCCAAAGATGGGTAATTTCTTTTCATAGAGTCAAGCTGAAGGCACACGCTTTAACATTCGGGAGGGGGGGGGTGCTTTTTAAGTACTGTGCAAATCAATACACAAAAAAAAATCTCAAGATGATAGTTTAATTAAAATGTGCACTAGGCAATTCACCAGCATCTTCCCTTGGTGGAGTAGCCTCTAGAATTTGCCTTCTGCTTTCTGGTCACTGATGGTTTTAACTCGAAGGCATTTAAAATAGCTTCCAGCAGGCCCCTTTCCATGTAGCTTGCATTCCTTGTTTTTCTTGATAAACAAGGTATTGTACTGGCTTTGTGATGTTTGTTTTGCTTCCTCCCTCTCCCTGTGAGCTTTGTCTACCATGGAATGCTGTCATGCAGTGAAATTTACCTGAGAGCTAAAGAGAAAGGGAAAGGAGAAAAAAAGACTAAACAAACCCCCAAGCATATTTGGTTACAAGTTCCTAGCCAGCTAAATCACTAGCAATTTTATGCTACTGGTTATGTGAATGTAAATGTTCGTAAAAGTACATCTAAAAATGAAACAATCACTCCTCTCGTCATCAAAATGAAAAGTTGACTTGGGTTAGAATCTAGCAGGACGCGATTTCACTACCGCGCTGGGATGTGGCGTGCGCGGCGTTCCGGTGACACCTGGGTGGGGACACAGTTGGGGACCTCTGGGCTCCTTGATGGGTGACTCCCTTCGCAACTGCTCTGTTCCCCGGCTGCCCGGGGGCCAAGGTCACAGATTCAGGCGGGGACTGGCTCGCGCTCGTGGCTGGTTAATCCACGGCGTTCAGATCCAGAGAATGTTTTTTTTTTTTTTATAAAAATAACCGAGGAAAGAGCTCCACAGCACGCTGCGTACCCCTTCTCCCTCCTGCTAGCTGGACAGTAATTTCCAAAAGTCAGTTTTTAACAAATTCAGCCTAAATCCACGGTGAAAGTTTGAGGACTGCACAAAACTACATGGTTGGTATTTTGTTTTGTTCCAAATTACATTTGGGTAGTTTCAAAAACTGGGAAAACTACTTCCCTTGGTATGCCTCGATAGGTATTGGAAAATAAGAATTTGAGGTGAAGGTTATGTAATAAGACCTTTCCACTCATAATTTGTTTCACTTAATGTATCCAATTTTTAACTCAGCTAAGAGGATGGATCCCTTCATAGGAACTGTCTAGAATGTAAACGAATATGATCTGACACTTGAAATTGACCCTTACACCTCTAGACGAAGCTCCGGTGCCGCGGTCCAGGCTCACTGCCTGGAGAGGCCTCCTGAGGCTCGTCTTTCGGCACTCTGGTCACAAGTGCACGTATCCAGTCACTATTAGCCGAGGACCTACTCTGGCAGGCACTTCCGGGGGACTCCCCCTGGCCTTGAACACCAGTGAACCGCACTGTCCACCCACGTAGGGTGGGAGAACGAATTGTTTTAATGGAGCCAAGCTTTCCTTCAGTTACACTTAAAGCCTTTATTTTTTTCCTAGGCGCTACCGAGATTTGAACTCAGGTCTTGTACTGGCTAGGCAAATATTGTTCTACTTCAGCCACGTCTGCTTTTTGGCTTCAATATTTTTCAGAGCAGGTCTCACGTGTTTTGGCCAGACCACAATTCCGCCTACGCGCTCATGTAGCAAGGACCACACGAGCCCCGTCCAGCCTCCCTTAGCTGCAGGAATTGGGTCTTCTAGCCTTGGCCACACTTCTCCTCATCTCTGACTCCCCAGAAGCTGGGATTACAGGCAGGTAACGTCACACCCAGCGGGTAGCGTCAATAGGGTGTCTCCCTTCCTGAGTACAACCTTCTCAAAAACTAACTGCTACTGAGCCTTGGCAGGCAGACCTTACCTGGGCAGCACCGGAGACATGATAAACTTTAGCTCTATTTTAATTATGATTACATTGACTGTTTGATGTCGCATTTAATGCTTCCCTTTAAAGATTTAAGAGCCATAAAATAATACATCCTCATAAAATGACTCAACCTGTCATACTATTCCTTTTTAGTATGAATTTCTGGTTTTCTGAGGAAACTGTAAAGTTTTCATACATTACTCCAAATATAGCCAGGACTGAATGGGTAACAAGTCTGATTCATTCAAGCGGAAAGAGTATTTTTTTTTCCAGAAAACATTTCAGTCTTACTGAGAAGCACTTTCTTTTGGGATTCCAGGGTTTGTCTATGTCAACAATACTCAGGAACTTGACAAGAGATAGGCACATTTTGGAAAGAATTCCTAACAGAGATGAATCCTGGATTAGCAACATGCCAGTTCAGACAGTGAACTTGTGAATGAGACCCTCAGGAAATGAAGGACAAACAACAGGGACGGGACTAGACAGCTCTAAAAACAAGAGGTTTCTAGGGGAACAAGGCTGGACGTGGGGTGGGTGGGGGGTAGAAGGAACCTGTTAAGTTACCGCCAGTGATGCTGGGGGCATATCACAAATGCCCTGCTGACTAAAATCTTTAAGTAACATAGATGGAAGTGCCTGTTGATTCCAACTTAATTCTCTCCTTTGTTGTGTGGTCAAGAATCTTCAAAACAGACCATTAGCCACCAATGAGTCAAGGCCTACCACCTGTTAGCTGACCTTGACAAACAAAGGTGTTGATGTAGGGAAAACTTTTTGGTCTGGTCATCTCTCTGTGACTCCAAGTTCAATAGCTTTTTGTGAACTTTGACCTGGCGAGACATTATTTTGTCTAATAAGGGTATCTACCCTGCACCAAGGGATTTAAAAAAGTTTAACAAAGCAATGGAGGAGATAAAACATCATCCATACACTTCACATAAAAGCTTTAGTAAACTATACGTCTCACAGACAGCGAGTCCGTTTTCTCCAGGGCTTCCTTTTGGAACGGTTTGAACCGCTAGGAGAGCAACAAGCTGGAAGGGAACGGCGGTCGCCGCCGAGGCCTCGCCCCGGACCGCGGAACCGGCTCACCGGCCGCACCAGCAGCAGCCACTGCAAACGGGGGTTTCGCTCTGTGGCTCACGGATGGGGGATTAGGATGCTAAGAAATTTCACAGGCAGGAAGCAAAACCACCACCCCACCACCCAAGAAAACACGGAGATGGGACCCCCAACTCTTACAAGGTTTTTAACCTTCACGACTTTGACACGGCATGTAAGCTTTACCCTTCATGCGCCTACCTAACTGGACGGATGGCTTGCTTTATCTTTTACTATCCTATTTTTCTAATCGTGTCTTCAGTGTCTTTGCAGCCGGGGACTGGAAACCCCAAGTCTGGCGCCCAGAGCGGGGTGTCTGCACCCGAGTGGCCAGTGTGGTGGGCTTCGGCCTCACTGAACGCCCGGCCTCCTCCCGGCGGCCTTGGTCAAAACCTCCGCGCCCCCGGAATAACAGGGGACCTCAGACCTACCGTTCCCGGGCCTGCGCGGCTCCCCGGCGTGTCCTGTTATTCTGACCCTTCCCCGCGGGGCTCACCTGCACGGCACGCGGACTACTACGAAAACAAGGCCATCCGCCTGGAGAACCGCTGGCTCCCACTCAAGCCCCGAGGCCTGGAGCCCGCTGGGGGAACCCCGCAGCCCCTCTGCCCCACCCCCCCGAGGCCTGGAGCCCGCTGGGGGAACCCCGCAGCCCCTCTGCCCCCCCTGAGGCCTGGAGCCCGCTGGGGGAACCCCGCAGCCCCTCTGCCCCCCCTGAGGCCTGGAGCCCGCTGGGGGAACCCGGCACCCCTCTGCCCCCCCTGAGGCCTGGAGCCCGCTGGGGGAACCCGGAAGCAGCCCCTCTGCCCCTCCCTCCCCAGGCCTGGAGCCCACTGGGGGAACCCCCGCAGCCCCTCTGCCCCTCCCTCCCCACCCCTCTTTCTATTCTCACCACAAGCTGAACTAGTCACCAAATCCTGCCATGGCTTTTAACAATAGAGATAAAAATTGATTTCTTTTTCTTCATTTTAATAGCGAAGTCTCTGATTCAGGTTTTGTTTAAGTCACCCATAGTCTGCCATGACTGGTCTCTCCATCTCTTCTTCTAATCAATTCAGGATACAATGGTTAAAATCATTTTTCATCTCACTTGCTTTGACTAGATTTTTTTTTCCAATTCACAGGCTTAGAATAATAAAATAATAGAATTTTAAGGATAGTAAGAACCTTAAAAATCACCCCGTCCTGATGCTTTAATGGATAAGGGAACAGATCCCGAGAGAAGCTAAATTGCCCAAGATGACACACATTGTCTGGGGCTGGAATGAGACCGAGCTCCGAGTCCCTGTCCACTGCCCACCGCCCCGCCCGGCGGCGTCCTCTGTCCGCACACCAGGCCGTCTGCGTCTGGGGGACCTGGGCGCCTCTCCTCCCGCTGCGTCTCACACACCAGCAGGTTCTGTCCCTCAGTTTCCCTCCGTGCTCTCCGCGATGGTGTCCGCCTTCTTTCCTCTGGCGCAAAACTAACTTCAAGTCTAAGAATGCCACGTTCCGTGCCCCCTTCCTCCCCCGTGTGGATGTCAGGCACGGTTTCCTCCTCGGCCCCTTCCCAAGCTTCTTTAACTCAAGTCAACTCTGAGGGCCGAGTGCCTACTGAGAGCTAAGCACTGCACTTCTCACTAAGTCCTTGGCGACTAGAAGCCAGGAAAAAACAGTCCAAAGTCAATCCACGACTGATTCCAGACCGTCAACTCACTTGGACACATAGCCAAAGACTCGAGCGCTCACTCAGGAAAGACAACCTGATTTTATTCCGCTGTGATGTCTAGAGAATAATCTTCTTTTTTTTATTTATTCTGGTCTTTTTGTAGGTTTTGCCATTAGAATAGTTTTCCCAACAATTAAACACGGAAACACTAGGTATTTTTGCGGCACTAGCAAGTTTCTTGTGTTGGTGGGGGAAATCACATCCTCTCCATCAAGTACCAGTGCTCTTAGGAAGTTTTACCTGCTTGTCCTCAGTTCGTTATAACGCACTGTAAGAGGCCGCCCGCAACTGCTTCATAAAACGGTATCATTAGATGTGGTATTTAAAATTAGTGAGTTACTGCCTGGGGCTGGAAATATTTTTACTGGATAAAGATTTTCTGTTGTAATGAAATTTGACTTATTCATAACGTCTAAAATTCTAAATTTACTTCATCATGAACCTCATGGCAAATCGGCAGGCATGATTTATTTATGGCAGGGAGGCAAGCTTTCCTTCCCAGGCCAAATTATTGGCAATCCTTTAATTAATCTAGTGGAAGATGAATTGAGATGGTAGGATGGATATTCGTTCCTTCTGACAACCTGAGACCTGACACCCTTGCGGTGTCACGACGGCATTTCCCATCTGTGGGGACCCGACGTCCGTCCTGGGAACCGTCCCCCGGGGTAAGCGCTGCGGGGCAGGGGTTGGCCACCCAGACGCAACCCCCGGGCGCCGCGTCACTTACCCGCCCCGCTCTGCAGCGGACGCGTTTCTTAGTCTGTGGGTTATGGCCCCATTTCCAGAAAGATCTATCTGAGCCTAATGTAACCTAGCAAATCTTTCAAATGAAATAGTCTTGTGGGAAGCCAGTTGTCATCTTCTGACATATTATTTAGGACTCAGCTCAGGTTTCATTCTTCCTCTTCCCCCCATTTAAACCTCTTGCTCCTCCTCCATAAGCGCCATTTTCTAATTAAGGAAAATGAAATTTGTAACGTGTGGAAGGGAGACAGGGCCTCCCTTGCGGGCCAGTCTCAGTCCTCCTCGCACACCATTAAAAAAATAAAATCCAGGGGTGGTTGTTTTTTTAATTGGTATCACTTTGTCTTTAGTGCAAAACACATGGCAATAATTTAGTGAACTCCAGTGTTTCTCTTGTGGCAAATTGATAGCATAATTTTATTATGAGTTGAACAATGACTTCTGGGAACAAGAGAGAATCTCCCAGAACTACACATAACTCGGCTGACTAAATGTAATACTCGGAGAAGGTAATGAAAATAGAACTGGAGCTCAGCGAGGACTGGAAGATTCCAGTGTCTCGCTCCTGTCAGAAGGCTACTCAATAAATCATACCTGGAGCGCACTTCATGTCAAAAGCCGGTAAGCTGACAAAGTGCCCTGGAGTGAGCCCTCAGAACGCGACACCAGCCCGTGGCCTCTGCTAGCGCCCGGACGGTCCTACAAATCCTTCTGTGGGTTTTAATAAGTAACCCATTGTGTTTCCTTTGCTGCTAATGAGTTTACACATCACTTGTTTCCTGTTTACTGACACTGCGTTAGCAATATGGTTAGGAAAAAATTATGAGCAGAGTCACTCTCTGTGACTTTGACTATTCGGATCCACCAGGAGTTCCTCCTGGTCGTTCCCATCCGGTGCGGTGGTCCATTATAGCAAACACCACACACAGAACCGTGGGGCCTCCGCAGGGCCCCAGGACACCTGTGTGTTTACCAAAGAACCACACTGATTCCCGGGCTCCAACAGATGGCCAAGCAAGTATGTGGAATTCACCTGGCCTCAGGTAACACAGGACACAAACCAGCTGTGGGCAAATTCCACTGTGCTGCTTTCTACTAACAGCAGGCCTACCAATGTCACTGACAAACAACGCAGTAAGAATCAGATCCACAATTTCAAAGCACCACACCACAGTCCTAACACACTTCATGGCCCCGAGAAGTCTCGCCACGCTCAAAGAGGGCGCTTTTCTGGATTTTAGTTGACAATGTGCATGTGCGGTAGTAAAGATAACCAGTGTGTATTTTGTAAGTTTTTTCAAGGTGAAATGGCATCTAATATCCAGGTCCAAATTAGGTGGTTCGTTTACTTCAATGTTACCAAAATGTCAGTGCTGAGCAGGTTAAAGGACACGAATACCCATGGAAGGGGCCTACCATCAATCCTGGAAGATGAAAGCTGGGGGGGAGGGGGGCCAAGGTCAGTTCTGCCCTTGAAGCCCACACCAAAGGGGTATTTTTGCTCACACTCTAAGGCAGATTTGCATTCGGATCTTAGAGGATTTGTTCCCAGATCCACCCACTGCTTTGGTAATTTACGGGTAAACTTTTGTGGCTTATCTCGGGCTTTAAGGAAGTTTGAAACTCCAGAGGTTGACATTAAACAGCCTCAAACCTCAGCCAGCAGGGACTTATCTAAAAGATAAGCTCTATCTAGAGACTGTGGAAAATCTCCTACCACTCCGTGTTTACCTTGCCAGGGAAAGGGTACCTTCCCAAAGTGTTAACCTGAAAGCAGAACTAACAAACGCAGGGGAGAGCAGGGAGTAGGCCACAAATCTCTGCAGAATGATCAGTCCCCGGTGAGGATCCTGATTCCTGCCCAGGCGCCAAACAAAACTGGCAACCTTCTTTATTATGATTAGGATAAAACACGGAAGCAGGAACAAGACATGAGAAAGCCATGTGACAAAGAACACGAAGGTGCTCTGTGGTTCCTATGCCAGTCTGAAGAATTGTGCAGACGGATCACGGTGTTTCCCTTGTTCCTACAAGCAGGCATGGCTCCGAGGACCTTCCCCGGGTAGATCTCCAGGGGAGCCCCTGGGAGCGCCCCCTCCTCGTACCGTGCGCTCTCCCACTTGAAAACCCCTCGCGGGGGGGGGGGGGGGCGGGCGCGGGGCAGCGGGTCCCCCGCATCGTGAGGTGCACAGGACTTGCGTGTACTCGTTACCAGAGCGCATTCTCAGTTAAGTGACTTGTAGAAGGCGGCTGCTCGGGCGCGCGCGGGGTGACCAGTGACTGAGTGCCGTGAACGAGGCCCTGGGCAGAGGCTACTCATCAGGTACCTCTCCACCAGGGAAGTTTTGGAAAGAATTTGACAAGTCCTCCATGCTGAATAGTAATGGAAGAAATGAGGGGGGAAATTTTCTGGAAAACATACCAGCAAAATCGAGAACCGAGCGCTAGCAGTCAAGACTCTTACTTTTAAGAGTCAAAAAAGTTGAAATAATACAAATGTCCTTGAAGCGTTCTCATCTTTCTTTAAAAAAAAATCTTTTTAATAGTTTGTAATTTAGAAGCTCCATTTGATGCTCATTTTTTTTTGCATTCCACAAATGAGGGTAATTTGAAAATTCTTTGTTTTTTTTTAGATGTTTTTACAACTTTTGTTTTATCTATCTGTAAAGGGGGCTAGAAGTGATTATTGAATTAAGCTGTGATCGTTTTGTAATCCTGTCAGTGAGTTATCTTTACTCTTTTCCTATATAAAAATAAGGAAATAGCTAAGCAATACGATTCTACTTTACAATCGTGCAACGGGCTGAAATGTAGACTTTTATTTCAGTGTTACTTTGAGAAAGCATGTAGACCATGCCAACTAAGATGAATAAAGGACTTACTGGAGCAAACCCTGTCTCCCTTCCAAACCCTGGTGTAATGAGGTACAGACGTAGGTAAAGCCTAACGCTGCACTTGCCTGGAGCTCATTGTCTTCGTTAATAAAGAGACTTTAAGCACTAATTCTAAAAAGCTTCAAATATGAAAAAAAACGAACATGTTGAGCAAAGTTTCTTCCTTATATTTAAAGTCCTTAGAAAGATGGTAACTTTCAACATGGGGAACTTTATGTTCAAAAAGTTCTCATTTGTATGTGTTTAAGGGGCATTTTTTGGAACGGTGTCAAAACCTTGTTGCGTTCCTTTTTGTTGTCTGGTGTTTGCTCTGTGGCAGTGCACTTTCCTCTAAACCAGGGACTTTTTTTCTTCTCTTATTGGCATCCCAACCCAGCAAAGAAATCTGCATCCTGAGATAATGCTGCCAGCGTGCTATGAAAACCATATTTCCTTGCTTCTTCCCAGCGCGGCCAGCGCGGCGTGGGGAAGGCACAAAGCTGGCGGGGCTGAGCGGGAGGGCCGCCCAGCCCCCCCCCCACCCGGGTGCCCCCTTTCTGGCATGCCTTCCTTTTATGACCCCCTCTACTCCTTTTCTTTACCAAACGTAAAAGGCTCTTGCTGAGCCTCAGCTGCCTGCCCAAACGTGGGCCGCATCTGAGTTTCGGGAGAGACGGCGTGTGGAGGTGCGGGCTCGGGGCGGCGGGCAGAGGCCCCCGCGGCCGAGTCCACCCCGGGCGGGGACCCCACCCACCGCTCCGGCACAGGGGCGGGAAAGGTGCAACTCCCTCGCTTCAGAACTGGGGTCCGCGTGTCCCCGCCACGGTTACCCCCAGGGACACGGGGCGGGGGCCCGGCAGCAACAAGGCCGCCGTCATCCCAGAGCAATCCCTCGGGCCGTGTGCGTCTCTGCGCGGCTCGTCCGCCTCCTCGTGCTTCTCTGCACGGGCATCGTTCCAGAAACGGTAGCAAGCGCATGGAGAGGGAGTGGGCAGACTCCGTGCAGAAATGGAGAGCGGCTCTTGCTCACTCGGGCCCACGCGCTCGCCGGCGGCCGCGGGCGGGCAGGCGCCCCGACACCTCCCCTCCGGCTCTCCCGGGCGGGCCGTCGCGGGGGGCAGCCCCCCTCCCGCAGCTCTCCCGCAGGACTGCACGCGCGCCTCCTCTGCACAGTAATGCGGACACTGAGGCTAGCGGCTGCCACGTCTGGCCAAAACACAGATGTCATTGGGAGCTAATCGCCAGACGTGGCACCTATGCCACGAGGGCGGCCACGGCGACAAGTGCCGGGCAGAGAAGGCCCTGGGCCCCCGGGCTGGGCCCCGAGCTGTATCTCTGCTCCCTCGCCCGCAGGTTGGCACAGCATCCTTCAATCCCTCCTCCTTTGAGATGCAAGTGTCCAGTGATCGCCGCAACTCATCTGATTTCCTGTGCCACTGGCCAGTGATTCCGTATCTTTTTCAAAGTTGTTGAAACTAAATCCATTATTATTATTATTATTATTATTATTATTATTGCTAGTCCTGGGCCTTGGACTCAGGGCCTGAGCACTGTCCCTGGCTTCTTCCCGCTCAAGGCTAGCACTCTGCCACTCGAGCCACAGCGCCACTTCTGGCCATTTTCTGTATATGTGGTATTGGGGAATCGAACCCAGGACCTCACGTAGACGAGGCAAGCACTCTTGCCACTAGGCCATATTCCCCGCCCCCAGTTATTCTGTATCTTTACTACAAAGTTATTTCCCTCCATCCTAGCTGGCCCTCTCTGTCCCGCTCTCCCCACGCTCTCCCCACGCAGCGCCTCGCGTCTGCTCTCTTCATGGGTCACACAGCACACACTCTGCTGCTGTGAAGGGGTGTGACTTCGGACCCTCTGCTCCTCCCAGCCTCCTACTCATCAGACCAGGCAGGCTGAGAGACCCACTGCCACCAGGCCTGCAGTGACCCCTCGACTTGAACCCACCTACTGCACATCACAGGCCTGTGTTCCCCAGTCTACCAGGGCTGAGGGGCCTGGGAAAAGGACTGCTTTCCTGAGGGCAGGACTCTTGTTCCTGTGATATTGTAATCAACACTAGGATGTTCCAACAGCGCTGTCTCTTGTGCACATTAGAATGAACACACACACACACATACACACGCACGCCCCTCCAGTCTCCCCTAAAGAAAACAAGTCATGGTCTGGGAATGCACCTTAGCAGTACAGTGCTCGCCTCACATACATGAAGCCCTGGGTTCGATTCCTCAGCACCACATAAACAGAAAAGCCAGAAGCGGCGCTGTGGCTCAAGTGGCAGAGTGCTAGCCTTGAGCAAAAAGAAGCCAGGGACAGTGCTCAGGCCCTGAGTTCAAGGCCCAGGACTGGCAAAACAAAACAAAAGCAAAAGCATTCATCCCGTAACGTCCCAGCAGCAACAACAAATTGGAAATCAGAACTTTATGGCTAACGTTGCAGTTCCGGTACAGCACTGGGGGAAGATACACGAGAGCAGAGTGTGTTGGTATTTTCCTAGAGTAGTTTTAGCTTAAGGGATTTTAACTGTCAAAATGAAGACTCTGCCATATTTCACTGATTACTACTGTCAAAGATGTACAAATGCATTCCAACAAATTATTCAATCAAGAAATTTCATTAAAAATTTTTTTTTTGTCAATGAGTATAAACACTTCTCTTATGAAGACACCAGTATCAATACCCAAGCCATTCTTGAAAACATCCAACCTCCCCGTTCCTTGGAACCGCTCGCCTCCTAGGCCTCCCTCCTCTGCCCCGGTGTCCAAGAACTCCAAGAAGCTACAGCAGCGCGGCTTGCTTTACCATCGAAGCCACGCACAGCGCACAGTCTCTCCTCCCCAACATGCCCTTTTCCCCCAGAAGAAAATTCCACCTTGTTTGTAAGCTATTTAGTGACGAATTATTTCTATCACCGTATGAGATCACGCATCTCTCCCTCTTTCACAGTTACTTATTCTCAACGATTCCGGCAATGGCCGCCACCAATGGCCGGGCCCACTGTGCCAAGCGCATAGAATGCAGCACTTCCCAAAGTCTCACGGCTGGATGGCGCCACTTTGCAAACATAACCAACGTGACAGGAGGTCATTTATAGAAGGCAACTCTTTTATTGATCAAATGGGGGGGGGAGGGGGGCTAGGATTTGAGCCCTGTGAGATCTGGCTGCTGACCCTGACCGTGTGCCCTCCTGCTCTCCTACCCCAACAGCTTCACTCAGCATCCCGCCAACCATCCGCCTTGGCCTCTCCAGTGTGCGCCGGTCACGGAAGCCCGGGATGGAAAACTCTGCGTCCCGCTCTTCTCTCGTGACGCGCATGCTCTGGCTGCTCCGAGCTGCCTTGACTCTACCTGACTCCCTGCACGGGAAGCGGGCCTTCCGGTGGCGACTTCCTTTGCTAACTCCGAGCGCGCCCACTGGGGGTTCGGCTGCCTCGCCATCGTGCTGCCTCAGCCTCCCCAGTGCCTGTGTCACCGGCGTGCGACACCACCACATCTGGCCTCATCCGGCATCACGCTTTGCTTCAAGGGCTTGAGAGCTCACTCTAGGAGAAATGAGCATCACTCCTCCAAAATCACACCTGGATCCGGCTGCTCATCGCACACTCCCTCGGGTGGGCACGTGGGCAAAGCCCGCTGCGCCCGGAACACGCGAGGCGGAGGTACAACCCGTCTTCAATTTCCTTCTACACTTCCTCGTGTGTTCTGAGGTGCACACTTGGGCCGTGCGTCCTGACTGCCTACGGCTCTGGCCACGTGCGCAGAGCCACGCTCCGCGCTTCCTCCCTGCGGGCCGCGGGGCCCCCCCACCTCGAGAGGTGGGAAGCAGGACAGGGCCAGCAGGTCTGTCCCGGCTGCCTGGTTGGCAGGGTTTTTCCACTACTCTGAGGTTGGGGGTTCCAACCTTGCAACACCTGAGCCTGGACCGGCCTCCCCTTCCGTGCGGCTGAGATCAGGGGACGGCTTTCTCTGTTGTGAGCAGCTCGTGTTGGCAAGGCACCGACTGGGGCACGGTTAAAGACACCAAAGGAGGGGGTGGGGAGGTCTTCTCGTTTAAATTTCTTTGTGAAATCTCCAGAAATTGGGTCTCTCTATGAAATTCTTGGCAGCCTTGTAGGGCCTTTGCTATACAGCAGCCTCATGAGTCACGCCTTATTATCAAAGTTATGGCAGCCGTTAACTAAGAACCTGCCTGAGGGCAGGATTACAGAATTTTTCAGAAGGAAGTGTGAAAATCAGGAAGATGGAATTCTTTCTAGAGATGCAGGTGTCAAAGCTTGTACGGAGCTGTGGGAAGCCTGCCCTGTGACACACTGTCACGTCCTCACCCCTGGTGATGTGGGCTCAAAGAGCAGAAACAAGACACTGAAAACATCGCATCAGCTAAACCCCTGGTACACGCCTGGGCGGGATGGGACTGGGGCAGAGGGGGGCTGTCCCCCGGGGCAGCCAGGTGTGTGGGGGAAACACCGTTCTCCGCAGATGGAACTTCCTTCCCTTCCCGTGCAAAGACTACATGGAAACTACAGGAAATGGGTGAGATACAAGAACATCTTCCAAAAGAGCAAGAGGCGGTGCCACAGCCAAGTGGCGATGCAGAAACTGCACTTCTCTCAAAAATTCCCATCACAACAGCCCGTAGCTTGCCTGAAATCTACAGGAGTAACGGCTCTAAGGCAACATTAATGACATCAAGAGCGGCTCTACACCTCCCAGCTCCCTTCAAAACCATGTTCAGGGCAAACACTTTCTTGTAGCTAACACAAAATGTGTCTATTAGAATAATCCAGAACACCCAGTGCTTGACTGGACCACCACAAGAAGGCACACATTTATCTGCCCTATACACTCATTCCACGAGACTCATCTCCATAGAGGCCACTCCCCCTGTGGATTATGTCCTTTATTCCAAGTTTTTGGTCTAAAGGGTATCTTTAAATGTACGTAGTTCCAATCTCTAGAAGAAAATTAAAGTGAATTCAAGTCTGTATTGTCTATCCTTCCTTTCTGCCTTTCTTTTCAGGTTAGCAGTTTATTTCTGCATTAATCACCCTGACAGAAGCAAGGCAACTCAATTTTCTGCTTCTGTAGGTAGGCACATCACTTTCTGTACAGCACTGGGCATGAAAGGGCTGCAGCTAAGCTTTGGTTACTGGTATAATTGAAATGCTATCCGCACTATAGGGTGCATTAAAGTCAGATAACGGCAGTTCCTGTGGCCAATTTAAGTAGCTTGACTTCCCTGGGAAAAAAAAAATTGCCTGACAGATAAGGCAGACAAACTGGCTAATTCTCCAAGCATGTCTCTCATTGTGATCCTAGAAAAATGAGAAAAAAATGAATCACAGAACCACAAAATCAATTGACCCTCGGGTAGCTCATCAGGCAGCGAGCCTGATAAACCTAAAAGCTTTGTTAATGTCTGCCTGCCTGTGTCCCACAGATAGAGCACTTTGTAAATGAACCTGCTTTGATAAATATATTAAGGAAAGCTGTGAATAAAGGCAGAGACTTCTCATTTGTAAATACAACCTCTGCTACATGGAATTAGAATGATAAAATGGAGTTCCATGTAATTAAGTTTGTATAAGGCCTGAAATCCGTGCAAATACTTTCCCTGAATTTTGAAAGAGAACTGTCAGTTCAATTAATCTGAACATCACCCCAAGAATGTACTGAACAAAATTAAGCTGCTGATAAAACCTGGGCCAGTATTTTGATAAGTAATTCCTATATCATTTCTTGGCCGCTGTGATCATTTTATTTAATCCTCAGCCCCTCCTTGTCCTCAGTTCCCCTCTAAGCCATGCACAAAGGCCGACGGCCCTCTCCACCGCCGCAGCCATCTTCTAGAGCGCCGACGGAAATGGAAAACCCTTTTTCTCGATTTAAAACAAAATTAGGGTAAATGAATTTCTATTAGGAGGAGACTGCACCCACAACACCCTCACACCTGGACAAAAGAAACCAACTCAGAGTGGACACTGGGTGTGGGGACTATGCAACAACCTCCACCCCATCTCACACACACACGCACGTGCACGTGCGCATGCACGCACGTGCACACGCACGCATGGATGCACACACGCATGTACGCACAGGCACGCACGCACACACATGCATGCACATGCACACACAGGCAGGCACGCACACACACACATACACACACGTGCATGCACGCACACACACACACACACACAGGCACACACACACACAGCGAAAATGGTTTTATCTGGAGTGACCCAACCAGAATTAGCGGTTGCATCTGAGCATTTTTAAGCATAGAAGGTGACGGAAACGGGGTGCGGAGGAAGAACAAGGGAACAAGAGGAAAGAGGACTCTTACACAGCCCGTTTCCCTGGGCCTCTTCCACCTCTCGAGGGAGGAATAGATCATCTGCAGTTTCATTTGTTTTTGAAGTAAAATCAAAAACGAGGGGGGGGGGAGAGAAAAAAAGAAAGAGAAAGCAGCAAACAATTATTTAGCCAAGATATTGATTTTGGGGTCACTCACCAGTTGTTTACTTGGAGAATTGTAAGTCCTGTGTCTTGCGCTAATTGTTTCTTCTGCTCTTCAGAAGGGTACGGATGCTAATGGAAAAACAAATGTTTTAAAAGATGTATCAGAAGTTAGGAAAGAGTCACGTGCCTCTAAGACTGAAACCCCCGCTGGCGCGCTTCCTTTAGACTACGGCTTCATCTTCCTCGTGGTGTCTGCCTGACCTGGCCTGGTGAGCGTGCGCGAGGACAGGGCCCCGCGGGACCGCAGCCCCGGGCCCCCCACGTCCTGCAGGAGCGGCGGGGCTGCCCTCCGCCGGGGCGGGGCGCACTGTGGGGATGGAGGCGGCAGGCGGGATGTCTGCACTCGGGCAGCTGCATCGAGGGCATTGGCTTTGGGTCCACGTGAGCGGCTTTCTAGAAGTCGCATGTGAAGCCTCCCCCGGGGCTGCCCTGTGGGATGCCACCATAGACTTCTTGGTTCCTCGTTAACCCCCGGTCACCGAGTAAAACTTTGGAAAGTGGTGCAGAGTGCAGACTCACAGCTCTTCTGACAGCCACGGAAACAGAAATGCTCAGCAAGCAAGCTATGCTACAGCACCACTTTGCCTGCAATGCATTCACATTGCTTATTTGTGGGAAATGGAAGTTTCTTTCATTTTTATTAGTCGTCTGGCCTAAGAGGGACACACGCACTGACCACACGTCAGTACAGTGCTTCGTGTGGAAATCTAACAGGCTAAAATGAGAGAATGGAGCCATGGATATTTTTTGCTCTGGGGTTGAAGTACTCTGTAGGTCCCATCTCAATTCACCCAGCTATACAATGAATGGCTTCCCACCAACACTCCACTTTCCTCTCCCACTGCGAAATCCGGTATTATTTTGGAATCCCGTATGCGTGAAAAGGCGCTGTGCTAGATAGTATACATAACTATCCAAATATATCTGTTAAGTAAGTCCCTCATTTAAATTCACTGGGTCTCTTACGCTGAAAAGTAAACTTTTATCAAGTATGCCAAAGTCAGTCAAAAACTAGGAAGCCTTTTCTGTTAAGCCTCCCCCAATGACGTCACTACAGAGGGGCCCTAGAGCCAGAGTGTTCCGTTCTCAAATACTCTGGTATTGGAGAAAGCAGACAGTTTTCAATCATTTAAGATTTGACTCTTCCGGTTCTTCGGGTTCTAACAGCATACGCTATCCAAAACGCAGACAATGATTCAAATGCCATCAGCTCACACAAAATCCCCTGTATAGCAAAAGGGTTAACTAGATTTATATTAGTATAGGAGCCAGGCTTCTAAGATTCTGCAAATGTTAACAAAGAAAGATGATAATGTTGAGTTAATATGGGTTAAGCATAAAATGAAAATAAATTTTTCTGATTGCGAGGTGTTGACATTTTTTTGGCTGGGGCCTCCAGCCTGCTCCTGAAAGCTGTGTAATTACAGAAGGCTTTCCCCTCCTTCCCCCTCCTGCTTCAAGCCTCCCCCGTTAGTAATGACCCCTTCGCTGCTTCAAAAACCGCTAATGGTCTTCAGCACAGGCAAGAAAAATGAACAGGCTAAATTGGAATCCACAGTCAGTAATTTGCATCCTGCGAGGCTGCGCTGGCCACTCGCACCGACCGAGCCGTCCATCGCCCCGTAAGGGGCAAGGGCTTCTCCCCACACCCTGACTCGTGCAAACAATGTCATTGTCCTCCACCCTCCTCTTGGTAATGGAGATAATGAATGACTTCACAAACAAGAAGGACTGCTCGTCACAGACACTGAAGTGGCTGCCCACGGTAACGGTACAAACGTTAATTGACTGAAAATCCTGAGGGAAATGACAATTGGAAAAATAAAATCTTGTCAAGGTATTTTCTTGCCAAATACAAGGCAACAGCACCTTTTGATTTCTACCACTCTTAAGATTTCGAACATCTATGTTTATAGGTTGTTTTCCCCAATGGGAATAAAGTGCTACAACTAGCAAAGACCAGGAGGAAAATAAAGATGCGCAAGAAAAGAATGTGCAGACGGCCCTGGGGAGGCCCCGAGTGCCCGGCTCCCAGGCCCGCCGGCCTTCCCTCGCTCACCGCGCATGCCCGGGAGTCCTTGAGCGTGCGTGCGCGTGTGTGCGTGTCAGTGAGCGTGCACGTGCATGTGCAATGTGTGTGGAAGGGAAAGACAAAGGCAAAGCGGCAGAAGGTTTAAATGAAAAGTTTCGAGCATCAAAGTGGGAGTGGAAAGTGGCTGTCAGGGGGAGGCCAGTTCCTTCCAGTCTGATGGCAAGTTCTGATTGAATAACAGGAGTTTCCAGGCTCTACTAGAAATTCAGCCGTGACCGCAGGATTACATCAACAGTGCACTTTATCTTGGGAATCCCTTGGCTACACTTACACTATATCAAAGCACTTCAAAGTTCCATCTAGAATCACTGAAAAAAACTGGTGTCTTACCAAAATTCACCTTGCACAGATGGCTATTTTTTTAATTAATAGGGTAGACCACAATAACTTTATAATGTAAGTGACATTCTGTGGCTTTCCAACATTCATGCCTCCACACCCCTAGCGTACGTGGGGTGGAATGTTTATCTCAAAGGGTTCTGGCAGTCAGCCACACTATTTCTAAAATTAAAAGAGGGATGGAACACAATCAGCTTCCAGAGGCATTGGAACCATGACAATGTGTTTTGTATTAATTTATAAATATATGTATTCATGTAAGGCCAAGCTGAGGAGCTAGAGAATTTCTGCTTCATTGTCTATCACATGCATTCTCAGCTTTATTAGAACAGACATCATATTGAAATAATAACATGGAGGCCTTCACATCTTCTTTGAAGTATATTACTAAATGTCTGAATGGCTCAAATTTAAAATAAACTTGGGTATGTTTGCACTTGAAAACTGGAAGTAGACCACATGCAATAATTGTTGTCAGTTTTCATGTCCTTGGACTGAAGCTATAGCTCAGTCTGTTCACTGTTGAGGGCCAAAGCACTGTGTCTGGCGGCCCAAGGTGGCTCTTCAGAACATGCCTTGTGACATCACAGTGACTGGGATCCCTCCTCTCGGCAAAGGCGCAAGTTTTTCACATCGCAAAAGAATTCTAAGGCCACTGGTGAATTGAGGAAATACATCATCAAGACCTTGTTCATTTGAAATCGAATTACAAGTGCTTGAGAAATAAAGAAGACAAATTTACAGCTCACGATTCAACGTAGACGAAAACGGTTCTAATTGGCTAACTTGTAAAAATTCACTTAAAAGTTCAATGCTATCTTTATTCAAGGCCTCAGGTCTGTGCTGTCGCCTTCCGGGGCAGGGGAAATGTTTAACCTGGTTTATTGAGTGCAAGGAGAGAATCGGTGACATCTTTACAAACCACTGGTGGGCCAGTTTGATGGGTGGACCATCAACTTTGGGATGAACACCTCTCCAATGAGGTCCAACCTGCAGCTGCTAGGTCATGAACCTATTCTATGTTGGAAGGCTTGATGCCGATGCACGAACATTTTAAATGAATTGAAAGCACACATGAAAACAGTTATTTGCAGGAGCAAAAAGGAAAATCACCTAAATGTCTGTAAACTGAATCACTACGGAGAAGATTATCCCTATATACTACTAAACTATGGAACAATTAAGGATCATCCATTCTTAAATAAAAATAAATGCATAGATATTGCACCAAAGCTGCGCACCGCAGGTTCCTGCTGCATAGGTCTAGAGGGGTGACTCCCACACTGTGCCCCCCACCGCCTGTGGGCACAACTGCTTCCTACAAGTTCAAGGCCAGTATCAATTATTTTGATGGTGTTGGTTGTGGGGCTTGAACTCAGGGCCTGGGCGCTGTCCCTGAGCTCTTTTGCTCAAGGCTAGTGCTCTAGCACTTTGAGCCACAGCTCCACTTCCAGTTTTCTAGTGGTTCATTGGTGATAAAAGTCTCATGGACTTTCCTGCTCGGGCTGGCTTTGAACCGTGATCCTCAGATCTCAGACTCCTGAGTAGCTGGGATTACAGGGTGAGCCACCAGCACCAGGTCAAATCCAGTATCAACTTTCAATTGTAACTAATTTGTACAAAGTAGTTTATAAAAGTATAGCCATTCAGGATTTTTTATAGTTAAATATTCTTTTACACTGGGGTCACTCTTTCACTGTAATTTTTTATGGGGGGGGGGTCAGTCAAGGGGCTTGAACTCAGCCAGGCTAGCGCTCTACCACATTGAGCCACAGAGGCACTTCTTGTTTTCTGGTGGTTACTTGGAGATAAAGAGCTTCACAGACTTTCCTGCTCTGGCTGGCTCTGAACCGTGATCCTCAGATCTCAGCCTCTTGAGTAACTGACTTACAGGCCTGAGCCACCAGAAAGCACCTGGCTCGCCGGACAGTTTATAAAGCAAGAAACTTACAGGATTAGAGTTTACCTCTTAAGACTCATCCTTTGACTCTGTCTGCCAGGCTCAAGGGCTAGAAAATCTACTAGACAGACTCTTTGAAAACGGAATATTACACATTCTGTGATGCTATAATGCAACTATTCAGGAAAATAGTCAAGTAACTTACGTTTTTGTGTTGTTTTTTTTTAATTTAAAAGGACATTTATTGGAAAGAAACTGAAATATTCCAAGAACCCAAACTCAGAAATATAGCCAGGCTTCAGAAGGAAACTCAAATCAGTTACTGGAAAGCGAGGTATCGTTTTTCTTATATCCTATCTCTGTTTTTGTCAAGTAACTTATTGGAAAAGTTTAAACAACCTCTTGGGAACTGATCATTAAGATCCCAAATTTCTCCTCTTCCAAAATATTCATTCTATAGAGTTAACCTAGGTGACCTTTATTTTGATGATGCCGAGTGTGTATAAAACCTTTGAAGCATTGTCCCTAACATGAGCAGTGAAACGCTTGGCAGACATGATTTACTGAGCTTGCCTCAGTAAACCTTGGTAAGGTTCAGGCTGGCGCTAAATAAGTAAATCCAACTGCTTAGAATGTCAACTTTGGTCAATGGCCACTAATTTAGCAACTGTTCCTATGTTATGAGCAAAATATATGTTTTGGGCCGATTTTGAAAATAAAATAGGGAACAAAAATAATACTTTGAGCTGGGTGCTGGTGGCTTCCACCTGTAATCCTAGCTACTCGGGAGGCTGAGGGCGGAGGTTCGAAGCCAGCCCAAACAGGAAAGCCTATGAGACGCTCACCTCCAGCTTACCACGAGAAAGCCACAAGTGGAGCTGTGGCTCTAGTGGTAGGGTGTTACCTTGAGCAAAAAGCTCAAGGCCAGTGTCCAGGCCCTGAGTTCAAATGCCAGGACAGATGGACAGGAATAAAGGGAGGAAGGGAGAGAGGGAAGGAGGGAAGGAGGGAGGAGGAAGGGAAGGAGGAAAGGAGTTTTATCCTCTTAAACAAGAAAGGGGCTCTGTGATGGCATGGCAAGAGGAGGAGGTGAACAGAGTGCCACACGAGATAGAGAACACCTAGAGACTGTAATAACAAGGTCCGTGAGGGGGAGCTCCGGCTCGTCCTGCTGCCTCTTTCTCTCAGCCTCTGGGTCTCCCACCATGCCACACGTTCACGCGCACACCCATGCACACGGAGCTGTCTGAGCTGCTAAACACCACATCAGGACACAGCACACTTCATCTGCCATTCCACTGGGTTTCTCATGAAGCACTTCTACATGAAACAGGATGCATCTACAGCTTGCTGTGTTACTACGTTGAAACCTGTTTTCTGTATACCGTATCACTGTCTCTGCCTCAAGATCAGAACGACAAATCATTAGACCTGAAAAGCCTTTGGGCTGATCTTAGCCTAGACATACCCAGGCTTACTGGACTTAAACAGCAGTCACCAGCATGGGAGCAGGTGCTGCTAAGAGTGGGGTAACCACCTCTTCTCCAGACAGGTAGGAACCCCTGCCAAGGAACACGAGGAAAGTAAACAGCAAGCCCTTATCCTGCTGCTTGTTAAAAGTGTGTGTGTGTGTGTGCGCGCGCACGCACGCACATGCGTGCACTTGTGTTTGTGTCCCCACTTTCATATCTGATTAAGCTACCAGGCTAGAGTGAGCACCTTGTGACTAGTCCAAGCTAAAACTAATGGGGCCAAGATGACCACAGCAAGGCAACAAGGGGGCCGTGACTATGGAAAATACCCCACAATATTGCCCTCGATAACCCTGGATCAACTCAGATGTTAGACATCCGGACAGAGAACAGTCACAGTATGTGATCTTCAATGACTTAAGAAGGACTCATTTTGGAAGCCATACAACTGAGAACTACATTATTGGCTTCCCAATCGCTTGTTGCAGGTTAACACCTCTGATGTGTGGGTTATGGTAACAGTTGCCTAGGTTACTCTGAAGATACTTGAAGGATGCTTTTGCTAAAGAGAGGGAGATAAAGTTAGATAGATAGTTAGATAGATAGATAGTCTTCACTGGAAGCTACCCATATCTATCTGATGGGTAACTAAAACGAGATAAAAGACATGGCATCTGAGACTTCACTCAGCTCTGCATGTTGACATATTGATCATTTCAGAAATGTTTTATCCAAGACTGTAATAGAGTTGGCCAATTGCCTGTTGGAGTCGGTGTGTGTTTCATCTACACCTCCAGTGAGCATGCTCAGCAACTCCAGCACCTCAGTCTCAGCATTCTCAGCGAGCCCACACCAGGTCACGAGGACGGGGCTTTCCTGCGGGATGCCCACGCCCGCTGCCGTGCCGCAGCTCCCGAGCGAGGCTGACCGCCCATCAGCCCACCAAGTACAAGGCCAGGAGGTTTGCGCCAGGATGAAGTGCGTGCTTTACAGCTGTGCCCATGGTGGACTGACAGCGTCGAACTGCAGCCCACACCAGAAAACCAATAAGACCCGAGCGGCCCCTCTGCAAAGGAGCCTCGGCACTACCTGGATGGGCGTCAGCTCCCTGTGTTTAAGAGCTGAAGTCCCAAGAAAGAAGACTTGTGAATCTTGTTTATAGCATGTGTGATGATCCTATTTCTGCTTTCTCTATGCTGCTAGATTCTGCAGTTTGATACTATCCCAACGATAAGTAGACAGCTTTCCCACTGTGGCTTCAACATTTCCCACTGCATCTCACTTCCCCCTCTTCTGATAATAGTGTCGGGTGTGCTCAGGGGTGGCTTAGTGATCCGGGCTTAGCCAGTCAATGTAGTTAACCACGCTAGCTACACTGAACACAGGGCCCCAGTTAGTTAAAGTCCATCACAGGAATGCCAAAGGCCTTCTCCCAGGCTTCTAGGCTGTAGTGTGTTTAGATGGTCTTCGCTGCCACCAAATGGAGAGCACCAGATTGAGAATATGAAGCTCATGCAATTAAAGCAGAACCAGCAAATAAATGCAGGAGCAGATCCTAACATTCCTACGACTGGATTAAATGCTGACTAAAACTAGCTACCTTTACCGTTCAGTCTCCTGAGCCAGTACACAGTCCTGACTAAATTCCTAACCCAATGGTTTAGGAAGAAGCCTCACTCTGCCCTCAAACTCCTGCCTGCAAACTCCAGTCAAATGTGGCAAAACTAATGATCATTTAGGATTTAAAGAACTTATCAGAGTGATGAAAACAGATTTAAAAAGTAACACGACTTGGAATATAAAGGTTCAAAAATGCCATGAAAATAGGACTGTGAAATTCTGGA
This sequence comes from Perognathus longimembris pacificus, assembly GCF_023159225.1. NCBI lineage: Eukaryota > Metazoa > Chordata > Mammalia > Rodentia > Heteromyidae > Perognathus > Perognathus longimembris. The sequence goes on along the minus strand of NC_063183.1, from coordinate 34,285,479 downwards.
TCTGAACTGGAAAAGCAGAGTACAAGGTGAGATTCTGGCACTCTCTTAACATGACGGGAGGTTTACTCAGCCTGCTTTCTATGTGGCCTTCAAACTTTTCAGGACGTTTTCACTAACAAAAATACCTGAGGAACACATCTACACACAGAAACCTTAGGGCAACCAGACGCTGCATCAAGTAAGACAACAACTGCCATCATCCGGATGGTGTGGGGCTATCTGATGTGTGTAAGGACATTTCTAATAGTGATCACCATGGGAACTCTGTTTTCACAATTCTGGCACATTCAGCCCCCTATGAATCCATCACACTCAGTACAAATAGTATGAGCCAGTCACTCCCCTGTGCCAAACCTCGAGGCTTTCCCTCTCTCTCTGCCTTTCATCACTCCACTTACCCTCCTATGCATAAACTGCAGTGTCAGAGTTCAAGTCTTATTTAACCTTAAATCAACAAACCAACCCACCTTCTTCTTCTTGCTTTCTTCTTTCCCTTCCCCTCCTTCCTTCCCTCTCTCTTTGTTTAAAAAATGTTAAGAGCCTCAACCTTGCTAGGCAGATGTTCTATTACCAGAAACAAACACAACCCTAGCCAGTCTGCCTGCCTTCCTTCCCTCCTTCTTTCCCTTCTCTCCTTCCCTCCCTTCCTTCTTTCCTTCCCTCCCTCCCTCCCTTCCTTCCTCCTTCCCTCCCTTCCTCCCTTCCAATTCTCTCCCACCCAAGGCTGATCTTGAACTGAAATCCTACTGAATTTCAGCTCCCAAGCAGCTGGAAATACAGGATAAGCCACCCTATCTAGCTAGCTGCCTGACCTTGAACTTTCCACACTCCTACTACAGAATAAATCGCCAATACTTAATTGTCAAGAAATGTGCTATTTCTGAAACTGATAATGTTTTCTAGTAGAAAGCACTGGCTTTGCTATGTACATTATTCAAAAATATCCAGCTAACTGTTTTAACAACACAATATTTGGATATTTAGGAACATCTAACTAAATCCTTCTCTTTTCATCCAGATGTTTGGTGTCATGGAAACACAGACTAGAGATTCAAATTAGTAGTTTTTAAGTTTGTATGCCAGATGTATATTTGAGAAAGAGAAAATGTGGCTATTTCAGGAAGATTCATTTCCATTTAATTTTACATGGAAGTAAATAGAATAATCACAGCCTTTAAGATTCTAAGAATGTTTAAGAGATTTTAATAATAGATCCTAAGAGATTAGCATGTTTGGTTGATACTTAAAAGTACAGTCGGAAAGTCTCATTTAAAAGAGGAGGAAGTGCAGAGCGAGGCGGTACATGCCCACAATCCCAGCATTAGGGAGGCTGAGGCAGGACCATCCCACTTTTGAGGTCAGCTTGAGCTATACATAGCAAGATCCTGTCTCCAAAGCAAAACAAAAGAACAAAGAGTGTTTGCCTAACAGGAGTGAAATCACTGGGCTTCATCTCTGAAACTGCAAAAATAAAATAAAAAGAACAAGAAATATCTTCTGCACATAAGCTAATGGAAGGTGTCTGACGGATTATTGTACATAGATTTTCAGGGCAATTACACCGTTTGCTATTACAAAGATTTAGGTTGAATGGAACAGGGAAAGCACTTTTTTTTAATTTTAAAGATACCCAAGTTAATCACGGAGAAGAAAACAACCGTATGTTTTGGCAAGTGTTTCAGGGTTGAGGAGGAGGGTTACGAACCTATGTCGCAGGGATGCAGATGGAGTTTAAACAACAGAAGTGATGAGATCCATGATCAGATTCCAGAAACACTTAGGTTACCTCTAAACCTCACGTTACTTCTAAAAAGCCACCAAAAATTGGTTAGGAAGAGGGCTTTAGTACACATTGGCAGGTAAGAGTCCAAATGTTAAGCACAGTAAACGGAATTGTTATCTTACTGACTGGGACTTAGAAAGCTGAGTCTGGTTTCATTTTGATACACTCCTGGGGCTGGGGAGGCCACTTTTTGTCTGGCGCAGGTCTGTATGCGCCCTGGGCCGCCTGGCCAGGCGCGTGAGGCCGCCCAAGGGCTGATGGGTAATCCCACTCGGTGAGCCAAAAGCCACACCTAAGCCCTGACGCATTTAACAAGCATTGCACGTTTCCACACCATGGCCAAATTAACAGTTTATGGGGCCACTAGGTTCTACAGCTAGATTACTTTTCCAAAAAATTGAATGTTGTGCTTATTTATTTTATGGATCATTTGTTGAAGTAGATTTCAAAACATGTTTGGGCCATTTAGATTTTTCAGTGAGCTGAAAAAGAAAAACTCGGACTGGGAGTTTCAGGCCTGAGAAGAACACCGGAGGCCACCGACTCAAACTTCTCACTTCTGTCTGCCGTCACTGGGGCGGAGGGGCCAAGGGGTTTGTTTGTCCAAGCCCAGCTGTCTCTTCCTCTTCTAAATCTCACATTGAACGAACGGACCTCCAAGAACACTCGGCAGAGAAGGTAGCAGCTTCAGACACAGGCAACTCTGAACGCCTACCGCCCTCAGTGAGGCTGCGTCATGCCCCAAGCCCCTGGCCAGGCCCCTCCCACCCCACACTTCTCATGCTCACCTCGATGGCTTCTTTGCCCCCACTGGGCTGTGTGCTCCTTTCAAGACAGAGCCCAGCAGGCCACACGGGACTCCCATCTTTCATGTTACTGTCTGGCATTCTGATAGGTTCAAAAAATGGTGCTAAACTAACCAAATTTGAAAATGCAACCATGTGAGCTCTTTGTATCCTAAAAATACTGCTTTGGAGCCAGAGAAAGAGAGATGGGCTAGGGTGAAAGCTAGATGGTAACTGAAAAGGAAGTTTAGGAGAGGAAACATTGATTTCACATCCATATCAAAGGCAAAATAACCCAAATTATCTCCTATCCAGTGACTGTGGTAAGGACCGAGGACACGGGCAAACCCAGGTGGTGAAACCCGAAGCCACAGAAAAGAAATCAATGCGTGGCTTTTCCATAAACATCTCATTTCTTCTTGTTACAGAGGCTAGGGGGCTGTTTTAAAGCAAAGGTTTGGAGTATATCGTAGACAACTGAGGCACTTGTATCTAATCTTAAGACAACTCCTTTCCATGTCCAGACACAGTCCATGTGAAACTGAGTGCACTTAGAAGAAAATAAGAATCAGTGTTTGGTCCATTATGGCATTTCTTTAATAACTGAAAACCGTCAAGCTGGAAAAAAAAATGTGGGGTAAAAATCAAGGAATCCTTAAGCAACATTAAGAGCAATGAAACCAATTCCCTTTGTCTAACTTCAGGTGCATGGACTGTCCTTCGGGCAGTCTTGGTTGGTCCACTACAAGTACTGGAGATGTCAGTTAACATGAGAGAGCTACATGGATTTAAAGAGGACGTCGGTGTTTAAAGAACTGAGCACTTGCTTTTTGCTAAGGATACTGTCTTCCTGGCTCATCTGACTATAGAATAAGAGAATGGGGTGAATACAAAGGTGAACCGTGATAAGAACAAGAAGGAAGTGGATGTGTACTAATGGCTTCTAGAGACAGACGACAGTGGCTGCGGAGAATCTTAGTGGTAAGTGACCACTTCTTGTGCCATAGTCTAGAGACGTCCCAATCAGGGGGCTCTAAAATGCATCGTGATTCCCTGGCAAGAGTCAGTGCTTGCTTTCTAAAGCTCACCAAAATAGAACCCTCGGAGGTGAAGAGCGTCGTGAGGAGCTTGGCCCGAAGGTCGGACTTACCTTCCATTTCCTAGCAGCTGCACAGCTGCCGCGTGTGCAGACATGAGAGCTGACCACAAGGACACACTCAGGCAAGCACCCTTTAAAAGGGATCAGCTGAAAACAGTGGATACCCTTCCTGTTTCTTAGGAGCTTACATCCTTAATCTACGATTGGAATTTATTACATTTTGGAATTTATCTTTTTTTTTTTATTCTGCAAGAGAGATCGTTAATCTGTTCACAAAATGTAACAAAGTAAGAAATGCTATGGGCCTGGAGTTCACCTCAGCTGGGCATTCGCGAGTAAATCAACCAGCAACGGATACCCCAGTAAGATAACTCTGGGCCTGGCCGTCCAAAAAGCTCAGTTGGCAGTATTTATTTTGGAATCCCCCAGAGTTTTATCTTATCAATTTGCTTTTCCTTCCCTTTTTAAAAAAGAAGCAGCCTGTACAATGAAAGAGAACTAAATGGAGAGAGAGAGGAAGGTGTGGCCGGGCCATGCATCTACTTCACCACACAGAGGCCCGCGCATGGCTCCCTCAGCCCAGAGCCCAGGAAGGGCGAAAGGAGTGGCGATTTCTGCGGATGAACAGAAACATCGCAGTCTACACACAAGCCGCATCTACCCATCAGTAGGTAGACACCTTCCCGGGCCATTCTTAAAATACCTTAGAATAATGTGTTTTTCTGGTTATTAAATGTATAGGGTGCAGGCCATAATCAAACAAAATGAATAGATACACACTGACACGTTCCCAAAGATGCTCATACCTGAGCATTCAAAATTAAAGTCATTAAATATTAAAATATAAAACCACTGGATAAATTACAAACTTCTGCAATTGTTCAAAAATGCAAATCAACTAGATTTGTATGAACTAGAAGATAACAGACCCATATCTAGCAGAAGTACTAGCAGAGCACTACCTCTTATTCCTCTTGATTTTCATACTGGGAACTAGTAGCCTATCTTTACAAGGATTACAAAGCCCTGGTTCTCCACCAAAACAAAACAAAACAAAAACTGACTTGAGAAGGACAACTTTTCCCGTAGGCTGAATCAGACTGTCTTGGACTAGGCCAGGCAACATCCTTTCTGGCTGTTTTTCCTGGTAAATCGTGTAGCTATCATCCTTGGCTTTTCTGCACAATGGATGGAGCCCTGCAGCACTCCCGGTACCTGGTAAGAATGGCAGGTGAACCGAAGCTTGAGCCCATACACTGAAAGCAAGGTGAGCTGACAAGTCGGCCAAAACAGTTTCCATCTGAATTAAGGTAGTTTGAAGTAGATTTGAAGCTACTTTGTATAATCAAGTGGCCTGGCTGAATTGTGCATCTTATTTACATACTTAAGTAATTTAAAAAATTCGTATTAAAGGCTGGGAACATGGCCTAGTGGTAGAGTGCTGACCTCGTATACATGAAGCCCCGGGTTCGATTCCTCAGCCAGAAGTGGTGCTGTGGCTCAAGTGGCAGAATGCTAGCTAGCCTTGAGCAAAAAGAAGCCAGGGACAGTGCTCAGGCTGTGAGATTCAAGACCCAGAACTGGGAAAAATAAAAATAAAAAATAAATCTTATTAGAGTAATGGAAAGAGACCCTTGTGTAATCTAAGCTGAGTGGGCGTGGCTCTCTAAGTCGTCAAGATTCCCAAGGATGGCCGGAAGTCACCTCTAGACCCCCAGAACGAAAGCACTATGCGCACTGGCGTTGCTACGCTTACGCATGTGCCGTGAACGCGCGGGTTAAGTAAGTGTGAGCTATGGGAGGACTTTGCTTAGAGGACCGTTCACTCCAATGGCAGCAAGAGGTTATGGCGCCTACAACTACACGCCCCGAAGCTACTACTTAAAAAAAGGAAAAAAAAAAAACTCGTGGAAAATTTTTATCAAGAGGTAAACAGGGGAGGGGCTGGGGATATAGCCTAGTGGCAAGAGTGCCTGCCTCGGATACACGAGGCCCTAGGTTCAATTCCCCAGCACCACATATACAGAAAACGGCCAGAAGCGGCGCTGTGGCTCAAGTGGCAGAGTGCTAGCCTTGAGCGGGAAGAAGCCAGGGACAGTGCTCAGGCCCTGAGTCCAAGGCCCAGGACTGGCCAAAAAAAAAAAAAAAAAAAAAAAAAAAAAAAAGAGGTAAACAGGGGAAACAAAAATGGTCTCAAGGAGGTCGAAGGCCTGGATGGAGTCACCACCTCGTGACTGGCGACCAGGGGAGGCGGCGAGGCTGAGGAGCCTGCCACGGACCCCCCGGGGGGCGAGCTAGCGGTGGGCCTCCACTCAGGTCTGCCCGCCCCTCGGCGGGCGGTCCCTGGAGACCCCACGGCCCGGCGACATCCCTCCGCTTCTGATGCTTCCGGACACCAACGTGGGCTTCGGCGTGGATGGCGCTTTATGAAAACACACACAGACTAAACTACTGCCAGGTGAGTCACTACAGGAGCTTTTCACTAACGACGAGGCAGTGCATGCCCTCACAGGAAACACATTTCTAATTCCTTCATAACACGTGTGCAAGTTTACAGAAATGTTAGTTAAAATAGCCCGGGGGCTTTACTATTTACTAGCACTCATTTGCCTTTCCTCCCTTCCCATGTCTGTCCACCTTAGACGGGGCCCGGGAGGGCGAGGCACCGGGGCGGAGGAGCTGGGGAGCCCCTCAATCCGCTCACTGCCGGGCGGAGGAGCTGGGGAGCCCCTCGATCCGCTCACTGCCGGGCGGAGGAGCTGGGGAGCCCCTCGATCCGCTCACTGCCGGGTGGAGGAGCTGGGGAGCCCCTCAATCCGCTCACTGCCGGGTGGAGGAGCTGGGGAGCCCCTCGATCCGCTCACTGCCGGGCGGAGGAGCTGGGGAGCCCCTCGATCCGCTCACTGCCGGGCGGAGGAGCTGGGGAGCCCCTCGATCCGCTCACTGCCGGGCGGAGGAGCTGGGGAGCCCGCCATCCGCTCATCCACTCCCACGCCCAGGTCCTCGCCCCACCTTGCAGGAGGGGAGGAGAGCTCCGTGAGCTGCTCATTTCAAAGCAGACTTTCTACCTATTTATGATCACCATGAGAATCGAAGCTATGCTTTTCCGTGCGGAGTCATGTGCTTCTGGGTACACATGGACCACGATTCAGGGGAAACCCTGTAGAAAGCCCCACACAGCTCATCGCAGCCGCCAGGGCAGGAGGCTGCAGCTGGCAACCCAAAGCAACAACACTTTCCATGATTTAACACCCCAGCAGGTAAACATCTGAATTTGAGGTGTGGACACATCTTAGAAACAGCCAACCAACTCAGGAAACACATTTACTACAGTGTCATCCGGCCGCACTTCACGAGGCGCTCTGGAAAATGTCTTTGGAAAAAACTGGTAGAAATAGGTCTGAAGGAGAGTGAGAGCATATAAATCCATTCGCAACTGCATTTCTAGTTCTTTCCATTGGTCACTTTCCAAGCATTTTTCTAATATTAGCTGCTGGAGCTCTAAGGGCCCATGGTTCACATCTCCTCTCTTGATAAAGGTGAGGAACGGGAGGCGGGAAGCATTCATGGCTTTCCACATGTGTGTGATCCAGGCAGATTTAAATGCAAAGACTTAGCATTCTCGGTTCCTTACTCTGGGCCAAAATGTCCGAGGCCAACTATCTCCTAGGAATAGTTTTTTTTGTCTTTTAACGAAAGTGAATCCTTGTGCAAGCTAAGGATAAGATAAACGTCACTCGCATCAGAGTACAAGCTTGGGCTATGCCCACGTCACGGGCATTGCCCCTTAGAACACATACCACGGCACTGCAGACTTCATGATGCCAACTCGAGGCAGAGCCAGCTCATGGAGCTAAATAACCATGTGACACCGCTAACATCTGAATTAATTATGAGGTCAATAGTTGCCAGAAAAAATATGGGATTTCTTGGATATTTGTTTTAGTTTTACCTAAGAAAAACTACTTTAGCAGTCTAGTTGACCCTCCCTCCCCCACCCTGGGAATACACCTGACAGGACAAAGCAGGCCAGTACAAACAGCCTGTCACACTTGAAAAGCAGACATAGTTCAGAAAGGGGATGGGAGCCATTTTGTCACCTAATTTCAATGTTCCAACATCTATGTCTCCCACGAGGACTCAAGTTACCTCAGAGACCTTGAGCAATAAGCAAAGTTTCACCGACCAATCCTCACCGCCCAACCAAGAAACACTAATGCAAGGGGTGGAGATCTGAAAGCTTCGGTGGCTAATGTCTGCAGCACGCTGGGATAAGGACCAGGAGACAGAACAGTCATTCAAGTGAGGAAAAGTTTGGCAAGGCTAAGAATAAAGGAGTTTACAGTTATTCATGCATGGGATTAACGAACAAAAATAAAAACTTAGGTAGACATTCAGGTCATATCTCATGAGAGAAAGAAACTAAAAAGAATCATAATAATAATAACTTGAGACAAAATGATCTTAGATGCATCAGGATAATACATGCTCGGGTCTCTAGAGAAACTCTTTTATACCACAATTAATGCTGGGACTGCAGTCAAGCCAGGCCAATTTCAATAGATTCCAAGTTTTCAACAGTTTCTGGGCTATCCGAGTGGGAATCTGGCCAGGATTCTGGGGTTACTAATTCATTTTAAGGAGGGCTAATTCTTTGGGACACAGCTCACACCACAGGAGGAAACACTTGGCCCATGTGAGCAAATTCATTCTTTGAGATCACCTTGATTATCACTGCAAGGCACCTTTTTCGAATGAGAGAGAGAGAGAGAGACTTCACATAATACACAGAGAAATAGTTAACATGCTGTCAATAAATATAGATTAATGTCAGGGAAATAGCCCAAGCATACACACCGACGTTAGGTTGGTTGAGGACTAATTTTTACTCCAACTTGCCATTACATGCCATTAGTACAGCAGAGCCACCTGCTTCAACCTTGGATTACGGAGGGAGACTCTGAAGAGGCCACCTTGGCACCACAAGACTCGGGATCTTCCTTAACGAAACAGAAAAAGACAACAGGACCTACTTCCTCGGGTCCTTGTGGGGTATGACTAGATTGTCCATCGGCTGAGCGGACAGCGTTGAGGGCCAGGCACTATAACCCAAGAGAGAAATCCCCGACCTCGTGCAACTTTTTATCGAGTGGCAGACATAAACAGCAAACTAGAAGAGGAGTGTAAAATCCGCATGGCGTTGCGACATTTCGTGAAGGAAAACAAGGCGCTCTGCTGCACTAGAGACTGGAAGCTGCTCTTTTACAGAGGGAGGCCAGGGAGAGCACTGTGAGAAGATGACATTTGAGCAGAGACTCGGAGACTGACTGGAGCGGGAGCCAGCTGGGAGGCAGGGATGGCAGAGCGCCCAGCGCCTGTGCTGGCGAGCGAGTGGGGCTGGGGGGGACGGGCTGGAGAAGTAGCCAGTGCCAGGGCGCCCCGAAAGGGCACTGCAGGCACAGTGAAAGGCTCGGGCACTAGCGTGCTGCTGCCTATGGCGACTGGGGGCGCGTAAGAATCCGCAGCTATTTGCTTATCCATCGTGGGCGAATATAGTCATCAAGCGAGATCCTTCACCACGGCCACTGCTCCGCCATCAAGCCCGTCATCCCCACATAGCTCATGTCTCACAGATATCTTAGCACATCCCCATGCCCACGAATATCACCACCGTTTCTATATATAAGTGTTTTCTGGGATGCATGGTTATTCAGCATTTTGCTTCTCTGTCAGTGGTAGGTTCTTTAAAGGCATCTTAGTTGGCAGCCATGAGGAAGAACACAGCGAGGCTCACCTGCTGTGGAGGAGAGAGGGGTGCACACAGTGTCCCCCCTGTGCTCTCCTCCGGACAGCACAGCAGGGTCACCTCAAACTTAGTTAATTCAGGAGGAAACAATCTTCATCTCTATAAAATGCCGACAATTCAGGCTCAACAATCGCCACCAGCACCTCCTAGGAAACATGTACGGAGTAACTGAATAAATACAGGTACAGACCAAATCATTTGTCTCCATTCTGCCATTCTATACTGAAACATAAACTAGCCATCGCTTCCTCCTTTAGTTTTAACTAAGCTTTTGCCACAACAATTTCAGCAATATTCTACAGGACTTCCAGTCATTATCATTTTTAAATAATAACAACTATTTTAAGTCCTAACCACTCACAACCTTGATAAGTGTACAACGCTCTATTTTTTCTTTTAGTCTGCACCCTTAATTACATTTAATTATCTGAATTTTCTCAACATAAGGAAAACAGCCTCATTTTTAAACACTGAGTTAAAATGTAGGTAAAATGAATCTCACGATCTCACTGTCGGTTTATCTACTCTATCATGGGATTAAAGTCCTGTTTTTGTCTCTACAGGAATCACATGATGTGTGAGAACCTTCTCCTCTACTGCACAAATTTCAGAAGCATCAGGAAAACCTTCCTGCCTGCTTCCTGCTCTCCACCTCCCTGGCTGCCCATCCTTTGCAAACACAGAGCATTTTCCCCTTATGTGGCTTGCCCTTCCTCCTGTCGCTGAGTCCTTACATTTCATCGTACTTCTGTGCGTTATTTGTAGATAGCATTTATATGAAACAAAGTCACAGATAACACAGACTACTCTGAAATCAATGATACTTTGAGGTAACTCTTGTGTGCTGTAGGCTAAGAATTAGGAATCCACTTCTCTGACTTCTCATTTCACTAGTTAGTGAGAACAGAAAGGATAGACATCATCAAGCATGACCTTTCTCGCAGGAAGAAGCATGACCATGAAGGCAAAGCACACAGCAGTCTTAAAGTCAGCACGTGGGGGCTCTCGGTCACAAGGATCGCAAGCTGTCCCTCGTTAGTAAACTCAACTCACAACCACAATCTTTGAAGATCTTCTAGTAACAGAATAACACAAGTTTCATCTTCCTGCGACTTACTACTTCACAACAGTATTTGTCTTATTTGGTCCATTTTTGCACAATAAACTGTAGACCAAAGAAACTGATGTAACATGATTGTGTCCAAATATATTATTTACGTGTTGTAACTGAAGAACTGTAGATCACTGACACAGACTCCAAAATGACCTAGACAGACATTCAGTCAGGGCCACAAGAACGAAGCCTTGGTTAAAATCCTCAAACAAAACACAACTGTGTATTATATGAAATACAAGTTTGTTCCAGAGGCCATTTTTTATCGCTGTGTCTCTGTCTGTCTGTCTGTCTGTCTGTCTGTCTCACTCAGCCCTTTCTGCAGGAAATTAATGAGTACCCACAGTCTGAGGACTCTGGGTGTGAGCATTGTCCTTGACTACACAGATCAGCAGGTGTGTCCACACTACTGTCCCCAGCAGAGCACAAGGAAAGTGACCTCCTCCTGGGCCAGGGGCTGCTGACGCTTTGTCTTTATTGCCCATCATAAATTCATAAAGGGATGTCTGCAGGAAGCAGTTAGCAAGTCCACCGCATCAACATCAGCACCACTGTAATGACTTGTGCACACATCGTAAACTAGAGAATCTGTATACAGAGAAATCTGATAAACAGGAGCAATTAGAGCTTTAAGTTAAGGGGGGGGGGTGCTGTCTCTCATTAAAGCAGATAATAGAAAAATGTGTTAATGCAACTACAGTATGTGTAATTAAATTAATTAGTAATATTATTAAATGTGTTTAAAGTAACATTTCATGCACAGATAGATAAGAAACATTCCCAACTTTTCATTTTCCAGTTGTGTGTTTAGACCCTAGGTCAAAAAAGGAAGGGAAAAAAGAACACAAAACCGTGGAACTTCCTAAGAGGTTGATAAAAATAAAATGTCAAGGAAAGTAGGGGGATGGGAACATAAAGTATATTTGCTTGCCTTCAGCTAGTGAAGAAAAAAGGTAGGTAAGACTGTAAAATTCTGTGTGGCCATACTTCATTTTCTGTGACATATTGAAACGTTTGGTACAAACCCACCTCCCACCCGGCCTGCAGGCCGGTGTAACACAGCTTCAGGGACAGTGTTCTCTGGAAGAGTACATGCGGACAATATTTCAGAAACAAATGCTTAGACCTCACTTGCTACAACAAAATTTCAACTTCTATTAACCACATGTAAGGCTTTGGTGAACAAAAGCCAACGTTCCTATCTGCCAAGGAGCCTCTCCCCCCGGCAGCGGGAAGCTCCACGCGGCCACCGGGAGCTGGCCTGGAAGCTCAGGAGTTCCGAGTCCAAACGCAGCCCAGTGAGTGCCCTGTGACACAGAAAAACGGGGCTGCTCCAGGGATAGCAAGATCTACACTATTCATCTAAAAAGGAATAGGATCCCAGAATGGAGCCTTCACAGCACAAAGTGCTTCTGAGTTCTCCCTGAGGGAGCACAAGACACACAATTTATGTAAAAAGAAGAAAAATGAAAGCCTAGTATTCCAGTTAAGGGTCAGAAATCAATATTTCTTTAACAACCTACACAACACGCATTCTCCGAATATGAATCCTTGGAGACGCCTCCTAAAGTGCATTTTCACCTAACGGGGTGAGAAAGGGACAGGGCGCGTCCCCGCCGCGGAGCCGACTCTGGGCAGAGGGACGGCGGTCGGGGCCTGCTCTGGGCGGCGCTCACTTCCCCAGGCCCCGGGAAGAGCGGCAGCACGCCGGCGTGGACATACCTCGGTGGGGAATGAGAACAACCCTGGAACATCATTAGGAAGACGATGCCAAAACAAGATCGATCTGAGCGTGAGGCCAATTGCCTAGATAACAGGGATACGGCAAGAGGTGCTCGTTCCGTGGACAGCCAGGTTTTGAGGAGGAGGAAACGCTATTCATTTCAGTAGCACAGGAAAGGTTGGGATAAATTAGTTAGAAGACATGAAGAATCAGAGGACGGACTTTCTGGAGGGGAGTATAATGAAAAGGAATGAGTCTGGTTTTAAAGACACTCTGATTCTGAGCATCCAGTTTGGCTCTCCTTCAAACAGTTCTCTGTACTGAAGCTGGAATGGTCACAGCAAGAAACTCACAGGGTCCTGCCACTCTATGGCTTGCTTTGCTTCAATAGCTTCTCATTGTTATCAGACTAAAGATCCCAATGTTCATTCCGCCCTTCGAGACACAGAGTGTATGGGTAGAAGCCTCCAAAGGCACCTTGCTCTGTGGTCCATGTCATGTCCTCTGTTCACATTGCCTTTGTTGCCACAGACACCAATATCTTAATGATTTTCCACTCACATTCATTCCATGTGGATATTTAAATAGAAAAAGGAGGAACCACAGAGATCTTGTCCTCCAAACCTGAGGACCCTATCTGATACTTCCCGGATGTTTACGTTTGCAGCTTAAACGTACACGGGCTCAGTTACCCTAAGCTAAGTGCAGGACGAGCTGGGTGGGGCAGGAGGACCCAGGCCCTCCTGTTGAACACACCTATCTACGCACCACATTTGGTCAAGAACAGAACCATCTCTCTCTCTAGGCTCTAGCTCTACTGGGGATTTGGAATGAGGGAGGAAAAACGGAGAGGGCTGAGATGTATGTAGCTCAGTGGCAAAACATTTGCCAGCAAGTGTAATGTCCTGGATTAGATTCCCCAGTAACCTCCCCCCCCCCCCAAAAAAAAAACCCCACAAAAAACAAAGACCAAGAAACCTCTGAGACTGGGCAGACACGCCTATCAGAATTGCTCTCAGAGCTTAAATAGTCCTGCTGACTTAAGTACAGGAGAGAAGAGCAGGCCTTCTATTTTCCCAGGGATCAAAATATCAAAAGATGGGAAATCCCTCAGCAGAGAAGCCCTATTATCGAGGCTAAGGCACGCACCTGGGGAATTAATAGCTGACATGCCTCCTCTTAAACATCTACCATATGTTCATGGAAAATATACCCTTACCACTTATCACTTTGTTTCTATTTCACTGGTTTATGTTTTGCCTTGAATGAAAGCGGCATGAAAACACAAGCGCATGTTACCAGGTATGAATCTTCTCCATGGAATAGCTCAATAATGTTTTTAGTGTTTTATTTATGCAAACAAAAAGTGTGCTCAAATCGGCACAGGTTGAACTGCTCCAAGAACACTCTGTGAATTCCAGGAAACCGGAGGTTTTGTTCTGTCGTCAGTCAGGTGCATCATGGTCTCCAAAGGCTGTGACTGCCTTTTGCACTTCTGTTTTGTAGAATCACGTGTCTACCTTTCAATGATCTTTAAGCTTATTTAAAGTAAAATCACACACTATAAGAAGGGGAAGAGAGCTCCATGAGTGTACTGAGTGTCCACCGTATGTAACAGTGTGTAAACCCAAGCACATACGCCTGCACACAGGTGCACACATGTGCACACACACCTGCATTCACGTCTTCCTTGTCAAAAAGGGAGACGAGGGCTGGGGATATGGCCTAGTGGCAAGAGTGCCTGCCTCGGATACACGAGGCCCTAGGTTCGATTCCCCAGCACCACATATACAGAAAACGGCCAGAAGCGGCGCTGTGGCTCAAGTGGCAGAGTGCTAGCCTTGAGCGGGAAGAAGCCAGGGACAGTGCTCAGGCCCTGAGTCCAAGGCCCAGGACTGGCCAAAAAAAAAAAAAAGGGAGACGACACTGAGAAAAACACTACCAGTCCCAGCTTACAGAAACTCAGCCATCAGCAAAGCTGAGACTCAGTTGCTGTTGTTTGGGCTGGCACAGAACGGGTGCGTTCAAGTGCATGGTCACCCCCAAGACAGGCCCCGGGCGACCCGATCCGGCCGGAGCAAGTTCCAGGCACCCGCTGGGCCTCCCCACGGCCCTCCCGCGCAGGCCTGGCGGCGCGAGGACCACAGCTCTGCGCGAGCACAAGGCCTACTGTTCAAGACGGAGCCGCCTGCACATTAGCAATCAACAGACTGGGAGATGATCATTTTGTTTATTTGTTTTCTAGTCTGCAAAATGGAGATATGCAACTTAATTCAATATTCACTGGCCCCAGACTTTGAGAAAAAGACACAAAACACAAGTCTCAAAACTATTAAAACAGTATACAAATAATAAGTGTACAAATAATAATTTAGTAACAGTTTTAAATTTGTTAGAAGAAAACAGCTTTTTCCAACATCTTTTCTTTCTACTGTTAATTAGAATTAAAGCTCTCAAGGCATTGAAAAGGATTTAAGTGAAATCCATGAGGACGGTACCACACCATATTGCAACCCAAATAAGAGAGGTGGTATTGTCGGGAAGGCACGGGGCAGTGGGTGGCCGTGTCCGCCTTCACACGGAACCAAGTTCAAGCTTCCCGTTGAAATGACTTTGCATGTGTCCTTGGGTAAGTCCTGGGCTCATCGTGCATGGGAAGTAGAAAATAGCAATCCCTGCATCACAGGGTTGTCATGGTAACCAAGATCCCTGCACTAAAGCACTGGGGAGCACAATGCCTCGTCTGTGTCGCCCATGATACTAATAAGCATCAGTAGAGACCAACTAATGAGCCAAGCACCGGTGGCTCACACCTGTAATCCCAGCTACTCAGGAGGCTGACATCTGAAGATCACAGTTCAAAAGCCAGTCCAGGTAGAGGCTCTTATCTCCCATTAAACACCAGAAAGCCACACAAGTGCAGCTGTGGCTCAAGTGGTAGATCACTGGCCTTGGGTAGAACACAAAAACTAACAAAATCAAAACTCTCAGGGATAGGCCAGGCCCTGCATTCAAGCCCTAGGACTGGTAAGCCTATGTGTGCCAGTATGTGTGTGTGCACGCGCGCACACACACAATCAACTAACAGTCACAGCCAAAAAAACGAAAGCCCAGTCGCTGTACTACTAGCAAAGCCAATGCAGCAAGGAAGAGCTTTTTATTTGTGGACTTTCTTGAGTGATTTCTAGAAACCAAGGCTTCAGAGAAGCTGGGCTGGGCCTTCAGGGCCCAGCACATCTATCCAGAGGGGATTCCAAGCCAGGGATGCTCGAGCGACCGCCACACACGGCTCCCTGAGCAGCTGATCTGCACCACGTCTTGCTAGGACCGGAACCCGGCCAGCTGGAGAAGGCCCGGTGCTGCCCCCTGCGAGCCCACACCTACGATACGCGATCTTCTCCGGGTGATGCCGCAGACCCGCTATCTGCCTGCGTTTTACAGAATGATACATCAAACACAAGCATTTCCTAACAACCCATGTCTCTTCCATGCAATACAAACCTGCTTCTATCTCCAGGCCAATTTTCTTGGCACACACTACAGCATCCACAGGACTGGCGCTTTGTTACCCACAGAACCTGTGCCAGAGACGGTGCTGGCTGATTTACATCTCTGCTAATCCCCAGAGCAATGTACAGATGCGGAGCTGGGATGTTCGGTGCCCGCCGCAGGGGAAGCCGGGCTGCCTGGCTTATCGGCCGCGCTGGAGGCCCGCGGCGGGCACCGGGCACCGGGCACCGCCACTCGGCTTCCTAAGCCGGCCGTTTCGTTTGGAAACATGAAGAAAATGTTCTAATTACCCTACATAAGGCAGGTTGGCGAGAGTAAACTTAAACACAAAAGGAAAACAAATTTCCAATCCCTTGCTCAGAAATGGCACAGATAATATTCTGTGGCATTATCTCTCAAGAACAACATAGTATTGGAGTTTGTACTATTTCCACAGAAATAAAGGGGGGGCATTCACACTACATGCGCTATGTGTTCTGGGCAGTGCTGGGGTACCCCCAGAACCGCGAGACTTAGCCCTTGCTGGGCAGGGTTCTTTCTGCCTCCCGAGCCACCCCAGCTTGTGTATGTATGTTACATTCTAGCCTTTCCTTTCTCTAACTACATAAACAAATATGTATCCTTTCTATATTTTTGATGGTTGCGTAACATGTCTCCATGTGGACACACCATCATTTGACAAATTTGTTCACAACTATTAAACAGCTTGTGTACAACGCTGTAAGTACAGTAAACAATACTGTAACTGCTACTTGAATTGTTAGTCATTGGTTCATCAGTCTTGTAGGGGAGCTATCAGATGTGGAAACAGAGTGAGAATTAGGCTTTTCTTTCTTTCTCTTTTTTCCTTCCTTTTCTTTCCTCCTTTCTTTTTGGTCCTCTAGAAAGGCTCCATCAGCATAGCCATCCCCTTCAGTGGGTGCTAAGATGATAAACATCTCTTCTATGGTTGTTGGTCATTGTGTGTTTTCAATATTCATCTTTTGTTTTGCATGTTAAATTCACCCAGAACATTATATCTACGCTAAATTTTGTTCAGCTCCTTTGTAGTTTGAGAGAGAGAGACTCTGCAAGTGTGGGACTGTCTGAAGAGCCTCGAGGGCGGCAGTGTGGAAAGGAGAATGTTGGAGGGTAGAGAGTGGCAGGTACAGCACGTCTGTGGCTGAGGAAGCTGCCTCGTGGGAGCGGGCAGCGGGGATGGGCGTGCGAAGCGCGCGAGCCAGGGGCTCCTGTGTCTGAACACGTGAGGGGGGTGGGGTGGGCCCGCCCGTGACACCCAGTGCACGAGTGTGGAAATGGACGTAGGTAAGTTGAGGAGACGGGTGGAGATGGGGGGATGGGAGAGGAGACGCCGTGCACGTGCTCCGTGGAACCCTCTTTGTACCAGTACTTACAGGAAGAGAGCACATGCCCTGTCTGGGGGTGGGGACTAGTGGGGGGGGCGGTAAACAGGGTCAGTATACTTCATGAACATGTGTGTGTAGAAATGGAGCAACGAAGGTGAACAAAATTGGCTTGGGAATGGCGGAGGAGATGGGGGTGAGTTTAATCAAGATACATCATAGGTATACATGGACCTGTCCAAATGATTGATACTAATAAAATATGGAAATGAATATTACAGAGTTCAGTTATGTAGAGGTCTTGAGATCTAGTGTGAATGAAGCATGAGGATTATTCTATGGAGAATTTCAAGAGTGTATTTTAGGTCCTCTTATCACATAAAAGGAATGAATGAATGGAAGGAAGGAAGGAATGGGATAAAGGAGGGAAACTTGCTTGGCTGTAGTGTTCACGTATGTATGTGTGCATGTGTATATATAATGTCAGAACATGATGTGGTATAACTTGAATATACACCATGATTTTTAATGCTAGGTACTTATCATCTAAAGGGGTCACAGGAGACTCTCTCTGGAGGGAGGGAACTTTATTCTTTGCAGAACTTCAACGCGACAGACACTGTCCCCGCGATCCCATTTCCCCAGTGCGTTGCACGCCTTGGCTCCGGCCGCGGCCAGCCCCGCCCGCTCGGCGCGGGAAGCCGGCTGGCTAGCCGGGGAGTGCCCTCTCCAGACAGCTGCTGGACTCGCCTTACTTATAACAAATGACAGTTGGGAGAAGAATAGTTTGTCTTGGCCCAGAACTGAATACCCCAGGGCACACTGCATTACATAATGGATTTGTAGAATGAAGAGATTTATTAGAGTAAAAATTTACAATAAATAACTATTAGCTATGGAAATACCTTACAGCAAAAACCACCAGCTATTACCACAAACAAAGACAACTCTTTTTGTCCCTTCAATGAGAAGTTCAGGATTTGCCAAGTCCCCAAACAGCTATTTGTATTTGTGTAAGGATTTTCAAAGAATTCTAAACAGGCCAATTCATAATCTACCGTAATATAATCATATGTTATTTTTAAGTAGATAATCCTATCACTTCATCGTGGAATGAAGACACCCAAGTAATATAATGCAGGGGATGTTTTAAGAAAGAAAAACAAGACAGCAGAAAAGAATCAACTAAGACCCTGTGCTGTGACCCTTAGAACTAGCAGTTGACACAAGGCATCTTTAATTAAACCGCTCACTGTCCATCTTCGAGACACCACCACTGAAATCACACTGCTTATCTTCCTGTACTTGCTCCTGACCTACGGAGAACATGCGGAAAGCCGAGACAGAGCCACGGGACTGGAGAGCTGGACAAGTCAGCGGAAGCTTTAAACCAACTCGAGAGGGAAATACCTTCCAGAGGTGTCAGGTGGCGCGTGGTTGGAGCCCGCTGGGGACAGAACCACACCGCAGCTCAAAGCTCGGCAACCACCACGAGTGAGGCCCTGCGTGATGCCAACGCGCACCGCCCCGCCACAGCCGCCCCGGAGGAGCAGGCCAGTCCACCCCCGAGCTGGAAAACAGCACAATGGGCCTTGGCCCCGGTTCAGCTGGGAGCTCCCCCCCCACCCCCCACCCTGCCAGACAGGGTCAGCTGACCACAACTGTCTCTTCAGACCCATCTACCAGCTATTTCAAGTCTGCACTTGTGTTAGCACCCAGCACCTCAGAGTTGGAGGAATGGCTTAATTGCTGGTGGCATCTACTGAGCGCTCCATGCGGTGTTTCTGCCCTGTGAGCCCCCCTCACTAGGCTGCTGGCTACTTCGAAGCAGGGCATTGTGTCCTCACCCTGCAATAGGGTTCCTGCTCTGATGGACTCCCACAGAGATACAGTCCACTGAAAACCTATGTGTAGGGCTGGGAACATGGCCTAGTGGTAGAGTGTTTGCCTCGTATACATGAAGCCCTGGGTTCGATTCCTCAGCACCAGATTCACAGGAAAAGCCAGAAGTGGCGCTGTGGCTCAAGTGGCAGAGTGCTAGCCTTGAGCAAAAAGAAGCCAGGGACAGTGCTCAGGCCCTCAGGCCCTGAGTTCAAGGCCCAGGACTGGCAAAAAAAAAAAAAAAAGAAAGAAAGAAAGAAAGAAAAAGAAAACCTATGTGTACTGGTCAAATGAATCCACACTTTTATGAAATCTTAGGACATAAATTAGTGTACTACTAAATCATCCAATAGAGACTGTGTTGAAATGCAAGCAATTATTGTCGAAACGAATGGCAATTGATAGTTTCTGCACTCTAGATAGTCTCTTATTCAGCCAAATCAGTTTCAGAGTATTTTTTTGGAATCTCTGAAAATATTCTAATTCAGACCACTACTTTTGTTTGAATTTTTTTCCTATCAAAGGAATTATTCAAAAGAGGAAAGATGAAAAAAAAAAGTTCTAAGCAATGCACAGTTTACCTGATAAGCTTATTGGTAAAAGTTTTCACTTTTTACAGCTTTGAGATATAACTCAAGTACAATATGTAACATATAATATGTAATTCAAGTACCATTAAAGTGTATAATTTGATTATTTTAAGCATGTTATAGATTTTTTAAAGACACAGAAGTGAATGATTTTAATACAATAGTTTGAGATGTGAGTGCCGGGGAAAGGTATACTTTTCCAAAAAAGTTCAGATATGAAGAAGGACAAGAAACTGAAAATCTAGGCTGCGTAAACACAACATGTGCTAAACACAAAACTACAAGGACATTCCCAGGAATGAACTCATGAGTTTGAGCTCTTTACCTCTTCCTTCTTCTGTGAATAGAGGGCATGCACAACCCTTCTACTTCATGAGAGCTTTGAGCTCTCCCTTCATGTCATAATTTATTATCTAACATTTGAGTATGTCAACGCCACATTAGGCTTTAAAAGAACAAAATTAGCCATGGTTTCAGCTCAAGGGACTTGTCTACTAAATATCAGACTAAACCAACGTGCTACACAATTCCTTCACATCAAGCAATCCATAGACTGATGTTTTCTCCCAATTTTTCCATGAAATCAATGAGATTTTTCTTTATTTTACAAACTCAAAGGACCACTCCTGAATTTAACACATACCTTTATAGCTTTAAAAAAAAAACAACACCACATATCTTTAGAAGTTCTGTTTGAGTACATTCCGCATCTCATTCTTTTATCTTGGGACAAAATCAGTGACTTCATCTGGAGTCAGATCTGCTACATGTGTTTTTTGTCACAAAGCACAGAGATTCCTTGTTCCCCGGGTCCACTGTCACCACACAATTGTAGACAGAACATTTAAACAATCAGAGAACTAACTTCTCCCATGTCGTCTCATGGGGTCAGTCCACCAGGCACAGAGAGAGCCTATGGACAGTAATATAAATATGCTCCAGTTTAGGCATGCTTTTACCATGCAATTTTTTAAAATTTAATTACGCTGTAGTATAAGACACTTGGTGGGTGTTACAAAATACATTGCAAGCATAAAGCACAAATGCTTAAATTTACCAAGCTACAGATTCTTTATAAAATGATTAAAATGAGCAAAGTGTCATTTTCAATCAAATAACTTGTTTAGTCATTGAATTACTCACTTGCTTCGTTTAGTTTTCTTGGAGACTCCTTAAACTTTTTGATCTGCTTAGACTAAGACTGCCTGGATAAATATTCTACAATCAGCGAGATTAATTAGTCAAATTAGTTCAGTATTTCTTTCTCTATACTTAGAACTTGAAAAGTTCATAATGTTCAAATTAATAATTCAGCATGGATCCTATTCTAAAATCTTTTTAAAAACTAAACTTAATAGTGGCAGGAGTTACAAATCCAGAAATATTATAATTAAGCAAGCAGATGCACATTTTGAAACAGTGCCTCAATAGCTATTAAAATGTCCTGAATAAATTCCTGCTACAGTCAGATTTGGTGATAGAAATTTTTGTACAAAAGTATTAAGACAGTTGTAAGCATACAGTGCTTCTAAAAGATCACAAAGCCCATTAATTTTTTAATAAACCTTAACATTTCCATGAATTTGGAGCAAAGTACTTTTAGAATTCAACTGGTTGCTATTTGTCATTTACTATAAATGCTATAATGAATACACTGGCACCTAGTCATATATATATATATATATATATATATATATACACACATACATACATACACACACACACAGAGACAGAGAGAGAGACAGACAGAGACAGACAGACAATCAGATTGATTTGTGGCTCCAAGAGTTCTCTGAGTTCCCTTTCAATTCAGGTTGATCATTTCATGGACAAAAAGATCTTTCCTTAAGATAGTGTGCCTTGAAACTGTGTCTCTGAATTCTCTCTGCCAGAGTATAATTCTCTCTCAGAACAAATACTCATGAAATTAGATAATTTCATTTTGCAAACAATCTGGAAAAGATTTGGTCAATGAGGAATGGTTAGGGGTGGGGGCGATGAGAGGAATCTGCTTGGGGTTTCTAGCACGAATTTTAAATTTTGCCTGGAGATGTTTAGAATTGAAATAATCAAAAGGTAATCATATTACCTAACTTTGGATAGAAAACGTAAACTAATTCGAAATCCCCAGTAACCACCCTTCCTGCTGTAGCTGTGAGGCTCCCTAATGGACAAAATATATAAGGGAAAGTTGAATAACCCAACTCCACCCCTAGTTCTCACACAAACCCTCTGTAGTCAAGGACTGCCACAGAATCATCTCATCGCCACAAACTGGCAACAAGATGTTACTAGCAACGTCGGAGGGAGATGGGCCGACCAAAAACACCACTCTAAACAGGAGGTACGTAAATGCTACTGAGGCTTCTTTCTAAGGATGTGAACAGAAACCCCTGAGAGACTTTAATTCTGGGATCTGTCGCTATTTTGCATTGTTTAAATGAGGCAAACTGGGCCCCTATAATCTAGACACTTAAATACTCCATATGCTTTTGTGTAAAAAACTGCATTGGCTCTCTTGTCCAAAGTCTGCTGGGGCATGAAAATGCGATATTAAGTAACAACATTATTCTTCATAATTCTCTTTTTTGTTCTAACCAGTAGAGGGGTCTTGGAATATATTTCCTCAAAGTGAAGAATAAGGGGATTGATTGAAGCATGTTTTGTTTTATGTTGTTTTTTTAAAATCTATTTTGTTAGCAATTTTATTTTTATTTTTTCTGAATAATTACTTATTTATTGTCAAAGTGATGTACAGAGGGGTTATAGTTTCACACGACAGGCAGTGGCTACGTTTCTGGGGTTTGGACTCAGGGCCTGAGCACTGTCCCTGGCTTCTTTTTGCTCAAGGCTAGCACTCTGCCACTTGCGCCACAGCACCATTTCTGGCTTTTTCTGTGAATGTGGTGCTGAGGGATCGAACCCAGGGCTTTGTGCATGTCAGGCAAGCACTCTACTGCTAAGCCACATTCCCAGCCCACATGTTTTGCTTTGATGAGGTTAATTTAAACCCATGGGTAGATGTAAGGAGTGAACTAATGGTTTTAATAATGATTTCAACAGATCAAACAGTTTTAACAATGATTTCAAAGATTACCCTAATCTTTGACACTTTTCCTCATTTGGAAATAAAGGATGTCACCTTCTGCAATATTAATAGGGAAAGGTAATTACTATATACCTGTGCTACACCATCAAGCTGACTGGTTTAGGGTTAAATATGTCAGCCACCGAACAAGTCAAACTCACGCCATCTACTATGAACCCATTCTCCAAATGCCCTCGCGTAGGTTCATCACACTGGGTCACAAGTGTTTCAACCCCAAAGGAATCTTCTATTGAATGCTGGAATGGTAAGAAAAGTACTAATAGAGACAGATTACATAATTACAGGGGTGTGTGTGTGTGTGTGTGTGTGTGTGTGTGTGTGTGTAAGCATTTTTTTGAGCAAAATTTTTAGAATGCTAGAGATTCACTGCCAGGCAGGACTAGCTCATACCAGCTACTTCCATATAAAGTGTGAAGTGGAAATGATTTTCAGGGTCCCAACAAAGTAATTTTAGCTTGAACACTTTGCTTCACAAAGGAGAGGAAGAAAAGTAGGCACATCTATTCAGATGCATGTGTGGGAGGTATAGTTTTGAGAACTTAAGGAGAGAGGTACTTGGTATAACCTAGGCAGCGAGGGAAAGCATTTAGAAATACTGTCAACGGTTCTGGCAAGAAAGACTGTATAAATATACTGTAGACTCAAACATAAGTGAGCTGGTTAAAAAAAGAAAAGAAACTGCAAGTGAAAACTTCAAAATTTCTACCCCCATGATGAAATGAATTACATAAAGGAAGATATTATCAAGGCTTTCACACTGCCATCTACCTAATTTCCGAAGCCCAGTTCTTAAAGAATTTTCTTTTCAAATCTGAGCCTTCTGCATTCATCCAATGTAATTGGTTGGGTAGTTTCAGCCTATTTTATAAAATCATTTATAAGGCTACCAAATGTCTTGGGAACTTTTTCCTCTAATCACTCCTGAATCCATCCAAATTGGTTTTAAATTATTCCATTCGTAATGGTAAAATTTTATTACAAACATGTTTTTTACTCCAATTTTAACAGATATGTCAGTTGGAGTTGAAATAATTAGATCCTACATGCTTTTGTCATGCAACACATTATATTATATCGAAATGTATTCCAAGCTAATCTACATAATTAAATGGTTCATTTTGCAGGTGTAGGTGTACTGCACAATTTTCAAACACAAACATGTACAGGAGCAAAACCACACACACACACACACACAGGAGCAGAACCACACACATATACACACACGAACAGAACCACTTACACACACACACACGTACAGGAGCAGGAACACACATTATGCTCCACAGCCTCCTTTTAAAGTGTGCTTTTTTAAAATCCTTACATGAATAATATCCAGCATCACGGACCTTGAGCACTGATGATTCTGGCTAACGCTTTTATCCTTTGCCTGAAATTACAGGATCAGTCTAGCCAGAATTTATGAGAACCAGACCTCAGACCCCACATAGCTCAGCTCACGTATTAGGCCATTAGGCATCTAACTACCTCTGAACAATTTCAATGCATTATCTCGCCTTTTCCCTGGGGCACAAACTTCACTCGTCCATACTTTTAATATATTTTGCCTGCATGAAGCAGATCGAGTTATTACATGCCGGCAGATCACGACTTACAGAAATTCACTGCTACACAATGAGGCAGCGCGCGCCTCTGTTCTCCAACCCCATCTGCAGGGAAATGGTCACGAGCGCAAACATCTGCAAATTATCCGGTGGCTTATGGGACACCTACAGAGTATTGTTACACAAATATCTTAAGCATTCCCACACATTTACACAGACACACTGGTACGCACGCGCACACACGCGCACGCATGCACATTTCCCCAGGCAGGCCATACCTATACATTAAAAACAAAGAAACAACAACAACAACAACAAAAACCCACGCTACTTTATCTAGCTTATTTTCTCCAGTAGGGATGTTTTCCCCATAATTAAACATCTCTTCTTTTTATTATTTCATGTTTTTATTTGTAGATTTCGAAGACTTCTGACCTGGGGGCTTATTTGTTCCTCAGAAAATAAATTTAGTGATCATGATTTAAAAATGAATTGATCTTTGAACACTTCTAAACCTTTTACCTGAACTGCAAAGCCATTATGTTCTTTTCTTTCATTAAGATTTTTTTTTAGCAAGCTGAACAGGAAATGAGGGTGATCCTATCCTGTCTCCAGAGAGAATTCATCAACTAAGCTCAGTTTACAGCTATTTAAAAAAAAAAAAAACTGGAGGCAAGAAGCATTTACAAATGTTGTGCTTTATCATGCAGGGCTCTGGCAACTATGGAATATGAATAAACAAAAGCCACTTTTATCCTTAGACATGAGGCTTTTATTATTATTATACCCAGGCTGAAGTTAACTCTCTGGCCTAATCACGTCCTCTGGCCGAGTCTAGGCATACACATACATACTGGTCAACAATCGTGCTGCTTGGTTTTTCCCAACGTAATACTTGGGAAAGCAAGAGCAAGCTACAGTTATCCCTAACGATTTTCTCATTTGGCCACAAAAGGTCACGAGTCTCGCAGACTAGACCAGTCTCCTGACGGCAGCTCAGCTCAGGGCACCGATGTCTCCTGGTGACACTCTGCAGAGCAACCAAGGAGCCAACTATCCCCCTGCCTTGTTTTTCATTGTTATAATTCAAAGTCGGGCTATGAACACAGGCTTCTTAGAAAACATCACCCCCTTCCTTTGCTGTCCCCCACTTCCCCTTTCCCATCCCTACCCCTAAGTTATACAGTTCATTTTTTTACAGTGTATACTGAACACAATGACTGCACTTGCCCACCACCTACCTTGCATCTGCAGTTAGGATCACTGAGGCTCTCAGTGGCACATTTACCGTATAGACTGCTTCAATTTCCATGATGGATTCTCAGCCCAATTTTGAGATGCTTCAGAGCAAGGTCAAGGGAAACAGAAGAGAACCTGAAAAACTTCACCAATATTTCCTCCAAGAAGGCAGAAATGATTGCATTTCATTCTTACTAGCATGGCAAACTGTGAGCCCCGAAGGGCACTGGGCGGGCGCAGATGGCCTGACTTCTTGTCTCCATGCGGGCTGGGTCTGGAGGCTGGGAGGGGGTGGGGGGGGGCGGCTGGTCCTCCTGCTCATGGTCATCAACATCTCTCTCCACCATCAGTGAGAATAACCCCGCCAGGGAGGTCTTTGCCTTCAGAGCCCCCAACACCATTTACTCTCCAAGGTTTTCCCTGCCAAATCCTCTAACCTTCTCCAAACTGGACAGTTAAATCAAGCTGTGAATCACGGAAAGAGAAGCCTTCAAGAGCGGGGAGAAAGAGTGCAAACACCTCCAGGAGGTCCCCAGAGAGCAGCTTTGCCCAGCAGTGGGGAATGTGGGTTCTGTTCCCAGCTGGGCCCCTCTGACACGCCCGGCCAGGGGCGAGAGGGAGACCGCTTACATGGCGGTGTGTTCCAAGGATTCTTAATCAGAGAATCTGATTAGGCTAACAACTAAATTCAGGCTAACGACTCTGTTCTCAAACAGAATAAAACAAACCAACTTCCTGAGCTCCAAGTGTCTGGTCCTTCCAGGGTGGCATGGTCCTCTGCCCTTCCCTCAAGGGCGTTGGGAAGGTCACTTTGCTGGCGGGGAGGAGGGGCGGTGAAGGAAATCCCAGGGGAGGCAGGGCAGGCGGGATGGGCACGAGGCACGCCGCCACGCGAGGCGGCTGGGTCCACGGCCCGCCACGGCGGCGGTGCTTAGAGAGAGGCGGCTGAGGGCAGGCCGGGCCGCGGGGGCGCCGGCCACAGCCTCTCCGGGCTGGGACTCTGCGGCTGTACAGCTGCCTGACCAGCGAGGACGGCGGCTGCGGGACGGCTGCCATTCGCCACCCTCACCGTGTCCTGACTCGAGGCCCCGCTGCCCCTGCCCTGCATCCGAGGACCCGACTCTGACTCCTCGTCCGCCCCGTCGTCCTCTACGCCGGCCGCCTCCGGTCCTGTACACCTCCCCCGAGGTGGCCCACGCTTCCAGCCTGCCCCAAGCCTTCCCTGCAACAGCAAACAACTGGCTGTACCTGGCCCTCGGGCTCCCCTGGTACCCCAGTGCGCCTGGCCCTGGGGAGCCTGCGAGGAGGGACTCCCCTCCGCCCCGTGCCCATGAACCCAAGGCCGGTCCCGCGCTTGCACAGGGTGAGCCCAAGGGTCAAGCCAAACACGGAGCGTGCACTAGTTTATTTACCGAGTTCTCTCAGTAGTTCTTCGGCTTCTGCTCCTGCCATTTAACATATTGTCTCTCTCTCCTCTCAGCAGGGACCAGACAGTGTCATAAATATCCTCCATCAACTCACTGCTTCAGAAACAACCGTACATAAATGGGCTGAACACGGAGCGTGGCTGCCAGCAGGTCTACCTGAGCTTTCCCTTCAGAGCCATCACACAGCCTATGACTTCTCTCCATGTCCCCTTCGTCTGTAGAGCGTCTACTGGGCGGGGGGGGGGGGGGGGCTGAGCCAAGCACACATGGTCACCATGACAACCTCTGTCCAGCTTACGAGGCTCATGCTAAACCAAGGCGGGCTCTTAGCAACCAATGGCTTCCTCTTCTAACGGAGGGAAAGCGTTGCTGAGGCACCTCGTCTGGAGGAAGGAAGTTAGTATAGAGCCCACAAGACGAGCAAGAGAAAGGGAGCTAAGAGTGACCTTGAACTTAAGGCTACCGTGTTCACATTTTCCTCTCGTTACAACTACTAGCTTACACCAAAGATAGTATTCTGGACCAAACATGTTCAGAACTCATTCAGAGGGTATTCTGTGGGTGAAAACCCATGGAAGTGTAATCTGAAAGGTAACTGTGAAACGTAATTTATTCATTAATTAAGCAAATACTTTGTACGCAGTGCTTTGTTGAATGCTTTGGTTCAGTTCCGTAACAACCTTCTTGCAAATGCAATTTTTAAATTCTCTTAGAAAACATTTTTTTAAAAACATATGAGAACACAGAGCTTTGGAAAAACCATATCCCACGGCTGGGAGGTGCGAGTCACCCACCGAACCATCTCCTCCGTCCCCGCCTTGGGTGGGGACGTAGCTTAAAAGCGAAAGGAAACACGAGCAAGCCCGCATGCCCACGGCAGTGGCCTCGCCACTGCAGCCGGCCATTTCTCCTGGCCTCGCTGGCTCAAGGGGCGGACGGGGTTGGTGGGGCCCATCCACAGCAAGCTCCCAAAAGCACGGCCCACTTTAAAAAGACCGGATTGCTGCTATCGTAGAAGGATCTCTACTCCTTCCCCCGCGGACTCCATGATACTCGACGTGAGCTCATAGAAAACAAGGTCTTCAGATTACGATCAGGGCGAAAAAACTCTCCTTGCCCCAGTAACTCGGCAGCCAACTTCAACTTCAAAAGAAAACATGGCTAAGCTGCTCGCTCTAGCACCCTAGGGCCCGGGAAGCAGGGAGTCCTACCAGTCCCTTCCACACCCCCGCGCTTCGCAAGATCAGAGCTCCCCCAGGCCCCTCCACCCCAGCACGGTCTCCCCGCTTAACGCGCCACGTTTCCTCCTTCATTCCCTCTTCTCATCACCCACGCTATTTCTCCTTCTCCAACCTCACGGGGAAAACTGTTCTCCCACCTTGCCGGTGCTCCCTTCCCATGCCCCCCCACCACCAGCACCTTCCTCCTTCCCTCTCTACCCCACTAATGCGCCCTTCCCCGCAACTCCTTTAAACTCCAATGCTCGCCTCGAAAACATGAAGCCCTGGGTCCGATTCCTCGGCACCACACAAGCAGAAAAAGCCAGAAGGGGCGCTGTGGCTCAAGTGGCAGAGTGCTAGCCTTGAGCAAAAAGAAGCCAGGGACAGTGCTCAGGCCCTGAGTCCAAGCCCAGGACTGGCCAAAAAAAAAAAAAAATTATATATATATATATATATATATATATAGAGAGAGAGAGAGAGAGAGAGAGAGAGAGAGAGAGAGAGAAGGGGGGGAGAACCTGTTTGCATTGCTGCTCCGCCCCTCCCATCCTCTCTGGGTACACGGTTCTGGAAGGAAGAATCCTGCCTCCAGCCCCAGAGTCCTCCCCCCGTTGCAGTCTGCCTTCTGCGCTCGTCACTCCAGAGCCCCTTCAGACCCAAAGGTCACCAGTGACTTCCTCATGGCAAAACTCATCGGTGTTTTCTCCCTGTCGCTCAACCTCCTCTGTACCTCGCCACTGTGTGATTTATGCATTACTTTTTCCTTCATAGTTATTTACCTTATGCAATCACAAGGTCACCTGGGAACTCAGGTTTGAAGTGATCTTTCATGACCCTGCATTTTCTTATGTTTTTTTTTTCTCCTCATTCTCTGATACTTTCTTGAGACTTTCTGGTTCTTATCATTCCCAAATATACACCTGCCCAAGCATCTGCCCTGGCCTCTTTCCTACAGCCCCCTCAGTGACAAGACCACAACTCCAGCTATCCGCTAGCGTGCGCGCGAGATGGAGTCTCAGCCTCCAACTCCAGCCTTTCGGTGATTCCAGGCGGCATTTCAGACGCCTTCATGGAAGTCTCTCAAACTCCCAGTGCTCCTGCACTGGGCTTGGTCTCTCATTTCCCCCTGACATCATAGTGCAATCAGGTTCAAGGCCACTGCAGCGTCGGGGAGTGCTTCCCTCTTCCTCCACCTGGAGGACCAGAACCTGCATACTTTCCCTCCAGGTTCTGCTCATACCCACCTCTGCGCAGGTGCGCGCTGACCTTCAGTCAGCCCCCGGCTGGGCCAGGCTCAGGGGCCGAGTGCTTGCCTGGCAAGTACAAGTCTCTAAGTCCAGTCGCCAACACCATGAAAACTGAAGTAAAATGAGACGTGCCAGTGAGGCCTTCGGGGATTTGGGCAAGATGGGCAGATCACAGGCGCCACACTAGGTGCTTGACAGCCTTAGTTTCATAGACACATACTCTCTTTCTCTGTAAACCCACCCATGGATATATATTTTTAACTTAATGGACCCGTATTCTCTTTTTCTCTGAACTTATCCATCGCAATACTCTATAAGATCAGCGTGTAAGTTACATTTTCTCTGCTATGTAAATGGTATTATTATTAAAATCTGGAACACTTTAAATTTGTGCAAAAATACTTGTGTTGATTACAAAAATGCCTTGTAATGTGCATTTCCGTCTCTGGTTCTTTCCACCTTTTTAGTCCATCTAACTAGACTCTTCTATACTAACTGTTTGGAATGGTAGCTGTGTCCTGCCAGTTTCTCACACAAAACTCCATCCAGTCCTACCTGAAATCCTTAAGGAATAATGTCTCCGGTCTGAAGAGACCTGCCTTCCTTCCTGATATCACTTCCGGTCCCCCCTCCCCCCGCCTTATCTCAGGCTTTATGGAACTAATCTCTCCTAATCAGAGCTTCCCAGGCTGGGGGGGGGGGGGGGGCAGCTCTGCGCTCCCTGCCCCCATCCAAGCCCTGGCACCTCCCCCCAGGCCCTTCCACATCTGCTGGTTCCCTCAGCTGGAAGTAATCTTTCCTGTCTCCAACTCCCAACTTCCTCCTCCAACCAGACTTTACTTTTGACACTTTTCACTCTCTACTTTTGAGGTTTTTGTTCTGCAGGCTCAGGTTTTCTCCCGGTGTGTTTTGTGTGTTTGAGGGCAGGCTCTCTTTCCTTGCCTCCTGACATCTCTAAGCAAAGGCCTTTGGGAGGGGGTGGGGAGAGACCTACTGGTATTAGCTGAGTGAGTACATCTGTGAGTCAGCTAACATTCGAGGGAAGCGTGAATTTTTACTGAAGTACTTTTCTCATCTAGGAGAATTTGTTTTCTCACTGTGTCTGTATTTTGGGGGTGGGATTCAGGAAGAGAGATGAAGGACCTGCACTGAACAGCTACATTTACTTTCAGATGATCAAGGAAGTCATCCCAGGGGAAGAGGGCTGCTCTTGTGACCGCAGAAGTCTTCACCAGGCAGACCTGCTTGTAAAAGGGCCTGCCATCAGGGGGTTGTTTCGGGTATCCTGGGTGCTTACAGGGCTGCCTTTCCTAACATATGAAACGTTCATAAACCACGTCTCTTAGAGGGCTCTTTACCGCCACAAATACATTTCCTTGGGTGGCTTGCCACAGCTGGAGTCCAGCTCTGAGCCCCCAGAGCTGTTGAGTTTCTTGTGACAGTCCCAGGGGTGGGGCAGCCAAGGAGCTGCTCTGCAGTGGACGGGGTCCCCGCCATGATTCTGACTTCCCAGCAGAGCCCCGCCACCTACCCACCCATCCTCCAGCCGGGCCTCCCAGCTGGCTCTGCACACGGCCTCCTCACTCGGAGAGCCTGGGGGCCAAAGAAGGCTGCAAGGGTGGCTCAAGTGGTAGGGAAAGGCATCACAGGTAATGGGGCTCTGAGTGCAAATCAAGCCCAGCACCGTCAAAAATTAACTTGCTTTCAGATGGAAGTAGCAACCTAGGGAGGGACCTGTAGGTGAGTCTCACTTGACTTCCACGCCCAGCGCCTCCCGGTAAGCACCCGCCACTCCTGGGAGAAGGCCTGGCCTCTCGTGCCCGTCCCACACAATTCCCACTTTAAAAGATCTCCTCAGAGACAAATGTCCACACACCTCTGCTGTGTGAATAAAGAAACAGCTGGTATTTTGGTAAATACCCGCAATGTTTCATCAGCGTGCTAACACCTAGCTGAAGGCTGCCTCCAGGAGAGCCACGGACCCCACGGAAACGAGCTGTCCGTTCCTTCCTGTCATGCAAGACGTGGATGGGGAGAATCAAACATCTGCTGCTAATAATCCTATCTTTAAGAAAGATTAAGTTGAATGCAGAGAATTAAAGAGTTCATATCTATACCA
The DNA here is from genome assembly GCF_023159225.1 of Perognathus longimembris pacificus. Classification (NCBI taxonomy): domain Eukaryota; kingdom Metazoa; phylum Chordata; class Mammalia; order Rodentia; family Heteromyidae; genus Perognathus; species Perognathus longimembris. Next base: position 34,253,922 of record NC_063183.1, on the reverse strand, counting down.
CCATCCTCCAGAATACAGCCAGCCAATTTAAAGAATGTTTAAAGATTACCTCAATATTTCCCCTTAGATTATGTTTTATCACCAAACTGCCTTGAGTTTGTCCATCTATCTATAATCGATCTATACTTTTATGCTCACTTATCTGTATCTACACTTACATGACAACTGATTCGGTTATATTTTTTTACTCCTTTGTAAGCTAGTAGTAAAATTAGCCCAAGTCAATACATACTTAGTAGGTCTACTTTTCTGCACTTGCAACAGTGGGAAGTTTTACATTTGTTCTCAAGTTTCACAATGATCTTTGACCCGTTCCGCTTACATCCATGTGTGTGTAGGTGGCTAAAAACAGAAGACAAAACCCAAAATGAGAGGCGCAATTTGAATTCTTTCGCAAGTCACTTTTCTTTCATAAAATTTATTCATTTTAGTCACCTCCTCAATTTGCCAGTAATATTTTAAGCACATAAGGAGCAGAGTGAGATCTTTAGATAAAGACTTCCACTCACTTTAATATACTGTCAAAAATGATTTTTAAATATTTCAGAAAGTTTTTAACTGCTAAAAGGCAAAAGTTTGCCATTTGCTAGAAAATTATCAAAACTATTTTAGCTTATTTGGAGCAGGCATTAAAGTCACTGATTTAGGGGAAAAGGAAGGCGCTAAAGCATTTCTAAGTGAGGCGTCACGTAAGTGCGGGAATGCATTACAGGCAGAGGAGAGTGACATGCCGATCTGCACGCTGGTGAGCACAGGAGAACTTCCAGGCACCACGCACAAAGCAGGGTAAACCAGCAGACATAGCCTCCATTTCTTCAATTACCTTTGCTACTGATTGGACTCTGTAAGGCAAGTTTTGAAGGTAGAAGACCATAAAAATCAGCCTGAAATTAAACGCCCACTCCAGCGTAAACTTGACCCCAGCTTTGCGTTAATAAATGTAGGGTTCCGGCTTGTTTTGCTTGGGGTTCAAAGTATTTATTTCTCTGACAACTCCAGAGTACAAATGCTGTCCCATTCTGCTAGAGGCAATGTGTACTGTAGCACGGCTAAGTGAGTGTCCTGTAAATGTGGAAATGCTGGCTATACAAGACTGTGTCCGGTAAGAATGAGAATTTTTAAACTATGTCATTTGAGGGGAGGGTATAGCAGTGAGGAATTAAGCTTCAGTTATTAAGGAAGTTGTTCCATGTGGGAAAAGTTCTGTGAAACTGGCTCCCTACTTAGTTTGAGGCTCACACCATTCTCCTTGCAGGACTCAAGAGTTCCTTACTGGTGCTGCTGACAGCAGTCTAGAGACCAAATTCTGAGCGCTGGAAAAGAGGTGGTCTGGGCATAAAAAATATATGCAAGTGTTCAGTCCTAATGCGTGTCTACAGATGTACAGATGTAGAATGTATTAGCTGAATCAGTTAAATTAGTTCCTAACAGATTCACTAACTGTTCAATAAAAGCAGAATGAATGAATGAATGAATGAATAGCTGGAAACTATTAATGAATGACCTAGCTGAATGGGGGTAAAGGAAGTGGACAGTTCCTGTTTTCAGTGTGCCCTAACTCATGTTTTCTGTGGCTAAAAAATCCAGAAAAACACTTTTTCTGGTGACTCCCCAAAGCTCTTCATTTAGCGGTTTAAAATGAACACAGGAAGCCAGGCACCAGCGGCTGACCCTGTAATCCTAGCCACTCCTACTCAGGAGGCTGAGATCTAAGGATCAAGGTCCAAACCCAGCCAGAGCAAGAAAAATCTACGAAACCCATATCCCATTTAACCACCCAAAAAAAAAAAAAAAAAAACAAACCAGAAAATGGAGCTATGGCTTAAGTGACCCAGGACTAGCTGTAAGGGAAAACAAAACAAAACTCTGGGATAGTGCCTGGGCTCTGAGTTCAAGCCCGAGGACAAAACAAACAACAGCAAACACCAAGAACTTTTCTATTTGCATGGGAAGATTTATGGCTGATCTGACTTTTTTCCCTTGGTCATTCATTGTAAACTAACACATAGCCACTTCCTTACCCTAGGGTGGAAAAATCTAATTCTCAGTATTAACTGCACCCAAAAAAATTTATTTAAGGAACATAAGAGAGAATTTAGAAACACATCATTTTTACCCTTTGCCCACTATGTATTTACCTCTATCTCCCTTAGCTTTTCTGTGTTTAGCTTTAGGGTTAGTCCCCTTCCTACAAATGTAACAAGTAGACAATTGCTCATTGTGAAGATTTCACAGAGGAACAGATCTGCTGGACTGTACTCTTTCCAGGAACACACATATAAGCAGCTTCACGTATGCAAATTAGGAATGTGTATATATATTTGGTAATAGGAATATTTATTGTATCACACAGCAATAACATTAAATTTGAGGACATAACTTTTCAAAGTAGTTATCGCTCATCTTCACACATAATTTAGTTAGGCAAATCTCATACATTTCCTTGTTTGGCACCTTTGATAATAAGTGATTTCAGCTGCAGTTGAATTATATCTGAGTTGTTTGGATATATGTAAATCCATTGTATATGGAAAATTTTCCAGGATATAAATTATCCTGGAGAAATGACCCATGGTCATTTCAAATAGAAAAGAAAGTTCATCATTAAGATATAAATTTAGACAGGCTTCTAAAGCATTAAGTTTTCTTGGATAATGGAAGCATTTGTTATTGATAATGGGATAGATTAAAAAAGAGACACGCGCATTTTCAGTAACCGTATTTGACTTAAAATTCTGTGAGCATTCTGAAAGGGGATTACATTTACAGACCAGCATCTATCAGTGGTTTTGCAGTCTATGGAATAAAGATAGTTGTGGTTTGATTCATTGCCATAGATTTATTAATACCAGGTTTTACCTTAGGCTATTGCTTACAAGCCTGTTTAGCAGTTCTTATTCAAGGCAGATTAATACTCCTGACAGAGAGGGCTCTACTCACAGACTCCGTCTTGTGATATCTACACAATTAACCTGCCTTCACTGCCCATCAGTGGCATGTTAAAGTTTTTTCCTAACAACCTCTACGGATGCACAAAATCTCATCACAATATATGAAGCATGTCCAATAAAAAGAACATTGATGGGCACTTCGGCTCAATATAGCAGCAAGATTTTATAGAGGCTGGACCAAAGAAGGTGGGTTTGAACATGAAAACACCCCTCTCGTTCTTGCTCCTTTCCCAGTGGGGTAGCCATGCGAGAAGCCCACGACTCCAGACCTTCTAGGGAAGGTATGAACGGAGAAATGAACAGGCTGCTTGTAAAAGATGCAACTCAACTTTCTATCGCTAATGGAACCTTCAGAGTCGAGGCACACATCCTATTCATAAGTGAGCTATAAAATGTTCCACAGGTGAAATATTCTTACTACAACAGGGCAAAGTCACTGGGTCAACACTGTAACCTCCGTCTTCCCACAATTCGCTTCCGCATACGCTCATGAGTGTGCACGTGGATGCTGTTTTATATACTAACGGCACGCTGTGCAAAATATTACAGCTAGGGCATTTTGGTCGGCATGCTAACTATGAGTGCCCTAGTGTAAATCAATTCCATCACACTAAATGTCCTTAATAGAGTATCTTGAAGAAGCTTATGCGCAAGTCTCATTTGGATTTGGAGATGATTTCTTTTTCTGATGGACAAATGAACATTTAGAATGATCTATCATTTTTTTTTTTTTTGGCCAGTCCTGGGCCTTGGACTCAGGGCCTGAGCACTGTCCCTGGCTTCTTCCCGCTCAAGGCTAGCACTCTGCCACTTGAGCCACAGCGCCACTTCTGGCCGTTTTCTGTATATGTGGTGCTGGGGAATCGAACCTAGGGCCTCGTGTGTCCGAGGCAGGCACTCTTGCCACTAGGCTATATCCCCAGCCCGATGATTTCTTTTTCTGATGGACAAATGAACATTTAGAATGATCTATCTTGATGCAACTTTTTCAGCACTTCTGGGCTCTATGGCATTGAGTGAATCTGTCTACCAATCTATCCCGTCTGTAAACCCGTATTCTGATCTCAGTGACCCTAAAAGTCAACAGTACTTGCATTTTAAAGGGTATGAAATTACTTGGGCAGGAGGAAGGAAGGATTTGTTCTAGGTGGGGAAAGAGCCAAGAGCGCATGAGTCAAAATGCTGGCTCCCGTGCGCTGGATGCAAGGGAGGCCGCCCAGGCTTCTCCTCGGGGCTCCGGCTCCGCCGGGCGCCCACCCCACAGCCCGGGGGGCAAGTACTGGATAAAGGGGGGAAGAGGAACAAAGATGAGGAGAAGAAAGGAGAGGAACAATGACGATGGATAAACAGCTTGATGAGTTCAGGGATTTGGCAACAGAATAAAAATAAACCACCGCCACTTCACACCACAACTGACGAGTGAGACGAGCGCGGAACCCGTGTCTCCACCCGGCACTGGGCAGGCGTGGAGCCGGAGAGGCGACGTGGCCGGCACACCTGCCCGCGCTCCGCTGGGCCTCGTTCCAGCACAGCACGAGGCCATGGTACCTCGACCACCGTGGAGAAGATCCCTAGAAGCCAACACGGGAGGATCCCACATCTTTACTTGGTGAAGAGTTTTAGAGAGAAAGGAAAATAAAAGGAGGCTGGAGCAGCAGACTTCCCTGCGCGGGGGCAGAGGACCCGCACCCCCACGGCGCCCTGGGAACCCTGGCGGGGGGCCTCGGGCCCAGAGCGTCACGTGGCCTCAAAAATGACTGTGATCGGCTTCAAAGGACTTTTTAAACCGCACTGCTTTGATAGGTGTGCCGTACACACTCAGCTACAAGAGACAAAACCACAAGGCCTTTATCTGCACTTCAAAGTCAGCCTAAAAATATAAGTATAGGTAATCTCTCAAATTGCCAACCTAATTCACAAAGCCTGAGCACTTCGAATCCTAAGTGTGGCTACGGTGCTGCGTGTGAGCAACGAGGAGGAGAAGTCCGAGCGGGAACCACGTGCCTGACACCAAGAAGACTCAGCCGTCTCCGAGTGGGGGAAATGGGTGACCAAGCAATGCATTTTTTGCCTAAAGGACCACAGAGCACCTCAGAGAACAGAAGATAAAAGTCAGCATGGTCTGTGCTGGTGTCTCCCGAACCTATGGCATTTGCATCTGAACTCACGGCGAGGCACTGCATCTGGAGTTTTATTATTCAGACTCGGGAGATTTCAACTGCTGATGACAGGTCTCAAGCAGGCTTCCTGGACTGTCCAGCCAGAAGCGCTCTGAAGTTTGGTAACCCGAAACCCAGCTACACTGGCAGGGTACTGTAATGATAGGCCCCAACTATCACCAGATAACAATCAACAGTTCCCTAACCACTAAACAGGAAAGGCGGGGGAGGGGGGTTCCTGGGGTCACCCCCCTTCAGCCCCTGAGCACTCTTAGCTGGAAGGCACTGACCTCTTATCTGCATCACCCATCTTAAGGACCTATGGGAGGGGATAGGACAAAACTAAATGCAACTGCTCACCAACTCTCACTCCGGTAACCAGGAAGTACTTGATCCAGAACTTTTCTCCTCCAGAATGAGACGGGCACTTTATGCGGTATGTGGCCCCTCTTGTGACGTGACTACCCTCCACGCTCAAGTGAATAACGATTGCCCACAGCGCGTAGGCTGTGATGCCTTGAATGGGACAGTGTCAGCTTTCTAACCCCCAAAGCAAGCCTGAGTATCACAGGGCTACAGAGATGAAGTAACAGGAGCCCCAGAGGGCACAGCGTTCTGCTTTATGTAAATCAGAGCCTGTCACGGCATGCATGATTCACTGCTCAGGGTGTACTCTCCTGTGACGAATGAGTCCCGCTTAATTTGGCAGTGATTATGCGGGTTGCTGGCCCTCTAAGCCCCTTTGAACTTGTAATTGCTGCTGGTTTAAATAATGAACATTAAGGGAGGTAGATTCATAAAACTGCAGATAACATTTTCTTCTTTCTCTCCCTTTGTTTTGATGCAGTAATTCCCTCCCCCGTCTCACACACACACACACACACACACACACACTTTGAGGCCGCCGATCACCACCAGGCTGTTGCTGACATAACCTGCAGCCTTGTTGAGGGTTGGCCAGGACGGCGGTGTGCGGTGGGTGCTGCGGGCTGGAGGCAGGGAAGCCAGGAGCAAAGCAAGAGGAAGAGCAGAAAGGCCGGCGTGCTGAGGAAGGCGAGGCAGGGCCTGGCGCGCATGAATATCCACAGCCAGGCACATCTGTACCAAGCTGGCTTTCTACCTTCTTTTCCTCACACAGCAGAGACCAAGGCAAACAAAAGGAGGGGATTGTGCAGCTTCATCAAGCTCCAAAATGCCACCATGCTTGCCTTCCTCCAGCTTCTCCACCTTCTCCAATCCTACCCAGGGATGAGCCATCTTCAAGTGCAGGGGAGATGCCCCTTCCCGGCGCAAGGGCCACGTCCACGAGGGGGACCACCCACGCTCACGCCGGCACCCTGGCTTTAGCCTCTCTTGCTCTACTCACCACAGGAAAAGCCCCGAGGACCCTCTGATCCAATGAGGCAGCTTCTGGTTTTAGTCTTAGGACAATGAAGTGGCACTGAGGGAGGAGGCCGAAGCCGGCACTTACCTGCCCTAGGCCAGACAGGAAGAGCGCCGAGATTCACTCCGTGGTTCCCACGGCAAACTCAGCTCACGCAGAAAGCTACCGGGTTTGACTTCACTCTGTTTTGTCCAGCACTGATCCTTTTTTCCTCTCCTTTCCCTTCTATTTGTGGTATTTTTTTCTTTAACTCAACATTTTCTTTTCCCAGTGTAAGTCGCCCACCAAAGGCTAGCTGCTGCTGGTGTGGTGAGCCTGGAACCTCCCAAGACCACTCAACGGGTGTTAGTGAACCTGTGTCCACACAGCAGACGGCGGAACAGCCACCGGACCCACAGCCGCAACTTCAGAGCACGCCCTTCCAGAAGCTCAGGCGGGGTCAGAGACGCCAGAACAAGAACCCAGGCCTACGAGGTTCCTGGAGGGCATACGCTGCGGTCGTCGCACTCACCAGAACGGAAGAAGATAGCCTCAGTATTCCACCTATAATAGAAACTTCTGCCTCTAAGTCCCGCACACTTAAAACTGCAACACATTAATTTAAGATGAAGTCGGTGTACAGCTTCGGGATCATTTTTATTGATGTAATAGTGTCCTCCCAAATAACTAGCAGATGGATTTCCACCCCCTCAATGAAACACTGAAACAAACTGAAGAATTGTCAAAATCTTATCATGAACGCACACACTGTATTTAAAAAAAAAAAAGGTTGATTTAAATGAATTATAAATTTGCTTCATTGCACAATATTTTTCTAAAATTATGACCGGAAAGTATTCTGTTTAATTTTTCAGCATATCCCTTCACAAAACACATCTGCTGTCAAGTGTTTCTAATTCATGCTTGCTGTTTTTTAGCAAACACCCAGTTTTCACTACGTCACTTAGTTTTACTAGGGCAGAAGGGTGCGTTGCCTTTCATTCTCCCCATAATAAGAACTTGCGCCCCTTCCCAACAGGAGGCGAGTCAGTGAAAAGCACCACCACCGAGGAGCCAGAGCCAAGCGCTGGGATGGGGAAGGAGGGGCGTGGCGAGTGGGGGCGTGGCGATCGGGGGCGTGGCGATCGGGGGCGTGGCGATCAGGGGGCGTGGCGAGGGGCGGTCCTGCCCCAGGGCTGCAGGCCAGGCCTCTCCCGAGTGGCAGGGCTGCGCAGTCGCAGTCGTTAGGAAGGCAGGCAGGGCGTTTTTTTCCAGTCCACCTTTGTACCCCACGGGGCGGGAGGTGGGGGTGGGGGGGCAGAGGGCGCACCCTCAGCCCTGAGAACCACAAATGGAAACTGCCTGCCGGCAGCCCGCGCCTTTCCTTAATCCCCAGCTAGTCCTACCCACGTCCTTCTTTTTGTGACTGGTGGCTCGTTTCCCTAGTGTTGAGGACAGATAGAAGCCAGGGACACCAAGAATTTTGAGTTTTTCCTCACTTTTAAAATTACTGTACAAATTTTAAATCCCACCCCCTGCCCAATACAGAGACAGGGCCTCCTTTCTGCAGTGTGTAGTGCAGGCGGTGTGATAAACCGTCCGTCCAGGCATGATCTCTTTTGTCCATCGGAAGCCCTAGGAACAGGCATTCTTATTGCCCGTTTGACAAAGGAATAAAGCCAGGCTTTAGGCCTGCCCTCTCCTAACCAGACCCCGGGGCCCTGGCCAGGCTTTCAGTCACTCTAGGATCATGCATATCTTCTTTACGTTCAGAATTTTTTAGAAGTCTGCATGCTCAAAATACCTTGCATAGCCATCTTCAGGGAATTATAGACAGCAACAAAAACCGGTAACCGCACCTGGCCTCCGTGTAAATGATCGCAGTACAGCAGGCTGGGTGTGCGCTTCGGGACAAAGGGAACACCGCCTCACGCACACACGACGTCTGTTAGATTACGCCTCTCAGTCTGACATCAACTGTATCCTAACACTTTTCAGTGTTGTGGTCTGTGGGAAGACATCTACATCTATGTACATTGCCGTTTCACTTATACCACTAAGTTATAAGAATATGAAATCATATTGGTAGGGATTTGGAGTCTAGCAGTGAATTATACCTTTAGGGTGTAGACACCCTGTAATACTCAAGAACCTAATAAGCAGGTTTCTGACCCATTCATTCCTTCTCCGGAAAACAACCCCCAAATTCCCTTTGCTATGTACCTGTACATCAGAAATGCATGGGCTCCGTCAAGATGGGAAGATGGCCACCGTCTGACATCTCCACTTGTGTTGGGGAGGAAGGCACACACGGTGCCGCCCCCCCGGCCCGCCCCCGGGGCGCTTCCTAACAACAGGCACAAGTGGAAGAGGCGTCCTGGGGTGCGCAAACTCTGGGTATCAACCACTCCAAACACCACCAGCAGTCCAGGCCAGGCTCCGGCGGTCCCACGCCACATCAGCTTCACTTTCAAGCCCAGGGGCCTGGGGCCAGGCCTCCCACGGCCCTATCTCATACCCTGGGGTGGGAGCTGCAGGAGGGGGAGTCATCACTGAGCACCGGCCCTGTTCCAGTGGGATAGCTTCTTTTAGGAGTTCTACTCATCTGGTACTTCTCCCTCCCGGATAATCCTACCCATTCTATGGACATAGACTTGGCAGTGTTCAAGAATCTTTCTAAGCTGGGCACCAGAGGCTCAGGCCTGTAATCCTAGCTCCTCGGGAGACCAAGATCTGCGGACCACAGTTTGAAGCCAGCTGGAGCAGGAAATATGTCGGTGGGGTAGAGCACTCACCTTGAGTGAAAGAAGCTCTGGGACAGTGCCTAGGTCCAGAGTTCAAGACCAGGACTGGCAAGAAGAAAAGAATCTGTCCAGCCAGCTGGTGCTCCCCACCTCTAATCCTTACTACTTGGGACACTGAGATTGGGAGTGTTGCAGGATGAGGCTACCCTGGGCAGTAAAACTGGTGAGGCCTCCTTCTCAACAGAGTTGGGTGCAGTGGCACACACCTGTGATCCCAGCTATTCAGGCGGCCCAAAAACAGCCTGAGGTGAGCACTCAGGCATGAAGAGAAACCTAATCTAGAAAACAATCAGCACACAAATGAAGGGCTGGGGTTATGCCTCAGCACGAGGCCACTGAGTTCAAACCCCAGAACCATTAAACATAGCGATAATAACATAATCCAGAGCAACAATGGTGCCAGTAAGAGCCTCCTATGACCCCATCCAAAGTCTGCCAGAGCACAAATGAAGCAGGAGCAGCCCAAACGCTGTCCTTCCGCGCCACCCTGCACCCGTGCAGTTAAGCCACCGAGTACCCAGGAACTAAATCAGAGCCCCCCAACAAAGCGAAGGCTGGAGCTGGGGTATTTGCACGTGGAGCTGGAGCGGGTCAGGAGAGGGCAGGGAGGGGGAGAGCCACGCTGGGGCGCGGAGGCTGGACCAGGCCTTGGGAGCTGCCAGGTTCCTTGCAAATTGCCCACAGTGTGGACTCCAGGTCAAATCCAAACACAAGTGACAAAATCCAAAACCACAGGAGCAAACTCTGGCTTTCAAGTCCTGTTGGGAACAGAGACATTTGTTTAAGTAACCACTGTTTTAAAATTGCATACATAGTAACACCAAAATAAACAGCTTGCTATGCTGTTTATTTTAAGATCCACAATAGAAGTGTACAGTGTGGCATGCCCTCGACGGAGGGGGACGCAGTTTACAGTCGTAGGGAGCCGTGGGAGGACTGGCTCCACGCCGGGTCCACCGGCGTCCTGATTAGATAGCAGCGAAGGTCAGAGCGCGCCGCTTCGCGTGCTGCAGACGCGCGGCGAGTACACAGCCCCCACAAGGCCCCAGCTCCTCCCGCGCCGTGAATCATGAATCAAGTCCCGTGGCGAGCGGGGCTTGCCAAGGCTCCTCCACAAAGCCCGTATTAATCACAGGTCCTGAGGACGGGTCAAGAGCACGGCCTGACAAGCCAGGGAGCGGGCCTGGCGGGCCAACCTCACTTCCCTCCGTCCTTCCCCTCCCTGCTCGGAAAACCCGGGAAAGCAAAGAAAGAGCGGAGGGAAAACCGTCCTGAGAATGCACACACAGGCTGTTGGGCGCGGGAACATGTGCACAGCCCAACTCGAAGGAGCAGCAGCCAGATCAAACAGACCCCACGCGGGATCACGGCAAGGACTCAACTTGCTCTTCCTCGTGGCCGGCTGAGGTGCCCTCACCTCTCGGCTCCTCCCGGCTGCCCGTGCCCCGGTACTCGGGGGACACCCCTGGGCACGCTTCCCCTCGCTTTCTCTGTTCCTCCTCCCGCAGGATCCTGGAGCTCCCTCCGTGGCCGTGGCCGAGGCCGGGGGCCGAGTGGGACTGTAACTCCCGAGCACGCTGCGGGCAGCGATCCCTGGGTCGCCTCAGCCCTCGCCCTCGCCCGCTAGAATGTGGAGCCCTCCTCTGCCACAGATCCCATTCTGGGGGGGGGGCACAGGATGAGGAGAGCAAACACTGACCCCCTCCGGCGCACCAAGCCGAGGTGGGCTCCGTGCTGAGTCGGCTGCGCGGTCCCCTGGCTGGCTCGGGGAGGGGGAGCGCGTCCTCCGGACCCGGGGCGGCCACACGGGCTTCCCGTCTCCCACGCGCGGGCAGCCTGGGCTCCGGCCTCCAGAACCATCGGGAAGGAACCACACCCTCGTCAGCCCTGTGCCCAGCGTCGCTCTTCATACAAGCGCAATCTACTGTCCTACCTTATACAGTACACATTTCTTTCTTTTTCTGAGCTGGGGTCTTGCCAGGTAGCCTCAGTCAAACTCCCTAACTCCTACTGTCTGTCTCAGCCTTCCACGTGCTGGGACTACAGGGGTGCACCACGCTACCTGATCTAAATTATAGTACGTGGTCAATAGAAAATGTAAAAAATGAAGCGCCAGAAAGCCCTCGGGTCTCATCACCCAAGCACAATCACCCATGTGCTCTCGGCGTATATAGTTTAGTTACAAATATTTGATTCCATGATCGCAATTCTAGTACTTTATTTCTTAATTCACCTAGCAATTATAGATTTTTTTTACATATCTCAAAAAATGCCTTGTTTTTGTTTTTTGATGGTGTTGGAGTTTGAACCTCATCTCTCATACTTGATAGGCTAGCAATCTATCTCACAAACCCCACCCCAATCCCTTACGCTTTGGTTATTTGTGAGATTAGATCTTGTAGCCCAACTGACTTAGGCCAACGCCATGATCTTTATACTTCCGGCATAGCTGAGAGGCTCGCTCCACCTTATACCTTTTTTTTTTTTTTGGCCAGTCCTGGGGCTTGGACTCAGGGCCTGAGCACTGTCCCTGGCTTCTTCCCGCTCAAGGCTAGCACTCTGCCACTTGAGCCACAGCGCCGCTTCTGGCCGTTTTCTGTATATGTGGTGCTGGGGAATCGAACCTAGGGCCTCGTTGTATCCGAGGCAGGCACTCTTGCCACTAGGCTATATCCCCAGCCCCCCTTTTTTCCTTTTAATTGGTTGAAACGGAGTCTCACAAACGTTTTGCTCTCTGTTCTCAAGCCCCAGTCCTCTAGGTCGCTAGCTACTTCCCAAGTAGCCAGGGTTATAGGGCTGACTGAGCCGCTGCAGGAGGATTCAATGTAACTTTTAATGATGATGTGACAGTCTATTAGTCTCTCATGGCTATGGGGAATTTTTGTATATTTCTTCTTTATGAAAAACCCCTGGCAATTGAAATACTGGGTAAAAGACATAAACGTGTGTCTGCTTTATACATTCTATTTAAATTCTGGACATCCATGCCTGTCTTTCAGTCATTACTAGGTAGATATCGCCATCTACCCTGGACAATTCTGGATATCATTATAATATTCTCATGCTTGCTTAATTTCTGGATCTTTTTGAGAGTTTCACCCTTTCGCTCTAGGTGGCCTTAGGCTAGAGATCCTCCCGCCTCAGCTTCCTGAGACCACAAGTGTGTATCACTACACACAGTTTTCTTCTTTCTTACTTTCCCCTAAATGGTAAGTTTCTATTACTCAACTGTTACAATGTGTGTGGCTGCTAATGCCAGTGAACATGTTTATAATGCCTGCTGGCCATGTGCGTTCACTTGTTTCCTTATTGATACATTCACTGCTTCATTAGGAACTTTATTTCTTTGCCCATCCTATGATGTTGCTCATGGTTTTCCCAGTTTAATAATATTTGTCTTTATTTTGTTTAGGGTATTTTCCTAGCACTCAAAAGCTCTTAAATTTTAATTTAATTTAATCAATCACCATTTTTCTTTGCAAGTCCTTTGTTTTTATACTTTGAAAGGATTCACTAGACAAAGGAAAATCAAATAGTAGTGTCACTTCAAAGAACTCTTCAATGTGGAATTTATTTTCACGGAGAATATTGACTGATTTTTTTAAACAGTCATAAACATTACCCCCAAACCATTTATTGAATTATTCATTTTCCCCACCAGCTGATTTCAAGTGGTGGCTTTAAAGTGAGTGCTTTGCTCTCTCGGGCCTGTGAATTTCTGCTGCCGCAGTGAGCGTCCTGACCACACCGCCCTTCAACGCGGGCGGCCGGGGTCGCACTGGTGAGTGGAATACATGTAACCAACACTGAGTGCCAAGACGCCTTCGTTTTTCTTTTCCAGAAACATGTTGGCTTTTCTTCGTTGCTTTTGTATTCAGGTGAGACACCATATGACGTTCTTGTCCTGATCCCAGGGAGGAGCACGTCGTGGAGTTTTGCTTTCCCGGTGCGCCATGTCACGGTTCTCCGCGCCACCCCTGCTCCGGCCGCTGTCATGCGAGGTGGGTTTGTCCTGCCATCGCCTCCTGGGATGGCTGGGGTGCCCCGGGGTGCCCCCCCCCCGCTGGTCCCAGTCATGCCTCTAGAGAGGTCCTTTCCAGAGCCCCCGTGTCTCTGCCTCCATGTGTTTCCTAAGCACCGCATCTCCACTGCCCCGCACCCCTCCCATCTCTCCCCACCTCCCCACACCCCTGGCTGCTCCTCTGTTGCCTCCCAGCTTCACCTGCTCAGTCATCAGCTCAATCATCCAAGGAGCCAATGACCCCAAAGTGCCCCACTGACGGGCTCGCTCGTGTTGACTCATCCTAGCCCTGTCTTCCTACAGCAGCTACTTTCCCTACCTTCAAAGTCCTTCCTTTCTCACCTAATGTAATTATGCTCTGTTTTCCTTTCTGCGCATTACTTTCTCCCCCCACTCCTCAGTGTGCCTCTTCTTTCTCTGCATTTAGGCTCCTCCCCTTTCCTTGTGTCATGGTCACCAGCGTCACTGCAACATAGACCAGCCTGACGCTTAACGACTGCACTGCTGGTGCCAACCTGCACGGGCTTCCCCAGGCCTGAGGGATGGTTAGTGCGTGTGCAGCCACGGCCTCACCGGGCTCTCAGACCTGTCCTCCCTAGCCTCCCATTGGTGTTCTGGGTTTTAGCCAAGGTGGATTCTGTCCAGGACATTGCGACCTTTCAAGTCCTTAAATGAATGGAGAATCACGGAAAGCCTGATGCCACCTCCTGACTGAAACTATCTTTTGGGGGGGAAATGACACCCTCTCTAGACTCTTGCTGAGTAGGATACTTCCGTGTCTAGCACAGGATGCCATGGCTTGCCACTTTGGAGATGGAAAACAGCTTGTCACACCAGCTTGGCCAGGATAAACAGTGGCAGGCTGGTGGACCAGTTAATCTCAGGAGGAAGAGCTTACAGACAAAGATGTCCAAATCCCCTTAGTTTGTTTCCAAGCTGTAGTAACACACGTGACAACATGTGTACTGCAAGGTCCGCCTGCTATCACCAAGTTGCCTGAATGTTGAGCGTCTAATGTTTGTGATTTACTTTGGCCCACGATGCCCTTGACCTGATCCAGAGGACGAGCGCTGTGCAGGGCCCCGCCCCCTCCTGAGGGGCGGCCTGCGCTCCCTACAGGTTCTGACCCGCGCCCCAGACTGGGTCACAAGACGCCAGTGCAGTATCTCTCTGTGATCAATAGCCAGGTGTAGGTTTTATGGAGCTAAGACAGAGCAAATTAGTTACTTCAGTGGACTGCATTCAAGTATGAGTGATTGCTATTTTATACTTGCGTAGTATCCTTCCCTTCTCAAAGGGCTATTTCTAATCTCAGCTAACCCTCAAAACAATGAGGTAAAGAAGCACACACTCCAGCAGATTAACTGACTTGCCCAGGATAACCCAGGAAGCAGAAGGCTGAGCTGAGGCGCCTGTGGTTCAGTAGCTTCCGTGGGGCCTCGGTCCGCTGTCCCTGCCAGACAGCCTTATAACCGCAAAGAATCTTACTTTGGTGCATCCTCCATGCTTGCTTGGTTTTGGTAAATGCAAAGGATTAAGATTGTCCTCACTATCTAAAGGTAAGAAAAAAATAACTTGGTTTTTAAAAAATGAATTATCAATATTTTCATGAGGTGTTTCATAGGGGCCAACCATGAACTCATGAGAATTGAGGACAACCTCTTCTTTTCTCTAGGCCCATTGAGGTTTGAACTCAAGACCCTGCACTTGCCAGGCAGGCACTCCACCACCAAGGCCGCAGCCCCTGCCCAAGACGCCCCTTCTATAAAATAACAACACAAATACCTGAGGCAGCCACTGACAAAAGTCCAAGTATATGAAGAGCAATGTGAGTTAAATTACACGCACATATTTGTGTATATGTACGTTTGTAGTGATTATATATGAATATGTTATATAATCCCCAAACAAACAACAAAAGACGCATTAAAAACTGATGCCTGTGCACATAGTCATTTTTAATAAACATGTAATCAGCTCCCAGAGAACATAAAAGCTCTGGGATTATTCCATAAGAACAGCCTTTATCCAAGTGCCATCATGTCACGGGGGAGATTTTACCACATACGTACCAACTCGGGTTCACACGGAAAACCAACGCAAAAACTGAGCCTATAATTGAGTAACAATGACCCCATGATCCCTTGGTCGTTTATGATTCTCTCTCTCTCTCTGTCTCTCTCTTTCTCTCTCTCTCTCTCTCTCTCTCTCTCTCTCTCTCTCACTTTAACTCACTGGGAGGCAGGATTTAAAACAAGTGGAACAAGTCAAGTCAGGAGCTGCCTGCAGGTATCCGGAAACACTGAAATGGAACCTATAACTTTTCACCATAGGGAAAAAAATAAGATTGCTTTTTACAGAGAATTCCAACATGTCACCAAACCTACAGGGAACAACCCAGCATTCCTCTCTCCTACTGATAAAAAGCCTTGTGCTTTTTAAAGGCAAGTTCAGCCGCAGCCCTCCGCCCGGCCCCAGGGCCCTTGGGGCCCCTTCCTGCCAGCCCCTGGAGTGGCACCGTGGACGTGGGCTGAGAAGCTGCCACTTCACCATCACGCCACAACCAGGCCCAGGCTGCGGGAATAGGCCTTTCCAAACAACTGCTTCTGAAATTGACGCGGTGTCAGGCCGAAATGAATTCTGGACTATTTGCAAGGGAACGATGCGAAAACAAAACAATCTCGCCACTCACGCGGTAGTGGGGTCCCCACGAGGCCCAGGGACCGGAGCTAAGAGCAACAGCCAGGGTCCACACAGGCATCGAGAGGGGCCGGTCTCCGCAGCCCCGCCGCTTTGCACACCAGGTACCAGTACATCTGGGCCCTGACTGGAGGACGGCTGACTGCTGGCCCTGTTCATTTCCTTTAATACACGGAATAGATAATAATATCCCTTCATTTCTTGTCATCCCAGAATACTAATCTCTCAAATTGTAATTTTTTTTGTGTGGACATTCAAGTTAGATTAAACAACTATTCATGATCTATTAAAACCAAGAAGTAAAACTATAGTTTCAGAAAAATTATCTGCCATTATATTGTGACTTGACAACTTATCCACTATTAGATAAAAACAAATTAGTTCTGGCAGATTTGGGACTTGGCAGTTCACAATATGAATAGCAAATGTAAAAGCATGAAAATGGCATTACTATTATGTCTTAAGAGGATAATACACCTTTAAAAGGTCCCCGTGATTACTTTGCATACTGTAAACAACTGCTGCCAATCAATTTACAAAGTGGCACATGACACCAAGGCAAATTCCATTCAACCAACCTAATGCTTCCTATCCAGGAACATTCCTCACAGGAACAGTGGGAGCGGATCCCATCCTTACCCCACCCCTAATCTGCTCCCAAGAGCAAAACCAGACACTTCCTCTGGGCAGTAAGTACCACCCTCAAGTTGAAACCAGTCCTCTTGTGAGCCTGTGTCAGGGCAAAGGGGAGGGGCTGGGCGCGCTCGCTCACAGCCTAGTCTGCTCGGCCCTTCGTTGCTGCCAACTTCGTTTCCTCACGACACATTTGCAAACTGTGGTCAGGCAGAATGAAATGAAAATTTCTCCTGGGATCTGAATGAATATTCGGGGGCTTCACTAGCATTTAATGGCACTGTATTCCTGGAGTTTTCAAATAGCTGAATATTCAGATACGCACATGTCTTGTGTGTCCCTTTATTCAAGGGTCCTAGCTTCTCCTCTCTTTGAATTCTTTAACGTATTTTTGAACAATTATACTTCAAGTGATATTTTATGACATTGGGCGTGAGATTTTAGCTAACAACTATTTTAGGTTCATTTTTGACCGTAATTTAGTAAGCATTTCATTCTTTAATCTCCTATCTCAATTAACTAGTTTTCAAAAGCAGCCGTGATTTCTGTTTCAGACACTTTGCTGACTGGCAGGCTCTCAACTACCTGAGCCTCACCTCCAACCCCCACCCATGTTTCAAAATGCCAGTTAGTCGCTCACAATCTGGGAGCTAACTTGCGCTGTGTAACTCAGATGAACTCCCCTTCCTATTAGACTGCCTGGCAGCTTCCCATTGCTGGGCCTCGCCCTCAGCCATGCTCGCCTCAGGAGGCCATGCCCACGGGGGCCCCACGGAACACGGCCAGGGCCTGGCGCGCGGGCTCGCTCCCCGGGACGCCCACCCCAAACACGCCGGGGCCTCCTGAGTGGGCTCGCTCCCCGTGACGCCCACCCCAAACACGCCAGGGCCTCGCTCCCCGGGACGCCCACCCCAAACACGCCAGGGCGTCCATGCACAGGCCCCTGTAATGCCACTGCAGACAGCACGATCCGCTCCCAGACCCCGCTCCCGGCACCGCCGTGGGGACTGACTGTAGGTGAAAGGCCAGGGAGAACACAGCGCGTGGTCCTCCCTCAGGAGAGATCAACTCGGCTGCCATTTCCTTTCTTCCGGAGGCGTTTCTGAGATGTGACACAACATTAAAACGTTGGCCTGTCACTTTAATTTGAGAAACTGTAAAGACGACGGCAGATGGCACACAGCACCGACTTCTGTCCTCCACTCTTAACTCAAGAGGCGAGTGTGGAGCAACTTTGATCAATGAAATAGCTACCGGACACAGGCCACTCTCAAAATCTTCTAACGGCCCACCGGGCGGTGGCATCGGAGTATCTGGGCGTTCTCCTCCAGACATTCCTGAAAACCAAGCCAAGCGCGCAGGCGCTGCGGGTGAGGCGAGCCCGGCCTGGCGGGTCAGCACCCTGCAGCCCCAGAGCACGCGACGGCTGTGCCACGCGCTCTGCACCTCAGCAACCCCGAAACCACGGCCCTCCCACCCCCAGTCTCCTGCTCCCACCCCCCAAAACCCCTCTGACACAGGACCAGCATTCAAGCGTACAGTTAATTGGAAACATTGCGAGAGAGGAGGAATGCTTAGGACAGCATGTCCACAGGAAAACCAATCACCCAGCATTGTTACTTAATGCATTGTGACATCATTTCCTGAAATTAAACAGAGATGACACCAATTCGGGCAGGCTCTGGTATGAAGTTCCATTCAAATAACTCACAGATGTTTTTTCCTGGCAAGCAGAAAAACAATGCAAAGGCGGAGGAAGGGGATGCCCCACTCCTGGATGTCTGCAGGAAGCTCTCTCTTTTCTGTCTCCCCCGTTTCTCTCTCCCCCCTCTTCTCTCTCTCTCTCCCGCCTGCTCGCTCTCTCTCCTCTTCCCTCTCCCGGCCCCCTCTCTCCTGGACGTTTGCAGGAAGGACTCCCTCCGTCTCCCTGTCTCTCGCCTGCCCTGGGTTTCAGTTGTCTACTCTGCATTCCACATACGCATTTCTTGGTCCAGGAGTCCTCCTAGTATTCAGGGCACATGCGCATCTCTGCACAGGAGAGCGGCCCTCTCATCTCTCACTGTATAAGTGAAACCAACATTTCATAGATGTTATTAATTTGACCCATAGTTATTACTATTAAGTAGCCCCATCTCAGAATCACGAAGGCACTAATTTCCAAGACACCATTTCATATTCAATGGCCCCTAGGAAAAAACCCCATAGCGTAGGACCGCATGTTGCCGACGACAGCCCGGCCCTGAACCTCCGCGAGTGTCCGCAGCGCCGCGGCCTGTGGCTCCCCCACACGCCAGCAAACGCGGACATGGCTTCCAGGCCGGCGTTTAGACCACATCCTCTCCTACAGAGGGATGGGGGGTGGTGGTGTTGGTTTGGTTTTTCGGGTTTGGGGGGGGCAAGGGCACAATCTGGCCTTCCTATCCTTTGCAATATCAGGAAAAGAAGTTGTAACTTCAGATGCCCAAGTCCACTGTTTAAGGTCTCCTGCTAGGCATTCAACTAGGAGAAACTAAAACCATGGTTAGGGCTGGGAATGTGGCCTAGTGGTGGAGGGCTGGCCTCGCATGCATGAAGCCCTGGGTTCGATTCCTCAGCACCACATAAAAGTGGCGCTGTGGCTCAAGTGGCAGAGTGCTAGCCTTGAACAAAAAGAGGCCAGGGACAGTGCTCAGGCTCTGAGTTCAAGGCCCAGGACTGGCAATAAAACAAAACAAAAAAAACATGGTTACCTTTATATTAAGTACTTATAAAAACAAGATACAGAACTGAGTGCTTTATATTTCATTTAGTCACTATAACACCCGATTAGGAGAGTCTAGAATTACCCTCACTTGGCGGAGAGAAAAAGTTAGATTCATAGCTGCTAGTGTGTTCTCCTTTGCTTTCTTCTTTATTTTCTTCTTGCGCTGGGAAGTGAAGCCATGACGTCATGTCACGCATGCCGAGCACGCCAGTCCTTCTTTCTTTTTTCTGAGACAGGCTCTAGCTACCTTTTGCCTACACTGGCCTCAAGCTCGAGATTCTCCTGCCTCGGCCCCCCACGCCTGCGCTGCCGCCGACCAAAGCTTCACGGTGCTGCCGATGAGCCGCCCCGCCAGCTCCCAACCTGGACAGCGTGCGCGCTCATTCAGAAAGGAAGCCTTCCACGCGTGCCCAGGACGCGGAAAACCAGTTAAAAGGTAAAGTCAGCTGGGTCTCTGTGTCTTCCCCTCCTCTTGCACACGTGCACATATGCACTCTGGTAGGTGTGCACAGACATACACAGTAACAAGTTTAAGCGAACTCACCGGGGGAGAGACTGTACTGACTCCTAACTCGAGTGCACTGCATCTGCAGTGCCAAACAGCCAACTCCAAGCCGTGATCAAATCTCATAAAACATTCTCATAGCCAAAGAGTGAAACAGGTCAGGGCCAAGCGGCAGGCCTGGGCTGGGCCAAGCGTGCGCCCTGGACGAGGGGCAGGGGTGTCCGGACCCGGGGGGCTCAAGAGGCTGCGTGGAATGATGTCTCACTGAGGTGGGCCTTGCTTCCAGTGGGGTCACACGTCTTTGCGGAGCCCCACATCTCCCCCCTGCCCGTGGCTGCCTGCGCCAGGGCCAGGGCCGGCTTTGTGTGGGAGCACTTCCTGTTCCCCTTGCCTGGTCCCAATTCTTTGCAGCCAACTAGAGGGGCTCTCGAGGTGGCGGAGGAGGCGCCTGAGCGCCTAATTGAGCACTCTCGGGGCGACAGGGAGGGGGTTTTCATCTTTATAAATAAACTGTCAGCTTGGGCATTATTTCTTGCTGTTTCTTTCTTTAACTATCTTTGAAGTCAAATAAAAACAGTTGCAATGGCAGGCTTACTTTGATGACATCATAATCTCCATGTGTTGGTGAACGGAGGACGCTTCCCTAGGATTTCCCTACATTTCCTTTTTCTCCTTTGCTATTGGCTATTTCCTAGCTAAAGCACATGCATGCCCCACATATTCTTTCTTCGGTCTTTTCTCTATTTCTTACCCCAAGAAGCCAGGCAGAGCATCAGCAGATGGAAAGGGGTTATGCTTATTCTTTTGGGCACTCTTTTCTCTAGTTGAATTTCTAAAAGAAATACATGTTTATTTCCTTAAAATTACTGTCTATTTTTAAAGAATATTTTGAAAGCAAGTAGTTAGGAACTAGAAACTAATTGTTTACAACTCTTCAAATTAAGCAAATTCAAAGCACCTGACTGACGTATTCTTTAATTCATCAAATAGCTCAGCTTTTAAAATTTCCACATTTTCTTCAATATAATCAATTAAGCAATAAATGTGGAACCCTTTGCCCTAAAGTTAGTAGTATGTAGAAATTTGAGAGATGGTTTTAATTGTTACAATTGCAGTGGAACTTATTCTTCTAAGAGAACTGGAGGTTAATGATTTTTGTTATATTGAGACTAAGACTTAACAATTGCTACAGTTAGCCTTTGTGGAGGTGGGTTTTTCCCCTCTCTGGGCCTTTTGAGGTATTCAGAATAGGTGACAATAGCTTGCAGTTGAGAACATATGTAGAGAGACCCCTGTGGCTTATTGGAAAAAGTTGTTCCATGCTGGTTGGGTGTTTGGAGAAAAAAATACAACCAGAGTTCTTTTATGTTCTGCTAGTTAATGAATGCATGAATGTCAAAATGGACCAATGGCCCATTCAAGGGGCAAAGCCTTAGCAGCCTCCTTCTTTAAGAACACATCCTGAGATGCAAAATACATTTGCTTAGCAAATTAAAATAATGAGATAATTCAATTAGCTTCTTTTTTAAGGAAGAAAGAAAAAAGGGTACATCGGGGATTATTGTAATACAGGAACAGGTCACACCACACAAAAGAGAACAAACCCAGTTGAAATAATGTTAAGGAGACTAATAATGAAGGAATGCACATTGAATCATGCACTTGCAAAGAAATTCACATGAAATAATAACTCGGGCGACATGTATTTTCAGTGGCTCCAGCCAACATTTCACTTTGAAAGTTGAAATTAATTAAATGACAGGAAAATATAGTGTATCTTTATTTCTGAGGACTTCCTCACGGCTGTTAGTGCATGTAAGAAAGAAGTCCAAATTAACATGTCACTGGTTAGGGGTCTCTATTCTTGGTTCCTGAGCTCGGAATTACAGCTGAGTAAATCTTTCAGCTCATTAAGGATTGGAAAGTAAAAGTTTTACAGGACCATCCTCATCAAAGTGACTGGACCCTCTCTACGGTGAAGAGAAGGAGGGAAACCATTTTCCTGCAGATAGGGGAGTGCAGAAAAGGCAGGGCGAGATGGGAGACAGAGGCAGGGAGGCGAGCTGTGAAAGGTCACAGGGGCAAGGCGCTCAGCCTCTGCGGAAAGCGCAAAGTGAGCAGGAGGAGAGCAAAGGAGGCTGGCGGCCGGCCTGCGCTCGCCAGGCGGGAGATGACGCTGCTCAGGGTCCCTGTGGAAGCCAAGGAGAGGACCCCCCCCCCCCGGTGTTACAAGTCCCCTGACTTTCCAACATGGGGAAAGGAAAGGCCCGGAGGAGATGTATTTAATGCCCTTAACTGAAGTCCAGCCGTGCAGAGGAAAAGCAGACGTGCGGCGCAGGCTCCCTGATTCCCACGGTCAGGTTATTTGAGCCTTTTCTCCTACTGCAAGGCCAGGTATTTTTATCTAAAACCTTCCCTGGACGGAAACGTCTGCATGCAGCCTAGGCCATGAATGCTCAACGAAAGCTCTTTGGAGCGGGGGGGGGGGGGGGGGGGGGGGGGAGGGGGGACCCTCCCACCGTGGGCCCGCAGCACCCGCCGCCAATGCCCAAGCACAGAAGCATGGGCTGCCCCGGCCTCGGGCACGGAGGCCCCTCCACTCACACAGAAAGGCTTTCCCACCAGCCCGCAGCCCCTCCGCCTTCCCCACCTCCCGAGTGCCCTGCAGTCACGGCCCGCAGAGGGGGTGAAATGGCTGTGCGAATGTTGAGAGACAGCCAGGCTTCTAGCAAGGTCAGTCACGCGGCAGACACCACACACAGAGGCAGACCGGGGCTCCCCCGGCCTGAGGGCCACCCTTCCCTCCACACACAGAGGCAGACCGGGGCTCCCCCGGCCTGAGGGCCACCCTTCCCTCCACACACAGAGGCAGAGCGGGGCTCCCCGGGCCTGAGGGCCACCCTTCCCTCCACACACAGAGGCAGAGCGGGGCTCCCCCGGCCTGAGGGCCACCCTTCCCTCCACACACAGAGGCAGAGCGGGGCTCCCCGGGCCTGAGGGCCACCCTTGCCTCTCGGGCTTCCTTTCCGCATGCAAACAGAACGGCCCATCACCTGCTACACTGAGAGGGGGGTTTGGATGACAGAGTTTGGACACACGCACGTTTTCGCTTGGAAAACCTCTAAAGTCTTGATTTTCCAACCAAGAAGGGTGGGCCTGACAGAAGACAGAGGCAGGAGATGGCACAGGTGAGCCGGCCCTGAAGAGCAGCCGGGGAAGCGCCGGGCCATTTTAGGTGGTACCCGGACCAACAAACCTCTGGTTAAAAATGAGAAAGCCCTTCCCTTGCCCTCACTCGACTCTCACATTAAAAACATCTTACAGGTTAGCAAATCTCCAGCAGAGGTGATGTAGCAAAGGACAGCTGTGAAGTAATTTTGATAATGATGAGAATAATAACCACACGGTAAGGTTCAGGGCTTTGCTGTTGCAGCTCCAGTGCTCCTGAATAGATAAAAGTGATTAAATACTCCTGATTATCCCTGACCAATATGTAATGGATTTACAGCCCTTTCAATTAGTCAGTATTTGCTTAGGACTCATTATTTCGTCTTTGGTTAAGTAATCAGCCCAGAGACTGCATGTTCTGTCTAATTCCTCAGAGCCAAGCGGGTGCAGGGCCCTGACCTTTGAAACGGCCATAGCTGGAAGGCAGGTCTAACCACCACCACCACAGCAGTTCCTTGGTTGCCTGGGTCCCCCCCACCCCCGCCCCCACCCCACCCCACCCCTCCTAGCTAATCCTAGTACCACAGGCCAGATCGATACCCTTTAGTTTGCTACTAATGTCCTCCCATCAAAATGGCCGATTCAGGAATGTGAATCTCTCACTTTCCCTCCCCACCTCCACTCCACCCCTTGCCCTCCGCCCTCTCCACCCTCTCCAAGAAGAGCAAACCAGCAACCACCACTGTGAATAAGAGAGGAGCCTTGTCCTGCCCCCCTGACACTGTAACTAATGTCACTCAGCATGGCGACACACAAGTTGGAGAATTGAAGAAGACCTGCAGCCTTCAGCATGCTACTGTGTTTTGAAGCATTAGCCTAAATAGACACATTCTCTGAAATTTTTACCATTCTCCAGGAATTTCCAGATGGACAATAAAATAGAAGCCTGGCTCCTCTGTAGAGTATACTGTCATCCGCCATGAGCGCCTGAGTCACCAGTGAATACCCACGTAGACCAACCAGAACATAAAACTGATGGCCAACAGGAGAGTATAAATCGTTAGTTTTAAAATGTTGCACATAGTTTATCCTCTCCTACAAGTGAGGAGGGTTAGCGTTTCCAGGGCCCTTCAACAGCGAGGACAGAACCTTTGCTTCCCACCTAACAGGCGCAGGCATGACAGCAGCCGCAAGCGCCCCATTGGTCGGCAGATCACGACCCCGCCCTCCGCGGACCGGGCCCTCGAGTTGCACCTGATACCTGGAGCCTGGACAGGCCCGGGGCAAAATGCTTTTCTTTCTTTCTTTTCTTCTTTGCTTTAAAGAAAATATTTTTTGAGTTTCAAGGAGACAGCTCTCACTAAGAGTGACATCAGCCGTGTTTACAGACCTGTACTCTTACAGCTATTTCCTCCGGTTGAAGTGACACTGTCTGGAGTCGCTCTCCTACCTTTTAGTATAAGTAGCAAACGTATTAACGTCTGCACTATCTAGGGAGCCTAGGCCCTTCTGAGTAAGGTTCATGGTTTACCTCTGAAAACACAAACCTAGTTCCTGGAATGGTAAGAGCTGGTGAAAGCTCAGTTGCTCATTACTTGTTGGAGTTCAACAGCGAAAACAGACACCTCATTGGAAAAATAAAACCCGTGTGCGCCTCTGTGACGCGCCAGGCGCGCATCGCCGAGCAGCAGGGCGGGGCCGTCTTAATCGCGACTTACTGTGAGGTGCTGGAAGAGCCACGCTCTCATGATGTTGGTGGCGACTTTGGGGAATATGCCTCTCTTCTTTTGGCGCTTTTTGTCCTTGTCGGGGTCGTCGTCGTCGCCCGTGCCCGGCGAGGCTACGCTGTTGTCTAAGCCGTCCCCTAGCAGGAAGAAGCGAGAGTGTGTCAGAGGAGGCGTAGCGAGCGTGCCCACAACAAGGCTCAGCTAATGATGAGCTCAGCTGAGCTTGTTGAAAGAAATCCATTAAGCAGGAATATGCTCTTTCATTAAAGTATAATTGGAGACACAAATATGTAAAAGACAAAATTAAACCAGGCCTCTTCAAATGTTAATTCTGTGTGTCTCACGCTCGCCCATATCATTAATTCAATTATAATCTGTGTGCTTGATGCAAAGCGGTAGCTCTCTGTCGATGATGGGACCCAGTGTGGGAAAACCTCCCGCCACCCTCCCGGCCTGGTGGGTCCCCGCGCCCCGAGCACAGACTGCCGGGGACTCGAGTCCGGCGCCGTGGAGTCCATACACGCCAGGCCGCCCACACAGGTGACAGGAGCCGTGTCGCCGTGACGGCACCAACACATGGCCCCTCCCACAGCTGTCACCTCGCGCGCACGCACACTCCCGCGCACACGCATGTGACCCGCGCGGCACATTTGCATGACAGGGAAACTTTTAGCTCTCCACACCACTGATCATTATGATGAAGGGGAAAGAAAAAAGAAGATACACATCAAGGTAGGGCGCTCGCTTAATCACAAGTTTCCATCAGCAGCTTTCTCTTCTGTGCTTTTCTCTGGCATTAATTGTGCATTAGCAAAAATCATTTACTTTTAACAGTCATACTTATTTTTTCTTGCCCTCTGGCAAAAATGCCTTGAAAGCCTGCCTGGAGGGCATCTAAATTATGTATCTGAAAAACTCTCTGGCAAGGCATTGCAGGACCCCTACTTTCTTAAAATTCATACGAGCACGTCTCCCTGTTTTGGGGAAGGCATCAATCAAGAGCAGCAATATAGGCCTCGTCCCTACATTAATATTTGAACTAATAACTTTAAAAAAAGGGAAAGAAACAAGATCCGACTTGTGGCATAATCAAATGCAAAATAAATGAAGAATTCGAGGACAGCACTGGGGCTTTATAGATGGCTGTGTTTTCCTTACACATCATTAGCCTGCAGCCACACGAAGGAGGGAAGCGGGGAAGTGGAGTTTATGCTCCCTGCTGGTGTTTAAGAAGCTGGGCTCCAGGAAGGACACGTGGGAATTGCACTGGGATGGGGTTTTTGTTGTTGTTTTGGGGTTGGGTTTTTTTTTTGGTAATTTAAGAATAGATATTCGTTAGCAGTAAATGCCATAAATCCCATGCTAAGTAAAAACCTTGTCTAGGAAAGCCTAAAACAATAAACTCTGTGCTCAGTCTAGCCTGAGCGGGATGCGCGGAGCTTCCTGAGGCCACTACAGCTCCACCAGCTCACTCCCAGGCCAGACTGTGCCACAGCACAGACTTCCTGCCCACAGGGTCACAGGCCCCCCAACTTCTGGGTCTGCATGGCAGGCCGGCCTGTACCTGTTCTTTTCCTTCTCACCAAACTTCCCTCCCTACCCCCAACCTCCTCTGACCAGAGAAGCAGAAAAACCACAGCAAAGAGCTGGCAGATTAATTTTATTGACATTTCCATTTTCACTGCAATGCGATACCCTCCATCACATGGAAGAGATGACCCTCACTATTTACAGACTGACAGGGCACTTCATTACAGCCGCCCTGCCCCAGGGCAAAGCAGCGCCTTCCATCTGCCCAAACACTAGAGCATGACCCTGAAGTTGCTGTTCTCTTTTTCTTTGCCTTCTGTTATGATAAAAAAAAAAGGGGGGGGGAAGGGGGTAGGATAGGGAGAGAGGGAGAGAGAGAGAGAGAGACAGGGAGAGGGAGAGAGGGAGGGAGATAGAGAGAGACAGGGAGAGGGAGAAAGGGGGGAGAGAGGGAGAGAAGGGGGGAGAGAGGAAGGGGAGGGAGGGAGAGGGAAGAAGAAGGGGAGGAGTCGAGATACTCAAAGAACAAATCAATGTACAGAAAACAAAAGGCATTTGACTTTTGAATACTATCGAGCCTAGTCTTCATCTGTCTCCCCTCCCCGCACACCCATGTACACGGGGGGGGGGGGGGGGGCTCCTGTACAACCCCCCCCCACACACGCACTTGCACAACCCACGCTCACAGGAACGGTACACGTGCACGCACTTCCCACCATGCCGGGGGAACTGCTGCCAGGCAAATTCTCGCCCACACTAATGGCTTCTGACTGCTCCCTGGCAACCCTGCGTTTTAACCTGGGTGGACAGCCTCTCCAAAACACAGGCACGGGAGCAAGCTCGTCAGCTGCTCTGAGTCACAGATGGAGGCGGCCATTAGGAGCCGGGCACTGGGCCTTGGGGATCTGAGGTGCTGTTCTGTAGCCTAAGGCAATTTTGAAAAGCAGTACCCGGAGATGAGGAAAAAAAAAATCTACCCTGCAAGTGCAAGTTTGAAGTCAGTCAGTCAGTCAGTCTGTCTGTCTGTCTACCCACCATGGATAGAGACGTCTTTGTCTCTCAATGTAAAACCTACGTGGCTATCTGAATGTACATATCAGATGATGTATGTATGGAGAAACTCTTCCGCCAGTGCCGTCTAAATATAAAAACACACTCTGTAAACAATGCCTGTGTGTATATATTTCTTCCTAAGCACATATGGTTTCTGTGTATATGTTTAAGCTGAAATTGTCAGGATTTTGTTAAAATCTCATTTAGCGTTTTTGATAGATTTTTGAATACATTTACTTTCAAAGGTTAATGACTTAATTGAAGGAAGTTCAACCAAAAAAGGCATTTACCTTTTTAACCCAACCAATGACCTTCAAAATGAAAGACAGCATTTCCATGGTGCATTTTCTCTCATTTAAAAGCAAAGAGTTGATAATGCCTGCCGACTATATGATTCACTATATTTAGCTCAACAGAAAACATACCGCTAGCCTGAGCATCCAGTGATGACTGACTTAAATTGGAGGAAGGGGAACATTACATGAATTTTAATGTAAAGCAGTCCATTTTATATAAATGTTGTGAAATATCTGAATTTAAATCCATGTGACAAATAATTACAAACAAAAAATATAAGTAGTTTTATACTGACAAGTAGACACTAAACAGAAGGCCTTTAATATCAGCATTCAGACTTCTATAAAAAGAGGAATTTTCCACTCCCAGAGTACTGCTGGTTTCTGTCCCATGGACTATGAACCAACTTCAGTCTGGAGTACTCACAGAGCTTAAAGGAAATTTGTGAAAGGCGACCGTGCTCCACAGTCTAGCATGCAGCGTGCCGAGGACGCGGCCGGGCAGCGGCGGCCCTGCGGGGCTATTGCATTCGTGTCCAGGCCGAGGGTGCGCAAGATGGCTGGCACACGTGCCTGGTGAGTTCGTGCCCTGCACAGGCGGGGTTTACCAGTGCGAGCGCGCGTGCATCTCTGAGCAGGACAGATGCAGGGGGGCAGGGCCTGCTTTTGTGCCCAGAGCGCTCCGCACCTCCAGGCCTCAGCAGAGCGGGGGCACCGCCCGCCCGCGCTGGCTGGCGAGCCAATGCCTGCGCCCATCAATGAGCGGATGCGGGGCCCTCCCCTCTCTTTGAAAGCCGTCACCGGGGAGCTGCGCTCCTGCGGTACCTAAGGCTCTTTCTGGAGTAGCAGCGCTGTCTGTAGTGCACACTCGCTCCTAAACATGCCCGCGTGGTGCTGCTTTGAAGACCTCGGTGCCCACGAGCGCCTGTCTGAGCAGCTGCCAACGGCCACTCCTCCAGCACAGCCTGCGCCGAGGAGACACGGAAGACGCACCGTGCGCGTTTCCTTTAAAAGGCCCAGCATCCCTTCACCGGAGGCACCTCCTAAGTTTCAGCCATGGTACTGAAATTAGATGTAGTGGGGCATTATAGATGTGACCACGAAACCAAGTACTCAAGGCGCATGACAGATCAATGGGAAGAAGATGAAGTGCTCAGGGGAGATTGTTACGGACACAGGACCAAGGCCTCACCTTAGACCCAATGAATGAAAACAGCTTGGAGCACAGACCAGGAATTGGTATTTTTAGCAAGTTCCTTGGGTTTGCTTATGCAATCCTCCTGGCACTGGTTCTTTAACTGACTTTTGGAAGCCATTCAAGTAGATGAGCTAACTGGAAATGAGGCACAACCTCAGGAACATTAGGTAGTCAACATTCTACTTTATTCCCCTGGATGGGCTAGGCAGTCGGGATCTATGGGATTATCTGCCCACCTGGGGCCATGGGGCATGTCGGGGAGTCCTGGCGTCCTGGCCATCATCCTGTTCTTCTAGCAGTGAGAAGAAAACAGAAGCAAAGAAGGTGTCCACTGCTGGTTCCCAAAATGAGACTAATGGCTTCAGTGTCAGCTAAGAAACTCTGAGTAACGCACACTCTCAGTCCAGCCTAGGATGAGAATGGGCTAGGTCTGGGACCCAGCACACTGAGCCATCAATCTCGATTTAACCCCCAGCTCTCAAGGAAGTCACAGACAATTCCCGCAGCAGAGGAGGCCACAGGCAGAGCCCAGTGCAGCTTGGTAAGCAGTTTCGGCACACATCTTCCTAAAAGAGCACTGTGGACAGACAGGCCAGTTAAGGAATGCTAAGTCCTGAGGAGCCACCTGCGCTCAGGTGTAGCTAACACCCTCTACCCACTGCTCTGCACCCCATGAAGCGACATGGAACCTGAGAGAGGCCCCTCAGATGACCCGTGACCCAAATCCCGCCACCCAGCCCTCGGTCACAAAGCCCACCAGGCAGAAAACTCTCGTGCCCTGGTCCACTGCCCCAGTTCACTCAGCCAAAGCCAGGTCTCTATTTAGATATCAATTTCCTACCATAGGAATAAGGAAATGATAAAACGTGTTAGGATGAGTCTAATGCGCCGAGCACCATGAGGAGGTGGCCATTTTCCTATTTCATTAGAAACACAGCGGTCACCTAAAAACAAGCAGTCATTTACAGTGAGGCAACTGAGGTCAGGACGTAAATCCTCACTGAAGATTGTACAACTCTGCATGGCCACGGGTAAACCACACTGTAAGCTATCATTTGCTTTCCTGAGCAATACTTTGTCTGAACCCAATTGTCAATGACAAATCACAGAAAGCCCTGATCCTCTAAGAAAAGATCTAAGTACAGAGAGAGGAATAGGTTTTAAGAGTCCAGTCGTGGAGCCGATTCAGTTGACCTCAAATAGAAACATGCAAACTTTTCTCTTAGTCAGCCAGTGACTACAAGGGCTTCATATCGAACCAGTAGAGCGAGACTCCTGGGAAGTTTATCAGCACAGTACAAGAGTGAAGACCCTGGCGCGGGCCACACGGGCAGTCTGAGAGACAGAGATGCCGCACATCGGAGAACCTCCTGTCCGTAGTCAGGAGCTCATGAACTAGGACGCTGTTGCCACACAATACTATCAAATATCTCACAGAGCTGTAACAAAAATCATTTTCTCCCCTCCCCTTAGTCCACTTTTTAAAACACGGCTAACATTTCTGTGACATCTGAAAACTCCAAAACCACAGTATCGGAAACTAGCCTCTCAAGCATATGTCTCCAGAGGAGGTAATGAGGATAAATTAAATGTAGTTTAGTTGTGAGTATTTAGATTTCATGTGGGTAAGCTGGTGGCACATTATTGAATCATCATTTCTTCCTTTGGACCAAGTTTAGCGGTTCAATAAACTTGTATAAGATGTATGCTCATGCGAGGACCCAGCCACACGTAGGGCATTACGAGTCAAGCCGCCGGGGAGACGCCGGCACGGCCGCGCTTACTGCTCTGCCCGTCACCACGGAAGATGCCCCGTGACGGGTGAGTGGATCACACACATGTGGTGCATACACACAACAGAATTTTACTCATTCGTTGGGAAGAATCAGGTTATGTCATTTTTCAGGGAAATGGATGGAACCAGAACAAATCATGCTCAGTAAGGCAGGCCAAGCTCAAACACAAATGGTG
The DNA here is from genome assembly GCF_023159225.1 of Perognathus longimembris pacificus. Taxonomy (NCBI): domain Eukaryota; kingdom Metazoa; phylum Chordata; class Mammalia; order Rodentia; family Heteromyidae; genus Perognathus; species Perognathus longimembris. The sequence continues at coordinate 34,223,100 of NC_063183.1, read as the reverse complement.
TGGGTGGAAGCTAGATCTGAACTACAAGTGGATAGCCTATACAGGTCTCTAGGCACTCACAGACAGACAGTCCAACCAACGGAGGACACCCTTTGGGGAGGAGCCCAAAGGCATAGCTCCTCTCAACATCCAAAATATTATTTATAGAAATGGATTCTGGGAAATGGAAACATGTTTTTTGTTGTTGGCAGGGGTAGTGGTGACAATGCTATGTGTTTTGTTTTTATTTATTTATGTCTTGGAGGGGGACAAAACAGGGGCACAGAAAGGGAGGGAGGGTGAACAAATGCAGTCATGATATTCAGGGTACGCTATGGGAAATGACCTATGTTACTTGTAGGCACAGGCAGGAGGGGAAACCTGGAGGAAGGGAAAGGAAGGGGTGGCATTGGCCAAAAAAGGAACGTACTCGTTACCTGACTTAAGCAATGGTGACCCCTCCGTATAGCACCTTAAATGAAAACAATAAAACTATATTTAAGAAGAAAAACTAAAGGCTGGGAATATGGCCTAATGGTTGAGTGCTTGCTTTGCATACTTGAAGCCCTGGGTTCGATTCCTCATCACCACATATATAGAAAAAGCCAGAAGTGGCGCTGTGGCTCAAGCAGCAGAGTGCTAGCCTTGAGCAAAAAGAAGCCAGGGACAGTGCTCAGGCCCTGAGTCCAAGCACCAGGACTGGCAAAAAAAAAAGAAAGGAAGGAAGGAAGGAAGGAAGGCTAAATAAAATTTATGTTCAATAACTAATGATTGCTAAATCTCAGAGCTGAGCTTTCTTTCTTCCTTCTTCAAGCAAGAGCAACTCGTAATTACATTCAGTATAATTTTTCCTTTTTGTAATCTACATTTACTAATTTCATAGACAGATGCTAGACAGATATCAACATGTTCCAAGCAGCCAATTTCCAAAAATTAAGTATGTTCATGAATATATAGCTATCTATATGTGTTATATATTACAAACCAGTATGTATAAGTTAAGCTGTACCTTTAAAAAATGCATCAACTTATATAAAAGTGTTAAAATGTTTGGAGAATATTTCTGCCTGCAGGCAAATATAAGTACACATACATATACACAAATTCATACAGTTCTTAAAATGCTTCTATTTAGTGTTAAATAGGTATTTCCACACCAGTTCTCTATCTTAAGAACATGCAGAAAATCAACTCCAGCCAAACTCTTACCACTTTCATCATAACTACAAGTCACTTAGTACTTGCAGTGTTCCCATCCTTATGCAGTCTTTATAATTAATCAATCATCACTACTATCTATTCCAAGTTGCAGATAAGGAAACTGAGACTCAGAGGAGTGGTCCAAAGCGGTTCAGTGAGTGGCAGCCTGGCCTTGTTCCTCAGGCCGCCCTTGTCTCCAGGCTCACAACTTTGTCCCCCTGGCTGCTGGGAGAGGGAGAAGACCCCTTCGCTTCACCACAGAAGAAAGGAAACCACGGGAGTGGTGCCCTGGCTCAAAGGAGTTGAGCTCGGGCCTTGTGCAAAGGAGCTCAGGGGCGGCGTCCAGGACCTGAGCTCAAGCCCCGTGACCGACAGGAAAAAGAAAAAAAAAGGAAAGAAAGAAAGATGAACCCAAAGAAAAAGGCCAGTATATTCACAGCTCATTCACATCCCAAAGAAATATTGGGTGGCGGTACCTTTAAAAATAAATGTCAACCAATAACTAGGAAGATACATATTTTCACAAAGTATCTATTATCTATAAGGGCATATTTACTTCCCATGGATCTAAATCTCAAATTAAGTATGATTATAAAACAAGAACATCTGTTGAATTTAAAACCTTTCTCTAAGTGAAAGGAATCTTCCTGCTCCATGCCTTCAGTCCTCTCTACTTCTCTTTCCTTTCTTCTTTGGCAGTAAACTCTTCTTCAACCTTCAAAATCCAGTTTGTTTTCAAAGAATCTCCTGATTTCATTAACATAGTTATTGCACTTTACTTCTTATAATATACTTGTTATAATATACTTTGTAATATATAATATTACATATATAATGTACTTTATATAGAATATACTTTATAATTTTCTTTTCTGTTTTCAATTTCTGTATTCACTAATTTCTCTGCTTATAAATTTTTGCAAAATCAGACTTGTGACTTACTCATTTTGAATTCAAAGTTCTAGCACAGAGCCAACACTCACATGTTAGTGGAGTGAGTGCATTACTGACAGGAGCTACTTTTTTTAGGGCCTGAAGAGACTAGAATCTGCTCTGGACAATGTGCTAGGAAGGAGATTTACCAAGCCCGGGCCTCGCTGCGTGGACTCCCAGCTGGCGTCCGTGGGCCTGCACGGAACCAGGCTCTGTGCTGGATTGTGGACAACCGTGGTCATCCTTCGTAGAGTCTGGGACCCGTGTGTGCGTTAGTTGTGAAAACCGTGTTGCACCTCCAATGTGGGCTATTAGGAACATCACAGTTCAGGAGAAAGCCCACCCCGCCGCAGAGCTTCAGCGCACAGGACGCTCTTCATTTCTGTCTTTTTTCTCTTTTCCGTAGGAAACAGGATCCAAATGTACCGAGAGTCAACGGATGTGTTTTCGAGGTGGCTGTCAGGGAGGACCTCCCAAGCTTTACTTAGGGCACCCCACTTTAAACCTGCATCTGGATTTCCCATGGGAGGAGAGAGGAAGGGACCGGGGCAGAGGGCAAAGGGGGAGGGGGACGGGGAGAGGGGGGACAGGAGAGGAGGGAGAGCTGCTGTTTCTGTCTGACAGCCTTTCAGAATATAACCTTGCACAGCTTGCTTTCCGAGAACCACCAGCAAGGCAAATCTTTTTCCACCAGCATTTTTTTTTCAGATCAGATCAGTTGGGGGGTGTTGGCGGGGGGGGGGGAAGAGGCTGGATGCCCCGAAAGAGGGCGAGCCAGGGAGGGCCGGGCAGGCCGAGGGACCTGCTAATGACTCATCTCTTTTACTCTCCTGCTGTGCCTGACTGTCTGGACAAGTTAAAGTGAAAATTCCCCGCGATTTCTCAAGTGACTAGTCCATGGCCCACAAGCACGGAGGGAAGCAGAAAACACAAAGTACTTTGGTTTCCACGCAACGTTTACTATCTGTGTGGGTTTTCCAACATTCAAGAGGGGACGTTGACCCAGGCTGCTTTTCTTCACCCTCAGAAAGCACTGAAACAAGGAGACTCAATGGCTTCCTCGGGCTTCCAAGCCCCCACGCCCAACACCCCCACACACCCCTGGGAAGGAGCAGAAAGGGAAAAAGGGGGGATTTTATGCTCCTTTCTCTCCAACTTTTCAGGCGGTATAAGCAGCATTTAGCAAATTCAGCCCCAAATGGCTCCAAATGCTCAGAGCTGCAGGGGCTCATTCTTTGTTATCCTCTCTCTATTTACACAGGATTTACGGGCTCTCCACTGAAGAGGCCCAGTGTAGCCGCTGCAGCCCCAGACTGTGGCTGGGCTTTGCCTCACCACCCCCCCCCCCCCCCCCCCCGCCACCCCTGCTCTGGAGGCTGGGGGCAGGCAGGGAGACCTGGAGAGGGCCACAAACCGCCCCCCCCCCCCCAGGCTGTGGCCAATGCAACCTGGCTGGCGCAGGCAGCCCTGGAACCGGCCGGCCAGGGAGCTGGATGGACTAAGCTTCCAGGAGAGAAGCAGAAACCCAGCCAAGGCTGAGCAAATGTGTGTCCAGAGACAAATACCACGCACTTTACAAGCTGCATCTATAGGATAGCGTGGAACACGGTGGGGGAAGAAAAAACTCAGACTGCAACTTGGATGAAAATCACTTCACCCACTGGTTGGAAAAATAAAGTGTAAAAACAGACAGATGGACACATATGCAAATGTGGCTGTGTTTTAGGCTTTAGCTGGCAACGTGAGTGTCGTAGTGCAGTATTTTCCATATCATGTTGAATCCTGTTAACTGTTGAACAGAAACATCCTCATACTGGTCTTTGACCAAATCGTTCCCCTCAGTTTACCCACTAGGAGCCATGAAATGCCTTTGTTTACTGACTGGAACGCTCTAATCCTTTATCACAGAAGTGAGCTTGTAACACAGAGTCCACTCACCTCTGAAATGTATCTTTCACATTTCATTCACTCTCCTTTGAAATGTATATGTATGTATGTATGTATGCATACTGTGTATATATATGGGGGAGTTTTATTATATTCTTACAAATTTTTAAAGATTTTAAGAAAAAATATCTACTCTCCTTAGTCTCCCACTGAGTTCTCTAAGGGACACTGACTGAATCCAGTAGAAAAGCAAGTTGCCATCATAATTCAGTAGATTGCTAAATCTCTGAGGTGCAGGATAAAGGACTGTACTTGTTACCCAGTTACCTGATAGGCACATATAAAAGTAGAGAGTATGTTGGGAAGTTATTCACAGTACATCATAATAAAGCTCTGCTGGGTACTCTAATGATTCATTTTTAGTGATCTCTCAAGTGCCCTTCTGCACAGTTAACACTCAGGTTTTATTAAGGAAGAAAGCAGGGACAAATGTCCACTCAAGTCCCAGCTCTCAAATTTGACTCTCCTTGCCCTGCTCTGCCTACAGTTAAAGCTTTCTGAATGCGCAGCCGGCTCCCCAGAGTGGTGTTTTAGCTAACAGAGTTCACAGTCTTTCAGCCCCAATCGCATTCTAGGAATGTGCCCGATACCATCTCCCTCGGTGACACAAAGAACCAGCACAGAGACCCAGGAAGACCCAGCGATCAAGTTACTGTGGCCCAGAATGCCCCTCTTGGAGGTTAATCTTTGAACCAGTAAATGTTCTAATTAGGAGTCTTGAAGTTGGGCCCAGGCTGGCCATTGGGGGGGGGGGGAAGATCCCAAAGAGAAGCATGAATGGATCACATCTCTTTTACCTATTGGCTGACACCAAGGTCATGGCTTCTATGAACAATTATACAAAAATTAGTTATTCTGATGAATGGGCCTCTCACCCCCAGCTCCTCCAGAGGAAAAAGGTGGTTGGAGAGAAATGTCTTCTCAATTTCCCTTAGCTATGTTTCAGTACAAATTGCGAAAGTTATGCAAATAACTATTTTGGCACCTTTGCTAGAGGAAAACATTATTAAATTATGCTCTAAGTATTTTGTCTGCTTTAGTAATTACTCTCATGTAACTGTAAATATAAATAGCTGTTATTCTGTTTAAATTTTTAATCATGCAAAATATTGTCACACAAAATGTCCTTCTGTTGCAGTCTAACTGGGATTTTCTTTTTTAAAATATCCATATTTAACTGGAGTGGACTATATATAGCATTGTGAAGTGTCTAAGGAAAAATAGTTAACATCTCTGAATCAACAAGTCTTTTAAGGAAAAATATGGACCTCCTATTGAAAAAAATATTTTCTACAAAAATCATTAATATCAAATGTATTTTAAGCATTTTATGCTAAAATTGGGGTACACTTAATCTGCCTTCAAGACTGTATTAACTAAATCAGAACTACAGGTCACAGCTACACTGTTAATATCCTCATCATTAACCACAAGGCCTTAGATCTTACTGACTCTTAGCATATTGTAATGTTAAATGAAACATTAAATTTGATAGCAAGCATCATAGAAAAGCAAAGTGCAGTATCTTCAGCAGAAATTATTTCCTTAATTACACTTCTGGAGCCTTGCTTCATTACAATATTTTTACTCAAAACAAAAATAGGAAGAGCAATGGTGTACTACAAGATAGCTGATGAGTTTGAAATCCTCAGATTTTTTTTATGAATTTATAGCAGCAAATATTACTTCAAGTACTAAAATAATAAAAGCAAAAAGGTTTTTATAATATTTCCCCTACTCTGTCAATTACTGTAAAATAAACAGAATAGAATATTTTAAAGTACAACTTTGAAGCCAACAATGTTAAGTAATGGCCCAAAATCCCACAATAACCTTTCATGCCAAGGGAGAAGATAACTACCTCTATCGAAATGGTAATGTTTACTAAGACAACAAGGTCGAGATCTCTCTCAGTGTTTCCTATGGAGGGCTTTTAGAAAGAGCCACAGCTCCATGTAGATGTTAAGATCAAATAGCACTATGAAGCTGATGATAGATTTTTTTAAGTGGGTCTTCCTCTCTCTTCCCCCACTCTCCCCTCTTCCCTCTTTTTGTCTCAAGATAAAAGCCCAAGACTGGCTCAAACTTCTGATCTGGCTGAGATTACAGTGCTGTAATCTCAGTGCTGAGATTACAGGCATGTGTCACCACACCTAGCAAGTGAGGACTTCTTTAAAATATCAAATTTGGAGTTTGTAACATTTAGAAAGTTCTATCTTATGTATTTTTTTCAAAGAATATTTTCACACAAGTTTCTCGATTTAATTCTAGATTTTTTAAAAAGAAGTTCATGAATGAAATTACTAAGTTAAAAAAATAACACTTATGCATTTAGGCATGTTATGATTGTTTTAAATGAGTCTAGGGTTAGCTGGGCACCAGTGGCTCAGGCCTGTAATCCTAGCTGCTCAAGGCTGAGATCTGAGGATTGCAGTTCAAAGCCAGGTCAGGAAGGAAAGTCAGTGAGGCTCTTCTCTCCAATTAACCACCAAAAAGCTGGAAGAGGAGCTGTGGCTCAAGTGTTAATACTCTAGCCTTGATCAGAAAAGGCTCAGGGACAGTGCCCAGGCCCTGACTTAAGAGTAAGCGTGGCTTTGTAACATAATGCAAACAGCAACCCTTGATACTGTATACTGTAGGTAAGTAGGTAAGCAGCCATGGGGAGATAAATAATGTACCTGCTTAATAATAAGATAGCACACATGCAGCCTATGTACTAAAGAACCACAGCCATTTGGGCCCATCAGAAGGACTTCACATGCGCTGGGGTGGGTGCCTCACACCTATAATCCTAGCTACTCAGGAGGCAGAGAGCTGAGGATCCTGGTTCAAAGCCATCCAGGCAAGAAAAAGACTCATCTCTTACCTCCAATTAACATACACACACACACACACACACACACACACACACACACACACACACACACACAACTATGAAATCCCCTGAAAGAAGAGTTTTGGCTCAAGTAGCAGAGTGCTACACTTGACCAAGAACAAGCTCAGGGACAGTTCTCAGGCCCTGAGTTCAAGCCCCAGGACCAATATAAAGATAAAGTACACACTTAAATTGGAAAATGACTGCTCATGGTTATGAGGTTTCTTCTGGGGTGGTAAAAACATTCTAAAATTAGTCATGTTGATGATTGCACGGCTCTGTGAATATACTAAAAGAAAATCAAGCTGTAAAATTACCATGGGTGTCTTGTGTACCATGTGAATTATATCTAAAAAAAGCTACTACATTAAAAGGGGGACCTACTGTTCTCTCCCAACACAAAGCATCTGAAAAAAACTGCCACAGTCTTATAGCTAAATTGAAGGTGCCCATAGTCCTTTGTGGATTGTTTCACAACAATGTGACTTCAAGACCATCTATGTCATCTTAGCGCATTACATACGGACAAACATATGTAGTCCAAACATCCAAGACAGATTTTATTTTGTTTATGTTACAAAGATATGCACTATGGAAAAATGTTTTGTTTTTCTTTTTGTCAGTTGTGGGGCTTGAACTCTAGCCTGGGCTAGTACTCTACCACTTTGAGCTACAGCGCCCCTTCTAGTTTTCTGCTGGTTAATTGGAGATAAGAGTCATACAGACTCTCCTGTCCCGGCTGTCTGTGACGGCATCCTCAGATCTCAGCCTCCTGAGTGGCTAGGATTACAGGCATAAGCCGGCTGTGCCCAACTAGATTGATTTTTAAACTAAAGTTAATCCTCTACTCTCAATTGTATCACATCTTAGCAGAATCCTAGGCTCAATTATTTATTCTTTCAAGGCTTATGCTCAAAATAATTCCAGAAGACTTTCATAGACACACACACACACACACACACACACACACACTCCTATGCTTCTTCTACTCAACTACTCAAAAACCATGTCCTTTATTTATTTTCCTTATCATTCTTGGACCTTTGTATAATGTTATGGGTGTAGATTGTGTGTAAGCTTTTAATGAACAAATGGCTAAATGACTCATTTCTTGGAGTATGCTTTTGAGCTTTATGGCTTTATATCTAAAGTTTGGAAACAGGGCTGTCTCAAATGTTGGTCTCTAAGAGTTGAAAATTGGCCATACAGTTGATGTGTCATAAATTTCAAACGCACTAACTTGTAAGATGCATTCCACAGGAGAAACAACTTTAAACAGACGATGAACGGAAGGCCCTTGTCTGGAGCAGTGTGCACACAACAGTTCACCTTCCTTTTCCACGTTGGTGTCTTCACTGTGTGTCTCTAGGCAGCCAAGCTGCTGTTTCTCTCTACTGGAGACTCACTCCTAATACAGCCCTCTATCCTGCCCACTGACACTGACACACACACACACACACACACACACACACACACACACACACACACACGGTGAGAAAACGGTGGGAATGAGAATAAGAAGTATGAGGTCTGAAACACAACGGGGCTGTTACCGACTTCCCAGATCTAGTTCTGAACCTCAGTTTCCATAGCTATAAAGTGGGGGGAACTCACTGTACATACCTGAGAGGCTGAGAAAAGCAAATAAAATCACAAGTGTAAGAGCTGTTTGCACTTCCTGCTTGGTACCAACCGTGTGGGGTTTGCACAGCCATGTGGCCGCCTGCGACACCAGTGTGGACAATGAGGAGTGCCGCAGTGTGCCGCAGACACCTGTGTGGACAATGAGGGGTGCCGCAGACACCTGTGTGCACAATGAGGGGTGCCGCAGACACCTGTGTGCACAATGAGGGGTGCCGCAGTGCGCCTCACCCCCCCCCCCCCGGCCACACTGCCGCACATCAGGAAGGACTAAACAAGCGAAACGCCGCACGCCACATGGCAACGCCATTCTGCTACATAGGGGACAAACACAAGGACTACTGTGGATTTGTAAACATGCTACGTTCTAGGAGAAGCAAACAAATGCTTAATTACCAAGAGCAGATCCGCTATTGCTTGGGGATACGCGTGGGACTAGAAGGGGCAGAGGAAAGTCTGTCCGTTATCTTGACGTGATGCGTCTTGTATATGAACAACTTGTATAAGTGAAATGTGCCACTTTGAACGGCTACGGCGCCATATATAAATCACGCTTTAGTAAAGCTGATACCAGATACTGCTAAGGAAACTATAGGTAAATCTCCAAAAACCTGTTGCTTGGCACGAAAGCATGGCTGGCGGGAAGAAGAGCATGTGAAGCAGAGGTCGTGGGGGGCTCCCCGGGCTTCGAGGGGCAACCCCAGCTACTCCGGAGACTGAGGTCTAAGGACCGAGGTTCTAAGCCAGCCAACGCAGTCGAGTCCGTGATCCGCTATGTCCAATTAACCACCTAAGAAGCTGGAGGCGAAGCACGAGCCGTGAGCATGAAAGCTCAGGGCCCGGCATGAGTTCAAGTCTCAGGATGGGAAATTTTTTTTAAAAAAAGCAACTCAAATGACACCGGCACGCAAGGCCCTGCCTGTTAGCTAACAAAACGGGAACTGGGAAGAGTAAGAGTTTGCTTCGTGAGGAAGGAGACAGGGTTTCTGCTCTCAGCGGGCTTGCTCCCAGCCGTGGGGGAAGCCAGCCCTCGGGTGAGCTCCGACCCGAGGGCCGCCACTCCCCGTGCTGACGCGGCGCACTTCCAGAGCCTGGTCACACTAGGCTAGGGAGTCATTCTTCTCAGTGATAAAGTCGGCAAATGCACTCTTGAGAAGATAACAAATTAAAAACCTGCTGACTCCACACCGCTGGAGTGAGGAATTCACTGCTGACCCAGTACAACACAATTGCTACCACCAGTCAGTAATCACTGAAGAGGGGCCAACTCCCCTTCGCAGTGTGAAACTGTTCCTAAAGCAGAGGGTCTCAGCACAGGTCAGTGAGAACCACCCGACTTCCACCACACAGGTCAACTAAAATTGGTACTGACTTTCTTGACTGTTTATAAACTGAGTCTTACTGTGTGTGAAAATGGAAAGACTCCAAAGCAAATTGGGAATTTCCCAAAGTATATTTAAATGACCAAAAATGTCAAAAGAACTTTCTAACCTAGAAAATCCATTTAAAAAACGTATTTTACCCTGGCACTGGTGGCTCACACCTGCAATCCTAGTTACTTACTCCTTAGGCTGGGTCTGAGGATCACAGTCGGAAGCCAGCCCAGGTAGCGAAGTCCCTGAGAGACTTCTCTCCAATTAGCCACCAAAAACCCAGAAGCAGAATCATGGCTCAAGTGGTAGAGGGCCAGCCTTAAGGGGAAAAGCTACAAGACAGAGTCCCCCAGCCCTGGGTTTAAGCCCAGGACCAGCACAAAAACAAAAAGCAAAAAACAGCAAGTATTTCAGACCTAAAAAGTTTTTACTAAATTATGAGTTATTGTGTAGTTGATGGGCTCTTATGGTAGAAAGTAGAGTTGACATCCTCCATACGTCAACCAAACGACCTCAGGAAAATACTTTCTGAGAGGCTCCTGTCACAACTCGGAAATGCCAAGGTCTTGGATAAAAATACCTCATATTTACACAATTGCTTTTCAGCTTTGAATTATTTTTTTCAACAGTTTATTACCACAACAAAGATAAGAGCCTCAACATGATTCTATCCAATCAACAAATAAAGGCAACAAACAAAGTGTTTGGATGAATATTTGTTTCACCTGAAATATTTCCCATTACCCATGGTCTTTGAGGATTAATCAAACCACCTGAAATTGTCAATATTTCACTATTTTTGATCCACCACAATGACTCTTTCATGAAACAATATTTTCAGTTTTACTGTATAATCTCACTCTTAAAAATATTTTTCTGGGCTGGGAATATGGCCTTGTGGTAGAGTGGTTGCCTCCCATACATGAAGCCTTGGGTTCGATTCCCCAGCACCACACGTATAGAAAAAGCCAGAAGTGGCGCTGTGGCTCAAGTGGTAGAGTGCTAGCCTTGAGCAAAAAAGAAGCCAGGGACAGTGCTCAGGCCCCGAGTTCAAGCCCCAAGACTGGAAAAATATATTTTTTCCATTACTGTCTGCATATTTGATACATGTATGGCAATTCTAATAAGTCCTATCCTAGCAAAAGACAATGACTTTACATGGAAGACGTGCCAATGAACAATTAGGATGAAGGAGACTTGGTGTGTTTTTAAATAGAGATGTGAAGAGAAGCCTATTTATGATATTTAGCAAAAGGAATTATTTCTGTCAATTCTAATTTCAGACTTCGACAATAGTCATTAGCATTGAGAAATGATTAGTGTACATTCTGTTATGTGTCTCTGAAGAAATTTTCACTCTAGATGTTTTCTTTAATAATGGCATTAATGCAAAATAATGGTTACCGTGCCATTTGTTCTCTTCCTGACAGCATGCTAGGACTTTACACATGCATGTGAGCACATCGGATCCTCTCCGTGCTCTCGGATTCGACGGTGACCTTTACCTGACAGGGGTGAGGCTCCCTGGAGCTCGGGCGACTGTCCAGTGTGTCACAGTAGGCCAAGTGGCAGCTACGTGGACCACAGCAACCACGTCTCACAACGGCTGTCCCGAGCCCGGGGACCTCAGCGGTCCACAGTGTCCCGTCCTGAAGGCCCCCTCCCACGAGCCGGACCCGACGCCCCACTGGGTGGCGCCTTTCACATTTTTGTCATTAACCACAGACAAGAGATTTACGTTGGACCATGAACGTAAAGATGGGACAACAGACGGGCTCCGAGCCCGGAGAGGAGACTCTGAGCTCGCACGGCACCGGTTCCTGGCGTCGCACTTCAACAGAAAGCACCCAAGAAACAGCTCTGCCCGGACGGAGCTGAGGACTGCGCCACTGCCTCGCGCACGGGGCCCCACCCCACTCCACCCCACTGTCTTCCTTCCACACCCAGCCTCACCGCCAACGGCCTTCCTCTGCTCCTGCCCGCGTGCGGCACCAGGGCTCCGCTTTGGAAGCCCAGGCCTCAGCCTTGCTGGGGCTGTGCGACTGATTCATCTCACTGACAAAAACGTGCTACAAGAACCCGGACCACGGAGGCGGGGAAGGCCCTCCTTCCCCAGGAACAAACGCCTCTTTCTGATCTGTCTGAGGGCCCTGGTGGCTTTTCTTCCCTCGCCAAGGTTCAGTAAGTCCTGCACGCGGGGCGTGGTGAGCGAGGGGCAGGTTTGCAAGGCCGCAGCTCCACCCCTTTCATTACCATGGACTCAGCTAGCAGTTATCTCTACCAAAAAAAAAAGAAGAAGAAGAAGAAGAAGAAGTAATTGGTCCCAGCGGTTTTTTAGGTGCTGTGCAAGTCTTAAAAATATTATTAGCTCCCATGATGATCTGCTAGCCCTCCCCTACCCCAGCCAGCAGACTAGGACTTCCAAATCACATATCATAATTGACATAAAATATCTGCCCCATCAGTGAATATCTTTATTAGCATCAAATCACTCACAACTAGTGTTCCTCAATGTTATTAAACATAACTTGTTCTAGGTGTTGCTTTACTAATTAGTCAGGATGAGCCCGAGGAAGAAAATCTGGGTCATGTTAAATTAATTGGAATGAGCATGAAAATTAGCAGAGCAAACTGCATCAATTTTCTATAGAGAGTCTTTCTTCATGTTGAGAATAAAAATGGATATTATGAGGCATTAACCAAACTGCCTTCTGTGACTGCCAAGAGGTGTGTTACAGTAGCCCAAAATATCACGCTCGCAGATTTTCAGAAGTTAATGAGACATTTCCAGGAATGGTAAATACATGGTGTTAAAATGGGTGTGCCTCGGATGGGAACATGCCAAATCATTTCATGTTTATTCAGGCATAACAAGCTCTTCAAAATGAGCATAATTTAAGAGGTGAATAGTGCAAGGAGGGCTAACATTCAACTAATTTTCCTTCAGAAAGAAAAGATTAAATTGAACCCCAAAAAATGAATTAAGAGGTTTACAAATCAACAAGTCAGCCACCAGGGCCGAGGCCTGGGCTCAGGCTGGCCGGGTAGCCCCAGCCTGGAAGTTTTCCGAAACATGTCCCCAAGGCAGGGAACAAAGCGAGCAGAACTGATTACAGCCCTGCACACTGCCTCCGCGGCTCAACTCTGTTTGGCTTCCTAATGAGCTCACTAAAAACCCAATTCATCTCCCATAACCCTCCGCAGCCCTCCTTGAAATCCCCCATTATGAAACATTTCCAGTGTGCCTTCAACAGGCAAGGCCCTGACCCCCACCTCGAGCACAAAGGCGCCCGGGCCCAGCTCTGACCCGGTCCAGCGCAGCTTCCAGGAGAGGGAGGCCCAGCGCCGTGAAGGCTCTTTCTCGGGGTGACAGTGATTTCCGCCTTAACGCCCTCCCTCCGCGAATGTGGGAATTTCGCGAGTTCCACAGCACAGAAAATACAAGTTGTAAGGCAGGAGAGGAGGAATGAGTTGTACTGAAGACAAATGGCTGGAACAGGCTAATGTGAATTCCCAGCTTGTCGGGAGGAAACTCCCCGGGTTCCTCATTACACGGAGTCCAATCCTCACGGCACCTAGCCTGTAACTGCAAGATTACTGCATTGATGGATCCTTAGTTTAAAATGCAGCTGTTTTATTCTGCTTTAGTAATTAATTCTTTTTCCAATACTCTATTGATTAAGCGTAGACCCTGATAAAGTTCAAACTGAGAAGAATCTCTCGTGGCGTCCTTATTCGCTCAGGAGAGTCAATGAAAACTTCCTACAATTCCACCTGCCTCCTCCGAGTGCTGATCCAATGAACACAACAGTTTTTTTCTCATAAATTAGTCAGGCCGTGTGGAGCCGTGTTAGCTGATGGTTGCTTTTGTTTCTCTACTTGCTGACTTGCTTTTCAGCTTTGCTGTGCTTTGTGCTGTCACATACAAAGTCGGAGTGCAGCTGCTACTCCAAACCCAAACCAAGGTAAAGAACAATTCCTACAAGCTACATTTCCCCGTTTCATACAGCTGCAACTCCCAGAGCAGCGCAGGGCTCGGTGGGGTCTCCTGGGACCCAGCTCCTGAGAAAGCGCGCTAAGGCATGCACACAGACGCATTGTGGTACTAGGAGGGAAAAAAAGTAAGTAACCTATTTTCTTCAAGGCTTTGTGGGTCTCTTTGCCTCCTCCTCACCCCATCCCCCGTTTCCAGCCCTGCTAGCTTCCTACTCCATTTGCAGAGAGGATGTCAGGGAAAGGGAAGACAAGGCAAAGAGAGCCGTCAAGGGAGGGGCCGAGTCCTGCATCCTGGGCTGGTCAGGTGGCATCAGAGACCTGGAGAGAGCCCCCCCCCCCCCGGGAACCCCACGCCCACACGGTGCGAGCACGTGGAGGTGGCCGTCATGAACACCAGGGTATTTAGTAAGAAGAGGGATCACCAACACAGTGCTCTTTTTCAAAGAGTCACATGTACCATTCGGGGTCAGTGTTGGTGAATAAAACAAGCAGGGCAACAGGGAGTCTCAGGTTACAGCCCTTCATGATGGATTTCTGTTTCTAGGAAGCTCATCGCTGCTACGAGGAGCGCCTTCAGAGCGGTGGACTCCTCCTCGTCCCCCACCGAGGGCCGCCCCAAATGAACGGGCCAACAAGGAAGGAAGGAGCCCCGGCTCACAGGTCTGAACGCAGGCCTGGCCCAGGAGCTCTGGGGGCAACAGCGGTTCTGGGCGTGTAGCATGTCTTTGCAAGGTAACTCATGCTATTTGTTTTTAACTGTCTCAGACAGTGGGAGTAATGGGTCTGGAATAAATTTAGGACAGCCCCTTAAGTTTTTATCATCTGGTTCTAAATTCACAGCTAAAAGCAATTAAGATCAGAGATCTGAGTAGCTGGAGCTGTTTTCCACGTTCTGGCCGGCCGGGGCGCAGAGTGCCTTTCCACCTTCACCGCATTCCTTCCTGGGTCAAAAGGTCACCTCTCCCAGCCCTCCCCCACAGACACCGGGTTGTCAAAAGGCTGCTCCTGTGATCTGGGCACAGGCCCCTAACAAAGCTCTCCTCTTGTTGGGAAACAAAGTTGGCATGTATAAGTAATTTCTGCATTAGAAATGTGTCTTCCTCCCTCCCAGGGAATTGGCCTCAATTCCAAAACAATGAGGACCGTATGAAGTGTAATTCATCCACCAAGTCTCCCAACCATTTGGGCCAGGATTTTACCATGTTTCCTGGGCGACCTGCCCAAGGTGACCCTGATTTCCACCACTCCAACGGGACAGAGCTGTCCCCCTGCCAAGGGGAACCTCTTTGGAAAGAGAAACCTCCCTTTTAAGGCAAATATACATAATTTGAGTGGTAAGAAGTGATACATAGAAAAACTCTAAAGAAAAGATAGCCTGGTAAGGCTCCTTAACACATCAGATGGACTTTTGTTCGATGAATACCTAGCTGCGTTTACAGGGCCCACAGTGCCCCCCGTGTAAGACGAGAGACACGTGTGTGTTGTGGGAGACGTCGGCTCATCTACCCAGGACGCACAGATGACGCAAGCACAACACTTGTCTCCAGCGATCTGCTCCACAGATGACGTCCCAGTTACCACGGAAGCAGACTTGGCTTTCTCCTTATTTTTTTTTTTATTTTCTGCTGCCTAGACAAATAATATAATGCTTTTCTCATTGCCGTGGGTTTTTACTTAGAGCAGCTTGAAGCTTTCACATGCAATCCAACATGAGTCATTTATTTCTAGAGGGGAGTCAAACCAGTCTATCAACAACGCTTCTATTTATAATTTATATATTTAAGAGGAAAGCAAAATAGATATAGAGGATATGTTACATATAGTTTATAGAGAATTAGCGGTCGTTTGAAGAGAAGTTAAAAACTTTCAGATTTTGGGTCTAATCCTCAGTAACAGAAGCTAAGGACACTGACCATTTTTTAAGAATTAAGCAATTAGTGAATTCATTTA
Source organism: Perognathus longimembris pacificus (assembly GCF_023159225.1). Lineage (NCBI taxonomy): Eukaryota > Metazoa > Chordata > Mammalia > Rodentia > Heteromyidae > Perognathus > Perognathus longimembris. Next base: position 34,207,206 of record NC_063183.1, on the reverse strand, counting down.
TTCAGAAAAGCTTAATTAACTATCTTCAGAAATACAATCTGTGTCCCTACCAACCTATCTTTAGGACACTAAGGTTTAAAAATATATGATACTTTTTCTAAATGTATTCTCTTCACTTTTTTGTCAGCAAATTCTCCAAAGGTACATTTCTCAAAACTCATTTTCCCAAGTTCCCTTGCGGCTGCCTGGGGCTAACAGCTGACGCAGGTGTGCATTCCTACACACCTGCGCGTCTCACCTGGAACAGTCCAAGAACTGCAGAGACTTGGGTTTTACGAGCTTCCCTTGGGGTAGGTGTTCAGTGTCCTAAGACCCATGCTCTGGGCAGTTAGACTAAGCACGTACTCTCCACTGACATTTTGGTTTCAGGAAGTCACTGATGGGAATCCGCTTTGTTCTCCTAACCCCCTTCATCTTTCCTAACACTCATGACTCAGTTTCCTAAACAGTTGCCAGGTGCCAAACCTGCCACGTTGGTATTTAGAAACCCCAACACGTACGCTCTTTCCATCTGCGGGGCGTCTATGAGGGGTCTGGAAACGAGGGTGACTCGGACTCACGAAGAGATTCATCACCTGAGAGGAGAAACGGGGCTTTTCTTTTGGAGAGTTTTGTTGGGACCCTAGTAACTAAGCAAGGTGACGACAACCCATGTGCTCATCGCCATCTCTGGTTCCAAGAAGAGGATGCTTTGTGTTTGCCATCCACTCCGGGGCACAAGGTGTGGACAGTTCTAACAATGGTAGGGAAGGGTCCACAAAACAGCAACTGTGAATCTAGAAACACAGCTCATCTGCCAAGGAAAGCTAAGATGAAAATAGATGCCTAATAATGAAGTGGCAAAAATGTAATTACAGACTAATCTTCAAGGTATCACATCCTCTACAATCCTATCATTCAAGAAAGGAAATTAACCAAAAAGTTAAAAAAAAAAAAAGCCTCCATAAAGAGAGTACATGATGGAGTTAGTAATCTACCCTCCTGCATAGATCTGCACCTGATCCTCATTCCTGTTCCTGTCGTTACCTTAATGGAATATAGAACCCCAGCCCAGACCTCTGTAACCAACAGTGTCAACACTGACCACACAGCCTCTCAGGAGGTCAGCACACGCATCCTTACATTTGGGAGATGGGAACCCAAAGGACCGGGGAGCCACCTGAACCACACCGCATCCCACAACCACAATGTACCAGGGACCTCAGAGAAGGTCAGTCAAGCTCACTGGACTCAGACTAGTCTCTAAAATCCATCAAATCCGTCAAATAATACTACATGTAACAAGACTGCACCTCCATCGACAAAATATCTTTAAACATGCAACCACCAAACCACTAAGAATTTGAATTCTTAGTTGCTAAGGAATCAACACTAAAAATACATTAAGAATATTTCAGAAATAATTATGATGTCTCTATCATTCATTAGGGACTTGAACGAGCACTGAATCTTGAAATAGTCGCACTGAAGACTTTTTAAAAACCCTGAAGTGACCAACTTGTTTCTTTGAGATAAATTATACACACCGGCAGGAAATCTGGGCCTGTGGGGAAAAAATCTATAGAAATTAACAGCTGTAGTTCCTAAGACAGTTTTTCTGAAACCCTTTTCAGAAGTGTAGCATGCCCTCTCTAGTGTTCAAAACCTGGATGCCTCACTCTACACAAAACAACAGCCCTAAAGTACCTTGATGAGTTGAAGATAAAGGAGCAGGCACTGGTGGCTCACACACCTGTGATCCTAGCTACTACGGAGGCCAAGACTTGAGAATCATGGTTCAAAGCCAGCCCAAGCAGGAAAAACGGCGAAACTCAACCTCCAATTAACCACCAAAAGTCAGAAGCACATCTGTGGCTTGGTGGCCAAGTGCTAGCCTTGAGCATGAAAGCTCAGGGACAGTCCAAGCTCTGAGTTCAAGCCCCAGGAAAGGAACACAAACACACACACAAAATCATACAGTCAAGCTGGATAACGAATAAAGCACAATCACTGCTACAGCACAAAGTGAAACAGAAACACTAGAAATTTATTTAAAGAATTAAGATATTTTAGGGCTGGGGATATAGCCTAGTGGCAAGAGTGCCTGCCTCGGATACACGAGGCCCTAGGTTCGATTCCCCAGCACCACATATACAGAAAACGGCCAGAAGCGGCGCTGTGGCTCAAGTGGTAGAGTGCTAGCCTTGAGCGGGAAGAAGCCAGGGACAGTGCTCAGGCCCTGAGTCCAAGGCCCAGGACTGGCAAAAAAAAAAAAAAAAAAAAAAAAAGATATTTTAGTGGGTGGTTCAAGTGGTATAGCACTTGCCTTGCAAGCAAGTCTAAGGCTCTGATTTCAAACCTCAGTACTGAAAGAAAATAAAAGAGCTAAAAATGATTAAGGATATAACATATACCAGGCCCTGAGGTTTGATCCCTAGCACTGCAAAACAACAATAGAATTAACACTGCTTAAAGGAGCAGTCAGCATTTTTTAATTTTCCTTTATTGTCAAAATGAAGTACAGAGGGGTTACAGCTTCATATGTAAGGCAGTGAGTACATTTCTTGTTCAACTTGTTACCTCCTCCCTCACTTTTCCCCCGCCTCCCAGAATATTTTTTAATTATATATTTTTTCAATTGAAAATAAAGCATCTGACTTCAAGGAAACTGCTTAAGAATATGGGGCTGAGACAAAAAGACTAGAACTCAGGCCTCCTTAGGCCCTAAAACGGTGATCCATTCAGAAGCCTTAACTTCAGCAACAAGGAAAGGCACAGGTGTCTCCCCAGGACCAGAGACTGGGCAGCCAGTGGGACATGTTGCTAACTCGAGGCTCTTGATTCAGGCTAGTATCTAGAAACAAAATGACGGGTGCCATATGCAAGCGGTAGAGTCTAGCCTTGAACAAAAGAAGCTTAGGGACAGTGCCCAGGCCCTGAGTTCAAGCCCTAGGACTGGGTGGGGCGGGGGGTGGGGGGGAGCCAAGAAAATATACCAGGTATAGTGATACAGACATGTAACTTCAGAACTCAAGACGAGTTCGTGGCCAGTCTGAACTATTTGAATTATTTTTCTCTTGGTGGCAAAGTGCAAAGTGCCTAGCAACTACAATGTCCTGGGTTCAATCCCCAGTACCAAGAAAGAAAAGACAAAACCAAACAATATGAGAGAGAGAGAGAGAGGAGGGGGGGACGGGGGCAGGGAGAAAAGAAGTTAAGAAAGCAAAGAAAAGACAGATCTTGAAGTCTTGTAGTGATCTGTTATGATCCAAAATAAAATACTACATTTTGTAAGTTTAAAAAAATCAAAAGAGGGAGCTGGGGATATGGCCTAGTGGCAAGAGTGCTTGCCTTGTATACATGAGGCCCTGGGTTCGATTCCCCAGCGCACATATACAGAAAACGACCAGAAGCGGCGCTGTGGCTCAAGTGGCAGAGTGCTAGCCTTGAGCGGGAAGAAGCCAGGGACAGTGCTCAGGCCCTGAGTCCAAGGCCCAGGACTGGCCAAAAAAAAAAGATCAAAAGAGGAGCCAGGTGCCGGTGGCTCACGCCTGTCATCCTAGCTGCTCAGGAGGCTGAGACCTGAGGATTGGTTCAAAGTGGTCTGGGCAGGAAAAGTCTGCAAAACTCTTATCTCCAGTGCACAACTAAAAAGCCAGAAGCGGATCTGTGGCTCAAGTGGTAGAACACTAGCCTTGAGTAAAAAAGCTCAGGAGTGGCGCTCAGGCCCTGAGTGCAAGCCCCAGGACCGGCAACAACAACAGCAACAACAAAACCAAATGAGAAAACGCCCTATATCTCTGCAGAGTACAGAGACAACAGGAAATTAAAGATTGTTTTGGCACATATTTACTTCTGAAAACAGACTGCCAACACAGAGATACCGTAACATTTAGAATAGAATGCAGATAAGAATTTTTGTGTGCAGAATTACACAAAAATATATTTATATCATAAATCTATCATTCAATAAAAACACACAACTGTAAACTAAGAAAATCTACAACACTTAAAAAAGCTACTTGAACAATGCTATAAATCCTTCAAATAACAACACAGTAAACATATTTACAAAGGCAAATAGAGAAATTAAAACAAACAGGTAATTTTTAACATCATAAAAATTAATTGGTTTTGACTTTAGTCAAAATAACTGACAAGTCAGTCAAATCTTGACTTCATTTTAACCACGTGGAGACCTTTACTACTGAGTTGGCTCACTGCCTGTGATCAGCTACTTGGGAGGCTAGGATCAGGAGGCTCCTTCACGAGAGGCCAGCCTGAACCAGAGGTGGTGACACCCCACCGCAGTCAGCAAGAGCTGGCCAGGACGGTGCGGGAGGAATAAATGGCAGAATCGTGGCCCAGGCCAAAAGATAACAACAGCAGAAAAAAAAAAAAAAGTGTCTCCAGTGGAACAGCCCCTGCCTAGCAAGCAAGAAGCCCTGAGTTCAAACCCCAATACCACCAAAAAAAAAAAGAGTATAGGAACACTTACGCATGGGTAATTTTATTGGATTGGAGTATCAAAAGCCATTGTCTTTAAGAAATCCCCAAACTCTATAGGCTTTAAGGAAGTCAGGATTAACTTCTCTTTAAACCACAAACTCAATCCAGTGGGTAAAATCAACAAACAAGTACAGCATTTCTAAAGAGGGAATAAATTATCTAGTGCCTGCTATCCTTTCTTGGGCAACTAACTAATTCCTGTTGAGACTGCCCACCCAAGATAACTAGATATTTACTGTGCTTTCTAGAGCTTTATAAAAGCACAGCAAAGCAGGCGCAGAGGACACTGCATGGTTTAGGAAGGATGCCTTAATATCGCTCTCATTCCTCTGGTCACACGTGTGTGACACTGTGCAGAAAACCTTCAAGACTCAGTCAACTAGAGATTAGAACCACTCTCAAGGTTCCAGTTCAAAGCCCCAGGCAGGTGGCAGTTGGAGCACTCCACCTTGTGAACTGCTTGAATCAAACGCAAGGTCCCGCTCCCAGACAAGCGGGTTCCTGCTTTGACACCACGATCAGCTCAGACAGTCATCTCCGGAGACCTGTCAGGAGCAACCCTGGAAGCCAAGAACTGAAGAGAGCACCGAGAAATCCTCTAGGGAGAGAATGTTGCCATGAACAAGAGGAAGCCCTGGCTGGTCGCCTTGTTGTAATTTTGGGCTGGGGCCAAAAAGCACAGCCTTCTCTGTAATATGGAGGATGCCTTCGAGTAGTTCAAGATTGCAAACCAATGTGAATGGCCACCGACACTGTGGTTTGAACATTGCACAAGTACCGTTCAATTAAAGAATGGGGTCTATTTTACTGCTCCACTGTTCCGAGTCAGAGAAAAACAAGATGCTAAAGCCAATCCAGAGCTGGGAGGAAATCACCCTGGCTGAATTTTTAAAGCCCATCTAGTGAGCATTTCTAGGAGGCTGCAGGGGTGATTCGGTGGTGTGGGTGAGCAAATTAAGAAGGAAATTGAAATGAACAGCTTCGAGAAAGTCCTTTTTTATTCCCACAAAAGTATCTTTTATAAACCCACAATATGAAATATTCACTAACTCTCCAGTTTTTTGATCCAGTTGGATGTATGACTAATGGAATGGGTAGGTTTTCTTTGGGTTAGCAGAATTCTTCTCCCTCAAAGCAGTGGATGTTTGATGTGAAGAGCAATACTAAAACACAAATAAGCACCATTAGCTTACATAAGAAGTCGAGAGCTATGAAGTGAGATCTTTTGCAGGGTCCCCAAAGAAAAGCCCTCTCATTATTTTTTTCTACTGCACCTCATGCATTCTTTGCAATTCCTAAGTACAGGAGAAGATAGCTAAGCCGTTAGAGAATGCCAGTTTGATTTCTAAACTCTCCCTTTTCTACCCAAAAATTAACCCTCTGGGTCTGACCAATAGAAATGAAATATGTACATATGAAGTTGCTTTCTCCACACATAAATCACAAACTTAAAATCTTTAACAAGTGGCATATAACATGTCAGGCTCCGGTTTCTCCTGAAAGGTTGCAGTAAAGCAGTAGTGGAGGGGCGGACACAGGCATTATACTGACTTCTCAGGACAGTCAGCTGCCTTCATGAAATTTGACACCTTCTGTGGACGAAGTATCTTTCGTGCAAAACAGGCTTCATGGGTAAAAACATGGGACCATGAAACGGCGTGATGTTAGTCTGTGCTGCTTTGCTTTCTCTTTGGTCATGAGCAAGTAGCTGACACTTTCTGTGGCCAAACCCGTTCACCGAATCTGGGGGCACTCACCTGGAAACGTAGGTGAAAATACATTAAGAACTAGACATGTAGGACTAGGTTAATTCAAGGTATCCCCTTGAAGGTAGGGTCTGAAATGAAGAGACAGTACCTAGTGTGGGGAAGGCGGAGCTCCGGGCCGTGAAGACCTCGGAGCTCGGGGAGAGGATGACTCACTGGGGCCTCACTGGAGGCCTCAGCCTGCCAGGCGCTCTGGCCTGTTAGCACCCCGCCCGTTCCACGCACTTGGAAGGACGGTGGAGTCTGGCCCGCTCTCCTTCCCTGGAGTCAAGGGCATCCCCTCGGGGGCTCCAAAGGCCACACCAACACTGCACTTCCATCCTGGGCTAACAGGAGGATCCAATCCAGACTCAAGTCTGAGAGCCCAACTTCATTCACATCTTTTGGGCAGGAAACGAAAGATGTCAAGTATAGAATGAGGAAAGCAGGGCGAGGCTGGTGACTCCCGTGGACGCCCCGCCACTCAGGTGGCTGAGATCTGAGGCTCACAGTCGGAAGCCAGCCCAGAGCGCAAAGTCCACATAAGATTCTTATGCCAATTAAGAACCCAAAAAGCCAAACCGGAAAGCTGTGGCACAAGAAATAGAGAGCTATCCTTGAGGGGAGAAAGACCAAGGACAGTCCCCAGGGCCGTGAGTTCAAAGTCCCAGACTGGCCCAAAATAAATCTACGGATCAATATAAGATGAGGAAGTGGCGAAACATTTGCATCAGCACCAAACCCACAAAACACAAGAAGTTAAAACAGTTTATTTTGTGCCTGTCCGAGGGCTTGAACTCAGGGCTGGGTGCTCTCCCTGACTCTTTGTGCTCAAGGCTAGTGCTCTACCACTTGAGTCACAGGGCCACTTTCATCTTTTTGGTAGACAGTCACAGGTAAGTAGCTCATGAGACTTTCCTGCCTGTGACCCACAGTCCCGAGGTCTCGGCCTCCTGAGTAGCCAGGATTACAAGGATGAGCCATCGAGGCCCAGCAGAAGCTGAAACTTTTAACCTCAGAGCTCCTCCCAGACTTTCACACCCTTTCTCCTCAGCCTCCAGCTATATAAACCTGGCCTTGTGTGTTTGTGTTATAGTGTAAGGACCACTAGCTCTCTGCTTTGTCGACCTATTATGTCACGTCTCGACATGCTCAGAGTAATGTAATCAAAACCGATAAAGTCAGTGGTTGTGGGCACATCAATTACTATTATTACTTGTTATTTGCTGATGATATCCCCATTTATGGGGCATTTTTATTGTATATGCGTGGCCTAGCACATAGAGATCCAGATATATTAATCCAAGTTAAACCCCACAGCATTTCTGTAAGAGCTGTGGCCATCCCCATTTTATCAGCAAGGAAGTCCAGGCTTGGAGAGCTCAACGAAAGTCACGCAAGGTCACAAGCGCGCGATTCAGTGTTTAGCCCTTGGTCATATTCCAAAGTCTATGTTTTTAAGAATGAAGTTATAAACAGCTCAACTTTGAAGTGTAATTTGTCAAAAAAGCATAAACACATTTCTTTAAGTTTTGAAGAGCTGGAGGCATTTCCAGTCTTGTTTTCTTTCACGTACGTGAAAGGTAGGGTGCTGCCTAAGAGGTGCGCCATAGATTTGGAGATTAACACTTTGATACGCACACTTTGAGGAGTGCAAGCATCTCTAATGAGGACTTCAGTCAAAGTTAACAACGTCTACTAAGTTTACTGCCTGCTATCACCTGCTCAGTAAGTACCCAATGGAAAGTTTACTACAGAGCCGCATGCCCCGCACAGTGCTGCTGAGGCCCTGCAGGCTTGTTCCGGCTGCTCGTGCTTCGCACCCATGGCCCAGCGCTCGAGCCCCGCCCCGCGTCCCCCAGGCTTCCCGCTGGGGCCGTGCGCGCAGTCACCCGGCCTCCCTCAGACTTGGTTGGGCTGGCCTGGCACTGCGGGCCTACCTCAGCCTCTCTGTGGCTCGGGAGGAGGAAGGCACCACTGTGCCCGGCTAGGGGCTGACAAGAAGTCTCACCACATTTTTACCCAGGCTGACCTTGAACCGTGATCCTCCCGATCTCAGCCTCCCAAGGAGGTAAGGTGACAGGTGTGAGCCACGAGTGCTCGGCGGCGTCGCACTCACTGTGCTTGCTGCTAATGAAGCACAGTCCCTGCCAGCACAGGGCAACGCTACACAGCTCACCGATGGAGCGAGCACAGGTGAATGAGTGGCCTGCTAGAATCAAGACGGAGTTTTTTCAATTCCTATTTTCCTTACCTCCTACTGACAGGAGTACCATAAAAACGAAGCAAATGTTACCGGGCAACGCACCTTAAAAGAGGCCAGCAAGTTTAAGGGAAATGCTAAAGAAAAAGTCACTAGTCACTGTTTCAGAGACGGCTGCTCCTGGAGTGGAGAGGCGGCGTGAGGCCCGCCAAGCCAGAGCGCCCCTCAGCCCCGACTCTGCTTGCAGAGCGGTGGGGTCCGAGGTCCCTGGAAACACCTGAGGGGAAGCCATCCCGCCTTCCTTCAGATGCCGCATGTGGAACAACACGCCCGCCTACCTTTCCTCTAATTTTATAAAGCCCAACATTATTTCTTTCATGGTAATCTTATTTTGCGGAGGCTTGGCCCTCCCTCCCTCTCCCTCCTCCATTCCCCCCTCCCGACCCTGTCACCCTGTCTCTTTCTCTTCCCTTCCTCCCTTCCTTTCTTAGTTTTTACTGGCAGAAAATGTACAACTAGAATTCCCTCGAGAAGAAGAAAGTGAGGAGACCCTCATCCACAGGGTGGCTGGTCACTGTGCGAGGCTATGTACCTGTGTGCCGAAACCTGCAAGTGCGCGGAGCTAAGGAACGGTAAAGCCATGTTTCTTCTCTTAGTTTTAGAGGTTGACTGGTGATATCGGAAGACTGTCTCTAAATGCATCCGTGCTCTTGTCTACTAAGAGGACATTCGTTAGCAAGGCTGGAATTACTATAAAGCATCCAACATCTTACAGAAAAAGGTCTTGACAAAGATAATCTTAGTTCAGCAAAGGCCTCTTCCGGGCTCATCTGCTCAAGGGAGGGAGGCAACGTGTCCTCCGCGTGACTCCTCCTCTCGCAGCCCAGCGGGTCTGCGTGGCAACGTGGCACCCGTGGGCAGCCCTGCCGCCACTCACTCAGGACAGGCTACGCATTCTGAGAGGTTCCCACCCCTCAGGGGCCAAGGGACGGAAACCCAGGTCATCCAAAAAGCCCTGGAGCGCGACAGTGGCGCCTCTCAGAATCCTGCAACAAGTAGGAAGAGCCACAGAGAAATGTATTAGCAGAGGAAGCAATACATGGGAGCAGAAAGCGGGAGACGAGGACCGCGAGGTGGAGGTGTGCAGCTCCGCTTGCCCCCAAGCGTCCCCAGGGAAGGGCCGTGCACCCAGTCCCTGCCCCTTCCTACCACCGCAGGGCCAAGCCCTCCAATCGGAGCCTGCGCCAACTCCTCTCCCCGCGCCCTGCAGCGCGGACCTCCATTCCACCTCAAACTCAGTGGAAATTTTTAAGCATGAGTTTGCTTTTGAGGAAGGAAGTCCATCGTGTGCTTTGCTCTCTAGCTTGAGCAAATGAGCCAGGAAAGGGAGCTGTGGTTTAACAGGAGAGCAGTGCAGGGCACACCAGCAGTGAGTGTGCCGGACATTCCCCTCCTCTGGGGAATGTAACCAAATGTCCACTCTGCGTCCGACACTCAAGCGGCGTCCACACACACCTGGGTCGGTACAGTGGAGTTGAGCCACAAGGCCAGCTGGCTCCAGAGAGCACGCAGAGGGGGGGCGCCTGACCAACCGGGACGCTGCTCTTGACACCGCTGAAAACTGACCTTGACACTACGCTGCTCCATCTCCTAAAGAGGAGATGCGAGATGCAAGACGCCGCCCTCCGCCCTCCCTCCGCTCGCAAGCTGGCTGGCTGGGCTTCGGAGGAGGAAGCCGAGGGGAAGGGAGGGCTCTGGCCAGCCTGGCCCCCAGAGGTAACGCAAAGCAACACTGCCTCAGTGGTTAAGAGGGTCTGGAAAGCCGAGCCTGTGCTCACTGCAGACTGAAAGCGCACATTAGCACACCAGGTGAGCCGAAACTCCTCCACTAGAGGAAGCGCTGCTCTGCATCCCGTTTCAATCCAAGCACAAAGCTATTTTTTTTTAAAGTAATGAATATGTAAACAGCACGGGAGCCATAATTTTCCGAATAAAGATGATACATTTACTCCATCCTGTTGACTCAATTCTAGGTGTTAATAGTTACAATCCTATAGAAAGTGACGCAAGTGTGCCCTTAGATGCAAATTTCCTTGATGACATGATATATGTGAGCCCTGGGTGAGTCACATACTTCAAAGAGCATGTCAAATCTGTTATTTTGCTACAGCTATTTGAAATGTGCTTCTTCTCCCAGATGAACACATGGTCTTCGATCCGACCACAGAACACACAGTGGGTCTGGTCACTGGCATCCAAAATGAAGGCCACTGCCGCACTGCCACCTTCTCGAGTCTTCAAGAGGTTCCCATCACCCGCCAAGTCACGCACATAGCCGTAGCCCAGTGCCCTGCATAACATGGACTCAATTCTCCTTTCAAAAACAACCAGTAATTATTACCGAAGGTCTCTTACATTCTCACAGCACAGTGGCAGGCAGAAGGGAAGGAGGCGCCTAGTGTCCAAACTGCTCTCAGGAATCCTACCATCAGCGCCGGGCGCCGGTGGCTCAGACCTGTCATCCTAGCGACCCAGGAGGCTGAGATCTGAGGACTGTGGTTTGAAGCCAGAACAGGCAGGAAAGTGGGCGAGACATTCTTCTCTCTGGTTAACCACCAAAAAGCCAGATGTACAACTGTGGCTCAAGTGATAGAGCACTAGTCTTGACCATAAAAGTTCAAAGACAGCATTCGGGCACTAAGTTCAAGTCCTGACACTGGTACAGGAGTGTGTACACGTGAGAGCCTACATGTCATGCCACACACACACACAGTCAAGCTGTGTAATAAATGAGGCACAATCACTGCTGGAGCACCAGGGAACCCAGCATGTCGCCAGCAGGAACACATGCAGTGGGAGTTCAAGGAAAACACGAACCTGAAGGGAAGGCAGGGTTTACGGCCCCTGGCAGTGCTCAGGGCTGCGCGCACAGGAGACTGGGGCTTGCTAGCCGTATAACCCATAATTTCCTTCCCAGGTATAAATGCGAGGTTTGATTTCCAGGGTCTGCATCGTGATCTCAGTTATCTAGGGTCTGTCTTCAACTATTTTAAAGGCAACTTTTAAATTAAAAAATTATAGTGATTACTTACTATGACCTCAACCCAAAACCCTCTCTTTACATGATCCCATTATCTTATATCCCTATCCTTCAAAATCTATCAAGTTGGTTATCATTTATGACACTCATTTTCTAGAGAGAAATCGGGAGGATATGAGACTTGCCCATAACAAGAGACAAATCTAAGGACGGGAGAAGAGCCATTGCCGGAGGCCACGAGGTTAACCACTGTGCTACAGTGCCCACGAGGCCCGTGTGTCCCGAGAAGAATCACTATTCATAAAGCATTCATCATGCCCCTCCTCCTACCTCAACAACTCCCCGGGTACAAATGAAATCTCTACTGGCTGACAGATGTCCTGACTTCAAACATTCTCATCAAGAAGGAAGAGGACCATCTAGACTCCGGGCACCTCCACCAAGGGGGGGCCCTGCAGGGTGCGCCTTGAGTTGGTTTTCTTCTCTCCTTTCCCATGAGATCTCTCTCTCTCTCTCCGTCCTCTCTCCTCCACCTCGACGTGTCCAGGCTTGGTTCAACCCTCCTAAGTCTTCTGGACTACTAACCCTAGCCTGTATCGACTGCCTATTTTCTCATAGACTCCTTTTGCTTCGCCTTCTTTAGGGGGTTTCCCTTATTTCAGAGCAGGGATTCCCTAGGGCAAAGATTAGAAATTCAGATTCCCAAGGCCTTCTCTGTAAATCCCAGTTTGGGAATCCATATTCATAGACTGCTAGGTGCTTCCTATCGCCAGGCAAGTTTGGCAAACAGTCCTCTGGGAGATTAAGCATAAATGCACTCCTGTGGTAAATAGGGATCTTCATGCACAGCTCCCCACCCCTCCCCCCCGCCCCCCAGCTCCTGCTCCCGTCTGGTCATCGTGCCGTACATCTCACGTGGTTCCACACATCTGCTCCTTTACAGCGGCTACACGCGCTGCTCCTGACATCGCCCTGTGTTGTTAAATCTGAAAAACACCAACCAACGGCCGTCGAAACCCTCGGAGGCCTCCCTCGTCATTAGGCCTCCCACAAACATTTCACGGCATTGATGCCTCCCTTCCCTGAAACACTCTGCAACCGCACATCAAATTCACGAGCAGAAGCACACGTGTCTGTTCACATTCTCGAGTCACTGGGATAGTCCATCACCCAGCCAGGCAGGCACCGGAGCACACACCTGTCACCTTAGCTACTCGGGATGTGCAGTTTAAGGATCCCAGAGACGCTTCGCTCCAATTAACCAGCAAAAGCCAGAAGTAGAAGTGTGGTTCAAGTGGCAGAGCACCAGCTTTGAGTGGAAAAAGCTAAGTAAGAGCATGAGGCCCTAAATTCAAGCACCACTACTGGCACAAAAGAAAGAAAAAAAAAGCCCTCATGTACAATGTGTGTTAAATACGCAACTAACCTATGAAGTGGTCGTTATTTCCATTTTACAGGTTAAGAAGCCACTTTGTCAGAGAAATTGCTACTTGGAAGTAACAGAGTGAACAGTACTCAGACCCACATGCTTCCACAACTGTCTTTCTCTCCACACAAGGCTGTCTTCATCAGCAAACCTCCCTTAGTCCGTGCCCCACAGGTGAGCATGTGCCAGGCAGGAGCTATCTGTGGCCTTGCCATGGCGTCCCCCCCTCCCCCCACAACACACCAATTCCTGGGAAATGACAACTTACAGAAGTCCGTTATGATTTCCATATTTTCCCCCAGAGTGCCTTGCTAGATAAAGATCTTGGTAGACTGAATTTAAATGGCATGCATTCAGTTAGATGAGGTCTCAAGAGATTGCGATTCTTGCCCGCAGATAGGTATGTGAACCTACATGTCAGTTTCCAGGTGTGGCAATCTGTCAGAAAAGACAGCCACGAGGTAGATACAAGCTTCCAGTCGTCCATGATGCCTCGCTTTGCTTCCTCACTCACAGTTAGTATATAGAAAATTTGGGAGTTTTATTTTAGTGGATGGCATTTGTTACAAATGTTAGTTGGCTGAAAAAGTATTAAATTTTACACTCCCCGTCTACTTCTGTAGATCTTTCAATTAAAAAAAAAATAATTTGGGGAGGGGGAGGAAGTAACAAATTGTACAAGAAATGTAGCTACTGCCTTATGTATGAAACTGTAACCCCTCTACATCACTTTGACCATAAATAAGTGATTATTCAGAAAAAAAATGATTTGAGGCAACAGGAACATCTCTAGCTGGCAGAAAGGGTTATGGTTTGGGTGTTCTGATTAGGCAAATATTCTACTGACTACAGTTAACCATCTCTGTATCTTCAATGAATGAGTGATCTTTAAGTAATTAGAACTCAGTTACTTTGTTTACCTGTAAGTTTCCTGATCATTAATTACATTTTCTGAAATGATTCTGAATACATTTCAGGAGAGGGTAGAGTCTGACTCTGTAATGAGAGATCTATTGTTTTACCTGTGAGGTAGAGAAATTCTAACAATAGGAATTCTACTTAGATAAAAGATAATGGAGAAGTTGCTTGTGTTTTCAAAATGCCTAGGGAATAGAACAGTTTTTTTTTTTTTTATACTATGACCACCACCTAAGATTTCCCACATATGAGTTGTGGCATTTTTACCAACCTAGGAACATAAACTCTCATCTTAGTTATTTTTCATGACAAAATAAGGAGGAAAAAAAATGCTTTCTCCTAAAAGCAAAGCAAGAACAACAACAACAACAAAAAAAAACCCATGGAATCACTGGTTCAATACCTAGCACTAGAAAAAATAAATACAAAGATAATAAGATCTCACTACTTATTATAAACAAAGAACAGAAGATGTTCCTGTTATACAGCTTACGAAAAACTGGCAGTCTTTCTTAATGTTAAAAACGTGTACAAATAGAAACATGATGAGACCTATGCATGTAAATACTGGAATTGATGCGGCGTTAGGCAGAGGTGAGTGGAGTCTGGACCCTCGGAGGGAACCTGCCCAAGGTCAGCGGCGTCATCAGGACGCAGAGAAGAGGGAGGCCAGGAGTCGCTGGCTCCTCTCGCTGTGCCAGCGTCTTCAGGACAACTCTGAGGATATGGATTTCCCTTGACTTTGCAGATGGAGAGACTGAAGCAAGCAGACGTAGAGAAGCCGGGACTTGGCCCCGTGTCCGCCTCCCGGTCTGGGTCCTTTTCACCGGAACCATGACCTTACAGTACAGGTCTTCTGGCTCACCATGCAGATCTTGGCCAGTAATTCTCGTAGATGAAAGGGCTCACTACAAAGTTTTGCTCGCATCACCAAAAATAATTATACTTGCCTAAACGCAAGTTATGGGAAACTAGGGGACATATGTAGAAAATCAACAAAAAAGCAAAAATTACTTCCAGCCTCCTTTACCCGTGTGTGAAGACCCAACGGTGCTCCCCAGGGTTAATCGCACCCTAAGGAGGATACAGGCCAAATGGATCCTGAGTTCATCATGGAAAACTATTTGCCACATTAAGCAATTTTCCTAATTAGGCTCACCATTACATCTATAGACATATGTCTGTACACTCTTATACCAAGAGCATAATGAAAGGAAGTCCCATCTCCACACTCAGAACATATGTACATAGTTCAAGATAACATTAAAGGCCAAATGAGACAATTCTAAAGTTTAAGGACTTATCTATAGCCAAAGAATCCTAAGTTTCAGCTAACGGGTCTATGGATTATTAAGGAGGTAATGAACATAACAGACTATTGGTACAACACAAGTAAGTGCATTCCTAGATGATGTAACAGGATTTTAATAGATGTATAAATATATTCTGAATAGATCATTTATATGTAGACACACAGCACCGAATAGATACAAAATTCGAATTGATTTATCTACCGTTAAGAGGGAAAAAAGTGAAATTCTTGTGCATTCTGCTTATAGATTTTAAAATGCTCCATAGTTGGGGTATGTGAAGCAAAACAGAAGCACAAAGGTAAGAGAACAGAGCTGTTGGTCTGCAAGCTGGGAACCGCGGGGAGAGAGCGTGGCCAGGCCAGGCCAGGCCAGGCCACGAGCCCTCTGGGTCTCCCTCCCATCCCCCGGCCCAGGCCTCCCCTTCCCCGGGGCTCAGAGGCTTGCCCACTGCACAGCGGGGGCGCGAAAGTGGTTTGCTTTCATTTTAATGAGGAGCTAGATTTCAAGGTAACCCCATAGCTGCTTTTTCTGCTTGTCACCAGAAAAGTAGTGAATGGCTCAGAACTACACAGGGATAACTTTTAGCAGATTAAAGCAGTTTATATGATTTTCGGCTGTGACATAAAAAAATATTTTTCAAGGCCAAATTAAGAACAGATGTCAACATGTGAGAATGAATAAAAAGTTCTCCTATTTCCCCCACCCCTCTCCCCAAACAAACAAACAAACAAACAATGAGGACTTTGAGAAACTCCTTGTGGGTAGACACAGGGAAAGAATAGGGGGACCGAGCCTGCCATCGGGCAGACTCTTCTTCCCGAGCGAGGACAATGAGGAGGAAACCAGCACATGGACATTACAATGTATGGCACCATAAGGCTGTGATAGATGCACTGGAGGGATTCAGCAAGTGCTGTTCAGCCAAAAATCAATTGAGAAATCAGCGTGATAACAGAGCATGAGGTGCCCTATAATAGCCCTAAGACCCCCAAGGCGATTCCAGCCCCTTTCATCTGCCACACTGCACAGACTCCAGGGGACTTCGCTTCCGCTCCTTGACTACTAAGCCCTTCTCTAGCTCCTGCCTACTGCTCTGCTCTCCCTCAGAAAGGGGGCTGACAAGAAATGATGATGTTTTCAAGTGGTTTTGCAGAATTTTTATTCTTTATCCTCTCTTGACATCGACACTGAAATGTATCCTGTGCTATCTTATCAGTCAGGGACAATTCCCACAATATCAAATTGTCAGCTGTAATATCAGAATAACCTAATGAGTAATAGTCTTTTCCTTTTGAATGCCTTAACTAACATGCCTTACACTGACTCCTTAATAAAATCAGAGTGCAGGCTTATGCAAATGAGACATGGAGCAATTCACACCACTGTTATAAATACACATATATATATTTCATACCTAGATTTCATCTCAATATCTCCTCAATCATTTCCTGACAAGGCCTGGTTTTGTTCAAGTCATATGTCTACTTGGCATTTGGCGCATCTGTCCCTTGGTCACAAATGCTATAGCATTTTTACCTGAGCTTCCTCGCGAAATGACTGGCTGAGTTCACCTTGCCTACTAGGCAGGATTTCCTCATAATAAAAACATCTCACTTCCAAACTTTTGGCTCTGACGTGAGACATACCACGACTCAGTAGTGACACATCGGAGCTTAGGGAGGGCATATAAACACCGGATCCGCATGAGGGAAGGAAGAGCTAATTGGGAGTCAGCTTCCCTGTGATTATCAGCTTGTTTATGGGGAGGGAGGGCTTTTCCGAATGGCACTGTAAATTCATCCCTGATTATGGCGTTCACACCACAGCTCATTTCCACACCACGCTCCCTGGAAGCCTCCACCTAGTCCACCTCGCCTGGTTGTAAAGGGCTGTGCACTGTTTGCAGAGAATGACAGTTTTTCATGCTTTGATTTTCTCCAGTTTCAGGAAAAATTAATCAGTTGCACAAGCCAGTTGTCAGATTTCACATCCCTCACAGCAGAAAGTACCCATATTCATTGTCTTCTATAAGAATAAATTTTAGTGATTTTCCCCATGTCAATGTGAATATTAGACTGACCCAATTAATATGAAATGCTTCTATGTTGCTGGAACAGACAGCGCTACAGAGAGAACCATTTGCACAACCTGCTCGTGATTATGGGCCATAAGGACACAAAGATGGCACGCACATTTGTGGACCATCTGAATTCTTATACTGAGAGGGAGGGGGAAGGGGGAGCGAGCGGCATGACGTTTGCTTGACTGTCGTGGGTCATGTTTTTTAATCCAGAGTATTGGACATGTAACACAGCAACAAGAGCTGATCATTTTGTTTAATCACCTTTTGGATCTTTGCCAGATGGTCTCCATTGAGAACACGGCAAACAGAGAGAGACGAACTGCATCTAACACGCCACCAGAGCTTTCCCGTAAATGTCTGAGAACTGATTCCAACAAGAATTTAGTCTCAGAGCAGAAAGGGATACATTTAAAAACTATGTGCATTAACTATACTTTTCCCCACAGATCCTCCCTTGGCATGAATAATTTACCCACTCTTATGCTAATGGGATCATGAAAGTATCCCTCCGTCTTTAGTGCAGCTATTCTCAGCTTTCAGTAATTACCCCACCCAGTGAAAATAACATGGCTTCCACGCTGAATGCCCCACTCATACCTGACAATGCCAAAGATCATGGCTGACAGTGGCAGGATCTAGAACTGGACAGAGACACCCTAGTGGCCCCTAAGTCATGCTACTAACAGGTAGAAATGTCTGGGGATGGGAAGCGGGAAGAAGGGCCAAAAGAAAGAAATCCCTGCCATCAAGCCTGGCTTTCCTCGACTCATTCTCCAAATTTCACTTAAATAAGAATGGGTTCTTCTTCTATCGCTGTGAGAAACATTTGTGATCAGATTCGTTTCTAAGGGAAAACGGCAGGCAATGTCTAACAAAAAGACCCATGGATTATCCCTAACATACATCTTCACGAGGCACTTTAAAAATCTGAAGAGTTGAGAAATCCCCTATGTTTTTGCTGGTGAGGGGGAAAAAAAAGAATTACAAAGGAAGGAGTAGGAAGAGGAAGAGAAGGAGGAGAAGAAGGAAGAAGAGGAGAAAAAGGACTCATTTCAACCTCTGTCCACAAAACGCCACGTTAGGTAGCTCACTGTGTAGAAATCAGGCTAAAACATCTGTGAAAGAAAGCTATGAAACAGCAGGGAATGAGGCTGGTTTATTGTTTATCTTTTGTTCATGAGGCAGTATTCAAGTTTAATTACTACTCTAAATTAAACTCTAACTGCCATCAGGAGACAACCCTTTACATGACTAAGTTAAAAAAAAAAATCTAGAAATCCCAACTCTGGTTTCTCAAGTAAGTTGATACATATAGGAAGAAATTACTCAAAATTAACAGCAATTATAGAAAGCTTTTAAGCATTTATGGGCACCATTACATGTTCCTAGACCATTCATTCATTTCTAATGGTTACTACTCTAATAAGTTCCAAAGAAAGCAACAGAAAATTATTTGAGTGTTTTCTAATGATTGAAGGATTGTTTTTATATTTCATTGGGGGAGGGAGAAAGAAAATGCATTATTAATATTCTGTATACAGCAGCCTCTTCTGTGGTCATGGTTCCACAATCAATTAGGGTGTCAGAAAAATTTTTTGATACAATTAGGAGGATAGGAAGAAAAAGAAATGTCATTGTATTCATCATAACAGTAAATGATCAGCTTGGGATGAACTTAGCTCTAGGAAAAATAAAAGTTAAAAGCAACTAGCAAAAGATTATGCCAGCTGGCACCTGTCATATTGTATTTAGGGTTATTTTAAAGAGATTGCCGCCACCAGAAAAAACATTGCATTGACAAGAGTTTTCCTAGACTGAGTAAGAAACCCAGGAAGAATACATCCAGAACCCACACAAAGTGGGCTTACGGGGTTCTTCACTCCTCTTTTAAATATTTAAATGGGGTATTTTGGTGGGGGAAATACTATTTAGAACTATTACAAGTATTACAAACTCAGAAGTGTAGTAATATCTTAGGTGTCTGTGTGCCTGGAGCACTTACATTCACCACGAAAGGAGTACTTGTAGATCCCAACCCCAGGATGGCTACTGAACTATATAATAACTAAATAAAACCAGTCGGTGGAGTCCTAGCCTGGCTGGCTGGCTAGGAGTCAGAGACGTCAGTGGAGGGCTGGGGGCAGAGGAGAAGGGAGGCGCGGAGGCCAGGGAGCCCTGGGGATGAACTGGGATTGCACTGAGGTGGAGCTGGGTCTGGCAACAGTATGGTTAACGTGTGTGTGGTGTGTGCAGCGTGAGCTCAGCAGTTACTGGGCCAACTGTCTCGGTATTTCTGGGAAGCCTGCCTATTCACAGTGCAGGGATTGTTCAATTGCTGCAAAATGTACAAAATGAATTTTACAAAAATGAATTGTAAGGAAGGCCCCATTACAACGATTTTACAGCAAAGATGTCAACATCAATTTTTCTTTCATGCATAGCTAATGATTAAAACAGCATATTCCATTTGCCTAAGACAATTTATTTCATATTGGCACATCAAAATATTGAAATACAAAGTTATCTTTAGTCTACCCTTTTTATTCATTGCTGCTGAACCCATACCATTGTTCAAACCAGGAAAAATAAAACAAACTTGGCACGAAATACTTAAAACAAAGGCTCATCAATATCCTCCAATTTGTCAACATCTCAATTACAGCACTGCAAAAAATGTAAATTTCATGTGCTCTAAACACTGAGGGGCCTATTCTCTTGCCAATTCACATGCATAACTCCCATCAGCGTTAATGGGAGTTACACAAACCCATCAATAATAATAATACTTTGTACATATAGTGTGCCTTTCATGTAAGGCTCTCAGGGTGCTCTAGGAACAAGGCGGCTGTTTCCTAGTCTTCAGTCTGGCAAAAACACACACTGAAATGCAGAGCAGCCTTTGGCTTAGCACGTACAGAACCAGGAGCCCAGCCTTATTGTCAAGCCTCACTTTACTGATGGGAAAGCAGACACAAAGAGTGCCAGTGACTCCCCCTGAAGCTGTACCCTAATTCTAGCCTTGAAAAACCAGATTTCCTTCCTCATTCTTGTGGCCCGCAGGATAAATGTCCTCCCGTTGGCTGCTTTCAGCCAAAGAAATCAAGTGAATGAAAAGTCTGGTTCATATGTGTGTACCATTCACCGGGAAGAATGTGCTACAGGAAAGATGTAGTAAGTCTGCATCTGCATTTTAGAAAGTTTCTTTCTTACAATGTTTTAATCAGTTTATTTTTATTTTTCTCCTTTTGGTTTCTGGCCCAAACACTAAGGAGGAAAAGATGACCTTTCACCTGTGAAACTGGGTTTCTTTCCCTATCAGGTCATAAAACAGGTATTTCTTCTAGGCTCCACAGTAAAAATTTGTATGAATCATTATTGTGAAAAATACCCTGGAAAACTATAAAGCAACATAAATGCATGTATTGTTTTATAGCATATGGCTATTAAAATTTAATTTAAAATGTGTATGAAAACATTGTATTTTGTACGATTCATCCCTGTTTTTTCTGTTTATCATAATTTGTTTTGAAAATGAATCATTTTACAGTTTTCCATATGCCTGTTGTGCTAATAAATTCTGAATAAGCAAGAAAAACTTTTCACTAAACTGCAAACTTCGTTTTCAATGGAATATTATAATCTATTTAATACAAAGAACATAATATTTCCCTCCCAGGTTTTCCATTATGCATTAACCCTAAGATTTAGCCCGTGATAAGCATGCATGATTTCAGTCAGTATCGCTGTTGACTTTGCCCTGCAGCAGATAATTCGTCTTTCCTACTGAAAGCTACTCTGGACGATCCAGTGGGACAAAATGTCAAAATATCTTGAAAAATACGTTAAAAGACCAAGAAGAGCATGAGTACGACAAAATACACCCAAGTCAGGTCTTCACATTTTATTCTGCTGTGAAATGAGGGAGGGGTAACAAGTTTGACAAGAAATGGACTCGCTACTTTACGTATGCAACCCCTCTGTACAATACCTTGACAGAAAAACAAACAAACAAAATAACACATTTTTTTTTTGCACTAGAAAAAAAGAGAAAAATACCAACAGTGCTGTATACACGTGTTGTAACCGAAAATCTGGTAAACCAGGTAGGGAATTTCCCAAATACTCTTCACTTCATAGGAAGCCTAAGCTGGTTCTCTCGAGCTTTAGCATGGTGAAAAAAAAAAGACTGACTTCCTTCCTAGTGCCTGTGCACAAAAGCGACCGTGTCCATTCTTTAATCCCACAGAGATATGATTAAAGGAATAAAATCCTTTAGGGATCAAATCCTTCAACACGGGGATAAGCGGGTGCCGCTCTCCCCCATCTTAACAATATGTGAGTCTCGCAGCTCTTTGCTTTCCTGAACTGCACTCTCCATCTCCCCCCACACACACACCAAACACAAACCACACAAGAACGCAAGCAACGCAACGTGATGGAAGTCCACACTTTGCTGGCTAGGTTAAGCCTTCACACTGGGCTTGCTGGGGCTGGGAGCAGCGTGCTCTTCTCTCCGGCCCCTCCCGCCATAACTCAACCTACCCAACAGAACCCGGGAGTTTTAAATTTCAGTTGGGACCTCGGTGACCTGTTAATGAATCTACAGAGAGGAGCGAAACTCACAGTGTTGAGTTATGCCTGGTGCTGCCGCTGACTTGCAGTCAGAAATGCTTGAAGCGTTAACGTAATTGCAAGAATGTGAAAAATGAAGCCGGGCTCCTGAGCGAGTGAAAGGTCAGAGAGAGCCTCACACACAAGTAGTCTCTGGAAGATGGCCTCATTAGGCCAGTAAGTCTGCCTCTCCTCTCCCCTCTTTTGTACAATGTGTGGGGTGTTTTGTTTTTATTAATAGATACATGTTACCCTTTTTGTCGCTGCAGTTGGGGGGTGGGGGGTGGAAGATGGAGCCACAGAAAGCACCAAGGAGCCCACTGTGGCCGGAACCACAGCCAAGCTGAGCGCGCACCCTGGGTGCACCGCACAGGGGCGCGGGGGCTCTGCGCACCTCACCTGAACGCTGTCTCAGAGTTCACAGCGAAGCTGAGCGCGCACCTGGGTGCACCGCACAGGGGCCGGGGGCTCTGCGCACCTCACCTGAACGCTGTCTCAGAGTTCTGTCTCTTTTATATATTCTCACTGGTGCAGTAAAAGGAGCACACAAAACCCAAATAAAGACAACTAGCAGGTTCTTCTACAGACTGCTCATCCTTCTGTTAGGTGTAACTTGCTTAACCACAGTCTAGACTGACCAGTGAATGGCATCCTAGAAAGAATATTTTCCTAGCTGTCCTCGAAATCCATGAACCCCCAAATCCCTGGCCGGAAACTGTGAGGAAAGACACTCTCCTTACACCAACCATCCTTCTTAAATGGCATACACGACAACATCACAAGCTGGAAAGCCGTCCTCTATGTGGAAGCTTGTCTAATACGTAAACGTTGTGCCCATAAACACAGTCATAATAGAGATGAAAAGGACCTATGAGATCAGACACCACCTAATGTAAAATATTAAAAAGTAAAATCTATACACTTTCCTGGCCCACATCAATAATGCATCTTCCTCTAAAAGATAATTTTACCCATACAAGAGGCATCCTCACCAATATATAACTGCTCTCTGTGCAGTAGGTAAACTTTCAATGGTATAATTCATCCCAAATTGAAGCAGGCTTCCTTACCATCTGTAGCTGCTGGTCCCTCTGCCCTCTGATTATTCAACATTTTAGGAACTGTGACAAAGTCACCATGTCAGGTGACTAGAGAACGGAACAATCTCCAAGGAATTTCAAAATCTACCATCCTAAGATGTGATTTCACATAAAATTTCCCCTGCATCTCTAAGAACACATGATCACACCTTTTGTCCTTTAGAGCATAAATTGGCTGATTACACAGAACTCTTGTGCTTGATATTACAAGTAAATATTCTACTTCTAACTCAAAGTACTGAATTTCAGCACTCACATAGGTCTTTCCTCCCATTTACTTATGCACACCAGAGTAAAGTGCAGATAATCAAATTCGAAAAAGAACTGCCAGAAATAATCAATTATTATTGTAATTCCTACTTGCAGAGTAGACAGCTTATTGTAATTTCTTTTTTCAGTAAGAAGAAACACTGTCTTCCTGAATAGCAGCCAATACACGTCCTTACCTGTCCTTCTCCTGTTGACCCAGAGGCAGAGGTAGTGGCCCACAAAACACTGAAGCCACCTGACTCATGCCCACTCCACGTAAGGAAGCGCATGGCCTTTACCTTGCTCGCTGCTGTTGTCCCCGCTCTGGGACGCGTGGCCCCCGCTGGAGGGTCCCGGGGTGCCTGCCGAGTGGGTTGACGTGGCGTCATCGTGGTCTCGCCAGGATGAAGGGTTCTGGTGCCAGGATACCAAGGCATTTCCCCACAGTCACCATGTCGCCGTCGGTGAGGCGCCACGAGGAGAGGAGCAAAGGGAGACAGACATGTGTGCTGATTAGTATTTGCACAAGTAGGAGCACACGCACGCCGCGTTACACTGGGCTGTCCCCAGTTACAGGGACAGAACGAAGCTCCAAAACTTGATTAACCCTCACTTGGGTATGTACAGCTGTTAAGGCTAACTGAAATACACTTTTAATGATGCCTTTTACCAGATACAAATGTAGACCGCAAGAAAGCTCAGTTTCTAAGTAAGAGAATATTAAAAGTATCTTTTCAACTTCTGACATCTTAATCATGGTGTATTTTCCCCCCAAGAAATAGGTCCCCAGTGCTCCTGGATACTAACTGCTTCAAAACATCAATATCTACATGACTAACCACTCTCTTAGTAAAACCACAGGCTAAACACTGTATGGGACAGCTCTCCGGGTCTTTCACACCTGCATGAGCTCTCAAAACATCACCCTGGGTTCGATTCCTCAGCACCACATATATAGAAAAAGCCGGAAGTGGCGCTGTGGCTCAAGTGGTAGAGTACTAGCCTTGAGCAAAAAGAAGCCAGGGACAGTGCTCAGGCCCTGAGTCCAAGCCCCAGGACTGGCAAAAAAAAAAAAAAGTCATCAGCACTCCTATACCCAGCTGATGCCATATTATTGATTATTACATCGATACCCAATAAATGATCAATCTCCACTTAATTTGCATGAATAATTTTTAAATGCAAGAAGATGTGAGCTCCTTGCCATCTAGTAAGCTAGCTAGGACTTACTCTTAAGCACCATGGAAGTCCTAAATCACCAAGTAGTGATTTTTCCTGGGACAACTACTTATTTCCAAGGCCATGCAAAGCAGAATGAACATTATAACTCATGATACTTTGCTGAATGTATTTTTTTCCTGCTTCCTCTCCCTTTTCCTGATCATTCCAATACTCTGCTGTTGCTAAAGGAAAACAGGAATTCTAATGTACAGGAAGGACTTTATCAGCACCCCTGGAAGGGAGGCAAGACATGGAATTTCCTCTGGCAGGAATGAAGGGCAGGCGCCACATAGGAGGTACAGCAGACACGAGGCCAAAGCTGTACCCTGGTCACCCATGCACCGTGGCTTCAGCCAAGTTCAAGGACCACCGCCGGGCAAACCAAGTCTCTGGGGCACTAGGGAGAGTACCAAAAATGTAAAGCAGTGTCAATGTCCCCAAATACACCAGCAGTTCTTCTTACTAGAACCGGTAAGCAACTCAGACAGACCTCTAAGTATATAGCAACACGCAACCCTCTTGACCAAATGAAAATAATCTAGCCAAGTTACCATTGCTTGTAGTTTATTAGGGGAAAAAAAGTCTATCAGTCTTCTGAACATGAACTCTGTAACATACAGATAACACATAAATGCTATAAAAATAAAGCCAGAATCCAAGGTGAGAAAAAGAAAATATTCATATTTGGAACACAGAGGTTGTAAATTAATACTTGGCACTTGTAGTAGATGATGACACAATCCACAGCTCTCTGGATTAATAGCATCCCTCCCTATCAAAAAGGTTGCTGATTGACATCAGAAGCAAGTGACTCAAAGTGAAAATCTTGAGCAGAAGTTTAGTGACTATAAATATGGTATAGGTATCCATCATTAATATAAAGATATGCTAGAGGAAGTATATTAGGGAACAAAACTGGGAAGAATACAATAAAAACCAAGTCTTCTATTGTCTGCATTAAGACAAAGTTACTTCTAGGAGCTCTCTTTTTATCTAAGTTAGAAAACACTCCAATGGTTTCAAGCTAAAGGCAGACAGAACACAGGGGCTCTTCATGCCTTGCAGTCTCTTCTTGTCAGCTGTTCGGCTGGATGGTAATCTGATAAAGAGCTAAAAGAATTATAGGAAAGAGAGAAAGAGAGAGAAGAACAGAAAAAGGAACAGAGGGAAGAAGGGAGAAAAGGAGGAAAGGGGAGTAATAGCACAAGTTTAGTCTAGCACAGGCTAGAGCCTTCTTTGTATTTGTATTAACTGCAGCAAATTCACCTAAACTAAACTTTTCAGTGTACACAGCAAGTGATGTTAATTTTATGCACTGCAGGCTTTTTATTAAGCTGGCTGCTATAAAAGCTCCTTACCCCTCGTGAAAATTACAATAATTAACCACTAACACCTCAACTATGTTTTAAGGCAAATGTCTTCCAATAGCTATCACATAATCGTTCAAATGAAGCTAAAGCAAGTCTTTCTGTTTAGGCAGTAGAGGAATTTTCAGGGTTCCTGCTCACACACTGGTTTGTCCGTACCAATCAAATCTGTGCTAAGTTTCAAAGTCAGGTCTCATCAATTCATTACTTCATAATTCAGTGTATTTCCTTCAATGCCTCTCTTGGAGGTGTTCTCCAGAGTATACGACTGTTACTTTTAAGAGAGAAGGGTGGGAAGTGGAGCTGTGGCTCAAAGTGGTAGAGCGCAGGTCTTGAGTGAAACAGCTCAAGGACAGAGTCCTGGGCCCTGAAGTCAAGCCTTACAACCAGCAAAAAAAAAAAAAAAGAGTAAGCAGTTTCTCCAAACAAGTTATGCTAGTCCCCAGATTTTCTCACGCTCCTTCTCTTGCCTACCATTCCCCTATCCCTTTCCTCTTTCTCTCCATCTCTCAAGAAATGTTCATCTGGAAAAGTATCCCATCTACTGGCACCATGTCTCAGGTACTGTGCTCTGTGCTGCAGGCTGGGGTGAACTGCAGAGCTTCACGTGACAGGAGTTGATTCAAGGCGGAGGAGGTAACCCGCTGTCTGGACTTGGTTATACGTGGTGATGTCATTGTATATAAAGGCATACTGGGAATCTGGTCAGTAAAAAAAGTTGGTCCTCCCTTGATCATAAAAAATGGTAACCCACAAGGCCCAAGACAGAACATTATCCATAATGCTGGGTTTTTCAAGTTAGAATATTTGTTTGTATCACTGCTCCTAATTTTCTTCCTAGAGAGTTTCCAAGTTTACATCCTTCAAGAATAAGTGCCTGGCTTTCTGCCAAATTAGATTCAGGAGTTTAGTAAATCCTGAAACCAAAGTGGCATACAAAATCATGTAAAAACACATGACATGTGGAAAAATAGAGAAGTGATCCCTGTGTGCGTGCGTGTGGATTCTCGAGGTCTGAGCATTCCGCACTACGTGTCCTGTTCTCCGGCACAAGCATCGAGCAGAAACCCCAGGGCACGGGGAGGACCCTGCGCCTCTATTCCCAGTGGCTTTCATAATTGGGAGTCAAATATGGTGCACTTCTTACTGTGACGTAATTGTGTTAAAGAACAAGAGTTACCAGGAGCAAAGCAGTGAATGCCGAGTGAAGCACAATGGAAGGAGAATAGACGCGAGGAGCTCTGTCTCCAGGGGCAGTACTTTCTATTTGCTGGGCCACAGACTTGAGCTGATAATGCAAGTTGTAATTAATATAAAAGCAGAGACAATATGGGCAGAGCTGCTTGTAGTGGGGCCACAGGAGAGCGTGCGGCTGCTCTCCTCGGCTCCTCATTTATACAGCTTTCCCTAGGAAATACTGTTCTGCCAGTGTTTTCTCCCTTGAAAGTTAAAAAAAAATTGATTTAGCACCATCACTGAATTTTGCTAAATCTAGAAAACAGTGGCGAGAGTAAAGGAGTCAGGACAGAAGAATTAAAAGCTACTAGGCGCACCTCTTTTGTTGAGGTTGCAGATACACGTAGCTGTCACATTTAAAACCAGAGTGGCAGTTCTGCGAGGGTACAGCCTACAAGAAAATGCTTTAGGAAACCCTGGAAAACTGGAGGCATTTCCCTGCTTTAGGTGATTCCACACAGTATGTGGTTTTTCCATTGGGTCACTGGGGCAAGCTGTGTCAAGAGTTCCTCAGAGGAAGTAAAATGTACTGACTGAGCTTCAAGGACAAAACAGAAGAGTATACCACACCTAAGTTGTGACTACTGTAACAGGAAGCCCAGCCTGGAGCCTACAGACCACGGTGGAGGCAGGTGTGTGCAGGCGAGAGGACCCTTGGGCAACGTCTCTCTGGGGTGACCGGGGACATGGGGGCCAGCACTGTTCCCCTGGGACTCATTTCCTTTATTCATTAACGTGAAGACATTACAGAAAATAATCCTTACAGTCATCTCCACTTATTTCTATTATAATTACCTGTAACATAACCATTCGATTTTTCTAGTGAAAGATTGTATATGACTTGTAAGAAACAGTAAAAGTCATCCAGGATATGGGCTCCTAGGTGGCGAGTTACAGTAAATAGGAAGATAATTTAGTCAGTAAAAGAAGCTAGTAAACTGGTTTGACTTGATACATCTAAACAAAAGGACAACATATTGGTATCAATAAATGTGATTAGTATTGCTAACTTATTTCTTGTGATGTTATGATAGCTTAACTCCTCATTAGCAATGGGGAAAAATTGTTTTAATGAGATGAAAACTATAATCCTGGAAGGTTCAAGTCTACAAAAGCTAAAGATGTCATCGTGTTGTTTTAACGAGTGTTATTCTGAAGTTGGCATGAGAACTCAAGAGACCTGTGTGTGCTTCCGAACCTGGACGAGCTCCTGAGAATGGAAATACGCCAGGAGGACTCCACTGGCTGCCCACGTGCATTGCATTGTTGAACTCAGGAATCACTTCGAGAGCGAGTCCTTTGCAAAGGATCCTTCCATTTGATAGAATAAATTTCAGAGAGATAAAGAAATGTGTTGTTAGTGCGGGGGCACCTTATACAATGCTTCCTGGGACGCCAGACACTGGTGGCTCGTCCCTGAGTCCTTGCTACTCAGACGGCAGAGATCTGAGAATCACAGTTCTAAGCCAGGCAGAGCAGGGAGAACCACCAGGCCCTCAGCTCCGGTTAGCCATTCAAAAAAGCCAGAGGGGCTGGGCCACAGCCTCGCAAGCAGGAAGCCCTGGGTTCGATTCCTCAGCACCACATACACAGAACAAGCCAGAAGTGGCGCTGTGGCTCCAGTGGCAGAGTGCTAGCCTTGAGTGTAAAGAAGCCAGGGAGTTCAAGCCTCAGGACTGGCAAAAAAATTTAAATGTTTTTTCTTTAATTATTAAAAATAAAAGGACCAGAAGTGGAGCTACAGCTCAAGTGACAGAGCACTATGGTTCAAGTCATAGAGAAGTAGCCTGGAGCAAAAATTCGCCAAGACAGCACCCAGGCCCTGAGTTTAAGCTCCAGGACTGGTACCAAAAAAAAAAAAAAAAAAAAAAAAAAAAAAGCCTTGCCTTCTATGACTTCTGACTGCATTGGGATATTGCATAAAATACTCAATGTGAAAAAAATTTAAAAAGTGACTTCAAATAATGCTGTTTAAATGTGATAGTGGATTTCCATCTATCTATAAGGTTTTCCAAGTATACCTACGTTGAATTTTATTTCATCATCACAGTTACCTTGGAAACCGTGTAAATTCTGTCAATGAGAAATCAACAGGAAAGTTACCAACAAGCTTGAGCAAGTCAGCAGCAGCACTGACGGTGGAGACCCCCAGTGCCTAGCGCGTTTCCTTGCGTGGCAGACAGAGCTCAGGGGCAGAGCTTTCTGGGAATGGGTCCCGGGGGGCTTAGGGAAACAACACATCATAACATCTAATCTTACACAACAACATAAGAATCTAGCACATGACATTAATCGTTCATTTTATTAATATTACTAACATATCTTATTTCTCTCCTGATTGCCAATAGACCAACAACTTACATGTGAACTTCTAATTTTTCAGGTAGTAACAGAATTTCTATCTCCAGGCACTGGCCCCTATTCTGTCAAGAGCAAGGCCCTGACCATCCTCTCCCCTGACCTAACCAGTTGCTGAAGAGTTGTACAGACCTAAACAGACATATACACTCAGAGGTGAAGAAGAGCCCAGAAGCACAGCCTCACTCAAATTACCGCACAGAAACTAAAATTGGTATTGCTAAAGCCAGCCAATTTTAAGGTGCTTGACACACTCGTAGGCATTATATTTTCTTTCCTCTAATTATTCCGAAGTAACCAAAATGTAGATTTTATGACTAATAACTTGGAAAAAGCATAATAGTAAAATGATAATAAGCACTTCACAAAAATGAAGCTTAGCTTATAGATTATTTCACTCATCTGAATCTTAGCCAACAATAAGTCTTTACCACACATACAAAGGTAAATTTCATTTGCAGTAGATGTACATGCAGACTGGTCTTAAAATGTTGTAAAATGAATATATGTCCTTTACTGATTTTACAAAAAATACTGCATACTAGGAAAAGCATGAATATTTTTTTAATTGCTTTCTTGGCATGATTATTTTAATCATGATAAGTTTGAATGTTTGGGAAACTCAACATTAACTGCAGTTGGAAAGCAGACTTGCATGCTTCCTTTGAGTATCATATATATTTTTTCTCTGTAATATCCCGAAGAATATTGTAATACCATTTCCTACCTATAACCATTATTTTATATGACAGTAGAAGCCCAAGGTGTGAAGTATGTTACAATATTAAATATATAAGCATTCATAATGAATGCTTATAAATGCTTTACTGAACACAAAAAATTAGAAGCCGATGTTGCACATTTTGTTTTCTATTTAATTTCAGATTTCCTCTCATTATGCACACCACATATGTTAATTTTAAAAACGCACAAATCTCGTATCACTAAATGTAAAGAATGAAGACTGTCCTATTTGTCTTCTTTTAATACTTGTATAGCATAGCAGAATATTTATATGACATGGAATATAAAATAACATGATTTGGCAAGGAATAGTATACCAAAATTCTTTCTTAAAAGTCTGCCAATAATATTTGTGAAGATATTTATATCTACACTTTTGTCTATATTTTCAAATTTTTAATAATAAAATTGAAAACCATATTAGCAATTCGTAAATTGCCCTTGATGCTTCTACTGCTTCCTAGCTCACCAAATTACACACTCATTTTCTCCTTTACATTCTTTCTCCTTGCCCATCCCCCTCCTGCCCCCCCCCCCAGGGTAGTTTGATACCACTTAGTAAGGATAGAGGTGTATATGTTTGGGGGGTGTCAAACAGCTGTCACAAACTGTCACCTCCACAAGAGAAACCTTGGCGCACCACAAATTAAAGTACGATTCTTTTTAAGCTGTCATTATTCATAGCCAATAAGTTGAAATGCTCTCAACATTTCATGTGCAAATAAAACCAAGAGGAAGCTTGGTAGGTCAGAATCGTGGGCCAACAGATAACAGAGAAACACAGGCTGGGCCGGGCTGTCCGGGCGCCTCGGAAGTGGCCCTCATCACCCCAGCGCCAGCATTCACCACAGGAGATGCAGCCCGAGGCAAGGTATTAAATATGCATATCAAAGCAAATGAAAAAATAAACCTCAAGATTCAAATTGGACACATTTACATGGAAAAATACCCTGCGATCATTTCAGGTGTGTGTGTGGGGGGGGGTGCTTTCTATGGCTGGGGGGGCTAAGGGGAGAGTGCGTTTTGCAGGAGAGGGTACACAGTGTTCAGCCGGTTCCCTCTGCAGGGTTGTGGGTGTAGACCTGCAAATGAATGCAGTCAATACACCTATGGCACCGAAGAAACCAAACTGGTGCAAACCCTCCAAGACTCTCTCCTTCGACCTACATAAAACACTCTGGTCTGTGGCAAACCTGTCCATTTCCCACTCCGAGAGGTGGTGGAACAAATTATTGCTTCATTTCAAAACAAATAGCAGGGGGTGAAAGTAAAAAATGTTATAGTTCAGATCTCTAGGATATAAGAGGCTTTAAATTATGACACCCAATGAGGTGGCAAGCCCTTGTGGGTTCAAAATAAATCAGTTGTCATGTTCAATTGATTGGGGGCTTGAGAGGGGAACAACAAATGATACAGTTGACTCTTTTACTCAAAGATTGTGATTGTTAAATTATTAAAGCGTTATTCCCTTAAGTACAACTTCTTTGAGTCTATATCTAAATATTACAATAGTTCCACAAATTGGCATTGTTTGTCTGCTAATGCTCTAGAGAGCCTAGTTTACCTTATCTCTTCTGTGTAAACAGCAACATGCTCTAGTCCTGTACCTCCATTGGAAAAAGAGCTGCCAAGAAACTATTCAAGAAAACGAAGTGCTGGGAACCCAAAGAAATACCAGGAGGAAAACCTGGAGACCCCAAGAAATAAAAGGGGGGAAAAAGCCTTTGGAGAATTGTAAACTCTCTCACAGGCTACAAAACCACACACACACAGATCCTTCCCCATTTCCCCCAATAATGTAAATACATATGAATCCACAAATAAAAGGCACTGGAAAGAAACAAGTAACGAACAACAAAAATAAATATTTCCAAGGCAGTGTCATTACTCAGGGACCACAAGCACACAGGCTGTAGGCAGGGCCACGAAGCCAATGAACCTTCCACAGCTCTTACTACTTCATGTAATACATTCGGGAGCCCAAAGAGCCCCTGACATTTTCCCCGTGGCCTTGGAAACAGATTCAGGCAAATAGAGGTGCAGGAGCTTCTAACACCATACCACTTATTCTGCCTCAGAACTAAACATTAAGGACAAGGCTTTCTTCTATTTTTTTTTTCTTAAACAGAGCAACGATTCATTATTAAAACCTATGGCTGCGTATTTTCAAAACTTGTTGTTGTGAGGTGAGAGGGTATTCTCAGGGAATCTCAGCCCTGAAGGAGGGTTACACATTACCTCAACGCCTATTTAATTTACGTAGGGTGCTAGATTAATATTTCAATCACTCAGTTATTCAGACTACATGGCCTACAGCATTTAGGGTTGTGAGTTCAAATGAGTGTGTAAGACCCCCAGCCCGTCACTCCCAGGCGTGGGCTTTAGGTTCCTATAAATAAACTACATACACTTCACGCCCACTCGTAACCTCCACACAACACACTCCCGCCTCCCCTACCAGCTGCAATCTTTCTTCTCTTTTCAAATTTTCACTCACTATGTATGTTTTTCCCCCCAGCAGACTCACTAGATCAGTTCCAAAATAGGATTAAAAATCAGAATAGTAAGAAATCTCCTTTTCTGGCTTGACACGCAGTCATTCCTTACGATACAGTGTACTCTCTGTCCTCATTCACCAATGGGTAAAGTGTTAAAATTCAACCACTAACCCACGGTTACTCAATCATAATTCCCCTCAGCTTCCTGTAATACATTGTTAATAATTGGTTCATCAAGGTTACTGTCTTTTATTATGAAGATGCTTCAGGCACTTGGCAATAAGTCCATATTCTGACAATAAGTTTCTATAGAGCAAAAGCCCTGAGAATTGCAATGTGTTCATTCATTCCTTTTATTTCTAATGCAGTTCGAGACTGCTAATAATTCTCAGGATTGTCATCTCTGAGAGAGACTGGGAAAGCAGCTCTCTCCCCATTCTCTCCCGGAGTCCGAGTCCACTCTCCTCCCCCTCCCCCACCCCGTCCAGCTAACTGTCTTGCCTCTTTCTATCTGGCTGCACTGATTACACAGAATGAGAAACCAGAAAAGACAGCAGTCACCCTATCAAAGAGAGGACGTGCTAACACCCAAGTCACCAAATCCAGGAAACTTTACACATTAGGAGCACAAATCAAATCACCCTATCAACTGCTTGGGTTCTCAACTCCCAAAATAAAGCAGGTTCCAACAGCCCGGGAAATGAAAACAAAGAGTACATGGCAGAGGTAGAGAGGAAAGGAGAGAAAACCCCCCAAAGAGAGCACACCATTTTTTAAAAGAAAACGAAGTCCATGGAACTAAAAGCTAAGCTTTAAGAAAACGTTCAGTTCCAAGAATGCCAAAGGCGAACGCTCAGACTTACATGGTCGGCGAGATTTGTGGAGGAGCCTGAAAGTTCTTCATGGTCTGACTTGGAGCTGCCATCTCTTTCATCAATGACCAGGTCGATGGGCATTTTCCCCTTCAAACAGCTAATGTACCGGTGGCAGAAGTTATCACACAGTTCATGCACCTAAAAGGGTTCAGGCTCATATTGTTGTTTGTTTCATTTTTAAAGAGGAAAATATCAGGCTGCATTGTGACATTTGGAAAGAGCAACCATGTTCTGTCTTCCACACTAACTCTAATTAGGGGGTGTAATAGTTGAAGTCAAGGAAACAATAGAGCAATTGTTGCAGCAGATATTATTCTCCAGAGACTTCCCCAGCAACAAGTTACAATCAAGAAAGAAATCAGAGTGGAAATAACTGGGTTCAGAATGGGAGACCAGAGAGGAAGACCTGACTTGATAATAACTTCAAAACCCCAGAACTCTGCAGGTACAGGCAGAGTGACATGTGGGATACACTGAGCTCTGAGCTTGGCATGCTTGCAGAGAAGTGACGAGCTATCGGCGGTGTAGGGACAGGACATGGGAGGCTGGCTTACACCTAGCCCAGACGGGGCCCAGAGCCGACCCAGAGAATGGAGACAGCAGTGTCCAGCAGCACCAGTGGCTTGCTGCATTTCAAAACAACTATGAGCTGGGGAGGGGAGGAGGTAGAGAGGGTGCCTTAAAAAGCCCTAGAAGGTGCAAATCCACGAGGACCAATTTAAAGGCAGTACCACCCTCACAAAATTTCCAAGTGTGCACTCCCCACTTCTGAAGGTATGTTGAAAATTCAACCAACTAGGAGTGACTGTGGTCAAATCAAAACCCAGGTGCGATCTCTTACCTTTTCTAACTCCAGAAGATGAAACCTTAGCACTTGTATTGCTTGTATCATCTGAAAGTAAAGTTTAAGAGTGCCGAGTCAGGGTTCTGGCCCTGAGGTTCAAGCCTCTTCAGGTCCTGGGGAGGGGGTGCTGAAGGAATTGGGCTGGGGAGCAGCAACCCGCAGGTGACCAGGCAACACTCACACGTGAAGAAACACTTGGAAAACCAAGTGATTACCGATCACCTCTGCCTCCCTGGCCTGGGCCGGGAATCCAACTGAACCCGAGCCTCAATACTGACAGCTTTCCTTCCTCATAGCCACCAGGGCCTTCCTTTCTTTAACACTGTCTCTCTCTCTGTGTCTCTCGGTCTCTCTGTCTCTCTCTCTGCCTCTCTGTGTGTGTGCATCTCTCTCTCTCTCTCTCTCACACACACACACAAACACATGCTCTCCGACCTCAGGCCAAACTTAAAAAAAAAAAAGTTAAAAAAGAAAAGATAGCGAAATAAAAATAATTTTAAAAGTCGCTTCTCAGGACAAACAAAAACAAAATCAACAACAACCCTTTCAAAGCCGAACAGCCACAGCCGACCCCCCCAAAGAAGGAAATACTTCAGATGAATGGTGAGACAAGGCTTTTGAAAGCGGATTTAAGTACTTTTAATATTGAAATGGTGCAAATTAGCAAAAGAATCGCACCTCCAAGTGGCAGGCGCTGGCCGGCCCCTCACCCCAGGCCTCCCGCCCGCCCGCCGGCCCTGGGCGGCCCGGGGCTCCCGGGTTCGTGGGCGCCAGGCCAGCGAGCGGAGGAAACCGTTTGGCCCGGGCACCCGGCAACCCCGGGCCGGCCGGGCTCGGTCGGCGGCGCGGGAAGCCTCCCGGCCGCGGGCCCCGGCTCCGGGCCTCGGTGGGCTCCGCAGGCTGCAGGCTCGCCCGCCACCCCCCACCCGGCCCGGCCCTTCGCCGGTCCCTTCGGCCCGGGCGGCAGGGGCGGCAGGGGCGGCCGGGGCGGCGGGCGCTCCGGGCGGGAAGGGGCCGGGGCGGGGAGCCTTACCAGATTATCCAGCTCTGGATTTGAGGAGAAGAGAGGCTTTTCGGCGCGGACCTGTAAGAGGCAGGCAGAGTCCGCGTGAGCTCCCTCCCCCTCGGCGGAGCGGGAGAGGGGCTCGGCCCCGGCCCAACGGGGGGGGGGGGGGGCCGGGGCAGGGCGGGCAAGGGGAGCCCTCGCGGGGCCGGGGGGGGGGGGCGGGGGATCAGAGGGGTCGGGGGAGGGGGAAGCGGGCCTCCCGGCTCCGGCCTGGGTCCCGGCACCCAGGCCCTGGGCCGGGGTGTGGGCTCTCGGGGTCCCCGCGCCCCGCGGCCGGGCTCCCGGGCCCCCTCCCAGCCCCCGTGGCCGTCGCTGCAGGCGGGGGAAAAGGCCAAGCCCCAGATTAGGAGCAGGTCAACTTTAATTTGAGGGTCGAGCCCCCGTATTCCCGGCTGGGGGGGAAAACAAACACCCGTATTTATCTCCGCTTCCAGTCCGCCCGCAGGCTGGGGACGGGGCGGGGGCGCGGGGCGGGCGCGGGGCGCGGGCTGAGCCGGGGCTGCGGGCCGGGCGTCCGGCCTGGTCCTCCCCGGCCCAGCTCCGGGGCGAGGGCGAGGCGCGCCGGGGCGGGGGGCGGGGGGGGCTGGACCTGCTTGGCGAAGACGGCGATGTCCTCGTTGAAGGAGTCGGAGGAGCAGACGTCCCCGCCGGCCACGCCGGGCTCCCGGGGCGTGCAGGTCGCCAGCTCGCACTTCTCAAAGACCAGAGCTAACAGAGGAAACAACGGGTGCCTAAAGGCAGCGGCACGCAGACACACACGGAGACGGGTGCAGAGGGAAGGAGCGAGAGCTGTAGTCAACAAGTTTGGAGGGCTCCGGTCCTCACTACCGCAGGCTCGCGCCACGCGCCACGACCCGGCCACGACCCGGCCGCGGCCGGCCACGCACACCACGCCGAGCCCGCCGCGCCGCCCGCGCCGCCCGCGCCGCCCGGGCCGGGCCTTCCCCGCGGCCCGCCCGGGGATCAGCCCGAGGCGGAAGGTCGCGACGCGTCCACGAGGGCGAGGCGAGCCGGGGCGGAGTGGACCCGGCCCCGGCCCCCTCCCCACCCGAGGCCGCCAGCCGGCCCCGCACGCGGCCCGACCGCCTTCCAGACAATCGCTGCGGGCTCGGGGGGTTGTTTTCCTGGATTGTTCCCCCGGCATTTCAGGCCCGGCCGGAGGCTTCAGCCACGGCGCCCCGGGAGGCCCTTCCCACGCCCCGCCTGCCGCCCCCCTGCCGGGGGAACTTGGTCGCTCTGCTGCTGGCCCGGCCCGGGACGGGGCCCGGGGAACCGGGACGCCGAGCGCCCGGGCGCTGCCTCCCCCGACCGCACTGCTCCCCGCTCGGCCGCACACGGAAACCGACCGGCGGCGTGGGGGCCGGGGGCGGGCGCGCCCCGGCGCCCTTTGTGCTGCCCGGGCGGCCCGGGGCCCGCGGCCCCCTCCCCTCGGCGCCCCGCCGCGGCGGAGCCCGGGCGGCGCCCTCCGGGCCGCGCATCCCCGGCCCCGCGAGCTCCCGCCGGAGGTCAAACAATTGCCGCGGCGGGGAGAGCCTGCTTCGCGCCCGGGTCGGCCCGCGGTCCACGGGGCACTAAGCGCGGGGGGGGGGGGGTCCCGGGTCCCAGCCCAGCCCAACTCGAG
Source organism: Perognathus longimembris pacificus (assembly GCF_023159225.1). NCBI lineage: Eukaryota > Metazoa > Chordata > Mammalia > Rodentia > Heteromyidae > Perognathus > Perognathus longimembris. The sequence goes on along the minus strand of NC_063183.1, from coordinate 34,170,200 downwards.
TGGCCCGGAGCGACTCCCCGAGCCGCCGAGGAAGCAGAAGGGGCGGAAGGAGAAAGAAAAAGAAACACAAAGTTGCTCCCGGGCCGCAGGAAACTTTCCCCTCGGCCCAGGCCTGGGTGCGGGGCCCGGAGCCGCTGGCCGCGTCCGGAGGGACCCGTGCCCTTCGGGGAAGGCCGGCCCGCCGGGCTCCCGGGGCTCGGCCTGGGCGCGGGCGTGGAGCGGAGGCGCGGCCGGCCGCGCCGGCCCCGCGGGCCTCGGAGGGCGGAGGAGCCGGCGCCCCGCCGGCCTCGCCGCGGCCGCCGCCCCCGGAGCGCGCCTCCACGCCGCCGCCTCCCCGCCCCCACACACGCCCGCGCTCACTCACGCCGAGAGCTGGGTCGGGGGGTCGGTTTACCCGTAGATCGCGTCCTTGTCGCGCTTCAGGGCGTCGTTGACAGCGGACCCCATGCTGGCCGGCATGACATTGGGGTGCGGGGCGTGCGCGCCGTAGTGCTGCGTGGCGTGGAGCGGCGGCCCGTGGTTCAGGTGGTGAACCGGAGGGATCGGCCGCGGCGCGTGGGGGTCTCCGTACATGGACGCGGGAACCCCTACTCCGTCCATTCCGCCGTAGTGGGGCAGCTCATCGTACTGTCAGCCCGCCGGGAGCGGTGCGGGCGCGGGGGAAGGGGCGCAGGAGCCGGGGAGGAGCGGGGAAGGGGTGGGAGCGGGGCCGCGGGAGGCGGACGAAGGGGAGGAGGAGGAGGAGGAGAGAGGGAGAGAGGGGGAAACACAAACAAAAATAAAAACCCGGTCAGGAAGGACGACAAGTAGCGGCCCAAGTTGACCGCGCCAACCCCGGAGCCTCGGCGGCGGGGCCCGGCGTCTCCGCGAGCCGGCGGGGGCGCGGCGCGGCCGGGACGGGGAGCGGGAGCGGGAGCGGGAGCAGGCGCGGAGGCCGGCCCCGCGAGGCTGCCGAGCCGCCGCGAGCAGGAGCCGGAGCCGCCGCCGCCCTGCCCCCGGGCCCCCCGCGGAAGACCCGATAAGTCACCCGGCGAAGCGAAACAACGGAGAAGCCGGGCAGCGGCGGCCGCCAGCGCGGCGCGCCGGGGGCCGGGGCCGGGGCCGGGGCAGGGCCGGGAGGAACGGCGAGAAAGTTACCAGGAACATCCTTCAGCGGCGGGCTCCCCGCGCCTCCCGGCCCGCCTCGGAGACGCCGCGCGGGCGGGCGGGCGGGCGGGCGGCCGAGGCGGCGGCGGAGAACCGGGGGCCGCGCGGGTGCGAGCCGAAGCCGGCGACGGCGTGTAACAATTGCACGCGCGCACTCCGCTCACACGCACTCGCCGCCCGCCCGCTCCGCCCGCCCGCTCCGCGCTGGAAAACGCGCGCCCAGACACGCACACACGCACGCACACACACTCGCACACACGCAGAGGCAAGGGGGGGAAGAAGCCGATGAATAATTCCGCTGCCGTGTGCCTCCCAGCGCCGGCCGCCATCACCAGCAGAGCCGCGGCCGGCGGGCGGCGCGGCGGGCGGGCGGCCCCGCGGAGGGCGTCCTCGGCTCCCGGGTGCCCAGGCTCAGACCTACCCGTTGCGCCATCAGGCTGCGCTCCAATAAACTCCGGGGTGCGTCGAGTATGGAGTGTCCCAGTCCGGATAAGAAAGTGGTCTAGGCTGAGGAGTCCTTTCCCCCCAAACCGAGGAGACTTCTGCCAATTCTCCAACGCGGTATTTTTAGGGGGGTGAAAACCCCAGGCAAGAAAATGAAGGGTCCCCCCCCCCGTGCTATTTCTTCTTTTTCTTTTTTCCTCTTCTTCCTCCTCCTCCTGATCTTCCTCCTCCTCCTCCACCTCCTCCTCCTCCTGCAACCACCTCCTCCCCTCCCTCCTCCTCCTCCTCCTCCTCCGCGGTCCTCCTTTCCCCCTCTTTCTCTTCTCTTCCTCTCAGTTGGAGAAAAAAAAAAAAAGAAAGAAAAAGAAAAAAAAAAAGCAGCCCGTCAAGCCCCGCAAGTGCGGGCTAGGAGCGGTCCGTCAGCAGCCCACATGTAACCCAACTGTCGCGTTCCATGGCTTTTTGCCACTCCAGCTGTCAATCAGAGCCCGGGACGTCAGGTAGCGGGTGAGTGACGGCTGACGGCGGCGGCGAGGGCACCGCCGCGCCGGGCTCCGCCGCCAGTCAACTCCGCGCGGGCGCCCGCGCCTCCGCGCTCCTCCCGGCCCCTGCGCCCGCCGGGCCCCGCGCGCTCGAGCGAGGTCCTCGCTCTCTAAAGTATTGTTCAAAGAACGCGGGGGGCAGGCGAGGAGAAGCGGGGCGCGGAGCCGAGCCGGGGCTGGCGGCGCCGCCCGCGTCCGCGCCTCCGGGAGGTGAGTGCGTGTCAGGAGGTGTTGGCAGGTTGGCTGCCGCCGAGCTTATGGGAGAGCCTCAGTTTGGCGGCGCGGGTCGGCGGCGGGAGAGCGAAATGACGGAACCCGGAAGTCGTGGTGGCCATAGCCCGGCGTGCGGCGGAGACTCATCCCGGGCGCGGGGCGCGGGCGCGGGGCGCGGGCGCGGGCGCGGGCGCGGGCGCGAGGAGCGGCGCAGCCCTGCCGGCCTCTGATGTGCCGCGGGAGCGGCGGGACGGCCCGGCTGGGGGCGGGCGCGGGGGCGGGCGCGGGGGAGGGGCGGCTGGGGCGCGCGGACCGAGCAAATCAGCGCGCCTCTCCTCCGCGGGCCGGCGGGCGGGGAGGAAGAGGAGGGAGCGCGGGGGAGGGGAGCGGGCCGCCCGAGGGCCCGGGCGCCGGGGAGGGGGGGAGGGAGGGGGAGCGGAGAACGCACGCGCGCTCGCTCGGGACGCGAGGGAGTGGAGAGGGAGCGGGGCGCGGAGCGCGGGGAGCGCGGGCGGCCGCCGCAGAGCCCCGCGGGGAAAGCACGGTACAGCCTCGGCTCTTTCTGTTTGATTTCAAACTTCCTTCCACTTCGTCTCCCCACCGCCCCGGGCTCCCGCCCGGCGGGGCCGGGGCCGTGCGGGGCCGGCGCCCGGGCTTTTGTTCCGGCTAAGTTTGCGGCCCCCTCGGCCCGGGCCGCGGGTCGCGGCGCCCCCGAGCCTCCCCGCGGGGTCCGGGCTGGAGCTCCGGAGTGACTCGCTCTCCGCGGGGCCGACCCCGGACCCTGGCGGGCGGGGTTCATTTTTTCCAGGTCGGGCCGCGCAGCCCCGGGCCACCCGGGACGGGCCGCGGGGCGCCGGCCGAGTCGGGAGGAGGCCGTGGGGGGCACGCGCCGGGGCGTCCGAGGCCCGCCGTCGCCGGGTGTGCGCGCGTGCACGTGTGCGCGGGTGTGCGCGCGGGTGTGTGTACGTGTGCGCACGCCTCCAAAGTGGATCCAACTTGGAGCTGGGAAGCTGGGGAGGGAAAGACGGGGCGAGGGGGCTGCCTAGCGGAGGGCGTGGGGTGTCGAGCCCGGCTTCGGGCCGGATGGCTGCGAGAACGACACGCGCGTTTCCCCGGGCGGGGAAGAGCGGGGCGGCTCGGAAAGAACTTTCCCCGAAAGGGCCGGGGGTGCGGGGAAGGCAGGCACCTGGCCACGCCGCTTCGCGTGGACGAGCTCCGGCCGGGGTCCCGTCCAATCCCCGGCCCGGGCTGCACCCCAGCCGGCTGCGGGGCGGCGGGCGTCAGCCGCGCGGCGCCCAGAGCCGGGGGCGGAGCTTTGGTGGCCGGGCCAAGGCCGCCCGGGGTTCCGGCCCCGCGGGGAGCGCGCGCCCCAACTTCCCGCGGGTGCCCGGGCTTGCGGTCTCCGCGGGGAACGGCGAAAGGACGGCGCCCGGGCCGCCGCTCCCCGTCCGCCCGGAGCCCGCGCTGGAGAGTGCGAAGCAGCCCGGCCGGCCTGCGGGCCTCGCCCGCACTTTCCGGGGGGAGGGCCTGGATGAGCGCGGCCGACAGGAGTGTATGCGCGCGCGCGCGCGTGTGTGTGTGTGTGAGAGTGTGAGACAGAGAGAGAGAGAGAGAGGTGGTGACTAGGTGGGCTCTTTAAAAAAAAAAACAACACCCCCACCCCCGCCCTTCCCCTCTTCCCCGTGAGCTTCACAGCCACGCAAACTGGGCTCCGACTGCAGCCGGCGCCGCCGCTCCGGGCCGGGAAACTTGGCCTGGCTTTACGGGGCTGGGGAGTGAGCCCGGGAGGTCACCGAAGCCCTCCCCAAATGACGGATGATTGAGCACCTGGGATGATGATAGTGATTACCAGAGCAATTAAACAGTTTGATTAAACGAGGCATCGTAACAATGGTGTCCGCGGGAACCGGCGCTCGCGTATAAAGACGGAGCCGAGGGGCCGGCCGAGGCGCGGAGACCGCGGCGCCGGGGCGCGGGGCGGCCGGGGCCGGGTCGGGGCTCGCGGCGGAGCGCGCCCCGGCTTCCCCGCGTCGCTCGTAGCGGGCTCCCAGCCTCCGGGGGCCCAGCGGGAGCGGCCGGCGGCGGGGCGGGACCTCCCTCCACCTCTTCCCCCCTTCTTCCTTTCTCCTTCCTGTAGAAGAACTCCACGATTAAAAATATCCTCACTTGATGTCGGCATATAAGAAAAGGTGAGTAACGAGAAGACCGGAAAGAAAAGGAAACGTGGGTCTCCAAAATTATATTTCAGCTGCCAGTTAGGCAATTTCGGTGCAGCCAGGAATGAGAGGCTTGGGCTCGCTGCTGTGAATTTCTGACTTTGCCGATTTGAGGATGTTAGTGGATGCAAATTCACCTTGAAGTTTATACTCACTCTCCCTTCCTCTGTTTTCCCTTAAATTCGGCATTGGGTATTTTACTGTAGCCAGTAGGATTATTGATGCTTCAAATGTCTATGTTAAGTGAACGCCAGTTGCTTTTCTGTTTCAAAGAAACTCCTTTATTTCCTTGGTACACACTTCCTCTGTAGAAATCAACTTCATTTGAACCTCTGTGCACAGGAATGTCAAAACTCAACAACACTGCTGCTTTGCTCCTGTTTTAAGCCACTTGTGCTTTTTTTCATAATTAGCGTCCTTGATTTGAAAAACTTCCCTGGATCTTCCAAAAGGATTCTTCTTCCGATGTAACCGAGTAAAAACAATTCGCGTAGCCTGATGCTTTCTATATTCTCAAACAATTGTTAAGCTAGTAATAGCTTGATTATCTGGTGATAACCTTGGGTTTTACGAAAGAGGAGTAAAGTATCTTATCCTTTCGGTGATCAGAAGTCTTATTTAGCTCAGCTCTTCTTCCTCTCTAGTATACAGTAACTTCTTTTGCACTTTATTGAGTATATTAAACAAAAGAACACTCTAGGTGTAGAAGGTAGTGAGAAATACGGCCCTGTAAGATAATGGAAAGGAAAGAAGAAGAAAAGAAAAGGAACCCTCTTTAACTCCAAATACTTAGTTAAGAAGTGTATTTTTAAAGTACAGTTCTACACTTCATCTGTTTTGAAATTCAACTTGCCGATTATCTCGTAACTGGAAGGGTTAGCCACCCAGTTGCCTGTCATTTATGAAACTGTTGGTTTGAAAGAGCAATCCCAGTGTAGTGGATTACCCAACAGATAAAGTTGGAGTTGACTCTCAGGGTACTGGTTCATGATCACTTTAATGACATGAAAGGAGTATTACTTCAAATCTGCAATTTTCAGGTATCTTTACTAATGGAGCAGAAAAAGCAAGGCTTCTCTAGCATTTAAGAATTTCCAGGGTCGATACCTTGGCTTTCCATTCCAACAGAAGCCATTCCCCGCCGTGGAGGTGCTGGGACTTTCTGGTTTCTAGCCTGGCGGTGCTCGGCAGACGCCGGGTTCTAGCCCCGGTGCAGCTTCCCAGGCTGCCAAGCTCACCTGCTCTCCCACATTTGGGGCAAAGGGAAAATAGACGGGGCAGGACCCCGAGAAGGGGGAGAGCTGCGGGTCAAAGGAGGCAGCACACACCTCAGTCAACAATCAGCTCCTTCGGCCCGGGCTGGAAATGGTTTTAACAGGCGGTAAAATTTCATCTTGCGGTGTCAAATTGGGGTCATTTTGGGGTTAGAGTTCTCAGTGTCAGAGAGGAGCTGTCCAGCTGCGTGGGCACTCATTAACTGCAAAAGATCTGTTTCAGTAAAAAACAATCCAAAGACAATCAGGAGGCTAAAGACCCTCTGCACATAGCATTTTACAAGTGCCCCAGAACAAATATGGACGGCGAAACCCATTTCTTCAGAATCCCAAATCAGCTACTTAGCTCTGGAGAGGGGGTGGTGGCATTAAAAAAGAGGGAAGGAGGGGCCACGAGGGAGTGAAAGGGAGGGGAATGGGCCTCTCAAATCTAAGAGTCTGTTTTTAATCACTCCTTTCTTATTGAAGCATCCCCCTAGACTTCTGAAAACTGCTCCTTTTCCATTTCTCTTTTTTCTTTTTGGCCCAACATGCAATGCTATTTAGGCAACACTTATGATTTAAAAGGAATAATATAATGCTCCTATAGTTTAAAGAGCATTGTTCATATGAACTGAACATTTGTAAACTCAGGCTTCATTTTAGGTGAATTTTCCTGTATTTCTGACGCTGTTTCTTTTACTCTTTTTTATCTCACTTGATTTTAATGGGCTAAAAAGTTATAGATCTTCTGGAAAAATAATTTTCGATTCCTCAGAACTGTGAGGTTTGAAGTGTTGGTCTGTGTATGAAAATCACAGGATTTTTAAATCCTACTTGTCTTCTTACAGCAGTTAGGGAAAATGATGCTTTGCAAGAGGAACAAATCAATCCAACCTTGGTCTTGTTTGTAGTTTCAGGTAATGTTTTGGTTGGAAATATTTTGTACTAAGTAATTTTATTTTTTTGTTTACTCTGCAAGGTGATTATTTAGGAAAGTCCTGCTTCCTGGTTTGAAGAAAAGATGTGAATTCTTTGATTAAAAAATTCCTTATGGTAAAAGCAAAGCAGAGTATTAAAATGAGAGGCTAGACTTGTGACATAAGACCTGAATTAGGATAACACCAAGTCAGTATTTGAAAGTAAAGAATCACGTGGGATAAAAGTTTATTTTCTTGCTTAACTGAACCAAGCAAATACAATGGCCACAGGATACTTTGTTACCTTTCTCTCGAGGCACCCCTCCTCGTCCCCAGCTCCTCTCTATTCATAGCACTTGTCTCGGGGTTCTAACCTCGAGCTCCTCAGAGTACATTTCTAATCTCTTCCCCAAGGAGTGTGACTGGGACCCCGAGGGCCAGTCCCCAGCCTAGTGTGGGGACAAAGACCGAGGGGGGCAGCCCGCGGCCCCGGCGCGCTCAGGGCCGGCAGTTGCAATCTTTTGATATCTATTTCATTTGGCGTTTCCAGTCGTGTGTTTGCCGCGTCCCCACACCCCTCGGAGCCATCGAGTACTTTGCCAGCCTCGCTCCTGCAGACCTGGGTCGCCCTGTGAGCGCGCGGGCCTCCGCGCCTTCTAAGTCGGAGTGGGAAGAGTTCCCTCCAAGTCCTCCCGGGTTAACTTCGCTCCCCAGCTGGGCCGGCGCAGGGAAGGAAGGGGGCTTTTCTTTGTTTGCTTGGTTTTTGCTTGATTCTTTATTTTCATACTTAGGCCTTCCACCATCCATTTTCACCCTGCAATCAGCACAGGTTACCTAAATCTCTTCCTTGAAATCAGGGCCGAGTGGCGCCCGGGCGGCTTCGCCTGGCTTCCCCCGCGCGGGCGCGCGGGGCGGGCGGCCGGGCCGGGCTGCTCCATAAGCGGCCCTCTAGCGCTATCTGGCGGGGCTCCAGGCGCGAGCGCCCGCCGCCTCCCCGGCCGCCTCGCTCGCCCGGCTCCCCGGCTCTGCCGTCCGCCTCCCCGGCACAGGTCTCCCGGCTCGGGAGCGCCGTCCCCGCGGCCCGCCGCCCCCTGGCCGTCGGTCAGCCCCCGGGGGCGCCGGACTCGTGGCCCGGGCCGGCGTCTCGGCTCCAGGCCGTGCTGGGCGTTCGCCGGGGCCGGGCGGGGACGCCCCGCGGGCGGCGGGCCGCGGGCCGCGGCCTTCCATGGTCTCCAGGACTGGGGTCCGTTTCTCAGCCGGGCCCCACGCCGCCACCAGACCCCTCGCAAAACACCCCAAGCGCGGGAGAGCAGGGCCAGGCCCACCCAAGTGTGCGGGAAGCCCGGGAACGCCGGCTGCTGTGCCCACGCACACGCGTGAACACGCGCGCGCCCCTCCCGTCCCGGAAAGGCAGGGGGGACTTGGGGCCGGAGGGGAGGCCCTGCTTTGTGTCCTGGGGCTTAGTTTTGACTGGGAAATAAAAATGAAGACTGTTTCCTCCGCACAGGCCGGCAGATGCTGACACAGGTGAGCGGAATTTTGCCCGCGGACAAGTAAAGCCTTCTTCCCCAAACTCACACCCAAGACCCCAGACCCACCCAGGACATCGCCACCATCCACCCAGGCGGGAGGGGAGCTCCTTAGTGGTGAAAAAGTGAGCGCAGCTCGGTGTGACTAGTGCCCAGGGCTGCTATTAGGTCATCATTAGGTAAGGTGCAAATAATTGCAGCCTGTTTTTACTTAAAATTGACCAGCTTGAGAGTGATAGATCGATTCAGAGTATAAAAATGATGTATCAAAACATCAATGTCGATTATTTGAAATATTGTAGTCGAATTTTTTTTATTGCTTCATCGGTTAAGTGTCTGGAAGTGTGGTGTTCAAACATATATTTATGTTGTCAATACTGTCAGAGCTGTCAGTGTGACTACACCGGATTTGTACTACACTTCCAATTTGCTCATTTACATAAGATGCCCACCCTAGGACTCCCTCGCCCCCACCCCATCTCTGGAAAATCCATGTTAGTTTCTTCAAAGGATTCAGTAAAAACAAAACAACAACAACCAAAAAAACCCGTTTGCTGCCTTTCATTCAATTTTCCATCAAGGCTTATACTTCCCGCCCCCCCCCCACTTCTAACTTTCAAAGAGAGATGTCCTCCTTTCTGCCAACTGTGCCTCTTCGAACTTCTTCCCCAAGACATGTACTAGAGCACTTGTATCGTTTATATTTTTTTGAGCCCTAGCTCAAAAAATATGTCATTTAGGCAGGGGTAAAAAAAAAAAAATCCTACAGATTTCAAAGCCCCCCCCCTCCGGGTGGGGCTCCCGCAGGCCGCCCCAGCACCGGCCCAGGGTCCCCCGCAAGGCACCCGCTTTCCCAGGAAAACGAAATACAAGGCTTTCCTAACTTTTGTTTACTTACAAGCCAAAAAGATAGAAAAGGAAATCCTATATATGTGTATAAATGATCGGCACATTTTTACCTTTAAAAGCTTTTGAACTCAATAGAAAGATGCTGGAAGCAGAATTGACTGTTTTAATTCTGTCCATTTTCACCTTGCACATCATTTATTTTATGGGGTGGACATTGGAAAGGCAGATTGAAAGCTCAGATCCACTAAAGTCTGATAGGAATTAAACTATCCCATTGAAACATGAATATCCCAATCCTCCATACTCTCCATCTAGACTAATTGAAATTTATAAACTCACATTCTGCCTAATTTCATGCTTTTCACTTTTTCCCCCAGGATTCCAAGTGTGATAGGAAAGACAGGACCACTTCTGTCTGAACTCGCTGTAAGGATGTGTTTTTGTTTCCTTCACTGAAGCACTTTGCACCATCCTTTTAATGTACTTAAGTCCATTTGGACATTAAAGCAAGCAACACACACACCCACAAACACACCTTGCTTGGTTTTGTAGTGCAATGTCAGTATTTTTTTAAAATCAATTTAACCGAAAAGCTTTTCCATACTCATCCTTGTCTAAAAAGGTAAATAAAAATAAAGTGCAAGACGAAGTTTGTGTCGTGCGTGTCTGGTGTGGCGTCTGTAGACACCTGCGGTGGTGTTTGCTCGCTCGGCAGGGTCGTCCTCGGGGATGCCGCGCCCAGCTCTGTGGACTTGGGTGGTTTTTAGGCCTCCCCGCCGAGAATGACAGGTGTTCCCTCAGGAAGTTCCCCAGCCCTCGCCAGATCCCTCCAGCCCCGCGGTCGTGGTCCGCACGGGGGATCTGCCGAGGTGCTGCGGGCCTCGGCGGCGCCCAAGCACCGCGCCCGGGGGAGGGGTGCCGGCGGGCGGGGCCGGGCCGGGCCGGGCCGGGGCGGCACCTGGGGAAGCCGCCCGCCGCCCAGGCTCGCCAAAGGTAGGGCGGCCTTTTTTTTGGGGGGGGGGGTAGTGCCTTTGGGAAGAAGTGATACCTTTGTGCGGCAATTAGCGCAGACAATAAACCTAATTGGAAAGTCAGTCGGAACGCCTGAGTTTTTAATTGCGTCTAATTTTGCGCCGCGCCGCGGCGTCGAGGGCCCCTCAGTGACACGCGCGCCCTCTGCAAGAGCGCGGCTGCCCTGACGCCTCCGTCCGCCCGAAGGTGGGCACCAGCGGGGTCCCCATGCAAGCACGCCCTCCGCGGCACCCCCAGCCCTGGGGAAGAGGGGCGGCCCGTGCGCGCGCCCTGCGAGGCCGCACGGGCCTCTCCTCCGCGGGCGCGCGGGGCTTCGCGGGCCGGGCCCGGGGCTGCGGAGCTGGGCCACCCACCGGGGGCCCGGGGAGCCAGGGCCTCGCCCCAGCCCGGCCTTCCAAAGCTCCCGCGCGAGTGTCCCCTTCGCCCCAGGACTTCGCGCCGCCCGGGGAGGGGCCGCTTTCCTCGGGGGAGCCTCCCCCCCGCCCCCGATGGCGGCTGGACTCGATTCCCACGCTCGGGTCGCTGACGAGCTCCCCGGGCGGCGGGGCGCGGGCGGGCGGGGACCCTGGCCGTCCGTGCGCCCCGCGCCGCAGCGCCCCGGGAGCCGAGGCCCGGTCCCGACTCCCGACTTGACCCCGGCCGGGGCTCCGGACCCCCGCCGGCTCCGGGCGGCTGCGAGCGAGCCGGCCGGCCGGGGTCCCCGCCGAGCGCGGGCGGGGTTCCGCCCCCGCGGGGGGCGAGCGCCCCGCAGCCTGGTTAACTTGCTTAAACAAAGGAGCCCCGGGCCCCCGGGCCGGCCCGCTCCGGCGGGAGCGCCCTCTCCCCCCTCCCCTCCCCTCCACCCCCCCCCCCCCCCGCGCTCTCCCACAAGACCGCGCGGCCCGCAGTGCTGGCGCATCAGGTGCCGCCTCGCCCGGAGTTAATTCCGCACCCTTTCCGGGCAAAGCCAAGTCCCGGGGAGTTGACGAGGCCCCGCGCGGCCCCGGCCCGCGTCTCCGAAGCGCCCCCGGGGTTCCTCCTCACCCCCCGAGGCCGCCCGGCGCGCGCTGTCACGGGCCGACAGCCCCGACGGCCCTGCTCGCGCGGGCGTCGCCCGGAACCCGCCTCTCGAGGGAGGCGAGCGCCCCGCAGGCAGGTCTGGGTCTGAGGAGTCGGCTGGCACCGAGCCCCGGCCCAACCTGCGTCCCGGGGCGGTCCGGTCACCGAGCACCACCCCCCCTCCGCCGGGCCGCGCTCGGCCGCGGTCCGGCTCCCCCGCCGCTCCACCGGGCCCCCGACGGGCGGGCGTTTACCACCGGGGCACGGGCACGCGGGCCTCCCCGGCCCCCCCAGGCTCTGCGGGGAGGAAGAACCGCCACGGCCTCGAGTGGGCGGCGAGCCCGGGCCCCGCGCCGCCCGCCGCCGCGTGCCCGCCTCCGTGCCCGCACCCCCCCCCCCCCCCGCCAGCCCTGGACCCGAGCCGGCGCGGGGCGGGCCCGCGCCCGCTGCGGCCATTTGACCAGGAGAAACTCCGCCAACACGTGCTGCGGCCGGGCCGGCGGAGCCCGAGCCCCACCCGGCGGGCCGCCCTCGGCTCCGAGTGCCCGGCCACGCGCTGGCAGACGGGCGGGCTGGGATTACAGCCGGCGCGGGGTCAGGAAGCTCCCACCGCTCGCGGTCGGATGGGCCCCTTATCCTCCATACTGACTCCGGCTTCCCTCTCCAGCAAATGTAGTTCTCCCGTGAGCGGTGACAGCAGCCTCTGACCCCTCACGGGGAGGGAGCCCGGGTCTCCCCGGCCCTCGCCGGGACACTGCTGGAGCTCACCTTCAGTTCACCTCAGCTCTCACGCTCTCTCCATCCCCTCTTCACTGCACCAGAATACTTTCAGGTAGTCTTGGTTTGTGTTCCAGCCCAGCCCATGCACTCAGAATACCCGGGCCTCAGTTACCCCCCTCCTTCCGAGTCGCCCTGAACCCCAAGCAAAGGGATACAGTGGCCCCACCCCACTCTGTATCCGGAGGGCACATGCCAAGACACACGGGCGACACCAAGGCCACAGGTAGTGCTGAGAACACAGGTTGGACTGCCTAGCGTTTTTCTGTAAACACATCCTTATTATTTAATAATTAATAAGTGTAATTTTTACATAATTTATACATTGGGCAGAGTAAGAAAGACAATAATGAAATGGCACAAATATGAAATATGCTTCAATAAAACTTACAGAATTGCTTAGTTCTGGTATTCTACTTAAAACTTAGGACTATGGTTGACCATGGATAACTGAAATTAAAGAAAGTCAAGCCTCACATAAAGGCGTATTTCGATACACTGGACTTGTCTTCAGAAAAGGGAAATCCTTTACATTTGTTTAATTTGGAAGTATGTCAGGAGAAAGATATTCTTTTTCAAAATAGTGGAAATGTCACTGTCCCCCTTTGTCTAACACCTTTAACCTTAGCGGTATCTCATTCAGAGTTAGAAATCAAAGCTGCATGTCAAGCCAAGTACTGGAAATGAAAAGAATGCACATGGACCACTAGGTTTTCAAAAGTGGTTGCTGTATGGATGGGCACAGCTCTTACCCAAGGAGGGAGACCTCTGGTTCAAGCACACCTAAGGAGAGCACTGGCTGATCACTTCTGGGGTGGTCTCTAGCTCTGAAGAGATGGAGAACAACTCCTGGTACCAAGAAGAACACAGAAAACAGGCTCTGGAGTTGGACAGGAAGAGGCTGAATCCTCAGTTTGTCCCATGCTAATTATGTATCCTTAGGTCATCTAATCTCTCAAACAAACAAAAACCCCAGGCATCACATTTATGCATCTTTATGGGGTTCAGTCTAATAGCTTGATATGCGTCCACAATGTGTAATGAGCCAATCAGGGCAATAAACACTTCCATGTTATGAATCATTCATCATTTCTACATGCTGGAAACTTTCATACTCTCCTACTTATTTTGAAATATAGCATACATTTTTGTAAACAATAGCTATCTTACGTTACTATGGAAAATGAGAATGAATCTCTTCCATCTAGCTGTGTTCTGGTGTTCCTTAGTTCATGTCTCTCCATCTCTTCCCCCAGGTCTTCCCAGGCGCTTGGTACTACTTCGTCACTGGATTTTTCTATGAGACTGGCATTTTATTTCCACAAATGAGTAAGAATGTGTGACACGTGTGGTGGATGTTTGGCTTATTCCACCTAACCTAATGACCTCAAGTTTTATGCACCTTGCTACAGAGGGTAAGCTTTCATTCTTTTTATGGCAGAACACTATTCCACTATCTATCTATCTATCTATCTATCTATCTATCTATCTATCTATCTATCTATCTACACACACACACACACACACAAACACACTGTATTTTCCTTATCCATCCATCTATACACGGGAACCTTAGCAGGTTTCATATCCTGACTAATGTGAATAACGCTGCAGTAAATACGAGGATTCCGGTGTCTCTTTAGTGTGGGACTTCATGTTCGTTGTGGAATTGTTACTTCATGTGGAGGATCTACTTTACTTTTTAAAGAAATTTCTATCCTCTTTCCACAAATGGCTACACGAACTTTTGTTCCCACTAATAGTGTATATGAATTCTTGTCTCTCCCTACGCAGCAGTTTTTTTCTCTTTTTTGATCATAGGCATTTTGATTAGCATGAAACATCTCATTGTGATTTTGATTGGGACTCTATTGATGATTAATGATAGTGAGCATATTTCTATATACATGTTGGTCATTTCTTTTTTTCTGCCAGTCCTGGGGGGTTTGAACTCAGGGCCTAGGCACTGTCCTTGAATCTCTTTGTGCTCAAGGCTAGTGGCTCTACTACTTGAGCCACAGTGCCACCTCCAGCTTTTGCTGAGTTATTTATTGGCGATAAGAGTCTCATGGACTTCCCTGCCTGGGCAGGCTTTGAACCATGATCCTCAGATCTCGGCCTCCCGAGTGGCTAGGATGACAGGCATGAGCCACCAGCACCTGTCATGTTGGTCATTTCTATGTCTTATTTTGATAAATGTCTCTTCACACCATTTTTAGTTGCTTTGTGAATTTTTTTTGTGCTATCTGTTTTAGTTCCTTGTATCTTCTATATGTAAATCTCTTCATGTGAGATAAATAGTGAGTAAATATTTTCTCCCATTCTGAAGGTTCTCTCTCTTTCTTTTTTCTAGTCCTGGGGCTTGAACTCAGCCTGGGTACTGTCCCCGAGTTTCCTTTGCTCAAGAATAGCAATCTACCACTTGAGCCACAGTTCCACTTCCAGCTTCTTTGGTGGTTTATTGGAGAAAAGAGTCTTGCAGACTTTCCTTCCCAAGCTGGCTTCCAACTGTGATCCTCAGATCTCAGCCTCTTGGGTAGCTAGGATGACAGGTGTGAGCCATCGCACCTGGCCTGAAGGTTCTCTCTTAACTTGTTTGTTTCCTTTGCTGTATCTGTCTGTACTTTGGCTGCTTGTAAGTTACCCTCTCTTTGGACTTCAAAATTAAATCAACAGAACAATATTATTACTGGTTGTCTCCCCAGATCCACTCTGTATTTCCCCCCATCCTGCTCTATGACACCAGAGAACAGCATGAATGGCTTTACGATGTTGCCTCAGCCATGCTTCCTGTTGGGTTTGTCCAGAAAGGGCAGAGTAAGTACTATTACTTCTATGGTCCTGGTAGGTGGGCTACATCCTCACTATTCCCAGAGTCCTTCTCCATTATTATCCTTGGGGCACTGCACTTCTTCTTGTGGTTTCTTAGTATCCTACCACACCATTGAAATTCAGTCCCTTTAGTAAGCTCTCCTCAACACTACCTCATTTGATGTGTACCATCTGTTTACTGCTAAACCTCTATGGATACACCTTATAAATGTGTTTGGAGGATTAAAGTTAAATGAGAAGATGCATGTAAAGCACATAGGGAAGCTGTTTACATGTAGTAAAAGCTTAATAAATAAGACTGTAAGTTACTTTTACAAGCATTATCTGCTGCAATTCCCTCAATTTTATTTGTGGGGAAATGAATGCAGTAGGACATGTGCTCAAAGTCGAATTAGCCAAACCTCTGCACTGTGGCTTGAAATTAACTGCTCTTTCCGTAGCATCTTGTTGAGTAAAACATATCGGGCTAGAGGGAGAGCCTTTCCTCATGTGTTGGAAAGGGTTGGATCAGGTAGAGGCAAAGGTCCGGGCAGTAACCAGCACACCTGCATCTACCACTGGCTCTGTCCCTGTTACACTATTCTCAACATAAAGCATGTTGTAGCAATTTAGAGCCCAGCAATTCCAGGAAGAACAGGGTGAGCATGTAACAGAGGAGTAGAGGATGCTTGCAAATTTAAAAATAAGCTTAAGAATTTGGACGTTTTACTAGGAGGCATAATAATGCTGGATACAGGGTGCACTAGAATTAATTTTCAAATACAGATTGATTAGAGGACCTAGATTATGGACAAATTTAGTATCTTCTCTTTGTCTCTATGTGTGTGTGTGTGTGTGGGGGGACAGTCCTGGGGCTTTAACTCAGGGCCTAGATGCTGTCTCTGAGCTTTTGTGTTCCAGGTTAGACCTCCACCACTTGAGCCACAGCTCCACTTCTGGCTTTTTGTGGTTAACTGGAGATAAGAACCTCAATGAAATTTCTGCCCAGGCTGGCTTCAAGCCAAGATCCTTAGATCTCAGCCTCCTGAGTAGCTAGGATTACAGATGTGAGCCACTGGTAGAATATACTGCCATGCTATGAATTCCTGTAGATACACAACACCAAATACTTGCCCACATATATTTCACAACTGAATTACACTGGTAAGATGGTAGAAATTATTTAATCATGAATTCCTATTTTCAGCCACTCAGAAAAATACCAAGTAACAGTATTCCTCAGGAACACTTACTGGAGTTGACATACGAAGAATAACTAAGCATATACTCCTGGATTCACTGATTTGTAAGGGGAAATACAAGTAGATGTACAAACAGATTTTGGTCTGAACAAAGGTAGAAGTACACTGAGGCTGGCAGGAGAATCTTGGCAAGACTGAACAGGGTAAAGGAAACTGGGAACAAGAGGCTTTCCTAGATCAAGTCTAGGTCAGCAGGAGTCACAATCCATCTTAGCCTTCTAAATATTTCTAAATTATTGCTATCCATTTATTAATATTTAACTTTTGTTCATGTAAATATTAGTGATAAACAGAAAAAGCCTATGTAATATTGTATTTCATTCTTCTGTAGCAGGTTGGCTGAGGAATATGTTGAATGAGAAAATTTAAATACTGTTTCCCTTGGTGACTAGAGTGTATAATGGGAAAAGTGGGATATATTTAAAAGGTGATATTATTCACAGACTCCTTGGAAAATGTTAACTTAGAAGAGATTACATTAATGTACTTTACCAATTAGGCTTTATTTATATAATGAGTTGGAGCAGGCTTATTTGAGATATAAACATTTAGTTTGAAAACTGCGTGGAAATCTATGCCTGGAGAAGAAACATAAAATAGGGCTGTCTATTTCTAAACCTAGGATGCATTTATATACAACTAGATGTGCTAATAAATATAACAGGACGTAAATGGGTTATTTCTACATATTCATCACAAACCGGTCATTTCCAACAAAATTATGATTGATGGCTAAGTATAATTTACTTTACCATGGCAATATGCTAAATATTTGTGTCTCTTTCTTGAAGTCCAAACTAGGAAGCTGTTCACTCTGGCTAAATCTCATTTACATTGCTCTTGGTCATGACCTTAATTCTCCCTCTTGGTCTTCCTTTTTTCATTCAATCCCATACCTCAAAATCCATCCCTACCCACACTTGTTATGCATGTGCATATCTACATGTGCTGGTATATATGTGTGCGTACATGCCTTTCCAGTTTAGCCATCCATAATAAAAACTATAGTACAGAATGTAACATTTCTTCCAGTGTCTCAATGCACAGATCCAGTTTTTCCCTCATCTACCATCCATTTTCCTCTTTTGTTGTTGTTGTTGTGATTCTTATCATGTCTCCCTTGGTTTCCGGGCTATTTTCTGCCAATTTTCAGTCACATCTTGATTTACTCAGGAAATGTATCCTTTTTGTTTGATGGAAAGTAATGTATGCTTATTTAAGACAGCATTATAAGGCAGAAAAGTACAAAACAAAAATCACCATGAGGCAAAATATCCAAGCAGGGTTGCTAGTAAAAGTTTATATATTTCTTTGTATTTTTCTATCAGTCAATCCTTTTATATATTTATAATTGTACTTCCTATAAAATCACATCCTAGTCAAGTGTTAAATTCTTTATGACCACCAATTTACAGAAGTTCTTTAATAAACTAAGAATCAGCATTCACTTTTCCATACTGCTTTTACGGGCCACTGCTGTGGTCTGGGTACCAAAGGTGCCCAGTTCAGTGCGTGGAAGGCTGGGTCCTCAGGACCCACATGTGGTGGAATCTTTAAGAAGCAGGGCCTGCTGGGAGGTCTCTGGGTCACTGGAGTGCTCTGGTTTATTCCCTGGCTTGGGGGAGGAGTGGTTCCCTTCCACCATGCACTACTGTCCCTACTGTTCTGACCCGCCTTAGGCCCAACTGTGGACTAAAACCTCTAAAACTATGAGTCAAAATAAGTCACTGCTTGTATAAGTCACCTATCTTAGATATCTTGTTATGAGGTCAGGAAGCTAACTAACAGAGATACTACATCCACTTGGTTTTTATATGGATGAGTATCTTTGGGTATGAAGTTATATTCTAAACTCATAATTCTTTTCTTAGATTATTAGAAATGCACCAAAGAATACATATATATATATATATATATATATATATATATATTTAAGGCAGCATCCCATTTTGTATGAGGGATTTAAGTATGGATGTATTTTGCTACCCATTAGGAATGCTAGAATTGATTCCCTGTCTAAACTGAGGGATGACTGTATTTGCACTGATATTCCTAAATAATCAGTTGTCTTATTTTGACTGTGGGGTTGTTGTTTTTTTTTCTATATGCATATTTAACTTTTCAAGATAACGTTAATTATTTTCCCAAGTGATTGTACTAATTTACATCTAACACTTTTGAGCCACAGCACAACTTCCGGGTTTTGAGTGGTTCTTTGGAGATAAGCATCTCATGGCAGGCTGGGAACATGGCCTAGAGGTAGAGAGTGCTTGCCTAGCATGCATGAAGCTTTGGGTTCGATCCCTCAGCACCACATATATAGAAAAAGCCAGAAGTGGCTCTGTGACTCAAGTGGCAAAGTGCTAGCCTTAAGCAAAAAGAAGCCAGGGACAGTGCTCAGGCCCTGAGTTCAAGCCCCAGGACTGGCACCAAAAAAAAAAAAATCTCTCAGGAGGACTTTTCTGCCCTGGCCAGCTTTGAACCTCAATCCTCAGATCTCAGCCTGCTGAGTAGCTAGGATTACAGGTGTGAGCCCCTGCTGCCTGGTTTAACTTATTCTTACTAGTGATAATCTTATTAATCTACATCTTCATTTTTTAACACTCCGCAATCTTTGTCAGTCTTCTTTCCTTTCTTTTTTCTTGTTCTTCTTCCTTCTCCTTTTCCTTTCCCCCTCCTCTGCTTCTTCCTTCTCTTCGTATTCCTTTCCCTTCCCTTCCTATTCTTTGCCAGTCTTGCGCGTGTAGAAAGGCATTCACTTTGTTGAGACAGTGTTTTGCTTGTATATCCAGGGCTGGCCAAAACTCCCCATGTCACCCAGACTGGCTGCCAATTAGACTCCTTCCTGCTTCAGCTTCCTAACTGCTGGGATTCCAGGCAGGAACCACCATGACTACATCATTGCAGGTTTTACTGTTCATTTTATGAACTATTAATGAGTCTCAGCTACTTATACACTTTTTATTGGTATTTCCTTGTCCCTGAAAAGTACCCGTTAATGTGTTGTTATCTACCTTTTCATGAAGTCACCACCTTTTTATTATTAATTTAATAAATTATAAATCACAAATATCTTCTAATTTATTTTATTTGAAGTGTTATTGATGAGCACAAGTTTTACGTTTTATTACAGATTCATTGATGAATAGTTTGTGGTTTGTGTTTGTGTGTCTTGTATAAAAGCTTCTTTTGCATTCTGAAGTTATAAAGATGTTTTTGTATAAAATTCGTTGACAAATATAACTGTGTTTTCTTCTTGTTTCTAATTCATTACTAACGGGATTGATTTTTGCATGTAGGAAGGAGGTAAGAATCTACTCTAATTTCACTGTATAGGTAATCAACATCTTAGCTCCACTACTTTCCCAGAGGTCTTTAGCTCAAGTCTCTCATTTATCAATTTGTCCATAAATTGGGGCTTTCGTTTCTGGAGATAATAACATTGTCTGCAGAAAATGACAGTTTTATTTCTTCCTTTCCAATCTTAAGGCTTTCATCTTCCTCCCTCCCTCTGTGCCTCTCCCCGTCCTCTCCCTTCCCTTCTCCTCTCTTTTGTGCTGCTATTGCCCTATCTAGGACCAGATCTCCAGGACAGGTTTGAAAGGAAGCATTCTTAAGTACTGGCATCATGATCTCATTCCTTATGAATGCTATTTACTGCCACAGATTGGTAATAGTCTGCATCAGATCAAGAGAATATTTCTTTCTTAATGACTAGCTGACACTTTTTTAAAAACAATTTTAAGTAAGTATTAAGTTTTGCTAGGTGATTTTTCCATATGGAAGAAAATGATTTTCTCCTTGGTTACTATTTCATATAGTCTTTTTCAATACTGAGCTACTTTGCACCTCTGGCTATGTCCTGGTTGACTGTGATACTATCTTTACCATGTCCGCCCAGATTCAGGTTAATAATACTTTGCTTAGAATTTGTAAATTTCAACTGATGTGAGAAATAGCCAGGAATTCTTTTTTTTCTTAAAAAACTAATGATCTTTGCCTAATTTCATTATCTTCTTTAAAAACCACCATTGTACAGAGCTTTTGTTGCCTCCATGTAATAAATTAGAATTACGGAGGATTTATCTCCATTTTATTCTCTGAATTATTACTCTATTAGAAAATTAATGGAAGGCTGGTGGTGTGACTCAAGTAGAAGAGCACCGGCCTACTCAGCATGAAAAACTGAGTTCAAACTCTAGTGCCATTAAACTGCTATGGAATTTATGTATGAAATAATATTGGCTTTCCTTTAAAGAGTCATAATTGTGGATTCCATTCCTGCAATAATTATTACCCAACAATTTATATCTACTATTTCTTTTTTAGTAATGTCCCATAAGTTACTTTATATGAACATATCCATTCCATCTAAGTTTTAAAACTGGTTGTATAATGATACAGATTAGTCTTCTAATATAATGTCTGTGGTATTGTATACATGCTGCCTTTTTATTCCTAGTGTTTAATGGCTAGGAGAATTCTGTTAGCAAGGCAGGTCAGTGACTTCACGTTTCAAAATATAAATCTGAGATTAAAAAAAATAGGTAGCTTCTCATGGAGATAAATTAAGCAAGAGAATGCCACATCACAGAGTTAAATGTGGTATTCATTCCTATGACTCTGCTAGCCTGGGATTCAGATGACTTTCTAAGCTGTGACCCTAGGCACGTCTCAGGCATTATGTGAGACTGGCCCTTCAGATAATATCTAAGAATGTCTCCAGACCTATGATTTCATATATTTTAAGGCAGTAGAGAGTACCTGGTTTCTTCTCTACTGCTGATTCCTGATAAGATTAAATCGTGGTTAGCTTGGGGCACAAAGGTGTGAGACTAGGGGATGGAACAAAACCCAAACTGGTTCGGTACTATAAAAAGCACACTACTAGATTTTCAGTTGGGTGTTACTTATTGTGATCATATAACCTATTTCCAAAGATTTGTAAGGACTAAAGCAAAGTGGGCTTAGTCTTCTTACACAGAGGAAAATTTAAGCTTGAGGACATCAACTAAGTTTTTAAATTGATCAAGTACAAGTAGGACACAAACTCATCCAAACAACAAAACCATTTTTTTTAGATTGCATGTCACTGGATTTTATGCCTGCGGCGCCATTCTGCTTCAGTTTATGACTTCAAGAAGGCAAATCATGTAAAATTCAGATATACAATATGCCTAAAACGCTGCCATCTGAGGGGTTGAGATGGGTTACAGACACAAAGCACAGGGGGCAGATTCTCCTTGAATTCTGTTCTTATAGGAGCCAAAGAACACTTCCGGGGTTTCTACTAGTTGTTTGGGAGAGTGGAGAAATCTTGAAGGGTTTCTCCGACTCCTTTTTCCCTCTCACAGTGATGGAGACATTGGGGAGATGCGGGAGCCATACTGTAGGAAAAGCTCAAGGAGTCATAACTTGTTCGGATGCTATTCCCACGCAGTTAAGAAGTTTTTGGCCTCAATGAGTAGAAAAATCTAATTCTAGTTGGTTTATACAATAAAACAATAAAGTTGTTTTCCTACAGCCACACTGAGAGGAAAAGTGCCTGATTCTATTTTTACAGATGTTGCTGTGGGAAGATGTTTGATTTAAAAAATATGAGATGGCCCAGCAAAGTTCCCCTCACATCTCCTTTCTCTTGTGATCACGAAAGGCTCCACGCGGGGTCCTGAACCAACCACTGGCCAGAGTCGGGGGCAATTATTCAACTGTATTACTGCGCCACAGAAGAGGAGCCGTAGAACTGATTTTGAGAAGACCAACTTTGCTTACTCCGCCACACAACTCCCTAGAGACTAAGCGCAACTTCTTTGGGAATAACTTGTTCTGTATTAAACACTGCCAGCCAGTATGCTAAATCTTGTGTGTGAATCATCTTGTTTAATGCACTCAATAATATGACATAGGTATACTACTGGTGCCCCTTTACCATACAAGGAGATTGAGGCTTTCAAAGTAACAGGCTTTAACTCACACAGCTACTTCATGGTCAAGGATACACACTTTTGGAGGGATGTCATACTACTTAAGGAAATATGTACTGTTGATGAACAATGAGAAATTGACAAAATGGTGAATGTGTTGCTGGCCAGTATGCATGAATTGTTTTCGGGTTGTACTGAATCACTGTACTAAATCTGGAGATGACTTAATTGTACAATGGAAAGCAGTTGGTAGCCAACAACTTCTTTGCAGATTAAAAGGCAGTTTTGAAATTGAGCAAAATACAAAGTAAGGACACTCACATCAATTGTCCTATAAGAGCCATTAACTATTGGCACAAAAATACAGAGTTCCATTTTTTTTCTTTTGGCAGAACATGACATTTAAATGTTTGGATTTTCTGAGAAGTCACAGTTGAGTCCAATAATCAATTATGAACGAGCCGTTCTTTACGCCATGTTTTTCCCCTGAACAGGTTTTGCAACAAGAAGCAGGGGCTCACTCCGCTTATTCCTTAGGCAGGCGGCTCCCTGATCTCCTGTTTGGGAGCTTCAATCACTCGTGACATGCCTGCGGTCCACAGAGTGTCTCCTTCAGCTATCACCATCTGAAAGGCATCTAAAAGGCTTTTTCGTTGTGTGTGTGTTTTTCTTTAGGGCTTGAGAGCATTGGGTTTCTTTTCTTGCATTCCACCATGTAAATGGGAAGGCTGATCCACTGAGACAGGAAGGGGTCAGGTCTGCATGAACTCCCCCCGCCGCCCCCCCACCGAAAAATCCCTGCTTTACTTTTTGTGTAAGGCTTAGGTTCATCTAAAAATTGTTGATTCTTTCCTAGAGACATGTAGTTCAGCAAAACTAAACTCATCCACTGAACTTACTTACCATAAGCTTGCAAAAGCATGCCTTTTTTTTTTTTTAATATTAAAGACATGGGGTTGCAGAATGACTGAACTTGCTGAGCAGCCAAATACAGAGACGAGGCTGAGATCAAGAAGAGTCAATCATCAACCACTTTTGTTGTTTTTAAATAGACTTACTATGCTTTTAAAAGGTATTATTTCAATAAAACAATTCACAAATAAATACAAAAGGGCAAATGTAGAGACATATTGCAAGTAAGCATGCATACCAAAAAGGTAAGTGCAAATTAGATTTGAATATTCATGAGTCACAAATCATTGATGGTTTGAAATAATGCAAAACAGCTTTATAAATGAGGTTAAGGCAAGGGACATCAAAGAAATGTATCGCTAAATCAATAGCAGTTTGATTGTGCATATACTTGTAAATTGTGGTTACAGTATATGTGACATGGAAGGAAAAATACTGTGTATCTGATAGAAGAAGAAAACTTATAAATATTCCTTTTGTATGTTGTATTTTCACAGTTTGTCATGTATTTGGAGACCAGCCATGTAGAAAGTGGTTGGACAGCATATTCCCCACCCCAAGACAGAGTTTCCTTTTTCACAGACAGTCTCAGGCCTCTGACTTGAGAGTCCTTGTTTCCTCTGCTAAATATAATTCAACATGCAACCATCCCTGAAGATAATTTCTCTTAAGATAAAGCGTAACATCTAGTGAGCATAAAGTTAGAAAATGGCTCAACTTTAAATCCCCTCATGCAAAAATAACTCTCATGGGAGAACATAAAGCTCTTGGTGAATGCTTTCCTAATAGAAGGAAAGGAAAGCGCCAGGTGCGAGTGGCCTGTAAGCCTAATGACTCGGAGGTCATGTGTGGAAGGAGCCAAGTTAAAAACCAGCCCAGATACAAAAATGCCTGAGCCCCATCTCAAAAATAAAGACCAAAGAGCTGGGTTGGAGGTATGGCTCAACTGGTAGACTGCCAGCCTAGCAAGCAGGAGGCTTTGAGTTCAAATCCCAATACCACCAATTAAAAAAAATACAGTTTTTATGATAAAGCATTTGATAAAAATTTGAAAAAAATATTCCAACATAACATAAGCAAACTTAGAAGTTGAGTCCCAATGTTTTCACTGTATTCAGCAAGTGGCTAGTCATTGACTTAATACCAGCAATACCTTTAGGGGCAGTGTCTACGCACAGGTAAAGCATGTGATAAGTAAAATATTTATAATGGTAGGAGTTACAAATTAAAAACTTGTTTAGGGCTTGCCTTCAGGTAGAAATACTTCCAATTAATTGTTCTTAGAAGTTTCCATTTTGATGATAATTTGTAATTTGCCGAGTATTTCTGGTAGACACTACCCTGCAGGACCTCTGTTGTGTGTGCTTTCCTGGGTGATTGAAGAAGTTGATGACATCACGTAAAAATCATGGTACACAGAGCACTAACTTGGAAGAGCCTGGGAATTATGGTTGGCTCAGAAATTAATCTGTTTTCTTGTGAGACCATTCTTTACATCTTTGAATTTAAATTCAAGAGGTAAAAGCCAGGTGGGCTATAAATGGAGAATTTTTATATTATCCCCAATCCCCCACTGTGTTGGAAACAACTAAGACAACTTACTTCTCTGTTATTCATAATTGAGGATATAAAAATTCAAAAACAATGGTCCTGGGGATTTTAATGTCTTTATCGAAATTTGCAATTATATTTGAAAATCCTATCTTTTCATCCAATAGCAAGGAAAGTATTGGGTTTATTTTTGCAAAGTATTTCCTCACTCTTAAAAGATATTAATTTATATCGCTCCTTTCAGTAAATGTTTTGTCATAATATTGGTATGAGGCCATTTAAATAATCAAACTTTTTAAAAACTGTTCAGCCACAATATTGACTTAACAATTGTCAGTAGCAGCGGTCTGTATAAGGCAAACAATATACTTTTCCTCCATTAAGTTATAGCTAATAAACTTTTTTTTTACGAGAAGGTTAATTTGCATCACCTAATATGTGATTATTCTCAGTAACTCCTGTGTGTGTGTTTTAAATCATCTAATCTCTAAAGCATTCTGCCACATAGCCAAGAAATGGCAATTTTATTATTCTTCTTTCTTACAGACTATAAGATGAAAGTCATTCTAATTTTCTTTTTTTTTTTAAATAGTTTGTTTATTTTTGTGGTGCTAGGGATGAAACCCTGGGCTTGGTGACTGTTAAGCAAACATCCACGACTGAGCTATACTCCAGCTCTTGTTTGTTTTTATTTTTATCTCCAGCTCATTTGTTATTATTATTATTTTTGTTTTTGAAGGCAGGTCTTACTAAGTAGCCCAGGCTGACCTAGAACTTAGCCATCTTCCCCTGCCTCTGGGGTGCTATGATTATTCTCACATACCTTTCTAAACTGGGGGTGGTGGTGGTGGCTATTATCATGGACTTTGTTTCTACAGCATGAAAGTTCCAGACTAGCCAATGGCAGCGTTGAGAGAAATTTCTTTAACCATTCCCTTTGTCTACAATAGAGAAGTTAGGGTATGGGAACTGTCATTTCTGGTAATTCAATATCAAAATGAAAGAAAAATTACAATAGAATAAAAGACTTAGCATTGATTCTGAATTACTTAACACTAAATTACTCTGTTCCAATAAGTTTTCTCTTATCATGAAAAAAGAAAGTCTCTCTCCATCCTAACGGTCACCTTGGGAGCCCTGTGGACCTCATGCTCATTTTGCTATGTAAATACAATTAATTTTATCATGAAAGACCAGAGAAGTGACAGTTAAGGGACTTCCACTTCCTGTTCTGCCACTAACTGCTGTGATAAACTTGCACAAAGTACTTCAGAACCTCTACTTCCCCAATCATGCAAGAGGATGGCTTAGAGGTGGTGCTTTTCAGTGGCTGCGGGGAGTCCGCAGGCACCTTAGGGGAGAAAGACCAGCTAGCCACATTTTGTATGGTTTGTGTATATAGGAAATTAACAGTTCCCCAGAAGGTTTAATTTGAGGAAAAGGAAAGGACATTAAGCTAGAAATTCTGGCTTTAGTAATAACTAACACTTGCCTAGCAAGCACAAGACCCTTCCTATGAGAAGGAGGGAATGAGGGAAGGAAGGAGGGAGGGAGGGAGGGGGGAAGGGAGCAGAGGAGGGGGTTTGAAAATTACTCAATGTTAGAGCTGCTATTCTTGGCTTGTCCTTGGAAGTTAAGAGGTGGTAGGAATAATTCCTGAAACCTTACAGAAGGAATATCAGAAAAGATAAACTGGAAGACAAAATCTTACTAAGTTTTTAGACAACTTTTACATGGTATTGTGCTGTTTTGCAGCTGCAGAACAGAAGGGCTGCTCATTCCCAGGGCCATGAGGTGGCTCTCTAGCGGTGGTCTCCCTCAGTGGCTGGCCTCCGCCCTCTGGAACAGTGCAGCACCTCCGGGGTTGTGGCTGGCCTGCCTTGGCCAAGAGCTTCTCCTCTTTCATGATCTCCTTCAGGGGTCCTGGAGTGGTCCACACACAGTTACACTTAATTGCTCCCTCCTCTGTGATTCCAGAGCACTCGGCTTTAACTGTTAAGACCACCTAAGGCATTGTATCATAGCAAATTGCCTTTGGTGCCTGTCTACTTGTGAGAAGGCTCTAAGTCATATTTGAATTTTTGATCTAGCAAAACTCCTAGTATTTTGAAATACTAAAAGAAAGATTTTCTTTGAAGAAGCAAGCAGCAAAATTATAATAAATTATTTACATAAATACTAACACTCAAGTGCTTTTCGCTTTTTCTCCCTTTCTTTTTTTTTTTTAATCAGACATGGAGCTTGAACTCAGGACCTGGGCATTGTCCCTTAGCAATTTTGATCAAGGCTAGCACTCTACCACTTCAGGTTTTCTGGTGGTTAATTGGAGATAGGAGTCTAACAGACTTTCCTGCCCAGGCCAGCTTTGAACCATGATCTTCAGATCTCAGCCTCCTGAGTAGCTAGGATGACAGGTGTGAGCCACCAGTGCCTGACCTCAAGTACTTTTTCTTTGCCTGTCACATGAAAAGTACATGTCTAGTCCCCAACACCAAAGGGAAAAATAGTGCAGTTTTCTTTCAAGATGATAGAAATCCTCACTTTTGACTATTTATAGGCAAACACTGAATTCAGTACACAGATACTGTGTTCATTTGGGGCTGGTTGTATCTATTAAAAGGTTGTGGGTATAAATCTCCAGCAGGGATCTGGGGACATTGATAAGACCTGTAGCCTTCATAATTGACATATGAAGGCAGAAGATAAGTAATGCTATATTTTAAATAGGACTGAAGTGCTTTGGAAGTTCTAAGGATTTAGGATTAATTCAAGGGTTGCACCATAAAATTAGTCTATTAGTTTGGTAGACTATAGGATCTAAGCAAATAAAAATACAGAATAGAGTAAAAAACAGAAATGGAGGTTACGGTATGTGAAAATGATCATATGGTAAATATAGAAAGAGTATAGCTTTTGCAGTACTTGAGGGAGAAGCCAACACTTAGATGGAAAACTTATTTATATGGCATACTAAAGAGTTTAGGATTTTTCAATGGGAAATTGAAACTCAATCAAAATTGAGAACTGAGATTCCAGGGAACATTCTTGAATATAATCAAGGCAGTTTATGACAAACCAACACCAAGCATAACTCTAAATGGTGAAAAACTAAAGCCATTCCCTTTAAAATCAGGAACAAGGCAGGGATGTCCACTCTCTCCCCTGCTCTTCAACATAGTACTAGACTTCCTAGCCAGAGCAATTAGGCAAGAAGAGAATGTAAAGGGGATCCAAACAGGAAAAGATGAAGTTAAACTTTCTCTCTTCGCAGATGACATGATCCTATACCTAAAGAATCCCATAGACTCTACCCCCAAGCTACTAGAGCTGATCCAAAACTTTGGCAAAGTTGCAGGATATAAAATAAACCCTCAAAAATCAATGGCCTTTCTCTATGCTAACAACCCAAAGACCGAGGCTGAAATCAGGAAAGCAACTCCTTTTGCAATAGCCCCCCAAAACATAAAATACCTAGGAATAACCTTAACCAAAGAAGTGAAAGACCTCTTTGATGAGAACTTTAAAAGCTTGAAAAATGAAATTAAGTCAGAACTAAGAAAATGGAAAAACCTCCCATGCTCCTGGATTGGGAGGATCAATATAATCAAAATGGCAATATTGCCAAAGGCTATCTACAAATTCAATGCAATACCCATTAATATCCCAACACCATTCTTTAATGAAATAGAGGAAGCAATCCAAAAATTCATATGGAACAATAAAAGACCTAGAATAGCAAAAACACTCCTAAGCAGAAAGAACAGTGCTGGAGGAATTACAATACCCAACTTCAAGCTGTATTATAAAGCTATAGTAATAAAAACAGCTTGGTATTGGCACCGGAACAGGCCTGAAGACCAATGGAACAGAATTGAAGACACAGAATTGAACCCACAGAACTGCGCCTACTTAATCTTTGATAAAGGAGCTAAAACAATAGTATGGAAGAAAGATAGCCTCTTTAACAAGTGGTGCTGGCAAAACTGGCTCAACACATGCAACAAACTAAAACTAGATCCTTATATATCACCCTGCACCAAAATCAATTCCAAATGGATTAAAGACCTTGAAATCAAAACAGGCACCCTGAAAACACTAAAGGAAGGAGGAGGAGAAACACTTGGGCAACTTGGCACAGGACAGAACTTCCTTAACAAAGACCCTGAAAGGCTACAAATCAAAGAAAGGTTGGACAAATGGGACTGCATCAAACTGCAGAGCTTCTGCACGGCAAAGGACATAGCTCGCAAGATAAACAGAAAGCCCACAGACTGGGAGAAGATCTTTACTGGACATTCAACAGACAAAGGCCTCATCTCTAAAATATATGCAGAACTAAAAAAATTACCTTCTTCCAAAACAAAACCGCAAAGAACCAATAGCCCCCTCATCAAGTGGGCTAAAGACCTACAAAGAAACTTCTCTGATGAGGAAATGAGAATGGCCAAGAGACATATGAAAAAATGCTCTACATCACTAGCCATAAAGGAAATGCAAATCAAAACAACATTGAGATTCCATCTCACCCCAGCAAGAATGTCATATATCAAGAAAACTAATAATAACAATTGTTGGAGGGGATGTGGCCAAAAGGGAACCCTACTTCATTGTTGGTGGGAATGTAAACTGGTTCAGCCACTCTGGCAAGCAGTATGGAGATTCCTCAGAAGGCTCAATATAGGACTCCCCTATGACCCAGCAGCCCCACTTTTGGGTATCTATCCAAAAGCCCACAAACGAAATCACAGTAATGCCACCAGCACAACAATGTTCATCGCAGCACAATTTGTCATAGCGAGAATCTGGAACCAACCCAGATGCCCCTCAGTAGACGAATGGATCAGGAAAATGTGGTACATATACACAATGGAATTTTATGCCTCTATCAGAAAGAATGACATTGTTCCAATTGTAAGGAAATGGAAGGACTTGGAAAAAGTTATACTAAGTGAAGTGAGCCAGACCCAAAGAAACACGGACTCTATGGCCTCCCTTATTGGGAATAATTAGTACATGTTTAGGCAAGTCATAGCAGAGCATCACAAGGCCCAATAGCTATACCCTTATGAACACATAAGATGATGCTAAGTGAAATGAACTCCATGTTATGGAAACAATTGTTATATCACAGTTGTAACTACTTTCAACGTCCTATGTGTATGTGTAGTTTCTATTATTGAGGATGTTCTTGTATTATCACCTTCCTATGGTTGAACCTACACTATCTCTGTAATCTTATCTGAGTATATTGAAAACCGTGTTTACTGGTATTGGAAGTAGGAAATTCAAAGGGAATACCAAATTTGAGAGACACAGGGTAAAAAAAAAAAAGAAATAACTACAAAAGCAATACTTGCAAAACTGTTTGGTGTAAGTGAACTGAACACCTCGGGGGAAGGGCAGGGAGGGAAAGGGGGGGAGGGAGGGGGACATGAGGGACAAGGTAACAAACAGTACAAGAAATGTATCCAATGCCTAACGTATGAAACTGTAACCTCTCTGTACATCAGTTTGATAATAAAAATTTGAAGAAAAAAAAAAACAAAATTGAGAACTGAATTTCAGTGAATTCTGGTTTACAAGGTCTAGTCTGGTAATCCAATGCAGAGGACTGAAGGGCAAGCTACCACCCCCAAACAGCAGATACAGGGAGACTAAACATGGAATGCAACTGTGGAAGGGGGCAGATGGGTGTGACTAATGTTAATTGCTGGACAATTAGTTGAAAATAGTTCTGAAATGTACCAAACAGAAGATATGTAGGTGGTACTGTTCCAAAGATTATTATATGACCCTTCATCCTGCTAATATAAATTTGCAACACCTTTGGTGCTTTCAGGATTATTTAAAACATTAAACAATTAATAATTAGTCATACTCATGCTTATTTTCTTTTATTGAGGTGGTAATGTTATTCCTAAATCTGTTATCACACTTGTCATACTTGCCATTAGGTAATCAATCTACCAAGGATCTTAGTCACAATTCTAACAACAAATGCCTTAAATGTCTTATTTTCCTATTTTGGCATTCATTCCTAGAATATTATTTACTAACTTTAAACAAAATTCAAGAACACCCATACCGATAACATATGTGAATTTTGGATATTCTAATATTAGTGAAAAACTGACTTTTCATCTACCATTTACTTAAAATGACCATGAGCTAGAGTTTCTGGTAAATTTTGACATAGACACTCTTACATTCTCTTGCATAAATGAATGTTCCCATATTAAATGGCAGAAAGTTAACTCCAAGATCTACAGTGTAGACACAGGAGATATCGGTGCCTGTGTTGGGTTACTATGCCCCTGAGCAACTGCAGAATTGGATTTCACGGCTTACTGGCAGGGACTGGGTCCGTATAAGCTTGGAGAGAAAGTAGAAAGAGGACAGGAGATGGAAGGGGCAGGTTGCCTCCAGAGTCCCTTGGTCTGGTTTTCTCTCTTATTTTCTAGTCCCTGCTCACCAGAGACCCCTGAACACACACTCTCTGTAAAGTTTGATCATCCTCAGGTCTTTGGTATAGAGCCAGAGGAGTTTTTCTTAATAAGATACCCAGAAATCTAATGATCAGTTCTCTGGATTCTGATCCAGGCATTAAAGAAAATGTTTGATGTAAAAACAAACTAACAAACAAAACCCCAGAAAAGAAATAAAAACACATTTCCTTAGAAACCCTTTCTAGAATCTAAAATCTTTTACTATCTGATTTGGAAACTAGTATTAAAAGTACAATCTATGTGCAGAGCACTATACCAGATTTTTCTGATAGCTACGGATAAAAGCATTCTTAGTTTTCATAATGGGTTTTATTTTTAATTGAATGCTAACACATATAACCTTGATTGAATAAACCTTCTAACCAATCAACATAGCTTGTATCAATTTTCTCTTACATTTTTTCTCAAAAAAATGGCCACTATTCAGAATTCCTATGGACATTTAATATTGGTATGAGAGAGAGAGAGAGACAGACACACACACAAAAAAGCGGGGGGAGGGGGCTGATTGACACACTTCAGGATGATGCTGTCCATGATGGAAGAAAAGCAAAGACACATTTGGGAAGGGCTCAAGGTTCAAAAGATACTTGGTAATAGTTTCTTTTTCTTTCTTCTTCCCTCCCTCTCTCCCTACCTCCCTCCCTCTCTCCCTCCCTCCCTTCTTCTTTTCTTTTGCCTTTTTGGGAGTTTATTGGAGATAAGATTCTCACAGACTTTCCTGCCCAGGCTGGCTTTGAACTGTGATCCTTAGATCTCAGCCTCCTACTTGAGTAGCTATGACTATAGGCATGAGCCTATAATTACGTGTGAAGCACATAGGCATCCACCTTATTCGTCTTTTGATTTTTCACTCACTTACTATTTAACACAATTGTTTATAAAGAATCACAAGCCATGGTTCAAGCAAGAAGGAATCATTAGCAAGTATCTGCAGAATTAAGAAACTACAGAATTAAGCCACCGACTGTCAAATGCCCAGAGTTTTTTGTTCTAATCTGTTAAACAGGATAGTCGGTATTACAAGAATGAGAGGTATAAAAGCACCCAATTACAGGACTAAGGAATTCCCGTACTTCCCAGGGCTCCTGGCTGGGGCTCTGCCCCTGGCACGGCTCTTCCCGGACCCCAAACAAAGCACAGTAAGCCAACCACATGGCAGAGACCAGCTGCCCTCAATTTCGAGGCGCTTAGTGGCATCACTGTCTTTCAGAATTATAGACTAATGACCCATACAAGAGCCATACAAGACCTGGGCCAGCGAAGGCGCCTTTCCTTAAGAGACCAGCTTGGTGTGCCTCACTGTGTGTTCCATTCAGTTCTTCCGGTTCAATCTTTGTTTTTCTTTGGGCAATTCAGTGTGCTCAAACAGCTGAAAAACGCCTTAGGCTTTATTATGAAGTGGGATTCTAACTCAGCCTAAATGGAAAGTAAACGACCTGCCCTGGGTGCATTCACGACTTTAGGTATCTTAAAGCTAAAGTGAAGTTGATCACCAGCCTGGAGGTGAACCCTCTAAGTCCCTTTAATACCCAAACCCCTATAAATCTCTTTGTTTTAACCAAGTATACACAAGAGTGGTAGCAGAATTGCCCAGTGAATGTTGACAGAAAAATCTCTTCCCCAGATAAGGACGGGAGTTCCTTGGGTTTACTCTCAGTGCAAAAATATTTAGAACCTAAAGAGACCATTTAGATGTTTGTTTTGATGACCAGAGAGATTTCTTTGTTTTGTAAAGCCACATGCCCATTTTGCATTCTTGGGGAATTTTTACTCTAGCATCCTATCATTATTTGCTACCAAACTTCATATCTTTTGTTTGAGCATCTGAAAATAAAAGTAGTTGTTTAACTAATTTTCTTTTGTGCTTAATTTGGCAATTATCAAATCACATTTGTCAATACAATGACTGAACCAAAAGTGACCCAGACGTCAACATTTTCAAAAGCCTTTGTGGCCTTTCCTATTATTTCTCGTTATAGTAGCTGCAAGCAAAATCGTGATTGGATCAAAATCAAGAGTACAAAAATGCACTCTCCTCTGTCATTTCAAAGTCATCTATTAAAACAGCTCAAATATAAAATTTAACTGTCTTAGAATGCAAATAGCACAGCATAATGAGGCTTATGTTTAGAAATGCAAAGAACACTTTTGAAAGTATTTTAGGGAGAATTAATCTAATTCTAACTACTAATATTTTTGATCCCCTGATTTTCATTCTGGAACGTGTGGGTGGCATTAAAATGGTAATATTTATAATGCCTTTTGCCTCCCTTCAACCTTTTCTACCTTCATCACTCCTCACTCAATCCCTCCTTCCCTTCTTTCCTTCTTCTTTTCTTCCCTCTCCTCCTCTTCCTCCCTCCCTCCTCCTCTCCATTTCTCATTCTGGGTTTGACATCCTTAGTTGTATAATGAAACACTTTAGATAACTAGATTTTTTTTCCTCTGCATTCATATGAAACTGATGTGACTATTGAAATGATGTTGAAAACCGAGAAAAAATAATCCCGAAAGGTGATTATAACTCATATTTTATTAGGTTCTTGGTAATGGGGCTATGGAGTGTGTTTTTAATGGCTGCTTCTTTACTAGGGAACCGCATTTCTTTTTGGCAAATTAATTTATGCTGTGATTTGGAATAATGCTTGCTTTTCATAATGGATGGAATTGCTGTGTACCTTGTGAGGCCTGACGGCTATCCCTAAAGCTACACGGACATATGTGAGATGGCTTGTGTCCACTTTGCCTTCACTCTTCTTGTGCGTGAGTACATATGATAAGAACCCACAGTGTCATTTTGCCCTCACTATAAGGTGCAATGCACCGTATACATTTCAATATCCTATGTACAGAAAGTGACATCTACTGGAGAAAACAAGTGATTATTTACTTTCCAAACTACCTTTTTTCTACTAAACTTTCTGACAAGTGTTACTCACCTTGAAGGTTATCCAAACCTTGTCAAATAAAGATTTTGCTTAGTTCAGTATAAAGGCTGACTTGTTTTGATTATCATTTTCTCCAAGATGTCCATTGGAAAGAGTTGCTATGGGGCCCCCACAAATTATCTCACAAGAAACACTACTGGGAATTCTGGAAAACACAAGTATTACACGTTGCAAAATTGAGGTCTTGGATAACCCTAGGCATGGAGTTGTGGATTTGAACAGGACTTCTTTGTCGCAATCTGAAAACATGTTTGGAGAATGTATTACTTCCTTAAGTGGTCTGTCAATAGGAGCTACAAAACAAAGTATGGTAGTAGAATCTGCATTTTCTCCGGGATGGAAGACATCTTCATGCTATATTGTAGCCTGATCATTTGTGTGTGTTAAGAAGACGTGTATCTAACTCCTTGGTCTACCGGAACTGATATACTTTAGGCACTGGAAGACACCAGGGATCTAATCTAAGAAGTTGACCTTGACACCTGAAGGAGAGTTAACATCCATTTCATTCCTGAGATGTAATTCCTATTACTTGAACACTCATTTGCTTTTCTAGAGGACAAAGCCTTCCTGAAAGGATCTTCACTGGGAGAATCTTTCATTTTCAAGACCTGAAAAGGCAGGTACAACTATGTCCCAGCAGTCAGTGAACTTGGAAGACCAGACATGCTGGGAGACTTGTGGGCTGTTCCCAACTGATACTTCTGAAGCTGCCTCATACTTCGATTGTGCTGTAGAAACCTCTGTGATTCATGTCACAACTTCTACTTCTAATTGTTATGTTTTAAAATTTCTATTTTTTTGTAGCAATGCTCTCGCACTCCCTCTGCTGGCCTTGCTAATTAACGAAACCACTGCCCACGAAGACTTGCTGAGTGAATCAGCTATACCAGAGGATTAGCTGGTAAAATGCCGATTTTGCGTTGGAAGCCAAGCAAAAAATCCTGTTGACTGGCCTCCATATGAAATAAAGAAGCCAAAAAGAAAATCTGCATGTAGGTAACAAACCAACCCCCCCCCCCCAAGTCGTGATTATTTTTATAACGTGAAGAATGAATTTAATGATAAGGACAATTCACACATCTTAAACACGTCTATCGTTTCAAAACAATAGAACTGGTTGTCCCTATTCATTTCAAGTACATGTGTTCGTTATGCATACAAATAAGGTGCATCAGCTTTGGAGCTCACTCTCTGCACCCTGGAGGAGTCAATGGAAGCTCGTCTGGCTGTGTTGGTACGGTTCTGAGCCTGGGTCAGAGATACAGCTGCCCACTGGCGCAGCGCGCCACAGCCTAGAGTGACAGCACTTGGCAAGTCTCAAGTCTAATCACAGCACAGAGAAATGACTTTGGGAGGGTACATTACCAAGCAATTAGGACCCATTTAATAAATTACCCCTTATGGAACACTTTGAACCCTAGTGGTCTGAAGAGGTTAATGCAGCTCTCACAACTGAGTGTTACTCATTTTCCAGGGGGACTTCAAGGCCACAGTTAATCCAACCTTCTTCTGATCCATGGCCCCGTACTCTTGAGCCACTTCTCTAGCGTGGCGTCCATGAGCCACGTGTTTGTCTTCCCCCTCCCAGACGGGCCTCTTCCACCTATAGCTACATCCGCTGGGCCGGGGCTCCAGAAGCCAAGGGCTTCATGCTACACGTTAACTTGCTGCTTATTTAGGAGTCTTTCTGCTTCTTGTATTTTATAGAGTTTTGACTTCTAGGTTTAGTTGAAATGTTACCTCTGACGTCATATACTTTCCACTGAAATTGTTGAGTAGCAACCAATTTAAATAAATTCAATACACAAAGGGTTTAGTATATTATGAAGCTTGGAAAAAACCCATAGTAGATTATATATATATATATGCATATATATATATACACATATGTGTATATATATATATATATATGCTGGAATCTATAAGATAACTATAAGAAAGAAAAAGCTTTGTTTTCTTTTAATTTAAATTCAAGTTGAGTTTTTGGAACAGAAATGCTACTGAAGTACTAAGTCCTTTTATTTTAAAAGATAGTGAAAGAATGGAATTGGAAAAGGTAGAAATATCTAAGTGTTACTGCGAATTTGAAAGATCATCAGTGCTGTAACATGTCTTTGGTCTACACCTTCACTGGGGAGTTACTCTATCCAAGGCTCTGCTGAGAGCCACAGGACATGACTATGACATGACCTACACCTCCAAGAAGCTTCTCGTCATCACGTAGAGTAGCATTCAGCTCAGTGGGAAAGTAACTGCAATGAATGAGAGATCACGGTGAACCCAGGCATGTGTCCACACAGAAATTCCTGAAAAATTCAGAGAATGAAGGGGAGTGTCCAAGTCACGGAGACTCAATGGAGACAGAGAATTTCCTCAAGCTCCTTATTAAGATTTTGGTAGGGAAGCAGAAAGATTAGAAAATTCGAATGTTCTAACCTTAAGCAGCATTCACTATGTTGAGGTGCATCCATGACTGTATTTTCTGACATTGGAGGTCTGTGATCTGTTTGGGATGCAGGTTAGAGAGATGTTTTTGTTTGTTTTGCTTTTAAAATAATGTTGTACTTTGCTTTAGCAATGAAACATACAGGAAAATAAATTTAAAGATTCTTAGTCAAATGATATAATACAAATGAGAAGGACTGCCTGTCTTCAACCTCATAATCTAAAGTTATTAAAATTTGACCATAACTATAAAATGTCAAGATACCTTTCCTAGAATATTTAGTGATTCACTGGATGAGTCATACCTCTTAAAAATTTCTACTCTTTTCATAGGACCTTGGAGATTTTCCATATTATAAATTGCAGTTTTTAACATGTCAGAAAAAATAAAGACTATATTTAGAAAGTCTAGGATATTATTGCAGTGTGGGTTTATAATGTCTGAAATCTTCTGTGTACATGTTGTGTACTAATACTTTAGATGATGTTCAGGGTGAGATCTCACAAATTCCTCACCAGGGCATAATTTGGAAGGTCTGTGAAAAGACCACGGAATGGTGAAACGTGGCCGTGTGGGGCTGTGGCATAAGGCCTGCTCTGTTAGTGACCTGAAAGCAATCTCCATTCTCTTGTGAATCAAGTATCACATTATTTGTTGACAACTGGTAGGTAAACCCTTCAAAAAACTACAGCTCCACTTTTAGATGTGGTATTGAGATTCTACTGCTCTCTATTGATACCTACAAGCACCTTCGTTTGTTTCCTCCATCAGCAAGGCTTTATTGTACACAACTCCTTTCTCTACTCTCTCTCATTATTTTGTCACTTGCATTATTTACGCTTAATGCCAGAGCAGATTCACAAACATAATAGTCTACAACTGGCATTATTCCACATACTCTGAGAATTTACACTTCGGAATAAGTGACACTCACAGGGGCACAAAAATAGAACAAGGGAGAGGAAATCACATTCCAGTTGTGTTTTTCCTTCCAGGATCACGAAATGCATCGAGATGATCAGTGAACCTCCACTGTGCTCCCTACCTTTGGGCAGTGTGTCCCAGGATACAAAACTTTTAAGAGGAGCTTCCTTCTTCAAATAGCCTAGAGACGCGGTGGGAAAGGACTGCCATCCAGGGAAACTCAGCACGCAGAACTGCATTCTTTAATTACATTCTAAACAGCTTTATCTCTCTTGGACATCTATCCAAAGGAACGTAAGTGATTATGTGACCTCGAGGTTAGCACAACAGCAAAAGTGCAGAACCCGCCCAGTGCCCAACACCAATGAATAAGGAAAGTGTGATACATATCAAATGAAGTGTGGCAGTACACCTCAGCCATAAAGATGAATGAAAATATGTCCTTTGCAGGAAAGTAGATAGAAGCAGAGATCACTGTGTTACATGAGATAAGCCAGGCTCAGAAAGACAAACATCCCATGCTCCCTCTTTTGTCCTAAAGAGACATTTTGGACCTAACTGGACATGCAAAGCTTTTACAGATGAGCCCCTCAAGCCATATCTAACTCAGGCATCACACAGCTTGGCCTCATCCCTGATCCCTGCGTAGCTTCGTAAGTGCCTACGCTGAGCGCTCGGAAGCCAAGTGGAATATTCAAAGGTCGCCTAACCCTAACAAAAGGATGTGGGGATGTCTTCCCGCTACAGTGTCAGTTCTTCCAACTTCCTCTGCAAACAGTGGATTGGACAATGAGTTCCCTCTCACCTCTCACAACCCTCAGCACTGACATTGGTGACTGGCTTCACCACCATCACCAAGACTGCTCTGTTTCCATGATGCAAAGATGCAGCAACATGATCTCACAACAGGGAGAAGAGGGGAAAGGAAGCATTGGTATCTATTGAGGGCCTCACTCTTCATCGGACCCATGCTAGTCATGCTCGTAGACTTTTCTTAGTTAATGAAACTTCAAGTCTCTGTAACAGATGAGGAAGTATGAATGTGCATTCTGTTCTTATTGCCTGATTTTATGTCTCTGTCAGACCTGTCTGGGCTGCTCATAATCCGACAGGGAATGAGGGCTCTAGAGTCACACTCAGAAAGTTCAGATAGATGGATCATGAAAAAAAAAAATTCACCCATCATATTGAATGACACTGTAGAGATATTTTCCTTGAGAGTACAAATACTCTGTACTCGAGGGAAACATCACCTACCAAGTTGAAGACCTACAGTCATCACTACAGTGTCTGATACATGTTCCAGGATTGCAAAACGCAATTCTTTTTTGCCTTATCAAGAAAAAGGCAACTTAACAGGTTTACAAATATGCATCTTGTTAATCATAGTGGTGTGAAGCAGCATTTCTGACTCATGTTTCTTCAGGGTTTTTTTTCCTGTGTGTTTCTGAATACACCATCAAACATGAGGAGTTGACAGGGATCGTTGGAAGCTGCCACTCCTACCTGACGGGGTGCAGCCATGGCCCCCTTCTGGGGAGCTGTTCATTAGAACAACC
The DNA here is from genome assembly GCF_023159225.1 of Perognathus longimembris pacificus. NCBI lineage: Eukaryota > Metazoa > Chordata > Mammalia > Rodentia > Heteromyidae > Perognathus > Perognathus longimembris. Next base: position 34,131,392 of record NC_063183.1, on the reverse strand, counting down.
ACAATGCCGCTGTGCTTCCAGGCTGTGCCAGCCTGTCTTGTGACCTCCACAGTCAGGAAGCGAGTGCACTCGACAGTTCTACCTGTCTGCTTGGTTTCATCTTGAATGAGAGGAAGCTTGTCACCATCCCTGAAGGCAGAGCCCAGTTCCTGGAGGCCTATCTTCCGGGAAGTCTTACACTACATCTATATGCGAGTAGATCGGAGCCACCACAGCTGCTGGCCACACAGAGACCACCGCTTCCTAATGTGAGTCTCTTTGGAACAAATCTGAAGATTGCCATTTTCATATAATGGGCAAGTTGCTTTTTAACATCACTTGCTGACCTCATTACAGCATTCGCCTACATTTTGGAAATTAATTTCAACTGTCATTGAAGTTGGATGTCATACATTCCTTTGACAAAAAGGGCATGTCTTATGTGAATAATATAGAGAGCCCTAGTGAGCACTATCGTGCAAATGTTTGTGAATGACTGAACTTATAAACAGCTGACAAGTGATGAAATATGAGGAGTCTGCAATCCATGAGTCTTGGGTCTGGTCACTTTTATGATTTGGGACAAAACTACTGTTCTCAGTGGAATGGAAACATGATACAAGCAGGGCAATGATGAATCTACTTCAACTCGAGATGCCAACTTCAAGTCATCCTCTCAGGTAGTGCTGCCATGGAATTGGCACTTGGTGACTGCACTTAAGAGTGCACAAAGTATCCTCAAAGTGATGTTGGAAATAGCCAAGTCAAGCTATTTAATTTGTGGCTATAGCATAGTATATTTCTATATTGCAATGGAATTTAAAAGAAAAGTCATTTTTAAAGGCCCATTAGTATTTCTGTAAGATATGCTTTATATTGATTTAGGGCCTCCTACACAACGTTGTAGTAGAGTCAATCAACTTTAAACTCTCTGGATAGTACTAGTTTGATGTCCAACAGCTTCCTCCAAGAATAATTATCAATGAAACTTAAGGTCCCACAACTTGGGTTGAGCTTGCTCAATTAAAACTATTCAAAAGATGCTTCACACAGGATGGATGTCATTTAAAATAATGTCACTACTGCACTATATGTAATCTCATACAATTAAAGTTATTTATGAAACCAAACATGAGGGCATACACATGCAATCCCAGCACTTGGGAGGCTGAGACAGGAGAATCATAAGTGCAATGCCAGACTAGACTTACCTTAAAAAAAAAAAAGGCATCTATTTCCAATGAAAGCTCCAACAAGAAATGACATCTCTCATTTTTTCACTAAAATTGGAAGGGAAACTGACTTTGGAAAGTGCTAAGGACATTTACTAAATTAAATATCACCAAAGAGCTACTCACAAAAATCTCAAATGATGTTGGATGCTGGTGGCTCATGCCTGTAATCCTAGCTACTCAGGCTGAGATCTGAGGGATTGTGATTTAAAGCCAACCTTGGCTGGAAAAAGTTCATGAGATTCTTACCACCAATTAGACACCAAAAAGCAGAAGTGGAGATGTGACTTAGGAGTAGAGTGCTAGTCTTGAGCAAAAGAGCTCAGGAACAGTGCCCAGGCAGTGCCACGAGTTCAAGCCCCAGGACTGGCGCATACACACACATACAAAATTTCAAATGGCATTTTCAAATCCAATCCTAACGTAAACTTCAAACATTGAAGGAAAAGGGGCTGGGGATATAGCCTAGTGGCAAGAGTGCCTGCCTCGGATACACGAGGCCCTAGGTTCGATTCCCCAGCACCACATATACAGAAAACGGCCAGAAGCGGCGCTGTGGCTCAAGTGGCAGAGTGCTAGCCTTGAGCGGGAAGAAGCCAGGGACAGTGCTCAGGCCCTGAGTCCAAGGCCCAGGACTGGCCAAAAAAAAAAAAAAAACTACTAGCAAACATTGAAGGAAAATGATTATGTCATCAATTGAGATTTAAGTAAACTACATAGGAATGTAAATATTCTGAGGTTTTCATGGTCTCAACTTCATGCCAATAGTAAACAGTGAAAAGAAGTAGAGCTACAAATGGTCCCACCCTGTTTCATGACAGCCAGTCTATGGAGCATTCACTGGACTTCAACTTTCTGCCTGGTTGCATCTGAATCCCTTCTGCATGCCTCAAAACTACTCACCATAGTCCTGGCTCAGTGACATGGCTTTTTTCTCATCCACAGGAGTTTTAAATCTAGTTGTTCAGTTATAATTTTTATCCATCTCAAAAGCAAAAGAAACACACACACACACACACACACACACACACACACACACCTGTTGGTGTAAATGCTTCCAGACCAATTTCAAGACATAATAACTGGAATTGGGAAAAAGGACTATTCTTAAGAAATACTAGTTTAATTTACAAGTTTACTGCTTGGTTTAACTCCTGGCTCAGTTTTAATGCCTGGGTCTCCACTCTGGGCAGAAACTAAGCCATGTTGGCACAGCGACTAGCAAATGGCTATAGGTATAAGAAAGCAAGAAATGAACTTGTTGCCATTGTCTTCATGACTTTGTTAGTAAATTCCCATTTTCATTGTTTCCTATCATAATTGCCAAAACCCTAGATCCGTTTGTTAATTCTGATTTGACTATTCAACTTATTTAATGTTTTTTTTTTGTGTGTGTGTGAACTGTGTATATTATTGCAAAAGCAAAAGCAAAGCAATACTAAGTGCTTCTGAGTTTACAGCCTTGCCTTTTATTTAAGGATTGTCACCACTAGAGTACAGAAGGGGCTCTAGTCCCTTGGAACCAGTTTACTAGCCCTTGCTTTCTTGTTTGAAGTAGAGGGGATGAAGTGCAATGAGTTTGTTTGAACTTTTGAAAGAGCTGATATGATCACTCATTGGGACCTCCTCCTTTCTGAACTGCAGGCAGCCAGTAAAGGCATACTTTGTGGATCAGGTGATATAAAGTCAAAGGTGGCAGAACCTAGGAAGCAATTTGCTTTATCAAGCTGGTGAACACGAAACAGCAATAGTTTGGGATTTAACTTTACAGCCCATTTTAAAGATGGAAGACTGGATTTAAGTTAAAAATATTCCTCAATGATTTGTACATCATCAATGCTCAGAACACAGTATCTACTACACTCAATCCTTTTTCTACTTTATTATTCTTTCTGAAGAATTTTGCTTGTTATTACTCAATAGGAATTACTTTCCCATGAGCAAGTTATTATAGATTTATCTAAATTAAATCTCATTCCATTTAAAATTTTCCACCTAAGATCTTCCATTGTGCTTGCAGCTCCTCTATTTTGGAATGCTCACAGCTATTTACTTTCTCCATCAGGGCATTAATTTGGACATTTCATTTAGCACAAGTTCCAACCACATCCCTGCACAACCTGACTGTCCTCAATTTAATGAAGCGATACTAATACTTGCTTATTACTTATAGTCTATCAGTCAATTTGAGAATAATCCTAATGTGACAAGAATCTTACCCATGTCTCTATTTATTTTTATTTGTTTCCAATAGCAGTACTAAGGATTCAAGGAAGCTGTTTATAGCACTGTTTATCAAATAGACTTTATGGCTTGTTTTGGGGAGAGATGGAATATTTGTGCCATTGTTTTTGATGATAAAAACCCTCAACATATGGCATAAGCTAGTAGGGGAAAGAGAGGGTGCATTTGACATAATTTTTAGGGGAACATTCTCAAATTTTTATTTCTGTGTGCATCATTCACAGTCTTGCTTGTCCACCCTTCCTCCAGATCACCCAACCTCTCACACAACTTTGTAGAAACTAGGGTAACAGTAACTCAACTCTAAGGCACAGTAAAAATTAGATCAAAGAGCAGCTGTAAGTGGGTTCAGAAACTAAAAGCACATATATGAAACCCTCTTAATAGGAAGATAGCTTTTCTTATGGTTCTTTGCAGGGTATCGATTGTAGGGACTCTGAAGACCCTATGCTCATTTGCCTGCTTACTGTATTACTAATGCATACATCCCATGGAATATGTGGCAGGTGCCTATTTGATTTGCAAAATAAGAACAACAGTTTAAACATGAATCTAATTTTCTCAGTGTTATAAGTTATGCATTGGAGCTCAGAGTTCTAAACACTCTCCTGGGGGAGATTTTGGAGGAAAGGCAGGCTATTCCAAGAACAAAGTCACCAACGTCCCTGTCTTTGCACTCTATAGACTTGTTCACTCAGCCGTGCTCTGGTCCCCTCGTGCCTTGAGCCTCCCTCCTTCCATCTCAGTTCCCTTCCTAGTCTAGTAGACAAAAGCTACTTCTTTTTTACTCAGGAAGTCTTGGCTTGACTACCTTGTTTGCAATATTTAAAGGTTTGAATATCTGATCTGGAACCATTATTGTTCATGATTCCTGGCAATCTTTTATCTTATTTCTAGCTTTTGCCACTTTAATGACATATAGCACTTACGGATAGAATATGAAAAGCTAAGTACAACAGAATGAGGTTTTTGAAGAGCCACCTTGGAAGGGTGTGCTCTGTCTTTCGGGCCAGGTTGAAGGCACTGGAAGGTGCTTAGCGCCATGCCCCTGGCTGGAGCAGAGACAGTACTTCGGTAAGACAGACGGATGCCAGTGCTCAGGAGCCAGACACCACAAAACCTCAGCGGTCCAGAATTCCTCCAGTTCACAGAGTTATGCATTCATATCGAAAAGAAAAGGTTAAGGCCCGACAGAGTTCAAGTACAACTTTTCTTACCCAATAACCCCAAATTCCACCAACTTCTAGGATCCAAAACAACTGAATTGTTTTTCATCTGAATGCTAAGATTTAGGCCAAGATTGGAAAGTTCTTAGCTGAAAGAAAAATCTGGAGGAAATTACAATGACCCTAGACTACGAGAATTTATACTGCCACTGTCTTTCTATTCTTAGCACAGCAGACATCATTCCCTATCTCCTACTTTGTATGAATGAGAATACCAAGAAAGAGCCTTAAGTTACTCAACAACACATAAACTATTTGCAATACAAGTCTACAGCAAATAAGCAGTTTCTCTTGGAGTTTGTCACAATGAGAAAGGGGTTGAGGAATGCAAACCTATAATTCAATACAGAATATAAATAATACATAGAACACATATATGTTATACAGAATAGGTTTCTAAGTACTACAAATATGTATATAATATGAATAAGAAAATAGCAGCAGGAATGGTTAAAGACATCAGTTTCGCAAGCTATGGAAGATGGCCAGAAAGACAAGAGAAATAGAAAGTAACTTGATGGAAATCTTTAACTTTTTGAAGGCCATAGTGAAATCAGCCAACTAATAAGAGACTAGGAGGTCACACTGTGAAATTAATAGCCAGTAAATTTACAACAAAAAACAGAAAGGCTTTCACACAGCATTTAAGCAGCCTGTGGCACCAGTAACTGCAGGAGGTCCAGGAGTTAAATGCTGCCAGGCTAGAATTAAAGAAGGGAGGCAACATTGACATTATTCCCATCATCATTTGCAGTTAGTTGTATGAAGATGCGGATGACTTCATCTTTGCTTTAGAATTTAATTATGATTGCACTTTGTGGAACACTAATAAGAGTGTAAAATAAACAGCAAAGGAGAAAAGCTCCCCCTCTCTGTGAGCCTACATTTCATCTTGAACACAGAAAAGTATTCCATGATATTGGCAACCGTGGAATTTCAGAATCTCTGCAAATGTGTGTGCAATCTGAACCTACAAAACGGTCTGTCACCCAAACATCTCATGTTCAGGAAGGGCAACAAATGGTATTCTTGTTGTTTTAGTCGTCTTTCTTAGTAACACAACTTGAGCTAATCAGCTTACGAGAAGGCAAAGTGTGCTTTTGACTCACAGTTTTGGCGGTTTCCTTCCACGATTGGGCCTGCTGCGTTTGGTCCTGTGGCAAGGCACATCCCAGCGGGCGAAGCACAGCACCTCACGGCTGGGAAGCGAGAGGGAGAGAAAGGAGTAGAGGCTGGGTTTCACGTTCCCTCCACGGGCGTGGTGGAACACTCCTGCTAACCTTGCCCCCAACAGTTCCTCCACCTCCCTCCGTGCCACTAGAGCCACACCAGAGAACGTGGTGAGAACTATTCAAGTTACAAGACCTGCTTGCAGAGAAAGGTTGTTATTACCCCCCTCACTAATCCAGTATCACTTGAGGCATTGCTTGCTTGTGTTCTGGGACCACACAAGCTGTGGTAGGCAAAAGCAGGGGTTGGTGATGATACTACTGGCTACCATGTCAATTCTCATAGCATAGAGGTGTTCCCCAAGAGATCATTATTGATATGATAGCAACTCAAACGTGGTCACAGTTCACAACACAAGTGAGTCTTGAGTGAGACTTCATAACAAATGCCTTGCTATCTCCTTACCTGGCGTAGGTCACCTCTCTGACTTTCCCACCCACAGCGTAGCACTATCGGGTTGAATTAATGTTACACTAGACATTATTTAGTGTAATGGGAAGGTAAAGAGATAGGGAAATCTGATTCTTCATTAATAGAGACTGCCACAGTTAGCAAGGGTCTGGAACACAAGCTGACACTTTCATCTTTAAACGCATAGCCACAGAGATCACATTCTTGAAAATCAACGACACCTGACCACGTCACCCAGAAGCTTGATTTGTTCATATTTTGGCTGCTAGTACTCTGCTTTCTTGCTACTATATTGTAAATAATTGAGCCCTGTTATTTTTTTATTATCATTAAAACTGTTAGATTCAAATAGCAAAGTATGTATTTGGTATTCTTTCTCTTTGTTTTCATTTTAAATGCAGTTGTCCTCCCCCAATATATAATTTTTTTATTTCCATATTTTCATTGTAATCCTAGTTATAATTGACAGGTTTATAATACCAGAGGGCACAACTGAGGTCTCTTTCTCTTTTCAAGCACTCTTTTCGATGCACAGCAGTGGGTGTTTTTCTTTGTTTCTTTGCTGTCTGAGAAGAGGTGGAAGATGAGAAGAGTTCCTGGCTTGTGGAGAATATTCCATTCCATTGTAACTACCAGCTTATAGAGTCCGTGCAACTAAGGGTTCTGCAAAAACAATTGAAAATGACTTTTCCTCCTCCTGAGAACCCAACGTTTTCATCTATCTGGGGGAACCCTTATGGCTTTGAAAACCTGAAGGATTTGTATCCACTTTTTAATTGTTGATGTGCTCATGTCAAACCAGCATGCTGGATATTTTTAGTACTGAACCCATGACTGATGGTGTGTGTAGAAATCAGAAGTAAGGTGATCACTCCTGGCAGAACTGCAGTGAATTAGAAATTCTGTTTTCCAGACATTTTAAAATATTCACTTTTTAACCTCCTTTAAAAGCCACCTCTTCCAGTATTTTGCAAGGGTGGGGATTTAATGCATCATGCGTACACATGTGTACATAATACGCTCTACCTTTTGTCTTTAATATTCCTTGGTTTTTAATTATTAAAGATAAGTATTTGAATTATAAATATTCTAGTTATACAGGAATAGGCAAAGCAGGCATGTGCCCTCAGGCAAAATCCTTCCATTATCCACAACCCTTCTGCCTCCTGCCTCCCTCTCTCTGCTTCCTATCTTTATGTCACCTCAGAAAACACACAGAGGCATTCTTTTAAACCCAGCTCTCCTCCCCACTTAAACCACAGAAATTCCCTTCTCAATATGTATAGGGGCCTCTTCCTTGAAGTGGGATGTCATACTTGTCCTAAATATAATAAAGTGCTATCTTCAAGGCATTTCTGCATCCAAAACACTCCCCAGAAACCTGCAGGGCCCTCCCATCTAACCAGCCTGAATGTCACAAATCATAGCCTAGAAACTGCTTTATAGTGAATCATTAACATTGTCAGGAATGACTTGGCAGAGGAAAAAAGGCTTTCCATTAGAGAACTGAGGAAGAATACACAAATGACAGCACTGGCGTTCTACTTCTATTGTTTTAGGAAGCTCAGAACTGATTAGTAAATTTATTACACAGAGCTACGACCGTGTATTTCAATGCAGAGTGTGTTGTGTTAGGTGCCGTCACACACTTCCCTCTTACATTTTATAGTTTCATGGTTTATTTAGAGTACATTTTGTTTTCCAAATTATGGAGAGGAATTTTCTAGGATGAATGAAAGTGTCATAAAATGGATACAGAGACGTGTACATCTAGCTGACCTAATTATTTGTAAGTGTAAAGTTTTGGGTATTTTTCTGCAGTGCTGGGGTTTGAACACATAACTCTGCACTTGCTAGGAAGGTGCTTTACAGCTTGAGTTTATGGGGGTAGTTGTGCATCTAGTTGGTCACAACAATTTGGGAGTTAATTTGTATTAGCAAAGTACTATCTTAATTTGTGAAAGCCATTTGTGTGGATACTTCTCCAGAATTTTAGTGTTCTTATTATTTATCTAGCACGGATAGTTAAAAAGTAGAGGATGCTGCCTTTAAAGACAGACGAGCATAAGATTGGATGAGTGCTCTCTGTCTTTGTGTGTCCTGCTTTCTGGAAGTGGATAAAGTAGGGTTTAGAATCATTTACTAATTTATCTGAACTCATTTTAGACGAGTTATTAACAAGGAGTTGATTAATATTTCTTTGTTGCATTGGCCTTAACCTTGGGTTGATATGTATAGTGGATATGGTAGTGTCTACATACTGTAGTGAGGGAACTCTTTCCCAAGGGCCAAAGTATTACTGGATTACTGTCAAGTCTTTCTACTGCTCTTGTAGGCCCAAAGCAGACATCTTAGTCCAATGTTACAACCTTTCCCTCGGGCCCTAGGGACCCAGTGGGTCAGCCATACCTCAATCTGAGATATTTCTGAGAGGCCATTTTAGCTTCTGTATTGAATTTAAAATTCAAATTCCACGTTTAGATTTCTATATTGGACAGGTTGAGGCCTCTGCTGTGATGACTTTGTAGGTCAACACATTCAGTGTCTTACCCTCTCTTCACAGGCATGGCAAAGAGTGTTCCCTAGTAAATCACCTAGACACAGATCTTAGGCTCAGAGGTTGTTTTATGAGAACGTCAGCCTTTGACAATTGATAATGGGGCCTAGAATAGGAGGCACGCTCTAAAATGAGATTTTGAAGTCAACTGGCTAGAAATTAGGCCTCCATAACGGTGACAGGTAGAGGTCTAGTCTTGGATGTAGTTGTTAAAACATCTCTGATGTGGGAAGGTAGTGGACTGTCAGCAGAAAGAAATGCACTGCCAGATGCAGTGTCTCAGGTGTTTTGAGAGTTCAGAGGTAAGTTATAATTTAAAAACTATAGAAAAATAAAAACTATAGAATTGGAAAAACTAAAGTTGTAAGCATTGCAAGCATGAAAAGACATGAAAGACTATGTGTGATTTAATGATCAAGTTAAGATACGTATCAAAACCAGAGGGCCTCATTTGCATATAAAGAGACTCCGCCCCCCTCCCCTTTGGCGCTTGAACTCAGGGCCTTGGTACTATCCTGAGTTATTTTGTTCAAGGCTAGCTAGTACTCTACCACTTGAGACGTAGCTCCAGCTGTTTGGTGGATAACTGGAGAGAAGAGTCTCATGGATTTTACAGCCCTGGCTAGCTTCCTACTGTGATCCTCAAATCTCAGTCTCCTGAGTAGCTAGAATTGCAGATGTGAGCCATTGATGTCCAGTTGAGACTCTTAATGCTGGGGAATGAAAAAATCAAGGACCTGATTTATAACCTAAAAATGTAAGTAGGTTATTACCTACAGAAGTTCATTTTTTTCCAGTTTTTAAAATTTATTTTTACATTTAATTATCCTTGAATAGTTGCACAAAGTGGATTCAATTCAACATGTCAATTTATGAGCATTTTTTTCACCTCCAAGATACATCTACCAATGTTTGGGTCCTGATTGAGAAGGAGCAGGGCCCTAGGTCAAGGTTCAAAATTTTTAGCCACCTGATTTCCTTAAACTCTAAGTCAGCAGAGGGGTTCTCTACTCCTCTGACCATTGAGGTAACACTGCTCTTTTTTTTAGAGTCAATCCTGCCTCACATATCATGACTACTAGACCAGTAGCTAGGATTCAATCAACCACTTTCCACCTGGGGAAGGATTGGGACTTTGGAACTTCAAGAGGGAGAAAAATCTTCACCAGCTTTTCTTTTATTTTCTTTCTGAATAATTATTTATTTATTGTCAAAGTGATGTACAGAGGGGTTATAGTTTCATATGTAAGGCAGTGGACACATTTCTTTCTTTTTTTTTTTTTTTGCCAGTCCTGGGCCTTGGACTCAGGGTCTGAGCACTGTCCCTGGCTTCTTCTTGCTCAAAGCTAGCACTCCACCACTTGAGCCACAGTGCCACTCCTGGCCATTTTCTATATATGTGGTGCTGAGGAATCGAACCCAGGGCTTCATGCATCCGAGGCAACCACTCTTGCCAGTAGGCCATATTCCCAGCCTGGACACATTTCTTGTACAATTAGTTACCTCCTTCCTCATTTCCCCCCTTCCCCTCCCTCTTTCCCTCTCCCCCCATGAGTTGTTCAGTTGGTTTACACCAATGGTTTTGTAAGTAATGCTTTTGGAGTCATTTGTCTTTTTATCCTTTGTCTCTCATTTTTGATATTCCCTTTCCCTTTCCTAGTTCTAATACCAGTATATACAGTATCCAGGGTACTCAGATGAGATACAGTGATAGCGCGGGGACAACAACAGGCAGGGAATACAGAGGAACAACAACAAAAAGCTACGGTTTCACATGGCATGCTGAAAGTAATTACAACAGTGATATAACACTAGTTTCCATAACATGGAGTTCATTTCACTTAGCATCATCTTATGCGTTCATGAGGGCTCCTGTGATCCTCTGCTGTGACTAGCCTAAACTTGTGCTAATTATTCCCTATGAGGGAAACCATAGAGTCCATGTTTCTTTGGGTCTGGCTCACTTCACTTAGTATAATTTTTTTCCAAGTCCTTCCATTTCCTTACAAATGGGGCAATGTCATTCTTTCTGACAGAGGCATAGAATTCCACTGTGTATATGTACCACATTTTCCTGATCCACTCGTCTACTGGAGGGCATCTGGGTTGGTTCCATATTTTATCAATGACAAATTGTGCTGCGATGAACATTGTTGTTGGCTTTAGTGTGTTCTTGCTTGTAATCTTTTGGGTAGATGCCCAAGAGTGGGGCTGCTGGGTTGTAGGGAAGCTCTATGCTTAGCCTTCTGTGGAATCTCCATACAGCTTTCCAGAGTGGCTGAACAATTTTACGTCCCACCAACAATGTAGTATGGTTGGTTCTCTTTTGTCTTTGCCAGCTTTTCATCTGACAGGGGATTAATATACAGTATAAGAAATAAACAGGGCTGGGAATATGGCCTAGTGGCAAGAGTGCTTGCCTCCTACACATGAAGCCCTCAGTTCGATTCCCCAGCGCCACATACATGGAAAACGGCCAGAAGGGGCGCTGTGGCTCAGGTAGCCTTGAGCGGGAAGAAGCCAGGGATGGTGCTCAGGCCCTGAGTCCAAGGCCCAAGACTGCTCCCCCCCCACCCACAAAAAAAGAAATAAACAAGTCAGGCACTGGTGGCTCACGTTTGTAATCCTACTTACTTACTAGACTGAGATTTGAAGATCATGGCTCAAAGCCAGCCTAGGCAAGAAAGTCTATGAGACTCTTATCTCTAAATACCAGAAAGGGGGCTGGGAATATGGCCTAGTGGTAAAGTGCTTGCCTCGTATACATGAAGCCTTGGGTTCGAGTCCTCGGCACCACATATATAGAAAAAGCCAGAAGTGGCGCTGTGGCTCAAGTGGGAGAGTGCTAGCCTTCAGCAAAAAGAAGCCAGAGACAGTGCTCAGGCCCTGAGTTCAAGCCCCAGGACTGGCCAAAAAAAAAGCACAAGTCTCTAAATACCAGAAAGTGGAGCTATGGCTTAAGTGGCAGAGTTCCAGCCTTGATCAAAAAAATAAGAAAGTGCAGGAACAGTACCCAGGCCTTGAGCTCAACCTCAGGACTGGCATACACACACCACCACCACCACCACCACCACCACCACCACCCAAGACCAAAACTAGACTAAGATTTGATCTCATCCCACCCAGAATGGTCATCATCAAAAAACAAAAACAAAAAAACCAAACAAACAACAAATGCTGGTGAGGATCCAGGAAAAGGGGGCTCTTATACATCGTTGGGAGGAATGTAAATTCACCCAGTTACTATGGAAATCAGCACTGAGGTTCCTCAAACACTTAAAACATATATGCTTGGGTATATACCTGAAGGAATTGGTTAGCATACAATGAAGATATTCATGGCCGCACTATTCATATACTCCCAAGCCGAGGGGATCAGCAACAGATAAGTGAATAAGGGAAACATGGTACATACATACAATATATACAACACAAAAAGAATAAAACCATGTAATTTTCAGAAAAATGAATAGAACTGAAGGTCATTATGCTAAGAAAAGTAAGCCAGACTCAGAAAGACAGATATCACAGGTTTCTCATATTTGGAACCTCTTTTTTTTTTTTTTTTTTTGCCAGTCCTGGGGCTTGGACTCAGGGCCTGAGCAGTGTCCCTGGCTTCCTTTTGCTCAAGGCTAGCACTCTGCCACTTGAGCCACAGCGCCACTTCTGGCTTTTTCTATATATGTGGTGCTGAGGAATCGAACCCAGGGCTTCATGTATACGAGACAAGCACTCTTGCCACTAGGCCATATTCCCAGCCCCTTTATTTCTTTTTCTATTTTGGAACCGAAGTTTAAGGACATAAAAGTAGAAGCATGACTACTGGGAAAGATAGAGGGACCATCAGTAGGAAATTGGGGGAAACAGAGGGCAATGGGAAGTGAATACAATCAAAGTATATTACATATGTGTATGGACATGTCATAATGAAACTGATTGTTTTGTACAATTAATAAATACTAATAAAGAAGATCTAACTATGTAGTTGTGAGGCCCAGGAGAGCACATACAAAAACTAGGCCCTGAAGGTGCTGGACTAAGGGGGTAATGTAGAGCATAAAAAAAGAATTTACTGACATGGAAAACTCACTCTGTGGAAATGATGGAATGCCTCATCAAACACCCCAACAGAAAGAAGTAGTCAAAGTGATACTATAAAGGGTAGCTTCATGAAAGTGACAGCAGCAGAGACAATATTATACAGCAAGGTGTATACATGGTAGTACACAGCTGGAATTCCAGCACTCAGCAGGCTGAAGCAGGAGGACCACAAGTTCAAGGCCATATGAGTTGTATTATCATGTTTGAGGCCTGCCTGGAAGGAAGGAAGGAAGGAAGGAAGGAAGGAAGGAAGGAAGGAAGGAAGGAAGGAAGGAAAGAAGGAAGGAAGGAAGGAAGGAAGGAAGGAAGGAAGGAAGGAAGGAAGGATAAGAAAGAAATAGAATTAGTACCAAGTACAGTAGAATGTGCGTGGAAGATCGTGTAAGGAGCAATGAGAAGTGGGAACGTAGTAGATATTTACTCTTTCAGAAAGCAACCATGTAAATGTGCCTCAATGGCGGGGAGGGGTGGCTGCAGAGAGGTGTGGACACAGTGAACAGAACTCAGGTCAGTAGGGTACAACTACTGATGGGCAGCTGATATTACTCAATATAACAAAGACAAATCCGGGCTAAGAAAAACCTTGACAATAAAAATCCTGTCCAATTTCTAGACTTGTGACAGCTTTCAAATGTACAATTCCATAGGGAGGATCCTGCCACACCATAAAAGTACATCCTGAAAAGGGTCTCTGACTCCTTTCTCAAAGGGTCCTCTGGGCCAGTGCCTTGGGTAATTGTTCACTGGGGAAGGGGAATGACTAGATATTTTAAGGGCTGCTGACCTAGAGAACCAAGACATCATCATGAACTTTGCTTAGCATGAGGGTATCTTGGGCCTGAAAATAAATAAACTTCTGGCTTCAGTCCCAGCTCAGAATGGGTCCACTGGGTCCATAAGCCAATTCAGAGGTCATTTTCTCAGTCCCAGAATATTTACTTAGAATGGTTAGGGCTTGGAACCCTCATGGTTCCCCCTTAGTCTGTGGAGTTGGATCCATTGTAGGGGAGAGACCGCCAAATGGAAGCCTCCGAAGTTGCTTCTAGGAAAAAAGTATAGACATTATGATAAATGTGGGTGAGACCACAAATGCAACCCTGTTGTCCTCTGTCGTAACAGCCCCAAGGACATGGACTGTCTAGATATGATGCAGAGAATCAGAGTGGCCTGCTGCATAAATGACATCATGTTGATCAAACTAGAGGAACAGAAAAATGGAAAGCATGTTCTGAATCTTGGTAAGAAAGGTGTGCTCCTGACAGCAATGGCTGAATGCTCAGATTTAGGAGCTCACTATGTCAGAAAATATCTTATGGGCATTGTAATCAGGGGCACATCAGGATCTTCTTCTGAGATTAAGGGGAAAATTATTACTTCTTGGATGTTTCAAAATGCCTGAGTTATGGAAGTTGCATGAGCTACTGAGTCACTATGGCTGGCTACTCAGCTGACTGGCAACAAAGGAGCACCGTGTGATTGCAAAGTGAAAAGTAGGCTGCAATCCTCTCAGGGGCTGCTGTGTAAGCCAACAGTAAGGGAAGGTCCCTTAGCACAGAGCTACAGATATGACTCACTATGTGGGAAAAGAAGAGTCCAATGTTACACAGCCTCGCAGACAGTAGCAAAGGATCTCAATGTTTGGTCAGGAGCTCAGTAAGATGTGGAGAAGATTATGGATGTGGGTGTGGTTATGGAGTGTGAAGACTTTCATATCCCATGTTGATATTCACCAGGAAACACTCAGTATGAGAAAGTAAAATATGACCAAATAGGGGGACTAGCAAGGCAGTGGACACAAATGACCCTCCATCATCAGATGTCCAATACTGTCACTCAGTGAATGAACAGAACCACTATGGCAGCAGGAATGACAGGAATGGCTGGGTTCAGAAGCTTGGGGTCTCATTCACTGAAGTGGAACTAGCAACTTACTTCTGTCAACTATCAAATCTGCAATCAACAGAGACCGGTACTAAGCCCTCAATAGATTACCATCACTTGGGGAGACCAACCCTTCAGCTGTCAGCCAACTGATTATAGTGAGCCCTTTCTGTCTAGATTTGGAGTTGCCTCTTCGTCCAAAGGACTTGTGTGAGTGTTCTGTGCTTCATTATGAACTACCACAAATTCAGAAGCTTGAACTATTACACACTTATTAGCTCACTGTTTGTGTAGGGCAGAAGTGTAGGCATGGGCAACTGGGCTTTATGGTTCAATGTCTCATCTGCCTGCACAGCAAATGTTAATCAGGATTGTATTATCATTAGAAGCCTGACTGGGCAAAGATCCATTTACAGCTCTGCTATCTGAAGGCATGCACTGTATTTAATTCGCCGACACAGGCTCTCATTTCACATGCATCCGGCCACGGGTTACCCGTGCAATGCACATGGACTCGTGGGATTCACTTGTCCTGTTCCACCCCTTCCCACTTAGAAGCTGCTGGCCAGATAAAGCAATGGTCATCTGAGAGGATGGGCTCCCACTCTCTAGGATACAGCGTATAAGTTTATCAAGAGTCATTTTACGCTATGTACTGGAAAGGTAGAACGCATTGCTCTAAAAGCCAAAAGCAAAAATAGAAGCAAACTTTGTTTATCAACTGCCAGGTCCAGGAAACTCACTCACAGATATCTGTATCTCAAATCCTGTACTCCCCAAATTCTGCAAGTTTCAAGATTTAGGTTCACAGACTAGGAAAAACAGTCACCAGGGTGTATAGCAAAAGTTTCATTAAAAGTTGGGTGATGAGTGAGACAAGCCTAGAACACAGAGAACAAAGGCGCATGGTCTCCTTGATATGTGGATGTTGCGGGCGAGGGGGAGAGAACAGTAGAGATCATGTCAGTAAAATAACAAACTTCTTTTTCAAATGGTATTTCCACATGTTTTGGTCAGCGACCTTACATCATGTCTCTAAAACCAAATAATTACTAAATAAACATAAGAAGGTCTAGGATAGACCTATCAGAGGATCACAATAGCTCAACAGCTATGTACATATGATTACATAAGATGAGACTAAGCAAAGTGAACTCCAAGAAATGGAAACAGGAGGATTTTATTGTTGTCGTTACGTTTAACGTACTAAGTGAATTTCCTGTGGTGTACCCCCTGTGGTCACTGTATATGATTTCGGTACACTGGATATTGTATATATGTCTATCTGAGCTAGGGAAGGGAAAGAAAAATGAGGGAGGGTGTAACAAATACAACAAGAAACGTACTCACTACCTTATCATGTAACTGTAACCCCTCTGTACATCACCTCGACAATAACATTTTTTTAAAAAGTTGGGTGAGGTGGCTCACACTTGTAATCATAAACAATCTGGAAGCTGAGACTGGGAGGATGGTACTATGAGACCAGCTTGGGGAAAAGTATGGAGACCTCCATCTCGGCTAATAAAGAGTTGGGCATGGCGGTGTGCCCTGGCCATCCTAGCTACACAGGAAGCGTACATCAGGGCCCAGGCAAAAACCCTGATCCTATTTTAAGAATAATGAGAGGACAAAGGAGTGGGGTGAGTTCAAACCCCAGTACTGACTGGTTACTTCAAACTCCCTATGCCAGGAGGAGAGCAGGCATCTAGGAGCGGTGAACTCGCTGGACGCAGGTAGACCTGGGGGGTAGAAGAGGTTGACTAGGGCTGCAGCGGGCGCTCTTAGCTTCCCTTCAGGGGAAGGCATTCATCCTCCAGCTGCCAGGCTCACCCTCTACTGATGCTTACAAGTAAGTTCAGTCCAGAATTCTCACGCCCAGGGACGGCCTTTGCCATCAAGGACTAGGAATGCAGGACCACAAAGCCCTCCCTCTCGTAAAGGCTCAGAGCAATTGAGGCATCTGCAGAGGTTCTGGGGTAATACAATTACAATTCAAATTTCCTTTCTCCCTCCCTCCCTCCCTCCCTCCCTCCCTCCCTCCCTCCCTCTCTCTACCCCCCTCCCCTGGAAGCTACTCTGCTGGAGAACACCCTTAGTAATCTCTCCAATGCAAGTCTCTGCTGCCAAACAACCTGACACAGCAACTTAAGACTCTGGAGTGACAATTTCATTTTTTATTTTTTGAGACAGTGTGTCTCTGTGTTGTCTCAGACTAGAGGTACTCTTGTTTCAGCCTCCCAAGTGCTAGGATTACAGGTGTGTACCACCACAACTGGAGGAGAGATAAGTTTTGATAGAATGAACTGGATTTCTTTCCTGATTTCACTGGTTACTGCTCTGGGGCTTTAAGGCCACATGCTGGGTATAAATTTCTTCATAAATTACTGAAGATATATTGGGGAATATTTAAAAACTTAGTAAGTATATCATTAATATTTCTCTCATTTTGTTTGGCTGAGATGACATATGTTAGTCCTCAGAAATGTTGCATTCTCTCTGCATATTAAATACAGTAAAGGAAGCTGGTTTGATCAGTATGTTTCCTACAAACATGCATATTCTGTATATAATATGCTGTAAATTAAATTTATCACCTCCATGAAAGGCAAATGCACCACATTTTGCTTATGTAGCTGTCTATGAAGATAGAAATATATTGAAGCACAATTGGTTAAACAAATAGAAGCGCTCCATCCTGTATAACACTCAGATAGGCAAGGCCAACAGACTAATGTGATCTGACACCACTGGGCCCTGCTTCACCGTCTTGCTCTTGGCAGAATTCCCACTGAAGTTCATATGTGCTTCACTCAAGCAGGGACCTCAGGCCAGAGTACACCACTTTCCCCATGGAAGTATGCATACGGTGATGTTACGCCTTGAGTTTCCCTCATAGGAAGTTTCAGCTGGCTGGAGGCACAGCCACTAAGAGTACAAAGAAGGCTAAGATGACCACAGGTGCGCCTCTCCTCTGGTACTCACGAGGGTGCTGACATGCTCTGATGCTACTGAGTCTGAGATAACTTTGTATGGACAGGAAATAATAATCCAGGTTCAACAACCTCCAGACAACTTCAGTCAGAGAGGCTCTCAACAGCATTCCCTCCTTGACATACGGCAAAGAGTTAAGTGAGTCTTAAAACAGCTGAGTGGTTCTTGTAATTGAAATAAAACGTCCTTAAGGTAACAACAACAAAAAAGCCAGTGTGCATTATTTTATGTCTTATTTGACTAAAAAGCCATTTGTAGGTTATTTTTATCTTTTTAAGAAGGTTTCATTTCCAGTTACAGTAATTATATATACCTATTATAAAGACAATTAAGAAAATACAATTCAGCCACTAGATACATTATATGATATTTGACTTATGTTGAAAAAAACGCCTCTGTTACAATGTTTGTAACGAAGAGAAGAGAGAAATGGGCACGTGGAACATAGGGTTTGCACTGTCTGTGCCTACTGTGCAACTGCATATGCTTCAAACTATTCATCGATGAAAATTCTACTCTGGCGAACATTTTTATGCATAGTATTTTTCACTTTTCAGATCATGTTTGAAGGGTGCGGTAAACATCTGAGTCAGAGCTACAGGGTACCATAATATTTTAATGTTCTCACAACTTTCATTCGATATTCTCAGGAATGTCTTAAAGCATTTATTTTATTTTATATAGTAGAAGTAAGAGTCTGATAAATAAACACATATACACATATATGCACATATTATTAACTTTTTTCTCAGTGCCTAGTCAGTACCTGAGACATATGTTTACTCAACAAATGTTTAATGAACAGAATGCTAAACACTTGAGCATCTCTTGTAAATATACTCAGTTGGAAGGCCTCAATCTAATTTTAAGCTTGGCTATTTTTATATATTGAAATATTGGCATAATAGGGTGACCTGCTAAGAGAAAAAGCTATTATGTTCTTTCTTTTATCTTATTGTTATTGTAAAGGTGATGTACAGAGGGGTTATAGTTACATGAGTCAGGTAATAAGTATACTTCTTTTTGAACAGCGTCTCACCTCTTCCCCTGTTTGCTCACAGCTGAGAAAAATATTTTTTTTTGGTGGGTCATGAGGCTTGAACTCAGGGCCTTGGTGCTGTCCCTGAGCTTTTTTTGCTCAAGGCTAGTGCTCTACCACTTTGAGCCACAGGGCCACTTCCAGTTTTCTGGTGATTGATTGGAGATAAAAATCTCATGGATTTTCCTGTCTAGACTGGCTTTGAAACGATGATCCCTAACGCTCAGCTTCCTGAGTAGCTAGGGTCACAGGTGTGAGCCACTGCACCCAGCAAGAGAAAGAATGTTTGATTGAAGTTTTCATATACAAAGGTATTTTCAGTTATAGATCCTTAAGAAATGTTACTCTTTCTGTTAGAAATTGATGTCTTTCGGAAAGAGAACCGTGATCTTTGGATGTCTACATAGTTGATGCAATATACTAGGTGTTTTCTGACAAAGGTTTTTAAACTTGTTAAAAACTGCATTACCCTGCACTGAAGTAAACACATATTCCAAGCATGCTGGGGAAGGCTACTAGCAACCCATTTAAACAAGTCTTCTCATTTGGTTTTCAGAGAAAAAATAGAAACTGTTATGATTTAATGTGTCCCAGAGCACTTTCAATGGGTTAACACAGTTAAACTGTGTTAACTAAACCTAGGGAGAAATAAACAACTATGGGAAGTGGCTTTAGACACTCACGCCACGTGTGGTTCCCGCCAGGCACACGTTCGGCAGAGGGCTGCATGGTAATTAAGAGCTTACAGTAGAAAGAAACCTGGGACAGTGGCAGGGGAGGAAAAACCCAGGACAATCTGTTCTCCAGCCTCACGGCCACTGCTCCTATCAGAGCGACAGCTGCGTGGTGTGGTGGGGCTCCCATGTCTGCCGGCGGCTCAGCGTCGTGGCCACTCTTCCTTGCTGTGCCAGAACCACTCAGCCTCCACCCTCAGCCCCGGACACATCAAGTCGACAAGGCACAGAAAGCCTGCCGCTGCAGCCCAGGAAAAGAGGGCAGTGAAGAGGAACTCAGTCAGCTGGGCCGAGGGGCAGGGGTAGGCTGGAGGAGCATTGGGAAAGCAAGACAGGTAAGTGATAGCCAACTGAGGTAGTTTAGGTTTTTGTTTCGTGTCTCAGAAACAGTCACTGTCTTCGTTTGGGCATACTTCTACCCCTGAGTTTCAGGCTATATAGCATGCTGCTATCATTGTGTTAATGTCCTTAATAAATTCAAGGTTTATTATTATAGCCAGTTGGCGTTAATAGATGCAGATAAAATAAATAAAGCTAGAAAGTATGACTAAAGTCTATTAAAGTAGAAGTTTTTCTTCCTTCTTTCCTCTCTCCTCCTCCTACCTCTGATAGAAGGAAAGGGGTGGAAGGCAGAGAATGGAAGAAAGACAAGCAAAAAGGCATCGACTTCAAAGATAACAATGTGTGGGCCTTCCAAGTTTAGGGTGTTTCTCATTTTAGTTAATTATTGAATTTCATTCTTTTGATAGTACTGGGGTTTGAACTCAGGGCCTTATGGCTCCTAAGGCAGGTGCCTTATCACTTGAGACATGCCCCAACCCTTTTGCCCTTTGTTTTTGGTAGGGTTTTGTATGTTTCCTAGGGTAGGCATCAGTCCTGGATCCTCCAACCTAGGACATAGCTGGGGTACCGATGTGATCCCCTACACTAGACTTTCTGATTATTGTGTTTTGTTTTTATCTGCACTCCTGTACCCATCCTGGCTGCTAAGGAGAATGAAATTTGTCTGCCACATTGGCTCTAGTACTTGTTTTGGCCATTGTCATAGTACTTTCCATGACTGAATAGCTGCTTCCAGAAACCCTGCTAATTTCTTGCTCTGACTTTCAACCACAAGCACAAAATCTCTCAGATACTGGCGGAAGCCCAGATGAGCCAAGAAAAGCCTAGCAGAGTCCAGAGAGCGTCACCTGGCCTGCAACCAAAACGCAAGGGGAACGTTAACTTCCTATTTATTGTTATAAGCCACTGAAATTCCAAGGTTGTTTATTAAGTGACATAACATTATAAAAGCTAACCACATATAGGCCGAGGAATATTCAGAAAGAGCTCCACAATTCAATGTAAATAAAAAGTGTGCAAAGCTTGAATATCCTCAGTGAAGGCTATCAAAATGGCTCATAAATACTTAACATGTTGCTCCAAGGCAGCTTAAATGCAAATTAAAACTAAGAAGAAATATTAATACATGCTCATAGGAATGTCTAAAACAAAGAAAAATACCCTTGACAATATCAAGTGCTGGTGAAGAAGTAAAATAACTCGAACACACAGTACTGGTTAATGAGTAAGTTGGTTAAGTCCTTCTCAAAAATCATCCTATGTTCCAACAATTCTACTCCTGGAAGTCCACCCAGAAATGAGCAAAATGAGTAACAGAAGACATAGGAATATTCATTAACATTACTTTCAATAATCCTAAATTAGAAAATCTGCAAATCATCAAATAGTACATCATTTATATAAATTATGTATATTTAAGTATGTTTATACAGCAGCAAAAAGAAACCACTGTCGAGCACAGCATAGAGGAATCTCATAGATGTAATTCCAAGCAAGAGAAATAAGACACAAAGGAGTCTATCCTGTGTTTCATATGTACAATTGACACCTGGCAGGCAGATGTGGGAGGACAGAAGTTAAGCTCGTGGTTTGCCAGTGGTGCTGTGTTGGCAGCATTCTGTGCTGCGCGTCATCTAGATAGCTACACATGTTCACCTAAAACCCTCTGAGATGGACATTTAGCTTTGTCACCTTATTTTCTACATAGCTACACGTGTTCACCTAAAACCCTCTGAGATGGACATTTAGCTTTGTCACCTTATGCTAAACTTTGTTCAAATACCCACAAAAATAAAGTTGATCGGCTTAGGAGTATTTGAGGAGTGGGTATCTGCACACATCCATACATATGCCCATTGAAGGAATTCAAATTAAGCCAAACAAAACCAAAAAATGTGTGCAGGGAAAAAATATTACCTTACATGCCTTCTGCTTAAGGGATCTTCATTCGGTACCAACTGAAGATTGAAGATGCTTTTTTCATTCATGTAAAAATTATATTAGGCATGAAAGTAAGGTAATATATAAATAATTTACAATGGCTTCTATTTTATATTCAAACCTTACATTCTAAGAAAATTATCCAATGGTAATAGGCCCCTAGTGGTATTAACAATTGAGTGTGAACAATTCTTTATTCTAGAACTGTATTTCCACTAAATGTAGAGTCAGATGTAAGATCCACTTTAAAACATTAAGGGCAAGAATATTTCCACAAGCATTGTGGCTTTTGGGTATTTATTTTATTCACTGGTCCATCCAAATTCAAAGAAATTTGCCTTGTTGTGGTAATATTAAATAAACACTTACTGAGTTAACATAAAGTTAGACGTTTCATTTATCTGGCATAAATAATCTAAACACTATAGTGTTATTGTAGCAATATATCCCTTATGCCTCTTAAACTTCTGGTTATAAGAATGATTTGTATAATATTAATTTCTGCTCTTAGAAAAATTGTAATGTTTGAAACATATTTTCAGTGCTTCAGATCTGAAACCATGCATATTTTATTTGTTATTTGACATAGCTGTCAATGTCCATATTACTTTAACTATATGATATATTTTCTCTATGTATGTCTCTCTCTATTGATGTGTATATGTATATATATATATATAAAGAGAGAGAGTATATATCACTGTGAACAGTAATGCAAAATGCCTCACTAAAATACTAGCAAATAGAATTCAACAGCATATCAAAAAGATTATACACCATGACCAAAAGCCACATCAGAAACATTACACATCATTCCAGGGATGCAAAACGGACTCAACATGCACAAATGTATTATGTCACATAAACAAAATTAGGGACAAGAACCCTATCATCATACTCATGGATGCACAAAAAAGATAAAACTCAGCTCCTTTGTGATAAAAACCCAGAACCAGTGAGATATAGAAGGATCTTTCCGCAACATAAACAAAACCATATATGGACCAACGCACAGCTAACGTCATACTAAATATGGAAAACCCGAAGGCATTTCTTCTAAGTCTAAGACAAGATAAGCATGCCCATTCTCATTGCACTTAGACAAATCAAAGTCATTAGGCAAGGGAAAGAAATACAATAAAATGAGGAAAAAAAGGAAGTTTTATTATCCCTGTTTGCGGTTGATATGCTTTCATATATAGAAAAATTTAAACATTTTGCCAAAAGACAAGAACTGACAAATGTATGGACTCGCAAAATCAACAAAGGGTTCAACCTGACCGTAAGGTCTCTCCTTAGATGCTTCTCCAGCGAGCCGGCAGGAAGCGCAGCATCTGCTTGCTGCAGGGACTTCCTGTTTCTGTTCTTGATCCATGTTTTTGCAGAGTTCTAGACTTGTATAAAGTTCAGGCTCTATGAGCTTTCCTTTTCACTTTTGCCTAAGGTCCTGCACCCTTGTGATGGTCTATTGCTTATTTCACAAATTTAAAGTTCAGTATTTCATTTCTCTGGGTGTCAGGACTCCCAGGCCTTCCTAACGAATCCACCTCCCCCTGCGGCCACAAGCCTGATGTTCTGTTGTGGATTCTTCCTTGTTGTTGTGGGTTCTTGAAGATACAGGTACGTCTTCCTCATCTTCACCACCATCTTCACCACCTTCATCCCCTTTCCTTTTTCTCAATTCTGAATGTGTTAGAAAAGACTCACGTTTTAGAGTCAGTCAAAACACATGAAATGATAAATTGAAGTGGTTTTTTTTTTGGCCAGTCCTGGGCCTTGGACTCAGGGCCTGAGCATCTTCCCTGGCTTCTTCACGCTCAAGGCTAGCAATCTACCACCTGAGCCACAGCGCCCCTTCTGGCCATTTTCCATATATGTGGTGCTGGAGAATCGAACCAAGAGCTTCATGTGTAGGAGGCGAGCACTCTTGCCACGAGGCTATATTCCCAGCCCCCAAATGAAGTTTTATTTAGCTGTTTTTCAGATTTCACAAATCTTGTTCTTTTCAGGCTGTCATTAATTATTTTTAAATATTCGCACTAATTTTATTTACTGCAAATTGTAAAGACCTAATTATGCATTTCCTAAGAGGACAAAATTAAAAATGTGAAATGTAACAAAAATAAGTTGCCACTTCTGCAAATTCAGATTACTTAATTTTTCAAAGTGCTGTTAATAAAATCAATGTAACTTATTTGCATTTTTGAGTGGATAAATTAGACATCAGAAAAGAAAAATTTCTTTGTGGTCAGAGCACAATTTAATAGAATACCCTTTTAAATGTTAAAAACTTCTTTTTGAGACAAACAACTACAAAAGCAATACTTGCAAAACTGTTTGGTGTAAGTGAACTGAACACCTCAGGGGGGTAAAGGGTAAGGGGGAGGGGGAGGGGGGATGAGGGACAAGGTAACAAACAGTACAAGAAATGTATCCAATACCTAACGTATGAAACTGTAACCTCTCTGTACATCAGTTTGATAATAAAAATTTGAGGAAAAAAAAACAACTTCTTTTTGCACCAATATATCTGCAGAGTTAAGACAGCCTATATCTCAGAAATGGGTCTCATGTCATGACTGAGGATGGACCGTGATATGGTTTCATGAGCCCAGTCTTCACAGAACAACTAAGATAAAGTTGTCTGTAAGGATTCTTCATCACTATATGATCAACGATTAATCTGTATCTCTCAACCATTACGATAACCAAGAACAACCAACCAGTTCCACAAATTCCAACATACCTCTGGGAGCCATACTATCCCATCGAGATTCGCACGGATGAATTGACAACATGAAAAACTTGCAGACTCCAAAGCAACACAATTCCAAGCTTGGAAAACAAATGTACTTGCAAAAATAATTAGCTTACCAGATCACAGAAAACAGATAGCTCAACTTAAATAACAAAACCTCAAGAAGGTTGAATAATTTGGAACTACACATATTTGTGAAAGTGGAGGTGAATGTAGGACTGTAAGGAGCTAGTTGTGTAGAGTCTGAGGATGCTACAGAAAAATCTGATAAACTCCTCCAAATGAGGCACTCTGCTCCATTTCATTTCCAGAAAGGTTGCTGCATAATTGTGCTATCTTGTATTTTCAACATCCTGGGAATGGACCTAGGAGGTAGTCTCATAAAAATAACCTGTATTTTCATTTTTATAAATTCTAGTTCTTCACTTGAAAGCTGCATATCAACTTACAAAAGCCTCTTCTCAAACAGGAGAAAAAAAGCAAGGCTCAGTAGGCCTATGGGGAAAGCTCTCAGGTTAAAGCTGGAGACAAAAAGAAACTAAAACACACAGCCAGGGAAAACAGAACCAGGGTAGGGCAAACACATGAAAATCACTATCTTCACGAAGAAAAAATACTGTGTCCTTGAGGTAACTAAGAACATAGTATTATAAGGAGATGTTAGACACCAGAAGAGCTATTGAAAAGTAGAAACATGAGTATAGAAGAAACAGAAACAATTAGAAGATGAGGCAATGAAGCCTCTCAGAAAACAGACCTAACATGAAAAGAGAAAACAAGATTTCTTCATAGGAGTTGTAAAAAGTGAACACAAAACTGAGAGGAGAAAATAATTCAAAAGCCTTTCTTGGTTTACTTTTGGTGCTCTCCAGGAGAGGTGAGTAAGTAAATTTGACCTTGTTCTGTCTGCAGTTACACACATAAATAAATTGTCCAAAGCAAGATCATGCTAAACATCAGATCCAATCAATGGCACTTGAATTCTATGTGATTTTGAAACTACTATGTTAAAAGAAAATTTTAAGAGATGACTTATTTGGTATCTATCTGTCATGAGTTAGGTCATAATAAGTACAAACTTCTATGACATTGTGTAAGGATGGTTAATAACCTTTCTACTATTTCTTTGGTATCTTGAGAAGGCACCACTTATAATAGGAGAACTGTTTACTTCTTCAGGGAAAAATTTAAGAATTAAATATCTATAAGATGACTCAAATAAAAACTAGTTTCTATTTGTAACAAAATAATAAAGTTGTGGATAAATTATGTAACTCTAGGCCCACAGTATCACAATTTAGTCTACTATGATAAAACTATGTCTTAGTGTGTTTTTGGCCTCCCTT
This sequence comes from Perognathus longimembris pacificus, assembly GCF_023159225.1. NCBI lineage: Eukaryota > Metazoa > Chordata > Mammalia > Rodentia > Heteromyidae > Perognathus > Perognathus longimembris. The sequence continues at coordinate 34,105,377 of NC_063183.1, read as the reverse complement.
TTTTCTAATTGGATTATACATCAATAGTGATCAGTTTTTAATCTTGTTCATTTTAGTGGCAATGACTAGATATGTTCTTGGATATAAAGTAGACTTGGAATCTTGAATTCACTTTGCAGCAGAGAACAACACAAACCATATCTACCTTTCTACATTTGAGAGCAACTTATGACAGTTCAGGTCATTCTGTAGCTCAAACCATTGCAAAGTACCTGAGCAATATTGTAGTTTGAGAACTACCTCAATGATGCCTAATAAGTACAAATGGTTTGCTGGGGATGATGCAATTTATTAGCATCAGAGCTTCATTTGTATACAATATAAATTTAATAGCATCTAGCTTGTACCTTTCTATATCTTCATCAATCTTAGAGAAAAATCAGTCCAAAAATTAATTGAGAACCTAACACCCAAGTATTGAGATCACTATGGTGACCAATTTCCTCTTCTTCAAGTAAAGATGTAGGTGGGAAGCCACTATACTTACATTTAACCGTCCTGAAAAAGGTACCAGAGAATCATCTGTGAACACTGTTGATCATCAAATGTTTTAATATAGAAAAATTCAAAATGCTATGATAAAGCAACACATACAAAAAAACTGGAAATGAGGTTCTTTGAGGTAATAATCAAAGATCTGATAAGAATAGAAATCTTTACCTGAGTGAATAAAAAGGTTAAGTTGTTACCAGTGGGTGAAGTTTACACTGGTGTTGTGATGGGAAAGGACCATCAACTTCCATTTATCTGTGTAATATGTTCAAGTAAGTTTAAAAATGCACACAAGATTTCAGAAGTTGGTTTGAAAAAAGTAAAAAAAAAAATCCTTTTGGGACATAGATACAGTTTATAAGGCTTCACAGAGTTTGGTTTTATTATTCTGGTTTTGTTGAAAGGGGTAATATCTGCTTTATATGAATATATAAATATATATCTACATAGTACTAAAGTGTATGAATATTATATGCCTATATCTACATACATCTTGAAGTGTATGTAGATAATCATATAATATTCATATGTGCATTTATATGTAAGTAATATTCATTTAATTATGTATTATAATCTGGTGCGATGTTGGGGTTCAGCTTTGGCCTTGAGGGGGAAGGGCAGAGGAGAGCGCTCCGAGAGGCCGCCCTTCCCCCAGCCCTGGGGGAATGCGGAAACAGGCCACAATTCTCTGGGTCTGGAACCAGAAGAACTGGCTTTGCGACCAGCCCCCCCAACTTTCTCACCAGCCCATGTGCTCCCCATTCTTGCGGGCTTTGCCCATGGGGTGGTGCGATGCAGGTGGCGTTAGCTCATGAGGGGGTCTTATGACAAGCTCGCCAGCCTATCGCCAGCTCTTGGTCAATCACCCCTTTTCTCGTCACCCCTACTATATCAACTGTTAGCCACTCCCTTATTAAATCAGATTTGCTCTTGAAGTGTCTCCGAGACCCGTCTGCGCCTGGCTTCCTTCGTGGGTAAGGAGGGACGACAAGGGATCTCATACGGCCGCGTGCACCTGAGGTCTTTCCTGAGACCCCCACTCCACTCTGGCCTTACCTGCGGGTCGGGTGACCAGGGGAGAGGGTGAGAAAGGGAGCGATTAGATTAGAGTAGAGCCTGACACCCCCGTGCCAGGGGAGGCAACCCGAGCCAGGCATTTTGGCACCCATAATTGAGAATAAAAGTTACATTTGTTGGGGATTCATCTTGGCCTTAAGTGGGGAAGGGCAAGGAGAGCACTCCCAAGATGCTACCCTTCCCCCAGCCCTGGGGCAGTGTGGAAGTGAGCCACACCTATCTCCTTCTGGGTCCGGAACCAGAAGGGGTAGCTTTGAGACCATCCCCCACCTTGCGCCAGTGAGCACGTGTGCTCTCCTTTTGCAGGCTTTGCCCAGCGGGCGGTACTATGGGAAGTGACGTTAGCCCATGAGGGAGGTCCTTGGGAGCTGCTCTTGGACGGACAAGCTCGCCAGCCTATCGCCAGCTCCTGCTCAATCCTCGTCATCACTACTATATTACTGTGAGCCCCTCCCAATTAAATTGGATTGCTCTCCAAAGCATCTCCGAGATCCGTCTGCGCCTGGCTTCCTTGGTGGGTAAGGAGGGAGGAAAAGGAGATCTTGTTCGGCCACGTGCACCTTAGGCTAGCCCGTGTGCCTTCGTTCCACCTTGGCTGCCCGCGGGTCGGGCGCCCAGGGGAGAGGGTGAAAAGGGGAGCACTGATAAGGGAGTAAGCTTAGCATCCCCGCACCAGGGGAGGTGAATCTAGCCCGGCAACATTTATCAATTATGATATTTTCTTTAATTAGGTCATTAGTATTAATTACTTAATGACTCAAAAAGATGCATTCAGCATAAAATTTTTAAAAGCAATAAATGACTTTTGTATAATTTGGAAGCTTATGAATAACAAGAGTTTGAATAATAGGTAGAATTATGTTTCACAGAGGTGAGAGGGACCTGACTGTATGTACAATATCATTAAAATCTTTATTACTGTACATTCCTGGCATACACAACATAAAATAATAATAGTTTTATGAAGCCATTTGTTCTCATGAACAGTAATTGTCAAATTTCTTTTTTTTAAAGGAATATAAAACTATTTATTGACCACTGTTCACCATTATTTACAAAAAGTAAACAATATGCAGCTGGGTAACATTCTGATAACTACAAAGCTGTTTCTCTGGCTTTTGTGGAACCAGTAACCCAATATTAAAAAAAAAATTGAGCCTACATGTAAGGAATGAGTTGTGGTAAAGATAAAGCATGCAGGTCAATCATTATAAAATTCTGTTCGTTCATTTAGGCCAGCAGGTCCTAACCAGCTGATTTTACATTTCAATGAGCAGAGTGTGAGATAGCCCATGACCCGATATTCTGTAAAGGAATGCTCACGACAGGAATTTTTAGTGAAAGGAAATCAAGATTTGTCTTTTCTCCTCTGGGTGAGGGAAGTTGTTACTAGTGTAAATTTTTTCCTTTCAAGAAGTTTTGCAAACCTATTGCCCTTGCGTATCTATGGCAGAGGCAGGAGGACCTAAAGTTTGAGGCTAGCTAGCCTGGCTACCTAGGAAGTTCAAGTCCAACCTGAGCTGCCTAGAGACCCTGTCTCAAAAAAACAACAAAAAACTGAAACAAGAGCCAGGGATGTAACTCAGTGATACATCATTTGCCTATATGTGCAAGGCTCTGGGTCTGATGCCCAACACCTCTAAAAAACAAAATCTCCAAAACAGAAAACTACCTATGTAAGTATTCTGTTTACACACACACAAACACACAAAAAGAAAATTCAGGATGGTCCTTCAACACAGCAGTTAAAGACAAGTTGTTCTGATTAAGTAATGACCCCCCCCCCCAAATTGCCTAATATTAAAAAAAAAACAACACTCTGTTCCTGAATGTAGAAGAAATATACCATGGTATTAAATATTCTTTTCTGATAAAGTAAGCAAGTACAGAAAGCCTTTATTATACTTGTTCCAAGTAAGCAGTGCTATTGAGGAAAAAACTCAACAACTCCCCCAATACTACTTTCAAAACCAACATATCAAACTTGATTTTCATTAGAATGCAGTTATTGCTTCACACCATTAATTCAAAAAACCAAGACTCAGATTATATATATGTGTGAGTGTGTGTGTGTGTGTGTGTGTAAATATATATAAAAAGCAATGCAAACAATTATTGAGCTTCATCTTCTGGACAAGAATGCCAAGTTAGTCTCTTCATAGAAAGCAATCACGATCTGAGGACACTTCATATTCCCTCTTTTGCCAGCACCAAGTCAGCTGCAGCTGACTCTTTCCATTTCACGAGAAACATCAATTCTCCACTGCTGTCTGTGGCACCAATTATTCGTTCAGGATCCAGACCCCTGGCAAACCCCCTCAGTTTGTCAGCAGCATCTCTTTTCTTCTTTGATTTGCTATCATCAGATTCACTGTCCAATAAAGATTTTCTTTTTGTACCAGCTTTTTGAGACATTAAGAAATGCTTCAACTAATTCTGGACAATCTAAATTTTCTTCAGGTTCCCAATTATTATCAGCATCTGTAAACCTCTTCCATTTCAGGAAATACTCTACTTTCCCATTCACTACATGTCGGTCCAGTACTTTTTCTACAACAAATTTTCAGGCTCTGCTTCTTCAACTTTTTAACTCTTTCCATTCTGTTTCTTTCCCATTTTTTTGCAATGTAGTCTTGTTTGAGGCCATTTTTAATTGTAGACTTGAAGAGCTATTACTCCGCAGGCTTCCAGCTCCAGTCACATCAAGGGGAGGCAGTAATTATCAAATTTCTACCAACCTTCTTGTTTTTTGTTTTTTTTTTTGGCCAGTCCTGGGGCTTGGACTCTGGGCCTGAGCACTGTCCCTGGCTTCTTTTTGCTCAAGGCTAGCACTCTGCCACTTGAGCCACAGCGCCACTTCTGGCCATTTTCTGTATACGTGGTGCTGGGGAATCGAACCCAGGGCCTCATGTATATGAGGCAGGCACTCTTGCCACTAGGCCATATCCCCAGCCCTACCAACCTTCTTGTACCTCCCTCTTCTACATTTTAATTTACACATGAATCTTTCAAAGGAGATCTTTAATAATATCCTGTGATTTCATTGTAATGCTTTATTAAATGTTGCTAATACATATATAGTATATGATTCCATTTAGTTCCATTATATATATATAATTATGTGTGTGTATGTCAGCCCAAACAAATGATTTATTCTCTCTGGACAACGATCTGAGGCCAGACCTCAAATTGCAATGCATATTATATATGCTACACAAGATACCGGGGATTGAATTTAGGACCTTGCACTTGCTAAGCAGGTGCTCTACCACTTGAGCCACACCTCCATCCTTTCTTCTATTTGTTATTTTGAGGTAGGGCATCATGTTACAGGATTTCAGTAGTTTATAAAAATAAAAACAAGGTTTGACTACTGATATAGTATTAAATTTCAAAACTTCTACATAGCCAGGGCAACAATCAATAGAGTAAAGAGACAACCTACAGAATGGAAGGTAATCTTTACCATCTATTCATGTGACAGAAGGCTAGTACTCAGAATATACTGAGAATAACAACAACAACAACAAACCCTGATCAAAAAAAAATTTAAAGGCAAAGGACTCAATAGGCATCTTTTAAAAGATGTACAAATGGTCAAAAGATACATGAAAGAATGCCCAAGACCAATGGCTTTTATATTTTAGAAAAAGTTTTAAAACAACCAAGCAAGGACATAGGGGAAAAGGAACCCACAGAGAGTGTTGGTAGAATATAAAGTACCACAGCCACTATGAAAAACAGTATGGAAAAAAATTTTAAAAAACAGTAAAAATGAAACTTCTGTATCACTCCTAGTTATATACTGAAAGGAATCCAAGACAGCAGACAAAAGAGATACCTGCATCTCCGTGTTTACTGGGGGCATTATTACCGTTATCAAAGCTATGAAATATACCAAGTGTCTATCAATGGATGAATGGATGTATGGAATACACACACAGTGAAATATTATTCAGACTCAAAGAAGCACAAAATCCTGTCATTTTCAGGAAGGCAATGTGAAAGTAGAAGGGAAACTACTAGGGACTGGGAAGGGAGATGAGGAAAGAAGAGAGTTAAGCATTACTCCTTTTCTGAAGAAAGCACGGGAAATCCAATGAACTAGAAAAATCATAGGCTTCAGACCATGGCAGACTGGCCTACCCAGGCTTGCTTGGTGCTTCTGCTTTCTTACTAATTATTATTTTCTTGATCTTTTGTTGGCCCAAATGAGGATTCTTCTTCTGAATTTGTTTTGACTTTTACATCTGATGCTATAATTCTTAATACTGATAGCATAGAAGCTACCCAGTAGATACATGTTATCATTTTTATTTCCTCTCATTAATGTATTCTCATTGATTAAAAGAATGAGAATTAAAAAGTAGCGAGATAAAAGAGGCAACAGCAACAGTTTCCCTTTGGAATATTTGCCAACCATCGTCTGTGGGTTCTTCTTATTGGTAATCGTTTGTCTTACTGATGGTCAAAGAAAACTGCACAGTGCCCTGGTGCCATAGCACTGGCACCTGCTGTTCTTCCTAGTCTGCTGGGACCTCCCACACCAAGTTCAGTCCCAAGGTTCTTTCACATGCAACTATGGCTGAGTCTTCTTTTGGACAACTTTACTTATTTCCACAGCCATTCGCCATAGAGGAAATATGCACTAATAACAAAATGCTGTAGAGTATCTTGGCAGTAGCTAACCAAGTAATAGCAGAACTCCAGCTACACACCTCCTCCTCTCGAACGAATGAACCCCACACATGCAGCCATGCAGCACCCTATAGTTAAGAACTATTCCTATATGGCTTATAAATAGCTGCATAAAGAAGTGGTTTTGGTTTAATAATGTTTCCTAGGACTTTTGATGACACTAACTACCCTGCAACTGCTAGGAAAATAAATAATAACATACCTCATATAAAATGCTAGTGAAAGTCCAGTCATATAAAAGCATGAATGCTAATTACACCTTAAATTGTCCCATAATTAAAACCTTTTCAAAAAACAGAACATTTTCTATTCTTATGTTGTGGCCACTCTTGTAAATTTTTGCTATTTCCATTCTTACATTTTGAGTATAAAATGGAACAAGGAGAATATCTTATGGCATCAATTTCCAAAAACAATGGAAATGGACTTTTTTTTTTTCTTTCCTTCTTTCCTAAAAATTCCAGGCGCAGAGGGGCTGCACTTCAGCCACTCATTTATCCTGATGGGCAGGCTGCAGAGCATAGATATAGCAATCTGCCTGGCTGATTTCTGCCACCCATGGGGATTTGGGGACTGGGTCTCAGCGGGTTGAAAGCTGTGCACCCACGCACTGCAGAATGCTGTGATTACAGCAGGTAGGTGGTTTGGGAATGGAGAACTTCAGAGAGGTGGGAGTCCAGCATAATGGGATGTGTTATTTATTGGAGTTTGTGGGGACACACACTATAATTGTATGCTTGGTGGAATGTCTGATTGTGGTGTCTTTCATGGCCTCTGGAAGCCAGCCCCCTATGTAAGTGATAACCCACTGCAGCTTTTGTTATGAGTGCAATTGAAACGCATGAAATGAATAGCAACTGATTAATTGAAGCAAGCTACATTTTTGAAAAACAAATCAAAGTGATTTGCATGAATCAGAATCAGTTACATAATACATATTGAGGGCACAAATTACCTTTTTAGAGCCTAAGACATATATACACACAGTGGAACAAACAGAAATATAATAAAGTCAGCTATAATGATATAATTCACATTGAATACTGAATGCCAAAACTGATGTGAAACAAATGATTTTCCAATAAACTACTCAGGCAGAGCCAGATCTTTCTCAAGTTTCAATTGAATATTATTTATAATACCAATAATTCTTCACAACTGTTAACCATGGGATGATGGAACAATTTGTTTCACATATTAGTTCTGGGATTTTTGTATTCCCAAGTTGGGAACCTATTTGTAGCCATGCCCCAAGAGAGATGGTAAACAAGTCTGAAAGAAGTACTTAGATGGAGAAAAATGTTTGGGTCTTGTCATTTTTGTCTTTTAGAAAAAAACAATAAAAATTGAACTGGTAAAAATAGTGTTGTCAATATTAAAGGCAAGTATCATCATTGTATCCCTTTCTAGGGTTAGTGTCTCTAATGTATTTTAAGAAGTTCATCTTATTCTTTATTAAAAAATTAGTCTTTGGTGCTGAGGACTGAATCCAGACCCGGAAGAATTCTAAGCACATGCTCTACCACTAAGTTACACCTACATCCCTGATTACTTTTATAATATGTTTTATCTGTATTCGTCTCATTATTAAGAAAATAATGTACAATTATGAAAATGCACACAACTGAATTACAAATTTTAGTGATAAATTCCTTTAGTATTTTTTGTTTAGTCTTAGGTGTATATTTATACGTATACAACATTCTTAGGATTATATATAAAAACCCCAAAGCATACTACAATATGAGCTGTGCCATATATATTATTTTATATTTTGCTTTTTTACTTGAAAATGTACCTTCTTCATGTAGCAAATGCATATATATACTACATGATAAAATATACTACATATAGCATATATATAATACAATGTGATATAAATATACCACACACACACAATCACAGAGCATTACTGTTTAGTTCACCAAATACCCCCTTACCATAAACTTGTATTCACTGTAACAGATACAGCATCAAAAATATCCCAATGTCCAAAAGAAATATTTTTTACCTGACTTATGTAACTGTAACCCCTTTGTACATCACTTTTATAATAACAATTAAAATTTTTCTTAAAATCTATATATAAATCTTATCATGTTTGTGTAATCCTTCAGTCAAAATACTTTTCTAGACAAAGAGAAAAAGACAATTTCACTTTTCTTAAGTAAGTGAAAATGCTTCTCTTGTTTTAGAGGAATGTATTTAATTAAAGAGGAATTTAAATCATCTCGAATCTGTGCATTAATTTCACTCAAGGAAAGAGGACCTCATTTCCAGAATTTTGGAGTCCATCTTGCTCCTGGTAACAAGTCTATGAAGGATATTATCATAAAAAAAAAGAAAAAGAAAAAAGTACTGTGAGGCATCTACACGCTTTTTATCACCAGGGCTGGCAACCACGGTGGGTCGGTGGAGGATGGAGCCGGCTGCAGACTCTCTCGGTTCACCAGGTCACGTCAAGTGGACGTGGACTCCAGCAGGGCAGTGTAACCTAGCTTGCTGGCCTGAGACTTTACTGATGCACTTCTTTAAAATTAGTTCCTGAAGACGGGAATTTCTGTATCGGTATGCACACACACTCTCACACATAGACTTCATAACTTAGATATATGAATGGAAACCAGAATATCTTTAAAAAAAGTGATGGACAAAAATAATTCTCTCAAATAGAAAGAATTTGATGGACTTGCCAAACAAAACTTAAGAAATTCTCAGAACCTTTTCTCCCTTAAATTGCCTACATTATATGACTGAGAAAAACAATTTTGGTGAGTTTCTAAGTTTTTTGTTTTATTTGTTTTAATACAGCAGTGATGTTTCAAGATAAGCACAGTAACACTGACGGTTGTTTTGCTTTTAGAACTGATTCAAGTAAAACAGTATTGTTTCCTCTTAAATACATATTTAAATTTTTTATGCATGCAATTTCAACATACTAATAGGTTGGTCATTAACCTTTTCTTTCTAGCCAAAAACTAGGAAAGGGTAGAAACTTCACTGGAGAATAAATGCCATTTAATTAGGAGAGACTAAGGCAACATGGTGATGTGTGGGATTGACTTTGTCTGTCATTCCAAGTTCAATTTCCTCAGTTATCACTTGAAAAGTTTTGGGTATACCTAATGTTCCAATTGTTGAGATGGAAGTAAAAGAAGAAGGCTATTTCCCTGACCTTCTCTACTTGTATCAGGGAAATCATTCTCAGTTGTTCAAGAAAATGAGAGGAAACTGGTATGGGTTAGAGATTTCCATGAGGAGAGAATAACTTGTGCAAAATTTAATGCAAGAAAAAATGTTTGAGAAATTACCTGGACTCACTTGGAGTTCTTTTGTTTTGTTCATCGAATCTGTGAGGTCTGTGGGTTTAGGAATCAGAATCACTGTCAACTCCCCTTAAGCAACAGAATATTATTAGAACCTTTCTGCTTTATAAAGTTTTTCTCTATTGAAGCTATTTGTTGAAAAACAACGAATATGTGTATGAGAAGATTTACCATTGAATTTATAGAATAATGTATACACTTTCTATGCTGAGTGTAGTCATTTCCCAAAACAAGGTCAAGGCCTAAAGGAACAAACTTCTGATGATGAAATTCTAGGCGCCAGGAGCAAGCTTACTCTTCAGATGTTTGGAGGCCTTTCAGTTCTTCCTCACGGGCACCCATTTATTCTGGCTACACACAAGCCTAACTCCGTGTTTTAATGGAAATTTCCAAGTAGCGAGCTTTTCATGTAAAGAGGAATGTAGAAGAATTTGCTATAGTGCTAGTCACAAGTCTACCAATTAGACCCACCTCCCTCCACTTGTCTGCTTACCTTGCTAAGCATAGTTAAGCACCCCAACTGGGTGATTCTCTGGACAGCAGGAGCCTGAGGTGTGAGGTAAACCTGGGCCCTGTGGGCTCCGGCCGGCCTGCGGTTCCCGCGCGCAGCACACCTAATGGTGAGGGAGGACGCTTCCACTCGCAGGTCACAGGAGCTGGCGCCTGGAGAGCCCGTAGTTTTGGCTCAGGCTTGTTTTGTACATTATTGAGGATTAAACTTGTTGGTGCCAGTTCCATCTTTTCCATTAGATGTTCATTAATAAAACTCCAGATGCCCATTATTCATCACATCATAACATACGGAGGGCAGTTAATTCAACTAAAGTTTTCACATCTTGATACCTTCCTCATTTGTGTTAATTGGGTTACTAGGAATTTTCCATCAATCAGAAGCGTCTCAAGTTTTGTCTCTTGTGAAAGAATCCATTTGTGAGACATATATTACATACTAGATGCACACAAGCAAAATTAAATGGAGGATGAGTTTCAGCTATTACTCATGTCTGCCTTGACTGAAGTGGAGGGCAGAATGTGGCCCTTCAATAAATTCTTCCTCAAGAGGAAAATCAAGCCGGGAAACAGTACTGTACCTCAGCTTTCCTCATTCAGAAGCCCATAGCTTGCTGCTATGCAAGGAGATTTGTGTTCAAGAAGACTGGGGAAGAACTTCAGCTGCAGGCAGCACGGTGGGGGTGGGGGCATGGAAAAGTTTGGGGGTTCAGAGACTTGAATTCTGCACTGGCACTGTAAATAGCACTGAGATCTTGATCCCCATCCATAAGCTTGAACAGTGAGAACTCATCTTCTCCTGGGGGCATCTTTAATGTAAACAGAATCTTAGTGAGGAATTTTGTGGCTTGGAAGAGTGTCCTGGCTATTTTCTCAGCTTGCTACAAATTTTTTTTTATTTCCGTTCACCTACACTCTCTTCCCTTTGAAAAATGTGTTTTCTTTTATTTAAATCAAGGACTTAGACTATAATCTTAAATTCTCATTGTTTTTCTTCTCATCGTGACGTAACAACAAAGCGGAGAGAAACAATGAGAGAACATTGGTAGTGGCAGGAACTGCTTTTGCTACCACCACTGTAATCAGGAATGGTTACAGCTTCAGTACAGCATATTCCAACATGGGAAATGTGGCAGAGAACACAGCTAGGTCCTCCTAGTCCTCAGCTCAGTTACAGGCACACCCCCTCAGAGCATCATAACTGACCTGAAACCCAGAGCTATGGTCTGGTTGTTCACCTACCTAGAAGGTCAGGTAAATAAGAGATCCTTAGTCCCAGATGTCTTCTTATGCCAACATGCTCTTAGGATAGATACTAAGTAGTGACGACAAGACTCAGATAATACTTCACTCAGGTTTAGCTCCAGGTTGCTAAGAGCCTGTGTGAGGCTCCTGTTCTTGTCAATCTTGTAATTTCTCCCCTAAGGTCTTGCTCTCAGATCTATCTATCTATCTATCTATCTATCTATCTATCTATCTATCTATCTATCTATCCATCCATCCATCCATCCATCCATCCATCCATCCATCTATCTATCTATCTATCTATCTATCTACATGTTTAAACCTATAACTTCTTTATTTTACAAATTATGTAAAACAGAGGTCAGCCCTCTGCTGATTCGATTTTACTACCTTCCTCATTTTCCCACTCTAAAAAAGTAAATAAAATCACAAATAGGAAAAGAAAAAGACAAGACGTGTGTGTGTGTGTGCGTGCGCGTGCGCGCACGTGTCAGTTCTGGGGCTTGAACTCAGGGCCCGAGCACTGTCCCTGGCTTCTTTTTGCTCAATGCTAGCACTCTACCACTTGAGCCACAGTGCCACTCCTGGATTTTTCTATATATGTGGTGCTGGGAATCGAACCCAGGGCTTCATGTATGCAAGGCAAGCACTCTACTGCTAAGACATTCCCAGCCCAATGACAAGACTTTCTATAGAGCTCTTCTAACTATGACAGTCAAGACAACTGTTGTTTCACTACTTCTATCCAGAGAGCAGCATTTTATCCCTGATGGTATTCTAAGGTACTCTGCTCTGAGCCAGTGTTTTCTCTATAACACACTGAGGAAAAGTCACAACAACTCAAAGAAAAAAGATCAATGTTTCTCTCAAGGTCAGGCTGGATCTCAAGACAATAGAACAATGGAGAAAAGCTATGCTTATACTAATGCTGGTTCCTGACCGCTCTCCTTTTGTTAGTGAAGTCAAAGTGAGAGGATGTTGGTGGCCAGGCCTTCTTCCTTCAAGATCCCTCCCCTCACCACTGTGGAGCCTTTTTTCTTTTCTTCTGAACATGCACTTGGTTTCATGTTGTCACCTACCCATTCTAACTGGTATATGGGCCTGGATTTGAAAATGAAGAAGAGAACATTACTAATTTATAAATCTAGTAAAAGTTCATTTGTTCCACACTTGCTAGTCCACATGACACTTTTGTGATAATTGAAAGAGGCTTATTTTTTCCTCAAGACATTTTACTGCTCTCTGCTAGATCAATAGTTCTAATAAAGAAAGAAATCTGTGATGATGATGATTCGGTTTCCCTAGAGCAGGCCAGTGCCCAACCTACACAAATGTATACGAAGACAGAGTCTTCAACTTTCCCACTGTAGCTCCAATTAGAGTTAAACCTTTTCACAAAAGGAATACTGCCTTCATAGATGGACCATGATGGCTGAAAATTTAAAACTTGAAATTATTGCTAAGAAAACTAGCTCGTTCTCTTAGTATTGAAATATAAAGCTCCTTTACCTACAGACAGCAGAGACATGGCCATTTTTTTTTTCTGAAGAGATTCTCTCTAGACAAAGCAAAATCCTGATGCTAAACAGAGAAGTCTGTAACATAATCAAGTGCTACAATGCAGGACTACTGAACATGTTATAATCTGTGTATATGCACTATTTAAAACTACATCTGATGACTAATATACCATCTGTGTGCAATGACATATGGTTCTGTGCATATTGCTAATGTCTTCAGAGTAGAGTATAAGTGCTTTTCTAAGGCATGATTTGCCTGCTACTTCTAAAATTTAAACAATAATGGATCAAATATTCACCTAGATTAAAGGTTTAAGCTAATTATTCACATTAATTCTCTCACACAATAGGAACCAAAGGTTCCCACTAAGTATTGATGTTTTCAATGGCCTTTCTGGACAAAGTATATAAAATAGTTCCCCAGTGCCTAGACTCGACATCAAAAACCAAATACTTCATCAAAAGCCAAACTTGGGACACTTTTCTAAAACAGTGGGTATGTGGAAAAGGTGAGTCTGGGAACAATGGCAGAGCATATTTAAATTTGTACACACTTCTCTCCCATAACATTCACTGTGTTCCATCAGTTCTTCCTGTTCCCCTTTGCCTTGTGTGACACAAAGAGACTTTATCAGTGATGGACTTATAAACTAATTGGAGATTCAAATTATATACTCATCAAACCAGCAAGGTAGGGCTAAGTTGTTTTGGTACTGACCAAGTTAGTAACTAGTAAAAACATTAAATGAAGCCAGGTACCGGTGGCTCACACCTATAATCCTAGCTACTTAGAAGGCTGAGACCTGAGGAATGCTGTTCCAAGCCAGGCTGTGAGACTCTAATCTCCAATGAACCACCAGAAAACTGGAAGTGGTGCTGTGGCTCAAAGTGGCAGAGTGCTAGCCTTGAGCTGAAGAGCTCAGGAACAGTGCCCAGGCCCAGAGTTCAAGCCCCACCACCAGCAAACAAACAAAACACAAAACACATTAAATGAGGAATAACTTGACTTGAACTAACTCCAGACACTCCCCTCATCGTCAAAGATTTGCAGACTAGATAAAGAAATCAAAGACCAAAGGCAGGAATGAAGACTTTTTTTCTTATTAGCACTGGAATGGGCATTTGGCTACTCAACTGGTCTGCAGGTGAAGTCCTTTACAACCCTGAAGTTTCTCCTGGATATGAGACAATAAGCACCCCAGGAGGGGTGGTGAGCACTGCTCCAGGAAGGGGAAGAAACAGTAATGAACATATCTGACACTGTTTCTGGCATGAGGACCTGGGTTTCTTGGACAAATTGCCAGTGAACATCTTTCTTTCTTTTCTTTTTTTCTCTCTTTTTCCTTTCTTTCTTTCTTTCTTTTCTCTCTCTCTCTCTCTCTTTCTTCTTCTTTTTTTTTTTTTTTTGGTACTGGTCTTGGGGCTTGAACTCAGGGACTAGGTGCTGTCCCTGAGCTTTTGTACTTAAGGCTAGTGCTCTACCACTTGAACTACAACTCTGTTTCCAGCAGATGAGCGTCTCATGACTTTCCTGCCTGGACTGGCTTTGAACTATGGTCCTCAGATCTCAGCTTCCTGAGTAGCTAGCATTACAGATGTGAGCACCTGGCTCACACAAGTTTCTGATGTCCATTTTTTTTCCCACTTGGTTTAAGAGGATGGTATTAGGTAATTTCCAAAATTTATCTAAGCTCTCCAAATATAACCTTCCTTCTTAATGTCCAAGATAGCCTTGGAATCAGTTTTTATTTTTCTTTTAACCCAATGGGATTAAAGGAAATGTGGCAGTATTGTACTAGATCTTATCACAAAGGCCAAAAAACCCCTTGCCTTTTGCATACTATGGCTCATGAGCTCCATTAGGCTGGAGCACTACAAAATTATCTGAAAATAGCTTACATTTCTTTATATGTTTTGTAACATAGCCATATAGTTTTTTCACTCCTAGTTAGTAAACAATTATTTTTTAACAAGTTAATTTAAAAAGCAGGAATAGGAAATATATGTAGCCATGACATTGAGACTCCTATGACATTGAGACTCCTTTTTGATTCCTACTTCACAGAAATAAAGGCTAAGAGAGGCAGCCTATGACAAAAGAACATGGCATTTCTGTTGTGTTGTGTGGTATCAATCAGCTATGATGCCACTTGCTGAAATAGTGTGTCTACCATTCTGCCTCAATGTGGGAATCAAAGAAGAAGGGCCCTTTACTTTTTTCTTTTGACTTTCAATGCTCAGTTTATTTTTGTGTGAGTAGCAAAAAAAAAAAATAAGACACTATATTAACAGACTTCTTTTCTACTTGTACTCTTGTATTTGGGTCAGCCATTACTTAATTTTTAAATATATTTAAATCCACTAAGGAAATATGCTTGGAACAAGCCATACAGACTTCTGTAAAGATACTGACGCAGTTTAGAGAATTTTTTGTCAGCTAATCAATTATGAACTATTTTGACCAAGTGATTTGTGGTTTTGTTAAAATCACTACCCATGCATCCTTAGGTATACACTGTCTCTTACTGCTGGATGTTTCTGTAGAATGTTGTATACTCTCAACGCTCTCTTTAGCCAGGACTCTCACTGACGACAAGCTAGGTCCTGACAGGGTCTGCAGTCATCCCTGGCTGCTTGGTAAGGGAAGCATCTAGACCACAGCAGAGTGCAGATAAATTAAATTATCATAGAGACGCAATCTATGCTGCTACATCATTCTAACTGTGAACCCAGGATTGAAAAAAGATTGATGAAGTACAAGAGTGGTTCAACAAATAACTATGTGGGTGGTTCTGTAAGGTACTTGCTCCTACGAATGTTGATATACAGAAGCAGAAGGGGACTTAAATGTATTTTCCCAGACGGGGAGGGTTGTTTCCCCATAAATAACAGATATCAAGTGGTAATGACAATGTGCTCATTCTTGACTTCATGAGCCCATGTGACACTGGGGGTAAGACTTGGCCTTTATGTGCTTCAGACTGGGAAATACGGCAAACACAACCCATTGGAAAGTAAGAAAAAATAAAAATATGCCTTTTGCTTAGCTCTGGAACATGTACCTATATCACTAAATAAGAATGAGAAAGTAGTTGTAAAATATACCACAATGTGTCTATAACGACAGCCACCTTGAATAGATTATAAGAATAAACTATATAATGGCAGTGATACTTTTGTGTTCATAGACAAAATGTGAAAACAATTTTAGTTTGGAAAATTAAATGGAAGCACGTCAACTATTTGTTTGCTTGTTCATTGTAGTCCTGAGGATTGAAGTGAGACTTCACACATGCTAAGCACATGAGCTGACCCTGACCTATAGCCAGCCCTGAACATTTTTGTTTCTTCTTCAACTTTATTTTTCTACTCATTTTATTAGTATGTATTAACTGTACAAAATGATTGTTTTCCTTATGACATTTTCATGCATACATATAATATACACTGTCATACTGATTCCTCATTGCCTCTCTTGTCCTTTTACTCTCCCTCTGTTATATTCTTCACCCACAATATTTTTTTCCTTTCATGCATTTATTATTATTATTATAAAGGTGATTTAAGGAGAAGTTACAGTTACATCAGTCAGGTGAAAGGTACATTTCTGTTTGAACAATGTCACCCTCTCCTCACTCTGATAGTTTTCCCTCCCTTTCCCACACATGGTTACATAGTTCATTTGCAATGCGGTGTCTCATGGGTACTGCCGCTGTGTTTGGTCACCTTTTGTCCCTCCATTTCTGTGCCCCTCCCCCCACAAAGAAAAAAAAAACCCTTTTGTTTCCATTTCCTGGAATTCATTTCGATAAATGATATTTTATATGATCAGATGCACACAGTTATTGTGCCTTTGTATTCCTCTCCTAAGAATATCTTCCTTTGGTCTCATTATATGTAAAGGCCTAGAGACCTGCATAATTTATCATGACCAAGTATATTTTTCTTAACCATCCAGTGTGTTTACTTGTAGATTTATATGCACATTCTAGCTACCACAAGTAAGGGAAACCATGTAACCTATATTTCTCTGGGTCTGGCTTACTTCACTTAATATAATTTTTTCCAAGTCTTACAATTTCCTTATAAATGGCACATGGCTAACAAGATAGAGAGTTCACAGTATGGGAGAAATTTTCTGCCTGCTGTACATCAGACAGAGGTCTCATATACAAAGTACACTTAGAGCTAAAAAAATTATCCCCCCAAAAGTAAACCCTCAAAGAAACAACAACGTAATTGACAAGTAGGCTAATGACTTAAAGAGAGACTTTTCAGAAGAAGAAGTAGGAATAGCCAATAGACACATGAAGAAGCGTTCATAGTCTCTGGCCGTAAAGATAATGCAAATCAAAACAACACTGAGATTCTACCTCACACCAGTCAGATGGCCATTATCAAGAAAACTAACAATAACAAATGCTGGCAGATACAGCCAAAAGGGAACTCTATTACACCCCGTTGGTGGGAATGAAAATTTGTTTAACCAATCTGGAAAGCAGTGAGAAAGTTCCTCAACAGACTACCCTAGAGCTACCCTATGAGCCGGCAATAACACTCCCGGACATTTATCCAGTAGAACACAAACAAGGCCACCCTAAAATGACCAGCACAACCATGTTAACTGGAGCATTATTTACCATAACCAAGATATCAAATCAGCCCAGATGCCCCTCAGTAGATGAATGGAGCAAGAAAATGTGATATATGTATATATATATATAATACATATATAATATATAACACACACATATAGTAATAATATATACATATTATATATGTATATATAATGGAATTCTCATCCATCAGAAAGAACAGTATTGTACCAACATAGTTTTTATAAAATCTAGATTCAGTATATGAAAAAATCTGATATTTTTCATCTTAGTCTCTTTATTTTGACATGATGATCACCAGTTCCATCCATTTTCCTGAAAATGAAATAATTTTATTCTTCTTCATGAGTAAATAAAATTCCATATGTATGTACCACATCTTCCTCATTCATTTACCTACTAATGGACACCTAGGCTGGTTCCACAGCTTGATTACTGCGACAAGTGCTGCTGTATGCATGGTTGTGCAGGCATCTCTATTGTAGAGGGATATAGATGGATCACACGATAGGTCTATTCTACTAGTGGCACTTACTCTTCCCTGAGCTCTTGCATTTGAGTGTGTCTCTCATCCTTTTTGGGTGTGTAGTGTGTACACAACATTCCTTTAGAGGAATCTTCTATCTTCTGCAATGCTGGCTTAGTGGCCAGGATTTGCTTTAGAATATGTTTTTTTCATCAAAGATCTTATTTCTCCTTCAGTTTTGAAGGATACGTGGTCAGGGATTGAAGTACAGCAGTTCGTGTTCTCAACTTCTAAGGTCTGCTGGTTCAGCTCTGAAGTAACTTGGTGTCTCTCTTGGAGTCCTTCGCAGCCATGGTCTCAGTGCTTACATTTCCCAGTGGGAAATTTAATTCCCTCCTCTCTCCATGAAAACCTCTTATGGCCAGATAAAGTGAATATGGACAGAAAATGTATGTCAATATAGCTCTGAAGACATGATGCTGGTACTTATGCTGGTTCACACAAATAGCAGTAGCTCATATTATGTTACGAAAGCATGGTATCTCCATGTGCAGAGGCCTTGTCTGCATTAGGAAAAAAATCTTCATACACACAAAAACTACACTGGAATAGAGTAGATTCAATGTAAGTGACATATTACTGGTGACCCCAAAGAGGGAGTAGGATAGGCAGAATCTTTGTTTTGGGGGGAATTATGTGTTTTATATGACTTGTAGATGTCCAAGAAGAAACACTAAATAAGCAGTCAGATGTTAAGGTTTGGGCTTATCCAGAGCCATGTAACAGTGAATTCAAAGACGTTTAAAGCATTATATGGAGCAAGAGCCCAATGAAGGCCTTCTTACAAGGATTGGTGGCATGCTGAAAAAAAACTTAAGGATCAAGGCATCATGAAAGCCAGAAAAGAGACTATGAGGAAACTGTCTTACTAACTGGGGCAGATGCCACCGAGACAAGATGTGAAGTAACAAAAGATTCGTAAGTTACCATCAGCAACATGGACACTATGAGATAACAATCAGCTATGCCGCTTGTCATTCTTCTTTTCTCATCTACCAAAACCAGAATTCTGTTTCTAACATCTGAGGACTCTTTCCTTCCTCTGTTCCTACCTTCCCTTTTTTTCCTGCCTCCCTCTTTTCCTTCCAACAGATTGAAAAATTTTCTTTTTCTCTTGTTAGTCCATCCTTCTCATAAAAAATTACGAAGCACTATCAGAGCTGAACACTACACAAAGGTTGAGAAAAATCTCCATTTTAGGGAGTAGAAGAATGAAAGGGAGTGGTGAGAAAGCAGTCATAATACTCAATGTATATAGCCTATGAAATTAAGAAAATTGAGGGGAGGGATTGGGTTGGGAGGAATGGGGGAGAATGGTGTAAGGGGGGACATTGATCAAGAGGCACCGTATATATAAATGGACTCGTTGCATGGCGATTCGTTTGCACAGCTACTTGAAGATAATAAAAGTGTATAGTTATGGGGCTGGGGAGATAGCCTAGTGGCAAGAGTGCCTGCCTCGGATACACGAGGCCCTAGGTTCGATTCCCCAGCACCACATATACAGAAAAACGGCCAGAAGCGGCGCTGTGGCTCAAGTGGCAGAGTGCTAGCCTTGAGCAAAAAGAAGCCAGGGACAGTGCTCAGGCCCTGAGTCCAAGGCCCAGGACTGGCCAAAAAAAAAAAAAAAGTGTATAGTTTTAAAAATCTCTACATTAATCCTTACATTTAGGCCAGGACTTAAATTATACAGGTTGAAGGTGCTCCATTTATTTTTTAAAAATGCCATTGTGTATGAAAAATCTGAAAACACCAGATTCTCGTAATATCTACAAGAGCTACTGCATGTGATTGAAATGTATGAGGAATGTTGTTTGTTGAAAAAAAATGTGCTAGGTATTATTGCTCCTTTTGTTGAACTTGGGAACATGCTAAAGTTTCCCTGACATAGAATACCTGATTCATAGGAGCTTAAACTCTAAAGCGCCTATAACATTTCTCAATTGTACATAAAATCCAGCCTATATATAAGAAAGACTCTTCTTAAAATGGACTTTTGCTTTTCCCTTATTTTGATTTTTTTCCCCGATGGCTCTATATCCTGTTTCCTTACCAGACCCTCAGTTTGGCATGACTGAATGGAATAAACCATGTATTCATTAGATACTATCTTTAAGGCCCATTCATAGAGAAGCAGCTGACATAGGACATGGCTAGAAACCAGTAGTCTAGCTATTAAAAATCCAGGGATCTCCACCTATAATATAATATATACTTGCATCAATCCATTAAAAAATTGTAACATTCATGTGTCAATGTGTAACAGCTTAATACCTATAAAATGCAACTTAATTTCAAGGCTAATTTTGTTCCATTCCATGTCAATAAAGTATACTTTCCAGAAAAAGCTGTCAGTTCTTATCACGATTATTACATTTTGTTCAAGGTGCCATATTTTAAAAGAATATGCAGGGGACGGAAAGCAGGTGTAGAAAGAAATCAAAGCTACACTATATGAAAACCAGACCAATCAACAGAAATGTAAGACTGGACTTAATAGCCTCCTGAAGAGAGGGTGGAGAGCAGATAGATGATGGCAATACCCACAAGGACCAGTCTGTTCTGCTAGACCAGAACAAAAATTTAAGTACATTTTAGAGAGAAGGATAGTCCATAATGTTCATGTTTTGTGGAGGCTTACTAAACTCTGTCTTGATTACTTTTTCCTCAAAATAGGATGATACTTAGGATGGATTTAAATGTGAGTATGCATGTCAGTGATTTATCCCCGTATATGCTTGTAGTAAGTGCTAAGTAAATGGTAACTTGTCAAATCTGTTACATTCTGACAGGGAGACAGTCTCTCTCAGGGTAGCTCGTATCACTGACAATACCCAGCAAGCAGAGGTAGAACTGCATGTGGAAGTTGAAGAGGTATTCAAGTGTGGGGTGGACTGCTCCTCAACTTCCCCACACCATGTTCTTGCTACTATCCTGTACACCTCAAGGATAATTTAAAAACAATTCCAGAATCAGCAAAACACAGATTTTAAATCAGAAGAAGACTCTAGATTCCAGATTCCTTGTAATGGACCATCACATCCCTGTGCCCAATAGTTTTTTCCTGTTCCCAGCCTCATCTCCCGGGGGCTCTGCTGGGCTCATGCTGCAGACTCTAGGTGCTAAGTCAGGGTCTGCTCCTTCTCCTGTGCCCATCTTACCTGTGACACTGCATGCTGGTATGGAAGAAGAAAAGGAAGATGTGGGGCAGGGAATAAGAGAGTAGAGTCTAGCTATTTCCCAAGTTAGACCTAGCAGGCACATACATAGTTCTTGTTCCTAGACTCAAGCTGGGCTGGTTACCCTCTAAAATTTTCTCAGAAAGAATTACTCTTTTGTGCTACTTAGTAGATGGTTGATATCAAATAGCCATTTGAGTATACACATATTTTCTCTCCTATTTTTGTTGAGGTTAAAATTCAATTCTAAATGACACAGAAGGTTTTGTGGAAGTTTCTTAAACAGAAATTAAGAACAGCCAGGTGTGGTGGCTGAAGCTATAGCCTAGCTACTTGGGAGGCAGAGATTGGGGGATCTTCATTAGAGGCCAGATCAGGAAAAATCTCACCTCAACTAACAGCTGATGAAGTGAGCCTGTTATTACAACTGAGAAGGAATATGGTAGGCTAGGTGCAGTGGTGTATACCTGTAATCCCAGCTACATGTGGAAGAACAAATAGAATCATCACAGTACAGGCCAGCTGAGACATAAAAGGAAACCCTATCTTAAAAATAATCAACACAAAAAAGTCAGGTGGTGTGGCTCAAGTGGTAGAGTACCTGTGTATGTAGCAAGTAAAAGTCCTTAACTTCAAACTGTAGAACTGCAATCAATCAACCCACCTACCTACCTATAAAAATAAAAAGTAGGAACATAAAACTGGCTGGCCAATGCATGCTAGTGCT
The DNA here is from genome assembly GCF_023159225.1 of Perognathus longimembris pacificus. NCBI lineage: Eukaryota > Metazoa > Chordata > Mammalia > Rodentia > Heteromyidae > Perognathus > Perognathus longimembris. The sequence goes on along the minus strand of NC_063183.1, from coordinate 34,083,461 downwards.
TCTAACCCAGTCACTAACCGATGGTGGTTGCAACCTGGTGGAAGAGACATGTTGCAACAGTTCTCAGCATCCTTGTCCAGAAGTCACATGGTGCAGAAGAAGTAGTACACCATTTGCTATATTGTTTTGAAAAAATAAAACAAAAGCACAGGGAGAATGGTAAGCTGTTCACTATGTTGAGATAAGATAGATACTTCTTTAACTGCTAACTTTCAGTCACTATCTCAGGTCCTTGAGCTGAGAGTCCTCACTATGTCCAGAGAGGAGGGTCTAGGATGCTCAGCATTCTGTTTTGAATTGTTTCATACGGGGACAAAAGGAGTTCCTCTCATGCCAGGCAGAGGACTAGTTTTACCTGTAGACTGATAAACTCATGTGATTTACAGAACTGCAGTCGTCTCATCAGAATCACTTGCATATGTGTGCACATGTGTATGTATATTTTGGATTATGCAACAATGAAGTTGTTGCTGAGAGGTATTTGGACAAATAAAGAATACTATGATTTGGGGTTAGGACCTTCAGGCTTTTCATCTCTTTTCATCTTTGGGAGACGAATGGCTTACTAATTGTACATAGGAACACCGCAGGTTGTGTGACTGAAATGATCATGTAAACCTGCAACAATTCATTATGTAATATGAATAAAACAATTCAAATCAGACATGTGTGGCCAAACATGGCATTTTTAGGTAAAAACGGACTTTTCTCCTTTACTAATGAGCCTAGAGAATGTATTTATGGGGCTATCAAAATAATCAGAAACATCATAAGGCATAACATTTGTTTGCCTTCCCAGGGAAGTAGCTGTAGAGGCTTATGGATCATATAAATGAGATCTTACTATTTTGATGTCCTTACTTACCATTTGTTCTTTTAAATGTCCTGCCTAAGGGGTCTACTTGCCTATCAGCATGCATGTGTAAGTCACATTAAGGCTAATAGGAATTTGGTGCCTGAATCCAAGGAAAATCCACCTCTAAGATGGCATTTTTGAACATGTGATACACTAGAAGAAGAGCTGAAAAATGAATTTCTCTTCATTTAAGGCACACACAATTATATTAATTATAAGATAAAGTACATGCTTGTGGAATTTTAAACTCAATAAGCTTCCCATTTTATGCATTTCTCTTGCTCAAAATTGCCTTTCCCAAATATGCTTTATGTTGTTGCAGGCTTTCAAGAGCCTAGTGACGACTGGAAATCAAGAGAAATAGGGGTCGGGGGGGTCCATTTCTCCACAGCCTTCTTTTATTTATGTTGTACCTCACACTCATGCTTCAAATGTATTTCCACCATATACAAAATAAAAACCAGAACACAAAACAGCTACTGCTCTACCTCTTGAGCTTTTCCTTTGAATCTCTGTACCTAACCACATAAGAGAATTTTCAGGCAAGAGTCTAAATTCAAATAAGCTGTTGATTTAAATTTTTTGTTACATTGTTCTGTTTATTTGGTTAGAAGGAAAAATACTGGTTCTTCAAATTGCATTAAAACTTAGATTAAAAAAAGAAACAGTTTTTATCTTTACAGATCTTTCGGGTGAAAAAAAATTGTACCTCAAGAAATTTCTTTAACAAAGAGAACATTATTTCAGACTCTAACATTTCTGTCTGCCGATTATCATTAGTCATAAGCTGAGGCCTGCACTAAATGTCTAGTGAGCACAGATAATGTTCATTTTGTCTGGGAGACAGGTTGCCTCCTGTCAAGGAGAGATGGAATAAATGACAGGTTTTGACTCTGTGCCTTGCAGGCATATTAGGCTAAGAAATCGCCAACGTGATGAAAAATTATTTTGTCAAAAATTTGTAGGTCACCCATCATTGTCTAATGTATTCTGTGATTAATTGCTAGCATAGATCAGCATTATGTCTTTCCAGTGAATCGCTTAATTGTTGCCTGCTTCATGCTCTTAATGTAATGACCAGGCATCTGCTCCTCTCACATGTGCTTTTAAATGCCAGCTTTTGCATCCAGGTTATGGGGTTGGTAATACTTAACTTAAAGAACTAGCTCAAATTCAAACTTTGAGGCGGCCATCTCTTCGTGCTTTTTATGGAAGCGTGAGTAGAAGGCTGAGCGTAAGTGTTAATGTATGTAGATTTTATTTCTGATGAGTGATTATTTGACTGCTCATTTTACGAAGATTTATGGTATGCTTTCTATCTCCTGACTGCAGAGCTACTCTTATCTTTAATAAAGGAGATGAGGACATTAATCAGCCATTGTCAGGGCTCCTGACTAAGACATTAACTGTTCTGTATGGGAAAGGTAAACACGCTCCAGCTCCTTCTCTACTCCACTAGATCAGGCAAAAAAACACTCATTATATTTATCATAATTTCACATCTGCTGTTTTTGAAGCAATGTACCATGAGGCCATAAACTGTATTACAACTGTGCATAAATTCAACTGATTTGTGGCTGGAGTAACTAATTCCTAAAGTACATTTTAGAAAAACAAGCAGTGAGCCCTGAAATTGCAATTCCATAAAGGCACTAAATTACTGACTGCAGAATCAAAAATTTGCTTGATGTGATTCTGCAGTGGCCATTTTATAAAAAGTGACAGTACGCCTGTGATTGAGTCAATAAAATAAGAACGAGTGAGCTGTACACTCAAACAAGATTAAAGAGAAAGGGAGCGACAGAAGACAGACTCACAGCACACAAAAATGGAAAATGTGTTTCCTCCAAAATGGCTCCAGTTGCAACTATTAATAGCAACAATATCGGTCTGTTGATAATCGTTTCATTATTTTGAAGATGAAAGAGAAAAAAATTCTCTCACTCATTTCACAGAGTAATTAGGAGCATAGTTAATATTTAACTATGATTTCTAAAAGGATTCAGAAGTTATTTTTAACTGTGACCTTAATTATTGATATAAGCTTGCCATAATATTTTCCAAAATTACCAAGAATAATTATTTATGGGTCATTTACTTGCTTCCTGATTCTTAAGTGTCTATGCCCAAATAATCACTCTGTTAAGGCTTCTAGCCATGTTTGAGTGAGAAGTAGTATGAATGTGTGTGTGTGTGTGTGTGTGTGAGAGAGAGAGAGAGAGAGAGAGAGAGAGAGAGAGAGAGGGGTGTTTATTCCTTTGTGTACTTTTACCTTAACAAGACTACTCTACTCCAGTTTGTACAAAACCCAGTCCGCTTCTGAATTGGCTGTAATTAATCTTCTCCAAAAAGAAAGGAAATCAGTGATGATTTTTTTTATGCAAGGCAAGTAGACTAAAACCAAAACCTGTTATTTTTGACGACAAAAATGTGCCTGACGTTTCCCAAGATGAAAGGCACGAAGGAGAAGGGTGCCCACAAATGTGCTTAGGGTACAAGTACATCCCTCTGGATGCAGGATGGGATTATGGGATTATTTATGGACGAGAAAAAAAAAACAATTGAAGAGAAAATAAATGGAACCAGGCTTTCATTGCTTGAATTTCTTATGATATCCATTGTCTCTTAAAATTATTTAATGCCTCTCTGCTGGGGTGTTCGGTTTTGACTATGATATTGTTTGGCCTTTGTTTAACATCCTATGCAAGCTTCTTCTCATTTAATTTGGAGAGCAACTTGCCCGGGGAGGGCAAAGGGTGGAGGGCATTTCCATAGCACACGGTTTAGAACACTGTAATCCTGTAATCCTATTTGATTTCATTTATAGGAGACAAGACGTTGCCATGTTTTGTCCCTCTCTCTGACCACTGTCCTGGTCAACTTTTATAACTGCAAATCTGGAACAGGCATGCTGAATATTGTTCTCTTCCTTACACATAACACCAAGTCATAACTGGCTGTGTTTCTAGGGCACTGCATAGTTTCTATCTAATGGCATCAATCTGTGCATCACAGAGCATTGCTTTTCCTGACATTATTACTTTACTGAAATTAAGCTTGAAACAATCTGATGTCAGATACTGTATATCTACTTTTATTGCCAGCCTTTCTGAACCCACCATACTGCCAGGACTGCATCTCATTTTAGATGGGTTTAACCAGATATATATTTTCAAGTTTATTGAGAGTTGGATAGATTACATTTCCCATTCTCAAAGAGCAGGCTGGTCCTTTCAGTGCATTTTATAGAACAAATGTAAATTGCCATGCTGCAGTTGACAAAAATTCATAGTTCTTTTCTTAGTGTCAAAAATAAATCCGGCACAGCACTGGAGATGAGTAAGTATAGTATAGGAGCAGGCTTCCACTCACCCTTCCTGTTTCGGCAGCAGTTTCAATAGACTTGAGAAATATGTAAAAGTTCAATTATTATGATCTACACAAAAAGATTTGCTTCCACAACAGAGCTACTGTACTTGTAAAGACTCAATTACATATAAAGTGCTTTCAGAGCTCAGCAACCTCCTTTACCTCCCTCTCCATTCCCTCCTTTCTCTACCCCATCTACTTCTATCTCTTACATAGTCTTTTCTGAAGGCTTTCACTGTTGGTTAAATAAAATGCAAGCATAAGAAATTGTCAAATTGCTCCATTAAAGTGCAATAAAAATTAGTCTTATTACATTGGAACATTTATATATTCTATATGTATTTATATACCTAGAATAACTATTAAATTTATTAGCAACTCAGCTTCCTCGGTTTGTCAAGATCGCTTACAAATGCATGTCTTAGAGGCAATGACTTGCATGAAAAAGGTGTTTATAGCTGAAAGCAAACCAAACATACTGAATCATGGGAAAAATGTTCTCTAAAATGCTATGCACTTTATTAATTCAACACAATCTCAGGCTGTTGACTGTTTCTGATAATGCCCAGAGTGTGTCCTTATAAAAAAATCATATCTTTGTTTATATTCACTAATTTTGGTAGTTGTTCCTGAAGCTAGTGATTTCCTCTAACTATCCATCAAAACTTCTGAAACTTTTAGAAAACTATGAAGACAAAATAAGTAGGAGTATTCTCTGAAAAGCATGAAGTCTGACTACCACAGAGTTATTCCAGGTATGTGTGCTCTTAGCAATTTTCTTCAGTCATGACATTTTGCTGCGTGAAGATTTGAGCAATTATGGGATTGGTACAGTGGGGAAGAGTTAAGACACAGAATTTTCAATGGGAGTGGGGGGGTTACAGTCAGTCTTTATGAAGGAGGAAAATCTGGCTCCTCGCAGTGACATTTAATCTCCTTTGTATCTCCTTAGTGAGTGCCGTAAAGGAGGTGGGATCTTCTGGAAGCTCAGATTAAGTTCTTCCTCTTGCTATCAGCAAGGTTAAAGAAAGTCTTTGTTTACATGGGGCAGATTCAACCGAACCCGTCCCTCTCACCTTCCATGCGTTACAACACATTAGAAAGACAGTTGCTAACATCTCCTATTTATGGTGCGATGGTAAAAGAAATACAAGTTTAAAATTTATTTCACTTTTGTGAATGGTAGCCTTTGCAGTAGTTTGAAATAAGCATGTAGCTTTTTGCCAGGCATCGTTTTTATGAAAATTGGTATCAATGATAGAGATTTGCCACTACTGAGAATTACATCTTGCATTCCATGGAATTCATATGATAAATTACTTTTCGTATGTTTACCGTCTATCAGGCACAATCCAAAGCACTCTGAACTTGTCAAATGCCATCAGTGCTTACACAATCCAGGGTGGAAATAATTACATCCAGGATACAATCTTCTGTTTTAAGGACACAGAGAAAAATGGCTTCAGAGCACCAGCGATGGAACTCTGAACTCCTTCAGTGTGGCAGAAGCTGTTAAATCAGTAGTAACACTTGAGTATGCTGTTGCTGCATCTATTTGTTTATTAATGGACTCATTAAAATATGTAGGGTGCTGGGTGGAGCCTGGGGACTGCCACTTGTTTTCACATAGTGGATGCTGATTGTGATAGTGCTTGCTGATCACACACCACCTTTTCAGTGAGGGGAAACCTGTCCCCACACAATCCACCTCCCCTCCTTCACTCTTCTCCTTTCATCTCCAAAAGCACGGTGCAAAGTACTTGATTACTTGTGACGCATCCTTCTCCCTGTCTTATGAGTTCTGTCTTGTCTGTGTTCTCTCAGATCCTCTGGGATCAGAGTTTTGCTTGGCCTGTAACAGAAGCTCACACACTTAAAAAAATGCTCACTAAAGATGCAAATTCATATTCCAACAACCATCCTAATGAGGTTAAGCATTTTTTCTGAAGTTTTGGTAGCTGAACTTATTTATTTTTATCTTCAAGTATGAATGGCAATCCGTAGAATAGAAATACGAGGGCTTGTACCACTATTTATCTCCACAGAACAGTTTTTCTTTTAAAACTATGTGCTGTGTGCTCATCCTGTGAGGTATCGGTAGCTCACGCACGTAATCCTAGCTACTCGGGAGGGTTAGGATCTGAGATCTGAAGCCAGCTGGGGCAGGAAAAGTCTGGGGGGCCCATTTTTTTTTGTCATTCCTCTAGGAATTGTATTTGCTCAATTATGACATTTCTTTCTTTTTTTGTTTAGAACATATTATCTTTTTTATTTTAAACTTTTTAATTGTCAAAGTAATGTACAGAGGGGTTACAGTTACATACGCAAGGCAATGAGTACGTTCCTTATCAAACGTCTTACCTTCTCCTTAGTTTTTCTCCCACCAACCCCCTCCCCAGTTCTCTCCCCTCCCTCCCACAACTTGTACAGTTGGTTTGCAACATATTGTCTTGTAAGTATTGCTGTTGCATTGGTTCGCCTTTTACCCTTTTATCTCCAATTAACCACAAAGTACTGGAAGTGGAGCTGTGGCTCAAGTAGTAAAGTCCTAGTCCTGAGCAAAAGAGCTCAAGGACAACGCCCAGGCCTGAGTTAAAGCTCCTGTACCAGGAAAAAAAAACCAACAAAAACAAAACCACAAGCCCTAGGTCATAGCGACTGGACTGGAAACCTATCTGACTTGAATGGTTATGGGATGGGAGACGCTCCAAGCAAATCCATGCAGGAGGCCTTCCTATCCTTGGAGCATTCCTATTTTGTTCAATTTACCTCCAGTACCATGGTAGATGCCCTAGTGCAGTCATCTGGGTTTAATTATATATTAATCAGTAATAAAGATTAAGTTATTTCCTTTGTCTTGATAAAAGCTAATTCATGCCAGCGTCTCTGAGTGTTCTTTTTCAGAACCCCCCCCTCACTTTGAAGACATCTAGAGGAGAGAGTGAGTTAGGAGGAGGTAGCTAAGCAAGGGCGGGAGGCAAGCAAGGGCATCCTGGCAGGCCTCTGTCCGCTTCACTTGAGAAAACGCACGTGGTGGCTCCCAGGCCTTCAGATTTGAAAAGTTCAACCCTTACTTGATCATGTTTTCTGCTATGCCTAGTTAAACTCAAAACAAAAACCAAGACCAAATAGGTGTATTGAAGTCTAGGGGCCTGCCTGGGTAGGAGGCAAGACCCTACCCTTCCTTACATTAAACATAAGCAAGACCCTATACTAAAAATTACCAGCAAGAGACAGAACTGGAGGTGGCTCAGCAATAGATCAAGATCAAGGACCTGAGTTCAAAACCTACTACTAGCAAGTTTTCTAAAAAGCTGGTTGCATTACCTTTTTAAAAATATTTTTATTATCAAACTGATGTACAGAGAGGTTACAGTTTCATATGTTAGGCATTGGATACATTTCTTGTATTTTACCTTTTTTTTCTCAAGTTTTTGTCTTTTTTTTCTTTATTGTCAAAGTGAAATACAGAGGGGTTACAGTTTCATTTGTAAGGCAGTGAGTACATTTCTTATCCAACTGTTACCGCCTCCTTCATTTCCCCCCTCCCCATCCCCCTTCTCCCCTCTCCTCCATCCCCATGAGTTGTACAGTTGTTTACACCAAATGGTTTTGTAAGTATTGCTCTTAGAATAGTTTGTCTTTTTATCCTTTGTCTCTCAATTTCGGTATTCCCTTTTTCTTCCCTAGTTCCAATACATGTATATACAGTATCTGGTGTACTAAGATCAGTTACAGTAATAGCAGGAATAAAACCACAGGAAGGGAATACGAGAGACAGAGAGAGAAAAAAAGGTATGGTTTCACATGGCATGTTGAGGTTAACTACAACAATGACATATCAATTATTTCCATAACATGGAGATCATTTCACTTAGCATTATCTTATATGTTCACACGGGCATAGCTATTGAGCTATTGTGATCTTCTGCTATGTCTATCCTAGAGATGTACTAATTATTCCCTATGCAGGAAACCATAGCATCCATGTTTTTTTTTGGGGGGTCTGAATTACTTTTTAATTTTCAAACCACATAGTTTCATTGGGAAGTAGACTCTATACATGGTTTCAGGAAAATTGACTAGTTGACAATACCTGCCCAATTACAGCTGATGCAGGCCAGGTTCCACAGACAGCAGAGCCAGAATGCAGTGACAGGGAGGGGCTGTGCATGTCAGCAGAATGTGGGCCATCTGTAGTTCACCCTCTACAAGAGTTTGGTGTAGGAGCCAGAGTTAGCTGGCCTACATTTATTGAGATGATGTTCTAGCATCCCTTATGATTAAGAGCACGTCCATGAACTGTCTTGCCGTTGGTCTTTTAATCCTCTGCCACACAGGGACAGTTTTAATGACCTGTTAAAGTCCCCATAGTTCTGAGAGTCCATCATTCAAATTCAGAGACCATAATCTAATTGAATCATTTCAATAAGAAGTCATGATTTCCATCTAAATTTTAATTTAGTACACTCCAATGAATTATACTGAGGTTATTATAGTATCCTTTCAACTTTAGCAATACGAGCATTTCTGGATTCACTAGGCAGGGCACAGTTGTATGGGTGGCGAGGCTCTCTTTAAGTAGAAGTCCTCTCCCTTTGGGTGTTTGTGCAGTTTGTGTGTTCATGATGAGGGTACAGGTGTGCAACGGGGCCAGTGCATGATGGGTACACTGGTCACTGTGTGGTACGAGGTGCTGTCAAGGGTGCAGCCAGGAACTGGAAAGCAAGAGCGCGAGTGTTCATTCCGTGCGACTCGGCAGTCAGAACTGACCGCATCCGCCATGTGTCGAGCCTGCACTCTCTGGGGATGGCCAAAATGGGTCTATTTCCATTGCTCAAATGGCCACAAACACAGTCAACACTTAACAAAGGCTTTGCCCTGAAAACCAGAAGTATACTATAAATCACACATTCAAATGGCAAGGGAGAGAAAAAAAATGAAAATTTAAAGATTCTAATTTCTATAATATACGTTATATAAGTATAATGTATATAGTATCATATTTGTATTATGATTTTACGATTGCTAGATCCTCCTAGTATAATGCAAGGCAGCTTAAGAACTTGGACCTGAATTTTTAAAATCCAGATGCTAATTAGTATCATTAAGTGTAAGAATGAGACAGGAAGTCCTTCTCCTTATAAATGGCTCGTTACATTTCTCCTATGCTGTCAGATATTTGGCCATTTCTCTCTCACTGATTCAGTTCTTTGCTGTACAGTCTGAAAAATATAATAACTTCTAAGCAGTGTGTAAAACAAAGTGCTCAATTCACTTTATTAAAATATCCAATAATAATTGATTTAAAGGCAATAAAATGTGTTCATTAGAGGGTTTATATTCAAGAAATATTGAAAGTATACCTAAAACTGTCACTTTTATTGTGAATGAACAGGATAATATAATTTGAAAAGAGTGTGATCATACTAAAGATTTGTCCTGCAGCATTATCTGATAGCTCGTAAAGTACTGAAATTTAATATGATGCTTTCAGTCAGTTTAATTGAAATTTAATTGCCACTTTGGGCAGAAGGTTTAGATCTGATCAATAAAATATTAAAGATTTTGTGCTTTCGCTTGGAACAGCTTCTTTAGTGATGCATCAAGAGAACTCTATATTTTCAAAAATATTTGTTTGTTATAGTTCACACACTGCTAAATATCACTTTCTCATTTGAAAGTTTTAATGTGCTGTGCAGACAAATACTGGAAATAATAAAGTAATAGTTGGTCCATTTAATTACAACACGATGAAAGAAATAACGGTCACCTTCAGATTCATGAGAAAGGCATTAATGTGAAAGAGCAATAAATATTTTGAAATGTCAAACCCCAGAAAGACAGAGTCCAACTTGAGCTGGGTTATAAATCAGACTAAGAGAAGGACCTTGAAAAAAAGATGGTTCTTTGGTATTTTAGAAATAATTACGAATACAAAAAGGGTAATGATGAAACTATAAATTACATTAAAAAGGGCCATTAGAGGAGGATTAGTTTATAAAGCTGAGAGATGGTTCTTAAAATTGTCCTGCTGGTTATTTATACTTTCCATTTTATTCAAGATCCCCCTGCTCAATTATCTGATTATTAATAAATTAATTGATCCCTACTTGGTGGTTCAAATAGTAAAGTCAAGTTAACTTTCTCCTTTTTTGGAAACTCCCAATGGGAAATCCACATTACTGAAGAAAAAAAGCTGGATATTTCTTAAAATTTGTGAAGAATAAAGTGGAGGGTGTTTCAAGCTATGATATAGCCCTAATAATATGCCTTGAAAGTAGGATTTCATTAAGGCCACTATAGTCCAATTTTTTTGATATTTCTGTGGTTATGACCAAATAACCAAGAAAAACAACTTCTGTGACTATGTATGAAAGAGAGAGAATGAGAGAAAGCGAGAGAGAACAGGAAGACGAGAGAGGACAGACACACAGGCCGAGAGGCAATGGCTGTGCCAACTGGCTTTGCCCTATTTGCCTTGATTCTGCCCAGGTCGAAGTCCATAAGATAGTCTAACAGTTGGCAAGCACAAGACCCAGGAGAATGGATAGTTCCTACTGGAACTTTCCAGTAGGATTCTGCAGGCAGAAGATGATGTAGGTCACAGCTTAAAGACAAACGGAGAAAGCAAAATTTCCCTTATTGAACTTCAGGTTTTATTGATATCTTCAATGGACTGAATGAGGCCCACCCACACTGACCAGGCTAATCTGCTTTACCCAGCATATAAATCAAAATGTCAATCCAATATAGAAACAAACATCATCAGAGAGTATTAATCAAATCCAGAATACTATTTAACCAAGTATATGGTCTGGTCCTATAAGTTAACACACAAAATTTAACCATAACAGACAGCATGAAACAAACGTTTTTGAAGGGAGGACATTTTAATTTCATAGCCTTTTGACAAAAATAACCTTGTCAAAAGTTAGCAAGCGTGTATCACAACAAATAAGCCAGACATAAGCATGGCCGTACATGACTATAATCTCAGCTACAATCTCAGGAGGTATAGATAGTAGGACTGTGGGCTAGGCTGACCCTGCACCAAAAATGCAAGATCTTAACTGAAAAATAACCAAAGTGAGAAAGGGCTGAGGACATGCATCAAGTAGTGGAGCACTTGTATAGCAAGCTAAACTCTCTAAGCTTTTAGTGGAACTGGGTTCCACAGAAAAACAATAGCAAGGAAGATGGATGTCAAGGAATGTGGCACATAGGAGTAAGCCCATTATCTATTCAGAGGTTCTTCTACTGGTGACCAGAGTGACTAGAGGTAAGACACATGATAGGTCTGGTGGTCAGTATAACAACAACTCCAAACTAGAGGGCTTAACCTTGTTTAGATCTACTGTTGTTAAGGCAGTCCCAAAGTAGTAGAGGAATCCAGAGAGCTAACCATATGCCAATCCTTAGAAAAGGGTGCAATGAATATGGACCATCAGCAATTGTTCTTGGAAACTGATGTGGCTCTTTTACCCAAAAAACAGCTCAAGCATCCGATCACCTTAAGTAACTAGACCAAATATATTGCCTTGGACTCAGATCTGCTTTAACATTTAGGGCAAATGAAAATATGTTATCACTAAGTATCTGGACATGACAGTTATCATGTATAACATGGAGATAATCTATTGCTTATGAATATTAAATTAATTAACAGTACACTAATATTACAAATACTAAATGAAATGATTACTTCTGGAGCCCAGAAGACAACTGAGAAGTACTAAGACCTCCTACCTATCTAGATATAATGTACTAAAACCTTATGCTGTGCTAGGCACTGTTGGCTCACGCCTTTAATCCTAACTACTCAGGAGGCTGAGATTTGAGGATTGAGGTTTGAAGCCAACCCAGGCAGGAAAGTCTGTGAGACTCTTATCTCTAATTAATGACCAACAAGCCAGATGTGGAACTGTGGCTCAAGTGGTAGAGCACTAGCCTTGAGCAAAAAAGCTCAGGGATAGAACCAACGTCTTGAGTTCAAGCCCCCGGACTGGCACAAAAACAAAAGCAAAATCTTTTATGATCTGATGTATCACAAGTAGTGAGTGGGATGAACCAGGGAGAAGTTACAAACTTGCAACCTGACCTTCAGCTCACCAGTGCCAAGGCCTCCTGCTTTCCTCCTATGGCACTTGGTGACAGTCAGGTGTCTGTCTGTTGAGGCTGCTGACAAGGCTCTGTTTATTCATTTCCTCCCATCCGTGAGGTTGTTGACTGCGAATACTCTGGTGCCCTTCAGCACAGCACTCAGAGGAGGTCTGGGCAGGAGAATTTTGAAACGCTACCTTTAGCTGCTAACACTATGATCATATCTGGGAGCACAGAGAGTGTTCTGAATCCAAAGAGCTCCAGAAAAAAGCTGAGGTAAAATTATGTAGCCAATCTTTAGCATGCACAGGAATGATGGCCCATGCCCAAATTGATTGGGCAGAGGCAAAAGAGCATTTCTTCCCTGACACCAGCTTGATCTCACTGGCTTACTGCTTTTTCTCACCTACCTCTTAAGTTTAGCTCCTATGGGAAAATATGATAAAGCACCAATCAATTCAGTTTTAACAACAAGGTGACCACCTGATTCATCGCTTTGTACTAAGCATTACGATACAGACCAATAAAAGTTAGTAAGACATATGATCCCAACTTGAAAAAGTTTACAGGCTAGTTATCTGACAACTGAATAATCTCCTCCCAGTCACAGTCAATAAATATTGAAAACCCACAGCAACAAGTGCAGTAAAGGAACTGTTACTGCTTACTTCTAATTCATAGTGTTAATTCAGAATCCAGAGAGGCAGGACAAGGAGCAGCCATATCCTCAGATATTCTCAGTGATTGAACTAGACCTCAAAGGCCTCAAAGGCCAAGGACAGAGCAGTCAGCCTCATGGTGCCTCTGTCCTAACCCAAGAGAGAGGGGGTGGGGCAGACAACAGGGGGAGAGAAGACCAAGAAGTGTTGATTAAAATTCTGGCTTCACAGAATTAGTCTGTCAAACATATACTATGTTTATGATAAAGATAGTGTTTGTTACATTATACTGAGCCTTATTTGTGTTATTTCCTATCATTTCTTTTTAATTCCTGTATCAAAACCAGATGGAACTACTCATGGAAACAGACTCATTTTATCTTATATAGTCTAAAACATGTAAGGTTTGTTGAGTTTGACTGTTTTTCAGTTGATTATCAAAAACTTTAAAGACAAATTTATGGCCCATTTCTAACAAATCTATAAATTCTAAACTATGTCATTGCTAGTCCTTCCCCACAAGGTAACAAGTTTAACAACTCATCATTCATTCATTTAGTCAATCAATCATCAAGTATCTTCACAAACAGAGGTTAACAATTAAAAATTCCTTGGAAAACCATGGAAGCTGGTATCTGTACATCACTGTGACGATGAAATTTAAAAAAAAAACACCAAATAGCAGATATTTTTTCTAGCTAGAAATATGAAGAAACAGTTCCTGGTTCTATCACCCAAAAAACCCAGTATTTTTATTTTTTATCCATTGGTGGAATTTTCTGGTAATTATCTTTCTGCTTCAGGTGCACTCTGAGTACTCCTTGCGTGGAGAGATGGTAGTGGGTGGTTCAGAATGTCAGCACTGTAGTGGGGCTGCTGTTTACAATGCTAACTTCATCACTGGCTCAGCACGCTTGACCCTACCCAAATTATCCTACCATTGTATGCCTCCGCTTTCTCATTTATAAAATGGAATCATACCATTCACTTCACACGGTGGTTGTGAGCAGTAAGTTATTGAAGCTGAAATATAACAATGGCTGTCAGAAAAGATATGAGCAATATGGTTCAGCTGATAGTTGATATTTATTGGCAGGATTTCTCTTCATCAGAAGGATATTTTTTTCCCCTGAAAGTTTGTATATTTAAATCTTACAAAAGTCAAATAGCTTTGTTGTTGAAGTATAAAAACACAGAGAAGATGAAAACTAGTAAATTTAACTTGCAAGTGCCAACAACCAAGGACAGCTACTATTAATATTTTCTCGTGCGTGCCTCTAAACAGGAATTTTACTTGGAGGCTGGGGATTTCATGGAACCTTGAGCATGGCTCTGCCCTTAGACAACAGTGTCTTTGGTTTTTTATTAGTACGCGCTCTTTATTCTGTTGATGGGAAGCGATGGAGAGAGGTCCTCAGCCTCTGTGATATGCTCAATTCTAGTTATTGATTTGGACATGGTAGGGGAAAACTGGGGGAAGGGGGGAAACATGGTTTTTAATAAGCACTAATCACTAAGGAGGTCCAAGAGTGCGATAGCAGATACCAGATGTTTTCCTAATGGTCTTGGGTATGCTCTTTAAGGAGCTGGTGCTCCCCGTGGCTCTCGCAGGCTGCAGCCTGTACTGGGCTGCCCTCCGTGGGCTGGAGCCATGGTTCTCATCTCTCCTGGAGACCACATGATCAAGCATTTCATCATCTCAGCATCTACAAAGTTAGTTTTACACTGCCCCACTATGGCAGGAGTCCCGTTTTAGAAATGTCTTTCTGCTGTGTAGGCTTGGCTCATTTTGGAGGACTGTGGCCTAGATCTGGGCTCCACCAGTCCATGGGATTATGGAAGCAATTTAGGATGAGATGGGATTAAGTCCTAGAACATGGCTAACTTTTCACAGAGCTCATCTGCCTCATCTGTGAAAAGAGGCACACAGATGTGGGTTGGGTTATCTAGGCCAGGGTTCAATACCAAGCTCTCCACATGGGGACCCTTTCACCTGTACTACAGCCATAATAATGCCTATTCTAGCGTTCTTTATAGTAACCCAGTGAGACCGTGTGCCTTGCCAGAGCGTATGCGTTCTGTGGGCCTCACTGTCATCCTTCTCATGAAGCAGGAGTCCGGAGGCTTTGTGGCTGTGTCAGCTCTGAGGACACTGGCTTCCTAAGCGTCTAGAGGGAAAAGCACGCATGTTCAGGCAGCCAGGTGACCACTGTCTGACTGGGAAAGCAGAGGGTCGGGGTGGGAATTACTTTCTGTATTATAAACAATGGAGATAAGAATAAAAATGTTAAGAATCGATGGATTTTGGTATCAGCATGAATTCAGTGGACATACTTACTTTGATAGGTACTGGCAGAAAATAAAGATTTTTAACTCTTCTCAGCCCTCCTTCCTCATGAGATTTAATAATTCACTGTTTCATATTTATCACCTTATTGGCGGAAGCAGCCCATCTCCTCCCCCATCCTTACCAATGGTCCAGTCCTCACAGTGCTAAGGGCTGTGCCCTCAACACAGCTCCTTCCTTGTGGATTTGGAAAAGGAAAGTCCACATGCAACTCTACTTGAATTTGGAAAGAAAACAGTGAGTACTGGGAAAATAGGAGACAGAAAAATCTTTCTCTTCTTTCCTTTTCATTGCTCTTACTGATTTGATTTAAACTAAACCTTTGTTTACCCATTTCTAAGACAAGAATATTTTCCCACCTTGTTATCTCTGAAAAACGTGGGGACTATAAATGGTGAAAGGTTTGATCTTCCTAGTGAGGAAGAAGAATAAATTGCTCAGTTAATAAATTGCCAGGCCACTTGGGTACTATTTAGTAGATTACCTCTTCCAGAGCACTAAATGATAGTAAATGGTAAGGGGCTGTAACTGGAAGAGTTAATGCAGGTTTGATCTCTTGAACTGAAACTCTGTAGACTCCTTACAGTAAGGCTAAATTATTTCTTCCCTCTTATGTGAGGACCAGTAAACCCTAAAAAAAAAAAAAAAAAGACAAAATTGCCTTTTCCCATCTCACAAATCCATTAGAATAAAAGGGAGTTCATAACCTTGCGCACACATACATATGTACACACACAGTCATTATGACTCCAGAAAGAATTCTCTAAAAAGTCACGTTTATCACTCAACTGACTAAAACACTGAAGACAGCCTGTGTCCAAGGGTTCACGCGACACACCACACCAGGCAGGGAAGGAGGCAGGCCTTCCCTTACATGTGCACGTTCTCACTGTGTGCGGGAGACCCTAAAAAAACCTGACAGATGATGAAACGTGGGGCACAGAGAGAATCAGAAGATAGGACAGATAAAACTTTTTAAAAATATTAATTAATTAGCTTTTGGCAATATTGAAGATTTTGAATTACAGGTACTGAACCTAGAGTCTTGTGTTTGCTAGGCAAATATTTCTAGCATTTAAGCCACACCCTCAAGTACATTTCTTTTCTTTTTTTTTCCCTCTTTTTTTCTTTTTCATAGGCCATAGGGCTTGAACTCGGGGCCTAGGCACTGTCCCAGGGCTTTTCTGCTTAGGTCTAGTGCTGTGCTATTTTGAGCTCCAGCTCCACTTCTGATCTCCTGGTGGTTAATTAGAGATAAGAGTGCCTCATGGCACTCTCCCCAGGATGGCCTTGAACTGTGATCCTCAGATCGTAGCCTTCTGAGTAGCCAGGATGACAGGGGTGAGCCACCAATGCCAGGCTTATTTTTACTTTGCTTTTTCAAAGTCTGGCCTCAATTTCATGATCCCCCTTCCTATGCCTTCTTGAATACATAGGATTACAGGCATGTACCACTATACCTAGCTTTCATGACTCTTTAATTGGGATTCAACTCAAGATCAATATAAAAGGTAGTTCACGCCTGCAATCTGAGCAACTCAGCAGGCTTGAGATCCAAAGATCACAGTTTGAAGCCAGCGTGGGCATGGAAGTCCATGAGACTCTTATCCCAAGTAACTACCCCCAAAAAGTCACAAGTGGAGCTTTAGTTCAAGTGGTAGAGTGCTAGCCTTGACAAAAGCAGATCAGGGAAGTGCCTAGGCCTTGAGCTCAACCCCAGGACTGGCACACACATGCAGGAGCGCGTGCGCACGTGCGCACGAGCACACACACGGTATCTGCTCCCTAGTGGAAAAGTACAAGAATCGTCTGGTGGGGTGTGCTGCTCCTACATGTAGGTACCAGGTCCAGGGCAAGAGCCTTGTGTGTGTTACCCTACAGTGTGCCTCAGCTATTGGCTTTAACCGCTTCTTTCTCTCTGCTATGCTAAATGCAAGGCTTGGCCTGGAAGAAAGAATGCATTTGGTAAGGTAAGCTTGTGACTCATCGGTGGTGTTCCTAAGATTTTTCCACGGATGCTGAGGCAGTCTCTGGTCACAGTCAGTAGATAGCAGGGCTACCAGACATCAGGAATCGGCAAAGTAGACAGGTGACCAGAAGAAATGGAACTCCTGTTGCATTCTCTTCAATAACCTCACTGACTAACCCACTATAGGTACCAAGAACATTTATGCACTAACATTCCCTTCTTAATTTTGAAAATAATATTTGACATGTTAGAAATAAAAAGAAACTTAAATGAATACCTAAAACCATACATTCCTAGATTAAAAAAAACCCTAAAACCACAGATAATCAGTATCAATAGATAACCTATCTTTAGCATTAGTTATAGCTCTTCCTTTTTGTTTTCTAAACTGGAATTATATTGTATATTTAATTTTACAACTGGCTCTTTTTTACCTAAGTGCAGATTGAGGGGCTGGGAATGTATAGCATGCATGAAGCCCTGGGTTCGATTCCCCAGCACCACATATATAGAAAAAGCCAGAAGTGGTGCTGTGGCTCAAGTGGCAGAGTGCTAGCCTTGAGCAAAAAGAAGCCAGGGACAGTGCTCAGGCCCTGAGTCTAAGCCCCGGGACTGGCAAAAAATAAAATAAAAAAATATATATAAAAGTACATTGTCCAAAAAGAAATGTACTTTTAAAAAGGGCATATTGAACACATTTTATGAGGTAATTAAATCCTCTTTGAAAAACATTATTTTAAATTATTGCTCCATTTCCCTCTGACTGGTCATTAAGAAGTTTTCTTGTATATAAGTAAGTCTTCAATAAACACTTTTCTTATAAGAGCACTTGGCTATTATTTTTTTAGATTGTTAAAAATGACAATTTTGATTTTTAAAATACAGTTTTTTTCAGGGTCTTCACATACTTTGAGAATTTTCTGGGAGAAGATTTTAGCAGTATGTGCTAGCAAGTACAGGCCTTAGGGAAACTGCTGCATGAACACTTACACCAGTTTTCACGACAGTCATTTGATATACCTTTATTTTATTAAATGCCCATTACTGTGATTTTTAGGTTCAGGGGAATACATAATTTGAATGTATGTGAAATTAGTAACACACACCAGAAACAGTCTGAAAATTTGTACTAGGATATTTTTCCATGTGCAAGGAAAGAGCAGAAGAGCAAGCCACAGCAATGATGATTTTTGGAAAGTCTGAATATATTTTACATTTTTATTTAATATTTCATCTTTTCATATCTCATCTCTATTAGTTTTGTGTTACTGTAATCAGAAATTATCTCAAACGTAGAAGCTGATCACATACCCGTGTGTGTACATGTGTGCTCATGTACACACGCATGCACACACATGCACACACACACACACACAACTCTATCTTTACAAGTTGCATGTGGCCCTTAGCGGCTCAAAGCAAGGGCCCAGTATGTTGTTCTATCACATTGGCTCTGGAAGGATAAACTCCCCTACCTTTTCTAGCTCCTGCAGGCCATGGTTCTCTGCTCATGCCCAACTTCCTTCTACATTCAAAGCCTGCAAAAGCAACTTGACTTCTCACTTTATATTAGTCCTCTCCTGCCTCCTTTTCCAACTTTAAGGACCTTGAGAATACATTGGGTCCACTGGATACCAGGATCAACTCCTCCACTGGGAGTGTGTCACCTAATCACAAAGTTGCAAAGGCAACACTAGGTAAGGCAACAGATTCCCAGTTGGATGGATTAGGATGTAGACATGCTCAAGACTGTTATTCTGTCTACCATATTGCTCTTGTTCATCTCCATGCTACTATCTCTGTCTTTTATCACAACCAAACTTCAATCTCTTGTTTTCTTATTGCTTGCAATGTGGGTTCCCCCACTTAGTCATTTCCATAGGCATTATTAATTCGGATTGCAACCCTTAATCCTTGATCATCTGTTAAGCAGTACGGTAGTCTAAGATGACAAAGATCATTATTTTGTTTGCTCTTAACTTTCAAGCCTGTTCCTTCCAAGGGTACATTTTTCATCTGAAAGCCAAAGGAATTGGTGTCACTTTCTCTCAGTACTGATAACTCAGTATTAAAATTGTTGCACCACAGTCTTCTATTCCCCTTTCCTCCCAATTTATCACGAGTAGATATTCTACCAGAAGTTGGGAAAAAAGATTTCCAGCTGATGGGCAGCACTTCTACCTTGTGGAAGATTCATTGCCCTGCACATTTTGAATCTGCTGACAAGAAACTTGAGGCAGCAGTAATCAGAGCCCTGGAAAGATTGATTTTTGTCTCCTGCTGGCATATGGCGTAGAGGGTGGGAAGGCTCTCATCTCTCAAACTAATCTTAACTATTTAGAAGCCATTATTGCAGGATTACAAATCATCACAATACCTCATTTCTTCTAATGACATTATTTATTAGGAAGACCTTCCAATTAGTCTTACATCTTGGCTTTACACTACCCTTAAACTCAACCCCAAATAAGTTCCTATTCAAAAGCGCTGCAGTGAGCACCAACACTAATTGTACAAACCTTCAGCCAGATTCCATTTTCGCTTCACATTTAAAAAAATAATTCACACAAAAATGCAAATTAGTCCTTCTCTTCAGGTTGAAAGAAATGCTTAAAGTCAACTTGTCATGAAGAAGAAATTGAATCTATTACCTGTGCTCTTCCAGGAAAGAAGATGTACAAAAAGGAGAATAGTGAGATTTATCTGATGTTTGGCTGATATATGGGTATATAAAATCTTAAGCAATACTGATAATGTCACACAATATTGCAACATATATTTTCAGCTGAATGTTATAAGACAATAAGGCATAAATGAAAATTAAAGGGGAAAATCGGAATGGCTGTCACAGAGCACTTTTTCATTCAGAGAATCATAAACATGGAATGGTGTGTCAGGCAAAGTTTCTAGATTGAGGATATTGGAGTATCACTGAATGGATTTACATTCCAAGGACTGGACTGCACACAAGAGGAAAGAGCTTTTAGCTCTTAATGGTTACCGCCCCCCACCCAAAGGGTACCTCATGAAAATGCAGTTCACAAGTATTACCTAAAAATATGAAGCATCAGAACTACAGTGCTTAAAGTTAAAAAAAATCAACAATTTCAAAAACAGAGAAAGAAGTAGGGAGAATGAATGTAAAGACTGAAGGAGGAAACACTAAGGAGGTGTGAGGGAAGGACCCAAGAAATTATTATTGTGAATGAAATTGGTTAATTCGACGCCAAAAGTCTCTATTAAAGGCTGGGGTATGGTCAACGTCAACAGGGTCTCTGAGAGGGGATGATGTTTCTACACAGCTGTTCTCTGTATCACAAGTTCTGTAGCAAAGATTCCTAGTCTCTGGTGCTAAGCTCATGTGCCCTGTAAGCTCCGGCCCTGCCCCTTTCTGTGACCACACCTGCACACAACTCTTTAATAAACAACATATACTGCTTTCCCAACTGAAATAGTTTTCCCCTCATCTATAACTCTACATTTCTTCTAGTTTCATAGGAGACATCCTCTCAGAATGTGTTCTGGCCAGTCCTGGTTGTCCCTCAGTGAGTCGGTTGTGTTTTCCTCCCATATACTCTGTATGTGTGTGCAGTTCCTGCACAGCTCCTCCCGGGGACTGGATCAGAATACATCCAATCCATGAAGAATCAGGAGAGCCTAGCCTGGTCTTTACTTCCTATTTCATTTAACAAATACCTGAACATTTAAAAAGAAGCACCCAGAGATACTACAATGACACAAGAATTTATAGACATGTCCGTGCAGCATAAACTGTTTACATTGGGTGGTACTGGAGTTAGAACTCAGGGCCTTGTACTTACTTTGTAAGTACTCTACTACTTGTCCATGGGCGCCACCTTTTGTGCTTTCCATTTCAGATAGGAACTCGTGTATTTTTCTGGGTTGACATCAGACTGCTGTATAAAGTTACTTAGTGGATTGAGGTAACACAAATGATCTTAGTGTTTATACACTCGATGTCTAAAAAATGGGCTTTAGGAGGCTAAAACTAGGTGGCAGTAGAGTGGAGTACCTTCTAGAGTTCAAGAGACAATCCTTTCTTCCTCTTGCCTAGCTTTAGAGATGGTCTGCATCCCTGGGCTGGGGCCCCCTTCCATTAATGCTGGAACTCTGACTTCAGACTCTCTCTTCACTTCTACTCCAGCTCCCAACCTCCTCTGGGAAGGATTCTTGTGATTACAGTCCCCCGCCCCCACCAGATGATTAAGAAAAATCTTTCCCTTTCCAGATTTTCAATTTGGTCACAGAGAAATCCCCTTTATCATGTAAGATTACATATGTTTTTAGATTCCAACATGACCATCTTTGAGAACTATTACTCAGCCTACCATGCGAGTCAACATTTATAAAAAGAGCCTGGCATTTTTTAATAATAGGAAATGTAAAATGTAAAATGTGTGTCTTTCCACTTATATTTTCCAAATACACTTCAAATCACAGAAATCTGGATTAAGCATGTGTGGAGAATCCAAAGCAGATCCATCACCCAGAGATACTCTCTTCACAAACAGCAGGAGCCTCCTTCCTACTCTCTGTTCTGGCTTAAAATTTATCTTCTCACCAGCTGCCAAAGCTAAACTACAGTGAGTCTCTCAGTTTATGGCCCTTTCAAGTTAAAATCTGTTACACACGTAGAGAAATTGCAATACTTATGTAAATCAATAATTCTAATGTGTATGACACCATGAATTCATAGCTTGCCCAGAGTGTTGTTCATATGTGCTATCTAGCAACATAGACAGTGTAACTCATTTACATATTTACTTAGGTATATCTTTAATTTTCTAGTTCATTTTTTATAATAGTGCTACAATTCTCAATAAATATTTTAAGAAAATATTAAGAGAACTCTACGTTCAAATGATCCAAACTGTGTTAGACTAGCAGGAGCTGCTTATTTAGGTCTTTAACATGGTGCCGTTTCTCAGCAAGATTGTAAGGCTCTTTATAGAGCACTTCCTTCCCCATGCACTGTCACAAATCTATATAACGTGGTATATTAGAAACACCCCCCCCACACACACACACACATGCTTGGGAGGCAAAGGCAGAAAGAGGAAGAGATCAAAGCCTGCCTGGCAACGTTAGTAACTCCTTAATGGGCTTGAGAGAGGGCTCAAGGGGAGGTCCTGGGTTCATCCTTGGTACCACAATAAAAAAGAAAAAGAAAAAGATAAATTGGAAGTGGGCTCACATGATTGTTCCAGGAGGTGACCTTAAGCTGTAGTTTTTTCCTCTCAAGTTTAGTGCCTGTTTCTACGTTGCTGTTAAGAGCACTGTCTACTATTGCTTTCTTTTTGCACCATTTAGGGTATAGGGGCTAGTCATTTAATGATTCATCAAGTAAGTGCTAAGCCCTGTGACATAAGGCCTGTAAGAAAAAGTGGAGAGCCAAAAGTGAACATTAACAGGACATGACTTTAGCTTCTTGAAACCTGAGGATCATTTGGGCCAAGGCAGGATGAACCAACTCTATTTGAGGTTATTTTCTTCAGCAAGCCATTTCATCTTCCACTATAGTGACCTACCTAACCTTGGGTTTAGTTTTTTTTTTTTCTTTTGCTTAATGTTCTTGCACAAATCCAATTTTCTATGCCTTCAGTAAAGCAAAGATGGCTTGAGGAATCTTTGCAGGGTCCATTTTCCTCCTGGGCCTTTTATTCACCCTGGCTTTGAGTAGATGTTTGTCTTTTGACAACGTACAGGCTTGTCTTTATCTACCAGATTTATTCTTCTTGAATAAGCTTGGGAGGTGTGATTTTCAAATAAGACTTGATGGCATCTTTGTAGTCAAATGACAGATTGCACAGCAGTGTCTTCTAATGTGGGTGGTCACTGCCCATGCTTTTCCATTGGGAGAAACATCTTCAGCAAGCAAGCAGGAAGACAGCTAACCTTCCTTCCTAAATATTACTTTGTTCCCTTTTCTTGAGTTACACTGACTATGTTGCTAGATAGCACATATAAACAACACTCTGGTCAAGCTATGGTGTCATACACATTAGAATTATTGATTCACATAAGTATTGCAATTTCTCTATGTGTGTAACAGATTTTAACTTGAAAGGGCCATAAACTGAGAGACTCACTCAGGTTACTAGGCAGAACCATTTATTAACCGTATTCATAATATTATACAGGAAATTTTCAAGATATTTCAAGTAATTATACAGTTGCTCATAACCTAAACTGGTAGCCATTTATAGGAAGTGTTGTCATCCATGCTGCCTTTGTAAAAGGACTTCAATGGACAGACTTCTGGTTGATTTTTCTAAGCTTTGTACAACTCCTCGGATTTTTGCTCTATTTGAATGTATCTGTGACGTTGTGGAGTATAAGGTTTCATCTTTTATGGCAAGAAGGCTTTCCACCCACCTTCAAGTTAGGTGACACTTGCTGCTGCCCTGACAACCTACAACACCATCCCAATCACTTTAGCCTTAAGGTACTTGAAGCTAGGAGTCAGATAGCCTGGATCTGAATCCCAGGTACCCTAACTGTAGCATTATTCAGCAGCTCTAATGCTCTGTCTCCCTGAGAGAGAAAAATAACGTATTTGTCTATGGGCTTGCTACGAAGGCTAACAAATTATCTAATGCATTATGTCTAGCATGTTGCAAAATCCGGAAGCTGCTTTTATTCATTGTGAATGCTCTATCATATGCTAAGTGCTGTGACGGGTGTGAGTCTCACATGTAAAGAGGTCATAGAAAAGTAGTGTGGGATTCCAAGAAAATGACCCTCATTATATGCGGTGGGTGGGGGGTTGGCAATGACAAGAGCTGCCTAGGATAAGGTGGGCAGGAGGTCAATTTGGAATTACACTACAGATAAGGTGACTTTTGAAGGAATTCTTCAAGAAAAACTTTTTGTTGTGGAGGAGACGGGAAAGAGCTTTAGGAGCAGGGAATGTAGATTTGATATTGAAGGCACCTAGGTAAGCAAGGAATGATAAAAGCAGGATGGTTTTGTTTGCTCATCTGTTTTTGTGCATCAAGGAACTGATGGAGAAAAGGCTGTAAAGGTCAGTTGGGGACAAGTTTCATAAACAGTGATGATCTGTTGAGCTCATAGATCCAACCAGTTGGTATCTTCTGAGAAGGGACTGCAGCTAGTTCCAACAGTTCCGTGACAGCCTATATCACAGGGTAAGTTTATACATTACCATTTGTCTGAGCTATCAAGCTATCAAAATATTCTCATTCTTAGTGATGGTAGTTTATATACATTATTCAGTGTGCCGAGATGCAATTTTTACATGGTTTCTGAGGGTCTTGGACCACACATATCTCTGAAATGTGCAACCTCCAAACTGAAACTAATCTCGATATGTGCTGCCAAAATCATGTGAAATACAATTCTATTTTGTCGACTCTATCAAAATCGTGAAGGTCAAGCTTGTCTTTCATTTTCTCATTCCTTATCAATTTATCTCACTCTCTATTGCTGAAATAAGTCTCAAATCTTATCAGTTTTCATCATTTCCATAGCTACAACAAATCAAATAATCATTATCTCTTATTGGGATTACTGGAATAGCCTCTAGATTGGTCTCTCTGGTTTTATTCCTTTTTTTTTCTCTCTCTCTTTTTTGCCAGTCCTGGGGCTTGAACACAGGGCCTGGGCGCTGTCCCTGAGCCTCTTTGTGCTCAATGCTAGTTCCACCACTTGAGCCATAGCACTATTTCCGATTTTTTTTTTTTTAAGAAGTTTACTGGCGATAATAGTCTCATGGGGCTTTTTCTGCTCATGCTGGCTTCGAACAGCGATCCTCAGATCTCAGTCTCCTGAATAGCTAGGATAACAGGTGTGAGCCACTGGCAACTGGTTTCTGTTTTTATTCTTGTTTCTCTGCTCTTTTAATTTTTAATTTTTTTTTGTCATGGGGCTTGAACTCGGCCTGGGCGCTGTCCCTGAGCTTTTCAGCTCAAGACCAGTGCTCTACCACTTGAGCCACAGCACCACTTCTCTGCTCTTTTCATAAGCAGCCAAAGACAAGCACCAAGAAGAGTAGTGGGATGATTACACCACAGGGTTTCCTTCCCCAGCACCTGCCCATCCCACTGACACTCAAAGCCAGAGCCTTTGCCCTGGCCTTGCCCACCTCTCCAGTTTCATTCCCTGGCCATATCTGGCTATAGTCTTAGTTTAATGTGTAAGAAACATTCCTGTACACTTTTTCCTTATAAACAAGGACCTTGAATTGGTTATTCTGCTTTTCTTGGATACTTGTCCTCCAAATACCAGAGACTGGCCACCACACTTCAGTCTTTCACTGGAGGGGCTCTGCCTGACATGCTAGTTACTAATGTAACATTTCCTTCTCCATCCATTTCACATTCACCATGACTTTATACACCTAAACTATTAAAGTAATAATAATACTTGTTCATTGTTTGCCTCATTCTTTATTCCTTGCCACAGATATCTACTTGATGAGGGCATCAGCTTGAATTTTCTCATTGACATATACATATATGTCCTAGAACATAGTAGATGTTAACTATTAATTGAATGAATTATAGCATATTTCTTCTCTCCCCACCCCTCCCTTCCCTTCCCCTCCCTCCCTTCCTTCCCTTCCTCCTTCCCTCCCTCCCTCCCTTCCTTCCTTGTGCTGGTCCTAGGGCTTAGTTAAACTTAGGGCCTAGACACTGTCCCTGAGTTTGTTTTTGTTGTTGTTGTTGTTGTTTTTGCTTAAAGCTATCACTCTACTACTTGAGCCACAGAGCTCCACTTCAGAATTTTTTGGTAGTTAATTGGAGATAAAGAGTTTCATGTATTTTTTTGCCCAGGCTGGATCCTCTAATCTCAGCCTTCTGAGTAGCTAGAATTATAGGCATAAGCCACTGGTGCCCAGCCACCTGTTTCTTTGATCTATTTTCCATTTATATATTGCATATATTTCCTTGCCTATATTATCTTTCCAACTATTCAGCCCTCCATACAGACCATGACATCTTGGAACTGTTTCTTTACTCCCTTCTTAAGATTTATACACAGATAAAAATAGGAAGTGTATACAATGTGTATATAATGTGTGTGTGTGTGTGTGTGTGTGTGTGTGTGTGCTCTCTGGAATGGGCCCTAAGAGCTGCCTTGTCCTTTCTACCATGTGAAGGCACATGCAGGAGTCCTCAGTGGGTATGCTTTGATTACTGACTACCCAACCTCCAGAACTGTGAGAAAGAGAGAAATAAACTATTCAGTGTATAGTATGGTGTTAGAGTGGCACAAATGGGTTAAGGTAGACTAGAGGTAGAGGGATAAAAACACTTTACAAAAGGGTTTTCCCAGGATGTCTCAAACCACATAGTGTTGGTGCTTATATGATAATTTGCTCCAAGTTTAAATGAGCTGCTCAAACATTAGATTTATATCTAGCTCATGTGTGATTCCATTGAACAAAGTATTGCAAAAGTATTGCTATTATAATCAATTTACAAAAATATTTCTATTTCTACATTAATAATAATCTTATCACAAATATAGATCTTCAGAACTTTAGACTTTTTGGAATTTTCTTTGAATTTTTCTCTTAAGAGCATTAAGAAGTTAAACAGTTTCTAAGACTTCACCTTTAAGCAAATGAACTACTTATCTGGCCTATTTTCCTACACTGAAGCATTATCCAGGTATGATTAACACAATAAGAATGACCAACTATTATTCAGCTCTTAAACGAACCTTTCCTTTTGAACAATTCTATTCCTATTCATCCTCAAAAAAAGGACAAATAAATAATACCAGAGATTTTCTGATCTTTTTCAGTAATTAACAGAAGAAGTTGATACAGCAAGGACCCAGAAAATACAAGTACCATAAAGGAACATGACCTAGTTGACTTTCACAGAAGAGTCAACTCAATAGTAGAATGCCCATTATTTTCACATGTGCATAGAACATTTATCAAGAGAGACCATATTCTGGGCTATAAGGCAAGTCTGGAAAAGTTGAAAAGGACCCAAATTATGTACAATATATTCTCTGGCCCCAAAGGAATAAAATTATATATCAGTACTAGAAATGTACCTGGAAAATCTGACAAACTATGGAAATTAAACACTTTTACATAGCCAGAAGCCAAAGAAATACCACAAGGAAAAGTAGAATATATTTTGAACTTAATGAAAATAAGTTATAGCATATAAAATTTGTGGACTGTAGCTAAATCAGTGTTGATAGGGAAACTTAAAGCATTAAATGCTTGTATTTAAAAAAAGAAGAAAGGTCTTAAATCAACGGCCTAAATGTTCACCTTAAGAAACTAGAAAAAAGAGAAAAAATGACTTGTATTCAATGTAACTAGAAAGAAGGAAATAATAAAACTATAGGCACTAAAACTACGAAGTGAGAAACAGAAAAATCAGAGGATATCAACTCGAAAACTGTATCTTTGGTCAACAGAACTAGTAAATCTTAGTTGAGTGAAGTGAAACAAAAGATGCAAGTCGACATTACAAGAGAGAGATAAGACAGAGCTATCCAGCTTCCAGATTTAAGCTATAGTAAAACTATAAGTCACTTTATGTCAATCAATTGAACAATTTACGTGAACTGAACAATTTCTGGAGAAACACAAATTTCCAAAGCTCACTCAAGAAGAAATAAACTTCCTACATAGTCCTTTATCTATTAAAGACAGTAGATTGGTACTTGAAATTTTCCCTCAAAGAAAACTCCTGGCCCAAGTTATCTAGCCAGCCAATTCAATACAACATTTAGAAGAAATTATATATCAATTCTCCCAAGAAATAAAGAAAAAACATGTTTTGACTCAACCAAATAAACCAATCAAAATGATTCATTCCTGCCACCAATTTAGTGTAAAGAAACATAATGACATAGTCACTGTAGACCAGCAAGAGAAGTGGTGGCCTTATTCTGATTCTGCTATGGGTTTTGCTTGATCTTTCAGGATTCCTTTATCTACAAATGTAGGTATTGGTGGCTGTTATTGCTTTTGACAGCATAAATGGTGCATAAATTGAGAGTTCAAATATATATATATATACACATATATATATCTTGTATGTGGTGCAAACTAAATAAAGCATCAAAAAGAGTCATAAAGTGTTTAAAATGTAGAGCTTTGCTACTCAATTTATACAATCACATTCTGATATTTTTTGAGAATTTATTTTCTCAAGGAAAGCTTGCATTCTTAGAATGTCACATTCTAATTTTAGGTTAACATTATTTTCATCTATTTAAATGAAAGAGTAAGACAACACTATGGAGTTTACCCATTATTACATGGTGATTTTTAACAGATATATTTATTATCTAAGTTAGAATAAAATTTGTGTACTCCAGGAACCAGCATCTGTAGTGGACATCTGCTTCTGTCTCTCAGTGGTCACCCCCCCACCTCAGGACCCTTATTCACGATGCTGCCCCAGGGACCGCTTAATCCTGACAAGAATCCCCGCCCCTTACAGCCAAACTAGGTACTTCCCTCCCCCTCCCCACCCCCACTTCCTTGGGATTTTGAGTTTTAAACATTTCCCAAGGGAGGAGAGTGGAGCTGAGTCCTCTCTGGATGGTGTCTGCAAAGGAACTCAGTTCTACTTCCTCAGAACCCTGGAGCCTTCCTAGAGTCTATTCTTTCTGAAGCATGTCTTCAGTTTTTCCTTGGGGTCTATAAGCTTATCCTTTTGCCCTTTTCCTGAACTCATCCTTTCACTGAAGTTACCAGGGAGGATTAAACTAGCTGTCACATCAGCCTGCACTGCTCACCGGAGGCACTTTAAGCATGAAAGCTCTGTGGTTATCCCAAGTAACACTTTGTGAAAATGGAGCGTCAGGCCCACAGCCGCCCCTCCAAGGACCTGTGGTTTATTCCACCTCAGCCATGTGCTCACATGGGCACACCTGGCTTCTAGCCTCAGTTGGACCTGTGTGTCCTTAAGTAGCTTAAAGCACTTTGTGCTATTTTTCAAGATCCATCTGTTTTAAGTATTAATATACCATGTGGCAAGTGGTAAATATCAGGTGCTTAAGGATTTGTTTTGTGGTAAGTATAATATTACCATAATTACAACCCCTCACAGGATTGTTGAAAGGATTAGAAGAGAGAATGTAAATAATGCACTTGGTGGGAACTTAGAATAATAAGTACCTACTGTGTGCTCAGTACCACCACTCACCAAATTCCTCAGAATCAGGCAGTGGAAGGAATACAAGTACAACTAAGCCTTCCCAAGACCCCTTGATAGCCAGAGCTAGTGATTAAATGGATACAAGGCAGGTAAACTAATTTTTAATGCTTTCACACCCACAGACCTTTAAAATGAATGTTTTCACATCAATAGACCTTTTGTAGGGTTGGAGGCATGGAGTGAATGTGTCAGATACTGAGTTGGAGTCCCAATCCCCAGAAAAACCAGCCTATTTTGCAAGGCAATTTTGAACTGGATGCTATATCCTGGCAAACCCAGTCTACAGAAGGAAATGTAAACTGGAAGATTAGGGCTGACCATGAACCCTTTATATGTGCCGTCTGGCCTGGATAGCATTATGTCATATCACCAACCACCAATGATGGCCAACATTTTAAAGTAAAAAGATCATACAAAGCTACTTAAATTTTGTCTTTCCTTGAAAAGAAAGTCAAAGGTTAGGCACCAAAGGCCTAGCCAGCCTTCCCTGGTAACAACTAGTTGTGACTCAGAGGTAGCTCCCCTTTCTATGAGGCACTTGCCATTCAGTGTACATATGAGCCCTGAAGACATTTATGTTTGAGGTCTCCGGCTTGGGCCTACACCTACTTCAGTTGAATGCAACCTAGGAACTTACTGTGTGTTTGCAGTAACCATTCTGACCCATGCAAGCAACACTTTTTTCCTTCAGCAGAAAACACTTTCATTTCTGTTGCCGTTTTCATCATTCCTCACCTTGTGTTTTATACAGCATCTGGTACTGAGTGTCAGGAGGAATTTAAAATTATGGTTCATTACTCTAGTTAAACACAAGGAAGGAAAAGCAATTACCAGATTAAATGACGGATTCTCTGAGCACCTTTCTTAGGTATTTAGTGGTTGATGAGTGTTGCGAAGGAGAAATAAGTTTATCAGTGAGGACTTTATCAATACACAATCATGAAAGACTCAGAACATGGCTTAGGTAGCAAACATATGGTTTGCAAACGAAATCAATCATTTCCTGGGCAATAAGAGTTAGTTGAACCAGTTTACATTCCCACCAACAATGCAGTAGGGTTCCCTTTCGGCCACATCCCCTCCAGCATATGTTGTTGTTAGTTTTCTTGATAAAGGACATTCTTACTGGAGTGAAGTGGAATCTCAATGTTGTTTTGATTTGCATTTCTTTTATGGCCAATGACATAGATCACTTCTTCATATGTCTCTTGGCCATTCTCATTTCCTCCTCAGAGAAGTCTCTTTTTAAGTCTTTAGCCCACTTGATGAGGGAGCTATTGGTTCTTTGTGGCTTTGTTTTGGAGGAATTTAATTTTTTTAGTTCTGCATATATTTTAGATATGAGGCCTTTGTCCACTGTATGGCCAGTAAAGATCTTTTCCCAATCTGCGGGCTTTCTGTTTATCTTGCGAGCTATGTCCTTTGCCCTGCAGAAGCTCTGCAGTTTGATGTAGTCCCATTTGTCCAACCTTTCTTTGATTTGTCACATTTGTGGGCCTTTATTAAGGAAATTTTGTCCCGTGCCAAGGAGCCCAAGTGTTTCTCCTACTCCTTTTTGTAGTGTTTTCAGGGTATCTTTTTATTTCGAGGTCTTTGATCCATTTGGAATTGATTTTGGTGCAGAGTGATATATAAGGATCTAGTTTTAGTTTGTTGCAGGTGTTGAACCAGTTTTGCCAGCACCATGTTAAAGAGGCCATCTTTCTTCCATCCTATTTTTTTTTAGTTCCTGTATCAAAGATTAAGTAGGCATAGTTCTGCAGGTTCATTTCTGGGTCTTCAGTTTTGTTCCATTGATCTTCAGGCCTGTTCCTGTGCCAATACCAAGCTGTTTTTATTATTATAGCTTTATAACACAGCTTGAAGTTTGGTATTATAATTCCTCCAGCACTGTTCTTTCTGCTTAGGATTGTTTTTGCTATTTGCGGTCTTTTATTGTTCCATATGAATTTCTAGATTGCCTCCTCTATTTCATTAAAAAAAAATGGTGTTGGGATATTGATGGGTATTGTATTGAATTTGTAGAGAGCCTTTGGCAATATTGCCATTTGGGCTATATTAATTCTCCCAATCCAGGAGCATGGGAGGTTTTTCCATTTCCTTAGTTCTGCCTTAATTATGTTTTTCATGTTTTTAAAGTTCTCATCATAGAGGTCTTTCCCTTCTTTGGTTAAGGTTATTCCTAGGTATGCTATGTTTTTTGAGGCTATTGCAAAAGGAGTTGCTTTCCTGATTTCGACCTCGGTCTTCGGGTCATCGGGATATAGAAAGGCCATTGATTTTTGATGGTTTATTTTAGATCCTGTTGCTTTGCCAAAATTTTGGATCAGCTCTAGTAGAGCTGGGAGTAGAGTCTATGGGGTTCTTTAGGTATAGGATCATGTCATCTGCGAAGAGAGAAAGTTTAACTTCATCTTTTCCTATTTGGATCCCCTTTACGTTTTCTTCTTACCTAATTGCTCTGGCTAGGAATTCTGGAAAGCGGTATGGAGATTTCTCAGAAGGCTAAACATAGAGTTCCCCTATGACCCAGCAGCCCCACTTTTGGGCATCTACCCAAAAGACCACAAACAAGAACACACTAAAGCCACCAGCACAACAATGTTCATTACAGCACAATTTGTCATTGCTAAAATATGGAACCAACTCAGATGCCCCTCACTAGACGAATGGATCAGGAAAATGTGGTACATATACACAATGGAATTCTATGCCTCTATCAGAAAGAACGACATTGCCCCATTCATAAGGAAATGGAAGAACTTGGAAAAAATTATACTAAGTGAAGTGAGCCAGACCCAAAGAAATATGGACTCTATGGTTTCCCTCATAGGGAATAATTAGCACAGGTTTAAGCTAGTCACAGCAGAGGATCACAAGAGCCTAATAGCTATGTCCCTATGAACACATAGATGATGCTAAGTGAAATGAGCTCCATGTTATGGAAACAAGTGTTATATCACTGTTGTAATTACTTTCAATATGTCATGTGAAACCATAGCTTCTTTTGTTGATGATCCTCTTGTATCCCCTTCCTGTGGTTGTACCTGCGCTATCACTGTATCTCATCTGAGTACCCTGGATACTGTATATACTGGTATTAGAACTAGGGGAGTGAAAGGAAATATCAAAATCGAAAGACAAAGGCTAAAAAGACAAACTACTCCAAAAGCAATACTTGCAAAATCATTTGTTGTAAACTAACTTAACAACTCATGGGGGGAGAGAAAAGGGGAAGAGAGAAGGGGGGGGATGAGGGAGGAGGTAACAAACAGTAAAAGAAATGTACCCATGGCCTAAAGTATGAAACTGTAAACCCTCTGTACATCACTTGGACAATAAATAAGTAATAAAAAAATAAAAATTAAAAAAAAAGAAATGTATTCACTGCTTTACATATGAAACTGTAATCCCTGTGTACTTCACTTTGACCATAAAGGAAAAATAAATAAATAAAGCCACAGAAAAGGAGTTAGTTGACAGTATACTGCATCTCAATGTTTTTTGTTTGTTTTAAATTGGAAAATGATTTTTTAGTGGTGAGTAAATTTTCTGCACCAACAACAGTTTTGTTTTTGTGGCTTGGATTTTTTTCTGTGAAAGAAACATGCTACTAGATGTATGATTAGATGGGGCCATGCAGATGTTCTTTTGAGAATCTTATAAATTCCATATAAACAGAGTAAATGCATTTTTCACATGAGGATAAACTGTTAATTAGTTTAGCTTAATTACAGATTTGCTACATGCTAGAGGTTTGAATTGAATGGATTGATGATTCCATTTGCTAGATCATAAAAATGACTATAGGTATGTTATTGTTTTGCTGACTAATAACACAGATGCCTCATGCATCTTTATTCAACTCACATTTAAAATGTCCTATTTCCAAAGAAGCCCATCAAATGAGCTCATAAGTGCAACTTATGAAAACAGAAGTTCTACACCTCAATCTCTTTTCAAACATAAGCACCTGGTCATTTTATTGCCTTGTATAATGTACCTAGCAGATGTAGTCACAATCAGTAGAGGTGTCCTTATCAGCATAATATTCTGAAATAGTATAATTCTGTCCTCAAAAATTTTAAGAGATATGTTAGGAGAAGACTGAAGTTCATGCAGTAAGACAAAGAAGAGGAATGTATCACTTCAGAAAAAAACTAAACAGGAAAACTTTAGTAACAAGCACATCTTAAGATTATGATTCGTAAAAATCCATTTCAAAAATAATTTCTTCCCAAATATATTTCTAGTCTGTGAGTTTTCATTATTAGCATTCTTAGTAATCAATGTATATGAGGGACTGACCCCACCCTATTATCCCAGTTGCATATGGACATCAGGCAAAACCCCAGGTATGTGCAAATGTGCTTGACACAGGGCAATCTGACCAAAGCCTGGCCATAAACATTTCAGTGTGGGCCTAATGAAAACTACCGACCTCCCCTAGCCCTAACAGCCTTTCCAATAACCCCTGCCTCCTTGCCCAGAGCCCATAAAAGCCCCTCCTTGCCCAACCTTCATCCTGTGGAAAGGTTGCTTGCCCCCCGCTGCTGTAATAAACAATCCTTGCCAGTTGAGATCCAGTCTGGCCTCTTCCTTTCTCCTCCAGTTCCCTAACATGTGACACCAAAACCTGGGAGAGGAAAAGCATCAGGAGTAACTGGGTCCCCTTTGCAGAGGGGCCACCACCTCCTGACCACCTCTCATGGAGCATTTGGTTACTCTCCCCTCTTTGAGGCCTCTCTCCACTGTCCCCTGGGAGCACAGAACCAATCAGCCACCAGGTGCAACCAGGAAATGTCTGACTTCTAGTGGCCTTCTGCATACATAAGTGGTGCATGCTTTGTGGATGGTCACCCCCTGTGGCTTGAGGTATTACTGGTTGCCTGTGTAAATCCTGGAGACGGCCTCTCCTCTCCTAACCTCTTTCCCTTGCCCCTGTCCCAGACTCTTGATCTCCAGGCAGGAGTCCCTTTGCCATGTGACCAACTCCATCCACCATCCAGAAATTTTCAGGGCAAGGCAACCAGTTGCAGTCCATGGTGGAGACGCCCCAACTCAGACCTGGAGACTCAGGAGTCCCTCCCCTTCCTGTCCGTGGGGTCCTGGAGACTTCAGGAGTCTCTCATGTTGACTGACCCCCAGACATCCTTTCATTAGGCCCTTGGGGACGCACTCTTCTAATTACTGGATCCATCTGTCTGTCATCCCTAAGCCTCAGGGATGCCTTCGGTGGTGGGACAAGTCACTCTCTAGTCCTACCAATGATCCAAAATGGGTTCTAAACCATCTGTTCCAAAAGAACCCCTTTGGCTTGTCTGCAGTCTAATCTTAAGACTCTCAGACTGACTGATTGACAGTCACAAGAAGTTGATTCATTGGTCTACCGAAATCTGGCCTCAATATCATTTAGACAATGGCTACCTTTGGCTTGAATTTGGAAATTTCATTTTAATATTCTAAACAAGCTACATAACTTCCTCCAAAGAAATGGCAAAGGGCCCAAGGACCCCTATGCCCAGCCTCCTTCTACCTCCACTCCAGACTCCCCCTACCTGCTCATCCTGCTCTGTTCACCAAGTCCTTCTCTAAGCATCCTCAAAATCTAAAGCTTCCCCATCTAAAAAATCCCAGCCATCTCCTCCAGAAAGGTAACTTTCTTTGTCTTGTAGCAGTTCAATCTCTCTCTCTCTGTCTCTCTGATAACCTCCAGACCGAAGATCATTTAAACCACCTCCATTCCAGCCAACAGCACTTGAGGGCTTGTGCTAAACTCTGTCCTCTAAGCAAACTCCTGCTATCAACCTTTGCCCCTGTGCTTGTCACACCTGTGTGGCTGATACCTGGTGGGGGCGGACATAAGCCCCCCCAAAAGTAAAGCAACTTTGTCTTGTCCTTTTTCCCACCCCCAAATCCCATAATGGGAGCCATTAGACAGATTGCATATCCCAAACAAACCCCTCCTTTTTTGTCTATGGAACTCAGACAGTAATCCATTCTTTTTTTTTTTTTCCCCCTGAGTCTACTCACTTCAGAATCCAGGCCCTTACTTTCTCCCATAAGGTGAAGCTCCTTTAGGAGGCTGTGAAAGGTCCCCTGGAGAAATCCCTCCCTCTCACCTCTTCCCCATCCAACAGCATCATTCAATAGCTCAAACGTTCACTCTTTCTGTGCCTTCATTGTGCCTCCTCCTCCTCTTAAAAATGTCTACAGGAATTTAGGGGAAGTCTCGCCTTGTCCCCTTGAAAATGTGGTTTGGGCACCTCCCCCACCTCTCTTTGCAGGCACTAAAGATTGATATTTAGGAAGAGACAAAGGCCAGGTGGTAGGTTTTCATGTGACCCCCACCAAGCTTTACCAAAATCATTTTAAAGTTTTCTGTTCTGGTTAGTCAATGTTTGTTTAAATGTGGAGATTCTGTTAACTCTGTTGTTGGCAAAAGTTTTGTATCTTGACCTCTGTCTTGTATTTTGTTTTGGTGTTGCTCATTTTTCTAGCATTGACCACATGTTTCTATTATGCAATGGGCAAAAATATCTTTTGTCACGATGTCAAGGACATGATCTACCAACTCCAGTACTGTCTGACACAGGAGACAGGAACTAGCCAAGTCATCCCTTTTTTTTTTTTTTCCTTTTCCATCCTTCCTTCTGCTGTTTATGGGCCCAACTATCATGATTATACTGGCAATATCTGTTATCTGTAGGCCCTTATACTGTCTTCCTTTCTCCTCCAGTTCCCTGGCAGTATACACTTCCTCTTGGCCTACTGTCCTCACTCCCATTCCAACAAGAATACCCACTACCTTCAAAAGATCTAGGGATTTGGGCCTGGGCATCTTTGAGGATCATTATTTGCATACCCACAAAGTGTTCGCCTTAAATCTATTTAAATCATTAGATGGCACTTTGATTATTCTATTCCTTATTATATTAGGATGAGGAAGATTAATCAGCGATGAAATAATAAAACAATGAAGCTCATTTTCTCATTTCCTCTGTGCATCTGAATACACACTTGAATTGTGATTCCATTATTTAGATTAGAGAAAGTTTTGAAGTAGATTTATTTTATATAACATGAACTTTTAAACCTATATACTCCATTTGCTACTTCTGCAAAATAATATAATGCCAAGAGTATGCTGGCTTTCAAACATATACCAAGGAAATACTACTTCCTCAAAATATCGTAAACACAAGCATTATTAGATTTTAAGGAAATAATACTTCCCAAAAGACTGTAAACACAATCATCATTAGAACACACAAAAAAATAGGTACTCCTCAAAACACTGTGAACATGAGCATCATTAGAATTCAAGTATTACTGCCATGACACCAACTGAGTCATCATGTCCTTTGGTAACACAGGAGTGTGTCAGGGTTTCTAGACAACCTTCTGAGAATCAGTACTATGACTTGCTGACTGCAAACTCTGAAGGGACACATCCAACTTTGGTGGATAGAATTTTAGATCTTCCAAGATTGGATGAAGTTCTAGAGTGCTCCTGACTGCTGGCCATCTGCCAGCAAAGTAGCTGGGAAAGACCCAAAGAGGTTCATATTACTTGTCAGTATTCTGTATGCTAGACATCATTTTGGACATCTCATAGTTCCCACCCTAAGGGACCGCCTTTCAGATCTTGTACACTAAATCAATGACAACTGACTTACCTCCATTAAAAAATAAGCATAATATACAATTTCTAATTCCAAGCAATGAAACTGGACTATAGAAACAATCTACTGTGATATGGTTGAGCTATTTCCTGTGGCAGGCTCAGGAACAAAGCTTTGTCTGAACATCCCCCAAGTACCCAGGGCTTACTGGACAGAAAAGTTTTGTTAGAGGCCTGGGAAATGGAAGAGATGGAAGTTTTTGGATAAGGGTACCTTCTGGGGAATGTTCTCTTGTTTGTCATGATTGGGTCTCTTGATTCTTTATATTTCACTTCCCTCATGGTTATTTTTACAATTATATATTCTGCAAAAAAACTGGTTAGAATGTATATACATTATTGGATATTTTATACTCTTTAATATATCAGAACCATACTTAAATTTCTCTGTAGGAGAATAGATAGAACTCAGTTAAGAAATGACAGTAAAGAAGAAAAAAATTCAGGAGAATATCTCACAGTAACTGAAACTCTACAAGCTCTAATCATATGTGTTTGGAGCACAATGGACTGAGATTATGAAATGAGGTCTATATACTAATGTGACAATGAAGGACATGACACAGTATGAGTGAAGGGGAGGATGAGAGAGAAGAAGATCAAGAGTAGGATCAAGAATGTAGAATATGACCTGACACTGTATTTTAAACTCCTCTTACTGGCTGCAACTGCTCTATATGTATATCTTAGGCCATATATACTTGACTACACAGACATAATTCGTACATAATTCCATTCCCAAAGGATCCAGAGGAGGCAGGCATCTCATAATCAGTGGCCACCAAAGAATACAAAGACAATGTTCAAGTCTAGACACTGACACATCTCCCTATATTTTCCAAGTATGGCTTGTGGTTTCATCCCCCTGACTGCCATTCCTTGTAGTGGAAGTCAGGTGGTAAAACCCTGATGCAATCTCCTTAGGAATCCACAAGACGCTCTTTGCTTTTGCTGTGGAAACATTTATATGGGACACAGGTTCAACTGTCCATGAAATGATGCACTAATCTCTAGAGTTCACAATGTAATTTGAAGTGCCTTTTCTTCTCCATGTGCATGCAATTGTGAAGGTAATTGCCACCCTGAAGGTAAAGAATGCTGGGTATTGCCCAAACAATATATAGCCACAATATGAACTCTCTCAGAATCAGATATTCCCTTTGTGTATCCAGAGAAAAAAGTCCAGGGAATTAGTTCCATTTTTTGTATGCAGTTTTTCTGGAGAACACCTGATCTTGCCTTGACAAGACTTGTCATTTCTTCTGAACTAGTTTGCAGTGAATTATCGGTTCAATTTGTAGTATGAATAGTATTATTGATCTAGTATGATAAACCAAGAAACAGTTCTCTTGCCTTTCAAATTTTTAAATTCTATTTGTGTGTCATAGATACTTAAAATCTGAAAATGAAACCAGCTTGAGAATAGAAAGGACTGATTTTAAATATAGGAGGATTTAATCAAACTCAGTGTGTTAGTTCTATGAC
The DNA here is from genome assembly GCF_023159225.1 of Perognathus longimembris pacificus. Classification (NCBI taxonomy): domain Eukaryota; kingdom Metazoa; phylum Chordata; class Mammalia; order Rodentia; family Heteromyidae; genus Perognathus; species Perognathus longimembris. The sequence goes on along the minus strand of NC_063183.1, from coordinate 34,044,807 downwards.
TAGACCAAGACCACAAGTCAGAGAGCACTCCATTCATTAAGTAGTCACTATGTTAAATTATGGAAACTGTTTTTCAAAATTAAAATTAAATGGATTAAAAAGGGAAATTTCTATCTTCCAGTGCCTACAATAAAGGATTGGTAGACTCGAATCACTAGATGCCACTTAATTGTTAAAAAATACTCTAATTTCTTTTTACTATTTTATCTAATTTCCATATGAGAAATCCACTGCTGCTTAAATGAACTACGCAACAGATTTAGAGATACTATGGTCATCAGTTTTTTTCTTCTGAACCTGACTAGATACTCCTCAAGGGAAATGAAACAGGTATAACCCAAATTTCTTTTTCCTGTCTGCATCCATAAGTTCATTATCACCGCTCAATAAACAGTTACACACATATTGATTGATGGCCAACATTCTGCTATGTGATGGGTGCCTTTTAATGTTTTCAGATGCTGGAAGGTCATTATCATAATCATGGTAAACCTCATTTATCTGCTCATGACATTGTTCTGGGTGTGACATAAAATACAGCAGAGAAATCTCAAGACCATAAGAAAAACAGAATGGACATTGACTGACATGACAGTCAAGAAAGATGGCACATGGAGTTGGGAAGTGATTGACCTAGAAGCTTGTAATTCCATTTATTAAATTTATATAGAACACAGCAGTTCTTTCCAAAAATAACTTGAAACATTTTCCAGCAAAGGACATAATATGAAATTAAGATACCTGGATTATTGGAAAAAGTGAGTAGAATGACAAGTAAGTGAAAGTAGGAAAGTACTTCTTTGTAGTCCTGACAACAGAGATGTCCTTGACCAGTTCTTAACCTCAGCACTTCATCTGGGTAATTTCTTGTTTCAGGGAGCTGCTCATGTGCAGTGTGAGTCCTTAGCAGCATCTCAGTCTCTAACCATTTGAGGTGCCAGAGCGTCTCCCTCCCTCTTCCAAAGTGCTTCTAAACATCCCTACATCCTCCATTGTCTCATTCCTTGTAGGATGCTATAGCAAAGTACCTTAAACCGGGTAATTTACAAACAATCAAAATCGAATTGAATCGAATTGAATCAAATCAAATAGCATAGCTATAATTCTGTAAATTGGAAAATCCAAGATCAAGATGTCAGTAGACCAGATAGCACACAGATCCCATTCCTTACAGATGGCAGCCTTAGTCTTCACAAGAAGAAGGGGTGAGATGTGGTGAGGCAGCCACCTTGACCCTCTTTTGTACACTACCACTGATCGCAATGATGAAGGTGGATCCTTATGAAGCAGCCATCTAAAGAGTCCACTTCTCAAAGCCACCACTGGAGGGTTGAGGGTTTGGATTCCACAGGTGGGTCTGTTGCTGGAGCCTGTGAGCCTAGAACATAGACAAAGAGCCACCTGGTTCTATGCTGTGAGATATGTGGAAAAGAGACACAACTGTTTACTGACACAAATTCAATAAAACATGGGTGATTCCTTTTAGGTTTTAAAAACCTTTGTGAAGATACCATTGATTACACTCAAAGTGTACAATTCAATGGTTTCTGAAGTACATAAAATGTTGTAAACACCACAATTTTAGAATGCATTCATCACTGTCCAGCAGTAGTTGCTTCTCATTTCCTCCTAGTCTATCTCCCTCTCTGTATGTGTATCTCTTATATATACAAATATATATATATATATATACACACACATATAGGATGTGTGTATATAATATATAAATATATACTGTAAATTCATATACCTTGTAAATATACTCACAAATACTAATATTTGCATGTTTATAGTTGTTTAATTTACAAGAATGAGTAATCCTACAATATTTTATTACAGGCATACTTCTGTACCATTGTACATAGGTATTTTTCATTATTTAAAAAAGTTGAATCAACATTCCACAATATGGATGTGCCACAATTCAAATATTCCTCCACTTATGACCATTTAAATAAATTTTCACATTTCTTTTCTTTAAAAATTCAGTAATGAAACATATAAATGACATATGTAATTTTATAATGGATCCCAGAAATGACATATGTATTTAAAAATAAGTTATTGGGTTTATCAGATTAGGTCCAATAAGCTACCCTCATTATTAAGTCCTACAAAAATAGAATTCCCACCACCATAGTATCAGTATTTTTTTAAAAAACAGTTTTGCTGTCTATGAAGTGAAAAATGGTATCTCTGTTTTAATGAATGAGATTTTTTTTTAAATTTGGAATGACAGAAGAAACTGAAGCCAGGAAAATTCCTTTAGAAAAGTATTATTTCAATGTGACAAAGTTAGAGAGAGAGGGAGAAAAGCTGCTTTAAACCAGAGAGCTTTCGCACCATAAAACAAAATAGATATAAGCTAGGAAAATGTACGTAAGAGAATGACATGCCCATGAAAATAAAATAGAAAAAAAAACCCACAGAGAATATCAGAATATTTATGCTTTTTTCAAGTAGAAGAAATAATATCAGAAATAAAAGAAAAGTCCATGGAAATACTACATTTAGACAAGAATAAAAAATAAATAACCAAGCACAAGTTCCACTTTCCAAAACCAGGGTAGAAGATGGCGAGACAAAGCCTAAGCGTCCTGGGGCCACTGAAGCCGAAGACATACAACTAATATCATAGAAACCCTATTTAATGAAGTTTTAGCAGAAAATCTCCCCAATTTAGGGAAACACAAAGAAACAGTCCACGAGCTATTTAGAACTCTTAGTGTACATGACCAGAATAGATCCTCATCCCTTCATAAGGTAGTTAACATGCCAAGTCTACACAATAAAGGAAGAACATTGAAAGTCACAAGAGAACAATGCCAACTTACTTACAAAGGAAAAGCCATCATAAGAAAACCTAAGGGCGAGGACTAAAGTAGTTTAGGAAACACTAATTTGTATTCCCCCAGGGTGTAAATATTCCTTTTCCCCCTGCATCCTCGCCAGCATTTGTTGTTGCTTACCTGATGATGATCATTCTGAGTGAGTTAAGATGGAGTGTAGTTTTGATTACATTGCCTTTACTAAGGATGATGAACATTTATAATTGTTGGTTGTTGAATATGTGTGAACATTGTACTTCACTTCCACATTTACTGATTGGACTATTTGTGATTTTGTTAATTTTCTGAGTTCTTTATATATTAATCCCTTGTCAGATAAATAACTGGCAAATATTTCTCACATACTGTTGGCTGTCTCTTTTCTCTGGTAATTTGCTGTGCAGAAGGTTTTAATCTGGTATTATGTCAGTTGTCAAATTTTGCTCTTACTGTCTAAGCTATTGGAGCACAATTCTATTTACAATATTACAGGAAAGCAAAACTATAGAAACAGCAAATCAGTCAGTGGTTGCCAAACAAAGGATTGGGGATGAGAAAAGTTTGAGGAGATAAAGCACAAGACTTTTATTAGCATGGTGAAACTATTTTGTATGACACTATAGTGATGGACATTTAACACTATGTATTTGTCAAAGCCCATAGGGTGTTACAGTACAAAAGCAAACCACATGCATTCAAAGTTTTACAAAAGCAGATGAGAGGTCAGGGGACCCATATGAAATACAGAATATGAGGGAAGAATCTAATTGTATCACAAATGTACAAGACAATTTCCCCAAAGAATGTAGATGACAAAGTGCTGACATAGTTGTCAAAGGAAAAACTACAAGGAGTTTAAGAACTTCATTGGCTTTAATTTTGACTCTAGAATTTGGAAACACTTTAGTTCAATAAAATGAAATAAGAGTTCCCATGACATGAACAGAGGTTAGTTTTGTAAACAGAAAAGGACTGAAAAAGACAAAACTAGAAAGTAGATTCACCATTTCAAAGTACTCTCTTCCTGTGGTGAGGACAGGAAAACAGAATAGGAAGGAAAGGATTAGCATCAGGTTGTGTCAAGCTAACTTTATTGTGTAAGGATTAAGGCATAGAGAACCTCATTATCACACTAATTGAAACTGACTTGTTGGGGAAACTTGTCTGCTATGGTTCTAATCCTGACTTTTTTGGAGGAAGGTCAGATAGGTTAGTTTCAGTTTGGTGATGTGGAACTTAGGCAGAAGTGATACCATTCTGATTTTTAGCCTAGTCTGTTGGGGCCTAGTTGAAGAAGCTTACTCCAAAGCAAAGGCTTATTGATTGGCATATGTGGAGTGTGTGTGTGTGTGTGTGTGTGTGTGTGTGTGTGTGTGTACATACTTATAATAGATATTGAATAAACTTTCTTTTGTAATGAAGAGCAGTATTTCCTTGGTCAATAAGACACATGTTTCCTAACTAAAATAAGTAAAATACATAGATGGCTATCTAGTAAAGAGAGATTAGCAATTGATAACTTCCTCAAAATATTCCTAAACTTCATATAGAAAAAAGTGAAAGTCAGAATCACAAATTACCATTGTCATCCCTTTTCAAATTCACAAACTTGAGAAAGAGTGGAAAAATGCAGCATTCAAGAACTATAATGCCCATATCGATGCACAACTACTTTCCTGTCTGTGGAATGAGTTCCAGTGAAAATCATCCTTCTCTGAGAAGCTCTGAATACTTAGTAAGCCAGTAGCACATATAGTTAAAATGTATAAGTTGTAAATCTCATCCCCCAAACAAACAGGATGATGTTTTCACCTGTGTATTTCTTCCTACTACAAATTCTCAGCAGCACAAGTAATCACAAGTAGGACTAACACTTCTCTTAAACTAGGGTGTGGCTTTGTAAAATGATTTTATTTTAAATGTATTTTCTGTTCTTTTTTTAATGAACAAAAAGATGCTGCTATTTCCATTCAAAGATATGGAAGTCCAATGATCTGAGAGAGAAATAGGATAGACTTTTTTTTCTAATTAACATTAAAAGGGGGAAATATTCAACAAAGCATTATGATCCCAACTGGACATAGGCAACTGTCTAACAAGGCAATTAAAAACAAGATTAGATAAAACTCAAGAGAGAGAGCCATGTTTGGAAATAGAAAAAAAAAAGTAAGACAAAATACTGTGCAGATTTATCTAACGTGGCCCACTACAAAGAGAAAAGTCCATTAAAAGTTCTCAAGTAATCATTTGTCTACCTGCTTAAAAAACTAAGAATTTTATCAGTTTTACATTTCTGTAATTTTTTTCATTTCTGTACATAGTCACTAACTCATAAGAATCAAAACATTCTCCTGTTTCTGTTCAAATGCCTCAATTTCTACCCTATTTATTACTTAATTCTACTATTCCATTATCTCACATGAATCAATGGTTAAAGCTGTACTTTGCGTAATGTTAAAATACCTAGAAACTTATGAAAAATAATTAGCAAAATTTTGTGAAACAAGGGTAACATCTGTGACTTCTGCTTTGTAAGTCATGTTGAACACATATTAATCAGACTCTTATTTATTATAGATCTTAAAGTGATTTTGTAAGTGATCTCAGACTACCCCAAAATTCATATAAGACCATTTACATGGAAAAGTCATGTAAGAACATTTTTAACAGTGGGTTATAAAGATGTTATCAACTCACCATCTAAGCCTAGGGTTTAAAGTCTTCCAGATTTGTAATACTGCAATTAGGTTATGCAAGAAATACAATAATAAAATTATCTGTGTAAATAAACACTAACAGCAGAGTCCCTTCATAACCACGGTCATTAAATGTGCACATCGATCACTGGAGTGTTACAATTTGACAGCTGAATGTAGTTTGGGAGTATAGGAATCACATCTCAGATAGGAGCAGGGTCTTTCAGATATATGTCCACAGCATTACTAAAATTCCATCCTCATTGGAGCCTTCACAAAAAGACGGGAGACTGACATGTGGCAGATAATTAAAATGTATAGCACATCTGGAGTTGATAAGTACTTAGGGAAAATTAAGCAAAGAAGCGAGATAAACGTTATTTCCAATCACACCCAACACTAAGCAATTTTCTTCTATGACTCAGTCAAGAATATAAAAATCTTTCCTATTTTTAACATACTTGACAACTTCTCCAGATAACATTTTTAGAAATGAATGCATAATGCCATTTATCAAGCAGAAATTCCTTATATAACACCAAAGAGCATCAGTGTGCAATCTATAAGGTACGAAAGCCATCACATTAATCTCTGAGAATTCCTTTGCTGAGCCTCATTTTTTTAGCCACTGAGAATGAAATTCTAGATGACAACTTGGTAAACCAAGTGTTAACTAAAGGTTTTGCTCACTTGGCTTATCATTCCTGGAGAAATAAGAGAAGGGAACATTTATTTTCTTGTTTAACAATTAGTGCTCTGAGGTTGAGGTCATTAAAGTATATGAAGTTTAATGTTCACCTTTTTTCTAGTCTGTACCAATTATGTCACTCAAAAGTGAATATTTCTGTGTACAGCAAGACTAGTGTTGAAGGAAGAGGCTCTGGTCTGATCCCAAATATAAACTAGTGCTATCACTTATAACAACATTCACATCATCCCACAATGTACAAAAGTCATGAGCTAGCAAAAATAGTGTCTACCTAAACAGATGCTCTGACAAATGTAACTGGGAGACTCCTTAAATTACAGGAGGGAGGAGACCAGGCAAAGATTTATCTCTCTAACAAAAAAAACCCAATGATTTGATTGTATGTACAAAACAGAAATGTAGAATGTAATATGTAGGTCAGATCTGGCCAGTGCCATCATTGGCTATCTGGCATCTTGTCTTGACAGGCGTGCCTGAATTCTTAGAGGAAGGGAAGTCCCATCCCCAGGTGATGGATGTTCCTGAATCCCAAGAGACAGGGGTAGGCACATGGCCTATAGGTTACTGAACCTGTCAGTCAAGTGCTAGGGACTGGGAGCTTCCTGTGATCCTGCCCCCTGCCCTGACCCTTCTCAAGGCGCCATTACACCATGCCACATGTCTCCATGTTCACATCCTGTGTCCTGTCTCCTGGCTTGTCTCTGGTCACCGTGGCGTCCCAAATCTGCTCTCCATTGGAGCTGGATTGGTTAGTTGGTTTTGTTTTTGTTCTTTCTTCCCTCTCTGGCCTGTTACCTGACAGTGTTAAGGGTATTTCTGGGCTGCAGGCCTTTGTAACAACTGGCGGCCTGTAGACTGCTAATGCCCTAATAAAGACTCTAAGATTCAGTCCTTCAATTTTTACTATAATTTACTATATACACTATATACACTATATACTGTATAATTTACTATATATAATTTACTATAATAATTTACTATATAACAACATAACTGAAACATAAGCTTTCAAGGTGTACCGCCATTTCTCCCCTCCTTTCTGAAATGAACAATAATAGATAAATCAACTTCATTTAAGGACCACTTTTAGCTTCTAGTACTTTGCTGTTTCTTACCCTTTTCTCGTTTGGTGAAATAAGTAGAAGTGATTCTCTCTTGTTGAAACTGTGATTTCCTGTTTTCTCTATGTACTTTGAGCTTTTCATAATAAATAAATTACAACTAAATTCTTTTGGCTAAAACTTCCCTTTGAACAGTTTCCCCATATTAATCCAACCAAGTGAGACAAGCATGTGAATTTTTTTCTTTTTATCAAACGGTTCTCTTCTCTAACATTTGCAAAGATTCTAGGGCTTAGAATAGTAAATCTACTGACAATGTCTGTCGTCTAAGATTCTTGTCCTACCTGTCCAAAATTGTGCTGCCAGAACCACTGAATGCAACCGTGCATTGTAGCCTGGCCAGCCAACTCTCTGTGATCACTCTAACTGGTGTGTGTCTAACCCCTTCCTGTTGCTTTTCCTTCATCCTCTCTTCTACTCATTGCTTAAATGTGAAACGTCCCAACCGACTTAGAAACACTTGGTCCCTTGGTAGTGGGGCTCTTCTGGGAGACTGTAGAACCTTTAGGAGGTGGGGGGCTGGCTGGAATAAGTAAGTCATTGGAGGTGTGCCTTTGAAGATTATGGTCAGCAGTCCCTCCTTTGCTCCTCACTTCCTGCCCACCATGAAGGAAAGACGCTCCTTCCGGCACTGCACACTCCCATCGCCATGATGCCTGCCCAAGTACACAGGGCTAACAATTTTCAGACTGAACCTTCTGCCACTGGGGACCCAAATCTTTCTTCCCTTAGGTTGTTCTCTAAGGTAATTGTGGCCACACTGATGAGAAAGCTGTCCGTGCATCACACTTGAAGATTTTTGATTTTGCATATTGCACTATGTGAACACAGTGTGGTAACACCTCAACCACTTCAGGCTGTAAGAAGAACGTCAGCTGAACTTTTGAGGGAAAACCAACATGGAACAAAAGAGAGACAAATTCTAAACAGAAATGGTTTCCTCAGGTCCTAGGGAAAGAGGAAGTAGAAATTCCTAGGAAACTCCTTTCTGTGTCATTTATACTTTGATATGTTTAACACGACTACAAAGGAACATATGCTTAATTGTCTAGGAATAACTATGTAGCTCTTATTTAAAAGTATAGATTCAGACCAGAATCAATATTTTCAAATGATAATTCATTTGCAGTTTTTGTTTGAAGGTGCTGGGGATCAGACCCACGACCCACTGCGTGCTGGGCAAGCACTTATCACCAAGCTACAAATCCAACTTCAGTTTTCTTTTTTTTTTTCTCCTTTTTTGCCAGTCCTGGGGCTTGAACTCAGGGCCTGAGCACTGTCCCTGACTTCTTTTTGCTTAAGGCTAGCACTCTGCCACTTGAGCCACAGCGCCACTTCTGGCTTTTTTATATATGTGGTGCTGAGGAATTGAACCCAAGGCTTCATGTACGCAAGGCAAGCACTCTACCACTAGGCCATATTCCCAGCCCCCAGTTTTCCTAATAAGATGAACTCTTCCAGATATTTTTTTTTTTGCCGATAGTTACCTTGATTAATATTTTACCTGATTACCCACAGCTAAGATTGAGGTACCAATTGATAGAACAATAACACAGATACTGTACATTTAAAAGTGAGAGAGAAATGAGAGGGGCACACAAATAGAGGGAGTGTAAGCTAATGCAGTCATTATATTCAATATACATTATCTAAAAATTGAACTACGTAACTGGAGGGTAGGAAGGGGAGGGGGAGAATGGGGAGAACAATGGAAGGACTGACATTTATCAAGAAGCATTGTACTCGTGACCTGACTTATGAAATTGTAACTTCTTTATGCAACTACTTAATGATAACTTTTAAAATGCAAAATAGAAAAATCTAACCTACTTCTAAGTGCATCTGCTAGAAATTGAGTAATAATGATGGTCTATAAGCAAAGGTGTACTGATAGAAATTGTACTAATAATCAAGAAAGCACTATGTTAGACTAGTGGAGGACAGCTCATAATGTCGTATTATTTCATTATACCAATATTGTGGCAGTATATATACATCACAGTAATAAAATAAACATTAACAACCTGAAATTTGACTTAGAATGTATGTTACAATGGAACAGCTCCAGAACAATTCAAAATAATGACAATAACTTTTCTTCTTTTCCTATCTGCTATTATTTTGACTAAGTACAATCCACATTCCCTCACATACTAGAATTGCTAAACTCTTAATAGCATCCCCATGGTTCTGCTTCTTCCTAGGATGTCATCACCGATTTCATCATAGTTCAAGCATAAGAACAAATCATCGCTTGTCCTTAGGAGCATGAACTGCCTATGACTATTTCTATAGTCACAGAAGCCCTGCTCTTAAATACCTGCTCGAAGTCTATCAATCTACCCACCAGCATTCTGCTAGCAGCAGGGTTGCCATATACAAATTGTCTCTCTGTGTACCAGCTAACTACCAAAAAGCATTCAATTCTTTCTTAATAAAATGTACATTTCATAGTGATATTAATTTGTTACTACCAAATCATGCTTCTACAATGCACTTAGCCTTCAGCAATATTGTGCAAAAGCTTATGTGAAATATAGCTCATCTACAATTCATGAATGCCTTTTCTCATATAATATATACATATGTATATATACATGTATATTATATATTATGTATACTATAAATATATTATATATAATACAATATATGTGTATATATACACGCATACATATATATTGTATATATTATGATAATTTTAGTTACACACAAAAGAAACATCCAAATAATAATGGCTGAAACCATATGATTTATTTTCCATATAACAGATAAGAGACAGGCCAGAGATGCTATGATGACTATATTTCAATCCATCATTCTCCCTAGCATATGGTTTATATACTTAAGCCTGCTTCATGAGCAAGAAGGCTGAACACTGGAGCATTTTAGGCAGCAAGAAGGAAGAAGGAAAAGGAGCAAATAAGACTTACCTTCCAGCTGGTCAGCCTTCCAGGTCTTCCTCTTCGCTGTTTCCACTTATTTCCTAATAGGAAGGGAGAACAGAAATGCACACTTTTAGTTTCTTGCTTTGCCAATCTCATTAAAGAAGAGGAAAACCCATTGAGAATGGGCAAATATCAGTGCCTCTCATAAAACACATTTACCTCTTCAAGGTTCTGCTAGTTGGGTCCCTTTACTACATGCTAATAATGGAAAGATCATGATCTTTGGATAAGCACATTTTGCTTCAGGTCTCAGACTTATTCCTTATGTAGTATTTTTTTTTCCAGTCCAGGGCCTTGAACTCAGGGCCTGAGCATGGTCCCTGGCTTCTTTTTGCTCAAGGCTACCACTTGAGCCACAGCACTACTTCTGGCTTCTTCTATATATGTGGTGCTGAGGAATTGAACCCTGGGCTTCATGCATATGAGCAAGCACTCTACCACTAGACCATATTCCCAGCCCCTTACATAGTATTTTATCTTTAGCCTGCCATCATGTATATTTCAGTAGCACTATTTTACAAGATTGTGGTGAAGTATTTATTATGTAATATATAATACTATATATAGAGGTATACATAATGGTGTTTTTAAGTGATTCATTTTAAAGAAGTTGGTTATAATAATGCTACTGACTTGTGTGGGACTATTTGCATTGTCTGAAAATAAAGTCAGAAACTATTTTGTAATCTTAATGGTCTTTGAAGTTATTTTTTATTCCAGAAAATGTGACAAGAAAATATGAGCACTTTTCTATTAAATTTTTAAAAATATGGAGTAAAAAAATCAGGGATTGAGGATCACAGAAAAGATGCTGGTTTTCTGAGTAAAGATAAAGTCAAGGACCCCAAAACCAGCCTTTCTTTATAACGTTCTTCATGACCAGTCCTAAAATATAAGCACAATTCATGTATAGCTATGTTAGAAGAGATTAAAGAATACTCGATGCCTATAAGATAGAAATGGAAAGTTGTAACAAGAGTCTAATTTTAAAAGATAACAAGATAAGATAAAAAGGAGGAAAATATTTAAGCAGACCAAGAAACATAAGTTTGCTTTGGATATAATAAAAAGCAGAATATAATTAGGACGTGGAAGCTCAATTCAATAATGGGAAAAAAACAACCAAACTATAAATCCTGATGATGTTCTCCCACAATAAATAAATGAATATTGTAAAGGGGAAAATAATGCATAATAATGGGAGAGAGGTAATAAAGGGTTCAGATGTTTCTAAAAAAGAGTTACAATCAGAATAGCAAAAATAATACATAAGAAAAAATGTGACTCATGCTTGTAATCACAGGAGACTGAGCTTCGAGGCTACTGGTTTAAAGACAGCTTGAGCTGAAAAGCCCACAAAACCCTTCTTCTCCAATTAACCAGCAAATTGTATAACCAAAGGTGTGGCTCAAGTGGTAGAGTACCAGCTATGAGGAAAAAATGCTGAGCAAGAGTGTAAGAAGCTGATTTTGACACATGGTACTGCCCCCGCCATTCTCATAGTTTAAATATATTTCTTATGCATTCACATATAAAAAACTAATAGAAAAATATCTGAAGAAGAAAAATAGCTGAAGTAAAAAATTCCAAGTATTCAGACAGAGTAAACAAATTCTGTACCCAAGGACATAAATGATTACACACACAAAAAAGCCAATTTATCTGGTTTAGTTTGGGTAAAAAATGTTTTAAATTCAAGGGTTTTGCTCAGGCAATTTTTCTTTTACTTTATGGTAGCTAAAATATATTCTCAAACAAACAATAGCTTTAAAAAACATAGTATCTACTATGATTGAATATATTCTTCCAAATTTATGTGTAGACAATATAATCCTCAGTGTGACAGTGATTGGAAGTACACAGATAATGAGAGCAGAACCTTCATCTGTTAATAGCACTATAAATATAATCTTAACACAAGAGTGGTATTTATAAGTGTCCTATGACACCTATTACTTGTAAACAAATTTCAAACTTCCAGAGAAAAAGTTCTTGTTGTGTTGACTTTGAGGAAAATATGACCCTTGACAAGCTAAACATGTGTCTACGTGAGCATGTATGTGGCCATACCCCCCACGCAAAAACCCAAGGCCCTGCTGCCTCTCACAGGTTCTCTCTTACAATACTAGAATTTGCCAATCAGATTGCTAAAACTCTGATACTGGATCTTTCCTTATGCAGCATGGGAAGTGGGTTTATGATGGGAAGTTTGGTTTATGATGATGCATCTATTATCTCATTTATAGTTCTATTTTCTGACATTACAGTTATAAAACAGTAATGATTTTAATTCAATATGACTGAATTTCCCTTGAAGATGTTATATATCTAGAATGAAAATGAAGATTCAAAGAGTTATGGAGGAGATAAATACAAAGTGAAACAGGTAACAAATATATTTACTTATCCCCTAAATTTTAACTTTGCGGTATCCCGTTATTCACATGAGGTAGTATATACAAAGAAAGCGGATTCTGTGTTATCAGTTCTCCCCTGATGTTACACTGGCTCTCATGTGTACACAACATGTGCAGTGTGTGTGTGTGTGTGTGTGTGTGTGTGTGTGTGTGTGTGTGTGCTGTATGTGCATGCGCATACACACATACACACACGGAAGAATCAAAAAGCCACACAACTTCCCTTTCCCATTGCAACTGGGTCAGATTTTTAACGTCATTAAATAGCTGTCATATGGCGGTGGCTGCGTGCGTCAGGCTTAGAGAGCTTCACTCATCGGGTATTCTCTAAGATTGTTAACCAGAACAGCAACTCTCATTAGGGGTTCCCCAAAAGCAGCTAATTAAGGGACAAAGGTTGCTCCAATTGTGACAATTACACCTGTAAAGTCCCTGTAGAAACACCCAAATCTCTAACAAACCTATGTTTGGTTGCTTAGTACAAGAAATAAAGAACTCTTCTATCAAAAAAAAAAATGAGAGGCAGAAACTGTCAACCATTTGAAAAGCTTTACGAAAATGATCATCCAATTAGTGGCTATGATCAAATCAGGCATGAACTCTCTCTGGATGGCTCCATAATTTTCCTTCTTGCATGGTGTAATTTCATATAGCTCAAATGAACTCGTGAGAGGTAATTCAGTTCCAAACAGTTTTCTCATCACTGCTAATTATACTAATACATTGAAATGCCTCCTGCAAAATGCATGAGCTCTTTAAGCCACCTCATTAATGTGATATAATTTTTGCCAGAATATATATCAAACCTATTATCACCACAGGTTTTCTTTAGTATTTTTTTCAAAATGTCTATCAAAAGCTTAAAAACTAGATTTCTTTGGGCTAGTCACCTCATAATTAACAGTTTCTTTGAACTACTGTTATCTATTGTAGTATTTTTTTTTCAACAGCACTAACAAATCTTAGGTATGATATAGCCCAGACCCACCAGTTTCTTTTTTCCTCTCTGAGTATTTGATTCCTTAAATCTTTTCCCCATTGTAGCTGATTCTTTAAATGGCAAATGGTGCATGCAGTAATGTGCAAAAATGAGTTATACAAACTGAAAGCAGGGGTGTAGAAAAAAGCATCATCCGAAACTAAAATAAAGACAGATTTTATGGTATTTATGTCAGTTAATTTAACTGCTGGTAGGGGCTTTTGTTGAAACATGAGTTAGTTCCAGTGTTTAACCTTGCAGTATTAATTTATGCTTTATGGCCTGAGTACTTTATCATCCCCTCCTTGGGAAGACAGTTATCTCATTAGCTAGAATTTAATGAAATGCAAGGATACACTTCTTAATTTCAAAGATTACTATAACACAAATCAGGTGTAAATCTCAGACTGCCACTTTCCTTGCCTGTTTAAAGACAGAGAGAGAGAGAGTTCATTTTGTGATCACCTCACAGAAATCACCTGGTGAGATACATTTCATCACAGGCATTCTGAAGGCATCTTAATGTTGCATCTGGCAACATTCATGGTCCTTTAGCTACTATAAAGTTTTCAGGGTTGTCAATTCATTTCACTTTCATCATCACAATTAAAAGGTACCAGTTTCCTAGACTTCTTCAATGAGCCCTTAACAACATTTTGACTAAAGTCAATTTCACAGATAGTACCATTATACATTGCTTTTAAATTAGCAGATATGTTTATGAAAAGGTACATATGACACAAGATATAGAATTATTCAGTTAACACTAACACATCTAAGTTTCAAATATAAGACATATTATGGCTTAAAACAGCAAAAATATTTACATTATAAGCCAATCAGAATGGCCTTTGCTTGCTAACATTCTAAAAAGTCAACTTATTTAAATACTCTACCAAGTGGTAGCTGATCCTGGCACAGACTTCCCTCTTCCTTGTTTATAGACCATTGCTCCAGCTGTCTGCTTTGCTAAAATGCCTCTGGTGGCTTGTGGCATCATCTGTAGCATAATCCTGTAACACCACTCAAGTTACCTATGATGATACTCAAATTTGCTTTGAGAATATTGTATGAGGCTTAGGTTTTTGTGGGAGACAAATGAAGAAATGAATGCTTCATGTATGTAGCATTGATTTCAAAAGTGTACCATTCCTCTGTAATGAGAATAATTTATATAATATTCATAATTATATAAACAATATCAAGTAAGGAGAACTTGATGAATAAGTGATTCCCTTTGATTTAATGTTAATTAGAAAAGGAAAACTTGCTGGGTACTAACAACTCTTTAAAATCATGCATTTGAAGCCAGGCATGCACACACACACACACACACACACACACACACACACACACACACACTCCTAGTCCTTGAGATGTTGAGACAGGAGGATCAGAAGTTCCTGTCCCACATGAGTTATATAGCGAACCTGTATCTAGTATGCTTGCTATTTTTCTTCAGAGAGAGTTCCCACGCATGCTACATAGGAATGTGCATGTTGAAATCATGCCTCACTAGATAGAATGCTACAGAAACCACTTTCAGGTTTTTTTCTCATCTGTAAAATGAAGAATTAAAATCTACTAACTTATCTTAAAAATAAACTTTACTTTTAGAAGAATTTTAAACTTATCGAAAAAATGAGAAGGCAGTACAGGAACTTTCCATAGATATGAACTTAGTTTTCCTTGTTCTTAACAGCTCACTTTGTTGTGGTAGACTTGTTGTAATTATGGAACAATATTATTATTAAAAATGCTGGCTTTATTCACACTCCCTGAGCTTCTGCCTGGCACTTTCTGCCAGTCCCAGGGCATAGGGCACAGCATGGATGTGACATTACATTCATTGGTCACATCTCTTAGATGTAGCAATTTCTCAGACTTTGCTTGACACTTGTAAGACGTTGTGATTAGGTACTGAAATTTGTGTGAGGGACTACTCAGCACTGAAAATTTGGAGGAGGAAGACCACCAAAGGAAAGTACCATTTTCTCATGTCAGGGGTGCAGGTCCTTAACCTGGTATCCCACCACTAATGTGAACTCAATTCACAGGATTAAGCCTAGCACTGGATGTGCAAACATAGCAGGCACTGTGTCGCAAGGGATGCAATCTCCACTGGTCCCCCCTTTTCTCATTCATTCAATACTGATACTCAACTGCTGCAACTGTTCAATTGACAGAATTTGACTTAACTGTAAGACCATGGACTACAATGAGATGTTTAAAGGACAGTGCTCACTGAAATACTAAACAGACTCTGAAGAGTCTCATTTACCTCTGAGACAGTCTTAAGACATAGATCCCAAATACTATAGCAATCTCTACAGAATGTTATTAACCATTTACCTTGAAAATTGCTATCACTTTACCACCCCACATTTGTAGGGATGGCTATTACTAAAAAGCAAAATGAAGCAGCCAAAAAAGCAAGATAAATGTTGGCAAAGACATGAAGAAATTGCAACGCTTCTACACTGTTTGTGGAATTGTAGAAGGGTATGGCCACTTTGAAAAACAGTATGGAAGTTTCTCACAATATTAAAAATAGAACTACTGTATGACCCAATATCCCCACTCTTGGCTATAAAGCTAAGAGAACTGGAAGCAGGATACCAAACAGATATTTGCACTTCTGCATTCATTACAGTATTTCTCACAATAGCCAAAACATGGAGGCAACCGAAGACGAATGAGTAAAGAAAATATGTCACATAGAAATGGAATATGTTTTATCCTTAAAAAGAAGGGAATCCTACTATTGACAGTAACATGGATGAATGAGGAAGGGATTATGCTAAGTGAAATAAGCCAGTTACAGAAGGACAAACATTGCATAATTCCAGTTACATATGAATAATCTGAAACAGCCAATGGAGGTTCACACACTATGGCCTTTCCTTTAAACCAGAATGTAAGAGTTGGCTCACATGGACCACAAGTCCCATGGAGAGAGGGGCTAACACTTGTGTATTAGTTGTCCTGACAAATAGTACATGGTTGTCAAGCAGTAATGTTGAAATGTTTTTTGGGAAGATGAAGTACAATTTTGTATATATTTTTCAGTCAGGTAATCAAAAGCTAGAAGGTGAACCCTTAGGCTTACAGAGTCAAATGATCTGCCTAAAGTCTTAGCCATATATCTTAGTGCCAGAACCTCTTGAGTTTGTGTCCAAAGTCCTTTGGATTAGACAAAGATGTTTCCAACTAAGAATTGATGCTAGGTAATGTGGAGCACATAAACATATCTAATTTTATGTACTTTCTCAAGATCAGAGCATGAATTCATGTCTTTTGAGCAGGTAGAGAGAGAAAAGATTCTATGGAAGTGTAAGAATACCTCATACAATGTTGCAAAGACATTATTGATTTTTATAAGAACTAGATAGTTAAAGAAAAGAGGCCCCAACTAGCCTGTGTCATAGGGCATCATGAATACATGTCAATGAATACAAAAAGGTTGCAGATTTAGAGCAAGAACTCAGATATTGGGAGTGAACCTGAAAGAAGTTCATGACCAATCTCTCTAGCTCCATAATTCCTGAGGATCCTTCTAGCTCAATAGAAACCAGTTCTGAAAAATTAGAAATTTGCTAACAAAATAATTACAAAAGCTAGAAAATTAGTTGTGACTAAGATAAGGTAGATATTAATTATTGCTCAAAAATTAAACAAGTATTTGGAATACTATCCTCATGCTAAAGCTCATAGGTTAGTAAACAAACATGAGTTACTCATTAGAAAAATAATTGTAGACCCATCATTCTATATAGTTCCCTTTTTTGATCCTAATTATCCATGTATTCTTTCAAGGCCATCATTCCATTGACCTCCAACAAAATGGAGCTAATAGCTTCATAAAAGCTAAGTTTATCTTGTGATTAGGCTCCAAGCAAGGTCTAGTGTTTAGATTGTATATGAAATATAGCATTTCCATGAAGCCTGGTCTGTAGACAGGACTGCTGTTTCCCTCCTAGGTAGGCCCTGACTTGTCTGATGTCTTCTGCTACGTTTGGGTCTGCCCATGGAAGGACATGGGCCCCTTTCTGTCATATCAGTAAGCACTTTGGAGGCTGATGTCTGAGTGGGATCACTAGTTGAAATTTATCACATTAATTTAAATTATTATTCATTAATTATTAAGTTAGTGTATCATGCTGGTCAAAATAAGTCTCAGAACTTCATTTTTGAGAGGATTCTTGAAAATGGGTAGAATGCTATTTGCTAATCATGTTATTTAATAGGTGCATTTTGGAAGGATTTAAGGATCAGGATAAGGATGGAAAATGAGACAAGGTTTTTCATTCTATCTGAATGAAAGGTTAGCAAGACTCAGGTCATCTCTAAATCTATAACATGTGCAAGATATAAGAATGAACAACAGGTAGTTGGAAAGTATTTTAGAAATGATGTAGAGTGTCTGGTTTTAGTCCCAAATATAATGACTTATTTGAAAAAGTGTGTGTGTGTGTGTGTGTGTGTGTGTGTGTGTGTGTGTGTGTGTGTGTGTAGAATTGCATTTGATGTCTTTTACAAAAACAGTACTTCTGGTCTAGTTACCTGCCTGGAACTCTATGCTATATTATCTATGTGCACCACGCTTTAGGAAGTAGACTAATGTTTGTAATATGCAATATAAATCATGATAGATAAATCACTTAAGCATTTTTGAGCCAAGTCAAATACTTTATTAATTCATTCAGTGAGTTATATGAGTACGCCAAGAACTGGAAAATCTCTTGATTTTCTTGAGATGTTTAAAAGGATTAAAATACATAATGAATTTACTCTGCTTTTCCAACTTAAATTTCTCTTAGTTATTTCCACTTATAAATATTGTACTACAACAATAGCTCAGGTAGGTCATTTTTGAAGTGGAAATTTTGGAGCTCAAACAGAGAATGTGTGTTGAGAAAGATAATGCCTTTACTGGGAGCAGAAAGATTGGCTATATAGTTCACAACGTGGCACTAATTCTGCAGCACACAATTTGACCATTAGTTCTTAAAGGTCTGCTGCCGTGTAAACAAAATGGAATTTATTTCACATCATCTCACCCTCTAGTTACATTAAGTTTCAAATGTTGATTCATTTGGTTGGACTACTGACAACTATGGATGGAGTTGACAATAAAACTATATTTAGATCTAATTTTCCAAAGGACAAAAGGGTAACAATTTATCCACTTAGTCTTGTAGGAATCAATTTTTCGATTTGACTATTCATAGCATCATTAATGAAGAAAAGCTGCAAGAGAAAACAGACCATTTTCAGGAATGTGATTCAGAACATTAACACCTTAATTTACATAAAATTAGTTACATACTGCTGCAGTAATTTAATTTGTTTGACCAGTATTTTGCAACTGTGAAAAATAGATTCAGAAAGGCCATACAGGAAGTTCTACATATTTTCTCCAAATGGCTAGTTTCAGAATAATATGAAATGGGGAAAATTAATTATAAGATAATTCAGAATGCCTTAGCTTTGAAATGCATGAGTTAGAAACATAGTTTCTTTCTTACCCTTCAAAAAATCTTCATAAAATGCATGCATCATACTTTAAATATTTCTTCATTACACTGGTATATTAGTAAAAATAATAAGGTTAAAATTATATGATATGTATTGCAATTAGACAAAAATCTGAGTAAATTTAGCTATACCAACAATAAGATTATTTAGTATTCTGTGAAGCAGTGGCACAAAATGCATGCACTCAGTAATAACACCCACAAAGTAACCACCCTAACTTCCTCCAGAAACCAAGTGAAACTAACTTGGATTTTAAATAATTAGATGTATGCTCTTAGAAATTAGTCATGGGAGACAGCGAGGGAAGGGGTGAGATTGTTCAAAAAGAATTGTACTCATTACCTGATTTATTTAACTGTAACCCCTCTGTACCTCACCTTTATAAGAACAATAAAAATTAAAAACTTAAAAAAGGAAGTAAGCCGTGTGCAAACATAAGCAATTATTCCTGTCTTCATAGTTTACCTGTTTAATTTTTTTGCATTGCCAATATACTTTTTATAATTCAAAACTTTACTGTGTTATTTATAGTTATAATTAATGACTCTAATATATCTTAAATAGGTCTACTTGTGTTTTTTAATGTAAGATTTTTTAATCATGACTTTTTATTAATTGATGAGAATAACCATTCTTTCATCCCCTCTTGCTGCACCAGCTATAGATTTGAAGATAAATTATTCAATCTTGGTTCTGCTTGATACTTTCAAATCCAATTTAAAAAATCATTTGCTCCTTTTGTATAGTATATGATTCATCTGTACAGTGATGATATTGGAATGGTCAAAGACATCCAGGTTGAGTTTGAAGACCATTCCTATCTAGAAGATTTTGTATTGTCAAACACAATTCCTTTTTAAGTATTTCTTGCATTGAATTTTAAGTTCCAGGAGAATTCTGAGTTTACTTATTAATTCAATCTATTCCCATTGGCTCCATAAATCATTCTACATTTTCAGGAAAGAATTGTCGTTTACTTGCTTTTGTGAATGGTAGAGATTAATAAAATGTTATCTGTAAAATTTTGCAAACCCGTGTCCTTTCCAATGTATTAATTCCCCAGTATCTGCAAGGAATTTTGTCCAATACAATTGCCAAAATCAAGGGATAAAGACCTTCAAAGTATATGACACAGCATTTACATATAATCTGTGCACATCCTCCTACAGGCTTTAAATCTGTTAATGATAATACTTCAATTTAAATCAGATAAAAGCCATTACTATACCTTATTAAGAAGTATTGACAACACAATGTCTCTATATGCTGAATACAGAGAAAAATATTTGTTCACTGAATATTTTCAATCCAAAATTAGTCAAATCTGCTAAAGTAAAACCTCTTTACCTTTTATCCAAACCCTAAAGGGACCTACAGTGAAAGTCAAATAATGTCTGTAAAGCAATCTCCCAGTCTCATTCCTAATGACTTTTCAAGATAAAGTACAAAATAGTGCAGTGTTTGGACATCCAGGGAGCTTGAATTTGATCATGATTTACTACTTAACTAGCTCAGTGCCCTTGAGCAAGTTCACTAATCAACGTCTGTGCATTCATTTCCTCATTGATGAAAGGAAAGTTTAGGATTTGGTAGCCTAGGGATCTTCTAGGTCCACACACACACATACCAGGATTTCAAGCAGTGTTTTTGTTTTCTTATTTGTTTGCTGCATATAACAAAAAACCAAGTGGGGAAAAAAAGTATCATTTTACAGGGTGAAGCCAGAGAGCCACATGCTCATGTGGGAAGTAGGAGGTAGGGAGAAGATCAAGTCAGTTATCTTCACTCCATCCACTTTTTCATTAGTTCTTAATGAGATCTTTTATTACTGTGGAACACCAAGAGAGGAAGAGAGCTTTCAAAACAGCAGACTATACAATACCAAAACCTGATTGATCTCAACTGTTTTCCTACTTACAAATTTGCTTCAAGAATAGATCATAGTTCTAGATAAGTCATACATGCTTGTGTGTGCATGCACGCGCGCACACACACACACACACACATACACACACGTTGGTTCTAGGACTTGAACTGAGGACTTGGGCACTGTCCCTGAGCTTTTCTGCTCACAGCTATGCTTTACCACTTGAGCCAAAGCTCCACTTCCAGCATTTTGGTGCTTAATTGGAGATAAGAATTTCATAGACTTTCCTGCCCAGGCTGGCATGGTCTTCAGATCTCATGAACCATGAGATCTGAACCATGGTCTTCAGATCTCAGCCTCCCGAATAGCTAGAAGTACAGGCATGAGCCACCAGCTCCCAGCCATCTGTGCTTTTAAAAAATGCAGCCTTATATTGTCATATCCTCTACTTGAAAAAATGATCACTGTAACCACAAAGCTTTACAGTCCTAGAGAACAGACATATACCTCTTTCTCTTAATGTTTTCACATAGTCATTTTGCTTCTACTATATAAAAGGCTCCTTTCCAGAAATAGTGTATACACCCACAATTAAGGATCAAAATCAATGAAGATAATTTAAAAAGTAGAAAATGATTTCCTCAAATCAGCATTCTGGTCTAGTATACAATATACTACTAGCCCTGGGTAGCTTCCTATCTAGTCATTTGTCAGACAATAGGTCAAATGATTTGCTAAATCTAACTTTTATTGATCAGATACTGTTTTAAGAGAGCATGTGCTAAACATCATTGGCAAAATGACAGACTTACTTTGAATAATATATGTTTTGTACCCTAAACTGCTGAATGGTGTCTTTCTCATTTCTCTCACTCTCTCTCTCCCCCACCCTGTCACACACACACACACACACACACACACACACACACACACACACCACCCCCCGTGTCAAAACTTGTAACAGAGTAGATGACTGTACAAAAACAGGAAATTTCCATCACAGAACAGTAATATGGAGAAACTGAACTGTTAAGTCAAATCCATGAAATTAATTTTCTTTGTACATTAAAATATATTCCATAAAATAGCAGAGCATTCCAATAAAAGAACAGGCTCTGATGAGAGTAAAATTTGCATGCAACACAGTTAGACATCTAATACAGCTCTCCTATAGTTTAGATCACCTTTAGAATTCTATTGATTTTTATTAAGTTTGACCAGATTTTTGAAATAGATGAACCATTTAATGTATAGATAATTTCTTCAGCGCCTACATTTAAATTCTCTGTAGGTATAATTTTTCTATTAGATTTTCTCTCCTTAGGTGCTTTTGCTTTGTCTCAAGTAGATTACTCACTGTCAACAAATAGCAGGACTGATATATGAGAGTATTGGTTCTTAGACTCATTACAATATTTTAACTATTATATTAATTTTGTAGGAACTGCAGCTTCTTAGACTATTTCAGGAAAATTGTTCGAATACTTTAAAAATACTACAGTATAAATTTCTTACAATACAGCCTTAAAATAGGAACATGAGGCTATTTATGTTCTATTGTGATCCCCCCAAAGAAGAATGTTGAAGCAAATAAAGGTAATTAAGTTTGAATAAGGATAGTTATGTCATGGTTTCAAAGAAAACAGTTTCAAATAGACCTAAAGCACAAGCTACTTTATTTTTCAATCATCTTTTCCTCTTTACTAATACTGCCAGTTATGAAGACTTATTTCATCCAGACTGTATTATTTTGTCAATAAAAATCCCCCATTATGTTAATGTTACACTAGAAAATACATTTTTACCTCAATCTGAGCTACATTAAAATAGTACTTTGTGAAGTTTAATTTTTTTTGTAAAAATGCTTATCAATGTAAAAATAGAGGACATTTCTTTTACATGCATACTAATTTGGCTGAAAACTGCAAAGAGAAAGGGGATTGTAACTTGTGCGTTTTCAGGGATTTTTTTCCTTTTTTTCCTTATTGTCAAAGTGAAGTACAGAGGGGTTAGTTTTATATGTAAGGCAAGTACATTTCTTATCCAACTTGTTACCTCCTCCCTCATTTTCCCCCATCTCCCTCCTCCCCAGCTCCCTCCCCCACCCCCCCCCCCCCGGCAGTTGTACACCAATTGGTTTTGTAAGTATCACTTTTTCAATGGTTTGTCTTTTTATCCTTTGTCTCTTATTTTTGGTATTCCCTTTCCCTCCCTAGTTTCAATACATGTCTATACATTATCCGGGGTACTAAGATCTATTACAGTAATAGGAGGAATAAAACCGCAGGAAGGGAATACGAGAGAACAAAAGTTACAGTTTCACATGGTATTTTTTTTTTCCTTTTTAAGGATGGAATATTGGACTGCTTCCAACTAAACTGAAATGTGGCATCAAAGTTATCAATCAAATGCAATTATTTTGTGCAAAACAGTATCACTCCCAACACTCTTATAGAAACAAGGGAAAGTGTCAGAATCCATTACTCTCTTACTGACGATGGGCTTTGCCCTCTTCCCCACGCTGACTGGGCCTCACTGGCTGCCTCTGAGTATCTTCTAATCCAAGATGCAGAAATGGAATCAGAACTACCAGGAATTCGTACTGTGCTCTCCTTTAGACAGCACAGCTGAGAGTGTTCTCTGTGTTCGACCTCGGCAGATGGTGGTGTGGAAGGCACAGTATGGTCTTGCAGTTTTCTACATATGAGTTTCTTATCCTTCTTAACCTCACACATGCCACATGTAGCAGGACTCTGGCTGCCCGAGGGCCACATCATGACATCCATGGGAGTCGCGGGGTTTCCGCTGGCACCCTTAACAGCACAGTTCTCTTTTGCATATTAGCCCTTAGGGCTCTTATCATGAAGAATTAACAATACAGGAAAAAGAATAGAATGCACTTGCCCGTATATTCAGGGATAGCAACACCACACAGTTCATTAGTAGCAAGTGAGGTGGCGGCACGTGGTCCTCACTGATTGTACCCATGCCTACCTACAATGATCCTTGTCTTTCCTTCTTCAGGGTTGGTGGGGAGTCTTAGATGCCTTTATGTCAACACCCTTCAAAATAACACCAATGATTCAAGGTGACTCACAAGTTAAAAAGCAACTTTTCACTCTTGAATTAATGTTTCTTGCAACCACATTTGATATTTATATTTTAACAAGAGGCATCTTCTAGCAATGTTTAACCCAAATCAATGTACAGTATAGCGAAGCACCAAGATTGATTGATGGGTCCCAAAGATAACAGCATACACAATTTCCTAGTTAAGCTATTGTAGTCATACAAAATCCTGAAATGCAATTATTCCGTGTAAATTCCTACAAGTAAATGAACTAGCCTATTCTTCAATGTGGTGTCTTCCTCTATAGCCACCTTTTTTCATCCCTATTGTTCTTGCAGACTCTATGGATTATCACTTTAGTATACACATCTTTCATCTTAGCACAGGCCCTGTTAGGTTAGTGTTTGCTCAGATAGAGCTGAAGCTGGTTAAATGATACAGCCCTATGGGACATACTGACTGGAAGGTGTTCACATGCCATCCAACTTTACACTTCCCCGAAGAGAGCAATTTGGAAAGACCTCACATCTGCTTTTGGTCCATGCCACCCAATAACCAACAATGTCAAGCAGGCCATGCTTTGGTCTTACTCTACTGGGTCATTGATTACCAACCTTCTCCCAGCTCTATGGGCTTTGCCTATGGTTACTCTGATCTTTACTGTGCTTCTCACGCATGCTCAGCTACTTCCCAATCTCAAGTCAATGGGTCCACCTTTTATTCTGACAGACACCTCTAACCTTTGATAATCCCACTAGACCTTACTGATTCCATTTGTCATCCATTTACTCCAAGTGGCTCTGCACAGAAGCCTCAGTCCAAATCTGATTTCCCCATGACTCCTTCCTGCAATTCTTCCTCTATTATAACCTATTCTTAGTTTTCACAATTCTAATTCTTAACTATTTTTGTAATGTGTACCCATGATTAGACTATATGTTGCATAGCTTCATGAATATTTCTTTTCCATCACTGTATTACCAGCACTTACTTCAGTGCCTGGTGTTTAATAGGTACTCATTACATTTTGCTGAAAAATTAAAATAGCCAGTTAATGTCAGAGCCATAGCTGGAAACTAAGACATCTATTCTTATATTCGAATCCCATCATGACAGGCTTCCAGGACTATAAAAATAAGTGTAATAAATATTTCCATCATAAAGGCATCATAGCTCTGAATTTCTTCACCCAAATGTATATATTTTTTCAGATTTTTAATCTTGGATTTAATGACTAAAATTCTCTTAACAAAACTGCTAGAAGTTTATTTTATAAGAATTATTATCAAGAGTTAAATTGGAGCAAGTACTAGTCTTAAATTTCTTTTACTCAAATAATATGAAGAGTCCTCTATGAATAGAGTAGTAATAAGCCTAAACTATATAGGGTGGCAGTATTTCATAGGAGAACAAGCAAGATTCTGCTATGAGAAGATGGAGAAGTTCAGTCTACGTCATAATTTTACGTTGCTGTAGCTTTGTCATTATTAGTACTAGGCCTTTTATCTGGTATCTGCCTGTGCCTATTCATTTCTCTATTCTACCTTCAATCTAGAACCATAACTGTCTCAACCAATATGATTTTTAATGAATAAACAACTAGCACAGTGCATGTCAAGTAAGAAATGTCTACTCTATAATTATTATGAACACATTCCTATGTCTATATAGCATACTTGTTAAACTATCTATCCAGCAGCTTTCTTTATTATGCCTAACTTCACAGTGAAAATAAGCAGATCCTCTTAATATGTACACTCTTATTTTGGGATGGAGTATCTGGAGAGAAAGTGATTATTTTCTTTCATGTTCACAATTCTACTGGAAAATCAGTGTTTAATTTGCTTTTTGTTTATAAACTATAAAATATTTTTTTAAAAGATGACTTGTGTTAAAAGTAACAGAATGGCAGGGTGCTGGTGTCTTTGCACCAGTCCTCAGAAGGCTCAGATCTGAGGATTGCAGATCAAAAACAGCCCAGACAGGAAAATCCATGGGACTCTTACTGTTAATTAACTACCCCAAACCCAGAAGTGGAACTGTGGCCCAAGTTCAGCCTTGAGGAAAAAAGCTAAAGGATAGCACCTATGTCCTGAGTTCAAGCCCCAGTACATGCATACATATACACAGACATAAAATGTAGTCAGTAACCCCCCCTCATATTAGTTGCAAAATACAGAGAAATTCACACACAGTTGAATAAATAAACTATATTAATATGTCAAATGTCAATCAATAGAAAAGAAAAGTTGGGATTTTAAAACATTATACACATAATTAGTAAAAAGAGACCATTTTTTTCCAATGGGAGTTATATCCAAAGGACCTTTCATGTCTTGCACCCCACCCCATCTTTATCACTAAAGGTGTATCTTGCTTTTCATGTGTTCATTCCAAAATTTTTACAGCTTGTAATCTTGGATCATTAATTCAAGACCATTCTGATCTATGTACTGAAACCCTGACTCCAAAACAAAAAAGGACCAAAGATTTATTACATTTTAGTACAGATAAATTTAGCTTTCATCAAAGCAGTGACATGACTTTCCTAGCTTAAATAATGCACCATCCCAAAGATATCTAAAAACTAGAAGCATCTAAAGCTGTTAAAATTGTGCATAATGCAGTTTGATTGTCATTAACAACTTATCATGGTTGTACTTAATGTGATAGAGACTATATGATGTTCATTTTTGTAAATACAATGAATCTGGAAAATCTGATATAAACTCATAAATTTTATAAAGGACAGGTAGCATTGCTTAGCGGTTCAGAGCAACCCACTGTCATCAAAACTCAGTGTTCTAATCTGTGAAAGGGTGACAATAGTATCTCTGACAGAAATGGTAAGAGGATCCAATGAAATCATACACGTAAAACATTTAGCATATTGCCTGGCTTATTTTAACACAAAGTAAATGTTAACTTCACGATCCTACATAGGGAAGAGAGGCGGTGTGAAATGCATCTTGTGGTGTAAAGTATAATGAGTGCTGTAAAATCAAAGGGCAGAGAAATGAGGAGGGGCCATCACTTCTTTCAAACCCATCTGTGAACATTTGTGGAAGAAACAAGATCCCCAGGTAATGGGGTAAGGTTGGCCGACCAGAAAGGTAGTAAGTGGGTCAGGAGGGTGAAAGCTTGGCAAAAGGTTTGGGGATGGTAAGGGAAGACAGCATATTATAAAAATGTGGCACGGGATTTGATGCTTATGAAATGAAAAAGGCTCCCTTGTTATAAGTTACCGGTGGCTGCTGTTGATTTGAAAGTTAGTGACAAGCCAAGATGTTGTTACAGTCAGATGTTGATCTACAGAGGCAATGGGTCCAACTTCTGGAGCATATTTTTTCCTATCTGGCAGTAATTTAAGCAGTGTGAAAACCTCTGCAAATGCTCTTTTGGGTCATTATACTCCTGCACATCATCGATAATATATTTGGAGCTGGTAACACATTAGCCTTGTTAAATTTATTTGTTTTTCACAAAACATTTTTGAAAACGTTGGCACTTTATCAGGGATGTTCCTTAAATCTAACATATTTATCATATGGAATTGTATTTATTAAATTTTATTTGCTGTCAAGAGAGACAGACATGAATACAATGTTTAAAAAGATCTCTATTGATGTGATGGGAAAAAAAATGCAAGACCTGAGGTGGAAGCTCAGTGGGTTGGAGAAATGTAAATGTCCCCTACATTTTATCTTCACATGACAAAATGCATTATGGTCAAAATTGGATTGTCTCTAAATCGCAGCTTCCTAACATTCTAAAACCTGCATACTATTAGCCTATGCTTTTCCTTAGGCTTCGATTTCAAATTCCTGTAGCAACCATTTTGTCATAAATGCTACTAGGTCATTGTAAGCCTCTACTTTCTTACAACACTCCCTTATACGTTATTTCAGATACATTAAAGCCAATTATAATTACCTAGGCTATCTAAAACAACACCTCCTTACGCTAGGAGGGTGTGATATACGGGGTGCAACATATACTGGTGTCAAAAGCAAGTTATTTTCATCAGACAATTATAGTTGTCTTTGACATCAGGCCCACATTTCCCACCAATTAGTATAAACCACAGGGTGCAATTCTAGAATTCTTCAGCAGTAGCAGCCAGTGGTACTAAGTAGAATTTAGGGCATTTAAATCCTGGAAGGCCCAATAAATATTTTGCCTTAGCTTCCTTCCATTGGTGCAAATCGATATCTCTGTTCTCTACACATCATTTTTCCTCAGCAGGCAAATACACAAGGGTTTATTTTTGTTGAGATATCAATTCTTCTTGTCAATAAAGTGCTTAATTTTTCTTTAACTGTCTTTTCTGCATGCCATCAAATTGTTTATTAAGTGAAACATACAACCACTGGAATATAAGACTTCTGCAGAAAAGACGTGTTCAGGAATGAAAAGTACAACTACTTTACTTTTTTGCACTCCAGTTGATTGTATAGTTACTGGACATTTTAAAAAATTCTTCAACTGCTGGGTAAAAGCTATATAAACAACCTAAAAGATTGGAGTAGCATTTGGAAAATTGTATTCAATATTTAAAATTACATAAATAGAATATATGCTTCTAGGACTAAATAAGGGGTAAAATGTAGGTGGCTAGAAGGACTAGTTCTTCCACTTTCTCAGCATCTGGTTTTTTTTTCTTATGAAACAGACTCAATGACCCCAAGAATATGGTCTGTGTCTCAGTTGTGAGCAGTGCCAGACTTCCTAACACAAACAGCCCTCAGCTAGGTTCTGCCTTCAGGTGACTTCCCATCAAAGTTATCTCCATTTTATCACTTACCTTAGTTTTCATTTCAGGCACTATACAGTCAATGGTCTTTTCTTAAACAATTCAATACTATCTTCGCAGCTAAGTTATCTGGAACTTTCACAGAAAAGAAGTGAGGCCTTTTGCCACTTTCAACCAGAATTTCGTCTCTTCTTCACACACCAAGGGTGTGAGGTTACCCACAGGCATTCTTAGCTAGGCACGATGGTATATACTTGTATTCTCAGCACTAAGAAGACCAAGGCAAGAAAACTGCAAGTTCAAGGCAAGCCTAGGATATATAGCAAGACCCTATCTCAAAACAAACAACCCCCCCCCCCCAACATTGTGTGTGTGTATGTGCACGCTCGCACTGACTGGTCCTAAGGCTGAAACTCAGGACCTGGGCACTGTCCTGAGCTTTTTCTCTCAGGGGATAGAGGTCTAACTTCCGAGCCACAGATCCAGTTCCAGATTTTGTTTGATGTTTAATTGTAGATCTCACAGACTTTCCTGCTCATGCTGGCTTTGAACTACAATCCTAAGATTTTAGCCGCTAAGTAGCTATGATTATAGGTGTGAGCTACCAGTGCTCATCAGCAAAGTATTCTTAATTAATACAAACTCTGACAGGCAGCATCGTAATGTTTGTGCATTGTAAAATACTACAGGGAAGCTTATAGGTGGAGCATAGAGCCCACATGAAGAGGAAGGGATAAAGATTTCACAGAGCTGTCCAGCCAGTAAAAGGCTAACTCAGACTCTGGATGCTCTTGTCCCTCTGTTAAAGGAAGGATCGTCCAACATCCCTTCTGCTCTTTTCACTCAAGTTATCCTGGAAAGAATGCTGAAAATATAGTATATTGGATACAATATAACACTGGGTAAAAATGATAACTGAGAGATACAATAGGCCACTAGTAGGTTGTAGACATTTGTTTATTCTTTTAGTGTTGAGAATCTATTGTGAATATAACTGTGTGCATGTGGAGGTCAACTAGAAATGGACTGAGCTCAAGAATTTGTGGCTTAAGGAGTCAGACTTTTAATACAATATAAAGTGTGAATAGTGCAACAAGAAAGCCATAAGACAGGGCTGAGATGAGAGGATGGCCATGTAAATGGGGAATCAGAATATTAGTAACTCCACTTCTATAAGTGACTTGTCATCTAGCTCCTTAGCGTCTTTTCCACTGCTGATATTAGGAAAGATAACCTATGCGAGTGACACTGTGTTTCTCTAAATTGTAGTTAGCTAAAGATCATGTCTTCCTAGGACATGGACCACTTTCAGTGTCTGCAAACTGTATTTATTAAAGGAGACCATAGCTGCAGCTCCTGGGAGCCCTTTCTAAATAGTCCACTTGGGATGAATTCAACCCAGAAAAGAGGACAAGAAGATAAATTCAATCAATCCCCCAAACTGTTCACATAATGTGTAATAAGAACTAGTCTCATATTAGCCCATCTTCGTTGAACAAGCCATAGGAACTATTTCTTTCCTACTGGTTAGAACAGGGAGTAACTAGGTCTCCATACATAACTCTGTAGAGCAAGATATAGTAACACTTTCCTGTGATTTATACTTTACTTACATAGTTATTGCCAGTATTACTTACTTGCCCAAAGCTACCCAAGCAATTAACCAGGTATTGCACTTAGCAGTGAAAGCATCATCAGAAACAGCTTAGAAATCTGAATACTGTAAACACACTCTAGCCCACAGCAAAGGCCTCAGAGAAACCAAGTTCCTGAACACAGCCAGCATTGGAGGGCGGTCAATAAACCATGGAGGTAGCTTTCCTGTCGCTCGTGTGCTTCCTCAACTTTTCCTTCCTTGGAATCTCATCAGCACAGCAGCTTCTTTCTGAGCGGTGCTGAGTGTGTCATGCCGACAAGTGCATGGAGGATATAAGCTCATAACACCCATTAGCATTAATGGGAGTTACCCGTGTAAATCCCCTCACCATCGATTAGAGAATAGGCCCCTTTTGATTTTAGAAATCTTTCCTGTGAGGATTTCCCTTGTGTCTAGTATGGGCATATAAATGGCCATTTTATTGTATTAAATATGTATCGCATCCATCACTTTTAATGCTGCGCTGTGATGAGAGCTTCTCAGTTCTGGGATCAGTTCAGAAAATATTTAAACTTGGCAAGCTAAACAAGCCTCCGCAGAAAAAGCCGGAGGGCCCCATTCTGGGGGAACATTATCTACCACTTATGCTTGATTTAAACACACACACACACACACACACACACACACACACACAACTAAAATGACTCAGAAAAAAAGTGTGGACAACATTGTCTTTTACTAAATTACAGGCTTTTAATATTCACTGGCAGTGACTTTTCCATTATTAAGCCAAGAAAAAACCATATCCAAACCAAAAGAAAGAAAAGTATCACTGTCTGAGATTCAAAGACAACAAAATCAAAACAACCATTAAAGGTCAGCTCAGGTTCAGACCAGAGGGGCTATGTGGAGGGACCTGGGCCCAACTGTCCCTCTCTGACCATGGCATTCATGTAGAGATGTAGGATGAAAAATAGATGAAATCTGTATTGCCCCCCCATTGTCATGAGTTAGAGCAGAGGCAGCTTAGTTTTTTTCTGGGGTGCAGGCTGCAGACTCGATTTCCCAGAAGACCCTTTGTATTTAGTCTTCAGACAGCCATGCTTTCTGCAGGTGGCCATGTGCTCTACCACTCTCTTTTGCACAGCAGCCCGCCATTTCTGTTCCCTGCTTGTGTAGTAAGTAGCTGCGGGGCTCGACCACAAGGGTTTTGTTCTTACACTGAATGAGCTGAGATGTTTGGCCTTAGACAGGCTATTTTGACTCTCTGGCCCTGAATTTCATATTTCTCATTTTCTATACAACGGGAAAATAAGACATTTTGCTGCATTTTGTGTACAAAATAAAATGAGCGCCCTCAGTCAGACTTTGGCATAGAGAAAGTATTTGGTAGGAGGTAGACATTCTTACTAGGTGTCCATGAGATCATTACAGAGAATATAGGGAGATGCTTGAGACTTGTACAGCCATTGGGCCAAGAAACCCTGTGGGTGACATGTCTGGACCTACTGCCAAGAGACTGTGGTCTCTCACAAAGAGTCACAAGTATTAAGAGGACAGTGCTGGTTTTGTTTTTGTTTTCTAGAGTGTAGATTACATTTACACAAATGAATGAAACACTACCTCATTAGCACATCCCTTCAACCATAGATATTTTCAGGAAATAAGTATTTCCCTATAGCACAGCTGCTGAGTCCTTTTAGATTTGCTGATCTGAAACAAATCTTAATTTGACACAATCTGCGGAAAGGTCTGGAGTGCAGATACACACACTCAGCAACAGCTTCCTGTGTTGGGGGACCCCAGGGACCAATGGCTTCTCCTGACTGTGTTGACCAGAGAACACTTCAGATAAGAAGTCATAGTTGAGCTGGATTTATCAAAAGAGCTCATATGTGATAACATATACTTAAGTGTTTCTTAAACACATCTCAGCCTATTTGTCCTTTTTTGTTTATATTTTATTTTTTATTTAATTTTATTGTCAAGGTGCTGTACAGAGGGGTTACAGTTACATATATAAGGTAATGAGTACATTTCCTGTCATACTTGTTACCTCTCCCTGGTTTTTCTCCCCCCACCAATTTAATTCCCAACATATTGTCTTGTGAGTATTGCTGTTGCATTGGTTTGCCCTTTATCCCTTGTCTCACCATTTTGATGTACCCTTCCCTTCCCTTCCCTTCCCTAATTCAGATAAACATATATAAGTGTCTCTAGAACACTGACTTGCTAGTTCTTCTTAGCCCTTTCCAAGTCATCAAAATTGCCTTTTGCAGAATTAATTGACTCCCGTTTTAATCAACTGGTAAGAAGATATCTTCATTCTTCTTCCTCTTCTTCTTCTTCTTCTTTTTTTTTAAGAGAAGACATACATTCAATTCACACTTAAGCACATTTCACAGTTCTGGCGTCATCTTGTACTTAAAAAAATCTCCCTTTGAGGCTTTTACAATGAAAGGAAACTTCCAACTATGTCCAGCAAGTCATCCAGACAGCATTACATAGTGAAAATTGGGTGACATTTACAGAAAAGGAATATTGGGACGACATTCATGGGTTTATTTGTTAAGATGAACAGGGCAGGATTATTAAAGATCTTATTCTTCCTATGTATATACTTGGGTATGTAAAGATGGTGTGTGGGTGGAGGAGAGAGGCAGAACTGAAGAAGACAAAGGCCTAAGGCAATTTACATTAGGGTTTACAATGGTTTTGCTGCAAGCATGCAGAACTAACTGGGTTTAGATTAAGGCAGTCTAATTAGTGTCATGTCAAACTGGCAGTGATCATAAGACAAGAGAGAGGTCACTCTTGTCATCTTCTTGGTCTCTTGCCCTTAAATATAGAGCTGCATAAAGTACAATCTCCTTCTTGTTAATGGAAGCAGAATATGTATAATCTGCACATGAAATGAAAAGAAAATGTGTAAGGAAATTTCTTTTTCCCATTTCCTCGTCAGGAGCTGTGAATTTTAGTGCGAATTAAAGGAAGGCTAATTCTGCAGTCATCTTCTGACCTGTCAGGGTGGCTGTCACCCTCACGTCTCTCAATGCAGGTCTTTAGCTTCTTCTTGCTGAGTGCAGCCTTTGCCGACTGACAGAAAAATACCGACCATGACAAGAAAAAAGAACATAATGTCCTTTTCACCCATCACTACTCAAAATTGCTCAATCTTTACTGACATATTATTATACATTGTTTCTCGGAAAAAGCACTTGCTTTCTTTTCTATATAAGAAGTAAAAAACTTTCAAGAGACAAGAAATTGTTCTTTAGAAAGATTAAAGCCTGTAATTATTTTAAATTGTCTATTAATATGCAATATGTTGCCCTTTACTATGAATAAGGTGTAGTGAGGCGCTCCAGTCATTAATAGGGCACCCACCACCGCCTCTGTGGTTAAGGATCTTTTACTTCTTTTATTATGGACCAAAAGGAGCCATGGTGGGACCAGCTGCTGTGTTTTGAGGGGATTCCCCAAGATTAGAAAATTCTTTAGACATTTGTTGAAAATTAGGTTAAAAAAAGGACTCAGTTTCTAATAAGTCAAGCCAATGAGAAAGGTAATATTTGAAGATTTGTCTCTGTCTTCCATTTTTCCTCCATTTCTAGGGGTGGGAGGGGGGAGAACATTCCATCCTAAAGTGTTTCATTGGAATGGTGAAAAACACAATAAAAAATATTACTTCTATTGGGGAAGGAAATGGGGAGACTCAAGGCACAACATGCATGGCAGCAATGCATCCACCAAATGCAGATTGCAGTCAGATCAGAGTGCAGGGTCATGGTCTGCTAGTGACAGCAGCTCTCTCTATCAGCTGCTGCAGCAAGTACCTCAAAGCAGGGCTTGAAGGTGTTCTGCATAGGTGCAGCACAAGTGGGGTTTAGCCGAAGCTTCCATTGCACCTGCCAATTCCTTGTCCTCTGATGGATCCTGGTTTTCAGTAATTTTAGACAATTACTTCATGTCCTCATAGGTTCTTGCTTTGAGTACAATGCAGAGATTGAGTATTTCCAATAAATAATTAACCAGTCGTCACAGGAAAACATTTAGAAATCGTGTTTCAAGAGGTACATAAATACATTTTGCAGTGGGTACTTGTTTTCCTAATTCACAATATTTGGGGAATTATTACATCTATTATTTTTATCTTACTTTTTTGAAACTGAGGGAAGAGTGTGCTATTTCATCATATGACATTTCTTTGAAAAATCTTTCTTGTCTAGATATGGACCTTAATGCATTATGCAAAACCCAGGGATTTTGATTTTTGACATCGCACACACTCACAATATATTCTAAGGGGAGACATTATATGCTAACTTCTTGTGAAATCTGGAAGCAGCTGCTTGGTTAATATAATATGTTGAAAAATATTTATGTAGTTTGTTTTCTTTTCTGTCAACCCTAGTATCTTATGAAATTTTTTTTCAAATGGCCAGTAGCTAAAGTAGTGACTTTAGTTTGACTTAATATTATGCCACTTTGACAGATGAAAACTCCTTCTAAAAATGTCATTTGAGTGCTCGACTAATTTGCATTTAGCTCGAAAGCTTTTAGTGCTTTGCACATTCACATTATAAACATTTGGGTGAACATTAATACCCCAGCTAAACAAAAATGCCATTCACTTCAACCATTTCTTCCACTACATAAAAACTATAAATGATTCTCCTACCAAAAAAAAAAATGAATGCAACCCGAAAATCAATTATAGTAACTATTTAGAAATGTAAAGGAAAGGCAGTAAAAAAGTGACAAAAAATCTTTAATTGTAGGGAAAATGTGCATCTTTTTCCCCCCAACATGTGAATAAAATGCATTTCCTTCTTTAACAATCACAGTTACAATAGATCCATGCATCTCACAGGAAAAAATTGACAATTTGATTATGACTTGTACTTTTTGCCGGGGCCATGAAAGTGGTTTATGTTTGAAATGTATCAGCTGGAAAGTACTTATTACTCATAAACGCTCTGCTATTTCACTTTCTGCAAAGTGAGCTGTTAACAGATACAATTTGAGCAGAATAGCCAGAGGAGGCCTTTTGATATGCAGAAGAGCTGACCCGCGTGCTGAGCCTTTAATTGGGTTTTTAATTTTCCAGGCCATCTGACAATATCAAACATGATCCCAGTGCTTGAAATGTTGATTGGAGGCTAAGAAGGATGTACTACAACATGGCATTATGGAGAGAAAGAGGGAAGAACGCAGGTAGAGAGGAAGACCCCAAGAGCCAAATCAACTGCCTTGTGATTTTTGCTGGTTTTGGAGAATATTTCCAAACAGTTTAGCATTTCATTCTAAATGATGAGCATCTGATTATTTTGTAGTTATGGTGAAGATGTTTGAAAATATTTCTAAATCATATGTCTCAAACTACTTAGCTAAACGGATCTACTCAACTGAGAGTCGGAATTGGAAAAGAGCATCTTGCAATTTAGCATGTTTTTTTCAGGCAAACCTACCAAAAGTAAGCCAGTACTTGTTGGGAAAATATTTAACTAATTTGTTAGCATTTGAATGTTTTCTCTGAAAGGCCCCTGAACCGCACTGCTTTCTTTCTAATTATGAAAGTCTCAAATTTAGAAAACATTATAATGTTATAATGGTCATCTAATTCAATGTCAAGTAGATGTTCATTTATAGCTATCAAAATGCTTGAAAAAGGGAAGCATAAGATTTTTATTTTGGACAGCTTATTCAGGAAACATTTTTTATTTGCTCATTTGTAAGGATAAGGCAAAGAATAAAATCTAATTTATTATTTTATTAGAAGTCGGTATCAGAGTAGGGCAGGAGTGTGGATTTAAGAAATCTCTAAATCTCTTTAATAAAGGCCTGGGGAATTATTAGCAAGAACAAATGTAAAACGTTTGACAGTTACATTTCTAAAAGAAAAAAAACCACAATAACCTCATTAAAAGAATTACTGACAAGCAGCTCACAGATATTAATGGTTGAAGTAACAAAGGCCAAACAATATCAGAGAGCAGGTTATCTTTTCCTTCGTTTAGAATTTTAGAGTCAGTTTAAATTATTAAGCATAGAAAAATAACCAGTTTGTTTTTTACTCAAAAATCCATGTCTCAGAAATACTAAGCAATTCAGAATAAAAAAACATGTTTAGGTAATGGTCACTACAATTTAAGTGCAAAGAACCACTAAGCTGAAACAAGATAGGAAGAGGTTTATAGGGAAAAAATACTAAATTCTGCAACACAACAACTACAAGGAAGACTTCCTTGAAACTAAATAATATTTACATTCTGGAATTTGTTTATGCAAATTTTTGTCTAGAAGGCTAGAGAGGAAATTATTTAGAATGTGTATGGTAAACCTACAGCTTCAAGGGTCAGAATTTTGTGGGATTTTTTATACTATCTTCCCCTTATTATTTTGACCAAAGACAAGTACATACTTAAATGATACTTTAGAACAGTCGAATAAAGAAGGAAGACATTTGTTTAAAAGGAACAAGGTAGAATCCCACAATTGTCTATACTATTTAATTCCCTAATACTATGCTTACATGCTAATGGAGTAGATGATTTGATTCTAGATGGGTCTGTCTAGTGCTCTGTGAGGAATTTTGTGCAATGTGCCAAATCACACTATGCCGACTGCAGTATTACAGTATCCTAAATATTACACATTCAGATCAAAATTAAGAAAGACACACTGTACACTTAATTCCTTACTCTTTCAACCTGAGCCTCTTAAGTGTTCCAAAAGCAGCACACTTCTCTAAGATGTAGTAAATATTCAATTATGTCCATTTTGTACTTGAGAAAATGAAAGTGCTTAAAGACTGATTGGGAAATGTTTTTACATGTTTTAATGCAGCTAAGCAACCTTAAACCCTGGGCAAAGACTCACTGGGCACATTGCCCAACAAAGCCCATAGCAGTAAGACCCTGAATCCCAGACCCCACTACATAGGAATTCAGACAACTACAGAGTAGCACTTTTCCTGAATTAAGACAAAGATGCTTACATTTTAGTTGCAACCGATGGAGGAGAGTATACAGAAAATTAGGAAGTGAGACATCTTAAACCTTAATATGATATCACAATGTGGAATGCAGATAAGGGCAACTGCTTCATAGGACAAGTTCAGAGTACATCAGATGGGGGTCAACCCATAAAGTTTTGCCTAGATTCTTTAGTTTGACAAAGCAAATTTTTAGTTGAAAATCTATGATTTATAAGAAAAATCTTTCATGCATTTAGAAAAAAAGCACAATTTATTTATTTTTTTACAATTTATTTTTTGTTTTCATTTGTAAACTAACAACTAAAAAACAAATAAAAGCAAAAACTCAAGCCTTCTGGTTAATTAATCTTTGCATTGAAAGTTTCTGTGCAATAAGAGTGTGTACTAAAGTAATAAACATTTTTCTAATAAATCAAGAAAAGAAAAATTATAAAATTTCTGTAGACGTGTATAGATAAATAGATAAACATGTACAGATAGAAAAAGACAAACAGAAAGGAATTCTAGGTGTGTGAATAGCTTGTACATTGTATTTGTGGGGGGAAAAAGTCTTAGAAACCTTTATGTGAGCTCGTTTGTAATTTAAAAATATTCCTAGAGGGCCAAAGTTTCTTACAAGGGAGCAAAAGGAATTTACATGGGTAGTTAAGATGCATTTAACTGTTATAAGTGTGTTCCTAAGTGCATTTTCCAGGGATCTAAGTCAGAACTCTAAAACAAAACAAAACAAAACAAAAAACTAACAAACAACAAATCTATTGCACATGTAGCAGAAAACTACTTTAGACACTAGTATTCACTCTGTTAAGAGAATCTAAATGTACTGAAAGTAAGTGCAACTATGCTCACCTTTGACAGCCTGAAAATAACAATGCAGAAGAATTCCTGTCTCCCCAGGGTACTGGATGAGGGAAGATATCAGAAACCAGGGAAGAGTTTGCTTTGTTCCGTGCCTAGAAAAGTTGCTGTACTATGGAGAACCAACTATGATCTTTTATGCATGTTGTCTTATTTGGTTTTAAAAATAGGCTTTACTTTTTAAAGTTTTGGATCCACACAAAAATTTAAAAATATTGTGAAAAGTTCCCATATACCTTTACCCCAGTTTTCCCTACCGCTCATATCCTATATTAATCTGTCCCATTTGTTATAAACTAAGTTAAACCAAAATTAGTACTTTATTCAGATTATTTTTCACTTTTGGCTTTTACATAGTGCCCATTTCTATCCAAGGAACACTTCAAGGGACCCCATTTACTTGTCATTTTTCTTTTGGCCTCCCTTGGCTCTGAGAGTTTCTTATTTCTGGTTTTTGTTGAAGACTTTTGATGAGTGCTTTTCTTATTAGACTGGGGTACTTCAACATTTGATTTTCTTCACAATCTTATTGGGTTGATTTTTTGAAAATGAAGAAGCTGAAAGTGAGCAAAGTTGACCTAAAGGATTTACAGCTACATAACCAGTCAGAGATGTTGGGGACCCTGGCCTGCAGTAAGGCCAGCTACACTACACTATATCATAGTTAATACACTAATAGCACTAATTGTCTGTTTTGCCAAAAGAAAAAAATCAATAAAAGTAAAATCACAGAGCAACTGAAAATCAGTTTGGATGCTTAAATAAAGAAAAATAGTCAGGCTTATAGTCCTCTTGATGTTAAAAAAACAAAAACAAATCATCCTTCAGCAAACCGCTGCAGCATTTTTGTATTTTATTTGTCATAGTCAAGTTAAAACTGTAAAATTAAGCAATTCTCTCTCTTCTGCATGAAACTTCAGGGTAAACAAAGCTCTGTGGAGATCTTCAGGAACCAGGCTACGCCCCTGGGCTTCAGAGGTGTCTGAGTCATTAGATGGCCAAAGGAACCGCTCTAGGAGGCTAAAAGCAAGATGACCTGGTGCACAGTGGAGGGAGAGTTTGCTCCACCTTGGGTACCACCTCTGCCATCTCTCCTGCCCCTCACCTCTGATTAGACAGTGAATGATGATGAATGAGGGGAATGGACAAAACATGTCCTTCAACAAACCTATTTTAGGTCACTGCTTTTGTGTAGATCCAGTGTTGAGGAGACAACTGGCAGTTCTGTAAGGAAACAGAACTGACTGGAGGACTTGCGGCCTGGAATGTTTGTAAGTTCCACAGAGATGTGAGTTCCACCGTAGACAACAATTTGTCTTTATACTTCTGACACCAGTATTTTGGTTTGAGAACAACTCACCTAATATAGCAGTAAAAGGACCAAATAAAAGCTTTGCCAAAAACTCTTTTTTCCAGGGCTATTTAACTAATTGAGGACAGGCCTGTTTCTATGTATCGCAAGATGACTAACAGGAAAAGTGACTGCTGTCCAAAAAAGGAGAATCATCAATAGGAGAATAGGAGAATAATCAAAGTAAAATGTAACAGAGGCAACAATCTAAGCAGCTACAATATGCTCAAGGGAAAGAGAGTTGAGCTGGAAGTATCAACCTGCTGTAGAAATACGGGACAAACTACATGACCTCTTCAAGCTTGGTTTTCACTTAAGAAAGGCTATGCTACATTACATTTAAAGTTCCTTAAATGTGCATCTGCAGGCAATGTCTGTTAATTATTTGACAATGCTGTTTGGAACACTGTCAGATACAGGGCTAAGTTTTCAAGAAGGCACAATTTGGTTCCTATGCAATTAACCAATCTTGCAGATAAGCATGGCATGCACACAGTTGCACATAAACTGGCCTCTTTTTCGAATATCTACTGCAGCACAAAAAAAAACCTAACACTTAGTGAATTCAAATGATATACACCAGTAGATAGATCATCAATACAAATATATCTCACACATCTGCCATTTTGCTGGGATTGTTGGCAATCATTCGTTCCTTCATGAACATATTCATGAACATCTGGGAGTTGGGACCATATAAAGTCCATTTTTCATACAGCCATGCAAGGGCTCAAATATTTGAAAGGCTAGAAACTCCTGAGGCTTCTTGGGCATCCTTGTCTGGCCTCACCACAAGGTCTTCGGCATGGAGATCCAGAGTTCCAGAGATATGAATGTCTTGGATAGTCAGGAGTAGCTAAATAGCCTTTTTTCACTGGTACCCAGAAGCCATGCAGTATTATTTCTACTGAATATCATGGCTCAAAGGGGTCACTGAGGCTAGCTCCCATTCAAGATTAGAGGAACAGAATCCACCTTGTTAGGGGAGTATTTAAAAATTCTTTGGAGCCATAGTGGTCACTATAAGGGAGAACCTCTATATGGTAACAATTTGAAAACTGTGTCTTTGACCTTTAATTTTATATAACAAACATGTATTGCAAATGAAGAAATAAGCTAATATGTAATTAAGTGGAGCCCAGGAGGATCATAGTTCTAGACTAGTCCAGGCAAAATGTTTGTGGGGACACCACCCCTCCCTCAGGCATAGTAGCACATGATGTCATTATAGCTACTAGAGAAGCTGATTAGGATGATTTTGTTTCTAGGCCAACCTAAACACAAAAGTTCATTAGATAATCATCTCAATAGAAAAAGCAGGACATAGTGATACAATCTTGATATCCCAGTTAGCTTTTCTTTCATAGATTTTTTTTTTCTAGAGCTGAGGACCAAACTTGGGGCTTTGTGCTCACCAGGCAGGCACTCTGCCGCTGAGCTAAATCCCCAGCCCCTCCCCCCCGCCCCCAGTTAGCTTTTGTAACAAGGATGTTAGGGTCCAGGTTGGCCCAGGCAGAAAGTGAAACCCAATCTCAAAGATAACAAGAGAAAAATGAGCTAATGGCATATCCCAAGCAGTAGCATGCCTACCTAGCAAGCACAGAAACAAGTTCAAAACTTTCCACTGCCAACAATCACAACAACCAAAAATGAGTCCCTGCTTCCTTCTAAATGATAATCCCTAGAAAAGTTCAAAGCCAAAGAAAAATAATTAAAAATGGGTTAGAACCCCAAACAGACCAGACCAGAATAGGATATCCCACAGACAAGTTGTAATCCATACAGGATCAATAGAGACCAAGGAAAGAGTCCTTAAAGCTGCCAGGGAGAAGAAAACAATCACCTATAAAGGAAAACTAATCAGAATTACCGCAGATTTCTCAGCAGAGACCATGAAAGCAAGGAGAGCCTGGAATGAGGTATGCCACACCCTAAAGAAAAATAACTACCAACCAAGAATACTGTACCCAGCCAAGCTCTCATTCATAGCAGAGGGTCAAATAAAAACCTTCCACAGCAAGGAAAAACTGAAACAATATATCTCCACTAAACCAACATTACAGAAAATTCTCAAAGACAATCTACACATTGAAAATCAACAAGAACATGATACTGGCAGAAACACGGACCCTAAAAAGAAAACCAGGTAATTATAGCAAGAATTGACAAGGCACAGCCGTTAAAAAATAGGTATAATGACAGGAATCAACAAACACCTCTCAATTCTAATGCCCAATACTAATGGACTTAACTCTCCAATTAAACAACATAAAAAAAGCAAGATCCACCTTTCTGCTGTCTTCAAAAGACACATCTTGCCCACAAAAGCAAACATATTCTGAAAGTGAAAGGCCTGAATAAAATCTATCAATCAAATGGGCCCCATAAACAGGCTAGCAATGTAATTCTAGTATCATCTAAAATTGACTTCAAGTGAAAATTAGTGAGAAGAGACAAAGAAGGCTACTACATACTCCTACAGGAGGATATAATCATCCTAAATATCTGTACACCAAATTCTGGAGCACCAAACTTCATCAAATGAATGCTACTGACTCTAGAAACACACATAGACCCAAACACAGTGATCATTGGAGATTTTAACACACCACTGTCACCTCTGGATAGATCAACATGGCAAAATCTCAACAGAGAAAATACAGAACTAAACAACTGCATAGATCAACTAGACTTAACTGATACCTACAGAATATTCCACCCATCAACACCAGAATATACATTCTTCTCAGCAGTACATGGCTCATTCCCCAAAATAGACCACATTTTAGGGTATAAGGCAAATCTGTGCAATATTGAAATTATTCCCTGTAATTTTTTTGGTCCACAATTGAATAAAATTGGAGCTCAGCACTAAAAGTCATTAAAAAAAGTCCTGTAAGTCATGGAGACCAGACAACACATTGCCGAACCGCCAATGGGTCATCGAAGAAATCAGAACAGAAATCCAAATATTTATGGCATTTAACTAAGACGAGCACACAAAGTACCAGCCCCTTTGGGATACAACAACGGCAGGACTCGGAGTACTCTGAGTGCCTACATCAACAAATTGGAGAAAGCACAATCCAAAAATTTAATGATGTACCTTAAGCTCATTGAAAAAGAGCAACAAGCCGAACCCTAAGCCAATAGATGAAAACAAATAATTAAAAATTAAATCAGAATTGAATTAGAATTCCAGAAAACCACAGAGAGAATCAACAAAACAAAGAATTGGTTCTTTGAAAAAATTAACAAAATTGACAGACCCTTAGCAAATCTTACCAAAAAAAGAAGAGAGCACACACTCAAACAAAGTCAGAGATGAGGATGGAAACATCACAACAGAAACAACCAGGATTCAGAATTTTCTAAGGAAATAGTTCTTAAACCTTTATACTAACAAATTTAAGAATCTAGGAGAGATGGACAAATTTCTAGCAAGTATTGATATGCCCAAACTAGACCAAGAAGATTTAAACCGACTAAATAGACTCACATCAAGTAATGAAATAGTAAGAAATAAGAGACCTCCCATCTAAGAAAAGCCCAGGACCAGATGGATACACAGCTGAAATCTATAAGGCCTTCAAAGCAGAACTTACACCAATACTCTTCAAACTTTTCAATAAAATTGAAAGTGAAAGTTCACTACCAAACTCATTCTATGAAGCCAGCATAAGACAGGGCCTCATCAAAGAAAGAAAACTATAGGCCCATTTCTTTGATGAACATCAATGCAAAACTTCTCAACAAAATTCTGGCCAATCGACTTCAACAACGTATCAAAAAAAAATTATGATCAAATAGGATTCATTCCAAGGATGCAATATGTGCAAGTCAATTAATGTAATTCA
This sequence comes from Perognathus longimembris pacificus, assembly GCF_023159225.1. Lineage (NCBI taxonomy): Eukaryota > Metazoa > Chordata > Mammalia > Rodentia > Heteromyidae > Perognathus > Perognathus longimembris. The sequence goes on along the minus strand of NC_063183.1, from coordinate 34,001,221 downwards.
CCACATCAATAGGAGCAACGACTGAAATCACATGATCATTTCCACAAGCTGCAGAAAAAGCATTTGACAACATCCAACACCCATTTATGATGAAAGCTCTGGAGAAACTAAGAATCCATGGAGCATTCCTGAACATGACTAAGGCTGTGTATGAGAAACCCACAGCCAGCATTATACTTAATGGCAAAAAGTTCAAGCCATTTCCTTTAAAATCAGGAGCAAGACAAGGTTGTCCACTCTCTCCACTCCTCTTCAATATAATATTAGAATTCCTAGCCAGAGCAATAAGGCAAGAGGCAAATATAAAGGAGATCCAAATAGGGAAAGATGAAATAAAACTCTCTTTGCAGATGAGATGACCCTGTATTTAAAGAACCCCAAACACTCTACTCCCAAGTTACTTAAGCTGATCCAAAACTTTGGCAAAGCAGCAGCATATAAAATTAATTCTCAAAAATCAATGGCTTTGTAAGTATTGCTTTTGGAGTCGTTTGTCTTTTTATCCTTTGTCTCTCGATTTTGATATTCCCTTTCCCTTCCCTAGTTCTAATGCCAGTATATACAGTATCCAGGGTACTCAGATGAAATACAGTGATAGCACGGGGGCAGCCACAGGCAGGAGATACAAGAGGATCATCAACGACAACAAAAAAGCTACGGTTTCACATGGCATGTTGAAAATAATTACAACAGTGATACAACACCTGTTTCCATAATGTGGAGTTCATTTCACTTAGCATCATCTATGTGTTCATAAGGGCATAGCTACTAGGCTTTTGTGATCCTCTGCTGTGACTAGCCTAAACCTGTGCTAATTATTCCCTATGAGGGAGACCATAAAGGGGAGGGGGGAGGGGGACAATGAGGGAGGAGGTATCAAATTGTATAAAAAATGTACCCACTGCCTTATGTACAAAACTGTAACCCCTCTGTACATCACTTTGACGATAAATAATTAATTATTCAAAAAATAAATCAATTGCTTTTCTGTATGCCAACAATGCAAAGAGTGAGGCTGAAATCAGGAAAGCAACTCCTTTTGCCACAGCCTCAAAAAAGACCTAAGAATAACCTTAAATTTCTTTTATGGTCAATACCTAATTCATAATTTCAGTATTGTTTCCCTATACTATGCAGTTACTGGTTTTGCCTACACTATTTCTCATAATCTCTAGACTTGCTCCCTAATTTCAACCTCTCTCATTTCAAGGTAAGAAAACTGTAAGGAGATTTTAAAAAGAAGAAGAAATAATATAAAATGATATTCTCAGGCTGGGAATGTGGCTTAGTGGTAGAGTGCTTGCCTATCATGTATGAAGCCCTGGGTTCAATTCCTCAGCACCAATAAACAGGGGGGGAAAAAGCCAGATGTGTCATTGTGGCTCAAGTGGTAGAGTGCTAGCCTTGAGCAAAAAGAAGCCAGGGACAGTGCTCAGGCCTTGAGTTCAAACCCCAGGACTGGCAAAAACAAAACAACAACAACAAAACCCCTATATTATCACTGTTCAGTATCTTCTCCTATCCCAATGGATAAAGTCCAAATTTTCTAAAAGACATAGTAAGTTTTTCCATCAACTGATTCAAATATAATTTAATTTTGTATTCCGATAATGCCAGATTCTTGCTTTGATAGGCTATATAACCTACCATATTATTTAGTTGGCATGGTCTCTTCACCAGAATCAGAATAATCCCCCTCTCTAATAATACCTCCATATCTAATTTTCAAGACCTAGGAAAATTCCACTTCTGAATGTCCAGCCTCTGAATTCTGTTTTTTCTTGTAACTGTTTTCATGATGCTGGAGTTTGAATTTGTGTCCCATGCATATCATGCTTCTTAATGCTTAAAAGGTTTCACTGTCCACTGTCAGTTGTGAGACTTCAGCAAGCCCCAAACTTCTCAAAGCCATAAAAACATGGAAGTACCTCTACTGCATGGAGTAAGTACATAATTTAAACGAAAGAGAAACGGGAAACGCTTTTTTTTTTTTTTTTATAAAATCTGCAAGTATAAACCAGGTGCCATTGGCTCACACCTGTAATCCCAGCTACTCAGGAGGCTGAGATCTGAAGACTGCAGTTCAAAGCCAACCTTGGCAGAAAAGTCCCACGAGACTCTTATCACCAATAAAATACTCAAGCCAGAAGTGGTGCTGTGGCTCAACAGGTAGAGTGCTAGCCTTGAGCACAAAGAGTCTCAGGGACAGCTCCCAGGGCCCGATTCAAGCCACAGGACCCTCAAAAATAAATAAATTACTTAAAATTTCTTTAAAAATCTGAAAGTATACGTTAATGTGAGCCATAATGTGGAACTTTCAAAAGTAGCATGAGAAATAAAATGAATTAAAAGTTTAAGATCTTATATAAATAAAGCCATGTATAATTATGGGCAAGTTCCCTAATCAAATTCTTATAAGCATATCTATGGAATTGGGTGTTACATTAAAATCTCTACATCACAACACTGGTGTGAGATACATGTAAAAGCTGTTTGCAAAGTTTAATATTCTAATTACGCAAATATTGGTTATCATTTGTTTCTTAAATCACCATGGCTATTCACTCTCAGAATTATTTATGAAAATATAAGACCATGGAAGATAAGGTTTTAGTCACACATACTCTTCCACAGAGTACACAGATGAAGCTCCGGAGAACAGTGCTGCTCTTATCAAAGCAACCCTGCAATGGTATGCGGGTGAGCAGTGTGTGATCAGGCAAACACACACACCTTCTCTAGCTGGGCATTGTGGTAGAGAAATAGTGGGTAAAAAATTCACTCTCCAACACCTAAATTGTTAGGGGAAATTCCTTTGCTCTTGCTCATCCTTATCCTCCTCAAATTTTATAACCACAATTTCCCATGTTGCTATAGTTGCAACTTTCATCTTCACACAATGTCTCCTCTAGTATCTAGCCCTGCAATGTAGCAGGATTTCCTTTTACATTATAACTTAATGGAAAAATTCAATTTTCACATCTGTCTAGTTGATTTTGACTGACTCTTTCCTCTAAGATGATATACTGGCAATTCCGTGCATGTAAAACTGAATAGTACAGAGTGCAAACCAACACAGAATGCAAACATCTTACATACAGAGCTCCTTTTACTAATATATGATTATTTTTAGAAACAATCCTTATTACTTTACTTTTAAAAAATTTTGCATTGAATACATGAGCAATTATTATTTATATGGCTGTGCTTCTGGGTCATCCTTATTTATTAATTTTATATGTTAAATGGACAATTGCTTTTAGTTTTTTTCCCCATTCAATAATTAATGACAAGACTGGCATTAGGGTCTTGAGTATCATTTTTTTAAAAATAAGAAACACGTAAAAGCCCAAATCCTACAAAATAGTCTTTGTACAAAACTGATGTGATTACAACTAATAGTTTAAAGAGCCTGTTGGTGTTCGTTGTGAAAATTGTGATAAATGTTCAAAGTTGGGAACAATTCTGCTTATCATGTCCTAGCAGAGGGCAAATTCCCAGGCTTTCACAAGCTGTAAACTTTTGGAGGTTTGATTAAACAAGGCAAGGCATTTGTTCCTCATCCCTTTAAATGATTGTAGCTGTGGTTTAATAATGTAGTTTTTGAAAATACTGGACCAAGTCTCCATCTGCTATAGAAAATGAATCTTGAGTCTCTGAGATGAAAAATCGAGAAAGAGTACGGGAATAAATTAACACCAGGAAGCTACAACATGCCAGATATCTGCAAGGATTCTCTCTCACAGTTCCAGTTCTCTTTGGAAGAACTCTATAAATATGTGTACACTGAGACTCAGATGTTAGACTTGTCAGCAAGAAGGTGACACCAGGGTGTTTTTCTCTGCACAAGAGTAAGAAGAACTCTCACCACAAAAGCAGCTCAGTGAAGTCTCAGCGATGTTTTCTTAAGTGTTGTTAGGATGCAGTTGTTCCACAAAAGTTCCTCTAAAGGATGGTATAATACACATCCTCTCTGTGGTGAAAGTGAACTTCACTTGGTGACTAGAGCAGAGTCTGTAGAATCAGACTGTACCAGTTTTATTTCTACTCTACTAAGTCCTGGCTGAGTGACACTGGAAAGGTGATTTAACCTCGCTCTCTATGTTAGTTTCTGCATTTGAAAATCAAAGATCATAAAGTTGATACAAAGGTTGAACATGTTGTAGACAGAGAATTCTACATAGTTTAGCATTATGTAAAATAGTGCCATTTGAGTGTTAGTTTTCCTATTTGTCATTACTGTCACCACAATCCATATTGTATATGATCAATACATTTTTCTTAAATGTATGAAATGATCAGTATAAAATCTGTAGGAGAGATGACAGTCCAAAAGTGTATGAAAGAGATAGAAATCATTGAAACTGGTTGCCTTACCATCTAGTAAAATAATCAATGCTTAAAATGATGCCTACGTAATACAGAAAACTTGAAGGTTACATTTAGAAAACTGTGCACCAGGACAATGTAAGATTTTTCTCTTGGATGAGAATATCGGCTATAGAGTGCTCTTGCACGTACCTCTACATGGAATTAAAATTATGCAACCTGAGATGTCTGTTGATCGTTCTTACACATACAGAAGGGAACATTTTTAGGAAAGTTCTGTGGCCCAAGGGTGACATGTAGATGTAGGAATTCAAATGTTCTGAGTCAGGGGTTGGGAAGGGGACTTAGCTGTAGAGTGCTTGCCTAGCATGTATGAAGCCCTGGGTTTGACTCCTCAGTACCACATAAACAGAAAAAGCTAGAAGTGGTACTGTGGCTCACATGTTCAAGTGCTAGCCTTGAGCAAAAAGCAGCTCAGGAAACAGTGCCCAGGCCCTGAGTCCAAGCCCCAGGACTGGCGCGCGTGCGCGCACACACACACACACACACACACACACACATACACACACACACACACACACACACACACACGTTCTGAGTCCAGGAGCATTTTCTTCCTCCCTGTCTACCCTCAACCTGAGTTTCCACCTGTCCATCACAACACTAATGCCACATCCTTGCACTGTTTGCATCTTTCTGTTCACTGCTTCCACCTTTTGAACTCTCTTCATCAGCACAATGAGGAAGGAAGTGGGAAGGAGCCCACGGGGGGAGGGGGTCTGGGGGAGGGCTTGAGCAGCGTCAGGGGCCAGGATGGCGGCTCCTCTCCTAGTTACTGAGGTTCTGTGGGTGGAGTGGGAAATCCACATCTGAGCATTGGGGCTGGATGGCTCACCGGGCAGGAGTCTGACAAGAGTCCATAGCACAAAGTCACTTCAAAACCAGCTTCTTCCTGCATAGCAGGGAGACACTTCCTGTCCCTATAGCTAGATGCTGCCCAGAGTCCTGCAAGAAGCAGGGCTGCATTTAAGATAACAGATTGGAGAAACTTCCTGACCATTCAGTGGTACCTGGTGTTTTAGCAAAGCAGAAATGTCATGATTGGAGAAACTCTGGAGTTTTGTGTTTTATTCTAGCATTTTTGAAATATAACTGTGAGCTGTAGATGCTTATTAAAATTTTAATAATCACATACTTGTTTTAATGTTTTCAAAGCCCATGATTAATTGTAACAGAAGATAAAAAATTTACCTACAAACTTTACTTAAATAAAACACATATTGATTGCTTTGAAATTGTTATGTAAACAGGGCTGGGATTATGGCTTAGTGGTAGAGTGACTGCCTTGCATGCATGAAGCCCTGGGTTCGATTCCTCAGCACCACATAAACAAGAAAAGCCAGAAGCGGCGCTGTGGCTCAAGTGGCAGAGTGCTAGTCTTGAGCAAAAAGAAGCCAGGGACAGTGCTCAGGCCCTAAGTCCAAGGCCCAGGACTGGCCAAAAAAAAAATTGTTATGTACACAAAACACAGCTGGTATGTTTTAAATCTATGGAACGAAATCATAGAAGGGGACCGACTCTATGCAATACAGTTACAGTAATCAGAACACTAGAGAAATTAAATTATTATAAAATAACATATGTGCTTCTCTAAGTTTCTAAATAACTAGCACTAGAGGCAGGTCCAATAATGATTACAACTTTGAAACAGCAATAAGCATAAATATTATGTTGAAATAAAAGCAGTGAATGTCATGTGATATGAAATATTTGTCCTTCCTCTTGGTTCCAAAGCCTTGGGTATAGCTGACATCTTTATACTTTATTACTAGCATTCATAATTGAAGGAAAACATACATCTCAGAAGTTAGGGAAATTTGATAGGATACTTTTCCTTTAAACAACCTATGAATTAAGAAACTTTTGTCTGGTGTTAAAATGAACGGGGGTTTAAATCTCACTGCCATAACGGAACAGTTGTATTGCCTTAACCACTGACTCTAGGCTTACTAATCCAAGAAGAGGGGGGCAATAAGCAGTGTAAGGAACTCACAGGTGTGCAGTGCTGAGACTGTGCACAGACTGTGCACTTGATACTGTGCCTAACACGATGTTAAATTTACTAAATGCTATGAGCTTGCTCCTTGTATTCCAGTGATGAGGGTTGGTGACCACCCAGGCAGGAGAATTTTTGCTTTTTCCAACTAGCAGAAACCTAGTTATTTTTCCATCTTTCTACAAGGGCCTCAAAGAGAAGACTGCATTTTCCTTGAGTAACCTCATTATCCAACTAGATGCCCTTGCTTTTTTTTTTTTTTAATATAGGTGTTTTTGACAGAGAAAAGTAATTCCACTAAGGCATGTAGGTGACAAGGGGGAGAAATACCGGTATTCCACAGGTTTACTGCTTTTAGAAGGCACAAGTGTAAGGGCAAATGATAGAAGGGGCACTCTCTGCACTATGAAGCATCAGAAATGATGAAATTACAAAGAAGAGAATTTACAAAGATTCTGGCTGAATACAGAAAATATCAGGATTTTTCTCTTCTAAGAACTCTACTATGCTATTGTACTAGGGTAGAATAGCTTTATGAAATAGTTTCCTATTATGGGTTACAGAAATGCAAATTCCCTCATGATCTGTTCCACTTTAATGCTTTTAGAGTGAGTGAGTTTAATATTCAAAATGAAAAATGTGCGGGCAGATTTTATCTAATGGGAATTTGCCCACTTTGCTTCTTGGTAAAAGCCCTGTATCAAGAACAAGAATTGGGGAAACTTGAGAAATAAAAGAGCTTGAAAATAGGTATGGATAAGATGTGATACTTTAAGTAGAAGCTATAAACTATCATTCCCAGTTCCCTGGATGGGAAGTTAACAGTGCACACTGCTCATGGAATGGGGAGGATATGCAAACTTTGGGAGAGGATGATACACGTGAAGAAAAGTCCATGGAGAGGACATTATGATTTCAAGACAATGACAAAACAAACTTTAATGCAAATCCATAGAGACCATATTACAATGTCAAGGCACTGGCAAAACAATGTCACTGAAAGATTATGGAGACCACATTGCCATATTAAATTACCATGTCAAAACATTATAATTACAAATATTTAGAGATCATTACCTTTATTTAAGATAACAGCAAAACAATGGGATTTGAAACAGCAAACAGTCCCTGCTACTATGAAAAGATGATGGTAGTAGAAATGCAAAGGCAAGTCAAAGGTTGTTAAGGAAACAGCTACAAGTTAGAAGATGGTGTAAAACATGCAGTTAGCTCTTGCTCTGAAAAGAGTGCAAACTCTTAGGAAGCGATGCTATCTAGATAAAGGTTAGAAAGCAAATGTAGCTTGGCATTGTTGGCTCACGCCTGTAATTCTAGTTATTCAGGAGGCTGCGATCTAAGCATAATAGTTCAAAGACAACTGGACAGAAAAGTCCATGAGACTCCAATTAGCTACCAAAAAGCCAGAAATGGTGATGTGCTGGCTCAAAGTGGTAGAAAAGGTCATAAAAAATGACCTTAATGTCAAAGTCCTGAGTTCAAGCCTCAGGACTGGCATAAAATTTAAAAAAAAAAAGTAAAAAAGCAAGTAAGCAAATGTAGCCAAAGACTGGTAGAAAGTCAGGGTGAAAGAGAAGGGAGCTGATTTAAAAAATTAGAATCTTACTTCATTTCCTTAGATAACAGTCAAATTTAGTCATTTGGGTAAATTGTCTTCATGGCCTGAACCTCACAAATCCTTGCTTTCTATTCTTTAACTGTGATGTTCATTTCTCACCTGGCCTCCATCACCAACTGCTTGAACTCAGATTCAGCTCACAGCCTTTACTAAGCGTCAATCACTAGACGTGAGGAGAGTGGTACTCTCCTCTAAGGAGGAGAGGAAGGAAACTATTGACACAAAGATGTCATTGGCAGACAGGACCCGCTGCTCTGGCTTTGTAACAGGAGCAAGTTGCCTACCCAGGCTATCTACAGTGTTCTCTGTGCATAAAAACAGTGAAGACTTAAAAAGCTAGACTGGAATCCAAGGCTTTGCATCTTGAGCAAGTGGCTGAGCTTGTCTGGGTTTACTCAACAATCTAATGAAAACAGTGGCTATGATCACACAGAACTTGTTTAATTCTAAAGTTAGTTTTTAAAATTAAATAAAATGTTCATGGCCTTTATGAATAATTAGCTGTCAAAACTGTTGTCATGGGCTGAGAATGTGGCTTAGTGGTAGAGTGCTTGCCTAGCATGCATGAAGGCCTGGGTTCAATTCCTCAGTACCACATAAACAGAAAAAGCCAGAAGTGGTGCCGTGGCTCAAGAGGTACAGTGCTGGCCTTGAGCAAAAGGAAGCCAGGGACAGTGCTCAGGCCCTAAGTTCCAAGCCCTCAGGACTGGCCAAAAACAAAACAAATTGTTGTAATAACCCATCTCCTACTCTCAAAATGGGTGTCATTCTTCTTTACAGGGTTTCACCTATACTCTCCTATCCTTCAAATACTCATACTTTGACTTAGGTTATTTTCCTAAAAGATTAAAAATCTCCTGATGATTTTTGTACTTTTCTTCAGTTTTTACTATGAGAACTTCAAGAGGTCAAAAAAAATGACTCCCTAAGACCATGGGTTTCATTAGTCCAAGATTGGATTTTTATTAGACCTTTATTTACCAAAGTATTATTATTGTTGTTGTTATCTTGTTTGGTTTTTGTCCACTATATACATTAGACTTTTTTTTTTTTTTTTTTTTGGCCAGTCCTGGGCCTTGGACTCAGGGCCTGAGCACTGTCCCTGGCTTCTTCCCGCTCAAGGCTAGCACTCTGCCACTTGAGCCACAGCGCCGCTTCTGGCCGTTTTCTGTATATGTGGTGCTGGGGAATCGAACCTAGGGCCTCGTGTATCTGAGGCAGGCACTCTTGCCACTAGGCTATATCCCCAGCCCTATACATTAGACTTTTTAAAAGACCATTGTTACTCCAAACACAGGTGATTAAAAAAGAGTCTTCTCAATGAAAACAATGAGAAAATAATAGTAGAATTCATCTATTCATCTGCTTGGAAGGGCCTGGGTAGAGCACACTTTCTGAGCTTTACCAGGTATCATCCAGTCCATAACTTTCACAGTGCTCTCCAGTTTTACATGACTCTGGGAACAGATTCCTCACTAAGAAAGCAAGAAGCACATCTTTGCATGATATTTCATTCTTTCCTTAATGCCATTCCTTTGCTCTCAGAACAAGTCTGTTAAGATTACAAGTGTGTCTCAGGGAAAAAAATAAAAGTATAGTAGAGCCAAAACTTGAGCAACTTCACAAAGAATCATAAGGGGGTGGACGACTTATTAGAATATAAATAGAAAGTACAGTGTTAGCTCCAAACAAATGCCTTCAAAGTCTTTGTATGCCCTGACAGCTGCAGATATTTGATGTAAATGAATTTTTCTCTAGAAACAATGGAATCTGTAGCTTGTGGTGGCAGTGTTTCTTTCTAAACCTTTCTTTTCTTTTCTTTTTCCTTTTTGTTCTGAGGTGAAAGCAGAGCTAACTTAGGTATATATTTGCATCAGAAAGACTTCTCAGCAGTATCTACACTAGTCACTGATCATTTTTATTTATTTTAGTACCTACTTGTTTGCAATTTTCCTTTTTAAGCCCTTGTCCTCTCCTCCACAAAGCACAGTCACAGTAACACAGACACTAAAATGATTATAGCAGTTTGTAGTGCAATTTTCCTTGAACATTAGAGGGTGAAGCCTCTATTCACAATCTGCATTTTGTTGAAATCTCTTCAGCTTGAAAGTGCTACTTGGCTCCATGAATGGTACCTGTTTTAGTCTCTTTTTTTGTTTACTGTAACATCATACCTGAGGCTGGGCAACTTTCAAGGTATAGGACCATTTCTGGCTCCCAGTCCTAGAGGCTAGGGGGTCCTAGAGCATGCACTGGCATCGGTTGAGGGCCTTCATGATACACTCCCCAGGGCAGAAGGTGGAAGGGCTCGAGTGTGGGAAAGAAAGCCAGAGGAGAACAAAATCATTTTTGTAAACAACCCACTCTTGATCACGATGTTAATCTCTTCATGAAGTCAGATTCCTTCAAGACCTGAGCATTTCTTATTAGCGCCAAATATCTGCCAACACTTGAAGTGAGAGGACAGTTTTCCTGCAAATGAACTTTGGGGGCACATTCAATCCACGGCTTCAGTTCCTCCCTTCACCTAGGTGCCTAGCTCTGGATGTGAGCACTAGTCCTCACACTCCACATGCCATAAAGAACCCTTGAGCCAATCAGCCCATCGATAAGTTTTGTTTTTCTAGAATCTTCTTGTGAGGCAAATCATGATGCTCTTCCTACCACGGAGATGCCACGCCATGTCATGCCCCCGTTCCACCATTCTTTCCCTCTCTTATTTGCCCATTTGGATCTCTTTCCTTTGCAATGATTCCAAACTTACAAAACCCAGACTTACTTTTTAAATGTTGGTTTCCTAGTTCATCCACCTCCCTCTGCCCCAAGTTCTGCTGTGGAACGTATGGACACTTCTTCGTACACCCACTAGAAACCCATGAGAAAGCCCACGGCGGATCGCTTGAAGCCGGCTCCCTGCCTTTCTTCCCAGGCTCTCTTCACCCTATCTCCCTGGCCACGCTGATTTGCCAGACCAGTGCTCAGATATCTGTTTTATACTTTTGATAATGCAACTATAACTGTGAAAGGCCCTTGGAAAGGACCTTGTCCTGATCAACTCAATGGGGTCACTTCGAGCTTCCTAGGTTTGGATGTCCACAAGAGCTAGACTGTTCTCAGCAATAATTTAGCTGAATGGTTTTCTATGCCTCTTCCCTTCTTTTCCTTCTGGAACACTGATAGAATGCTTGCTCCTTTGGTGGTATTCACAACTTTCATAGGTTTGTTTTTAACTTCTCTTTTTTCTTCTTTTGGTTTGGTTTATTTCAAAGACTCTGTTTGAATATCAGAAATTCTTTCTTTTTCTTGACCTAGTCCATTTAGGATCCATTTAGGATCACTATTCTACTTCAAAATGTTTTAGCTTCAAGGTACTTGATTCTTTTCTGGGATCTTAATCTCTACTGAATTTATCATACAGATCATAAATTGTATTTTTTTGTTGAAGTATCTATCTGCATTATTTTGTATCTCATTAAAATTTCCTTGAAAATTCTGTGTTATAGCTTTGAAATGAAGTGTTCCCCCAAAAGGCTCATATGTTGAACCTTTAGTCACTGAGCTGGTGGCACTATATTCAGAGGTGACTGGGTTATGAAGCCAATAATCTCGCCAATGGGTTAATCTATGGATGAGTTCATTGCCGAATGAAAGGTCTGTTAGGAGGTAGGGTCTAGTCGCTGGGGATATATGTGAAGAGTTGTCTGTATTTAGACCCTCTTACTCTTTCAGGCCACCATGAGGCAATCAGCTTTCTGTGCCCTTGTTATCACAGAAATTATAAATCGTTTTCAAAAATACTTCCACATCTGACAATTCTACTAATCATCTGAAATAAGCAAGCATTTCATAGATAAGGACACCAGGTAGACTTTCCAGATTAGACTAGGACATGCTTCTTTCTGTTTGCCTGGACTTAATATAATATTTGCTAATAGCATACTAATTGGTCCTGATAAGGCAAGTAATGGCTTCTTGGGCCAGCTGCCAACTTAAAATGATTTAAATAGAAAATAACTAAAATAAGCAGGGGATGTTCTAGAAGACTACTAACCACAGACCCACAGTCTTCAAAGACATGGAAAGGTAGCCTATGCTAAGAAGGATTTAAGAAGGTACCATTTTCCTAGACAGAACACTGGGTATTTTGAGTCATACAAAGACTCCTCCAGCTTACTAAGGACTATGGGTGAGGCTTGAACTGAAACTCTGTAACTACCAAGCATCATCTGAATCTGTTTTAGTATATGCCAAAGTTTAAACTCAGCCCAGCAAATGTTTCCAGGCGCTTTTAGCAAACATTACAAACTTGCCATTCCTCCTGTATTGGGCCTAGGGCAGGAGGTATGCTGTAAAGCTGCCAACAACCCTCTATTTACTGGCTTCATCTAAGACAATACTAATTTGATGGCACAGAAAATGGCAACAGTATAAGCCCAGTGGGGGAAAGGGGCATATTTGAAAATCTTAAAGGACATTTCTGTGGTAATTTTATAGCTTAGTTGGATTAACTTTTCCTTAGGCTTTTAGGCAAACAAGGCATTTAAACAAAACTCTATCTTGTATTACTTTATTCACCTGCATCCTTCTCAAACTATGTGTGTGTGTGTGTGTGTGTGTGTGTGTGCGTGCGTGTGTGTGTGTGTGTGTATGTGTGTATGCTGGTCTTGGGACTTGAAACTCAGGGCCTGGGTCCTGTCCCTGAGCTTTTTTTGTTCAGGGCTAGCACTCTACCCCTTGAGCTATAGGTTCACTTCTCTCTCTCTCTCTCTCTCTCTCTCTCTCTCTCTCTGTGTGTGTGTGTGTGTGTGTGTGTGTGTGTGTGTGTGTGTGTAATTTCATGATGTATATAATTAGGGCCTACATATACCTTAAAGACTTTTCTTAAATTATTTTACTCAAGTCTTAAAGTAAAATATAGCTGTATTGTTACATGATAGACAAGAGGATCTCAGGAGTTAGAAGACTTGCCTAAAATCACACAGATAAGCAACAGTTCTTTATTGGCATCATAATCTATATGCTTTAGAGATTTTTGTTTCCATTATGCACTGGTCACTCGCTACCAAATAAAGACTCTACTGAGATCAGGTAGTGTCTTCAGTCTACCCACTGGAACACACAATCCTTTTAAGCAAACCTCACAAATGGTGATCAGTACTAATGTCTATTCCTGGGTAGTGTATTTTGTTTAACTTTAAGTTAGTTGTACAAGTTTCATGTGCTTTGTTTTAAATTTACTCCAGAAATTACATACAGTGAGAGGGCTATGAAGATATGATTTATAGCTAGAATCCACACATCAGTAGGAAGTACCTTGATTTATAACAGATTTAACAAGTGATATGTTGGAGTGCACAACACTAGACTCTAAGACTAATTAACATCTCTAGTATGTCAAAAAGGCAGCAGCTTCCTGTCCTCTAACCTTTGATTCATGGTTGTCTCCAAAGAGATAACTACCTAACTAAAGAGGAATTTTGGGTTCCTGTGCAATGTGGTTTAGAATATAAGAGACAATAGTGAAACCGGTGGGGTTGTTTGGTTGGGTTTTCTGTTTGTTTGTTTTTCACTTAGAATTGAATAGATTTTGATTTTTTTTTTCTGGTTGATGCTGGGGTTTGAACTCAGGGCCCGAGCACTGTCCCTGAATGTCTGTGCTCAAAGCTAGGGCTCTACCACTTGAGCCACAACTCCACCTCCAGCATTTTTTTTGTGGTTAATTGGACATAAGTCTCTCACAGACTTTCCTACCCAGGCTGGCTTTGAACCATGATCCTCAGATCCTAGCCTCCTGAGTAAGATTATAGGCGTGAGCCACTGGTGAGCAACTGGTGCCTGGCAATTTGAATTTTTGACAGTTTTGTTTTATTTCGTTTTTTGTTTTGTTTTGTTTTTGCCAGTCCTGGGCTTTGGACTCAGGGCCTGAGTACTTTCCATGGCTTCTTTTTTGCTCAAGGCCAGCACTCTGTCATTTGAGCCACTAGTGCCACTTTTGGCCATTTTTTATATATGTGGTGCTAGGGAATCGAACCCAGGGCTTCATGTACACAAGGCGAGCACTCTTGCCAGTAGGCCATATTCCCAGCCCTTTTTGACAGTTATTTTTTTCCAAAAATGCTCACACCTTTATCTCCTATCTGACATAAATTTTCTTGTCATGTTACTTTGACATTTCAACCTCGAGAGAGCCTGTCAGTGACTCCTCCCTTCAATCTAGATCAACATATGACAGAAAAGATATGCCATAACTTCCATACGCAAACCTTAAAAAGTGAAGTATGTTCAGTCTGGTTCTCTGGGATGCATACTCTGTGAAACCAGACACCATAGTCTGAAGACACTCACTACAATTGTGGAAAGTAAGAACCTGCTTCAGAGGTCCAGCCAGGCCGCCAAGGTTAACCGGCTTGTCAAGTGAGTGAGCCATCTTGGAAGGTAGTTTGGGCCCAGTAGAGCTACCTCTGCTGAGCTGAGTGGAGCAAGGGCTGATATCCCCACACACCATGATGCCCGCACACATTGTAGGCTTGTGAACTATGTTAAGTCACTAGATTTTGGAGTAGTTTATACCCAAAAATGGAGAGCAAGACAAGGACATAAAATAATGGAAACCTCTTCAGAAGTAACTTGAGTATACAAATGGCTGACAAAGGAAAAGCAATCTTTGCATGATATAAATGTTTATAATTAAGCACAGGGAGAAATTTTGTTCCTTACCTGTATAGATACAATTTACAAAATGTGTATTAGGTATAAAATATCAGGTATTATATCTAGAAAATTAATCTTTGCTTATTCCTTCAAAAATGTAACACATGCTAAATGAGATCATGAACTCTACAAAGGCAGAGAATTCTGTTAAGCCAGAAGAAAAGGAAATGGGCAAACAAAAATGACAAGATTTTTCCTTTTTTTAATGATTGAATGGTATCCCAGTGTGCACAGGTGCTTCATCCACTCACCCTCTGCTGAGTATCATAAGTTTACTCTGGCTAAGGTGCACAGAGCTACAAGAAGCAGGTAAGTGCAATTACTGCATTTACACATATAACCCTTTGTTCACAATTACTAAACATTTCCTTCATTTTTAACTTGTTTCCCATATTCTGCTGGGGCCTCAAACCCTCCCAGGCACCTGTCTCGGACTCATTATCCCTCTTCCTCAAACCAATCATCACAGCTCTTGCCACTGATGTCGCTTTCACTTACTCTGGCCATCACTAGTCACATAACAATTCCTGTTTGTGTTATCTCCCTAAAAATGAACTTCTATATTTCTTCAAGGCAAGTACTATGTCTATTGTTTTCATCTCTTCATTTGTTCTATAATGTGCGCAGTAACAAGAGCATGTGACAAAAACTTAACAAATCAGGAAAATAACATCATTATTATTGTTTTTATGTGCAAATGAGTGCTAGTCGACATTAAAGAAAACAAATTATGGACATTTACATTATATGGTGTGAATGTATTCATTATAGCACATATTTTAATGAGACTTCTGAATTGTTCACTATTATGTGAATATGTACAAAGGAGTTTATAAAAACACTATATTTCAAAAAGTTAGATCAATAAATGACATGGTAAATTCTTAAATGCTTAAGTTTTAGAACAGCCTCCAACCTCTTTAGATTTTCTCATCAATAAAACAAAGTGCTAATATTGTATGAATAAATGCCATGGCTTTAAATCAATAGCACCCCGGCAGTGCAAGCAAGTGAGCTCACAGAGTTCATCAACTGGCTCCTCTCCGTTGCCTTCAGGCGTGAAGTGCGTGACTGGCTCCCCTCCCTTCTCACCTCACGTGTTCGCCCATGTTACTCAGCTTCCCAAGCTCTTCCTGTTTCTCACAGGTACAGTTGTTTGCCGGTGTTGGAAACGTGTTGCAGAGGACAAACCTGTCAGTGGGTGATACTAATTGCTGCCCATAGCCTGGGAAATGAGGAAGAAGAGACTTCACATAAGCCTAGCGCTCCTCCTCCTTCATCTACGCAGGTTGTAACTTGGTTTCCAATGGTCTACACCCACACATAGAAAGGCCTCTGGTGTAGAAACGTTTGGACTGCTTGTTATCTGCTGAAAAGGGCCCTCTGAGGATGAAAAACAGAAGTAAGCTCTGCTGACCTCTTCATGGCTTGGGATTTATGATCTCTCAGACACCAAGCACAGCAGAGCTGCCCCCTTGGCAGCCTCACTCTGGTGGGGGCAGGCCCACGTAGCTCCTGGGTCAGGCTTTCATTGGGTGTCCTTCCATGCACCATGCCAATGATGCCAACGACAGCCCTGAAAGCAGCTCATCAGAGAGGTGGCAAGAGACCGCGGGGCAGTGTGCGCGGCGCTGGCCCAGGCCACACAGTACTGGATGTGCTAGACATACAGGGCAGGGATAGGGAAGGCTGCGCAGGTCTGGATGTCGAATCCAGACATGCTGTCTGTGACTTTTGATGAGCAGCATGAACGTAATCATTTAGGGCAACTAGTCTGGGTATTTCACATGTGGCTTTGATGCATTGTAAGCAAAGACAAGACAGTGATATAATTTTTATACTGTATGCATACTGGAATAATACTTTGGATATGTTAAATAAAATATTACAAAAGTGAAAAATTTACCTGGTTTTTTTAATAGGGTCTCAAACTTTTTGCCTTGGGCTCGCTTTGGGCTATGATCCTTCTACCTATACATCTTGCAGAGCTGGGATGACAGGCATGTGCTACTACACCCAGCTTGTTGAGATGGGGTCTTGCTAACTTTTTCCTTGGGCTTGTGTGGCGTCACAATGCTCCTTTTCTCAATCCTTCTAAGAAGGTAAGATGACTGGTGTGTGTCACTGCACCTAACCTTCTATCTGGTATATTTTTGAGTGAAGACATAAACCGAAGAACTATCAGTGGGATTTATTTCAAATCTAAGTCGATAGACAATTATACTGTGCTGACTGAAAGGAAGAAAGTGTATGCAGAGTGAGAAAAGAGAGAGAGAGAGGTTGAAAGACAGGGAGAGAGAGGGAGGGAAGGGGAGAGAGGGAGAGAGGGGGAGAGAGAGAGAGAGAAAGAGAGAGAGAGAAAGAGAGCTGTTTCCTTGTCATAATCTGGCCTGAGAGAAGTCTTCATTCTTGCCTTGTATTGTGAGATAAATCCTTAGCCTTAAAACAAAACAAAACTCTCTTTGTTGGTTTTATTTGAAATGTTTCCTGTATTTGCAACCTTGAATGCTTGGACTGACTGGGACGTAGTTCTGAAATTTTCCTCCACAGGCACCCCATGTCAACTATTCTAAGGGACACAGATTGGAGAGTGGGCAATAGCCTGATGGAGTTGGAAAAAGCTGCACACCAAATGTTGTGGAGACAAGGTCATCTGGAATGAAGGGCACTGCAGCAGGTGGAGAAGGACTGACCTACATCGACAGGCAGCGTGTATGAAACAAGTAGATTAGTAACTGAATAAAAGGATTAGATTTTTCCGGAACAAATTTGACTTTTAACTCTCAACACCCTTACGAGTGGAAAAGACAAGTGGAGTGGGGGTGGTGGTGGTGGTAAGCAATGAAGTTGGAGTAAGGAAACTGGGTTGAACCTCCCAATAAGTCACGGTTTACTGGTCCACTGGGTATTTTACATCACTTCTTTGGGGATTGGTTACCTCATTTACTGAGGAAGTGGATTACATTATCTGTGGTCCTGTTAGGTTCAAAACCCTGAGTTCAGAACACATATGAGAACTTTGTCATTGCTGACAAAGCATATCTACTAGGCTTGACTATGGCAATGATTTAATTTAGATATGTTTCCTCTCCTGTCACAACTGTCTGATAGGATATATGCTACATCAGGGAGCTTTTGCCTAAAGACTTATTTCATAAGTTAAGGAATTATGAAAGTGCAAGTCACTACATAGTCTCGCACCTGAGCCTGACCTAGTCATGATCTTTACTGTTTTTCTTTCTCCTTATGAGCAAGGGGCCTAATGGAACTTGCTATCATATTCCTAGTGGAATATGAAAAACAGAAATGATCTCCTATCAGCTTGTCTCTGAGAATGCTTTTTATAAAAATAATCTCCATTTAAAATAGAGAAGTGATCACAGAAAACTTGAGATAGAAAATGTGCTAAACTGACATGTTTCCTAGAACAGTATTTTTTTTTCATAAACATCTATGTCCTCTTTCTTCTGCCTTTGGCTATCAAAAAGGGTACATCTTTTTCTTTCTACTGAAAATGGGTGATCATCTGGCTACTTGGTTGTTGATGGTTCTTCTGTTCATAAGCAATGACTCACGTGGACTGTTAACATACTGCTGCTATCTGAGTACATTTGTGACCAAGCTCCTGTTTAAACTTGCAAAGGGGAATGGATTTCTCAGAGAATGAAGATTTGGCATAGGTGAAGTTGAATGGTAAGTACAAAACCACAACCACCACAATGAGTAGGAAGATGAGAACTCACTGTGTGTGCAATGCAGCCACTTTTAGGTTCCTAGTTTTCTTATGAGACCTTTTAGAATAAAAAATAAAAATGTTGAGTCTTTGTCTTCACTGTTAACAAATACTATTGCTTCTAAATTACTGCAACCAAGAAATCAATGAACATGCTATAGTTTATAATGAAAAATTTTAAGAGACATCCTTTCTTGTTAGTAATTTCCCTTTCGGAGTTGACTGATCCACACAAACCCTTTCATCTTCAGATTAAAATGCATTACAATGTCCATATCTACTAAGTCAGCAAATTAAAGTGCAAGTATGAAAACTTTATAGTCTACTACACCTTCACAATTTTTGACATGCACTTGCATGTATTGCTTGTCATGCTTTATAATCTTTATCAGAGCTGGAGCTCAAAATCTTCTAGTTACTATTAGTAGCAGAGTTGATCTGTGAAGCTAGAAGGAAATCTGGACAAACAGAGCTAGAAGAAAGCATCTGATGGTTTAAAAGATTAATATAAAAGATTAAGACCAAATAAATGTAAAACAAACAGATGGAAACCATTATAAATGTGTTTTCTAACAGAGTTATCAAAGTCTAGGAAAATATAAACATTTTAAAATATCCAAATAAACAATGAGTAATACTCATAGAAAGGAACAAAATCTAAGTCAGGCAAAGATCAAGTGACTCCCTCTGTACTCCTAACACTCTACGAAAAGCCAATGTTATAAGCTAAATACAAAGCCTGATTCAGGAACACAGTTTTCGTACTGACCTTTGGAATATGGTAGAATCAATACTACCATTCTAGGAAGTAAACAATGCTTAGACTGTATGAAACTTACTGGTTTTATTTGGTTTTAGTTTCCTATCAGTGAACTATAGTATTGTAAAGTTTGAACAGGTTTGAGAGGTGGTAGTGTAATGACAATTCTGCAATTGAAAACGGAGAAAAACGAAGAGGAGATATGACTCAAGTGGTAGAGAGACAGCCTTGAGCAAAAGAGCTAAGCAAGAGCTCAGGGAAGGCACTGAGTTCAAGCACTAGTACTGGCACACACACAAACATAAATCAGTTATATGACAGACACTATAACACATTTTCATTATTACCAAAATATTATCTAGGCATCAAATAATAAGATCAGTTCTGAATCAGAACTCCTTGTTGTGTCTTTCATTTGAGAGGGGAAAGGAACGAAATTCTGTGAATCCATTATCTATAGCAATTCCAAGATACTATGAAAAACTTGTGACCTAACCCTAGCCCTTGTTCCTATACAATAATGACATACAGACTCAAGAAAAAGTAGAGGAAGTAACAGAAGAAGTAAAAAGTAGAAGAAGAAACAGAATGAATCCAGTGCAAGGAGGAACTTAAAACAAAACAATACTCTTTACTTGAGATAATATATTCCACTCATGGGTATCAGACCTCCAGAAAACCAGAGAAAAAAATAAATTCCTGTTTTGGTAGAAGTTTGATCTAATGCCATCTAACACATGTACTAACTCAAAAAATCAAGTAAACAGATAACCATTTCTGAGATGTTAGAAGTGCCCAACACCCTTCTCTGCCATCAGCATCCTTCTCTGCCATTGTCTCTGTCACTCAAAGTCCAAATTTGGTAATCTGTAGGGGGTAATATAAATACTACCATTTAAGCGCCTGGGAAAGGTACAAATCAAATGATGACACACTTGCACACAAGAAAACAAGAAAGATCATGGTGAAGATTAACAAGGGAATGTATATGCAAAGTTCTTTCCAAGTTCTCAGCACAATGATGATAAAAGTAGATGTGATCACATAATTCAATTCACTTGCACAGGGATGTAATCAGGAAAACTGTCTATGGTTTTAATATTTTCCCCGTTTATTTTCTACAGAAGGTGAGAAGTTCAAGTAGATGGCACTGCCAGGGTGTCTGGGTTTCATGCCGGACTACAGGGATTTTACATGTCATTCCATTCTGCAAGTGAACTGCTTCTTGCATCACACTGAAAGAAGCCACTGCCATACATACTTATTGTAATGTTGCTTCAGTGAATTGATGGATTTTTACCAGCTTAAGCTTTTTGAATCTGTTCTCTTTCAGAAAGGTACTAGTGTTTGTTCAGTGTACTAGATGTTAAATGGGTGAGAATAAAGTGTATTGATGCTAAATGTAATCATCACTTCTAGGATTCTGGAGATAAGTGATTCTGACATGGAGAATATTCCAATATTACATGAGAATTCCCTAAAATATTGTTTTTTCTGAAAAAAACCTTAGAAACACATTTAAAGAGGTCCCCGTAAAAATTAAGTCTATGCAAATTTTTGTTATTGAAGGTATCATTAGGCAGCATTGAAGAATTAAATTTATTCTGATAATCATTATAATGATGAAAAAATTCCTTGCTTCAATAATTGATTAATGCTTCATTTCAATGTACAGAGTAATTTCAATATAATTTCTTATTAGCTCTAATGGCGAATTTTAAGTAGCATGACTCTGAAATAAAGATGAAAATTCTCCATACAACTTATTGCATTTAAATGGATTTAATATTTAATATTAGAAAAATCATTTGATGTAAATAGCCATCATGAATCATTGCAAATATACTAAAATGTAATTAAATGCTTTTTTCTTTTCAAATGCATCTACTTGTTTCAAAATGAATTATTTTTGTACTCTTTCTTCTTTTAAGCTATGCTGTTATTTTAAAATTATATTTTTATTATCTTTAACTAATTGCATGAAAGGATTACCATTCAACAAATCAGTTTATATGTACTATGTATCTTGATCAGTGTCACCCCTTTCATTATTCTCCCCACCCTGGGAAATAATATCAGTTCTAAAATATCAGCAAATTAAAAAATTTCCTCCTAGGCAAATCCAAAACAACTAAATTATTGTTTATCATTTGCTTTTTCTTGTAATTATTTTAAATTACAATGCTAAGGACTTCTAAGATGGAGGCACAGATATACTCTAGCTACAACACAATGAAACACTGCTCAACTATGAGATGTGACAGTGGAGAGGTGAAGGTATCAGAGACCTTCTTCCAAATTCCTTTTGACAAGGTTCAAGAGACTGCAATGTCAGGAAGACTAGGAGAACTAGAACATCCTGGGAAGTTGCTGACTTTCGAGGAGATGAAAAGAAAGGTACACAGACTGTGACAGTCCTTTTATTGTCGTTCAAGGACTGGAGCTAGAACTCAGGGCCTCATGCTCTCTCTTGGCTTTTCCACTCAAGCCTGGCACTCTACCACTTGAGCCACACCTCTACTTCCACAGATTGTAATTTTTTAAATTAGCACATGTTATTTGTAAAGGGTCTTACTGTGATATTGTTGCAATATATGTACATAATATCCTTTGGTCAAGGCCTTTCCTTTTATATTCTTCCTGTAATGAACTATGGATGACAAATCTGTCTATATTTCTATACTTCAGCTAAGATCATGCTGAGATATTTGTGTGAATCTTCTTTGCCCTCTTCTCAACACCAGACTTCTGGATGTCAAATATTTTTCACTTCAGAAAGGTAAGCTCACAATGCCTTGGAAGGTCAGTTGCTTGAAAAAGATAAGCCAGCCAGCTTTTAACATTACGGATTTGCATAATGGCCTACATTCAATACTGTCAAGTATGGTTTACAACAGGAACAACATTAACATAAAGTGAGTATTTCTGGAAAAGAAGTTCTTGAAAATTTTTCAAAATTTGAAAAAAACTTTGTTTCAAAGCCTTACAGAATAGTATTTTTTGATTATTCAGTTCTAATTTTAATGCAAAAGTAAGTTCTTTTGTATGTGTTTTTCCTTCTTTAGACTTTCAAATAATGTACTGTAGTCAGAAATGATGGATAAGGATATATTTGTGTTTTCCCAGCTTAATAGAGCTAATATAGAAGAAAGGTTGTACGCTATTCTTCAAGGGTATTATCATAGTTATCATTATTAACTTTGGTCAGGAAGATCAGTCTACTGAGTTGAATAATTTTGATGTTTACGTAGAGGAAATCATTTTTCATTACTAAACTATATTCAGTCTATTGGGCTGGAGAAAGAGAGACTAAGGAAGATAAAATGGTATTGTTTTGCAATTGTCTGAAGTATGGCATATGTTTAGAGTATGTGTAATTTGTAGATTATATGTCTGTACTTTCTGTTCCTAATTCTGAAACCATGAAGATTTAGTACCCCTGGTCTCACTGCATATAAAAATAAAATTATATTGAACTTAGTTGCTTTTTATAGTTAGCCCTTTAAGTTTTTAAACCAACTGACTTGCTGGAGTTGATTTTCTTAGAGATGGATGCCCTAAGTAAAGTACCATGGGATTTTCATGTTTAAAGTGTAACATATGATATTTTTCACAATGTCTAGTTTCAGTGTCTTTAAGTGGTGCCAAGAAACATTTATAAAGGAATGTGATTTTTCCCAAAATCTTATAAAATTTGGCTCTAATGTTTCATAGTTGTCTTACTCACACCTAAGTGACCTTTCATAGAAATTTTATATATGTAGCTTTACATACTCATCATTCTTATGTTTAAAAGAACGCTTATTATATAATCACTTCATATATATTTAAGAAATTTACGGAGTTGCAATAATTATGATCGACATAAGAAGGATTAAAGATGAGATAACTCTACTGGCACTTGGTACACACAGGGGACAGCAGTCTATGGCTTAAAGGTGGAATGAGGGGAGCCCATGCTTTCCTTGGTTGTGGAAAAGCTTTACATACTTCTGGTGCTTTGTGTAGTATACTCAGAATACCTCTGAATGAAGGAAGTGATACAATTTTTTTTTTTTTTTTTGCCAGTCCTTGGGCTTGGGCTCAGGGCCTGAGCACTGTCCCTGGCTTCTTTTTGCTCAAGGCTAGCACTCTGCCACTTGAGCCACAGTACCACATATGGCTTTTTCTATATATGTGCTGAGGAATCGAACCCAGGGCTTTATGTATACGAGGCAAGCACTCTTGCCACTAAGCCATACTCCCAGCCTGAGTGATACAGATTTAAAGAAAGAGACTCAAAGTTATCAGCCGCTTAAAGGTGATAATGCCCAATCTAAGTACTGTGATGATAAATAACAAGTTTCCTTAAAAACTATACAAATGAATACCAATGCATTAAACTCTAGGTATTTGGGGGCAATTATATATACTTTTATACTTCCCTAAAACCATCTACTCAAGCATTAAAAACACTGCAAAAGTATTAAAGGCCAAAACACAAGCTAAATAGAGTATGCTGCTTCATTCTAACCATGGTATTCTTAAACAGAAAAAATTTTAGCAGCCTAGTACAGAGCAATCTTTGTGCCATATATTACATTAAAATGACATGATAGTTAAAACATAATTCAACTAAGGTATATATTTTAACGTGATACAATAATTTGAAAGATGTCAACTCAAAATGCACAGTGCTCATTACTTTAGTAAAACAGAGGCATGTTTATTGTAATAAAGATGCCTGGCCTATCTTCCTGTGCATCTAGATAGCTCTATTCTGATTTCCTCATATTTTAAAAATCCACACCTTACATTTTCTGTTATCTTGCATGGATAGTGCTAATGACACATGCTGTAGATCTCCAATTAACTCTGTAGTAGAATAGGGTTTAATTTCAGCCAACAAATAAGGTGAAAAAAATTGGTAACATTAAGAGTCAACATATGTTAGGACTATAAGAGCAAATGTTTCACCAACAGCAATATATCTATTGATCTATTCTTTGCCAGCATAGGATAAAAGTGCAGAAAACCCAAGTTACTTGTTTGAGTACATTTAAAGAATTATGAGCCAGGATGAGATCTGAGGATTGTGGTTTGAAGCCAGCTGGGGCAAGAAGAAGTCTGTGAGACTCTTATCTCTACTAAACTACCTCAAACCAAAAAGCCAGAAGTAGAACTGTGGCCCAAGTAGTAGAGTGCTGGCCTCAAGAACAAAAGCTCAGGGACAGTGCCCAGGAAGGCCCAGAGTTCAAGCTGCAGGACAGGACAGAAGAGGGGAGGACATGGGAGAGCAGGGGAAGGGAAGGAAGAGGAGGACAGGTGAAAGAAAGAGAGAACACCTTCAGGAACTTTCTTTTTAAAGCAAGCAAAAGGAATTGCTATGTTAGGAATGGTAAGGTAAAAGGAATCATTATGAAGTTTCATGAAGTACATTCTCAGTGTTCGAAATAAAAAAGAAGTAACCTTAAAGTTTACTTAATATGACATTAAAGATATAAACAGAATGAAATACTCTCCTTTGACTTTCCATTATTGTACCTGTAATTATCTAGTTTAAAGGAGTTAGTTGTACTGCTTTTGTTGTTTGGTTTTGTTTTTGGTGCCAGTCTTGGGCCTTGAACTCAGGGCCTGAGCACTGTCCCTGGCTTCCTTTTTTGCTCAAGGCTAGCACTCTGCCACTTGAGCCACAGCACCACTTCCAGCTCTTTGTATATATGTGGTGCTGAGGAATCGAACCCAGGGCTTCATGTATACAAGGCGAGCACTTTACCAGTAGGCCATATTCCCAGCCCAGTTGTATTGCTTTTGGAACTTTTCCTCTGGCCTTATTAATATCAACAGTCATGTGTTGTTTGGGACTGAGCTGTCTGGAAAAAGACCCTGAGTTGGACTGTGTGGTGTCAGAAAGTCCAAAAGGGTGAGGTCTAGGGAGATGAACTTCTATGGTGCCCTCCTAAGGAAGTGAAGAAAGAGCACTATACAGAGGACCAGTGGATCTTCAACCAAGTCACAGCTTTAGGGGTGAAAGTACAAAGAACTTTTCTGAGATTTCCCAGACTGATTTTTTTTTGAAGCTTTTGAATATACTTTACTTCTTTAGGTACACATAGAGCTTTAAGTCAGCATTGATTATGAGTTGGTTTTGAAACAATTCAGTATTACACCAAGTGGCATAATTACTGATCTCTATCTCCATTTGATTCCAATTGGTGGTGTTGTATAAGCCCACGCAACAAGACTGAAAGTGACTCTATGAGCTAATACAGCGTTACCATATTTGTCATAAATATATGGTACTCTTTTTTGGTGGATCTGTCTTGCTGTTGTTTGCTGAATGCTTCAAACTTGAATATTATTTAGACCATTTTGGATGGAGGGAAAAATTGTGGCCCTGAAGACAGAAGAGTAGTGATGGTGGGGTAACCAATTCAACATGAATTAGCATCAGGTTCCCTTTCCAAGCTGATTTTGCATAACCCAGTCATTGGCCAGCCCAGAGAGGGAGATGGTATATTGAGAATACTCTCAGTGAAGGACAAATGCCAAGCCTAAGTCAGTTGATAACCCCTGAATTTAAGGGATGGCTTTAGAGAAAGAATCTTGCTTGGGGACTCCATGATATCCTTTATTTCCACTTATACAATCTGTAATTCTTTTGGTCTAAAAGAATATAAAACCATTTATGCATTACCTTTAGTCATTTGCATTTCTGTTTAACATGAAGAGCATGCAATTTTATGATAAAAAATTATTTCCACTGTGGTTGTACCTATACTATCTCTGTAATCTTATCTGAGTATATTGGAAACCGTGTATACTGGTATTGGAAGTAGGAAATTGAAAGGGAATACCAAATTTGAGAGACACAGGGTAAAAAAAGACAAACAACTACAAAAGCAATACTTGCAAAACTGTTTGGTGTAAGTGAACTGAACACCTCCGGGGGGTGGGTGGAAGGGAAAGGGGGAGGAGGGAGGGGGGTGTGAGGGACAAGGTAACAAACAGTACAAGAAATGTATCCAATGCCTAATGTATGAAACTGTAACCTGGTTCTCTGTACACCAGTTTGATAATAAAAATTTGAAAAAAAATATTTCCACAAGCACAGAATGTTTCTGTGTTCATCCAAGTTTTATGATTTTAATTAAATGTTATAATTTTCTTCTATGTCTAAGTTGTTAAATCTGTTCTTACATATTTTATATATTTTTGTTAACAATTTGACGTCCTTATTTTTATTTCTACCTGGTCATGACTGACACTTGTAAACTTATCCAACAGGTATTTACTGAACACACACTTTTTCATCTGATACAGTTTACATGCTAACAATGAAAAAGATAAATTTCTTCCACTTATGCTGGTAATATTCTGATAGTGAAGACAAAAAATAAATACATGAGCTGGGTGCTAGTGGCTCACGTATGTAATCCTGGCTACTCAGGAGGCTGAGAACTGAGGATCATGGTTCAAAGGCAGCTCAGGGATGAAAGTCTGTGAGACTCTTATCTCCAATTAACCTCCAGAAAACTGGAATTGTGGAATTGGAACTATGGCTCAAGGTGGTAGAGTGCTAGCCTTGAGCACAAGAGCTCAGGCACAGTTCCCAGACCCTGAGCTCAAGTGCTATGACCACTACTACCACCAAAAATACACATATACACATCAATCAAAAGTCTGTGCTAGGGGCTGGGGATCTGGCTCAGTGGAAGAGTGCCCGCCTGGCGAGCGCGAGGCCCCGGGTGCAGTCCCCGGTTCCGGAAAAAAAAGAAAAAAAAAATCACAAAAGTCTGTGCTATCAAGAATTTTCTATTAAGAATAAGAATGACTCTTATTTAACATGTATGTTTGTTGGATCTGTATCCATTTTCCGGTTTCAACATTACTGCTACCTGACATTTGGAAGGTGCTTCAGACCCTAGATAAGAGAAAGAGCATCAGTACAGGGAATCAGAAAAGGAATAAACAGAAAGGTGGAGGACATTTTTATTAGCATAAAATCACATGAGGAGGGGGAAGAAAATTTCAAGTGAATTAAGTTCGTTTTAGGTTCTAATTCATATAAGAAATTAGCCCCATTTTATCTGGGATTTGTTTGAAGTGAGATGTCCTGGTTTCTGATGTCTTCTAGACAGTACCCAAAGACACAGGGGCTCCTAATACCAACTTCATTTTGCCAGTCTTTGAGTCTGCAGTCAGTAAGATTCAGTATGTGCTCTGAAAGACCAATGAAGAGGTGAGCATGGTTGGGAATAGGTTTTGACTAAGGAGAATCCATCAAGTACTGCCATGTTCCTTCTGAAAGCTTACACTGATCCTCTTGAGTCAAAACTTCACATCAGTAGATCCAGAATCTGGGAGGGCAGATACAGTCTGTCAACTGCCCTCTTGATATTATACTTTCAAGCTTAAGATGGGAGTCTGAGCATTCAGGTCTTTCTAATAAATGACAATCTTGACAGGCTCAGTTGTCATGTTCAGACACTCTTGGGAACCATAAAGCAGAATTTACTAGCATTACTGAAGTTTATAATTCCTTTCACAATTATCTAATATTCAAATTGACATTGTCTTTGTCTCATCATTTCAGACAGTTATTTACTTAGAGAAATCAGTTTTTAGGAGAAAAAGGAATAACTTAAATCTTCTGGTGATCAACTCACTTTATAGTGTTTGGTTAATGAATCATAACACTTTTAAGTTCAGAACTTATTGGGAAAGATTAATGAGAACTGATATAATGTCATCTTCAACCTGAGAATTTTATCTGAACTCTTACCAGTTCTTCTAAGTTATTGCATAGTATCTCAGATGATGCAGATTTACACAACTACTTGCTCAATGTTAAGTTATTTAGCCGTGCTCAGGCCCTGAGTCCAAGGCCCAGGACTGGCAAAAAAAAAAGAAAGTACCAAAAGTTATTTAGCCATCTATATTATTTGTATTTTCTATTTATTTGGGAGCATTTCCTCCCAATTCCCATTTTAGTGTTTGAAATATTTTCTTGGCAACCAGGAACTAAAAATAACAATCACTTTAAGAAATTTATTTAAGCTTCTCATTCCAGAAAAAAGAGTCTGTTTGTACTTGAAATCAAGAAATGTTTGCATTTCCTCCTGTTAATCTATTGAAACATATCCATCTGACAGATGTTTCTAGGCAAAAAGAATCCATTTCTATCACTAGCCACTTTAGAACAAGCTTCACAAAGGCAGCTTTCATTCAACCAAAGATTGCCCTTTTTCTTTGGCAATCACATCTAGGCAAAGTTTCAAGACTAAATTAGATCACAAACTAATCTTTAATCTGTAGTCATCTATAACCTTCCTTTATAAAAAGGATCTGAAGTAGTCAAAACGTAATATCAGTAGAAGAAAACAATGAGGCTGAATCTCACTTATATTTTGATCTCAGTCTGTCTCAGTTATCATTCTCCTCCATATCACCATTCTCTTTGAAGAGCTGGCTGATGAGATTCTCAACATCATAAAACATGCAAACACTTTGCATTTCATGGCAAAATTCCTGGTATTTGACAGTAGATCGTTGGGATGACATTTGGGACAACAAATGTTCAGATATAGAAGAGATACTCCAGATAAAAACCAAGGCAGCATTGGGAAGCAGCACTGGAAAGCATGATTTGAGAGGAAAATAGACAGTGGCCATTAATATGAATGTGAACTACCCTTGGAAGCACCTAAGAACCCCATATTTCAGTATAGAATAATTCAGAATTATTAAAGCAGATTTCAGAATATTTTTCTCTCTATTCATGATTGGTAACAAATTCCATTCTAAAAGTTATTTCTTTCTTCTAGGTGATGAATAAATTTAATCTTGAATGAGCATAGGATGTTTGACAGCTTTAAAGTTGTGGCTGAACAGTTCCTCTTCTGCACATAGTCTCTTCCTTGATTTAGCTCTCATAATGCATTCCCTAATCATCTCATTGGAAATAATCCTGCTTCTATCTGCTTAGAACAAGATTTTAAACAAAATCACCTGGACTTGGTAATATTTCTGTATAACCTAGGTATTTAAATTTAAGTTACGTATGTTTTTTCCCCTAGTCTACAGAGTGCCAAACAACTTAGAGTAAATGTTGTTTCAAATTTATTTTGGGGGGAAAAAGCCAGGAGATTAGCAATTCAGTTTCTAGATAAACAAAAATACTCCAATGGTAGTTGATTAAAAAGTATTCTTTGTTGTAGGATCTGCAGTATCTTCAACAGCAATAACTAGTATTCAACAGAGTTATTTTTGTGGTGCGCTTAGTCCACCATCAATCTTCCATACGGCTTGCCATTTAAGTTACTGTCCTGAAAGAAACATCTTTTTCTTCTATTTTCTCAGTTGAAATTCTCTTGATTAGGGTTGCCAAGGTCCCTGGCCTTACTGTCAACTACTATTCCACTGCATAAACCCCATAAAGATATAAATTTGAACAGAGTCTTCCTAGGCTTCTTTCTACTCTAAGTCATCCTGCATGCTGTTCCTGTGATGTAAAACATCTTTGTCTTTCGTGTTCTACAGAACTCACCCAACTCATTGAAAGTGTTTCCATGATGTCTCAATTTTCTCACTGACAGTAGTTTTCAGGTATCTTCTTAGCCTACTATATTTCTTTCTTGCCAATTCTGTCAGTACTGTATAACATAATACTATATACCTGACTGTTTCCTCCCATAGGATTAAGAGTTTCTACAGAGGGTACATAATCCAGTGCTCAGCAGAGTGCACCACAGAACAGGTTTCTGACATATTCCATTGAATAAATAAATGTTACCTTTTGTAAAAATCAAAACAGAGCAGATATTCCAAAGCAAAGGATCAGGAAAAAAGTCACTCACCAATTTTCAGAAAAAAACAAATAAAGACATGTGAGGTGTCTATAAACAGAAAATTACAGTAATTAATCTAATGGGTTTTAAATGTTTGAGAAATGCTACAGTTTGGAACATAACGTGGAGGGTTCCATGGAAATCTGAAGGCTGTCAGTCATCCGTTTAAAGCCAATGCCTCTTAACAAGGGCTTTTAAGGTTCTGTGGGAGAGAGCAACTCCTGGGCGTGAGCAATATCACAACCTTCTCCACGTCAAGAAATGTTTACTGAATTTTAAAAAACTGCTGAAAAACACGAAACTCCTCACAAATTCTTAAGTCAAATGCCATTACCACATCAATGTCAGTTCCATCTTAATTTCCTCTCCAAAAATGCTTTTATATTTTTGTTTTTGAGACACAGTCTCACTTTGTAGTAGGGGCTGATCTCCAACTTAGGATGTAACCCCGCCTTACCTCAAACTTTCAGTCTGCCTGCTGGGATTACAAATGTGTACCACAATGCCTCCTACATTTTACTTTTATTGTTGCTTAAATGTAAACATTTTCCCAATATCCAAACTAGTGACTGGCTTAAGACACAGAGAAAGATTTGCCCATTTTTCTTTTGTTCATTCTGAATCAATTCATAAAAAAGGCCTACCCTACAAGAGATATTCACCACTCAAGAAGATCTAAGAGTTTGGATGAAAACAAGATCTACATCTAATGTTTGCCATTGCCAAGAAAAATTGAAAAATGAATGAAAAGAAGATTTCTTGCTACATGTGAAGAGACTTTTAATGAAAGCTAAAGTTTTCATCTGACTGCAATTCCAAGCAGAGGTCTTAAGATAAGGATTTTGAATGTATCATGACCTCTATAGTAAATTCTACTTGGTCTCTTCTGTTTCTTGCTTTAAAAAAATCTTTCCTGCTTCCCAGGTATTAAATGGTTTGAGCTCCTTGGATTTTTGTATGCATTCCCATGTTAATGCCATACCTGACTTAAGAAGCATGGACAGAACGAGTACAGAGCTGGTCAAGAACAAAATCCTGATTGTTGAGGATTAGAATTTGCTAACTAAGGCAGTATTCTGGTGTTTGCTACATATGCACACATGTATGTATGTATGTATGTGTGTATGTATTTATACATATATGTATATCAATTCATTTAAACAGATATATATGGGTATATACATATGTTAAAAGTTCATTAGGAGTGAACTTACAAACTGACTAAAGAAGCCCAATGGAATAACTCCTCTGAACAACTAATAATCTGTTTAACAAAATGGATTCCAGGAGTCGAAACATGTTTGGGGTGGAAATGAGAAGAAGGGAGAACACAAATGGAGGAAGCATGAGGAAACACATTCATTACATTCAAGGAACTTAATGTAAAAATTTAACTATGTAACTTGAGGGTAGGGAGGTGAGGGAGAAAACGTGCGAGAATGATGAAAAGGGTGACACTGATCAAGATGTATTATACTCATAACCTGGACTTATGGAATTGAAACCTCTTTGTACAACTATTTAATTTTTTTAAAGGTACATTTAAGGGACTATTATTTATAGCTTGAGATATGTACAGCTATTTAAAATCATATTTTATATAATACAGATTAGATTTCTCACTCCAAAATATGGCTCTTGTCATTGCCAACTAATCTGTCAAGCATCTCCTTCAAAGTCTGACATTTAGAAACACCTCCTGGTATTTTTACAGAGAGCTGAGTAAACTTAGCATGGACTCCCATTCTCACCAGTCCCTAAAGATTCCACTTCAGATTCATGGATTTAATTCCACAAAAACAGTGTCATTTCATGAAGTTTGATGCTAACTGTCCAGGTCATTAAGTGTTAAAACTACCTCAATCTGGAAGAATATCTGACCTAGTGAAGACTAACAATAAAGGCTTCTTCGCTGAGACACCAAACAGGAGGAACAAAGGGCAGCCCTCAATGTTTCACAAAGCAGACGCAAAGCCAACTTTGTTTTGAACAAACTTTTCTGTGGCAAGAGAATATCACATGGGGCTAGGAGACAACCTTTCACAGGCCTTTGCCTGAGGTTAATGTCATAAAAACAAGCCCTGTCACTAGAAAATCTAGAACCTGATTCAAACTTGACTGCTTTATTCTTATTATACCATATGCACATCTCTTGCACAATTCCCCTCAATTAGTTCCAAGCATATCCCTGACAGTACTTATTTTTCTGAACATCTGCTGAAGATGGCTTGTTTTGCCCAATTGATGAATAAAGTATATAAGAATTGTTTATTTACAGATAGTTCAGATAAAAATTGAAAGTATTATTTAGGTTGTCAAACTGTTAATAATAAAATTGAAAAACAAAAGGCTACTTCTAGCAAAAGCAGCTGTTAGGAGCACATCTTTTTGGTACATCTCTTTTATTTGTAAGGAGCAGTAGCTTTGTAAACATACGGTCTTACTTATTTAAAAAACAGTCCACCATAGCCAATGTACAGAATCAGCCTGATACCCCTCAATAGACAAACAGTTCAAGAAAATGTGGTGTATATATACACAATGGAATTTTACTCATCTGTTAGAAAGAATGATACTGTACCATTCCTAAGGAGAAGGAAATTCTTGGAAAAAAATTAAGTTACGTGAAGTAAGCCAGACCCACAGAAACAATGGTTGCATGGTTTCCCTCATTTTTGTAGTAGCTAGGAATACACCTACAAATCTACAAGTAAACATACTGGTGGTATACAAGTGGTTTCAAACGAATTAACTTAACTATAGTATAATAGACTCTGCCTGTAGAAAGCTCAAATAGTATCATCTTTTCGAAAGACTAGGTCAAAGCCCAACAAAATCAACACCAGGAAATGTACATCCAGGAGGGGGGCCAAAAGGAGAGGGGAAGAGGAACAAAGGCGGAAAGGGAAAGATAATGCAGTCAAGAATTCATTGTATATACCACAAAACTAAAAAAAGTAAAGGAAAAGTTGGGTTGAGGGAGGTGGGAATTTTGAAGAAGTAACACTGATACGATGCACTGTATTCATAAACTGCTTTGTTATACAGCACCTCCTCTGTACAACTACTTAAAAGATAATTTTAAAAAATGAAATATTTTAGTAGCTTTCAATTTACATTATACAAAATGTGTGTAGAATGTGACAGTGTTTTCTATAATCAAGAATTCATTTCAGGTTTGTAATTAATTGTAACATCTAGAGGACTGCAATTTTGGAAAACTCTGGATTGCCTATTATTCACACAACACGTGACACTGTGAAATGGGGAGATAATAAGCTATTGTTCTCGTTTAATAACAGTTTAAAAGAAAAATGTAAAATTTCTTTAAGTTACATGTATATAACCATTCAAAGAAATTTCCTTCAACTTTTAGGTCAATACCTCACAAATGTGCCTTTTTTGTTTTAATAGCTCAGGCTACTTGTCCAAGGTTTTTCATGTCTTGATAAAAGTAGAATGAAAAAAATAATTCAGTGGCTCCATGAAAGGATATCTATAAACCCAGGTACCATTTTGAGGTCAGCCACCAAGCCTCATTTGTTTGAACTATGGCTTTACCAAATCCAGTCAAACATTAAAAGGAAGTGCTTGATTAGTTATGGTGCACCAACTAAGAAAAATTATTACCTTACGCTGTTTTATCATGTTATGGCAAAATCCTGACCCAAAGAATGAATGCTGCCATTAAGAAGATTGATGGAAAGACAAGAGGGAGTGCAGAGTCCATACTGGATATGGACACACATATATCACACATATATGCCATATAAACTTGACTCCAAAGTGGAGCTATACTGAAGGAAGGAAGGAAGGGTTAATAAAGGGGATATGGCTATGATTGTGCTTTCCATCACATTTAGTAAAGTTCAGGTCAAATAAATCATAGTAGGTAGTTTTACATTCAGAAGATATAACATCTTTACCACTTTATTTACCTATAGAGACTTCTAAGATGTTGATCTGTTCGTAGGATATACCTGAAGAGATTTAAATTATTCTCTCATTGCCCAAATTGAAATTTGAATGCTACTGCTCTCAAATTACTGTAGGAAAATTTGAAAACAGGGAAATGTGAAAAATATCAAATAACACTACTCACAACTGCTTCCCTCATTTTAATTTTTCTTTAATTTTGCATAAGATGCTTTTTTTATTTTGTTGTTCTCTAAAAGGTATTTCTATTAAGCTTTGTTCAAAACATTTGAAATGCATGAATCTCTCTCATATAAAAGTATCTTGAAGTTTCTAGCATATGTGCATTACATTATAATTATAAAAAGCAGAAGTTTGCTTTAAAGTAATAGGTCAGGCTCTGGTGGCTTACGCCTGTATTCCTAGCTACTAAGGGGGCTGAGACCTGAGGTTTGTGGTTCAAAGTCAGCCTGGACAAGAAAGTTCATGAGATTCTTAACTCTAAGCACCAAAAAAAGCTGTAAGTGAGGCTGTGGCTCAAGTGGTAGAATGCTAGCCTTGAGCATAAAAGCTCAGGGAATGCACTCAGGCCCTGAATTCAAACCCCAACCAAGCCCAGAAAAAAAATATTAAGCAGACAAAATGTAACTACTAAACATTCACATAATACACTTATTATCAGGAGATGACAATAAATGTTACATTTCTTTTTTGTTAAGGAAATAACTTTTGGTGTGAGTCAATTTGACAGGCTTATAACCAAAATAAGCTTGTACTAGTCTGATTAAAAAAAAAAACAAAACACCTGTCACCTATGTTTATATCTTCCTCAAAGAGAATTAGAAAAGCAAATTGTTTCACAAATAGAAATGTAATGGCCAAGTATACATGTGATTCAGAAGATTAATGCTATTTGGAATTCAAATCATAAGTAGATATGAGTGTAGATCTGATAGTCAAGAATAATGTAACTATGACAATGGAAAAATGTCTCGGGGGTTGAGTCAGGATCCAAAACACAGCCTCCTACCTTTGTGTAAATAAAGTTTTATTGGAATGAAATAATGCTCAGCACCCATTTCTTCATGTACTGTCTATGGCTGCTTTGTCATTACAACTGCATAGTTAAGCTTCTGCAAAAGGGGCAATGTGGCTCATCAAGATGAAAGTATATATTTCCTATCCCTTTACAGAAAGAACTTGTCAACCTCTGTCTTTAGGTTGGTTATCTCTAAAGTGGAAGATTTTGAGGAACAATCCAGTATATTGTGAATATCCAATAAACAAAATATCATGTTAAAATAGATACACAATTGTTCACATCTTTCACTAAACTGTAACTTTGTAGGACCACAGATGAGTTATCATATCATAGCAATAGCAATACAGAACTAGGGGAAAAAACTCATAATCATTTCATCTCTTTCACAAAATTAGAATTTTTGAGTTGTTCATAAATGTAGAGGATTCCATTTAGTATGAACCTATGAGTGGCCTTCTCAAGCATTTTCTTCCAATGGCAAGTATTTGATGTCAATGATAATATAACAAATCAAGCACCTAACAGAGCAATGGAGGAAAGCCATGGCATAGATAACATTATGACATTAATGGCCTTGGCATTCTTATATAACACCTTTCTTTCTCTGTTGTCAGAATTATTTCTTTCAGGAAAAGGAAGCCCAGAGGCACATTTTTTTTTTTTTGTAAAATGGCCACTGAGCTTCCATGCCAGCCTTTCAAAAGAACACTGAAAGATTCAGAGAAAGTCCTTTTTTATAAAGTGGCTTGGGGGCTGGGAATATGGCCTAGTGGCAAGAGTGCTTGCCTCCTATACATGAAGCCCTGGGTTGGATTCTCCCACCACATTCGGCCAGAAGTGGCGCTGCGGCTCAAGTGGCAGAGTGCTAGCCTTGAGCAAAAAGAAGCCAAGGACAGTGCTCAGGCTCTGAGTCCAAGGCCCAGGACTGGCAAAAAAAAAAAAAAAAGTGGCTTGACATATTATGAACATTTCTATATTTTTTAGCCAGAAACTTAAGAGAATAGACAGGAAGACAAATATCAAGCCAGACGGAACAAGTGATAGGCAGCAAATACAAACCCATTCCTACTTAAACAACAAGAAAAAAATATTAACCAGTCTAGGTCATGACAGTTAGTTGTCATATTAGAGAAAGGAGAAATTCATGCTCATAAGAATCTCATGGTTTTAGGGTAAAGATAGACATCTATATGAACAACCATTTCATAATTCAATAAATAATCTCTCTTACACTGGAATTAATGGATATACAAGGCATGAAAGCAGAAGAAACAAATCATCTTAACCACTATATATAGCTAAAACTGCTGGCTTCAGGACACCATGTCTACATGGCAGGATAAAGGAATTATTAGTCATCTGGAGACACTATGAGAGCACTTCAGAAATACATCCAGCATAATTCAATGAAAAAAACTTTAGACCAGAGATTTCAATTTTAATTAGTGAAACAATAATAGTAGAACCAGTGCAGTCAAATTAGAGTCTTTCATTTCTGTTTGTCAATCTGAGCTTTTTGCATTGAATCATATTCCCTTCATTAACTTATACCAGATAATATTTTTGTCCCCTTCTTGATGGCCGCAGCTGAATCAGCAAGTCAAGGAGCTGAGCCCTGAGCCATCTCCCTGTCAGGAGTAGTGAGGCGCCACAGTGGTTAGGGCTACACTCTTGAACTCAAACATCTATCTACTATCCCATATAAAGTCACTTCTATAGTCTTCACCCACACAAAGAAGTGGACCATAGAACATAAAAACAATTTTCCAATATCCCTAGTTTCATAAAAAAAAATGTTCTCCTTTTGGGTTTATATTAACCATCCCAGCCTCAGTTTTTTTCATAAATAACTCTGTTGGATGAGGCGGCCTATAAAGTCTCTCTCTTAGCTCTATGAATATATGATTTATTCAGTATTTGCAAATATATCTGTTTGCATTTAACTGACCTAAACTGGCTGCTTTGCTGGTCATGTTGTCTGTTTCAGGGGGTGGTGGTCTTACTCATATAAATGGTTATATTGCTTTTATTTATTCATTTAATTTACATTAATTTTATGCACAATAGTAAACGAGGATAATAGCTGTTACCGTTGGTCAAGAAAAATCAATGATCTAAAACAACTTAGAAATTCTTGCACTTCCATTTCTTGAAATGGAATTATTTTCCTACTTTTCATATTTTACTAAAGAATAGGTTAAGTTAAAGATTATGTTAAGTTAAAGAGTATGTTGAGTTATTAAAGAAATGGAATTATCTGAAATTTGATGTCTCTTAAGAGAAATATAACTTGACAGCCTGCTAATGATCATTAATTAATTAATATTGATTTCCTTTGATAGCAATATTGGAGGTAACTGTTATTCACAGAATATATGGTTAACCAATGGAGTTTAAAAAGCATCTGAAATTTCATTTTAGAGAAATAGACCCCGATGTCTATCCTCTGTGCTTTATTCTTCAGTAAATCACTAGCAGAAATAGTATAGAAAATTTAGTAAGGAATTTTAAATGTGTAGAGCTCTGTGTATCAATTGGTGTGCATGAAAACAACACTGCACATGGGTAAAGTGAAGCCAAGGCTCACGCTAGCCTCTAAGTTACTATTTCATTTGTTGAACCCAAATGAACCTGTACTTTGAAGCATTAATGCATGAGGAATGCTGCAAATTTAATTTTTTCTTCATTGACACATAAGGCATTTATAAACTGAATAACTTGCATTAACTAAGTGGAAATGAATTAGTGAAAAAATTAGAAAATCCCAAGCCACTCAAATGCACAGCATATGTTCATTTGCACAATCTCTTAACAAAATAGATATTTCAAATGTACCTTTTGTCTTTGACTGGGAAAAAGAGAAAGACAAGGAAATTAATATTTATGTAATATAGATGTCACCTTATATTTCATGCCTGGATCATTTGAAAATGTAGATTAATTTGCAAACAATTTAAAAAGCTGAACTGTTGAATTAGGTCCTCTAAGATTTAGGATTTGTCATCTTTTAAAGTTGACACCCAGCGAGAGCTTGTCAATTACAAAGAAGTGAAATGAAGTGAAAATAAGTCTCATCTTCATCTCCTTGTTATATGCTTGGTTGGTTAAGAGAGAGACCCCATTTACAAGCAGAAAATAATTATTCAGAAAGTTATACTTCACTCTAAAATCAAATTTCAGCAAGAGAAAAGTGATGTTGTGTGGTGTTATTTTATTCAGTGGGTGGGAGGTTGGAGGGAAAGTGAGAAACATTCTTTAGCCCCATAGAGCCTGTCCATAGTTGTAATGTGCCTCATGTCTTTTCCCTTCTTATGTTATTGATGAATAAAGATGATTTCAAGTTATAATTGTAAAACAAGTAATTCTTCTCAGTTCACATTATATCACTGTTAAAGGAAGGCAGAAAGTGGGGGGTAATTTTGTCATATGCACATGTCATCAACATGGGAACTGAAATACCCATTGACGTTCCATTCCCTCCATGACCTTCAATTTGTAATTATTTTTAGTCCACTTATAAATACAAGAGGCACAAAATAGTATGTCCTGGAAGAGTCAAACAAAAATAAATTCTTTGTTATAGTCAAATAGATGCATTTAGAAAGGAGTATTTCTGAGTAATTGTGTCATAGTCTAAGTCTTGGCACTAATCTAAGGATCTGAAAAGTTCCTTACCCTGGGCAATGAACAGTATTTAGTAACTACAGTGCCCCTCAAAAGTGTAATCTACCTTGTACTCAGATTTTCAATATCTATCTGCCTCTGAAAACTATTGGTAGGGATGAATAGAACCAAAGCATTGCTTGAAGCCATTATGTTTTACTAGTATTTTCTTCTTCTCTGGCTCCTTTGAAGATCACTTAATACCACATGCTCTTAACCTCCCTGAGGAGAGAAGAAGAAAGAGCTACAGAGCGCCAGAGATGTGTGGGAAAATGGAAATCTTTCTGAACAAAGAACTGACACATTCTTCCTTCTCCACTGTCTCAACTAACTGCCCCAGGCCAATGCTATCTCAGTCATAGTTTGCAAGCAAAGGCCTAACATGAATTATTTGATAAATGCCTGTTCTTTTTAAAAAAAGAAATGGTAGGTAGTGTTGGAAATATCTTCATAGACTTGGTTTGGCAGAACCAGCATTGTATCCACATGCACGCTGAAGTTCCCTCTATGAAACTGTCACTCATAAATATGACTACAGTGATTATTCATCACCCAGTTGCAAAGTTTATGACCTTTGTTGACAGTCTTCACTCAGACTGTCAACTTCTTATGTACTGATGCTTATTTTTAAAAACAATGCCAAGGGGGCTGGGGATATGGCCTAGTGGCAAGAGCGCTTGCCTCATATACATGAAGCCCTCGGTTCGACTCCCCAGCACCACATGTACAGAAAATGGCCAGAAGTGGTGCTGCAGCTCAAGTGGCAGAGTGCTAGCCTTGAGCAAAAAGAAGCCAGGGACAGTGCTCAGGCCCTGAGTCCAAGGCCCAGGACAGGCAAAAAAAAAAAAAAAAAAAAGCAATGCCAAGTAACAGAAGAGTATAGAAAATTCAATAGCCTAAAGGAAGAACTAGGACTGATTTTATATACATACATAATTTTCCTACGTGTATTGGGGGAAAAACCTGAAAGTGGGAGAAAAATGAGGGAGGGTGTAACAAATTTGACAAGAAATTTACTCACTACCTTACTTATGTAGCTGTAACTCCTCTGTACATTACTTTGGCAATAAATTTTTTTTTAAAAAACCTTTCATATAGTGTTGTATGCTCAGCTTTTACTGAATACTGTCATAAAAACTTCTCTGCATCACACTCCTCTATAATGACTAATGGCTAATATTCCATCAAGTGGAGATATCAAGATTTATTTTTTTATGATTATGATTATTGTCTGTTGTAGGACTTGAACTCTGGGACTGTGCACTGTCCCTGAGCTCTTCAGCTCAAGGCTAGCATTCTACCACCTGAGCCACAGCACCAATTCTGATTTTCTGGTGGACTTTCCTGACTGGGCTATCTTTGAACCACGATCCTCATATCTCAGCCTTCTGAATAGCTAGGATTACAGGCATGAGCCACCAGCGCGTAACTAGATTTATTTAAGTATACATTATTGCATGCCAATGAATCATTTATAACACTATTACCATATCTTATTACTATATTTACATGATTATATATTTAAAATATTTACACTTTAAGTCCAGCTCTCAGGAGGTTAATTAGTAGCTCAAAAAGTGTTAACATTCGTAATGTACTTGAAGGAATTCAAGTTTCAGAATTAAAAAGCTGGATGCAAAATTTACCTCACCCATTTATATGGCCTCAAGAAAATACTTTACTTTTTTGTAGACTTATTTTCTAGTTGTAAAATCACATAATACCTCCTACTATATGCTGACTTTTAAGGATTTAAAAATAACATTAAAAATTGGTATAGGCTTAATGAAAGTAGTAATTAGTTCTTTAACAAAATATTTTTATAAGGGGCTGGGGATATGGCCTAGTGGCAAGAGTGCTTGCCTCCCACAAAATATTTTTATACTTAGAATGCCTAGTCATATATGAGAATACCAACATTTTCAGTCTTGTTATATTTAGTTATAAAGTGGCTGAGATAAAAATGTTATCAGATGCCAGGCGCCGGTGGCTCATGGTTGTAATCCTAGCTACTCAAGAGGCTGAAATCTGAGGATCACAGTTAAAGCCAGTCTGGTTAGAAAAGTCTGTGAGACTCTTATCTCCAATTAACCACCAGAAAACTGGAAGTGGTGCTATGGCTCAAGTGGTAGAGTACTAGCATTGAGCTGAAGAGCTCAGGGACAGTGCCCAGTCCCAGAGTTCAAGCCCCACAACCAACTAAAAAAAAATTATATTGTTTTAATGTACATACTGTTGATTGATAGAGTACAGAGAAAACTGTGTACTCTATGTAAAAATATTATTTTGATACTCTGCTTATTTTGGTCTCAAATTTCTTATGTTATTTAATATTCACAACTTATTGTTATATTTATTATTGAGCCAGGGTTCTACTATATATCTTAAACTGGCCTTCAACTCACTTTCATCCTGAGTGCTAGGATTACAGGTATGTGTTACCATGCCCAGTTTTTTTCAACTTTCTATGGTGCTATGTGATTATTCTATACATATTCTTATTTTAATGTAGGTATTGTGTGTGTATATATTATATATGCACATGGATTTGGGGTCTGGTGTAACTCATTTGCTTTTTATTTTCCATCTATTAAAACAACTTGCACAATAACCTGTATTAATAGGTTGATAAGATGGTGTGTTTTAACTAAGTAGCAGGTGATGTTTTTCTGTTCATAGAAGATAACTTGAAATTGTCTAGGTGTATCCAATGATTTTTACCAGATTGCAGAAATTCTCTAAGTTGCCATGGCAATTTCTGGTCCATTATTCATGCTCCTGATGAATTCTAGATTGTGCTGGTTTTATTGCCTGCACATTCCTTCTACGTCAGGTCCACCATATAGCTAAAGCCCCTTCCTTTTCCATTCAGGACCTTTATGTTTGGAAGAGACTTAAATGCATTTAAAACTTTATATCTTGTAATAATTAGCACTGAATATTAGAAATCATTGATAGAAGATAGCACACCACACTCTATTGTTTGTGAGCATGGGAGAAACATCTGTCCTTAAAGACAGTTCCATTCTCAGTTCCCACATTTTATTATTCAGAAACAAATGGTTCAGACTTATGTTTAGATAGAAATGGTTCAGACACAGATATACAGAAAATACCTACTATAATTCATTAACTATATAATTCAATCTGTTGTTGATTGTTCCACTCAAAGGTACATTTGTATACCACTCAGAAAGAAATAGAAAATGCCATTACTGAAGCTATGAAAATGTATTAATTGTGTGACATACTCTAATTTCAGATGAACTAAAATGTAAAATTTGATGACTTTTAGAACTAGTGACCTATGAAGGCACATTATTTCACCCTTGCCTTTTCACATTAGACTATTGACAGATCTTTTTTTAATTTTAATCTCTAATCTTTTTAATCTTTAATTTAATTTCACTGCTCTACCAATTCTTTGCATGAGGAAGCTAACAGTATAAGAATTTACCTCATGTTTATTATAAAACAAGAAAACAACTTTCTGTTCCCCTGATGCTTTCTGACATTTTTTATTTATTTATTTATTTATTTATTTTTTGCCAGTCCTGGGGCTGGGACTCAGGGCCTGAGCACTACTCCTGGCTTCTTTTTGCTCAATGCTGGCGCTCTACCTCTTGAGCCATAGCACCACTTCCAGCTTTTTCTGTTTATGTGGTGCTGAAGAATTGAACCCAGGGCTTCATGTGCATGCTAGGCAAGCACTCTACCACTAAGCCACATTCCAGCCTTATTTTATTCTTTAGTTATAAAACTTATAACCATATTACATATAACTATATAGTTATTATATATAACTATAGTTACAGTTATATTTTTTATAATTAGAACAAACCTTTGACTTAGAGTTTGAAAAGTAAACTGAAATTTTTTAACAATTCTAAAATTTATCAACATTTTAGCCATTACTTTCTTCTCTATGTTGCACTATAGGTTTAGTGAATGTTAACTTTAGATGTAGATTAAAAGTTAACATAACATTCACAAACAGCAGTGTCTTGTGCAAAGTTAAATATGTAATTTCCAATTTATCAATCCATACAATTGTTCATACTTTCTGAATTTCTGTGCATCCCTGTAAGAAAAGACAACCCACAAAATGAGAGAAAATCCTAGCCACCTATATATCTAAAAAAGGATTAATAATAATAATATATAGGAATTTTTAAAAATCCCAAATACTCTACAATCCTATTAATAAACACAAAAATGAACTGAACAGACACTTTTTACAAAAGAAGTACAAACAGCCACTAAATACATGAAGAATGCCCAACATCCCTGGTCATAAGGAAATGCAAACCAAATGGTATTTAAAATTTCATTTCACACAAACAGTAACCCTTGTGCACTGTTAATGGAAAAGTAAACTAGTACAACTACTAGGGAAGTCAGTAGAGAAGTTCCTTTAAAAAACTAAAAAGAGGGGTCTGGGAATATGGCCTGGTGGCAAGAGTGCTTACCTCATAAACATGAAACCCTGGGTTCGATTCCTCAGCACCACATATACAGAAAAAGCCAGAAGTGGCGCTGTGGCTCAAGTAGCAGAGTGCTAACTTGGAGCAAAAAAAAAGCCAGGGACAGTGCGCAGGCCCTGAGTCCAAGGCCCAGGACTAGCAAAAAAAAACCAAAAAAAAAAACAAAAAACAAAAAACAACTACAAAAACTAAAAAGAGGATTACTGTA
This sequence comes from Perognathus longimembris pacificus, assembly GCF_023159225.1. NCBI lineage: Eukaryota > Metazoa > Chordata > Mammalia > Rodentia > Heteromyidae > Perognathus > Perognathus longimembris. The sequence continues at coordinate 33,957,855 of NC_063183.1, read as the reverse complement.
CAATCCAGCATTACCACTCCTGGACATACATCCAAAGGAATGTAAATCAATTCATAATAGCCACAGTACAAAAGCAGCCCCTATGCCCAGCAACAGAATCAAGAAGATGTGGTAGATGCACACCATGGACTATCATTCACTCATAAAGAATAATAAAATGTTGTTTGTGGTAAAGCAGAACTGGAGATCATCATGTTAAGCAAATCCAGGTTCAGTAAGACAAAGGTTCTATGTTTTCTCTTATATGTGGGTACTAGACCTAAAAGGTAAGCATATACATAAACTTAAGGGTTAGTAACTGTGAGACTGCTTAAGGGATTTAGAGGAAAGAAGAAGGAAAAAGAATATCAGAGAGGGAACAAAACTGAACTACATTGCATCTGTGAATGAAGACAGCACAGCAAAACTCGTTAAAAGATATTAAGACTATACAGAGGGCAGGAAAAGTGAGAATAAGAAGGTAGTCACTCTGATCTAAGTACAGTTTATGCGTGTGTGAAACACCACTGTAGACTCCTTTGGACAATTAACATACATTTAAGAAAATAAAAAAGTCACATAAAGTAGGCCTGTTGAGACTGTTTGGGAAAGGAAAAAAAAGAGACAAAGGAGTGTGATGAAGAGAGTGAGTCTGATCAAGGTACACTGTGTACACATATGGGCATGTCAAACTGAAACCACCTTGTAAAACTAGTTGATGCTAATAAAAATAAAATTAGTGGGGGAAAATTCATGCCAAACAAACAAACAAAATAATATCCAGCTGGTTAATTATCATATTATTCAGCAATAAAGAATAATGAAATGTGAGGAAATGAGCTGAGCCCAGGAAAAGACCCATCCAACAGAGTCAGCAGGCCCAGTGCCTGGCGTTTGCACAGGCCAGAAATACTGTAGTGCCTGTGGTCACCAGCCAGATAGAAAACTCTTGTAATTTAAATGGCAGTGGATGAAATACACAGAAAAGTCTTGACTCAGTATGGGGGATAATTACCCAAACTAAATGCTATTCTTGTCCCACCTAACAAATCTTAAAAGCAAGCCTTAAAAGGATCAAACTGTTTCCAAGTAATTTAACTGTGTATTAGAACAAAGCTCATAAATATTTATAGGAATGAGAAAGTATCTAGCATGCAATAAGGTAAAATTTACAATGTCTGGCATCCAATCAAAGCCTACCAAATGTGCCAACAAACCAGTAATATCTTATAATAAGGAGAACTCATACAGATGTTAGAATTTTCAGACAAGGATATCAGAAGAGTTCCAATTACATTCCAGATGTTTCAAAATTAAGCAGACAAGAAAATCCTAAAATCTCAAAGTGTACTATGGACATAAAAAATGTAAGAGCTTAAATGACAAAGTTCTAACTCTAAAGCCATCAAAATTCAAATATTTACCACTTCAAAAGAACATCATGGCTTGGTACCAGGGGCCCAACCCTGTAATGCTAGCCATTCAGAAGGCTGAGATGTGAAGATCTCAGTTCAAACCCAACTGAGATGAGCACCAGTGGCTCACACCTATAATCCTAGTTACTCAGGAGGCTGAGATCTGAAGATCGAAGTTCAAAGCCAGCCTGGGCAGGAAAGTCTACGAGACTCTTAACTCCAATTAACCACCAGAAAATGAAAACTGGAAGTGGCGCTGTGGCTCAAGTGATAGAGTGCTAGCCTTGAGCTAAAGAGCTCAGGGACAGCCCCCAGGCCCAGAGTTCAAGCCCCAGGACTGACACAAAATAATAGAAAAACACATAATAAAAAAGTATACTAAGTGAAGTGAGCCAGACCCAAAGAAACATGAACTCTATGGTCTCCCTCATAGGGAATAATTAGCACAAGTTTAGGCTAGTCACAGCAGAGGATCACAAGAGCCCAATAGTTATACCCTTATGAACACAAAAGATGATGCTAAGTGAAATGAACTCCATGTTATGGAAACAACTGTTATATCACTGTTGTAATTACTTTCAACATGCGATGTGAAACCATAGCTTCTACTGTTGATGATCCTCTTGTATCCCCTTTCTGTGGCTGTACCTGCACTATCTCTGTATCTTATCTGAGTACATTGGAAACCGTGTATACAGGTATTAGAATTAGGAAACCGAAAGGAAATACCAAAATCGAGAGACACAGGGTAAAAAAGACAAACAATTACAAAAGCAATACTTGCAAAACTGTTTAGTGTAAATCTACTGAACAACTCATGGGGGGAAAGGGAAAGGGGGATGGGGGAGGGGGAATGAGGGAAGAGGTAACAAACAGTACAAGAAATGCATCCAATGCCGAACGTATGAAACTGTAACCGCTCTGTATATCAGCTTGGCAATAAAAAATAAATAAATAAAAGTGAAAAGATGTAAGCCATATATACTTGGAGACGTTATTTTAGTTCATGTACCCAATAAAGGTCTGTATTTAGAATATACAAAGAACTCTTACAACTCAAAATTCAGAAAAATATTAACCCCATCAAAAATGCACGAGACTGCAGTAGATGTTTCAGCAAAAAGACATACAAAATGTTGATGAGTGCTTGAAGAGTATTCAATGCAATTAAAGACAAATTAAAACCATAAGAGAAAACTTCATACCCACAAGGACAGCCATAAGAAAAACAGAAAGCAACAAGTATTTGTGAATACATAAAAGAATCTAGAGCTGTTTTTCTGGAAAGAGAGAAGGGTACAACTACTTCAAAAACTAATGTTTTTGTCATGTCAACCACAGAATTAACCAACAGCTAGTAATTCTATCCCTAAGTATCTAAGCAAAGGAAATAAACACATGAATACACAAAGATTTCTACTGAAAATGATTAAGTCTTATGTGTTTAATATAGGTAAAACTTACTGCTGGTAAGTTGTACTCCCCAAAAAGACCCTTTGTAAAAATTAAGTAAACACATGGAAGATGCAAAAAAGATCCAAGCAATCTGGACACAATTAGAACAAAAGAGATATCACAGATAAAAAGATCAATGAGCTAGAATACACACACACACACACACACACACACACACACACACACACACACACACACCCAATCCATGCATTTACCTTCCTTCATTCAGGGCCTTCTGGAATCTGTTGATTTTAACTAAATTTGTGAAGAGAACTATCAACGAATTTCAATGAAATACAATGAAACTTAAAGAGAGAGCTATAACCTTAGTGTGGTGTGTGTGTGTGTGTGTGTGTGTGTGTGTGTGTGTGTGTGTATTGTTAAAAGGCCCAGGAAGTTTCAAGTTAAAGTCTCTCAATCCCGTTTCTAATGAAAATTTAAATCCTAAAATTCAAAATATAAATGAGATACTCAATTTCTTTAGAGTTACAATCTTGCCAGAATAAAAAAAAAAGAACCATAGTTTTGGATTTGGGATGCCTGACTTTATTAGATACATATGGCAGCTATAACTTGGAAACACTAGTTCATACTTTTCCTTGGAAAAAATCAAGACAGGTCACTTGTTTCTTTTCCTAGTCAGAAGGCTTTATTCCCCACAAGCCTTATAATAACAAAATTTTTGTATACAACTAGGTTTAGAATACTTGTGTTAACATTCTAAAAGGAGAGAAAGAAAATGAACACCACTGGGCTTTTTATATAACTTTAGTTGGCTTTAACAGCTAACTGCAGTTTATTTTCATTTGGAGTATCACATATGCTATAAACATGAGAACTGTTTCTGAGGCCTGAAGGTGCTCTACTAGAAATATAACAGCATGTTCCCCTGCCACTCTGACTTGATGACACACCATTACCTCCTGTCTCAGATCCCACCTGGTCAACAGTCTGTACACTCAATCTAAGCTTACTCGTCTTAACACGGTGCCTTGTTGCTAACCCATGAACCATGCACACTGCTGATCCACATGCCCTGTTAGACATTTACCTGACATGACTACACTTTAAGATCTCCTAGACTTAGTCTACTCTCCTAGACTTCTTTGAAAACAAGCCAAAAAACAACATTAAAACTTAAAACCTCCACCTGCCATCTGTTTTCTTTCCTATTAGAGTGGGAGAAAACCTCTCAGTAGGAGAGCACCCACGTGTATATTCTATGTATACAAAATAATCCTCCATTTTACCTTGTCTGTAGAAGTAGACTTCAATGCTATCCAAGTGCTTCAAGCAATTCCAAAGTATAGCATTACAAATGCATAAGCTTCTATGAACACTGTGTCTATATTTTAGCACAATAAGTATGAATCATTTCTACTCCATGTTATAAATTTAATTTTCAAAAATACTATAAAACATAGTAACTATTATTATAAAGATGCTTTCAGGTGACATTTAATTACAGTGCAGTGTAATTTATTTTTCTAGCTAGAATACCTTTGGCTAATTGCATTTGTTTATGTGTATGTTTGTACCACCATAACAAATAACCTATCCTACACATTCTACCTTTTGTGTTCCAGTCTTGAGATATTTGATTTGTCCTCTAAATTTTGGGAATGTTTCTTAGTTGCAAGGAGATAATTCCTTGCCCTTACACTTCGTCTGTTCAAGAATGCTTTGATCTTTCTAGTAGTTTAATTGCATTTAATAGGATGCTTCCTTGTTGCAATTAGGCCTGAACTTAGGTGTTGACTGTTTTCTTTCATGTTTTCTGTTCAATCATTTGTTGCAAATTTTTTTATCTCACCAATGTGTCCTTTCACCTCAGCTATGATAACAGTAACATGTGAGGAGCCATGTTCTTCCATCTGATAAACACAGGCTCTCTGATCACCCCTGAAGTGTTTGGCAAGTTTGCTTTGATTCTTTCATTGTTCTTCCATGTAGAGATAGTTAAGGAATAGTTCAAGTTAAGATACTGCAATACTTCTTATTGGCCTTCTTTCCTTGATAGGGTAAATACAGTCTACCTTTCCTTCATCATTAAATGAAGCCTTCCTTTAAATTCTACTGAAATTATTGAGTTTGTTCTCCTAGGAAAAAATAAGTATTATTTTTACCATAAAAAGAAAAACTAACCTGTATGGCACCAGTGGCTCATGCCTATAATCCTTGCTACTCAGGAAGCTGAGAAACAGAAGGTCCAGATTTTACATCAGCCTAAGAAGAAACGTCTTCAAGAATTCATCTCCAAAATAAGTAGCTGCAGGCGTGGCTAAAGTGCTAGAATGCCAGCCAAGCAAGCAAGCAGAGTGATACGAAGCCCAGGAACTGTCAAGAAAAAAGGGGGGAGGGTTGAAAATTAAAATATATTCTATTCCACTTATGAGGCTATATGATAAACACCAAAAATACTTCACAAAATAGGATATTTATATACAATATAAGTAGTGTTTTATATTAGGTAAAGGATGAAGACAGGAAAACATCTAATTTCCCAGAGTTTTAAACAAAATATAATCCTTATAATCTGAATTCCCTTCTTGGAATAAATCATAAGTGATATTAATATCTAGCTCTAAATTTAACATTAAATATGTTCACTAGAACCAAATTTATCTTTCCTCTTGAATACTAAGTTAATGAGTAAACAGAAAGTACAGTTTAGTAAGCATTGGTGGCTCACACTTGTAATCACAGCTACTCAGGAGGCTGAAATTCAAAGAATCATGGTTCAAAGCCACCCTGGGCAGAAAAGTCCACAAGACTTCATCTCCAAAACAATCAGGAAAAATTCTGGCTAGAGGCATGGCCCAAGTAGTTGAGTACCAGCCAAGTGAGCAAAGCCATGCAAGCAGAGGCCTTGAGTTCCAACCCTGTAACACCAGCAACAACAACAACAAAAGCATGAACTTATTGAGACTTATGTCCAAAGAGAATGAAATTGCAGCCCAATAACTATGTATTTATTGATTTTCTTTCTAAAAGTTTTATTCTTCAGTTGTTAATATTACTATCATAGTGTCTAGTATTAAGATGGCAGAGTGCTTGGTAGGTTGAGAAAAAAAACAGGCAAATAAAAGAAGCCCTGGGAACATTGGTTTATTCCTTTATACAACTAAAACAACAAGTGTCTGCAGAAAGTATATCCTAACTTTGGAGGTGGGCTAGGACTTTTGAGAGAATGAAGATATAATGGTCCTAGTCAGAGATTGCCCATAATGTTGAATAATCATTCTGTGTCTCAGTTTCTTCATGTAGAAAAGCAAAAGAAAAAATGCAAAATAAATTCAGAAATATCTACTTCCCTTAGAAATACCTACTTTGGCCAAGGTTTCATAAATATGTTCAAGAAAGGGCGTACATTTTTTGTACACAGCGTTCAATAATATATAAAAAAGCAAGGGCATACAACTGCCAAAATTTATCTTGTTTAGTAAGGTGGAAGCCAAACACATGATCAACCAGAAAAGTGTTCAATTACAGTTAACTTACTCTATCAATTCTTTCCCTTATTTATTTACTACTCTACTAAAAATATTTTTTGAACGTTATCTACAGGCTAGAAATTGCATAGCACTCAACAAGGAAAAGTCTGAGCTCTTACTTAGCTTATACTGTTAGGGCCTGGAAGTAGACTGATTAATTAGAATAACTTGATAGTGATTATACATGCCCTTTGCTGCAGAAGTTCAGAGAAGATCTCTCTGTGATAGTAATAGTTTGGTTCATAAAGAAGTATGAAAGGATAGTCAAACAGAGGAAAGATATATCTCCTGAAGGGGAAAAAAATCTTTGTTCAGAAAATGAAAACAAAAGAAATCAGAAAGAAAACCAAGGTGATTTGGGAATAGCAAATGAGGCAGGAAGTAGTAATGGGCCTTGGGTGCACCTTAGAGAGCATAGGAAAAGCTCCGTAAATGTCTCCACATGTGAAGTAAAATGGCAGGAAGAAAGAAGGTTATCAACAAATACACACTGTGTCTTCAAGAAAAATACACTGAGCTACGAGACATTATTAAGGAATAGTAAAGGGTTGTTATCAACAAACACTAAACCTTCAATAAGATATACCATATCTCATCCCTCCAGAGAAAGATGCCCTTGACCCAGTTATTTGTTGGCCAATGTCTTGGGGACTATGTGGGTCTTATAAAATATGACAAGGGCAAAGAGATAATCATAGGTACAGTCAATCCCTCAGAAAACTGCAAGTTTAAAAAACCATAGGAGGAAAATAGGCAGTGGCCACACTTCTGCTTTGAAATATCTGATGTAATTAATGATTGCCATTACATGTTCCTTATTAGCCTGACTTGCACAAGCACAAGGAAAAGTTCAGGGTCTATGAGCTAATCAGGAAAAATATCACTGAGCTTTGGGGTCAGTTAATTAACAGTAAAGTCATATTTTTCACAGATTAAGTCAGGCTCTTCCTTTTGACCTCATTTAATTGCTGCTTTTAAAAATCAGTGGAATAGTATTCTCATATAGAAAACATTGAAATTCAGCTGTTCTCTTGAGGTGTGAGGAGATAAGAACTTTGAATACTGGGATGCAAATGTAAATCAGCACAATCTCTGAAAAGCAATAATTGTGTACTATGTGGCAACACATATTATTGTATAATACACAAATACTGCAATATATGTAGTGGTATAAAATATACCTCTTAATATATTTAAAATGTTAATGTACAGAAATGTTGGTAATTAATGCATGAAAGCATTTAATCAGCATTATTTTCAACAATAAAAACTTAGAGCCCCTCCAATACCCAAAATTAAAGAAGTTATTGAACATTACCATAATTCACTGACATATAACAAAAAAGGAAAATATATCAAATGGGTGGCATATGATTTAGAGTTGAGATTTAATAAGCAACATGTAAAAGTTTACATCTAGTTATATGAAAATACCTAAGTATGCATCTTAGAAATACAGAAGTGAAATGCATTTATAGCAATTATTTCTGTGTTGTACACTATAGACTGTGCATACCTTTTTCTTCTTTTGGTTTTCTGCTTTTTAATTATGGGCATGCAATTCTCTTACAAAATAATTTAATGAAGTTATATAGAAAACAACATGATCTTTCAGCATAAGTTTTCCTCCACTCTAAATTCTTGGTGACTCTAGATAATCTTCCAACTGAAACTTCTTGCTTTAGTTTTAGTTAGGACTGGGGTTTGACTTTTGGGCCTCAAGCCTGCTTGCTGGCTAGGCTGACACTCTGCCTTTTGAGCCACACCTCCATCTTGACTGGCTTTTGCTGACTATTTTGAAGATGGAGACTCATGGACTTTCCTAAATTTACTTTAAACTCTGATCCTCCAGATCCAGTCTCCCGAGTGTCCAAGATTACAGCCACATGACACTGGTGACTAGCCAATTGTCATTCTCTTTTATGGGAATAATAAAGATTACAATTTTCTGAAACAGAAAAGAAAAGAATTTCTGCCTGGGATGTCAATATTCTCACATCCCTATTATTCTTCTTTCCATTATAAAGCATATAACACACACAAAAATGGAATCAGCTGACAAAAGGGGATATGGTGGTGTGGTTGGAAAAGACATGGGAGAGAATGATGGAAGGGTGATATCAATCAAGATGCACTGCACTCATAAACTGAAATTTTGAACTGAAATCCATTTGTACAAATACTTAAAGATAATGAAAAAAGAAATTTAAAGGGCTGGGGATATAGCCTAGTGGCAAGAGTGCCTGCCTCGGATACAGGAGGCCCTAGGTTCGATTCCCCAGCACCACATATACAGAAAACGGCCAGAAGCGGCGCTGTGGCTCAAGTGGCAGAGTGCTAGCCTTGAGCAAAAGGAAGCCAGGGACAGTGCTCAGGCCCTGAGTCCAAGGCCCAGGACTGGCCAAAAAAAAAAAAAAAGAAAGAAAAAGAAAAAAAGAAATTTAAAAATATTTTAAAGCATATAACAGAATCTCTCAGCAAACATGACCAAATATGTTTTAGAATACCTATTATCTAATTTAAGTGAAGGGCTAGTCATAAGGTTCTAAAATACACATGTAATTTTGTGATGCTGACACTGTCTACTCTTCAAAGAAAATTAAAACTGCTACAGCCTGGTACCAATTCTCCTAGGAATAAATATGTAAAACTACCCGTTAACAGTTGAGCTGGGCTGGAAAACAGATCAATAGTTATTTCTGCATAATCAATTTTTTTTCCAGTCCTGGGGCTTGAACTCAGGGCCTGTCCCCAGACTTCTTTTGCTCAAGGCTACCACTCTACCAGTTGAGCCACGGCACTACTTCTGGCTTTTTCTGTCTATGTGTTACTGAGGAATCAAACCCAGGGCTTCAAGCATGTTACACAAACACTCTACCACTAGGCCAAATTCCCAGCCCATTATATTCTTTTTTTTTTTTGGTGCCAGCCATGGGGCTTGAACTCAGGGACTGGGCTGTGTCCCTGAATTTTTTGCTCAAAGCTAGCACCCTAGCCCTTAGCTACAGCACAATTTCCAGTTTTCTGGTTCATTCGACTTAAGACGCTCACAGACTTTCTTTCCCAGTCGGGTTCTGAACCACGATGCTCTGATCCTGAGCAGTTTAGGATTACGGGAGTGAGCTACCAGCACCTCTTGAGCTAAAGTACAGTTCTTGAAACGACAAGTTTCAACTCAGAGTTGTTTAACATTTATCTATTTTCTCCAAAACGGCGGTTACTTTTTAGTTTACTTTTGCCAATAAGGGTTAGGTCCCAGGCTCCGCACTTGCCCTGCTGGCACTGCCACTTGAGTGAAGACTCCACGTTTTTTGTCTAGTTTTGCTTGTTGTTGTTGCTGTTTTCCCGAACGCGCGGCCTTGCACTCACCAGGCCACAGGTGCTCCTCCGCTGAGCTACACCCCCAGCCCCGGAGCCTCCACAAGACCTCCGCGCTAGGCCTCGGGCCTCCTAGGGACTACAACTGGGGTGACTCGGGACCCCTGTGCTCAGCCTCGGGGCTGGAACTGGGGGGATTATGGGCCCCACGCCCGACCTCTTCACTAGAATTGGGGGAACTCCAGACTCCGCGCTCGGCTTCCTGACCAGAACCGGGGCGCCCGGGCCTCCTGACCAGAACCGGGGCGCCCGGGCCTCCGCGCTGGGCCTCCTGACCAGAACCGGGGCGCCCGGGCCTCCTGACCAGAACCGGGGTGCCCGGGCCTCCGCGCTGGGCCTCCTGACCAGAACCGGGGCGCCCGGGCCTCCTGACCAGAACCGGGGTGCCCGGGCCTCCGCGCTGGGCCTCCTGACCAGAACCGGGGTGCCCGGGCCTCCGCGCTGGGCCTCCTGACCAGAACCGGGGCGCCCGGGCCTCCGCGCTGGCCCTCCTGACCAGAACCGGGGCGCCCGGGCCTCCTGACCAGAACCGGGGTGCCCGGGCCTCCGCGCTGGGCCTCCTGACCAGAACCGGGGTGCCCGGGCCTCCGCGCTGGGCCCTCCTGACCAGAACCGGGGCGCCCGGGCCTCCGCGCTGGCCCTCCTGACCAGAACCGGGGCGCCCGGGCCTCCTGACCAGCCGGGGCGCCCGGGCCCCCGCGCTCGGCCTCCTGACCAGAACCGGGGCGCCCGGGCCTCCGCGCTGGCCCTCCTGACCAGAACCGGGGCGCCCGGGCCTCCTGACCAGAACCGGGGCGCCCGGGCCCCCGCGCTCGGCCTCCTGACCAGAACCGGGGCGCCCGGGCCCCCGCGCTCGGCCTCCTGACCAGCACCGGGGTGCCCGGGCCTCCTGACCAGAACCGGGGCGCCCGGGCCTCCGCGCTGGGCCTCCTGACCAGAACCGGGGCGCCCGGGCCTCCGCGCTGGGCCTCCTGACCAGAACCGGGGCGCCCGGGCCTCCGCGCTCGGCCTCCTGACCAGAACCGGGGCGCCCGGGCCTCCGCGCTGGGCCTCCTGACCAGAACCGGGGCGCCCGGGCCTCCGCGCTCGGCCTCCTGACCAGAACCGGGGCGCCCGGGCCTCCGCGCTGGGCCTCCCCCGCTCTACCGCCGCTTCAGGCCTCTGCGGCCCCGGGGCCGACCTACCACGGGCGGCGCCTCCACGGAGACCCCCTCGGCCAACGAAGGCGCGCGCTGGGCCCAGGGACCGTTTTGGGGGAGGGGGTGCCGACGTCATTTCCGGTGCCGGCGGCATTTCCGGTGCTCACCACCGGAAGTAAGGTGCCAGGGCGCGGGGAGAGCGCACGCGGCCGGGCCAGCCCCGAGGGCTCTGAGAGCCAGGGCGGGCGGGGCCGGGGCGCAGCTCGTGCCGGGCACGTGCGGCCGGGCGGCGGGGTGAGGACGGCGGCGGGGCGAGGACGGCTCCAGCCGAGGCCGCCGCAGCTCGGGAGGGCGGCGAGCGCGGGGGGCCGCGGGAGCCCTGCTCTCCCTCGCCGGCGGGGAGCAGGCCTGCGCCCCCGCGGGCCTCCACCTCCCCAGGGCCGGGGGGAGCGTCGCCGAGTCCGCGCTGACGGTGCCGGAGCAGCACCACGTTCCACAAACCTGGCGGGGCTTCTTGGTTCTGGTTTTTTGCCAAAATGGAAGCAGACCTCACCAAGCCTCCGCGTGCACGGAGCCCGCAGCGGCCGGGGTCCCCGGACCCGCCCCCCCCCCCCCCCCCCCCCGCGTTCCGTGGTCAGCCGACTGGAGGACCGGCCACCCCAGCCCTGGGCCACTGCTGAACAAGAATCCGCACTGTAAAATCTCAGACAGGTTCCTGAAAGGTCAGTGAGCAAACACCAACACCATTACTTACTGCAAGCAAAATTTGCCATACAGCTATAAGCAAACCCACGATAAAACAACAACACTGTACAGCCTCACTGGCCAGGTTCCAAAAACTCGTGTTATTTCAACGAAAAATGTGAAATATTCCGAGTAACTCTGGCTGATGTGTTCCTGATCTTGTTCCAAAGCCAGTCCCTGACAGTTCGGGGGAGAAATGATATTCAGTCCTCGCTGCAAGAATTCGCCTTTGTGACTGTTTTGACTAGAAGCTTCCAGACAAATACTCTAGAGAAATTAGGGTGTAAAATGTCTGGAAGATTAGAAGGCTTTATTGCACTCATTGTTCCATTTTCTCTTTGTGTCATAAAAGCAGCTTCCTGCCCCTCCCCCAGTGTGGTACATCTTAACCGAAGAACAATGTAAAAAGGACTCTCCAGAAAGCAACTTTTGTGTAGTATCTGCTGTGCCACACAGGAAAGAAAAGTTTAGCTTTAACGGGGACAGAGTCGACCCGAATAGATTTTTTTTTTCTTGTAAGACTTAACCAAAACAAAACGTTCAGGGCAGTTTTTAGGGTCACAGCAAAAGTTTGAGGAGAGCAGCGTTGCCTCTGCTCAGGCACGTCTTGCTTCCTCGTGTTTGGATCCGGTTGGCCCTTGATATACGCTCTGTGGGTTTAAGCAACTTTATCTACTGCGTTGGCATTCAGGTATTTCCATTGCCCCACACGTCCCCATGGTCTCTGCTCATTTTCCCTGCCCACCCCTTACCCCTGACAGCACTCATCTTTTCGCTGTCTCCCTGCCTTTGCCTTTTCTAGAATGACATATGGAACTGTAGTCTTTGGGATGAGATGAGAGCTGCCGGTGGCCCGCTTCAAGATTTATTTTTTCAAGACTTGATAGGTCACTTTTGTTGCTGAATAATATCCCATTGTCTAGATATAGCAGAGTTTACTTATTCACCTAGCTAACAAAGAGCATTTGAGTCACATCTAAGCTTAGACAGTGATGAATAAAGCTGCTGTATATAAATATCCATATGTAGCTTTTCTGTAGATATGTATTCCTTTTTGACTTAACCTAAAATGTGTGCATAAGGTGTTTTCTCAACAGTTAAACAAATACCGCTGCTAATGAGAAATCTAGTTATACTATTTCGAGCTTCTCAAGAATTTGAAATACAGGAATACAACATGTCCTATTCCAGGCACATATACATCCTCAAACCAATGGAGACAGCTGCTTATTCTTGTGGCACACTCAGCACAGAACTCGGGGCACACAGTCATGCCGAGCCATTCATGCCACCAGCGCTGCCCCTGGACCCCGCTTCCCGCCACCATGCCTTTGTGTCCATGCCATCGTGCCATACCCACAGAGGCTATTTGATGTCACATCAGATCAAGGAAGGCCTGGAGAAATACCGAGGATATGTTTTCCCTTGAATGGATGGCAAAGACTTTGTGAGGTTCATTTTCTCCCTGGCTTATTTTCCTGTTATGCTAAGTTGAACGAACAAAAGCCGAGGGAAAGAAAACTATAAACAGTGCAAAACTTGGGGAAAAAATATTTGGGGGGCATTAAGGAAGACACTTTAGGAAATCCATAAACCTGCAAATTTGCTTTGCTATTCCTTTTTTTTTTTCAGGATGCTGGTCCTGGAGTTTGAACTCAGGGCCTGGCACTCTTCCTTAGCCTTTTCACTCAAGGCTATTACTCTACCAATTCTGGCTTTTGGGTGGTTAATTGGAGATAAGAGTCTCATGTGCTGCTCTGGCTGGCTTTGAACCATTCTCTTCAGCTCTCAGCCTGCTGATGGCTTGGGATTACAGGCATGAGTACCGATGCCCAGCCCTGTCCTGTTTTCACGTAGAAATTCCAACATATAAGGCCCAATGCTAACTACTGGGAAGCATGTTAAAAGATGCATTTTAGACAAGAAAACCACCAAGGATTGTTTCATGTCATGACTTCACAATTCTAGTAGTTCACAGTTACCGTATTCTATAGGATCAGGAAATAGCTCATCTCTTCATAAACTAGGTAACTGTTTTCCCCTCACCTTTTAATTTTTTGCCTTTATAAAAGTGATTATCTTTAAGTAGTTGTACGAAGGGGTTTCCATTCAAGCTGTCCTTTTATGAATGTGAGGCATAGTGATCAGGGCCCCCCCTTTCACCATCCTCCCCCCTCCCACTCTGTCACTTTGCTTTAGAAAAACGGATGCTATGTTTCTATCAGGCATTACTTACTTTTTCTTTTTAATAAAAAACACAAAGTCATTTCTACTTACAAATACTTTCTTTTAATAAAGTCTGGCATTTCTCATCACTGCCATTTACAGTCTACTTTCATAAAATTTAATGCATATCAAAAATGTACATGACCTGGAAAATAAAAGAAACCTTCTGTATATTAGTAGATGGCATAAAGTGGGCTTATCAAGAAAATAATTGTAGACTTGCTCTGCTGAACGTATCTGTCATTAACCACATGTGGCTACTGAGCAGATGAAATGTCCAAATTACAATGCACTGTAAGTATAAAACACATGGATCCTGGGCTGGGGATATGGCCTAGTGGCAAGAGTGCCTGCCTCGGATACACGAGGCCCTAGGTTCGATTCCCCAGCACCACATATACAGAAAATGGCCAGAAACGGCGCTGTGGCTCAAGCGGCAGAGTGCTAGCCTTGAGCGGGAAGAAGCCAGGGACAGTGCTCAGGCCCTGAGTCCAAGGCCCAGGACTGGCAAAAAAAAAAACAAAAAAAAAACACATGGATCCTGCCAACATCAGAAAATTGTAAAACACCACATTAATGTTTTGTATTGATGAGATTACAAAATTACAATAGTTTGAATATGGTGGGTTAAAGTATGTTGATAAAATTGATAATACCTGACTTCTTGGTCTTCTTTTCTTACATTTTTGTTTTAGGGCCACTAGGAAAATTTAAATTACATATGCATTCCACAGTCCATTTGTACTAAAAGCCCACAGTACCATAGGAAAAAAAAAATCATTGTTCCATGTAGCAATTAGATTTGGGAATACTGGAGAGTTTTCTATTATTCCAAAAACTTGTAGGCTTTTTGATAAAAACTCTTCTGTTTGCTGATTTAGGTGGATTAAGTGGTTAATTAGATCTAAACTGGAAAGAGGGCTATGGAGAAGGAGTGTTTGACAAAACATACGTTTCCATGAGCATTCAAGGCCCTGGAGTCACAGCTCCTGATTGGCCTGTGAGCATTCTAGGCCCTCAAATCACAACTCCTGATTGGTCTGCTTAGGTAAGCTGAAAACAGTTGCATTGTTATGTTGGGCACACTAATTGGAGAGCAGACTGATCTACAAGAATGCCATTGGTGCTCTTTAGAAAGTAATTTAAACATGCCAAACAATGGAAGTAGAATGCCTGGCTAATCATCTCTCAGAATCCATTTTGAAATCCTGACCATTTTTTTTCTGGTTTTTATTGTTGGGATTCAAGGACACACACAAAAAAAATGTTTAAAGGATACACAAACACCACACTCACCACCCTAACACAAATAATTATCCTGTGAAAGGGAGGAGGGTTGGTCATCAGATGCATGGAGATTATAAGTGAAAGTAAATCTGCAGGTTTAGTCAGGATTCTACCTATGGAAATGAACCACAAATATCCTCAACACCACTAGATATATTTGTAAACTCAATGGAGGAAATTGGAGGAAGCACTTTTACCAATAACTTATTAGAAAAACTAATAACATACCCACCTTAAAATTATGAGTGATTTTATAGACAACATAAGCATTTTGCTAGTAGTACAAGGGATTGAACTCGGAATGTGCAGTTGTTAGGCAGACAGGCTACCACACTTAGATGTGTCTCCAGCCTCACTATAAACATTAGTGTAAATTATTTGTACAAAAAAGTTTCATTGTGTTATTTCCATAAATGCATATAATGCACATGGGTCATGTTCATCACCTCCCCTCTCCCTGAGCAAACAGTCACTCTTTTACAATAATGTCATATTGTTATTGGGTTTTTTAGACCTAAATTCCACATACGAATGAAAAAATGCAATAGTGGTGTTCCTGAACTTGGCTTACCCTTTTCAACATGATAGCCAGTTTTATTGATTGATTTGTTGTGTGTGTGTGTGTGTGTGTGTGTGTGTGTGTGTGTGTGTGTGTGAGAGAGAGAGAGAGAGAGAATCTCATTTTTCTTTATGGCTAAATGGTGTTGCATTGTTTAACAAACAATACTTTCTTTGTTCAATAGTTCTTGTGCACCTAGGTGGATTCCTTAGCATGGCTATTGTGAATAGTGTCACTACATGCATGGGTGTGCAGACACTGCTGTTGTATGCTACCTTATATTCCCTCTGATATAGGTGTGTGAGTAGTAAGGTGTGATCAGATGGTAGCAAGGAATACTGAATAAAAAGGAATTTTCAAGCCAGACACCAGCATCTCACACCTATAATCCTTCCTGGGCAGAAACGTCCTCGACACTCCATCTCCAATGAACCAGCAAGATGCTCTACTGTAGATAAGGCTCCCATGGTGGAATACTAGCCCAGATCAAGCAGGCAGAACAAGAGGGAGGGGAGCGGGGGAAGAAGGGAGAACGAGGCTCTTACCAGACTGTCAGATGCTGCGCTCTAAGACAATGGCCTGGGCTCAGAAGGGCCTGCCAGCACAACTCATTCACTTTTTATTATATGATGAATATATACCAAAGAGTATTTGTAAAGTATATTGAAAGATGAGCGAAGTCACACTTGCGCATGATAGACGGTGAAGACTGAAGGTGGAGAAATGTTCTCCCCCGTTTGGAGTCACAGGTATGGGGTTTAGACTTGTGTCATGACGAAAGAACGTGGCTTCTGACCAACATGCCTGAGCTTCCTGGCTCCAGTCCTGCCTTAGTCCCACCCGACACATGATAAAGAACAGGCTGGCAGAGAAGCCGTAGGCAGAGGACCACAACTGAATGCTAAGTACCGCCCCTTCCCTTCCTTGGTTCACTTAGGATGGATTCTGGGCACAGCAGAGGCAGGGGCTTTGAATTCCCACGGTTCTGATTCCTAGCATGAAAACGGACTGTGCACATGAGCAAACACACATGCGCAAAGAAGAATCTTGTTTATCCATAAAGAGGGATACAATTATGGCATCTGCAGGAAAATGAATGGAACTAGGGATCATCACATGAAACGAGGTAAGGAAGAATCAAATATTGAATGTTTGCTGTCATATACAGAAACTAGTTCTTAAAATGAGGGACAAAACTGCAAAGCAAGTTCTGTTGGGGAGTGAATGCCAGCAGGAGAGTATGGGGAATGAACAGAGCCCATACATTTTCTACCTGTGTGTGAACACAGCAGTGAAACGTGCAGGCGTTGCTATAAGAAGGACAAAGGGGGAAAAGAGGGCAAGAAAGAAGATGGCTTTGCCCAGGATGTGGAGTGACTGAAGCATCGGAGTGAAACCCCTGTGTCCACCAATATAGACTCATTTTTTTTTTTTTTGGCCAGTCCTGGGCCTTGGACTCAGGGCCTGAGCACTGTCCCTGGCTTCTTCCCGCTCAAGGCTAGCACTCTGCCACTTGAGCCACACGCCACTTCTGGCCATTTTCTGTATATGTGGTGCTGGGGAATCGAACCTAGGGCCTCGTGTATCCGAGGCAGGCACTCTTGCCACTAGGCCATATCCCCAGCCCAATATAGACTCATTTTGTAAATGTCAAAAAAGTAAGTTCTTTTATAAAAACAAACAAAATGAGTGGTTTCATGCTTTTCTTTATCTTGCATACTAAATGCACCCAGTGCTTACTAGCCTTTGGGCACATTAACACATACGCTAGGAAGAAGACGTAGGCTGCCACCCTAGCTCAGCCGCCGCAAGTCAAGACAAAACAAAGCGCAGCCGCGGACCACGGACCTCTCCCACCAAGGGCCTCCATTTCTTTCTGTTTATTGGCATGTAAATTTCCATAATACCAAGAACAAACTGCAGTTCTTAGGGAAGAAGGGCCCTATTTTTTTTTCCCAGAAATGAGATGAAGAGAGAGATCTTCTCAGGAAATTAAGTCTGGAAGAGACGCTGGCCACTCCACTCCCTCTGTACGGATAGCCTCGCTCTGGCTGTTCCTTGGCCATGAAGATTCTTGTAAGGACGTTTCGCCTCTTGTTCAGTTAAGGGACAGCTCTGAGGAAAACGTACCTCCTCAGAGTATATCATCGTGACTAATTTGTTGAATGAAAGATATTATCAATTATAAAATGCACTACTAAATTAAAAGCAGATGAGGGCAAATTTCTTTGATGTCTGTCTTTCTACCATATACTAATTGACATCCTTGTCAAATCACCTCCTCTAATACTCTCTCTTATTCCCCTCTCCCTTTAAGAATAATTTTAACCTGTAATTCTAGCTACGAAGGGGGCTGAGATCTGAGGATCACAGTTCAAAGCCAGTCCAGGCAGGAAAATCCATGAGATTCTTACCTCCAATTAGCCACAAAAAGTCAGAAATGAGGTTGTGGCTCAAGTGGTAGAACACGGGCCAGAGCCTAATCACTCAAGACAGGCCCTGGACCAGAATTCGAGCCCCAGAACTGGAAAAACAATTTTGTTTAACAAGCTTCATTGTTCTCCCTCTCTTTTCCCTACCCTTTCCAGCAGTTCCAATGTCCTAAAAGGCAAATTTCTAAATTAGATATTTGAAAACTCTGTAGCTGTGACCATATCTGGCCTCTGGAGTTCCCAGCCAGTCTTTTGTGTTATATTTTCTAGTAAGTTACCTGATTTAAGATCTCTATATTTCTTTCGTTTGTTAAGATACAATGCCTTTAGTATAAAATAGTTGGGAACTATAAAATATTTGAAAATGGGTGGTTTCTATATACATTATAATTTCAAATAGTATCATTTAATAAGTAAATTTTCTTAAGAATATTTCCTGGAAAAGTTTGAGAACATATTGTGAGAAGTATTATTGAGCTTACACACACTGTCAAGGAGAGACAGCCACATCCCTGAGCATTCAATGAATGCCAAACACCAACAATTATAAATTGAGAGTCTATAAGCTCTCAATGTTCTGGGTTCAGATTTTTTTTTCTGGACTTAGAACTATGTACATTTGTAAATAAGACAGATTGTCTCTGCTTTAAAAAGTCATGATCCTTAAACACAGGAGTTAAGACATCATTCACACATATATGTGCCTATATATGCATACTTTAATCTATATACACATTAAATAAAACAATATGTAATAAAAACAATAAAATTTGATTTTCTGCTAGAATTAATATAGCACGAAACAGGAAAGTTGTTTGTTCCCAGGTCAATGTTTCTCAGACGCCCACGAGAGTGCTCCACGCGTGGTACCACAGAGCTCTGCCCGCTCCCGCCACGCGAGCCCCTGGGCCACCCGCACGGCCAGCCCCAGCCCCAGCCCCGGCCGCCGGCTCCGAGCCGCATCAGGTTAGGTGAGCCCCGCCATCATCACGAGCTTCATTTCCCTCCTCTGAAGATAGCTCATCGTTGTACTTCCATGATCATTGAAGGGCTTGAGTGCACAAAGTGTAAGGCGCTTGCCAGAAGGCCTGGTAACTAAGCAGGAGGGGAAGAGGGGAGGGGGAGGAGCAAGAGGAG
The DNA here is from genome assembly GCF_023159225.1 of Perognathus longimembris pacificus. Lineage (NCBI taxonomy): Eukaryota > Metazoa > Chordata > Mammalia > Rodentia > Heteromyidae > Perognathus > Perognathus longimembris. Next base: position 33,938,610 of record NC_063183.1, on the reverse strand, counting down.
GAGGGGAGGGGGGAAGAGGCTTACCCTGGGGCTGACCCTGTGTGCTGACCCTGTGGGTTGGGCCTGTGTGCTGACCCTGGGGCTGACCCTGTGGCTGGGCCTCTGTGCTGACCCTGGGGCTGGGCCTGTGTGCTGACCCTGGGGCTGACCCTGTGTGCTGACCCTGGGGCTAACCCTGTGGGCTGACCCTGTGGCTGACCCTGTGTGCTGACCCTGTGGGCTGACCCTGTGGCTGACCCTGTGTGCTGACCCTGTGGGCTGACCCTGTGGCTGACCCTGTGGGCTGACCCTGTGGGCTGACCCTGTGGCTGACCCTGTGTGCTGACCCTGTGGGCTGACCCTGGGGCTGACCCTGTGGCTGACCCTGTGTGCTGACCCTGTGGGCTGACCCTGGGGCTGACCCTGTGGGCTGACCCTGGGGCTGACCCTGTGTGCTGACCCTGGGGCTGGGCCTGTGGCTGACCCTGTGGGCTGACCCTGGGGCTGACCCTGTGGGCTGACCCTGTGGCTGACCCTGTGGGCTGACCCTGGGGCTGACCCTGTGGGCTGACCCTGTGGCTGACCCTGGGGCTGACCCTGTGTGCTGACCCTGGGGCTGACCCTGTGGGCTGACCCTGTGGCTGACCCTGGGGCTGACCCTGTGTGCTGACCCTGTGGGCTGACCCTGGGGCTGACCCTGTGGGCTGACCCTGGGGCTGACCCTGTGTGCTGACCCTGGGGCTGGGCCTGTGTGCTGACCCTGGGGCTGACCCTGTGTGCTGACCCTGGGGCTAACCCTGTGGGCTGACCCTGTGGCTGACCCTGTGTGCTGACCCTGTGGGCTGACCCTGTGGCTGACCCTGTGGGCTGACCCTGTGGGCTGACCCTGTGGCTGACCCTGTGTGCTGACCCTGTGGGCTGACCCTGGGGCTGACCCTGTGGCTGACCCTGTGTGCTGACCCTGTGGGCTGACCCTGGGGCTGACCCTGTGGGCTGACCCTGGGGCTGACCCTGTGTGCTGACCCTGGGGCTGGGCCTGTGGCTGACCCTGTGGGCTGACCCTGGGGCTGACCCTGTGGGCTGACCCTGTGGCTGACCCTGGGGCTGACCCTGTGTGCTGACCCTGGGGCTGGGCCTGTGGCTGACCCTGTGGGCTGACCCTGGGGCTGACCCTGTGGGCTGACCCTGTGGCTGACCCTGGGGCTGACCCTGTGTGCTGACCCTGGGGCTGACCCTGTGGGCTGACCCTGTGGCTGACCCTGGGGCTGACCCTGTGTGCTGACCCTGTGGGCTGACCCTGGGGCTGACCCTGTGGGCTGACCCTGGGGCTGACCCTGTGTGCTGACCCTGGGGCTGGGCCTGTGGCTGACCCTGGGGCTGACCCTGTGGGCTGACCCTGGGGCTGACCCTGTGTGCTGACCCTGGGGCTGGGCCTGTGGCTGACCCTGTGGGCTGACCCTGTGGGCTGACCCTGGGGCTAACCCTGTGGGCTGACCCTGGGGCTGACCCTGTGGCTGACCCTGTGGGTTGGGCCTGTGGGCTGACCCTGTGGGCTGACCCTGGGGCTGACCCTGTGGGCTGACCCTGTGGCTGACCCTGTGGCTGACCCTGTGGGTTGGGCCTGTGGGCTGACCCTGTGGGCTGACCCTGGGGCTGACCCTGTGGGCTGACCCTGTGGCTGACCCTGGGGCTGACCCTGTGGGCTGACCTTGTGGCTGACCCTGTGGCTGACCCTGGGGCTGACCCTGTGGGCTGACCCTGGGGCTGACCCTGGGGCTGACCCTGTGGGCTGACCCTGTGGCTGACCCTGTGTGCTGACCCTGTGGCTGACCCTGGGGCTGACCCTGTGGCTGACCCTGTGTGCTGACCCTGGGGCTGACCCTGTGGCTGACCCTGGGGCTGACCCTGTGGGCTGACCCTGGGGCTGACCCTGTGGGCTGACCCTGTGGCTGACCCTGGGGCTGACCCTGTGGGCTGACCCTGTGGCTGACCCTGGGGCTGACCCTGGGGCTGACCCTGGGGCTGACCCTGTGGCTGACCCTGGGGCTGACCCTGTGGGCTGACCCTGGGGCTGACCCTGTGGCTGACCCTGTGGCTGATCCTGGGCTGACCCTGTGGGCTGACCCTGGGGCTGACCCTGGGGCTGACCCTGTGGGCTGACCCTGGGGCTGACCCTGTGGCTGACCCTGTGGGCTGACCCTGGGGCTGACCCTGTGTGCTGACCCTGTGGCTGACCCTGGGGCTGACCCTGTGTGCTGACCCTGTGGCTGACCCTGGGGCTGACCCTGTGTGCTGACCCTGTGGCTGACCCTGGGGCTGACCCTGGGGCTGACCCTGGGGCTGACCCCGGCCCGCTCGCTCCTGGCATCGGGTGGTTCCATGGGTCTCATGGCGCGGTTTCCGGCCCCTGCGCGAGCTCGGCGGGTGATCGTCCCGACCGCACCCCGGGACGGGGCTCCTCCGGACGCCCGCTGCCCTCCGGGCCTGTGTGTGCGAGGAGGAGGCCGGGCACCCGCCGCCCCGGCGCTTTCCTTACTCCGACGCCGCTCCCCCGTGGCCACCCCGGTCTGCACGTCAGGCAGTTACACCCGCGTGGAGAGAAGGCACACGGCGTGGATTCCACAGCCCCTCCACGCCCGTGTCCTCTTTCCCCTCGAGGATCTCCAGTGACCTTGTGGTGGCTTGCTGGCCACTGCTGGGAGCCCCCCCCCCCCCCAGGACCCACACGCACCCGCTCATCGGTGTTAGGGACCCATGGGGCGGGGTTGGTTACCACAGGACAAAGTAGGAAAGAAAGGGTCTTTGCTGACTGTTGCTTTGGGGCCACAGAATGAGCAATCAGACAACTCTTACACAAGCCAGATAATTAAAATTATGGAATGCACAACCTGGGACTGATTTGTGAGCTGTGAGGAGAATAGAAAAGACAGAGGGACAAAAATAGCAAATGCCAGCCGGGTCTGAATTCCACTCACTGCCCCCAGGTGGTGTTCCATTCAGAAAAAACTCAGCTACCCTCCCCACCCCCCCCCCAACTCCCGCTGTGGTGTCATCTGGTTGGTTCTGATATTAGAGTTAGTAGTGAGTTCCAGAACCACTATTTGACCTAGTACATTCACGTTCCCACAGAATTGCCTGCCAAAAGGCACTGGGTGTCTAATAACACTTAGGTCATAAGTTAAAACACTGGTATCCCACAATATTCATTTCTGTGGCACAAAGATCTTTGGCTATGGGCTCCTTCTCACCAAGTCTGTAATTCAAGCACCTCACAAGCAGTAATGACTGGAAACTTTCCCAAATCATTTCCCACTATTCCTCACATCATATTATTAACCTAAGCGAATATGAAATATATTATGCAAATTGGAGTGGTGCTCCAGGCTCAAAGTATGACTGGAATTCGCTTTCAGCTCAAGAGGAATTTGGCCCTGAGCAAATGACTGGGGCAGGGAAGGAGGTGATCCTTCCATTCCCCCAAAGGATGACTCATCCTAGGAATGATAGATGCCTCTTCCCACGCTTGAGCATGAGGAAACATGGTAAAAGATCCTTAAAGAGATCTTGAAAAGTAGGCTTTTTGATACATTGACTTCAGGCAATATTTGAGAGATTTTTGTTGTTTGGTTTTTAGGCTACAACCCTAATTTTGGGTAATTGTAAAAGATCCGTACAAATTTAGATGCCTGCTAGTGTATTACAGGTATTGTACAATAATTTATTTACTTGTGTATTCTGGCAAGACTTTAGACTAGACCTGTTGTAAATCGTGGGATATCTCAAACATATCTTCAAGGCAAAAGCTCTCCTGTAGAGCAAAAACTCACTCAGGATAGGTCTGGAAGCAGAAAGTCGCCATTCCAGTGGCTCATGAAAGGGGCGCATTCTGAACAGAGAGAACGTCTGGCTTAGACACAAGGGCTTTTTAGTCCAAGCAAGTCGGAAGTCGTATTTTCACTGCTTACAGGGGAGGCCTGACTCAGAACTCATGAGCAAAAGTGAGCTTCCATAGGTTAACAATTAAATAAGCAGCCGTGTGCCGTGCAGAGGACTCGCGTCTGTATGTGAGAAAGAATAAAAGTAGCAGTGATGGCTGGACACAGCTCCAAAGAAAAGCATGGAACCAGGGAGACCACCGAAGGGGGCAGGTCAGGCAGGACGTGAAGACAAAGACCTTGTTAGGCTCAGGATGAGTAGAGGCAGTAATCCATCGTGTCTGACGCCACCCATAGCCATTATAACCTCTATGAAGTAGCACAGGACCCAAGAATCCAGCTATAATTAATGAGGGAAACAAAGTGAGGGGAAAAGTTATAATGGATGAGAAGGAGGAATTACAGAACCGAATTCCATCATGCCAGGAGAGATTGGTCAGAGTTGTTAATTGGGCCCAGTGTCTTCAGGTGCTAAGGTGTCAGCACAAGTAATAAGAGTGAAAGCTGATACTTTACCAAGTTGTCTTACACTTGATTATTTCTGCGTGGGGTGTTGAGAGGGGGTGTAGCAGCGTTTTGCGTTCGTGTGGTACTCTCTCCGGGAGCTGCACCGTACACTGCTGTACCAAGGCGCATTGCCTGAGGCCTGTACATCCATGTACTCGTCCACTTAGGCAAACCAAATTCACCTCGGGTGGCTTGACCCAGGTACGTTCCATGCAGATGTAGGAAAGCCACAGCAACCCCCTGTACGGTTAATACACACAATAACATGCACATGTCCAAAAGTGAATGCATGATTTTGCTTCCCCAAACAGGATAGAAAATGGTGTCTTTTGATCAGAACTAATGAAATACTGCTCTTTCAACCAAAAAGAGAAATATTCACTGAAAGCCAACTGTTTGTGCTTTTAACTATATTGTCATATGCTACTGCTTTTTTGGTAGTAAAAAAAAAAATTAATGTAAATTGGTAGCTCCTTTGGTAGGCCATTACATGAGGATAAAATCTGATAGTCTAGCAGAGAAAAATTAATAAAACCCTACAACTTGTGTCATTTATTATGAAGGAAACAGAAAGATTTTGAAATGAGAGCAAACAGGAATGCAGCAATGGAGAGCGATGAGGAAACCCTGTCTCCCTGGGAAAGGAGCCTTACGCTGAGAGTCCCATCTAGAAAATGACTGCGTGAGAGGTTGGAGGAGTGGAGTGGGGCGGGACTGGAGGGGCGGCGGAAGCGGGCTTTGGAGGCTGGACTGGCAGGCGGGGAGGGCCGAGTCCTGCCTAGCCAAACTCCCACAGGAGGTGCTCATCCTTCGAACTCTGGAAGTAACCAGAAAATACAAGACCGAGGAATTGTAGGCTTCAGATGGAGATGATGGCGAGAGGGTGGCAAGCGTGGTGGCAGGGATGGAGAAAGGGGACATTGAGAAATAAAATATGAGTCGCAAGAGAGGCAGGCGTTTGGGTACAAATAAAGTGCTCCCAGCCTCATGAGTGACAACGGCGGCGACGTGCAAGATGATTACCCAGCATGAAAACAACGCGGGTGCAGAGCACGGACGGCCACGCGGGTGCAGAGGCAGAGCACGGACGGCCACGCGGGTGCAGAGCACGGACGGCCACGCGGGAGCAGAGCACGGACGGCCACGCGGGTGCAGAGGCAGAGCATGGACGGCCACGCGGGTGCAGAGGCAGAGCACGGACGGCCACGCGGGTGCAGAGCACGGACGGCCACGCGGGTGCAGAGGCAGAGCATGGACGGCCACGCGGGTGCAGAGGCAGAGCACGGACGGCCACGCGGGGGCAGAGCACGGACGGCCACGCGGGTGCAGAGCACGGACGGCCACGCGGGTGCAGAGGCAGAGCACGGACGGCCACGCGGGTGCAGAGCACGGACGGCCACGCGGGTGCAGAGCACGGGACGGCCACGCGGGTGCAGAGCACGGACGGCCACGCGGGTGCAGAGCACGGACGGCCACGCGGGGGCAGAGCACGGGACGGCCACGCGGGGGCAGAGCACGGGACGGCCAAGCGGATGCAGAGGCAGAGCACGGACGGCCACGCGGGGGCGGAGCACGGACGGCCACGCGGGGGCAGAGCACGGACGGCCACGCGGGTGCAGAGCACGGACGGCCACGTGGGTGCAGAGCACGGACGGCCACGCGGGTGCAGAGGCAGAGCACGGACGGCCACGTGGGTGCAGAGCACGGACGGCCACGCGGGTGCAGAGCACGGACGGCCACGCGGGTGCGGAGCACGGACGGCCACGCGGGTGCAGAGCACGGACGGCCACGCGGGTGCAGAGCACGGATGGCCACGCGGCAGCCCACACACATTAGCACAGAGTCGCGGCTCAGCCCCGGCAGCACAATTCTTGAGTTCGAAGCACAATCCTAGGTTCGACAGCAGCATTTCAAAACAAAATCTTAAACCTCACCTAAGAGCTGCCGTCGTCAGGAACACGCGCAGAGCCACACCTCCAGTTAACAAGGAGAGCGAGGACGTGGGCAATGTGGGCTCTGGTGCTCGCCGTGCGTGTGCGTGTGTGTGTGTGTGTGTGTGTGTGTGGAAAGTAGGATTACTGACAAGGCCAGGTGTTGCTGTCAGTGCACAGGTCTTTGCGTGGGGTTCACAGGTGCTCGGTCCCGGCCGAGCCCAACGCTGCAGATGCAGTCACAGCAGAAATCTCCTTCCTTAACGGTGGTATGAGGAGAGCAGGGGTCGGTATTTGCAGATGTGATGGTGTACAGCGGGAAAGTGCTGCTCGCGCTGTTTCCCTATGTTTTTGAAATCAAGACAAAGTTGATTTGGAGGGAAGGGCTGGAGAACAGTTGAAGAGAGAAACAGCGGGAAGCCAACATCGTGAGGAAGGGGGCTGACTGCTGGCTCCTGGGGCGTGTGCAGAGCCCGCTTGAAGTGAGAGATAACAAATCGAGGTGCACCGACCTTCCACGCCGGCACCCAGCTCGAGAGACGGCTGACGAGCAGCACAGCCACCCGGCTTACAAGCTGTGGCTGCGTCTTCAACCTGGACCCAGACCTTGGCTTCTCCACTTAGCATTTATAAGCTCTTAAAATGACTTCACTCACCGCGGTCTCAGTTTCCCTATCAGTAAATCTGAGATTATATGAGTGACGACCATGTCAGGTTATTAAGAGGATTAAATTATTCAAAGATATAAAGTGCTAGAGGAGTACCCAGCATAACAAGTGTTCAATTAGAGCTAATAGGGACAGTCATCATTCCTATTACATCAAGGATGTGAAGTGTGCTCACTTCATAACCTGCAGAGTTTTCCAGCCCCTAAGCACAAGGGCTGGAAACCTGTAGGTCATCCTCCTTTGCAGCAACTTTCTTGTATTAAAAATATACACACAGGAATCTATGTTTATGGAAAGAGTTCAGAGTCATGGACAAAACCACAGCTCCCAACGACCTTGTGCTCAAGAATCAAGCAGATATGGGGCTGGGGATATGGCCTAGTGGCAAGAGTGCCTGCCTCATATACATGAGGCCCTGGGTTCGATTCCCCAGCACCACATATACAGAAAATGGCCAGAAGTGGCACTGTGGCTCAAGTGGCAGAGTGCTAGCCTTGAGCAAAAAGAAGCCAGGGACAGTGCTCAGGCCCTGAGTTCAAGCCCAGGACTGGCAAAAAAAAAAAAAAAGAATCAAGCAAATAAGGGCTGGGAATATGGCCTAGTGGCAAGAGCGCTTGCCTCCTACACATGAAGCTCTCGGTTCGATTCCCCAGCACCACATATATAGAAAACGGCCAGAAGTGGCGCTGTGGCTCAGGTGGCAGAGTGCTAGCCTTGAGTGGGAAGAAGCCAGGGACAGTGCTCAGGCCCTGAGTCCAAGGCCCAGGACTGGCAAAAAAAAAAAAAAAAAAAAAAAAAAAAAAAAAAAGAATCAAGCAGATAGGCTGGGCTTGAGATTGTCAAAAATAATCCCTGGAGACAGAACGGAACCCCACAATAGGCTCCAAGGGGAGGGAGCACAGCAGCCTTGCCGTGGCTCACACTTGGCCGGTAGTGTGATACCCAGGTGCACGTCTGCTGTCTGGGGAGCTCTGGATCTCCACCTCAGTTCCCTCGTCTGTAAAGTGACAATACAGAGAAGACAGTCTTGCTGAGTTGATGAAACAACAATGGAATGACACAGAACACGTGAGTAAAAGGACCACAGGTCAGGAAGGCAGGAGCTTGGTGCTCGATGGGCCCAGATTACTTTTGGACCTTGGAGAAAACATAGTAAGAAGCTTTGTTTTCACACACACTTCCTCCTGTTGTCTGGCTCAACTGCTTAAGAACGCTCAGGCATTCTGCAGGTGGCCTGTTTCTCTGAATCTGAGTTCTTTGGGAAACCAAGCAAGATTAGAAAGAGATGCACGTTGGATATAAGTTACTTGGATAATGTTGGTTGCCATCATTCACTTGTCCCAATCTTTTTGTTTTCTTATTCACTCACATAGGAATGGTTCCCTGGCTGGTTCACAGTGTACAGGATTCAGACCAAATAGCGGCCTCCTCTTTAGAGAGCTTCCTTCAAGATAAATGGGCCAAGGATCTTCAAACACTGGGGTAAACGAACTAGGCTTTGTCCTCCTCTTTGGGGGTAGGGGAGCATCGTGTGCTCAACCGTGCTTCCTGGGAGACTTGTGTGGTGCAAGGGAGAGGAGGAAGAGCGGACGCTTTACGACCATTTTCCTTTTCTATCCACACTCCTAAGGACATATCCTCAACCTGCTCAGCACCAAGGTATTTTGTGTAAAGTAAGGATTGACCAACAGAGTCTTGCACTTACAAGGGGAAGACACAGAAAGTCTCACTGATGAGCTGCTCCACTGTGAGGGAAAAGTTCTTGGCAGATGCTTGCTCCCAGTGCTGGTTATGGCTTTTCAAACCCTTGACAAAAGTGTTTACAAATTGGCTCCCAGATCCATCCTTGTCATTACTTCCAGCCTCCCTCAGGTGTCGAAGAACTGATGCCTTTACACCACCATTGATTTAAAATTCAGCTAATGTGCTAAATTCAAAACTGGAAGTGCAGTTACAACTCTATTTCCCCAATTAATAGCGACATTCAGATTCCTTGATTGCCAGTTCACTTTAAAGGAAAAGGTAGCTTTCATTCATGGATTCACATTCCGAAGTTACTGATGAATTTCATTTGTTCAAAGACATAGGACATGGAGAGCTCTGCCAGGGCCTACATTCCAGCAGGGACACCAATGCACTCCATTCATGCAGCTGTGGAACTGAACCAGCGATGGGCCGATTGCTCTTCGTGACGGCGTTCCGTGGGAGAGCATTAGCCTCTGTGCAGTGCCTCACATCTTTCCGTCGCTATCTTGAGCTTCTTCCCATAAGTAAATACTTGGGGAGAAACCTTTGGAGGGGATTTTAAACTAACAGCCATTGGTTCCATCCACAGACGGCTTAATCACGAACAGCAGAGCCATTGAAATTAGCCCCCTGTGGCTGATCAGCCCATGTAGCCGATGACCCAGTGTGAGGCACCTGTGTGAAATGGGCAGTAAACGTCACGGAAAGGCTCGCTCCCCATTCATAATGAACTAACACAGCGTAGGTCCTCGTCATTCAGGATGATGGACCTCCCTGGATTGTCCGTGAGTCGTTCTCCTCCAAAACAGCATTCCCTGTGCTCGTGATGAAAACGCACTGAACAAGGAAGGGCAACTGGTTCCCCAAACCCACCATATTTTAGCTGATAGAACAAATCATTTGAGGGAGACACTATTTCTTGAGCTATGTTTTTCAAATTAAGTTCTGTCACTCATTAGTAAGAAATCCATTTCTGGGTCAGCAGCAGTATCACTTCCTGCGGGTTACATTAAAATCGTTGGAGAGTCCCCTGGCTGAATTATTGAGACACACTGGGTACTTTCTAACAGTTCATATACTATACCTTACTGAATTAAAACATGGAGAGAACTGAAACAGCTTTTGAATTAACTGGCTGCTTTCTAAGCCAGTATGTAGCCTCGTCATGTCACCTAGCATTCAGCTAGCTGTAATTTCTTATTTGGAAAAATAAATCCAGTAGGTTATTAGCAGGGAAGGATTCAGATTACAACGGCCCAAAATGTGCATGATTTGGGATGCTTTTGTAAGGACAAGGATATTAAACCACAAATGCAAAGAGAGGTGAGAAAAGGAATATTAACATAGAATGGATAATTGGGTCTCTATCTTTTATGATCTCTTGGGGTCATTCACCATAGAAGATTACATGGATGAGCTTTCAGATTGGGAGCCCACTTTCTTTCCTCTCATGGAACTCCAAGACGCCCCCAGTACCCAAAGGGACCCCAAAGCTTAAAGCGCCGTGTACATCTTGATGGCTACTTCTCTAATATAAGAAATAAAGAAGCTCGATGCTGGCGCCTCAAGCCTGTCATCCTAGCTACTGAGGAGGCTGAGATCTGTTGATCATGGCTCAAAGCCAGCTGGGACAGGAGCGTCTGTGAGACTCTTATCTCCAATGAACCACCAGAAAACCAGAAGTGGCTCAGTGGCTCAACGTGGTAGAGCATTCTTGAGCACAAAGAGCTCAAGGGCAGCAGCCAGGCCTTAAGTTCAAGTTCCACGACTGACCAAAGGGGGAAAAAAGAAGAAAAGGAATGTCTGTGAATCCTAGTGACCCGGTCTGGCTGGTAGGACGCTTGCTGCTCGAGAGGCACTGCGTGCTGGCGGGGGAGGCTGGTCCGCCCCGCCACCGGCTCCTCTGTGACTTTGAACAAGCTACAATGCCTCAACACTCACTTTCCTCCTTTTCAAAATGGAGGTGCTGGTCCATCCTCTGCAATGAGCCGTTAGTGAGCTGTGCGCAGGAAGTTCTTGGAGATGGTGGTCCATCCCCTTCAATGGGACATTAGTGAACTGTGCACGGGAAGTGTTTGGATGAAGCTGGATGCACAAGTATGTGACTGATGTGTATTTAACATCGTCTTACAGAAACTCACAGACAGGGTCTGAGACAGATGGCTTTGATCCAAGGGTCCACTCTCAGTTTTCTTGCTTTATTCCTGTACGCTGAGATGTCTACTGTGATACTGCGAACGAAATACTTAAATATCCTGGAAGCAGGTGAGATTATAATGGTTTGAGAAAAGAAGTACCAATTAGAACCACTTTCGCTTGGTGAAGAATATAACACTCCATGAAGAAGAAGAGGATTGATGCTCTTGGCACAGTGCTCGCTGAGCAAAGCCTCTTGTGGAGAAGGTATAAAACGGAATCTCAACGTGATTTAATCAGCTACCAAAAAGTGGGGGTTTTCTGTTTCTACAGAAATGTGTCTGCCTATAGTTAAATGGAGAACCTTTTTTATTAGTACATACACACATAGATAATATATTAGATATTACGTGTATGATACGTGCAGTCTTTTCCCCTTGTTCCTCTTAGCCCCGACCCAGAGAAGTCAAAAGCTTCCAGTTTAGAGGAAGATGTTGACATTTTTATATAGCCAGTGTGTCTTGGAATACAGAATCCTGGACAGTATGGCTATCATAAGGTTTCAATTGAACAGAATTTTAATAAAAATGCTCACATCTTATTTAGGTTTTCATTGAAAATGAGGAAAGAATACAATTAGAAAACCTTTCACAAGCAGAGTATAAGGAGAACTAGAACAATTTTTGAAGGTTTTTTCTTCAAACAACAAATACTTATTTGCAGCCTGCACAGAGTTGTGCAAAAAAGTCACACGAGTATAAAAGTAGGGGCTGGGGTGTAACTAAGTGACAGGCAACATACTCAGCATGCTGGAGTCCCTAGGTGGCCTTTCCCACGTTGAAAAGAAGGAGGAAGAAGAGGAAGAGCAAGAGGAATAGCAGCAGGAAGAAGATGGGGGGGAAGGAAGAGGAGAAGGAAGAGAAGAAGGAGGAAAAGAGGAGAGAGAGAAGAGGAGAAGCAAAGAAGAGAGAAATGAAAAGAAAGAGACAGAGGAGGAGGTGGAGGAGGAAGATGAAATAATATAACATAAAATGAACTATAAATAATTGTGGCTGCTTGAGAAGCAGAAATTTTACTGTGCTTTGTTTAGAGAATGAAGATTTTTTTTTCCCCATAGGTCAACAAACTAAACAATCATCTGCCTTACCTACCTGACTGTAACAGTGAATGATAAATTTACAAACCAATGGAAATTAACATGTGATTAGCACATCTATTTCTTACATGTGGAAACTGTGTCTTTAATGCTTAGTATTGATGATTTACTGAGAATATACTTAACAAGTACTTAAAGTTTCATTTCCTTATGTTTCTTAATCTTGTGTGAATTTGGGTTCCTTTATTGTCAGGGTTTGTGATCATGCAGAATTAGGGTTGAACCTGGATTTGCCTTCACCGATCTCATTTGAACTCATCATCTCTCCTCACATCTGTGGGGTGTCTGAATGATCATATAGACACTCATTTTAAAAAAGCAGTTCAATTAAAATATTTATTAGGAAAGACCCCATGGGAGAAGCCACATTGTGGAAAGACTTGGCTGAAAGGGGGAAAGAAATTAAGCCAAAGTCATTAGCCCTAAAAACTAACACAATATTCTACAAAACCATCAGAAATCAGCATGAGCAGGGACTTAGTAGACAATGCCACATGTTGGGTCCATTTTCTAAATACACAATGAATTTTTATTAGGAATTTTGCTATAATCCACTTAAGATTATACACATTATCAAAGTGCCATGTCAATATATTTTTCAATTGCCTAAAACAAGAGTAAGTTGAGTATTATAATAAGAGTAAGTTGAGTATTAAATTGGGCATTTATAGCTTTGGAGTTTCTCCTTTTTGAGAGAGAAAAAATGCATATAGAAGAGTTTAAAAATTACAAAGTGATAATAATGCCCTATATCTTAGAGAGTTGTTGTGGGATGTTGTAGGGTTAAGTAGTCTAAACTAAAAATCTCAACTTTAACAAGTTAATTAATGGATTGTACCGAGGACATTTATACTATAAGCCTCACTGTTTTCCTCCTACAAAAGGACTTTAGGACTTTCTTTGCCGCATAGATTTATGGTGAGAATTAAGTGAAGTAGACCATGCTATACATTTAATAAAGCACCCAGCTAAAAATTTCAACAGAACACTTTGTGGTAATAATGCAGAAAATGATTATAATGGTGTACCCAAGAAGAATTTTCTCTTGCTACAAACAAGTACAAATGTTATAGAAGAAAGCTATTGAAGCAAAAGTGAGTCTGCTCCCTGGCAAGATGTAATAGGTCACTAATCACACCTAACAATAGAATTGCTGACCCCATTACAGAAAAATAAACTCGTACTTTCAAAAGTTTCAGGGAAGTGTGGGAGTAATGAGAACTCGAATGTTTTCGGCGGGGCGGAGTGGGGGGGGGCTGGGCTGGCATCCCATATTACATATAATACACACACGTTATATATATACATATATATATAAATACACACACATAAATCTATCTGTCTCTCTCTCTAATTTATCCCTGTGGTGGGGTTTATCCTACCTGTGGGAGGGAGGTGGAGAACCACTCCTGACATAGCCACAGAAAGAGAAACAAAAGCAGAACCTGGAGCAATCCCAGAGACCACAGTAACACAGCTGGAGACTCGGAGTCCTCACACAAAAGGCCTCCCTCGAACCAAGACGTTCGTTGAAATCTAAGTAAAACTGAAATCGGTGGAAAGAATAAAATATCCTATAAGTTACAGAGGGCTCAGGAGACGACTATCTGTGGAAAAATAAAAGCCAGGGGGAAAAAAATGTAAACAGGAGAGAAAACCCCTGGACAGATTTGCGAATCGACACTGCACATTTGCAGGTGCTTTTTCCCCAGGCACATTACAGAATTCTGAGCAAGGATGGGTGGAGCTGATAAACCCAGCTTGGACCTGGCCGGAGGCTGCAGCTGAGCTACTAAGGGAACAACGGCTACTTTGGTATTCTTTGGTGTTCGTACAATGATGAGTCTGAGCATTAGAGGGCACAAACTACTCGCCCTCAGGACCTGTTGAGATCCATGGAGTGGGAGGCTAGGAATCGAAGCTTAAGCCCTCCAGGGCCCAGCAATCACTCCTAACAGGTTGCCAGGGCGGGGGGGGGGGGGGCGGGGGAAGGCGGTGGAGCTCTCACTTGATGGTGGCTGGCCCACGGAGCTTCCAGCAGAGACTGGGCACGTCCACAACCACAGCCACGCCTCAGCACAACTCGATTCCTGGCTATGCTGAGTAGTGACTTTCTGAACCAATCCCACTTTCCCTGTTCTCTCATAAGCAGAGTAAACGTTACAATGGAAGCAAACATGACCTGCAGGCCGGGGGAGCTTGCAGGTACAGAGGCATGGCAGAGAGCACAAATGATAGGTGGCAAAAGCAAACCTTTAAGTGACTCTTACAATACCTAGAAGTAACTGAGGCATTTAAAACAACTGATGAAGGTGATTAACAAAATAGATAAAAGATAAGCAAAATAAGCAATAAGACAGGGAATGTAATTATGAAGGAACTGAAGTCTATATGAAGGAACTGAATGGGTATTCTAGAACTGAATATAAGATATCTGAATTAAAGTGCACAATCAAGAATTTAGCAATAAACTAGACACAAGAAAATACACAGTTAATAAACTGCACAATAAAGCAACAGAAAACACTGAGGTTAATACAGAAAGACAAGAAGATGGAACTAAGAAATAGCGAAGATGCTTAAAGTTTGCAATGTAAGTAAAAGTGAAATTCTTAAAAGACAAATTAGACAAAATAGGGCTGAACAGTATACCAAGAAATAGGGGCAAAATTTTCCAAAATGACTGGAGAATGTAAATTTACAGAAGCATAAAATACAGCCAACCAGGACCAATACTAAATAACACAATCCAGGGACAACCTACTATAATGATGAAACACCAAAGACAGATCAATCACTAAAGGGCACCAGAGAAAAAGAAGGCACTTCCTTCAGAATCGCAGTGATCCGATGACAGTTGGCTTCTCAACAGCAAGAGTACATGCCGTGAGACAATGGAAAGAAATCTTTAGAATACTAAGTAAAGTAACTGCCAACCAAAAATTCTATGTCAAGCAAAGGAAATGTTCTCAACCATGAAAGTAAAATTAGGCTCCCATCTGACAAAGGAAAACTAGGAACTTTTTTTTAACAAGTCTGTAAAAATAAACACTAAAATAATAATAATAATAATAATGATAATTTGAACTGCAAAGAAATTCTTTGGGCTAAAGGAAAATGATCCCCAAAGTAAATGTCTATAGGCTAGAGGAGATAAAGAATGCCAGGAAGTATAATGATGTAGATAAATAAAAAGAATATTCACAATACAAACATTAATAGGAATGTATTTTGGAATTTAAAATAGAGGGAGATGGAAGGACGAAGGGTGGACAGATGCAGCAGTGGTCCTCACTGGACAGTATGTTGAAAATGAAGTCTACAACTTGTGGGCAGGGATGGGAGGGAAGAACTGGGAGAGAGGGAGGGAAAAGGAGACATTGTTCGAAAGGAAATGCACTCTTTACAAGACTTATGTAACTGTAACCCCTCTGTAGATCACCTTTACAATAACAATAAAAATTTAAATAGAACAAAATGAAGGGAGAACCAAAATACCTGACAACCATGACACAAAAGATCACGGGATGGCAATGAAGATGATAAGTTCTAGGCCTCTACATTATTTAGAAAATGCTAAAATCATTCCTTTGTATCTCAATAGGTCAAAGAAGCATGGTATCATTTCTAAGATGTCCGCGAAAAGCAGAGCAAAAGATCTGATTGGCAAGCAAAAATCAAAGAAAATATAAACTAATATACTGGAAAATAAACTTGGAGTACATACCTGAGGAGGAGCAGCTCAGAGTGGAAAGGAAGAGGCAGCAGGTTAGAACGGCCCGCCTGTGACTGCGTACCCCGGAGGGAGGTCCGATGGGCACGCACCTCACTTTAACATCCATCCTGACTGAGGGATCAGACCAGAGGCCAGGAGAGGCACCAAGCCGGAGCAGAGAGCGGCTTACACCTAGAGCTGACTCTCCATGTGCTGGGCCCTCGTAGAAAGGACGAGAAATACCCGGATCTCCTGCTCAAGAAAGGAATGCTGAACAATACGTGGAGATGCAATACAGAAACAAAGAAATGCACATGTAGATACATAACCACCTATCCATACCCAAAACACACATGTTGGGTATACTTTTAATCTTAAAAGCATTATTTTCTTCATCTGGTATATTTTAATTCAGTAGTTCAGTTTTATAGGCTATAATCCTGTATTTCCTTTTTTTTTTTAAATTACCTTTAAATTCCTTTGCAGAATCTAATAAACCATGGTTTAGCTAATGCTGTCACTAATCTTTCCTTTTACTGATGCTGTAAAGTGTATTGGGGAGAGACCGTGGATTGGTTCACCTGTGCTGATTTTAGGTCACCTAAGATTTAGAATGGATCGCAAATTGGTAATTTGGCCCATAGACTGTTCTATCTCTCCCAAATTGACCTGAGATGTTAGAAAATAATCTAATAAACTAGTTTAAATTCCCTACGTTCTTTCACTTCTCTTCCAATTGGGTGTGCTAATGAGCAGGGTCAGGAGTAAAAGGTTAGCAGGAATGAAAAAGTATCGACCACAATTAATGATTGACTCTCAAACTCCATAGATGGCATTAATTAAACACCGATGCTTTAAAAATGGGTTTTAAGGCATGCTGAAAACTGGAGCACTTCTAAAGCTGTAAGATGTTTCCAGAAAAATGCATCTAACAAGTTGGCTTTTGGATGTTACATGTTGGGAAAAAAACTTGTCATATTCCAAGTACTCATGTGACTCACCAATATGTAATCATTTAGATGGAAGAGCTGGCTTAACCTTTCACTCAATTCCAATGTGAAAGCAACCTTCTTTAAAAAAGCAAGTTGAGCTTGTTAAAAGTTTCTCTAAATTGTATCTGTACACAGTTACTTCAAGCATCCCAACAAGCAACCATTTAGAGGATGGGGAGGCATTCCCTTGCTCTCTCGAGGTGGCACAAATGAAAGTCTAACCACATTGACTTCCCTGGGCTGAGCAAGTGTCAGCCCTCACCACCTACATGCAGGTGTCCTACGATGACAGGGGACGCTCACCTCTTCGGAGAAGTGAGATGTTCATACGCCATACGGGTTCAATATGCATGTCCATGCAGTTTCAAAATAGGGAAGACGAAGTACGACAACACGGTACACGTTGATTTCAATGCAATTGTCTTTACAAAAGAATATTCTTAGCACCCAAGGGCTGAATCGATGAGCAAGTGTTGATACATTTACTCAACCAGTTCTACAAATAAGGAAAAGGGCAGCTTGGTTTTTCTGCACGCCGCAGTAGAGAACGCCAGGCTGTCAGCTCGCAATGTCGTCTCTCCTCGTGCTTTAAGCAGTCCTGCGAGATTCGTTCCACAGAATCCTGCTTGCTACTCTAGTCCTCATAAACAATGTATATTTCCATTTTTGTTTTTCACATTTCAAAAAATAAGAAAATTCCTCATCACCACATTGATACAATTCCCTACCTTCACTTAGGAGTGTTATAGTTATATTCTGGCTTTTCTTTTTATGAATAACTTTACACTGACTATACTGAGCAGAGGGAAATTCAGATGAAGCATCTATATAAAAGAAGAGCAAGAAGTAGCAACGAGTTAAAAATATATATATATATATATATATTAATTCAGTGGAAATGGCAGAAACCAAAAAGAACTCATGAAGAGTAAGAAAGACAATTGGAAAAGGTGATGAAATTGTGAAAGCTTAAACATATTTTTTAAATCCTATCTTTTGGCAATCCAATGCTTTGAACTCAGGACTCCATGCTTTCTAGGCAGCTGCTCTACAAATAATGGTGCTTGTGGTATTGGTTTTGGTGATGATGATGATAGGGTGGTGGTGGTGATGATGATGATGATGATGATGATGATGATGATGATGATGATGATGATGATTGGGTGGTGATGGTGATGGTGGTGGTGGTGGTGGTAGTAGTGGTGGTGGTGGTGATGGTGGTGGTGGTGGTGGTGATGGTAGTGGTGGTGGTGATGGTGATGGTGGTGGTGATGATGGTAGTGGTGGTGGTGATGGTGATGGTGGTGGTGATAGTAGTGGTGGTGGTGGTGATGGTGATGATGGTGGTGATGGTGGTGGTGGTGATGATGGTGGTGGTGGTGATGGTGGTGGTGGTGGTGATGATGGTAGTGGTGGTGGTGATGGTGATGGTGATAGTGGTGATGATGATGGTGGTGGTGGTGGTGGTGATGGTGGTGGTGGTGGTGGTGATGGTGATAGTGGTGATGATGATGGTGGTGGTGGTGGTGGTGATGGTGGTGGTGGTGGTGGTGATGGTGGTGGTGATAGTGGTGATGATGGTGGTGGTAATGATGATGGTGGTGGTGGTGGTAGTGATGGTGGTGGTGATGGTGGTGGTGACGATGGTGGTAGCAGTGATGGTGGTGGTGATGATGATGGTGGTGGTGGTGGTGGTGATGATGATAGTAGTGGTGGTGATGGTGGTGGTAGTGATGGTGGTGGTAGTGATGGTGGTGGTGATGATGGTGATGGTGGTGGTGGTGATGATGATGGTGGTGGTGGTGGTGTAGGTATATACAGAAGACTATCTAGAGCAGTATTCATGAGAAGCAAATGGAGGAAAAGAGAAAGCATTGGTGGGTGAAGGGGATAAAAGTGTATGATCTATAAATATGTTTACAATACCTCTATACATATATATATAGAGAGAGAGAGAGAGAGATAAAGACAGCTGAATGAAGTCTACCACTGCCTGGAAAGGAGGTACTAGGGAAAGACGATAGAAATGAACTTGTTCAAGACACACTTGAGGCATCTACAACATGATCACAGTGATCATCTTGCTGATTACTGATGAGCATCCTTTATTTGATTGATTGGTTGATGAGTGCAGGACTGTGGATTGAACCCAGGGCCTCCCCCATGATCAGAAGGTACTCAGCACTGATACTCATCTACTGATATGTGCTGATAAAACAGGAAGAGATGGAAGACATTACTAATCATCCTACAGCATGCAGCTTCTAGTGAATTCTCATCTCCACACAGCCCTGGCATCAATAGTGCCAGATCAGGTCTCGTGGCCCAGGCTGGTTCTCTGCGGTACATTACAGACTGGAACTGATGATTCTGCATCCGGGGCTCCATCTTACAAACACTGTCTGACTGTTGCTGTCGTACCTACACCACGCAGTCTTCCTTTCACTTCTAGTTCTAATGATTTCTAATAGGCTGCATGCATCTCATTTGTATTTATAATTGAGGCCTATGTGAAACACAGGATAATCACACTTGCAAGACTCCAGTGTTGAGCTAAGATACCTTCCTACCTGTGCTTCTAAGCAGAAAAGAAAAGAAAATACCAGAAAATGAGGGTCAGAGGTCAGGCTACTCTTCTCTCATGGTTTGAACTACAATTAAATATCCTGGGGATAATGTACAGTAGGTGGCCTCTAAAATTTAAATCATATAGGCAAGTTTTAACACTAGTAAATAAATCATTTCCAAGCAAAGGACAAGTATATTTTTATTTTAAAAAAGAAAAACTGCAAATTGTTTCTACTTAGCAGGCAAATATATACTTCGTTTCCAGGCTCCAGGTCACAAAAGGTGGTTATCCTGTCACTGGGCTGAGTTTTGAAAAGTGTGACACACATTTAGTTGTCAGTTCCTATCAGCAGCATTCGGGAATCAACGTTACATCAGCAGCAAGACACACCATTTTATGCTCTTTTTGAAGATAATTAGAGTTCCCTTTTGTTGCAAATAAGATGTAAAACAGCCATAACTGCTGGGGAGCGTGATTAAAGTAACCTCTATAGAACCCCATTATTCTAGACAGATTCCTTCAGATGCATAATTTTCCCATTTTAAGAAAACATAATGCATGCATATAAAATTCAAATTGTCGAGACACCTCTAACAAAAATTAGTACTCTATTAAGGCATTCTTAGTAGCTGGTTAACATGTAAAACTCTTCAAGACTATTTTAACATAATCATGAAATAATGGTGAATGTCACCAAAGGTAAACATTTTACAGTGAGCGTGTTCCGCAGGCAAGATCCATGTATTTAACTTTTTTTTAACTTACAAAACTTTTGACAGATAATGTGTGAGAACTTGTGTCCCAGTCCCACGGAAATATGGATGTGCAGTTGAATCGCCTTAGTCCATCAAAACACGCGTGTAAACCTACATTGTCCTGTGACTGGAGTCTAAGGCAGATGGTTGCGCACACACACACACACACACACACACACACGGCACGGGCATTGTAGATGCATCCGTGTCTTCATTTCTTTGAGACACCCACCTCAGACTCACACATTGATTTTAGCAAATGCGCTACAAAAGCCTAGCGTATTTAATTCAAGTAAAACAGCAAGTGTGTACCAATATCGCAAGTATCACCAAGGTTTTAGGAAATAATTGCTTTTAAAAGACCTAATTTTCCAAGTATTGCAGGACAATAGACGTTTTCAAGGACCTCAGGTTTCCTCGGGAGCCTGGTGTCCTCGGAGTGACGCAGCGCCCACCGGCCCACGGGCGTCCCAGTGGCTTAACAAAATGAAAGCTCGCGAAGCCGCCAGGAGGGAATCCCACCGCCCCTGCCCAGCCCCTGCTCGCCGCGCTTGCAGCCCAGTTATAATTATAAAATCAAACTCTTGTGGACTCAGCTGGGAACCTCGACATCTAAGGAACATGTTATTAAAGAAGCTTACAAATGGATACTCATTCTCAACAGCTCTCAGCGGCCTCCCCAGCATGGAAGTGGGGGACAAGGAAGTTTTAAGGTGGGGCACTGATTAGGATGGAAACAGTCTCTGTCAAGAGAATGGATTGTGCAAGGCTTCTCGGGAGAAAAAAAATTTTCACCTGGAAAGAGACAGCACCGTGAGCGCTGAAGGACTGTGTATTGCAGGACACTGATCTTATTAAGAACTAATGCTAATTTGCACACTGTCTCCTGCTGAACTGGAGGCAAGTTTACCACTGGGTTTGTTAATTTACCCAGGACACCATTATCTTTGGTTGGACTTAATGTATCTGAGTAGAGGTCATTAACTGCTGGGCTCGTGACGATCCAGCACGAATAACCGACAGGAGAACCAAAATAGATTTGCACTGACTGCCTCTGTGGGCCACTTTTCACTCAGCTGTGACTTCGTTTCTACTTTAGAGTACTGATTATGATATGACTTTCATGTATATGTGTACACCTATGTGTATGTCTGTGTACATGCTTGGGGGGGAACAGCACAATTGGCGGTGTTCACAATGGTGGCTGCTATTTTGATTTGGCTTCCTCCCATTTCAGAATAGCTTAAAAATCACAATATAAAGAATTCAGCTTTCTCTTGCTGAGGCAGGTCATAAAGAGAAGTATAGTCATGCGGGAATTTTTAATTACAATGAAACTATGCAATTACTACGAGAGCTATCTATTGTCCATTAGCATTTACTCTGACTTGGACTGCCGAAGCTCACAGAACAGCCCCTGAATCTCTCTGACTTTGCAGACATTTTATCTCAACTGTGCATCAATCTTACCTTTAAACTTGTGTTCTATCCCAGAGAAGCATTTTGCTTGGGGGAGAAAATACTGGGGGAAAAAGTCCCACTGGTACATTTTGTTTTATCTTATAGTTCAATAAAAGCACTGTGAACATTCATAAAAAATAATCCAGAAATTTAAAGTTAAATGGGAAAGTGCTTTCTTAAAAATATTTGTGGTTTCTGGTTAAATAAACACATTTTCATAAACGTGCAAGCTCAATCTATTTTATATAAATGGAACAAATCAACCAAAAATTCATTTACAATGTTTATAGCCTGCACAGACCATCTCTAATAGCAGGGAACACTTTTGTGTCTCTGCATGCTATCAGTGGAAAGAGGTGAATTTTCATTTATTTAATGCAAATATTCATACAAGGTGAGCTCTTCAGGCACATGTGGAGTATGCTTCCTGGTTCTGTGCCGTAGAAAATCTCATGACATAATTGTACAATAAATGGAGCCCTGCCACCTCGGAAATCACCTGCCGCACAGTGTGGGGAATGAAGAGGACTCAGGAAGTCTGAGGTGGTTTCTCGCCTCTGTCTGCTGCTCACAAATGATTCAATTCTGATTTTATGTAGCTGGACATTTATGACAATCTCATCTTCAGAACCACAAAATTATTAGGATTTTATTAAAAGCTTTGAAGAATGAAAAATGCCATTGTTAGCTGACGTACCAAAGCTTTCAACTCTAAGAGATGCATTTCGTTAACACAGTTAAGAGGGGAAAGGGAGTAAAGATGTTTGTTTCAGACTCACTACCAAGGAAGAGCTGGGCTTTTGTATCTGTTGCCTAAGGAAGCATTGTTCTAGCTTATATCTTGGTGATATTATTTTCCAAGTAAATTTGAATGCTAACATTTAAGGCAGAAATAGGATGCTATATTTTCCTTTAAAATTGGTGTTGACACAATGACCCCAGAAAGCACTCAGCCCACGAGAGTGCGTGGACACCTGGCTTTAAAATACCCCCTGACCTGGGACACAGCCAGGGTGGGTTAGCTGACTCACTAAGCAAATGCATGGGAATATATGTTAAAACCCTGTTTTTAAATTTGTGGAATACCTGTCTTTGTTTTATTCTGGGATTTGTTCTATTTCAATATACACCGATAGTTGAGATCGATGTTTAAACCACTAATTGCAAATCAAATCCACATATATATACATATATATATATATGGTGATATTATGTTGACAGGATTATAATTGACTGAACTAAATCCGGTGGGATACAATTTCAGAAGCAGATCTAATCTCTCCCCCTCCCTGGCCCCCCACCTCTACTCCCAAACACAGCTCTGCCACGAAGAACCTGCATCCAGCGTCCCGCTAGTCACCGCTGTTCAGCTAACAGTAACTTCTCCCCTGTTTCTGACTTTGGTAGTTGGTTTTCTAATCTGAACTCTAAAATGATGCTGGAGTAACTGTTTCTAAATACAGATTCGGTCTGGCTGGAAAGCTTGCCTGAGGCCCCCCGTTTTGGGGATGAGGTGAAAGGTCAGGGTTCACACCACGTGTCCACTGCCTGTCTCATTTAACCACAGGATTCATTTCAGGTGAGTCCTGAAATAGCAAGGTATTTCTTTTTTTTATTTGTTTATTAATTGAACACAATTTTTTTTTACAAGGTGTTGTGCAAAAAGGGTACAATTACATAGTAGGGCAGTGTGTACATTTCTTGTGATATCTTACATCCTTCTCTAGGTCAGGTAGACATATATACAATATACAATGTATCAAGAACATATACAGTATTCACAGACTTGGTCTCTACTCTCTCTCCATCTCCCTTTGTTAACAGTCATATATCAGGGAGATCATGCCCCTTTGTTTTCTGTGTTCTAGGCTTGTCTCGCTCAACATTATTTGTTCGAGTTCTGACCATTTCCCTGCGAATAACAATATTTTACCATTCCTAATCACTATGTAGTATTCCATTGTGTATAAGTACCATATTTTTTGGATCCATTCATCTGTGGAGGGGCATCTGGGTTGTTTCCATATTTTGGCTATTGTGAATTGTGCCGCGATAAACATGGAAGTACAAATGTCTTTTTGATATCTTGGGTTTTGCTGTTTAGGATAGATGCCTAGGAGTGGTATAGCTGGGTCATAGGGTAGGTCTATATTGAGCTTTTTGAGAAACCTCCATACTGTTCTCCAAAGTGGTTGTACTAATTTGCACTTCCACCAACAGTGGAGAAGGGTTCCTCTTTCCCCACAGCCCCTCCAGCATTTGTTGTTGAGCAAGGTATTTCTTAATTCTGGTTTTAACAAATGGTATTTGCTCTGATTCATGTAGTAAATTCCTGTCATCCTCAACACTGCCCACAAATGGCTTCTCTCTGTTTACATGTCTTTCTATCTTTTTTATCCATGCCTCCTTAAGGGCACAGGTCTTGAATTCTATGTCTGGCGTGTGTTCTAGGAGGTAGCATGTAGTCAATATTTGCTTGTTGAACAAAAAAGCAATCACATGATACACTTTTTGCCTTAAGGTTATTGCCTTAAGGGTAACATAGGAAACGTAACATCAATATAAATTGAAATTAGCGATTCTACAGATAGAGAAGTGTCAGCACAACCAGAATCTAACAAATGAAAACACATTTCAACAATTTCTAGTTTGAACTGCATTAAGAATTCAGTGACAACTGCAAATGAATCTCAGGGAGGAATCTAGGCGGAGGCACAAACAACTGCTTCATCTCAGCCCTTCGCAGTGGCTTGTCCTTGCATAGTTGAATGACAACATTTCAGCGACTTGCTGGGTGGAGTTTCCAAAGCATTCGTCTAAGCCACCGCAGTTCTCTTCTCCCTTTCGGAGAGCATCAGCTCACATGATGTTTTACTAAGTTATGTAATTACAAGAACAAGCACAACGGACATACTCAGATTTGGGAGCAACCACCAGGCAGGCGTGCAGTGTGGCCTGTGGGAAGGAGCTCCCCAGGCTGGACGGGGGCCCAGCCTAGAGGGGGTGCCCGGCCTAGAGGGGGGGCCCGGCCTAGAGGGGGTGCCCAGCCTAGAGGGGGGGCCCAGCCTAGAGGGGGTGCCCGGCCTAGAGGGGGGGCCCGGCCTAGAGGGGGGGCCCGGCCTAGAGGGGGCCCAGCCTAGAGCGGGGGCCCAGCCTAGAGAGAGGGCCCAGTCTAGAGGGGGGCCCAGCCTAGAGAGGGGGCCCAGCCTAGAGGGGGCCCAGCCTAGAGCGGGGGCCCAGCCTAGAGGGGGTGCCCAGCCTAGAGGGGGTGCCCAGCCTAGAGGGGGGCCCAGCCTAGAGAGGGGGCCCAGCCTAGAGGGGGGCCCAGCCTAGAGGGGGGGCCCAGCCTAGAGGGGGTGCCTAGCCTAGAGCGGGGGCCCAGCCTAGAGGGGGGGCCCAGCCTAGAGGGGGGGCCCAGCCTAGAGAGAGGAGGGGCCGGCTGAGCGGACCGGGACGCGGCCCTCGCCCTCTGCACAGCAGCCCTCACTGCGCCGTGCACCCTCGCGGCCCGCGCACGAGTCCGTGCTCTCCGGCAGGCCGCCGTGGCCAGGAGAGCACGCGCCGCGCAGCCGGCTTGGTTCTGGCCCCACGAGGGGGTCCGCACGGCCCAGCGGAGACGGGCGGCACTTGCCAGCTCCTTCCCCGAACAGCCCCGTGTGGCGGGGCCGCTTGCTCATCTCCCCCGCGGGACGAGCGCCCTGCAGAGCGGCCGCCGGGCGGAGCCGGGCCCGCGGTCACGCCGCGCGCGGGCTGCGTGGGGACCACGGGCGCCGCGTCCTCACGCGCCTGGGCCCGCCCCGGCCCCGGCCACCGGCCCGCGCCGAGCCTCCCGCCCGGAGAGCCCTGCGCCCGGGGTCCCCGCCGTGACTCGCCGGGGCCCACTCGCGTCCGGGAGCCCAGCGGGCCCGCCTTCCCGGCCTCGGCGGCGGGCGGCGCGGCGCGGCGGGGCGGTCGGTCCTGGCGGCCCCTCGCCTGGGCCCGGACCGCGGGTGTCCACAGGGCACCAGGCACCCGCACACGCCCCGCACACGCCCCACAGACACCCGCACACACCCACACACCTGCACACCCACACGCCTGCACACACCCACACACACCTGCACACGCCCCGCACACGCCCCACAGGCGCCTGCACACACCAACACACACCCGCATACGCCCCACAGACACCTGCACACACCCACACACACCTGCACACACCCGCACACACACGCCCTGCACACGCCCCGTACACACCCCACAGACACCTGCACACACCCACACACACCTGCACACACCTGCACACACCCGCACACACACGCCCTGCACACGCCCCGCACACACCTGCACATGACCGCACACGCCCTGCAGTCCCGCGGGCCTCCACCACCCGCAGGGCGAGGGCGGTCGGACGCGGGCCCCGGAGTACGGGGACCTGGAGATGGAGGTGAGCAAAGAGGAAATGGCTTCACCCCCGCCTCCAGCGCGCAGATGCGTGTGCACACGCGTGTGTGCACATGCACATGCACACGCGGCCTCTCGGCTGGTTCTCCTTTCCTGTGGACTGTGTGCGCGCCTCGTCTCCAGGCCGCCCCACGGGGGAGGACGCGGTCATTAAAGGAGCGCGGACCGGGAAGGCCAGCGGGTCACCTCGGTGTCGCCGCGACCGCAGCGCGGGGGGGGCGGCGGGGCCCCAGCCAGGGCTCCCGGCCCCGGCAAGGAGGCCCGAGCCTCCCCTCGGCGCGCACACCGGCCCTGCCTCCGCCCCGCCAGGCCTCCACGGCGCTCCCAACCAGCACCGGCCAGGAGGAGCGCGCCAGGCCCAGGACCGCACAGACCACGCGCCACCGCAAGCCAGGCGCCTGGCGGCTCGCTCTCCCACTGTCTCCTTAACCACTGACCGTGGGGGCTCAGAGCACAGTGGCTCACCCCTTCCTCGCCCCCACCGGCCTGTGGCCGGCAGGGTGAGAGACCCAGAAACAGCCCAGGCCAGGGAGCGAGACTCCATCTGACCTCACCCAGATCATGTTCATCGAGTCATGCTAACTGCTTATCTGGTCCTCGTGGATTCTTTCCATAGATCTCCAAGCATCTTTGGTGAAAACGTAAGGTACAGTTTACAATGATCAGGTTTAAAAGTCGCACAGTTGACCAAGAACTTGAGTAGGAAGTTATTGTGAAAAGCAGTGTAAACCGCCAACAAATAGAGGAAAATGGGCTAAGCCTCCATCATAGAAATAATGAGATGCTATGTTCAACATATCGAAATGGTGACTCTAAGGCAGAACTCAGAGACCACAGTTTGGCGTGGGTGTGGGAAACTGACATACACAGGGAGAGAGTTAAACAGGTATTCAGTTTTGGAGGCCACTTTGGCCATAAAAAGGATATAAGAAAATCCAGCCATTTCAAATACTTTACATGCACGGTCAAAGCCTAAACTTCTCTGCTTATTGTGTCTACCCTACAGCATCCACACTTAGAAAGGAAAGGAAAATATTATCGCTGAAATTAATTTAGCACCATGAAGGTGCTAAGTGCTGTTCGCAAAAACACATGGAAATAATACAACCCTCCCTTGTTTATTCCTCCCTGAGGCACAAGCTTGATTTGTTTTTTTCTCCCTCGCTGTCTGCGTGCCCTGTTGTTTACCAGGTATTTGCAATGGATGATGTACAGACAACTTTCTTCAATCTTTTAAAATTATAAAACATTGATGTGAAAACACCTTTTCTTTTAAGTTGTTTTTATTTCCCCCTCTGGTGTGGGAGACGTGATGTAGTTGTGCTGGCAGCTGGAGACAAGCTGAAGTAGCACAGGGAGGAGGGGGAAACTTGGGGAGGGGGGGTCTCCTCTGAGTCACCAGTGCGGGGGGGGGGGCAGCCCCCCCATAGCAACTCCTCAGCTGCAAGGATTTCTTTCCCATCGCAGAAGCCAAGCTCCCCTCACGTCCAATCCAGTCTCCACTCCACTTCTATGTTTCAAAACTTAAATCACCGACATTCACCAATAAAGAAGATTTATGAGAAGAAACAGCTCTGAAATCAGTGCTGCGGCAAGATACCGGACATGTCTTCCATGCAGGGCCCGTGGTCTCGGAGCAGAGGCCCGGCGGGAGGGGCAGGCTACTACAGGTGTGGTTGGATGGACACACGTGTGTGCCGGTCATGCATTTCTCCTCATATTTCTACAAAGCCACCCTGGGGCATGAAAGTCACACTTAAAAACTATCTGTGAGGAGGGGCAAAAAAAGGGGGGTGGGAAGCCCTCCTCCTAATTTTCTCCACACCCCACTTGTCCGGTAACGTGTCAAAGGAAACTCAATTTACCTTCAAGACACTGCCTCCGGCAACGTCCTTTGAACATCCTATTAGACTCTCCCTGCTGTTTAGAAATTTTACCTTAAAACATGTCTTCACCTCTGTTCCAGACAACAGAAAGATGCTTTTAGACAGAGCACCGTGTAAGCGGCCCCTCTGCCCTCCATACCCAGAAAGACTTATTTGCAAATGTAATGCGTTCCATGACGAAGGACAGCTCGGCTCCCCCGCTTCACCCCGTAATTGTCCTCAGCGGGGACCGCCCCGCGGTCACCTGACGCTGTTTGCTTGATTACATATGTTTTTAGTATTTGTTTTGAGTATAATTACTACAGGAATTCCCGGTGTCCTGTCCTCACTGGAAGCCTTCACCGTCGTTCGAGATTCTACACAAGAGGCTGAGAGAAGATGGGGTCGGAGGAAGAGGGAATCGCAGCCCCATCTGTGAAGATGGCCGCTTGTGACTGGCTTCTCAGCCGACACAGGTTGTGTCCCGTGTCAAGCCTGGGTTGCCTGCTGCCTGTCTCTGCCGCCTGCTGCCACGGTGATTTCATATCCTGGACCTTTTGTTGACAGACAGGTGCATGCTACTCTTCCACACCGTGTCTGAGAGGATTTCTTACAGGAAAATACAGGAACAGCCTAACCAACATCTCTTTGAATAATGACGCTCGTCATCTGCTTAAACAACTAATCCAGGGCCCAATGTTTACTTTTTTGCATATAGTAGGCTTTCTTAGCCCAAAGTTACTTTAACTTTGCAAAACATAGCCATTTCAATTGGTAGATCTTGAAAACAGCCATACAATGAATCAAGCAAGAGCTGATGAACTCAGTATGGCCAGGAAATTATTAGCAGGTGACCTGGCTTATGTCGACGGACACACATAATTGAACATGTACATGCTAACTATTAGTCCTGACGCAAAGCGTCAAAAGCCAAAGGCTGCTATGACAGGAGGTGTGATTTAGCTCACTCTGCCTGGCAAGTCCCCGCTTCCCTTTGCAAGGCCGAAGCAGGGTGGCCGAGGTCTCCTTCAGAAGCAGCACGGCGTGCGAAGGGCTAGGGCCGATGCCACCGCACAGCAAGGCCCTGCGGAGCTCCTCCTGCGGGGCTTCCCTCCGCGCACGCACACGGAAGGAAATAGCCGCCACTCCTTTTCCTACACGCCTCGGAGTTCTGTGAGTCGCCTCTTCACGGTTCTGTTTTTATTTGAGGAGACTGTGCTCAGCTGTGTTCAGTGGGTATTTGCGATACCTTTCATGGTTGAAGCCGGGGGTGGGGGTCATGCCTGTAAGCTCGGAGCACGGGTTCAAGGCAGCATGGGGAGCCCAGCCAGACCTGCCTGCGAAAAAGAAGGAGGGAAGGAGAAACAAAGAAAGGGAGGAAAACATTGTGGGGTTTTTTTTTTAATTTTAGGATTTCCCTTTATCTTTGTCAAGGCTCCAGTACTTTCCCCTAATCCCCATAAAACAGAGTATTAGACATAAAGGAGCCTCGGACTTCGTCCAATGGTTTAACACGTTCACTGTGCCAATGAGGAAATGGTGTTGGGGAGGATTCTAGATTCTCACGTCACTTCCTGGCAGAGTGAGGAGAAGGACAGCTGCCCGTGGCCGCCCCGTCCTCTGACGCGCCCACAGTTGTTAGCTCGCAGAGGGCTTTGTCAGCGGGGCGTTTCCTTCCTTTTCGGCGTTGCGGAGGCTGGAAGGGAGGCCTCGTGCCGCCCCGGGGGGGGGGGCCCCCCCGCTCCCACGGAACCCCCAACCGCCCGGGCTGAATATTTCTATAAAAGCTGAAGCAACATTTGAGGCTTATAAACTTTGACACGCTCTCTATAAAGTGCTTTGTTTTCTGCACATTTAGTGTGAACCCAAGATGATTTTCCTTTTTAAAAAAATCCCACATTAAAAAAAAATCCCACATTTATTACCACACCCCCCCCATGCAAGAACACTTTGTGACAAGCATTCTACATTAAAATCCCCAAAGTACATCAAAGTAGAAAATAAATTGGGTCTCAGTGAATCATTTCATCAAATAGCATAACGTCTGCTGAGAATGTTCCAGGCCCTGGCTTGATAAGGGAAAAGTTTCAAGCAGTCAGTGTGAGTGACACTCAGGGTAGAAAACACTCACTTGTTTCATACAGTTTTTATTATTAAAAACACACACTTCGTGTATTTCTAAATATAGCATGCAGCACCTTAATGGAACATCTAAGAAGCTTATTTCATTTTTATGTGTCATATGTGTTATTAATTATATTATTAATATTAAAAATGCAATAAAGCACTAATCAAGGTTCCATTCCCAACAAGTCATAATTAAATAAATGCCACATCCCTGATTGTGCTAAGGCCAATTAAATCTAATTCTCTTCTGTTTCCATACATAGGCTGCAGCTGTATGTGCTGTGCAGGAGTAATTAATTGCCACCAACTGCCTCTCTCTCGAAAGGAAAGTCTGAGTCGGCATCACAACATGTGACCCAAGACAAACATGCCCGAATGCTAGCAAGGAGGCACAAGGGTCTTTAATGGACCAGAGTGAAAGTCTGTCTTTCCATCAGCTGCTTTCCATTGTGTCTATCTCTAGCAAGAAAACATTGCTCCGGTCTTTTTGGCTTCACGAGCAACGTTAGACCGTACAGACCGCCAGACGCTGGGCGAGCGCGCCCCTCCTCCTCCCGCAAGACCTCAGCGCCTCCGTCTGCGGGAGATGGACGCAGAAAGACTACGAGGCCAGGACATAAAATCCCAAATGGGCACAGGGCTAAACGAGTCACTCTCACCCTTCCTGTAAAATAATCTGCTGCTTGGAGAAAGTATTGAAGATGAAGAGTTTTTATTTTAAATGAAGATGCAAGCGAAGACTCAGATTAGTCAGACTCATCTCTGCCAACATGTATTCTAAGTGAGAATGGTGGCTATTGGGTGCAGTGATGGAGTCCAGGCGTGGCTTTGCAGATTCTAAAATTGGAAGGTGAAGCCTCCACTCACCTTCTCTCAAGAACAGACTGGGTCCTGTACCTTCTCCATGACATGGAAATTAAATCCATGGGAAAAAAACATCTCACCAACAGAATACCTCTTTGCTACCTAATCAGACGTTAATGTTTTCACCATTCAAAAAATGTACATTTAGTCTTGATCTATTCT
The DNA here is from genome assembly GCF_023159225.1 of Perognathus longimembris pacificus. Taxonomy (NCBI): domain Eukaryota; kingdom Metazoa; phylum Chordata; class Mammalia; order Rodentia; family Heteromyidae; genus Perognathus; species Perognathus longimembris. The sequence continues at coordinate 33,907,599 of NC_063183.1, read as the reverse complement.
GCTGGGCTGGTTGACAGGGCAGGGGAGAGGGAGAGGGAAACAGTTATTCTCAGTCTCCAGATAAGAGGACATCATTGCGGTGCAGTTCTACTGTTCTGTTCTGCAACTACCTAGTGAAGTCCCTCAACCTTTTCTGTCCAAATTCTCCACTCTGTTCTCCATTTATAACAAGTGTCCTGAAAACAACTCAGAAACCAAGCAGTAAAAACACACACTAGTCTCATTCCTTCAGCTAGCATACTTTAAAGGTTGTGCTATCCTCTCTTGGCCTTTAGATCTGCATCCTGTTTTGCTCTAAACTGGCTTGTTATCCACAATGAACACCACCGTGGACTGCAGCCAGCGAGAGCCAGGCCTTCCCCAGGCCTTTCTGCAGCCCCGGCTTTCCTACCGCAGGCCTAGCTTTTCTACCGCGGGTGCCTCCTCTTCCTCATCCTTTTGGATTTATCTTGGACCACGACTGACCATTTACAAAACATCTGCCTTCAGATGCTAGCGTGGGGTCACGTTTATCTCTGCTTCATCACTTGGGATATTTAGGAAAGTATTAGAAAACAAAGGTCCATGAGTGACCTCTAAAGAACGCCCCAAGTTTGGAGCCGATTCACAGGGAAACACTCTCCAGACACTGTATTTAACCTCTTCATGCTGGATATTTTGTATTTCGTCTGGATTTTCACGTTACCTCCATCTGTACCCTCTACAAAACCCTATGAAGGTATTATTACAAAATGCCTGTGTGTTTCTCTGTGGGCGTATTCAGCAAATGAAGATATCCTTCTGAGTTCAGCAAAGCTGTGCCCTGGAATTCCACAGCATTTAACCACAGGTTTGCTTAGACTTGCTTTGTAAATCACCCTGGACATGTGCTTTCTGAAATATGCCTGTGAATTATTGCCTTATTTTCATATTGTGGGCATTGTTTGTTACGGGAGGGCCATTAACCCTGTGAGATGCAGATAATATTCTACCTGCTTGTCTAAAGCAGAAGATCGTTTACTGTCACACTCATTAAACGGATCGTGACAGCCAAGCTCTCGACGCTCGGGGCAGAGGCTCCGGAAGCACGCGCTCCCTGCCCTCTCCCCGCCGGCTTTCCCACTCAGCTTCTGTATCTTACATAATACTTTTCAAATAAAGAGCACTGTATTTCCAGGAGCCAGCCCGCTCGGATTCTCACACACGCTGGTCTCCAGAGAAACCCAAGTGGAAAATTTATACAAAAATTGTACTTACAAAGTGACACTCCTGATTAAGTTTATGACGAGTACCCAGAGTATATGTGCTCTCCATACCCGAAACACTGGACTCGAGGCTCCTCCTTCACTACAAGCAATAACACGAATCTCAGGCTGACCTCCCCCAACACCGTCGCGTCGCTGGGGTAACGGCAACCCCCAACTTCCTCGGGGGCCGAAGCCACAACGGGGAACCCGAGAGGGGTGCAGAAGACGCCCCCCCCCCCGCCACACATAAAGAGACATTGTAAATTACATTTTTCTACATACTGTCTCCATACACACAGAGAAGCTGCTATAATTTAGTTATTTACTATGTACTAGCGGTGCTGTAAAATGTCATTTTCTAAGAATACATCTGAGGCTTAAGTCAGCATTTTTATGATATCATCTGCACTGGGAAAACATTAAAGGCTCAATATTTAATAAACATAATAAACATCCCCATGAAACAAATTGTTCATAAACTACCTGTTTAATTTTTCAAGGTTCCTGAACCACATATTTTCTTATTAGTTGTGAGCCTGCTGGGTTGGAGGATAGATAGGGCCTGTCAGAGACCGAATATAATGTAGCGGTTTTATGAATTATTTCTGTGAGGAAAAGCCTATTACAGCTGACAAGAGGGTGATGATATTAGCCCGCCATCATTCAGACGGTACCCTCCTTCCCCCTTTCATCCGTCAGGTCCCTCGTACGGGGCTGGAAGCCACGCCGTCTTTGCACGGCCAACACAAAGACAAATTTTACTCTTTTTCTGAGCCCATGAAACATTTAGTATTTCATTTTGAATCATGGCAGATGACAGAAACAAATGGCCTAATGAATCTCGCTTATTGTCCCTTGCAAATGTGAAGATGAGCTAAAACTAAAAATCTGGTTCTTTTTCGCTCTCCCACCCCCCCCCTCTTTATTTTATTTATTTATTCGATGCCTTCCTTCCCCCTGGAAAGATCTCAGCTACATTCTGAACAGATGCTGAGGTTCCTAGAATTATTTTCACGAACAAGCCATTGGATTTGGAAATCACTTGGTGATTCCAGGGTGACAGCCCACTGCACCATCTCCACGAGTATCTCCAGGACAATACAGACGCTCACTGTCCCTTGCTTTCTGAGACGTAAACACAGCAGAGGCGGGAGCAGAAGGAAAAGGTGAAAATAAACTCAGTATACTTGGGGACACGGCGGCTGTGTATCAAAGGGCAGTAATGATCGCATACCCTTGATGTTTTAAAAGGTATTAGTTCAATCTTCACACGTCCTCCACTGTGCCAATTTAATTGGGCCGAGTTCATAAAGCTGAAATGGCTTTTGTTACTTGCTTGCTTTTCAGGTGGACTCACTGTAACTATGGCATAGGATTTACAAGGGAAATTCTTAGGGGGTGGAGTTGCTCCAAAAATATGGGGAAAAGAGACTGAGATGCGACTCGGGTCACGGAAGGTGTCTTTCTTCCCTTACTTGCTGCCTGCACAGCTCCTGGGCAAAGGCAGAGCTGTTCCAGAGGCTGAGAGACAGGAGAGATTTGGCCATTGGCCTCCCTAGCAGTGAGCAGAGTCCTGCACGCTGGTCCCCTCTGCTGGCCCCTCCAGTGGAGTGAGACCACACGCAGCATGCCACCAGCCCCCAAGCCGGCCCGGGCTGACACGCGCGTTTCCTGTGCATTTCCACGTACATCGCTTTGTAAAAGTGACCAGGAAACCATTCAGAACTGGGAGAAAAGTATCACAAACATATAATTAATAATCTCTAAAATGCAAAGGGTATGCAGTTCTTCCTTTATGCGCTTCTTACAGAAAGAGTCCTAAGAGGAGAGGAGAACAGAGCCTTGTCTGGTGCTTTGGTCTTTCCCTTTCACTGTGACTCTGTAATGGCTTTTCACAGCCATTAGAGTTGTCAAGTAAATTTTTCTTAGTTCAAGTATGTACAATTGATCCTGATAGATGTTAATAGCTCCCAAACTAAGGCAGAATCTGCAGTCAACATACAGGAATAACAATTCTATGGTTAAAAAAGGAAAAAGGTGTTTGACAGTTGATGCCATCAGTACAAACCAGAGGCAGCTCCAGGTCAAATTTTCTTTATGTTGGGGGTGGGGGGAGGGGAACTAGACCAGCGATGCTTGTAAGTCAGATATTAATGACTTAAATTTAAATGATTTCATAATGGTTCTTTAGAGAACCAGGCAAGGCATTTTTGGGAAAATGAAATTTAAGTAGCTTAGTTTCTTTGATCATACAATTTGCTTTTCAAAAGAAAGCACTACCTGCAAGTTTGGTTTTAATGTTAATGTTGCAAACGTCTCTACTTTTGTTAAAGTCATAACTATGACTTTAAGAAAACCTATATAAACACAGTTCCGTCGCTTATTATGCTCGAGTGTTACCAATTTCAAAAACAATGTCTTTTCCAAAGAGAGAGCATTTTATAGCAACTAAGATTCCTAATTATCTAAAGAGTAGGAGATGTGTGCAATCCAGACACTGCAGGAATTGAACTCCAGGAACACTTGGAGATGCGCCGCTTTGACCACTGGGTACCATCCTGGTCCTCACTTTCCAGGCCCGCACCCCCTCCCCATCCCCCCGCCTGAGCCCACCAAGGCCACAGGTGGAGTGAAAACAAAACAGAATGTGGATTGAAATAAACTCCACAAAACGGAAACAAGAGGTTGTTTTTTTTAATTGTACTGTACGCGGTTCGTTTTTTGTTTTTGTTTTCTTTCTTGTTTTTTCCCCTTTTGTCACCTTTTTTTAAATTTCTGTACCCTTGTATGTAGGTTTATCTGATTTGGGGAGGAGAAGGGGGGCCCAGAAACGGTGGCACAAAGGGTGAACCAATTCAGCAGTGGTGCTCACTAGACACAATGTCGGAAATGAACTGAACAACTTGGGGGAGAGGAGTAGAGTGGGGGAAGGTAGGGAGAAAATGGGGGGGGGTGACATTGTTCAAAAAGAAATGTACTCTTTATATTACTTATGTTACTGTAACCCCTCTGTACATCACCTTTACAGTAAAAAAAAAACTTTTAAGGAAAAAAACTAATTGAAAGAATCAGTTGATAGCTTGCACCTTTTTTATATCCTGCATTTGTCAGATAAGGAGAAAATGTTTGTTGACAAAATAAGATGTATGCCAGTGTACTGTGGGTGTGGTGGTATGCATGGGCACGTGTGTGTGCGTGTGTGTGTGGGCGAGAGAATATATTTATCCCCATAGCACTGTCCTGCCTTTTTAATGACTCAACAGGTAAGACATTGCTTAAAGGGATCATAGTGAAAAAAACCTCTGAGAGAACAAATCAGTACTCGCAGTCTCCACCTTCCTACATTTAAGACAACGTGTTGCTCCCACTTTGATGTAATTTCTTTGTAGTCAATGCAGATTCATTTTCTTATGGTATCAAAAGGTATCTCCTTAAATTTCACTGAGGTACATGTATGCTCATATAAAGGTTGGAATATATCATTTCATTTAAAATTGATGTAGGCAGATATGGGAGAACCAAGATTAAATGCCAGACCAGGCCTCGCCCCCCCACCCCCACCAAAAAAAGTTAGCATGACCATATCACAAAAAAACTAATCTGGTACAGTGGTACATGCCTATAATCTCAACTATTCCAATGGTGGTAGTAGGAGGCTTAGGGCCCAGGACCAGCCAAAAGCATGAGACCCCATTTGAAAAGTAAACTAAAACCAAAAAATGGGCTGTAGGTATGGGTCAAGTGGTAGAGCACCTGCCTAGCAAACAAAGCTCTAAATTCAAACTCCAGTACCACCTCTTACTGATACAGCATTGCTAAATTCTGATGTGTCTGGAGTTGGACTAGGGAAAGAAGACGCACTGTTTGCATACAGTTGTTAAAGGAGAAGGAACTTTGCCCAGGTAATACTTACAAACCATATGAAACCACTGTTTTTGTAGGTCAGAAATGATTGAGTATCAGCAATTCCATGCAGTTCGGCCTAATTAGATACAGCATCTGTATGAAGCCAAAGGTGCACGTTTCTTTCAGAGAAAGAAGCTCATTGAGTTGCTCAATGTGTTCCAGTGCCTGACGACCCGTAGTTACTACTTCCAAAGTCAACATAAAATCTCATTAAAAGCACTCAGTTCCAAGAGAGTTCACAGGATGCCTCAAGGAGTTTACTTCTATTGCTGACAAGGTGATTTTAAACCTTTACGTTCCCTCCAGAAGCAGCCCTCTTTTCTGCCACGTTCTTCCCTCTACCTTAACAAAGGAGATATAGTTCCTTAATGCTTCTGTTTGGACATTGTTTTTATGTTCACAGGAACAACTAGGAAAAGATGAAAAATTAACAAAATGGTAGCAAACAGCCCCAAAGCTTGTGTACTGTGCTGATGTGCAGCCTGGCAGGTGGGGGCTGCCCAGGCTACCCTCATTTACCCCGTGGCGGGAGTCAATTGTTAAGGGTTCCAGGAACACTGCACCTGTGGTTCTGAGTGAATGGGGTTTGATGGAGACCCGGGGCTAGGAAGCTCCACCTAGCCTTCTAGCCTCGGCAGCCTCGGGGACCAGCTCTTGGTCTGCTCCCTGCAGCCAGTACAGAAACTCCCACCCTTCACCCCCAGGGGCATCTGGGACTGAGGTGGCAGGCACGCCTGGGTTCTTGCATTCCAGGACCAGGTCCTGGCCTCTATCACTGAGGAAGTGTGACATCAAGTGGCAGGAGAGGAACCATAGAAGAATGGAAGGGCCTTTCTTTTTTCTTGCTGAGCCCTGAAAATGATGTAGGTAGACCTGTTTGAATACATTTGTAATCCACATGCAAAGATGCAGAAATGTCAGCCGAGTTCCAGAAGATTAGCTTGGGCCAGACACCCATGGCTCATGCCTATAGTCCTAGCTACTCAGGAGACAGAGATCTGGGGAATCAGTTAGAAGCCGGCCTGTCAGGAAAGTCCTTGAGACTCATATTTCCAGTTAAGCACCAGAAAACTGTGGTTTAAGTGATGGAGCACTAGCTTTAAGCAAAAATGCTCAGGGACGGTGCCTAGGACCTAAATTCAAGCCCCAGGGGCACAGAGAGGGGAAAAATGGAAAGTACCTGGCATCTAGCAGTTGTTTAAATGGTGTGTATGTGTGTAAGTGGTGTGTGTGTAAGTAGTATGTGTCATTTGTGTGAGAGTGGTTTATGTGTTCTGTATGTGAGTGATGTGTGTGTGTGTGTGTGTGTGTGTGTGTGTAAGGGAATGGAAGGAGGAGAGAAGGGAAACTATTTGAAAGACAGCTATTCAATGTCCAGAATACAAATTACTTTTTCTACTTACAGTGAGTGAATTACAACATCAATCAGGGCGCTGGGTGCTGTGGTTTGCACACACCTGAAATTCCAGCTACGGAAGAGATTAAGCTCTGGGGACTGCGGTTCAGAGCCGGCCCTGGCAGGAAGGTCCGTGAGACTCTTCCCTCCAGTGAACCACCCGAAAACCAGAAGTGGGGCTGTGGCTCAATGTGGTAGAGGGCCAGCCTTGAGCAAAAGAGTCTGGGACAGTGCCCGTGCTGCAGATTCAGACCCCACAACTGACAAAAACAATTAGCCAGAGTGAAAAGAGTTGGGCACAGGGGCTCACACCCGGAATCCTAATTACTTGGGAGACAGAGATCAGTCTAGGCAAACATGTTCACAAAACCCCATTTCAACCAATTAAAGGCTGAGTGTAGTAGTATACATCTGTCAGATCAGCTATACAGGAAGCATAAATAGGAGACATTCAGTCCAAACAAGCATAAATATGGATATGTAAGTATGAAAGTCTTTATTTAAAAAAATAACTAAACCAAACAAGCTAAGACATGGGTCAAGTGGTAGAGTGCCCACCTAGAAAGCATAAAGCCCTGAGTCCAAACCCCTTTACAGGAAGGAGGGAGACAGGAGAGGGGGAAGGAAAAAGGGAGGGAGACAAAGAGGGGGAAGAGGAGGGAGGGAAGCAGCGAGGAGAAGGAGGGAGAGAGGAAGGGAGGGAGGGAGGGAGGGAGGGAGGAAGGAAGGAAGGAAGGAAGGAAGGAAGGAAGGAAGGAAGGAAGGAAGGAAGGAAGGAAGGAAGGAACCGTAGCACAATTGTCCCCCTTGCTACTAAGATTATGTGTCTGAATACTGTTTGAATGCATTTGTCATCCTTGTCAGCCCAGGCTAGCTGAGGATGTACCAGAGGCCACAGAACAGATTGCAGGTGTAAAAACGAACGTGAGGAAGTTGGACAAAGCAGGAGAGGATGCTGGAATCTGGAACTGAAAGGCTCTTTAAGTGAGGCGGAGGACACTGAAGACTGACTGAGCTTGCGGTGCTGTTGGTCAGATTCTCTTCAATATGCGTGTGTTACTACGATGCTTCCTACATTATTTCCAGCCGCATGCTTTCATTCTCATAGCCATGTGCCGAGAATGGTAGTTACACAATTGAAGCATATTTCACGTGATGGCTCTTTCTAGGACTGTGGGAAGGGTGAATACAGAAGGGTAGGTAACTTGGGGTCTCAGTGAAAAAATGTTTCTGACAAGGACACCCTGAGGTTTTGGGGGTTAAAGTAAGATTCAGGTTCTCTCTCTGAACATCCTTCTTATCCAATACTTATAACTTTAGATTGTTTTTATGTGCATTTATTTCCTATCTTGAGTTGGTAGATTTTTTTGCTATGTAATCTCTTGAGCACAGCAATTTTCCCATGGCAGAGACTCAATCCAGTTGTTAATTGGCAAATTAATTAGGATTAAATTCATCTCCCAAGAGCTTTTTGTCTATGATCCAACTTCTAATTTGTAAACAGACACTAGTCACTGTGCCATTTTTGTCTGTGACTTGTTCTGTCTGTGTAGGATTTCCTCCTTGTCTTTCTATCTCTCCATCTTCCTCAGCAGCCAAGACTCACATCAAACACAGCCGCTTACAGAAGCTTCCCCAGTGGTGAGGCAGGAAACCAGCTCCCTCTGCACCCCCTTGGCAGTGCAGTGGGGGGGGGGGGCAGCAGTCACACTGTACCACTTTTCTCCTATTGAATCCAACACTGAGGAGAGCGTCTCTCTCTCTCTCTGCTTGCTTTTTCTCTTCCTTGTCTCCCCCTTTCTCTTAAAAATAAGTTACTTCATTTCTAAATACAGAAACGATACTTTAATTATTTCCAAGTCCCAGCTATTAAAAATTGATCAATGAGATTCATATCACAGCAGTAGAACTTAGTATATGCTTAGCATTATTCCCAGAATAGTTACTGTTTCTACAGGAAACCACGAATAAGCCTAAACTTCATAAATAAAACAAACTCGGCAATTAAGTGACCAAAGGGTCCAGAAAATAAGCAGTGAAAACTGTTGTATGGGAAAAATAGGCAGAATCTCAACCATAGCTGGTTCACAACGGAGATGAACAGTAGCAACCTCTCCCAGACAAGTGGCATTTCCACACGCCCCCTAAAATCGAAGCTTCTGAAACAGCCGCTGCTTCGCTGCCACCTCACCTTGGGCGGCATTCTCTTGACCTTGAGGGCTGGGGTTGCTGTTCAGACAAGCTCATCCGCTCCACGTGCATCCCCCTGTGAACTAACTGCACCCCGTAACGAGTCACGCTCGCCTCCCTGCTGGACATTGTCTATTTCTCCCTATGGTGGCTCACAGACAATCAATACTGGGTTGCTAAATTTCTTCTAAGAATTCTTTTTTTCAGGCAGGCAGAAAGGAGTTTATTGAGGGGAGAGCAAACTGCTGGCACAAACTACATGCACAAGATGGAGGTGTGGGGAGACCAAGGGGAAGAAAGAAGAGAAGAAGGAGAAGAGGAAGGAGAAGGTGAAGAAGAAGAAGAAGAAGAAGGAGAAGGAGAAGGAGAAGGAGATGGAGAAGGAGAAGGAGAAGGAGAAGGAGAAGGAGAAGGAGGGAGAAGGAAAAGGAGGAGAGAGAGCGCTTTTGTTAAGATTTTAAGACAAAGGATCTATGTTTTCCCTTACATGCATAAGCTAGATTTAGCTTACAAACTTAGTAAGTCAATATGTTGAGCGGTGTACAAGTGTATACAGATGTATTCACTGAAATATGGATGGTAGATTCAAGGTCGATCTCAAATAATGTCATTCCTTAGAAAGGCAACCAAAATAAAACACCAAGAGGCAGGTGCTTGAAGAAGTGGGATTGGGTCAAGGGAAGGGAGTAGACGAATGATGACGAGAATCCACTGTACATCCTATAAAATTAAGAAAAATGAGGGAAGGAGTGGGTGAGGGAGGGGTGGGTGAGAATTGGGAAGGGGCATCACTGATCAAGATACACTACAGTCATAAATTGCTTTATTAAATGGCAACTCCTTTGCACAACTACTTAAAGATGGTTAAAAATAAGTAAAAAAGAAAGAAAAAGAGTAGAGTCTTCTTAGCCAATTTAATTTCTGGTCTATGTAGATAAATTTGAACTATGAAGCGTTAATGTAAATTACAAGTTGAAGAAAAATCAGGACAAGTAGTATATAGTCCAATTAGTGAGAAGTTAATAAAGTAAAGGAAACCGAGTGCGTAGTGCTGTGGAATGTGTCACACATCCAAAATGCACATTAATATTATAATAAACACTATTGAATCCACGTAACTTACAGGTCAGAATGTCCCTGTGGGGCTGAACAAGCGAACCATCTCTATCCCTCCGTGTCCTGAGCAATACCATGCCGATCACACCAAACATTCCCACCGGTGTCTTAACACGTGCATTACACGTTTGCATCGCTAAATGATGACAAAAAGTTTGGCCAAAGTTGAACATTAAAATAAAACATCCTTCGCTATGTTTTCTAGACCATCCATGCACTTCTATAGTGTTGCACTTTTTTTTAGCATGCTGTTGTTTTTCTGATGGAATTTGTCTGTTATGAAAAAGGTTATAATTAATATTATTGTCACTATTACATATGTCTTCCTGTATAAGTTTATCAAGTATGTATCTAAAACTCAACATTTTAATATTTATTGATTTGTATATAATTATATATTTTACACATATTTTATTTGTTTTACATTCACTATATATAGGTTTTTGTACATTTAAAAATACAATACATATGCATATATACATGTATATAATAGACTATACCATTGTACTTTTTTAAAATTTAATTTTGTGGTAAAGATGATGTATAGAGGGATGACAGTGACATAAGTAAGGTAATGAGTACGTTTCTTGTCCAACACGGCTACCCCCTCCCTTGTTTTTCTCCTACTTTCTGTCTCCCTATCACCCAGGAAGTTGTAAAGTTCATTTCCAATGCAGTGTCTCGTGAGTATCACTGTTGCAATGGTTCATCCTTTGTCCTTTGTCTCATCATTTTGTTATTCTCCTTCCCTTCCCCAAATCAGATGATGTATAAACAAGACACAGGATACCAAAATAAAAAATGGTGACAACAGAGGATAAACCAAGGGGGGGTGGGGAGTAAGAAAAGAAAAAAGAAAACTTCACATAGTACATTAAAAAAAAACTCTTGTTTCCATATCTCAGAATTCATTTTGATTAGCATCATTATATATGGTCATATGTACAAACCTACTGTACTATCGTGACCCTCTGCTAGAACTACCCTAGACATATATTCATTGTTACAAATGAGGAAATCCATGGAGCCTAAGTTTCTTTGCGTCTGGTTCACTTCACTTAATATGATTTTTTCCCCAAGCCCTTCCATTTCCTTTCCAATGGGGCAGCGTCATTCTTGCCGATGGAAGCATAGAATTCTACTGTGCATATGCACCCCGTTTTCCTGATCCGTTCATCTCCTGAGGGGCCTCTGGCCCTGGCAGGCTCCATGCCAATATCAAAGACGGTGTTCTTCCCAGGTGGGAGAGGCAGGGCTACCTTCCAGAAGCTCTTCTGTGACAAGGAGTGAGGATGTCTTTTGTGGGTACACATGCCTTCCTTGGTCTGTCGGACCATCTGCAATCTGTGGATTTCCACTCCTGGTGCGCCCTCTGATGCTCGGCCTTTGTCCCGGCCGCCTGGCTGCAGGGGGAGGGGGTGGGAGGGTGGGGAGTGGGGGGGTGGGGGGTGGGGGGTGGGGGGGGTTCACCTGCCTTCCTAAGCAGGCTGCCTGAGCCTCTCCTCGAGGCACCAAATCCCCGCACTGCTGTGGCTCGCTCTCCAGCTGTGCACTTTTTCCCCGGGGCACTAAAGCTGGTTTCTTGGTGAGAGCTGTTAGACCCCAGCCATTGTGCTGGGCCTCCACTTGCTACCTTTTCATATCATTTGTGATAGATGAGTCTCTAGTCTGCGCTGAAATAAATATCTTACTCCTTCATTTACTCTTTCTTACACCATTTCCCTCCCATACTTTTATAAACTCAGTGGAATGACTTGTGCTATTTGCATACATGCATGTGAAGAACTTTGATAGTATTCACTCCTGCTCTTTCATCTTTTCATCCTCCACGTCTATCAATTCTCTTTTTAGGCAGAGTTACTTGATTATTTGAGGTCTCCTGTACCTCATATAAAAGTTGGAATTGCTTCTATGTCTGTTTTGAATGTCACTGGAATCCTGATGAAAATTACACTGAATCTATAGATCACTTTTACTGTCATGGCCAATCGTATAACATTAACTTTGTAGGCCCCTGACATGGAGGATGGACGATCTTTCCATCTTCTACTTCTTCTTTATTCAGTGTTCGATAGATTATATTATAGAGCTCATTCATTGCCTACTTAAGCTTATCCCTAGGCTTTCTTTTTTTTTAGCTAGTATAAATAGAATTATTGACATTTCTTTTTCAGCATGTTTGTTATTGGTATATAGAAGAGTAACTCATGTTTATGTGCTAATTTTGTATTTTTCTATTTTCTTAAAAGTATTAATCATATCAAAAAACTTTTTGGTAAAATCTTTAGGGTGTTTTAAATATAGATCATATAACCTGCAAATAATGACAACCAGACTTAGCTTTTCTTTACAACTTTTTGCTTCTTTTTCTTGTCTTATCACTCTGGCTGAAAATTCAAGCACTATATTGAGTAAGAGTGGGACACTCATATTGGGTTCTAAAGAAATTCTTCAGTCTTTTCCTGTTTAGCAGGATGTTAAATAGGATAAATTTATCCTATTTCCTTCTATTCCGAGTTTTTTCGGGGGTCTTTTCATGAGAGAATATTTGTCAGTTTTTCTGCATCTATTTAGATTATAATCTTTGTGCTTTATTCTGTTTATGCTCTGTATTACATGTGTTTGTATTGAACAATCCTTGCCATCAGTAGATAAAAGCAACTTGATCATCCTGTATAACTCTTACTGTACTGTTGAATTGGGTTTGCAAGTATTTCATTTAATATTATTGTGCCTAGGTCCAACAAGGAAATTAATGTTTAGATTTTTCTGTCATGTCCTTATCTGATTTGGGTATGAAGGTAATACTAGCTTTATAGACTAGTTTGGTAGCCTCACTTTCCTTTGTAGTTTATAAAATTATCTGAAAGGGCTGAAATGTAGCTCAGTTTCAAAGCATTTGCCTATCAACTGCAACATCCAGGATTGCATCCCCAACACCATAAAAGACAACCCCCACCCCCCAAAAAGCTTCAAAAAAAACCAAAACCAAAAACAGAAGAAAAAAATAAAACCAAACATCTTTCCTGGGCACTGATGGCTCATGCCTGTAATCCTAGCTACTGAGGAGGCTGAGATCTGAGGACCTAGGTTCAAAACCAGACCAGGCAGGAAAGACCATGAGACTCTTACCTTCAACTAACCAGGAAAAAAACAGAAGTGGCACTATGGCTCAAAGTGGTCCAGCACTAGCCTTAACCAAAAGAGCTCAGGGACATGATAGACAAATAATAGGAGGAGGAGCAGGAAGAGGAGGAGGAGGAAGAGGATGAAGAAGAAGGAGGAGGAGGAGGAAGAGGAAGAAGGAGGAGGAGTTGACAATGAAGACGATGACAACTGTTGCTGCCCTTCTTTAAAGGTCTGGTAGAATTAAGCAGTGAATCAGTATGGCCGAGGACATTTTTTTAAAGTAAAAATAAAGTACCCTTTTGTTACGACATCAATATCATTACTTATTTTACATGTGTTTTAGTTACTTATATCCTGTTGTTTCAATTTTGGTAGGTCTTATGAACCTAGAAATTCACCCATTTTGTTTAGGTTTTATGATGGTTGAAATATAGCTTTAAAAAGTCCCTAATGACCCTCTGGTATTTGCTTGAACTTTTCACTCTATTGGTTAGTTTGGCTAAGGAATATTTATCTTCTCAAAGAACCAGCACTTTGTTTCATTGATTCTATGCGTTGCTTTTCTTTTCTCCACTTCACTCATTTTGCCTGATCTTTTTTTTACTTCTTTCTAGGTACTGCTTGAATTTGGCCAGCTTTAATTTTCAAACCCTGGTATTCTTTCCTTAACTTGATGCTGTCTATTGCTCTGGATTTCAACTGAGTTTTGTTTTTGTGTTTGAGCCTTGTGTTTTTTAACGCTTATTTTTATAATTTCTAAATTTCAATCTGATATTTTTTAAGTTCCCATGTCCTTATTTCATTTTCATATCCCAAATTGTCTTCCTTGTCCTCATTCAGCCGTTCATCTCTATTCTCTTGTCATCCACACAAGCCTTGATTTATGTACATATTAATTTCACTGGTCATTCTCATAATCATTCATTTGAACTCTTTGTCTTAGATTTCATCCATTTCACTATCATTAGAGTCAGCTACTACAGAACTGTTCACTTTGGAGGAAAATACCTTGCCATTTTTAATATTTTCTTGTGTTTCTGCACGAGGATTCACGCGTCTGCAGTAAAGTCTCTGGCTGGTGGTTTTAATCACCTACAGTCCTGATTTGAAGCTTTCTGAATGTCCAGGCAGGGATGGGTAATGCACAGTTGCTGCTGGTTTTTTACACTCGACTGAGGATATCTCAGTAGAAAACACAGGCCCACGAATCAAGGCAATGGGCTCGACCTCTGTCCATGCCAGGGCACTGGGCCTGGTCTTTGCACACATGCCGGGGCACCAGGTCTGGTCTTTGCACACATGTCAGGGCACTGGGCCTGGTCTTTGCACAGATGCCGGGGCACCAGGTCTGGTCTTTGCACACATGCCAGGGCACTGGGCCTGGTCTTTGCACACATGCCAGGGCACCAGGTCTGGTCTTTGCACACATGTCAGGGCACTGGGCCTGGCTCCAGAACCACTCAGAGAGAAGAAAATAGCTGGGCCCTCTTACAACTCCCAGAATAGATCAGTCTGTGTATGCTGAGGAGCCAAGAGAGGGGCAATTGTTTGCTTTACTTCCAAAGCTCTCAAGCTCTCAAGTCAGCTTCCCTTCTATAACTCTTAGACAATTAAATTTTTTATCTGGAAATAATTTTTGTATGTTACAATAAAAATATTTTTCTGTATTGATAACATTCACACTATACATTTTCTTTTCTTCATTAATATCAGTAAAAGTTATCAACATAAACACATGTGTCCAACTAGGTATTATTTTCTATGTTCTCTGTTTTGTTGTATCTATTGTGTTTTATCTCAACACAAATAGTTTACACCATTAACATATTTCCACATATAATTTTATATTTAATAGGAGAAGTTTTTCTAGCTAACATTTCTCCTTAAGAAGTGTCCTGGCAATTCTTAGTCTTTTATTCATCCTGTCGAGTTTTTCAATAAAGTTGTTATTTAGATCTGTGATAAAAACTTACTGGGATTGGAAGTGAGAGTTCTTTAAATGAATGAAACAATTTTGGAAAATCTGACAACTTTGTGAAAATTCAGTATTCTATCAGTGAACACACTATATCTTTCCATCCTACAATTGTTAATCAATTGTTATAATATTCAACAATTTAACGTATTTATTTAGCCATGATTTTTAGTTACTCTGTAAGGATTAAAAGAAGACAAAAAGCATTTCTTTCTTCATTTTTATCTTTGAGGAACCATCTTACTATGTAGCTCAGGCCGGCCTTGAACTCATCTCTGATCCTCCTCTGCCTCATCCTCCTATATGCTGTATGCCAGCACCACATTCAACTTTAAAGAACATTTATTAAGGAGTGCATTCTTGAAATTGGGTCTTATGTACATACAAAAATGGTCATTGATTTTTGCATATTGAATGTAAATCCAGCAACCTGTGGAAAATATTCCATATAGCAAGTAAGTAAGGTCCATTCCATCTGGTGATATAGCTGATATGGAAGACAGTGGAACCCCTTCATTACAGAACAAGTGGAGCTAATTAACTACTCTATCTGACGTATCTCTGACTCACAAAAATAGAGCAGGTCTCCAAGGATTCCTCTACTCTAAAATAGTAAATAACAACGATCAGAAAGGAAGCAAGCAAAAATGTTAAAGCTAACACAAAGGAAGAAGTCTGCCTGTAACAGCATTGGGAAAGATGGAGCCACAAGAATCCTCATCTATTGTTGCTTGTAAATCAAGGTGCTAATTTCAACTTTAAAGTTATCTTGGAGACCAAATTAACGTTTTTCGTTCCAATCCGGAAATCCTATTTCTAGATCTATTCCTGTGCTAATCTCATGCATACATCCTAGGAAACTGCATGATGACTGCTGATAGTAGCATCATTTGTAAGAGCGAAATACTGGAAAAATAAAGTTTCTGTCAAGGTAGACCAGCCTTATGATGGAGTGTTGTACACCAGTGAAAGAAGACAGTTATGTGCAACAGAGATAAGCCCTGAACGTATAACGTTGAGTTAAAAGCGCAAGTCCAAGAAGATAACATACAGTATAAGACCATTATAGAACCTGCAAAGCTATGATACCAGAAATATATTCTGAAGTATCTAGCATTTGTGACAGTACCCCACGTTTTCAAGAGTAATGGAATAACACAAAATTTAAAATAACGATGTCTCTGAGGGACAGGGAGAACACCGAGGTAGATGTGCACTACTGGTCAATGCATCAACTCCTGACATAGCGCTGAGTTCATAAATGTGCGTCTTTATGTCATGTTAACAACTCTTATTCAGTGTATGAGTACTTTGTAGGTGTAAAACATTAAGTTAATGGATAAAAAATAAAATTAAGAAAAATGAAAGTGAATATAAAACATTCAACCATTCATTCCTCAGATACTAATTAAATACTACTAATACTGACACTTCCTTATGTATCAGAATTAAACAATACCAATACTAGTAGTATTCACCAAGGATACATTCTATTATTTTCAAGTAAACTAACTTTATGAAATATAACTTAAACATAACTAGTATACTTATAGAGTTACCTAAAAAAGAAAATAATTGTCCATCTTTTTCACTTGAAATCATAAAGAATTTAAAACATCAACATTCTAGACAAAGGAGTATAGCAATCAAAGAACTGATAAGACAAATTCTAGAGCAAATCAATCACAAAGGAAGGCTGTAAAAAAGAGAAAGTAAGAAAAAGGGAAGAAAGGAAGGAGAAAGGAAATACAGTGAAACTATGAAACAGATTATAAAATGGTTGTAGTAAGACTCTACCTGTGGTTAGTTGTATTAAATATAAATCTTAAGGAATCAAGTCCCTCAAATATCTTTTATTCTATTTCCGTGACAAATGGAGCTTTGGAGAAGGCAAAAAAAAAAAAAAAAAAGATGTGACTTGAAAAACAAGTTTATCAAAATATAATTTCACTTGTTCAAATAATTCAGTTTTTATTGAGTGCTTCTAGAATGCAAAAGCAAATCGAGTTTTGGCCATTTAAATATCCCTTCGCCCTGTGTAAAGGTTTGAAATCACTGTCTTTCACATTTCAGTGCAGGCAGGTTTGGGTCCCCTTGCCTCAGTCATAAACACTAACCCCTCACAGATTGCTTCAGAAACTCTGTCAACCCCCAGCCAGACAAACACTTGTTAATACACACTATGTCTTAACCCACAGCAGAGAATGTGGGGGTCATCACATTCAAGGTGTTAATGAGCAAGCACTCAGTCGACCGCAGAGAGCTTTCTTACCAATCAAAAAAAAAAAAAATTACTGAAGTGGCTACAAAATGTGTTACTCCCACTTTGCAATACTAATGGAAGTTCCTTGACAGCAAGGCTGTCTTACATAAATAGGGGTAATGAGTAGGAAATGCTAGGCAGCATAAAAACTTCAAGTGAGCTCTAAGATTCAAAATGTGAAGAAAGGTAGTATTTACTGCCACCTGAATTAAGATGCAAAATGTAAGTTTGGGTTGAATTATAGCATGTATTGGTAATTTCATTTTTAGAAATTCAGAGTACTAGATCAGGAAAGAGTATTGTTTTAACCAACATTTAAAACCTATAAAAACAAACGAGGCACGAACCACAGCCAAGTCAGTTATCTATGTTGATCAGTAGCTCAAAATCAGAGGGTAAAAACGAGCTAGGACCCGCTGGGCACTGTAGGCTGAGATGTGAGGCTAGCAGCGCACAGCCAGTCCAGACAAGAAAGACTGACCTCACCACATAGCCGGAAGTGGCGCTGTGGCTCAAATGAGAGAGCGCTAGCCTTGAGCACAAAAGCTCAGGGACAGCGCCCAGGCCCCGAGTTCAAGCCCCCAAACAGGCACACACACACAAAAAGAGCAAGGGGCAAAACCGGAGCTCTACACCAGAACCAAATAAAATTCTTTAGGTGCACTAGCTAGTGCTGGCAATCATTCCATGTGTGAATTTAGCTTACAAGTAAGCAGTGCTTTCATTACTGGTTAATTTAGAACTGATGATCTTTAAAGTTACTGTCATCCTCCCTTCCTGGTACTTCTCAAATCACCAGACAATCCATAAATTACAATATATTGACCGATAGGACCTGGCTCCTTATAATGAGTTCAGAATTGGTGAATCTGGGATGAAATACAGGAACAATACAAGAAGTAAAACCTAAATTTTCACATCTTATGGATCCTTCAATGAGGAGAAGTGTTATGTGTGACCCTCAGAAAGCCTGGTTCTGAGGGGAAAAGTGAAGAGCAAAGTTTTCTGAACGTCATCTACCTTTTAGAAAATAAACTCTCTTCAGACACCTAAGAAATTCCATCTTTCTCCTCTAAGTTAATATATTCTTTGAATACAAAATCCAAATTAAAAACTAATTCTTAATAGAAGGCTTTTGTTAAATGCAACATTTTGAAATGCTGTCAGTAACTATCATAAATATTTGAGAAGTTAATATTTTAATCTTCAGCTACAGCACAGGAAACACTTTTAGTGACAGACAGTGCTTCATTAATGGAGTTCTGTGTGTCTAATTGCTTTAGGCACAGTGAGCTGCATTATTTTGACACATGACATGCAATTAGTACATGGTCACACGGCTAACGGGAGATTTTACACCTTTTTCCTTCTACATTCAGAGTGAATAATTAGCATATTTTTCTGCTTAGAATAATAATCAGAGCCTCAGATCCAGAAATTGCCTAATGAGGTAAAATTCCAGTTGTTGACATTAATACACATGACACATTTTTTCAGTTGTTAAAGTAAACCTTGAGCTACCACTTCATTTACCCTTTCCAAGTGCCCTACAAGTCAGGAGTGATGCTGCTCTTAGCAGAAGAATTGTTGAAAGAAAGACCCCAATCGATGGTTTATACCATCTTTTCACTCTGCTTACTCAATAGGCACAAAGTACACGGTGCTGGCAAACTTCAGAACAGTAACCTTCGATGTCTTCGGTTGACACTGAAAGATCATCAGCATTTGAAATTGAAATAAATGATGTCATCCAGGAGAGCTCTTAGAATTGAAAGGTGGATTGTTTTACAATGTCAAATTAGAATCAAGCCACTGAAGTTTTCATCAAAACCATCTTTCTTTTGTCAAGAAATTTTGAGCATTTATGGAAAGCCATCCAACACCTCCCTATAGCTTGGGCAGATTTTGTGTGAAGTTGATAAAGTGTAAGTTTCAGGGTCCATCAATTAAGCACTACCCTTATGAGTAAGAATATATTGTTCATAGATTTCTCTTCCTGCTGCCTTCTTTGACTTAAGCAGTCCTCGGGTTTTAAGGGCAGGTAGCACTGACTGCACGAATCTCTGGCACAAGTGAGCACCAGCAAGGCACACTCCTGGCTAGCAGGACCTGAGCTCCTTGCAAATCTGGGCTACATAGTTTTATCTCTATCACGGATGGCACTGTGCTGGGTGAATATCAGTATTCTCCTTGTATAGTAAATAGACTGTGGTGATTTGTGCTGTTCTAATTTAGCCCCACTGCAAATACGTTTACCAGAATGCCTTCCACCGCCTGCATCCAGGCGGGCCTGGGCGCTGCAGAACCAACCTATTTTGGAGATGTCTACAGGGAAGCTGACGGTGCGTGGCAGGTGCCGCTCTGGCTCACAGGGGACGCCTCCCCCCCAGCTCCCCCCCAGCTCTGGGGCGTCTCCTCCCCCGGCCCCCAGCGCAGAAGGAAGGGCGAGGGAGGCCCAGGGCCCAGGCCAGGCCAGAGCTTCCGCCCCATCCTGGCTTCCCTGGCTTGACATCCAGCCTCCTTCTCAACTACCAGCCCCTCTGACCTCTATCACCTCCAAGCTCCCAGCCATGTGAAGATGTCTGAACTCCCACAACGGCCCAGTCCCAGGGCAAGTCTCTTCTTATTCTATATCTGCATGGTTCCCTAATCACGTTAACCAATCCAGAAATGGAGCTTGAGAGAGAACAACGGAAGTGTATGACTTTAAATCTTTTGATGAGGCTACATAATATGACATGTTTGTACATTGAATAAGAGAAATGAAGCAAAACCATAAAGAGATTGGGTGGATGATTACATGTTCTTCCCAACACTGAAAATATGCATAAAAACATCCATCCTAAGCAAGATAAAAACATCTACCTCAGCTTGCGGTGAAATACTAGATATATTCCCGTAGAAATTGGGATCCAAACTGAAAATGCTCTTAATCACTACCTTTAATTATTATTGTGTCGGCAGCACCAACCAGCGCAAATAGAAATGAGGTTTATAAATCTTGATAAGGAAGAGGAAAATCATACTTATATAAGTCTTATTCTATAATAGGAAAGTCCATAGGAGCCAGCTGAAAAAATAATAGAATTCATTATTCTAGTTCAGTGGCAGAAAAAGATGCATTATCTGGTAAGTTGCAGAGAAGGCTCCAAGCTCTGGCTGAATCACTCTACAGTACTCTGCTGACCCTAGAATAACTTTTAAAATGTGCACCAATAAGACTTCTATAAAGAAAATTATTCACACTCTCGATGTTGCTTAAATAAAGAGAAAGATTCGGTGATGTAATGGAACAATGGATGTCCAGTCCTTATAAAGATCGAAAGCCTAGAAGCTTACTGTGTTACCAGTGAAAGTAGAATTGAGGTTTCCAAAACTTTAAAAATGTGGCATAACTTTTTTATTTGACTCTCTCTACCAGATATTGAAATGCCTTGTTAAATGACAATAATTAAACAGTATAGTATAAAAAGTATATAGCATTTCCTATGTACATGCAAATCAAGGAAACAAAAATAATATGGAATTAAACCCTGTAACAAAAGAGATTCATAAAAAATGGAATATGATTTTTTTTGCCAGTCCTGGGGCTTGAACTCAGGGCCTGAGCCACTGTCCCTGGCTTCTTTTTGCTCTACCTCTTAAGCTACAGCACCACTTGTGGCTTTTTCTGGTTAGGTGGTGCTGAGGAATTGAACCCAGGGCTTCATGCATGCTAGGCAATCACTCTACCATTAAGTCACATTCCCAGCCCCTGAATATGAATTTTTAGGCTAAGTATTAGGACAACTAACCAGAAACACTGAAGTAAAGACTCAACATGGATTTTATATTACTTCAGATTATTACAGTACTTACATATAAGTATAAACATATATAAACCATCTACAACTAAATAAAAACAAAAGAGTATAAAACTCGTGTAAAGGGAAGACTTTTTAAGCTCATTAATGGAAATAAATTACAAAAAAGAATGACAGATCCTACATTATACAATATTGTGTTTTCTTTGGTGGAAAAACACAGGATTAGACTCAAAAGGCATATTATAGCCTAGTATCAGTAGTTGTAGAAAATATAGCAAAAAAAGTTGGTTTTTTTTATTACAGAAACCACCCAAATAGATTCATAAGATAATTAGAGTCCATAATAAAATAGCATGATTGAATTATTCACTAAACAGTTATTAGTCATTAAGCAAAATGTAAAATGACTCTTATCAGTAATCCTATATTTAAACAGCGATGAGACAGCGTTTTTATTACGTGGTGTGTGTGCGTGTGTGTGTGTGTGTGTGTTTGAACACGCTCATCAGTGCTCCTATTTTGGTGCTGTGGTAGGCTGGGTTCTCTGTGCTTCTCCGCGCAGCTGTTCCGGGCAGGGCCTGTTCTCCCTGCTCCACGCGCGGCGTGGACGGCTGTGGGCTCAGAGCTCGCTGGCTCCGGCTGCTGCACCCGCGGCCAGGCGTCTTTGCCCAGGCCTGGCGGGAGTTTCCCGCCCCCAGCGCCGTCCACTTCTTTTTTTTTTGCCAGTCCTGGGCCTTGGACTCAGGGCCTGAGCACTGTCCCTGGCTTCCTTTTGCTCAAGGCTAGCACTCTGCCACTTGAGCCACAGCGTCGCTTCTGGCCGTTTTCTGCATATGTGATGCTGGGGAATCGAACCTAGGGCCTCGTGTATCCGAGGCAGGCACTCTTGCCACTAGGCTATATCCCCAGCCCACGCACCGTCCACTTCTAACCGACACGCGTTGCCTGTGGGCCATCGCCTTTCAAAGCGAAATCTTCCCCCAAACAGTACCAACAGAGCGTTTAGTGCCTTTCGTGACGATTAATACCTTTTAAAGTGTGTTTGCACAATGACCTTGCTTAATGTCCTTACCACTCTCTAAAAGAGACAAAGTCATTTTCTTATACTTTCTTGAGAAGATCCCCCAACTCGAGAATGAAGAGCCAGGCCACAGGGTCCCAGAGGAATGTCTCTACAGATCATCTACGTGCTCAGTTCTCTGAATTCTCTCTCAGCGCTTAGCTCTGGGGGAATAAAATTAGAAGACGGCCTGAAGTTCTTAACTTTCGCCGTCCTTCCTCCTTCGTGAAACACACATACCCAGTAGAAACAGCTCCTTCGCCTCGCCCTCTCTGCCTGCCTTCGGTGTGACTAGAGGGTTTCCCAGAGACAACCCCCCAATCCTAACAGTAGATGTTCACACACAGCCAAGCCCCCCCCCCCCCCTGCACAACGGCATTCACGACATTCTCACGCGGCTGTATTGCAGACCCACCCACCTGCTCAGCCTCTGACACGGCGGCTCCGCACACCCACCTGCTCAGCCTCTGACACGGCGGCTCCGCACACCCACCTGCTCTAAGGAGCAGTCTGCAGGCACCCTAAGAGGCGAACCGGCAACCCTGCTGCCCACCTCCGGTCCGTCGGCAGGCGTGTTTCCATAGTGCGCTCACTGTCGGTCGCTGCCGTCTCACCTGCATGACTGCGCCTCGTGGGTGGTCCCCCCGACCTTGTGCTGACTGCTTTACATCACACCACAGTATCCCATGCTTAAACGTTTCCAGTGACTTCTCACTGCCGTTAAAAGAAAACTCAAACTTTTCATCCCAGGTTGCAAAGTCTGGCACGGGCGTGTTCGCCTCAGTTTCCTTATTTTTTGTCTTTCCGTTCTCAATGGTACTGTGTCGACTTCTTGAGTGAACTGGCCTTTTCTCCCTCCTCAGGAGCTGCCTGGATTTCCCGCATCCTCGCCTTTCCTGACCAACTGACTGTGACCCTGAGCTCCGCCCTGCACAGCCCGCCCCGGGTTCCCTGAGGCCCTCCAGGACAGCCAGCCGAGGCCTCCGACGCCCTCTCCTCCACCTTGCTCACGGTGATGTGTTTGTTTCCTCAGCGTCCAAGTCCAGGAACTGTGAGGGATTGTCACCTGTGCTCACCAGTGTATAGCACACGATAGGCAAGCCAATAACCCGCCAAATTCAATTCCTCCCCGGGTCCTCCAGGACCTCCACTCCGCATGGACTCCTGAGTCCCCCCCCCCCCCGCACTGCTTTAAAGAACACAACAAAACGGCTATCATCCAGCCCATAACGAGGCCAGCATTTCCCGCAGGGTCCGAGGGGATGGTTCCCCTGCCCATTTCCACCCACAGGAAAAAATAATAGCAACGAGTTCACAGCAGGTTGTCTCACAACTGTGTGTGTGTGTGTGTGTGTGTCAAACATCATCAAAATATCAATCCATTTCTGTTGTCCACCCCCTTAACTAAGTCATATGCAGGAGGAAGTAAAAATCTCCCCGGTCAGAAAATTGTCTTGATGAAGAGTCTCTTGTCTATTCCATTTCTGAAGAGCTTGAGTTAGTGACTAAGTGAAAAGAAAGTGGAACAAAATCAAAATTCCAGGCCTTCCACATGAACAAACCATCAACCTTGCAGGTAACTTCAGATTCTAGATGTAAATGTGTCAAGCATATGATTGTAACACCCACAGGAAGGTGCTCCTGTTTATTCATGACATTATTCTTGTTAATTGAAGATTTTCAGAATGTTATTCTCTCTACCAAGAAAGAATACATCATCTTTTCCCATGAATCAAAAGGCCTTCTATACAAATTCACCTGACATATATACATTACCCCCAACAAATTGGAGATTTGTCTATAGCAAATGTGTAGTCATGAGAGTAATAGAGTAGCATTTTAATTTTATAGCCCCATCATTATAGGATGAATCAGCTTTAAAGAAGACTTTATTATTTCTGTCACCTCTCTAATTGGAATCAAGCTATATAAGTTTTCAAGAGATCTCAGTGGTCTTTTAAATATTTGAGAGCTTAACATACTGATGTCTTTTGATTATCAAAAAGTTCACCAGGGAGCCACTGGGTGCAACTTGTCTATTCCTGTTTTTAAGATAAGTCAATGCCGAGCTATTATAAGTAATGAAATGGTCTCTACTATTTGGGTCGCATTTCTCCACTCATGTACGTTAGAACAGACTGATTCTATTCTTGAAAAATGGGAAGGTTCTGATAAACAGTAGCTTTTCTTAATAAGTCTATAGTCACAATGAAACCTTCATATTGAACTTTAACAGTAAGATGTACTCCTACAAGCCAAGTCAATACATTGTGAATTGTACACAGGTTTTATTATGATAACTGATTCTATAGTCGCATTGCTAAGTTGTTATCAAAAGGTAAATAACTTAAACCTAATAAAAATAAGTTCAATCATACTAGCTGGTATATTAAAGAGTAAGAGGAAATTTGTTGTAATATTGATTTAATGTAGCTTAAGTAGGTGACAATTTTTGCTAAAATCATGAAGCCATGACTGAATTTCTTAAAGCCAGAAATATTTAAATGTTCTAAATGTGTATTTGAAGCCCTTGAAATGTGTTTAGCTCAAACTGAGACACAGTGTAAGCATAAAATGCCCACTCAATCTCAAAGACTTAGTTTGTAATTACATAAAATATTTATTAACAATTTTAGATTGATTATATATTAAAATAAAAATATTTTACATATTGGGTTAATATATCAAAGCAAAAAGCAGAGGGATTCTGTGTTGATGCCCAGTTAGGACGGGTTAGAAGTGGCACTCATTTACTCCATCTAGTCAAGTTCTGTTTGTTAAAGAATGGTGTCTGAACTCCAGGCAGGCTTGGTATCACTTGGGTCACACCCCCACTCAAGCTAGGGCCTCCCTTCCCAGATCTATCCGTCTTGCCCTTTCCCTCCCTCCAAGACGGCAGGAGGAAGAAACCACCCCAGCTCTTCTCTGAGAAGGAGTCTCGTGACCATTGTTGGACTGGGAACTTCTGTCCTCCCAATCTCAGCCTCCCAAGTGGTTAGGAGTACAGGCGTGAGGCCCACACCCCTGCCCACACCATTTTTCTATTTAAATGTTATATTTATATATATTATATATGTTTTATACATGTTATATAATTTATATTTAAATGTTCGGGGCACTGTTCTAATCAGATGCAGGAAAGAAAAGCTGATCATGAGTGGTTCTAGAAAAAGCAACAATAGAACCCAAAATAAATATTAATAATCAGAGGCCTCATGGTGAGTGTCTTGTTGTTGGCCACACCAAGACGTGACTTAAAGTTGAACATGGAAAAATGATTGAATGATCCTAAACTTGTAAATGACTCCAGTAGAATCGTATCTCGGAAGAGAGCTGCAACGTGCAAGACGGCCTGGGGGATGTTGAAGCTGGGGACGCAGACACCACGGGGAGGCTGGTCCACCGAGACCTGCGTTTCCCAAGAGGGGAGGGCACTGCTCACTTTGTAAGAAGTAAGAAAGGAGAAAGCAGGTTTGAATGGGACTATCCGGGAGTGCGCAGAGGGTAACTTATTTGCTCATTCTTCCCATTCATTTATCCAACTCATTTCTTGGGAACCTATTTTCTCAGAAGTCCTGCTAACTTCTGAGGAAACACCAACAGGTAAAAGAGGAGCACTCACCATCTGAGAGAGAGAGCCCGTTGTCTTCCCCTTAGAGGAGATAACTTAAAGTGAATAGATACATAGATGTGATCAAGGAAAGGAGAGAAATGTAATCGAATTTTACATGCAGATGATAGACAAAGAGAGAATCGAGATAGACAGATCCAATCTGAACACTCTAGGGCTCTAGGGTTCATCAAGGAAAGAAGACTCCTCAAGTGTAGCCTAAGATTTGTGGTTATGTTTGTGGTCAGATCACATGAAGTGTCGGTCTGGTTTATAAGTGTAGGTACACAACTTTATTATGCTGGTTTCTATAGGTATACAATTTTACCCACGCGGCAGAACCGATTTGTATATCCTGGGGGATTAGCCCAAGCGAGGTTTCCATTCCAGCTCTGCCTCTCTAGGAGTGAGTGGGCACACCACCGGCATCAGTGAACATCAGTCCTCACGGGGGGGCGGGGGGGGCGGGGGGGGGAGGAGCTGACAGGCACTGTCCAGGTGCCACACAAATCCAGATCATGAATGTGTGCTTTTAAAGTCAGGTATGCAGTAACTTTCCATACTACCCTAGAAGAGGGACAGAGAAGTGCTAACGGTATTTACACAGCAGGTAAGAAGACACTACCTACCATGAAACGGTAATGTGGCTGAAATAAAATTTTGAGCAGGTCATTGAACTCGCCCACCATTTTCAAACATTCTGAGTTATTGAAATTTAGTTTGGAGACAGAAAACTCCAATTTATTAAAGACAGAGAAGAAATGTATGTCTCATCCCATTTTGAAACTATCACCTTTACCAATAACTAACCCAGCCAAAATTACAGTTGTTCTTAATTAAAGACACAACAACTTGACCATTATCCTAATAAAGTAGTTGAAGTGTCATAAAACATCCAATTTAATTAAAAGAAATTACCCTGTTTGCCAGAATAAATAATATAAATAAACTTACTAAAGTAGTTACCCTAACAGGGTTAATAATGGATTTAAATGTAAATCCTTGCATTTGATTAGCTGTTTTAATATTATGTGACTGATTCTAGAGACAGTTCTGAACATTTGTGGATTTCAAATCTGACCCAAAGACCCTAGCTATTAACAGTTATAACTTTGAGAAAGAGGAAAATGGGCCTGAGAACTACCATAATGAATTCTGAGAAACTTGTATATACTTGAGTGAATTAAGTGAACTAGACGCATAAGTATGCAACACTAGGCATGAGGTCATGATAAAGATTGATGAATTCTGGATTCATATGTTAAAAACATCACACGGGCTGGGCACCAGGGACTTGCTTATCGTGGTTTGAAGCCAGCCCAGGCAGGAGAGTCGTGAGACTCATTATCTCCAATAAGCTACTCAGAAAAATCCGGAAGTGGCACTGTGGCTCAAGTGGTAGAACATTAGCTTTGAGCACAAAGAGGCTCAGGGATGCACCTAGGCCCTGAGTTCAAGTCCCAGGACCAGGAGGAAAAAAAACAAACAACCACATCACACAGTGGTGTGTTAGTTGAGGTATAGTTCTTAAATACTAAGAGCTAGGTATATAGATGGCTTACACTTGCACACCTAGCTGTATAGGAGACTGGAATGGAAGGAAACTAGTTTGATGTTAACATAAACTAAAACACAGTTATCAAGACCTATGTCAACGTGATGGTACACACCTATAACCCCAGATACACGGGTGGTAAGAGTAGGAAGATAGCGGTTCAAAGCTTACCCAGGCAAAAGCACAAGACCCTATTTGGGAAATAAATGAAAGCAGAAAGGGCTGGGACCTGGCTCAGCCCGGAGTCCACAGTCCAGGACCACTGGGGAGAATCCGGACGAGGCTGCAGCGGTGCAGAAGGGAAGGCCAGGGCGGCCTGGGGCGACCTAGGGCGGCCTGGGAGCGGCGCCAGCTCTCCTTTTGAATGAAGAGCAACACTCCCGTCTCTTCCCATGACAGTAGGGTGGGTAAGGTGACAGGGCCTTTGAGGACTCACAAACTTAAGCCTGACTGTGCGTGTGTAAATTGGTGTGTTTCCATGAGTGTGTACAAGTGGCAAGTTGGAAAGCCTGTATGAAAAGAAGCTGAAATGAATGTAGAGGCTACCTCAACTTCGAGCAGCTTTCTGTAAATAGCCCATTTCGTGGGAAGCCCCCTGTCCCCCTGTGTTCCTGCTCAAGGCCCACATTTCTAGAGTGCTGAAGCCCATCGACCCTTCGCAAGGGAGAGGAGGGGTGCGACACACAGACTCGGGGCTGCATCTTCAGACTCCCTCTCTCCGGCGCCACCCATCTGGGCGAGGCCAGGGGCGGTCAGGGGGACCACTGTTCCTGCCGAGCCAATCAGCACCAACGTTTGGTCACAGGAGAAAGAGAGAACACAGTTTCCTTCAAATACTGCATGACTTCCTGGCTGACCACACACACGTGACACTTCAGTGAAGAAAGCTCCCTCTCTAGGAGAGTCACGCGTGTTTCCACCCCAAGGAGACAGCTGCGTGAACATGAGCAGGAGAGGATTCATCGCTCTCCTTTTCTCTATTCAACAAGAACCAACTTCATGTAAAACGCTGACTGCGCAGGAATACACAGGAAAACAACGTGGGAAATGTAAGTAAAAGAGCATGAAACCTTCACACCCTTCCACCACCTCAGTACAATGTCTTTCCTTTTTGTCTAGGCAGAGTGTGTCTGTGCATAGATACATACCCTTTAAAACGCTACAGCTAATATAAAAAATAAATTTAAAAAATCCTCTGAGTGGCTGCACCCATC
The DNA here is from genome assembly GCF_023159225.1 of Perognathus longimembris pacificus. Classification (NCBI taxonomy): domain Eukaryota; kingdom Metazoa; phylum Chordata; class Mammalia; order Rodentia; family Heteromyidae; genus Perognathus; species Perognathus longimembris. The sequence continues at coordinate 33,879,153 of NC_063183.1, read as the reverse complement.
TGGGTGTTATGAAACATGAAGTCAGGGGGTGCAGCACTTAGGGGACCCCCTCAGGTCCCTAGAGTTGCAAGGGACTTAGTACAGAACAGGTGTACAGGAGGGGTGCAGTGACATTTATCACCACCACCACCTGATTTTCATGCGTCCTAGCAATAACCCTCACGGTTGTCACACACTCAGCAGGTTGAGTTTGTGTCATCCTCTATGGCTGCCTGACTTGTACACCAGGCCTGCGCTCGGCATCCGACAGCGGGCTAAGAAAATGGTAACGGAAACCGTTTCACGACCCTCCGTTGACTTGTGTTTTGCCTTATCTTATCTTATCACCGACGTTTGAATTAAAGGTTAACAAACACTGTTTAATGGGTTGTCTAGGTGAATGCACAACGTATGAATACGTGTTTCTTTCCATTTCTATAGTTTTAATACCACACATGCCTTCTGCTCTGGGTTAAGGCATGCCTGTAAGTGGGTGACGGCTCTTGACTGACTCTTAAATAATATGAAACAGCACATTCTGTGAGGCTCCAATTAAGTGCATATCCACCATTAAAGCAACCTGTCATCATTTTAACAATGTCATTAACATCTACAATATAACTCAGAGGGGCTTTGTTCTTCTTTCAAAATTAGTAGCACATACATTTATATAGAAAGCTCGAAATACAAAAACAAATTTAAGAAGCCTTCAAGCCTAACCTATACAAATATTTTTAAATGAGCTACACAGAAAACCTGACTTTACTAATGAAAAAAAAGCCTACAGAAATTATATATCCATTAAAGTGTATTAATAGTTCAAAATATAAATTACTTTTCTTCTTAATGCAGTAGTCAAGAAATACCATTTACCATATTGCTAACAATAGTTGAGCTAATGAAAATAATTTCAATTTGGGGGCTACTGAGAAAAAAAATTAGTATATAAAATTCATGGCTATTATACAACTGGTTGCTTCAGAAATATTTTGAAACATTTTTGATTCACAAAAATAGTATATTATCCCCCTAGACACTGTGTTGAAATGAGTTACACAGCTGTGAGTGGGGACAAGAGGGAAAACCAGGAGAAAGCGAGGGTGAGGCTGCCCTAAAAGAAATGTGCTCTTCACATAACTGAAACCCCTCCGGTGCACGGCCTGCACAAGAACAATTACCCAAAAAGGAAAATAAAAATACGCATTGTGTGTGTGTGTGTGTCTGCGCACGCACACGCACGAACACTCGTACTTGCGCCCGCGTGCTGGCATCGGTAGGTTTATAAGAAGAGAAAGAGTGCTGGGTGCTGGTGGTTCACGCCTGTGACCCCAGCTACTCAGGAAGCCGAGATCTGAGGACGGCGGTTCAAAGCCAGCCTGGGCAGGAAAGACTGTGAGACGCTCATCTCCAATGAACCACCAGAAAGACCACACGTGGGTGTGTGCTCCGGCCCTGGGGTTTGAACTGGAGAGCCAGGCTGTGTCTCTGAGCTTGTTTTGCTCAAGGCTAGTGTTCTATCACTGCAGCCACGGCCCCGCTTCAGGCCCACTGCAATCCTCGGAGGCGGCCTCCCGACTGGCCAGGGTTACAGGGAGGAGCCGCTAGTGCCAGCAAACACACCTAGACAGCTTTCACTTGTTTTGGTTAATTAACTGATTTCCAACTCAAGTCTGTATGTTTTAAGATAACCCTTCTATTTTGGTTTTAAATTGTTTTCTTCCTTATGGTTATGTATGGAAATTTACATAATCATTTCTTTAGTCCACAAATCTTTTCAGTGCTAGGAATCAAACAAGAGCCCCAAGAACAGTAGGAAGGCCCTCGAACACCAACCCATACCTCACACTGCAACACCCAACATGGGCCAGCAGAAGAAAATAAAGATGTTGTAGACATGGCTTCTGCTTTCTGACGCTTTGTTTCACTGTCTAGTTGTGAGAGTTGGGCAGGGAGAAGAGAATTCAGTTAGTAATACAAATATCATGTAATGAATATTTCCACAGGAGGTATACAACTTGCTGGGTGAGCCCTAAATAGAGGACTTAACAATATAAGTAAAAAGATTTTGGAGAGACGGATATACGAATTAAAAGCTGAAAAGTTATTATAGTGAGAGCAGTAGAGTTGTGGGGAGAACGTTGGAGAAAATAACCAAATCACACATGGTCGGTCAGGTTTTCCATAACGGCCTCATCGGCTCCCACTCCTTCCGTCCTTCCGCCTTGGAGGGCAATCTAAGTACCCTGCGGATTTTAACAGAATTTCCACTGTGTACACAAGCCGTATCTGAACAGCAGTCCAAACTATTTTTCAAAACTGAACTTTGATTCTACAATCTATAGCTTTTCAAACCAGAGTAACCATATCCCTCAATACTAAGTTATCTGCAATCACCTTTAGATAATCAAGCATCTTCTCCTATTGATAGATATGTCAACTGTGTAATAATAGCACTAGACATTGTGGTTAAAGCAAAAATATTTTTTCTTGTGAGTTTAGTTAAAGCTTTTCATACTTATATCATGGAAACTTCAGTGGCATTTGAAATATATTACTAAATAAAGTACCCTAAGACTTGTACAATCTAAATTTAATTTAAAAAGATCAAGCAATGGTAATTTTCATTATTTTATTTCACCGAAGAAGTCTGTGTGTGTGTGTGTCCATATCTATGTGGATATGGATAGGACTATGTGTGTATATGCCCAAATTATCAACAAGTATTTCATTATTTTCATGGACAAAAGTGTTCAATAATAGCACATCAACACCAGATGGAGAGGCAGCTGGTTGTTCTACATTTCGGTTAAATTTGGGGCTTCTTGCTGCCCATTGTCCATGAAGAATTACAAGTTCCAGTTTAAAGAAGAATTCACGCACAGGGCCTTGGGTAGGGCCGAGTCAGCCCTCCGCTCACTCCGCAGTTTGGTCTTTTTCACCTACAGCCTCCACACCAATACACTGTAAGCGGAAGCACAACCCTCCTCGCGGCCGACCCGTCGATGTAACTGTCTCCCGGGTAGAGGTGTGCTGCGGAGGGCAAGTCAAACACGGGCGCCTGCCGGCAGCTGCGGCCAATCGGGAATAGACGAAATATCACTCACTTTGTTTGGTTATTAAACTTAGTCAAAAACATTATTTTTCATACATAATTGGGTAGCCTTATGGAATCTCCAATTTACTTAGAAAATCAAGACGTAAAATGGCTAAGTCACGGTGGTGTGTGACACAAATCCGAGCAAATGGCGGCTCGTGGGCAGTGGTCATCCCTACGCATCACCTTCTCGCTGGTAAGGAAGGTTACCTGATTTTTAAGAAGCTGAGTGATGGAACCAAGCATAATAATCCCGAGATATCCTTCTGACTTCTGGATGGCCTGGGCAACCCCCGTGTGTCTCTGCAGGAAACTTCAGGAAAAGGAGTCTAAGTAGTCACTGAAACATAAGTTTCCCCGCTACCTACTCAAACTCTGGCTGTAAAAAACGATTTGCATCATAATATTATGGAAACATAGGAAACTCATCCTAAGCTGGTTTTATTGAAGGAACAGCTTATTTTTAAAGAACACTGAGATGAAAGAACAGATGCACAATAAAAAGAAACGGCATACTTTATTTGTTCCTATTCAGATTGCCGACTACATATTCTGCCGCAGCGGTATTGTCACTGCTCCCTGCGTGCGTGCCACTAAACAAGGGGTCACAGCCCGGGACTGCTCCCTGCGTGCGTGCCACTAAACAAGGGGTCACAGCCCGGGACCGCGGTTAGCACAGGCAATGAATGAATTCCTCCTGAATGCAGAGCAGTGGGGAGATTGCACTCGACGAAGGTGTTCGCTGCAACACTTAGGACTTGTCAAAAACTCAGTAATAACTTCTAACTCACACAAAGATCCCTTCCGAATCCTCTTAATGTCTATAAATGACCATCCTCTTCATCTTCCCTTCACAAACAGGAAAACAAAGTCACACTTCAAGGTAACCCATGTAAGTGGACAGACTTGCAGTGAAGAAAGTCCCTTAAGCATGCCTGAGTTCCCCTTAGTCGCTTTCCACACCGCCAGTGGAATGAGTACCTACGCACCAGCAGAGAACGCCTCCCCGGGCCTCAGCAGCAGCTCTGGGGACCGCGTGCAGAAGGTCCTGAGGCGGCAGCCACTGCTGAGATCACGCAGGGAAGAGGCCTGCTCAGCCGTCGCCCCCACAGAGCGCCGATCTTCCGCAGTCCTGTACATTTTATTAACCTTTAGAACGGGGTGGATCTGCTGAACCTCACAAACATATGCTCGACAGCAGAAATGGAATTATGCCATAAATAGAAGAACAAGATACAAATCATCTACCATAAAAGCCTAATAACATTTTTGCATGAAAAAGCAACTGGGTATGTTATTATTTTCACAAAAATGTTATGCATACAAGCCTAAATAAAGAATGAAAAGCGGTGTCTGGGGTGTGGCCTACTGGCAGAATGTTTTCTTGGCATATGAGAGACCCTTGGTTCAATCACCGGCACCATACATACTCCCCCAAAACACGTAGTAGTTCATATATTTACAAAAATAAAACAAAACAACAAAATAACAGAAACTATGAAATCAGTGAAATGATTTTGAAGTAGGAATCATTAGTATTGTTCTTGAAATATACTCTCTTCCCTATCAATATATGTTACCTGGATAATACAACATAAATGTAACTAAATCCAAAACAAAATCGAGTAAGAAGAATCCCATGTGTTCTGCGTAGACTCCAATTCATCCTGCTAAATATACCGAATCAGTGCTGGTAAGCCTAAGACAGGGAGAATGCTAATTAGTTTATAGGTAATATTTAAAGTTTACTGTATGCACCATGTCAGCAGCCGTCGTTAAAGGAGAGGAGTGACTTTTACAGTCCTGTGGAAGGCAATAAATGTCAGACACATGTAGATACAGTTATGACTTTATGAACACCCAGGGTAATCCGCACAAGGAAAACCTTACACAAACACCAAAAGAAAAGATGTGTTTTCTAAGCACAGCTCGGGGACTGTTTTTGCCTCCATGTGTAATGTAGGGGACACAGGGGGTGAAGAGCAGCAGTGTAGTGGTCCGACATTAACCCCCCTGCAAGTGTGCGGTTTGATGGGGTGTTAATTGAGTAGCAGGTGAACATAAACAGAAAGCACCAAGGGTGTGTAAGGGAGTCTCTTTGTTGATGAGGGAACATAAAAATGCTGAGCTCCATAATAAGAAGTAAATACAGTCTGGGGTTTCTTTCCCCAGTGCCATTCCACCCTCTGTAGCATGGGCCCCTCTAGGTGAAGACGCTTGTTGCTACGGAACAATAACGCAGCCTTTAGAATGAATAAATCAGGTAGGATCCTAACATTCCTAAAGACATCCTATCTTGTATTTTGTGTTTGTCTCTGTGCAGGTGCTATGTTTTGGGTGGTTTTTGTTGTTTTCTTTCAGAAGTGACGCAGAATCTCTCAAGACATTTGAACAGCGACCATGTCCCTGGGCACATGCAGTGAAATTCCTCAGAACTGTATTATTCACAGACTCCAGACCCCAGCGAACAGAATGAGCAGAAACATGAAAAGGACTGGAGCTTTCTGAAGCTCAAGATTTGTTTTAGGAGAAAAGGGATCCTTCATTGTTTAGTTTACCTAGAAAGAATTCATCAGAAAATACTAATAAAGCCTGCTGTGGTGGCTCACAGCTGCAATCCCAGGTAGCTCAGGAGAATCGGTGGTGTAAGGCGAGCCGGAGCAAAGGTAAGCAAGACAGCAGGAGTCTCTCAAAACCAAACGAAAACGGCTGGGGGTGCAGCTCTGGTGGTAGAGTGCTTACCTAGTCCTGCGTTCAATCTACAACACAACATTTAAAAACATCAAAATGAATATTACAACACAACATTTGAAAACATCAAAAAGAATATAGAGATTCTTGAATAAAATAGATCTAAATTCCGATGTTGCAATTTCACTTTTTCCAAGGAAATCATGTAAAACGAACACATACAACTTCCATATTGAAGACATATCTTTTCTGAGTAACACTCGTATGTAAGATGATAACGGTGCCCATTTGAAACGAATGAGGTGATGTTACTTGTCACAAGGCACTAAACACATCCAACCTATGAGTAAGATATTTAAAGTTAAGTTTTAACAATGGTCACTGGTATTTAGGATGCACTTGTGTGTGAAGAACTGAGCTAAGCACTTTACAGACACCATTTCATTCGATCTGCACAAAAATTCTTACTGGATTCTCAATTCACTTTTACAGATGAGCATATCAATCTGCAGAAGAACAAGGCATCCGACCTGTAGTTACATCATTAATCGCTGGTGGAGCCAGATGCTGACCTCAAGTAAACCAACTCAGTACAGAGTCTGGATCCTAGGTGGCTGGCTTTCATCTCTGCTCCTGTTAACTTTCTTGCTCCAATGGAACATCCACCAAATGAATCTCTGCCAACCCAGGAGCTGCTTGCCATTCTAGGAGCATTAAGGTTGAGACACAACAAGTTAAGCAGTGGTTCTCAAGCTTCCGTTTTCCCATCAGTCAGTCTGGGGTCTTTATGCAGTGCACACTGGCCCGGCGAGAATGCGATGGGACCAGACCCAGGTAGCTGCCCGGGCCACATGGCCTTGTAGGTTATCGACTATTTTAGCCAAAGTTAGGAAATGTCTTAAAACCTAGTCTCCGTGCTACCAGCCGCCCAGGGTGTAAGCAAGAGGATAAATGAAGCCCTGTGGGAGGATGACGGTGACTGGAGCACAGTGGTTAATACTTAGGAGCCACGATGCCGCCCGGCGCTCATTCTAGGTTTCCCCGGCATCCTGACCCACCCGCGGCCTGTGCAGTGCACCTCTGCGCTGTCTGCACAGCCCTGGGTCTGTCCCTCTTCACTTCCCACTGCACCACTGTTTCCCGACATGGAGTCACTGAAGGAGTTGGGTGGATTCTCCCTCCACTTCTGCAGGCCAGGCGCCCGGCCCCCAGTGCGTCCAGGAGACCTTCCTACATGATCTTCTATCACGCGGGTGCTTGCCACTGTTCAACAGCTGCCCCCAGGTCCAGAGCTCAGGCTTCCTGTGGGCACGCCTGGCACGAATGACAGAGCCCCTGTCTGTTCAGTGACACGTTCCAGCTCTGACATCACTGGCCAACTGTCACCAGAGGCACAGTGAACAGGGCACAGCGCGGGCACTGCGGGATGTTGCCTCTCACATCATGCTTCCTTTTACACTCGTTTTAAATAGGGACCCTCCTCTTTGTCTTCTCCTACCCTCTCCACAGCCTTTCCTCTAGTACCCTCAGCCAACTTAGCCACCTTCATGCTGGAGGTTTTCTGGAATTCCTAGTGGTCCCCTGGACTCTCCCATCCTGATAGACACGCCGTGGTTAGCAGGGCAGGCCTTATGCGGTACACCTGTAGCATACTAGTTCCTGAACACACCCTCAAGTGAGGGAGGGCTACGTGCAAAACCACAACCAGGTAGGGATAAACCAACAAAAAATACAAAACCCATGTGGTATAGAAACCAGAGAAAGGCCAAAGGCACTAATGATTTCCCTGAGATCTAGGTGGCTCGCCAGAAAGAGCAAGTGGAATGCAAAGGGTTTGAAGAGTTTCAATCTGAGGGTGGATGCAAGAGGTCCAAAATATGATCCCATGGTACAAGAGACTGTGAGGGCATCTAAACTCAAAATACCAAAAGACAAAGATGAAGAAAGAAATCCTGTAATCTATAATCCTGCTAATCTCTTTATCTTCGTCCTAAGGAGATAGGCTAGCATTGTAAGCCACAAAACACAAGGCCTAGAGAAGCAAAGAAAATGGAAGGTTAAAGATTAATTTCAGAAAAGTAACAAGACCAGGATCTGAAAAGTTTAAGTCCATTCTTTTCTTCATTAGAGAAACAAAAGAGGTAGCTATTATTGTCTTCCCTCTCCTCTAAAAGTACAAGAAAAGTTATTTCAGTTAATGAATAGCAGCAAGGAATCTCCACAGATGCCAAGAAGATTAGTATTAAAAAGAGAACAATTAAACAAAGTTCTCATACAACGAAAACACCAGAGAATATGCCCTCAAAACACATTAAGGACCTACAATTTCAAAAAGATGAAAAAAAGAAAGAAAGAAAAAACTGAAGAACCCATGAATAATAATATACCCCAGAACTTGAAAACTCAGGCGTAATTAGAGAAAAAGAATATTTGGGGACTGGGAATATGGCCTAGTGGTAGAGTGCTTGCCTCATATACATGAAGCCCTAGGTTCGATTCCTCAGAACCACATATATAGAAAAAGCCAGAAGTGGAGTTGTGGCGCAAGTTGGTAGAGTGCTAGCCTTGAGTAAAAAAAGAATACAGGGACAGTGCTCAGGCCCTGAGTTCAAGCCCCAGGACTGGCAAAAAAAAAAAAAGAATATTTGGAAAGAGAGGAAAAAGAATTCAGAATGGAATTAAAAATAACAAAAACAAAAATTGTTTTCTTAAAAATTAACAAGAGCCAGGCACCAGTGGCTCACGCCTGTAATCCTACCTACTCAGGAGGCTGAGACCTGATGATTGCTGTTCAAAGCTCTAGTTCTAGCTACTTAATTACAAAAAATTGTTTTAAAGAGTATGTTAAGCAACAACACAGGAATTCAATCCAGAAAATCCAGACTTAGGGAAATTTATAAGTTGAATAACCTAGGATTTCCCAACAAAGAAATTCTAAGTGAAAATTATATATAAGGAAAAAAGCAGTGGAGTAGAAATGGACCATTTATAATCCAAGTTCAAATACATAGACTGGAGAAAGAACATTTATAACGCAATTAGATGATTTGAGCACAGCTACCCAGTCATAATGAAGTCCGGTGGTTGCTGTTTGGGGAAGATGGGGAGAAGGTGCTTGCGTTTTGGAGACACAGGTGAAGCTATTTGTTGTCCATAAATCATTTCAGATTCGCCTAAGGGAAGGAAGAGGAAGGGAATGAGGTAAATAAGACAGAACTTGAGTTGTTGGCATTGATGGTTACTTACAGGCTTGTTACATATATCCTTTCCATTTCTTTATGTTTCTATTTTTCACTACTAAAAATGTTCGCATCAAGCATTATCTCTTCCAGATGCTTCCTCAGCACCACTCTCAATTTGTCAGTACTGTCCCCTGGCTCCAGCGTAACTCTGCCTTTGCTGTGACTGAGTCTTGATATCTTGGGAAACCCAGTATGGCAGGACCTGAAACACAGCTTCCTTTGCAGTTCAGGGCTTTTGCACTGGAACCGGGATGGCAAGGACATAGCCAGGGGTGAGAGAAGCCCGAGGAGATGATGAGGTATCGGGTGGGCATGCAATCGCAAGACGCCATGGCCTTCTGCGTTCCCGGGGCCCTCGCCTGGGACCCCCCTGCGGGCTCCTGAGAACAGCGGAGGCTTTGTTGGAGAGACAGACCCACGGGCCTCTGCTGGGCGTCGCACCCCTGAGCTCCACGCCCACAGCCTGCTGCAGGCCCCCCCCCGGGCTGACATGGAGCAGAAGAAAGAGCCTCTGAGGCTGAAGGCACGAGGACGGGGCGGAAGGCGACCGCCGAAGGTGAAGGGAGGGATCTGGTCCAGAGCCGGCAGCTCTGAACTGGAGCACGGGAGCTCACAGCAGGCAAGGGGCGGGAACGCACGCAGGACGGTGCGAAGGGCAGCTGCCACCTTCCCAGACGGGCAAGCGCGTTCTGAGCATGCTCAGAAAGGTTGTCATCACAAGCCGTCCACTGCGTGTGTGCACGTGGGTGTGCAGGTGTCAGATCAGGGCAGAGGGAGGGGTGTGGGTGACATCCTCCTCAGCTTCCCCTCCTCTGAAAAGTACCCGGCGTTCATTGAGGGAAGACCCTGAGATGGCTGTGATGGCTTCTGCCCGTCACTTTCTAAAAGAGCAGCTTTGCCTCCACCGCTTTTTCATCTCTAACAAAGAAACATTATTTGGGTGCATTCTGTATCACCGCCAGTAGTATTTTTAAGCAGCATGCTAATATCAGAATATCAGCGTAAATACACCTGCAATTGTCAGTTAACCTCATGCGGTTATTTCCAGACTGCCTGCGGCAGTGTATCAGGACTGTCAGAAGGAAAAAAATAACAGGGAGCAAGGCAGTTCTGCGTTCTTCCCCACAAGCCAAGACACAAAATGGGCTCATTATCAACATGTGGTTGCCTACAGCTCAATATTAATGTATCTTCAGTTCTCCAATAACTGCTGTGGAGTTGTGTAATTCAGCAAATTGTAAACACGTGTCCCCCAGGAATGATACACTGTGAGGCAAATGAGATTTTTTTTGTCTCTCAAATCTTCCCTTGAAATAAAATAATCAATGCAGAAGATTCCAGGGCACAATTCTGGAGACAAATGTCTTTTTTTTTCTGAAGATTCCAATGATGCTCTACACAGGCAGTTCAAGCTGAGGGCTGTGTTATAGAATCGACGCTTAGAAATACTCAAAGAAGGGAAGTTTTCCTCAACTTTCACAGGACCCGAACCTCATAATACCTATTAGCAATCCTAGAAACTAACAAAAAAAAAAAGAATTTTTTAAAAACAGAAATCTCTATGCTTTGAATGGTATTTCCAACCATATTTCAAAATACTTTCATTTACTTGGTCGGAGAGACTTACACTGTGTCTCTTTATATGTCAGGATTTGCATTTCATGTACAAATCTTGAAGCAATGCTAATATAGCAAGGTGGTCCATTACTACTCGTCCTGATAGACAACAGAACTCCCGCTTGTAACAACTCACCAAACTGCATTGCTGGAGTGGAATTCTCCTGTAATTTCATGCCAATAATGCTGTGTTAGAGGAAATGTTTGGAATTCTTTTTTTTTTTTTTTTTTTTTGGCCAGTCCTGGGCCTTGAACTCAGGGCCTGAGCACTGTCCCTGGTTTCTTTTTGCTCAAGGCTAGCACTCTGCCACTTGAGCCACAGCGCCACTTCTAGCCATTTTCTGTATATGTGGTGCTGGGGAATTGAACCCAGGGCTTCATGTATACGAGGCAAGCACTCTAGCCACTAGGCCATATCCCCAGCCCCTGGAATTCTTAACTTTCACACAGAAGAAAGGTTATCATCTTTGAGACCTTAGAAATTATCATTGGAAAGCCTAATTCTGCCACCTTGTAGCGTTTTTTTTTTGCTAACTTTTCAAGATTGGCCACTCGACAAAGCCTGCAGCTGCCCGGGAGTGCCCCCCCCCCCCCCGTGATCACAACCGAGCTTTAACCTTTCCCTGCTCCTCCACAGCGCCTCTTTCCATCCTTCCCTCCGTCCTGCATTCACAAAAAGTGTTCTGAGCGTGCACACTTGAAATAAACCCAAGAGGTAATAGCCGAAAACAAAATCCCCACGCATAGACAGCTGGCTTCGAACCTGTTGCTTTTGGTTGGCGTGGTGACGGCGAGTGGGAGGTGCTGGGGGGGGCGGGCCCATCAGAAGCCAGGGGGTGACAGACAGGTGTCCTGGCTGAGCCGCAGGTACTACAGGACGCCACGCTGCTGCCGGCAGTCACTGCACTCAAGCAGGGGAGCTGGAAGGAGGACAGAAGGAGCTTCTTGCTAAGTGCTGACATGGCACCCACCAAAGACGCACTCAAGGGGAGACCTCAGTTCTCGGAGAGCTCTCCTACATGAAAGGTCTTCATGACACCATGGTTGTGGATGTCTCCACTCCCGGAGGAGGGGCGGCACCGCTGGTGGAAAAGAACAGAAAATGGAAAAGCTGGCTGTGGGTCCTCGGAAAGGAAGCCTTCAAGAGATGCTCTGTCTTGCAAATCGCCTTCCTGCCCTCTGTGCACACGGCCGCCCTGGAAGGCCTTTGCGAGCTGCCAGGCCCATCCCGCGTGCAAGCCGTGGGGCTCTGTCTGCACAGCTGGATGGTTGGGAAAGCACAGGGGCGGCCGGGCCCGGCCTGCGACTGCAGCACAGAGGTGACCGGGCCGGGCCTGCGGCTGCAGCACAAAGGTGACCGGGCCGGGCCTGCGGCTGCAGCACAGAGGTAACCAGGCCGGGCCTGCGGCTGCAGCACAGAGGTGACCAGGCCGGGCCTGCGGCTGCAGCACAGAGGTGACCAGGCCGGGCCTGCGGCTGCAGCACAGAGGTGACCAGGCCGGGCCTGCGGCTGCAGCACAGAGGTAACCGGGCCGGGCCTGCGGCTGCAGCACAGAGGTGACCAGGCCTGCGGCTGCAGCACAGAGGTGACCGGGCCGGGCCTGCGGCTGCAGCACAGAGGTGACCGGGCCGGGCCTGCGACTGCAGCACAGAGGTGACCGGGCCGGGCCTGCGGCTGCAGCACAGAGGTGACCCGGCCGGGCCTGCGGCTGCAGCACAGAGGTGACCGGGCCTGCAGCTGCAGCACAGAGGCGACCCGGCCGGGCCTGCGGCTGCAGCACAGAGGTGACCGGGCCGGGCCTGCGGCTGCAGCACAGAGGTGACCGGGCCGGGCCTGCGGCTGCAGCCCTGTACACCTCGGAGAAGGGAGAAAATGGACAGACAGGGCCAGCGTGGGAGCTCACTGCTGGGCTCCGAATAGAATTCCCCGGGTGTCAGTCAGTCAAGGTGGTTTAAAATACCTGTGCTCCCAAAGCCAGGGTGTCATTACAGATTTAGCAGTACTAGCAGAACTCTCTTTGTCACACAATGAAGCAATATGGTTAATTAAAGCTCACTAGGGAGCCAGAGATAATGATGCCTCTCTCTTCCTAGAGCCAATTACCCCAAATATTCAGATTACCTACCTACTATTCCCGTGAAAGAAGTGTCTAGGATTTTTTTTAAATTCAAGCATTATGTATCATGTAACGTCACATTATGTGATGTTGTGTCACCGCCTGACAGCTTACAACGAGGGATGTGCTGAATATATTGGGGAGTTAATACCTGCGTGAATTAACAAGACAACCAACTTTCTAGAGAAAGCAAGTGTGAGGGGTACCGCTGTCCCTCCTGGGGTATCTGGAGGGAGAACGCGTCTGCTTCGCTCCATCAACCACTGTGTGTCAGTGTTGCTTCCCGTAAAGTCACATGAAAGGGTATTTGTCTGCAGAGCAGGCTGCGGGGTCTCCACGCAGGCTGGATGGGCTTTGTGCGGGATCCTCGGTGGAGACCGCGTTTCACAGTCTATTTTAACAGTGTTCAGCGGGCCCAGCCACCAATGGATTCGCCGTCGAGCATCGGGGCAACAGAACGGGAGAGGTATGGGACTGGGTGAACCAGTTGATAGCACGTGTACGCGCTTTCATTCGAAAGCATTGGCTGCGTATTTATTTTCTACAGTACTCTCCTGCTGTAGAGGGCTCCCGCCTCGGGGCCTTTGCACAAGCTGATACGCTTCCCGAGAGGATGAAGTCTCTCACCATCTGCACTGTGTGCACAAATGTCAACACCTCAATAAGGCCTACTCGGCCCGAACCCTGTAAAATCGTACCCCTTCTTTCTCCTGCTCTTCTCATTCTATTTCCCCAAAGAAAAAGAAGCAAGCAGAGCTCACATTCCTCCTCTGTAATAAATTCAACGACGAGGATAAGTTACGGATAAATTAAATTAGGTGACAAAGGTAACCTGAGATACACTTCCCAACTATTCTAATTATTATATCATTTACCTCTCTATAACGTCCACTTCCTTCCCATTTTCTTCTGAACAAAATTCAACTCTTGGACCGATCTAAGGAGCTCGGGGACACGCTAGATTCTCTCTCCAGCCTCCGCCCTTCCCTTCCGTCCCCTCGGTCTCCGTCAGCATGTCCACGCTCTTTCACCACGCCAATCTTCTTTCACTATTCCATGCATGCTCCGATCTTGGATCGGTCGTCTCCTCTGGAAAGCGAATCCCTGCTTTCCCACCCCCTCCGCCATCTTACCTGTGGTCGACAGCGCTAGATCGGTGTCGTGACCATCGCTCTGGAGCTGCACCGTAGACCTGAGCCGACCTCTCAGGTGACGGATGTGAGCAGGGATTCCCGGAACTCAGACAGAAGGCTCGCCATTCCCAAACAAGCAATGCACACAGAATACGTGAGGGCCCAAGGTGGGGCGTCATTCACGATCACGCAGTCTAAGACATCATGACCGTGGGCGTTCAGCGAGGGGCCCAGGACTCCGCGGCAGGAGGTCAGGAGGAGCTCACAGCGAGTGGGCAGTCACTCGTGAGCTGGATCCAGAATGAGCACAAGCAGGGACGGGGGGGGGGGGGGGGGGAGCAGGGAGAAAGCAAGGGAAGGTGACACTGTCCAAAAAGAAATGCACTCTTTACCTGACTTACGTAATTGTAACCCCTCTGTACATCACCTTTATAATAATTTTAAAAATACAAAGGAGGCAAGGAATAAATATAAGCAGGAAAGAGTATGTTTTGTCAACTATTTATATAGGCACAGAAATTACATGGAAATAGTCCTCTCTCTCCCTCCTCCCCCCCCCCGCCCCCCCCCCCCCCCCGCCAAACACACGCTCCTTCTCTCCCCCACCTCTGCTCCATTCTTGCCTCCCTCTCCCTCACCCTTTCCGAGGTTCCTTCGGACAAGTCTTCACAATTTGACCACTTGTTGTGATATTGCAAAGACTTCTCTCAATCCTCTAATCCCAACCTTGGAGAAATGAACATCTATCCACCTCACCTCTTCCTCAGAGACCTCAACATTTACAGTTTTGTTCTAAAAATCCTATTCGTTGAGACAGGCCCCAGTGATTTATAGCAATTGCTTTAGTACTTTCATGACACGCTGTCAAGACAAACGTTCAGGGACTGAACCAATACTTGGAGAACAGTCTGTCCTGCACTCGTGATCATCTTGTTTCCGCAGCCTTGTTTACGAAAGCCCCCCGTGTCCGAGGGAGATAGGAGCACACCTGCAGAGATGGCTGACTTTTTGTCTGGACTGAATCCACAGCCAAACTATGCTACCGACACATAAAGCCAGAAGTTACCACAAATCAAGTTTAGATGTGAAATTCTCAAGCTTGCACATTGCTGCTGACAACAAAATGTCAGTGTAGGACCATCAATAGTACCTTGCCTTTCACAGGTTGCGGCGTGTCCAACCAACATGTCTCTGTGCCTTTCTCCAGCGGCTGTAACACCACAGACTCTCGTGATCGGGAGCAGCCGCTGAGGACAAGGCGCAAGGGCGTGGGAGATGACAGCTTGTGAGGCGGACATACCTCCTCAGCCCCGCCACACAAGTTCAGGAAAACTGCAAGCACACTGCACCCAGCGCCCTGCCGCGGCGGGCTGGGTCTGCCTATAGTTCAAATAAATTGTATTTTACATATCTGTTCTTAGTTCATTAGAATAGTGCTTCAATGTTTATTTTTTAAGTTGGGAAAAGTTTGCCTCTATAGAGCTTTCTAATTTACTCCTTTTCGAAAGACAAAATAGAAAGTTTCATCTTTCCAAGAGTAAATGAAATGCTTTACTTTAATTCATAATTACAGGTCCAAAGAGACTTCCAAAAGACTTCACACATTGGCATGGAATGTTCTGCTGGCCTTACAGGAACAAGATTATCCACAGAAGTGAAACAACTAGTTTATTCAATTAGTTTCATGTGCTATATAGAAAGACAGGCAGGGGAAAATTAGTCCATGGGATGTGTGTGTGTGTGTGTGTGTGTGTGTGTGTGTGTGTGTGTGTTGCATAAGAAGTCCTTCATATTAAAACTGAATTGAGTACAGATTTTCTTTAATGGTGAGTTTCTTATCTCTCAAAGCATAATACTCTTTACCAAAATTTAATTTACACATGTCCTTTCCAAGAGTCTGTCAAGTGAATGAGGTGTTTATACTGGTAATTTTTCGTCCATTTACTTTTTAGTCAGGATTTGTGCTGCTGGATAAGAGATAATGTATCTATTCCCTAAGAATTTCCTATAAACTCTGTGTCCATGGTTTCCCAGCTAAACAGTGCCAGGTGGTTTTGAAGAAGGAGAAAAAAATGACAGAGAGAAATGGTTTCCCTGAAAAAGTTTCCCCATATCCAATCATCTTTATTTATCATACGTGCCAATTTAACGCATTTGAGTCTAAGAATCATTATAATTTCAGCCCAAGGGCATGAAGTCAGTGCTCACCCAGCTTTTCCGGGCCATCCTCAGCATGGCCGGGAGAGAGCCGCGACCTTCCGCTGCACCAGAGGTCAAATGATTAAGAGCACAGAATCCAATTTTGTGTAATGAAGCTGTCACAGAAATGACCAGGAGCAGGACATTTCTCAGCTCCAGTCTCATTTGCTAAGTCGGCATACATAGAATGGGGAGAGTGAGTCCTAGAGCCCGTCTCCATTATCTGAGAAGAGCATGCTTAGGTCTTTCCTCCAAGAAATGGCAACAGGACCCTTCCTAGGTATATAATTCTCTGATTAAACTGAGACCTGAACTCCTTTCCATCACAGGCCTGCATTTGTTACAACCACTTTAAAGAAGAAAGAGAAAGCATTTCAGAAATCTGGCTAAGTACAATGACAGAATGGTGACTAAATGGAGAGGCAAATAAAGTCCTGCCTGCTTTCTAGTTGTGAGTGACTTCAGGGCCTCGTTCACGTGAGCACTTCACCTTCACTGCCACAGCTGTTGTTTCAGCGCTCGGCCAAAGAGCCTTTTATGATGCAATCAAGTAATAGATGCAAGATTGACAAGCAACGAAGAAAAAGAGCTTTCAGTCAACACGGACTAAAATCCATTCTTGTAGTGTGTACACTGTGCCAGGGACCTGTAAACACATCTTCATTGATCTCACAGAAAGATAGAAATAGCTCCCCTCGGATGGCTCAATCAACGCCCTTTTCACAGAGGCAAAGTGCAAACAATATTGAAGAAGCAGAAAGAGACCGACATTAGAGTCAAACAGTAATGATGGCTGGGCTCAGGAAACCTATCTATAACATATCAAACTCTTGTCAGCTCAAATGAAATGGATAACCTCTCTACTGCAGCCTCAGAAATAGCAGAATGTGGGGCCGTACATTCCTCTTATTGCCATCCTCCTTTTACCAACTGGACAAATCAATAAGAAAAAAAAATCTCATTTTACAGTTCTGCATTTTCATAAGCACCGTGGTGGATAAGCCTGTGAGAAAAACCTCATTTGTGAAGGTCAGCAGCTCACCTCGCCTCTGCCCACCCCTCAGCTGGGATCCACTACCAGCCATGCAAACAAACCTGCTGATTACAAAACAGGAAAAAAAATCAACATTCAATGGTGGTACAACTAGGTTTTCCTGCCAATATGAAGTTTTATTAGAATTGCGTGCCACATCAATCCTACCTGTCCACTTTCATTTATGTTTAAATACTTGTAATTAGGAAGAGCTATTTGGGAATGGTAGGCACTAATAAAGAGTTTGTGGAGGGTTCTAAAAAAGGTTGTCTGGATGGTCTAAGGCTCAGGATAGTTTATAAACAGACTCATCTGTTATGCAAATCTCCATCTATAATCATTATTTATCCATTATGGCTAATCAGCATTCCAGGAAGAGGAAAGTGAAAGGAATTGGTAATACCTTAAGAGCAATTCTCTTATACCTGTAGATTTCTTAAATTTAGCCATCAACTGGCTAGACACTTAATGCTTTGTTCCTGTTCTTAAATGCCTAACTGAAATCAATACGGCACATTTAAAAACAATGTCCTCATTTAGAAACAGAATAAGTAAATAAGAAACAAATTGGATTATCCATTTATACCACTTACTACCCTGCCTCCTTTTTTTTTTCTTCTTTTCTTTCCCAAACATAAAATTTTAAGAAAACAAAGACTGGTTGAGCTCAGTGAGGTCCAAGTGACCCAGAGTGCCAGGCAGACATGACACAAGGCTTTCCATCCCTGGGGTTCTGGGTGGGGAGTGTTAATGAGGTGCTAACATGGCTCATGGCATAGTCCTTTGATGTAGGTTTATAATCAGTGTCCCGAGCTAATATTCAGCAGAAGGCAATGCACACTTTATCTGCAGGACCCTAGGAGTAGGATTACTAGAACAAAACCAAGCTCAGTCAGAAGCAAACTGCATAAGCCACCAGGTGCTCTACCCTCCACCCCACACTTCAGGGAAGGCCCCGGGCTTGGTGCTTGATTAATCAAGAAGATGCTGCCTGACCGCCAGTTATGGATTACACTGTGCGCCATCCAGGGTCTCCTGTGCTACAAAACGCCAGCAAGGACACGGGTGCTTGCCAAACAAAACAAAACTGAGGTGCATTTCTAGAATAAGAGAGAAATCATTTCTTTTTTTCAAGCCCGTGAAATAATGAAGAGGATTATTTACATTTCTAGCATTTAATACATTAAACTGAAATTTGGCCGAATTGAAAAAATGAGCATTACATTCTTTTCGTATTTTCTTTTGATCCCTTCTCTAGAGCGCATTTTCCCAGGCTCTGTTCTCCTCAGCCTTTAGGGTTTCTTGGTTGTTTTTATGTTGCTGGGTTGTTTTTAAATTTAATTTTATTTTCATTGTAAAGGCGATGTACAGATAGGTTACAGTTATACAAGCCAAGTATTGAGTACATTTCTTTTTGAAAAGTATCCCTCCCTCCCTCATTTTCTCCCAGATTTTTCCTTCCTGACTCCTCTGTCCCCCAAGTTGTACAGCTCATCTCTAACGCAGCTGACTTTCAAATTCCAGCCCTCCCCTCAGGTCTCCTCCTCCCAGTCCCATCTTCCCGTTTTCATCCCAAAGACGCTCTACTTGTTGGTTGCCCCAGTACAGCCTCTACCTACCAAGCACTCCATGAACAAGTTTACTTTGGCTCTGCCTCGCCTTCACTACATGGCAGAAGCGATTCTACTTTTCAATTTATGCCTTGTACAGAAGCTACATAAGCATGGTACTTTTAAAGCAATCCCGTGTGAATTCAATCATGCATGGATAGATTCTGTGCTAAGCCCAAAAGAAAAGGGACTCATCAGTTATAACTAAAGCTCAAAGGGGATAGACAAAAAAGAGAAGGATTTCCATGAAATATTAGGCTGATAGTAGTTTTATAAATAAAAAATAATAATTAGCAAAATCACTCTAGTTAAGTTCTCAGATTTTCCTAACGATAGTCTAATTCTGAGAGAAACTGAACTGAACTCTGATATTCTAAAGTCACCACCTTGGTAAGGCACACACAACTCTTTATGGGAATAGTACTTACTGTCTGCATGTGTTTGAGCATCTAGAGCCATCAAAATTGGTCCTGGAGAATGGGAGGCATTTAACTTGCAAATGCAGCTGCCTGGTCCCAGTAACAGCGAGAGATCTAATAGCCAGGACCTAGGCAGAGTTCTCAAACCTAAGTCCAATTTCATCACTTTTCTCCTGTACACAGGGTAAATAAATCTCCCAGCCAACTTCTGTCTCATTCCCCACTTTCACACCAATTCATATGCCTTGGACAACATTCCACATCTCAAATACCATACCACGTGCTTTCCCTGAATGTAAAACTAGCTTAAAGTCCATCTCTTAGAAGCTTATTTCAATGAACTAGGTGGTCAACCACTAAAAGTGATTTATAGCACCTCTTTCCAGAACTAGTAATACTTAAGATCTAAGAATTAAAGAGGATATAAAGAGGTGATGGGTTGGCTAACTCTTTCCAGTACATAGTAAAGTAGCGTGGTGACAAGCACTGCTCTTCTTTTCAGAGGACAAAGGCACTTTGATGCCATCATAAAGTAGAGGGGAGGGAGAAGAGAGAGAGAAAGGGAAGGAGAGGGGAGTGGGGAGGAGATGATGAAACATCCCAAGAGCTGACAGAGGACCTGCGATAGCTTATTTTCCTACAGGAAGAACAGTAAAACCTTGTAAGGCACATGGTATCAAACAAGAGTATTCAGGGCTGGGAATATGGCCTAGTGGCAAGAGTGCTCGCATCCTACACAGGAAGCTCCCGGTTCGATTCCCCAGCACCACATATATGGAAAATGGTCAGAAGTGGCGCTGTGGCTCAGGTGGCAGAGTGCTAGCCTTGAGCGGGAAGAAGCCAGGGACAGTGCTCAGGCCCTGAGTCCAAGGCCCAGGAGTGGCCCCCCCCAAAAAAGAGTATTCAGGACAGTATTAGCTTAGTAGTATGATAAAATTATCCCCAGGTTAGAAGCTAAAATGCAAGTACTGAAAAAAAAAATCTATCTATGCCAAGTCATTGATCTGTATCCTATAACAAAGCATATGCTTATTTATAAGAAATAAAAATATCCAGGACCCAGCAATGTAAAACTCACAATGTCTGGCATTTAATCAAAGTTTAACAGGCATGCAAAGAAACAAGAAAACAGAACCCATAATCAATGAATCAAAACCTATGCAGAACTGACACAGATATCAAAATTAGTAGACAAGAGCATTAAAACAGTTTTTATAACTATATTCATATGTTCACAAAGGTAAGAGAAGACAGTAAACACATCAAAGTGAAACAGAAAAGTTGGCTTAAAAATCAAAATTCTGCAGGTAAAAATAACAATGTTTCAATTTTTTTCAAATGCAGTGAATGGAATCAACAGTGGATTAGATGTTGAAGAAGAAAAGAACTGCTGAAGTTGAAGTCATATCAAAGGAAAAGGAAGACCAGAGGAGAAAACCAATGGAACAAAAGATAACCTTCTCAAAAACAAATTTTAAAAAAGATAATTTTCTCATCTATGCTCTCTACAATCTAAGACTCTGTGCCGCCCTTCCCACTTCTCATCTAAACCAGGACAAACACCCGAGGAAGCCATCTCCAGTCCCGTGGTTTCCACTCAAATTCACTTTAAATGACAGCTCTGAGCGTGGGTGTCACTGTTTTCATAG
Source organism: Perognathus longimembris pacificus (assembly GCF_023159225.1). Taxonomy (NCBI): domain Eukaryota; kingdom Metazoa; phylum Chordata; class Mammalia; order Rodentia; family Heteromyidae; genus Perognathus; species Perognathus longimembris. Next base: position 33,858,370 of record NC_063183.1, on the reverse strand, counting down.
GGGAAAGAAGTCAGTGAACTGTGCTAACAACAAGACACCAAGTTTGTGGCTCCAAGGGTAAATTGACAGTCTACCAACTGCAAAGCCCTGACTTGAAGTCTCAATATTAAAAAGAAGAGGAGGAGGAGGAGGAGGAGGAGGAGGAGGAGGAGGAGGAGGAGGAGGAGGAGGAGGAGGAGGAGGAGGAGGACGAGGAGGACGAGGAGGAGGAGGACAAGGAGGAGGAGGAGGACGAGGAGGAGGAGGACAAGGAGGAGGAGGAGGACGAGGAGGAGGAGGACAAGGAGGAGGAGGAGGACAAGGAGGAGGAGGAGGACGAGGAGGAGGAGGAGGAAGACGAGGAGGAGGACGAGGAGGAGGACGAGGAGGAGGACGAGGAGGAGGAGGAGGAGGAGGAAGAGGAGGAGGAGGAGGAAGAGGAGGAGGAAGAAGAAGAAGAAGAAGAAGAAGAAGAAGAAGAAGAAGAAGAAGAAGAAGAAGAAGAAAAAGAAGAAGAAGAAGAAGAAGAAGAAGAAGAAGAAGAAGAAGAAGAAGAAGAAGAAGAAGAAGAAGAAGAAGAAGAAGAAGAAGACATGGCTCTAACACGGATGGAAGGAGAAGTAAGCAAATGCAGCCATTATATTCATTGTACACTATGTAAAAACTGAGTTATGCAACTTGAGAGCGGGGCTTGGAGGGAAGAAGACAGGAGACGGCCAGGGGCCAGTGACCCCGCGGGACCTGCCCTGCACTCGTAGGCAATCACGATGCCTTCGAACAAGTACTCAACCACAACAAAATGTAATCCATTCAAGACCCTATGAAACGCACCTAGCAGATTCTTTGATAATTAGCATAAGTTACTGAAGGGAATCAGATTTAAAGCACTCGTTTGACCAGACATGACAACACACACCTATAATCTAAGCACTTAGGAGGCAGAGGCAGGAGAATCACAAGTTTAAAGTCAGTTGGGGCTACAAACCAAACTAACATTTTTCAAAGGAGAGGAGCACCGAGCAATGGAGCAGCACCGGCAGCGACTCCAGAGCATGGCTGGCTGGGTCAGACTCTGGAGCCCTGCGAACAAAAACAGAAGCTGAGTGAGCGATCAGGCAGTTACGGAAAGGCACTGAGTAGAAGAGACAGCAGCTGGGAGGCGTCCACGAGGTCAGACGCGGTGGCTCCTGACCATCATCTCAGTTACTTAAGAGGCAGAAATCTAAAGAAGCATGGCTCGGGAATACGGGGGAAACGTGGGATCCTATCTGCGAGGAGGGAAACCCTAAAACTTCTCATTGTGACCTGAGTAGTAAGAGCAAGACCCCAAGTATAAACCCCTAAAAGTCTAATGAAAAACAAGAAGAACGAACAAAGATGGAGTAGCTACCTTGGGGATTTAAGGTGGTGAGTGGCTCTGAAAGACAGGACCATCCTCACTGAAAAGCGGGGTGGCCGGGCTCTCGGAGATCAGGCCAACAGCCGTCCATCCTTCAATGCTCTCTTTCTATTGGAAAATACCAACGTGGTTTCAATTTGGGGAGAAAGAAATTTGGCATGAAAGGGTTCTGTAACCTGGCCTGCCCACGTCACAGGGCTGGGGGTAACAAATGTGAACCAGCTGTGATAGTGTGGTCTAGGAATCATCTGCTGTCCATATTCAGTGGCTTTTCCCATGGAACTACAGAAAGCATTGCATGACGGATCGTCTATCTCCTAATGACATAATGACCCAGTGCGAGCCGGCAGCTGACGCGGTGGAGCTCTGCTACTCCATGGACTATAGTTTGATAGCAGAATGTTGCTAACACGCGAGATTATGGCATGGCTGGTCTGACCGGTGTGGATGAAATTAGAAGGACTCTCTCAGACTTTAACCTGGACATCAGCCAAACCCAAACGAGCTGCTACTAACATCTGAAAGGAGACTTAGGGGAGACAGCACTGGTGGCTGCCCTGCTCTTCACACGCGTAGCCAGTCCCCAGACAAGGGCATCGGGGTGCACTCCCGCAGGGGCACCCCCCCCCACCCATTCAAGGCAAGCATCTCAACGTCCTAGGTGTGAACCCAGCGAGAGACGTTGAACGCCATGGAAAATCCCAGCGCTGCGCTAGGAGTAGGTCGCCTAGCGTATCGGCTCTTCCCGTGCCCGGGCCAAGCGAGGTCACGCGCGCCGCGTCTCTCCAGGAAATCTCTCTGCCACGTTTCCAGAAAGTAATTCCAAGCATGGGAAACGCTGTCACTCAAATCAGCTGTAAGAAGGGCCCAATGTGAGGCCAAAGGAATATTGCCGTCCACCAGCTCAGCTCCCTGGGGTCAGGGGTAACACCTTGCACAGTCCCGGGGGGGGGGGCACCGAGAGGGGGGGCACTGTACAAACGAGTAGCAGATACCTGCAGAAAGAACAAAGAAACTTGCTGGGGTGAATTCTTCGTCTTTATGGAAACCACAAGGATCCCAGAGCTCCTTGCGTGGTCATAATCAGCAAGGAGAGCCGGCTAAATTAAACCAAAGCGACGTAAGCACTGGCAAAGTCTTCCACTTGGTGTCTCCACGGTGAGCCGCCCTGTGTTCCGTGCTCCAGAGCCTAGGTGCCGTTTGTCCTTCCGCTGTGCTTCCCACATTCTCCATTGTGTGGTGTTTCTGGTCAGCCCGCCGAAACTCTCCTGGCAATGCCTGCCGGTGAGGAAGCTTAGCGTTAGAAATGGCTTTGGGATTTGGTCCCGGGCCACTGGTACAAACTGCAGAGAAGAGCTTGCTCACCATTGGAGTGGGGAGGGAGGGTGCTGACCTCCGGCGATTGACAAGGTCACTGCTGCCCAGGACCGCGAGGGGAGGAGAGGCAGCTACTGTGCTTAGTAGAGAACTGGGAACATCAGTTCCAGAAAAATGGCTTCGCATTTCACATGACATCCAAGAATTATATCACTCCCTGTAGTCCACCGTATAATAAGAAGTCTGTAGCTTTCATTCTGTAAAAATTATTAATCATTTGTGGCTGAAAAATGAATCAGTGAAGTTAACCTACATTGTCAGGTTTGATTTATCTGGAGGTAAACAACATTCTAAGAGGATTTAGTGGGCCAGTGTTTAGTAAAAAGGGTATGTCCAGGTCGTGCCACTACACAGATTGAATGTCCAAACATTGAAAAGCTCTTTCATCACTGGACTGAATACAAAAATGACAGCCATCATTTGGTGACCTTAGAATGTCCCAGCTATTTGTAGCAGACTTTCAGTAGTGAATCTAACCTCCTATCAGGCTGGGGTTAAATAAATGACAAGGTGGCTTTTTTTCCCCTGACTTTAAGATTAACATGGTGCTCCTTTGTTACAAATATGTTACCCTGAATAGGACATTAAATTACAATTATTCGAAGCAGTATTTGAAGTAGGAAAGGAGAATGGGGATTATTATTATTTTTTTGCTCCTTTTCATTTTATTTCACCAGGTTGTGTCTTCATACCTCATCAAAATATTTGTCTATGGAAACAATGATTGCTACACTAACCACCTGTGCCGACAAGCACCTGCCTTCAAAATGCAATTTTTAGCAAAGATTTAAATTGCAAACTAGAATTCCAAGGCCTTCTGCCAAAACACATTCACTTTTGTCTTGGAGAATATGTTGTCTCCAAAGGAAGATTTTCCTGTACAGTACTCTGTATTTTGACTTAATAGCCAATCTCTTTCTTCTCTCCTCTTCCTCTCTCTCTCTCTCTCTCTCTCTCTCTCTCTCTCTCTCTCTCTCTCTCTCTGTCTCTCTGTCTCTCTGTCTCTCTCTTTCTCTCTCTGTCCCTTCTGTCAGCCAGTTCAGGGCAATGTCTTCATCAAAATGTCAAACAGCCTCTTGGAAAGACCCTTTCAAACTTTGAAAGTAAAAAAACAAACGAACAAAAAAACAAAAAAAAACTACCTTCCAAAATACCTGCCTGCAAGGGTGGAGCGCCGCTGCTCCGGACAGACAGCCCGGGAGGCTTGCTTTCCCCGGCCGGGCCTGTCCTCCAGCCCACGCAGCCTCCCGCTCGCAGGGTCCAGCGTGCAGCGTGGAGTGGCCACGGCTCTGACAGCAGATGGGGGGCCTTGGGGACCTGTCCTTCCAGGAAGCAGCAGGCACCAGGAAGTGCCCGTGCAAGGTGACTTTGCCTAGCACGGAAGCACAGAGAAACCACACAATCCCCGGGCGCTGAGTGCCGGCCCCGTCCACGCGAGCTAGCAGCAGGTGTCCTCTGCCAGTGCCGGGCCCCGTCCACGCGAGCTAGCAGCAGGTGCCCCCTGCCAGTGCCGGCCCGTCCACGCGAGCTAGCAGCAGGTGTCCTCTGCCAGTGCCGGGCCCCGTCCACGCGAGCTAGCAGCAGGTGCCCCCTGCCAGTGCCCGCCCCGTCCACGGGAGCTAGCAGCAGGTGTCCTCTGCCAGTGCCCGCCCCGTCCACGCGAGCTAGCAGCAGGTGCCACGAGGAGTGCTTGGAAGACAAGGAAGGGGGTGTGAGGCGCCTCCCTGCGCTCAGTTCCAGGACGGAACAGGCAGAAACTCCACCAGGCCCTTTATAGGATTAAGGTCTTTTTGCCGCCCCCATGCTCCACCGCGGGCCGTGCACGCGGAAGCACACGCGTGTGCACACACACGCACACACACGCACACACGCACACACACGCACACATAGGGAATCACGCTAGTCCTGTAAGTCACTCCGGAGCCCCACCGACGGTCGCTCCCGCGGGGCTTTCTGGGCGCGCAAAGAAGCGGGCTCCTGCTTCTCGTCATCTCGAGTCCCCGTCCCCTCTCCCCCCCACCTCTCGTGCCCCGCCAGCCGGCTGGCGGGAAGGGGCTCACAGCCACGCACGGGCGCCGACTCCCGGGCACCCATGGAGCCGCAGGCCTAGCTGGACAGCCGTGGAGAGCCCAGCCCCAGCCCCCCGCCCCAGCCCCCCGCCCAGCCGCCCCTCGCTGAGAACGCCAGCGGGGTCGGATGCACTGTTTTCCCACCTAAGCTCAGTGCTTGTGCGGAAACAAACATGGACAGAAACGTGTCCAGGGCATCGCGGTGCGAGGTCACTTGAGGGAGGAGGCGGATGGGGGCAGAGATCGGAGAGAATGGTGGAAAGGGGAACATGGGCCAGGATTCACAGGTTGAAGGCAGATCCGTGTGAACAGCTACTGAAGGAATTAAATTAAAAATAAATCTAATTTAACTATATTAATTAAATTTGGTTATTGATTTAATTACAGCTCATTAAAAATTTAAAAGAAAAAATACAATGAGGGCTTGATATTTGAACAACTCAATAGACTATTTTGTCTTCAATCTTCCTGAACCCATCAATAATCCTAAAGCAGACCTGGAATCTACGTGGGGATGAAAAGTGAGAAAATGAGGGAAACATCTGGAGACACAACGAAGCTTCTTTCCTGTCCAGGGCAGAAGATAACTTTACTTTGCTGTTTAAAGTGAAGAACACCTCACAAAGTTCTCTCGCCTTTCTGACTTCACGCCTTCAGGTAGCGCTGGGTGACACCCTCATCTGGTAAGCAGCAGAGCAATTTCTGCAACACATATCTTTGTCCCTCGGAGCTCAGTATATGCAATTGACCCATGGTTCTCCTTCTGAAGGTTTCTACTCATGCTCAGAATAAACAATAGAGTTAGCCCATCCAGTCTTTGCAGGTAGGGGTGTGTGTGTGTGTGTGTGTGTATGTGTGTGTGTGTGTGTGTGTTTCAGGAAGGGTTGTGACTTCATTATTAATAGAGAAAACAGGCCTACAAATATTTTTTAGCATGGTCCTTTTTACAGTTAAGTTTATTTTTAACTGGTTCATAAAACATAAAAATTGTACATGCTAATAGGGTAATGTGTAATATTTTGATACATGTATACATTGTGGAATTTTAAAATCAGGTGAAAGATCAATCCTCAAACGTTTGTCATTTCTTTACATTACCTCTGCTTGTAGCTCTGAGAGGTGTACAATGCATCAATCTGTTACCTGCAGTCAGCCTGCTAGTATGCTAGGACGTTTTACTCTTATCTCGCCGAGACTTAGCACCCATTAATCCCCCTTCCTTCTCTCCTCACACTCTGGTGACCATTCTACACTCAATCTCTATAGCATCAACTCTTTAAAATTTTCATAAATGATGGGGTCATCTATCCTTTCTGTCCCTGGCATATTTAACTTTCCTAAGTGACCTCCAGTCCCAGCCTTGTTGCTGCAAATGGCAGTATTTTGTTCTTTATAGTGTATGAACAGTATTCCATTGTATGTTGCCACATTGCCATATTTTCTTTATCCCTTCACCGAATGATGGACACAGGTCATTACTGTTTCTTGGCTATTATTAATGGTGCACGAAAGGATGGGGTGCAGATGTTCCTCTGCCCTAGTGGGATTGGTGAATCATATAATCGTCCCAGTTTTCATTTTTTATCTTCGTTTTGAGCACTGCATCTTCTCAACATGAATCAACAATGGGATGAAGCAAATAGACTTAGTAGATGCATTTATTTCAGTACATCTTTTGAAAACTAGTAAACATGAGGTTTTCTTTTTAATCATAATGATCTCATAATGTGACATCCATTAAAATAATATTTGGTCATAGACTGACTTTTATTGATTTGTTTGGGAACAGGATCAAGCATATGACATCATTAACAAAAAGCCTGTTAGTTTTAAACCTCCAAAGCCCTCTTTCTACTTGCTCTAGAATTGTATATGAACTTTAAAGGATTGCTTTTTTGAACTAGTTTTCCATCTCTTAAAATCATCTTAATTTATGGTAATATATGCTATCTCATGCTAAATGGAATAAATTGCCTGAAAGGCAAGAAAAATGCACTTAAGTGTTATACAAATCAGAAATTGTTCATGCCTCCACATTTTCCAAAGAAAAACTGAAATATTAGCTGTTAAAACTTCCCTTCAGTGCTGAGTCTCACTACTCAGCAGTATTTTCTCTAGAGTATTTAGGAGTTTTATCTGGCATGTGGGGAAAAAAAACAGTTTGAATAATAGTAGTTCTGCTTTACAGGGTACAGCTAGTTATAAAAATAATCAGCTTTCTATATCAAGATCACATTTCACAGTGCTTAGCTTCCACATAATCGGTGAACTCCCCAGCCTGAGGTCGGCAGGAATGAAGGACGGGAGGGCGGCCCGGCAAGGCTGCATGCATTGCTTTCGTCACTCTCCACTCTTCCGCAGAGCTAAGACTTAGAAAGGAAATTTTGTTTGCCCAGCTCCAAAGCAAGAGGAAAATATAATCTACGGGAACACACACCAGCTCTCTGGCAATGCACCTGCTGGACAGAGGGAGGAGAGTGGGGGGGGGGGGGGCGGGGGAGGGAGCGCCCACTCCGGGAAGGCACGGGGCCACGAGGGCCACGAGGGCCACGGCCAGCCGCCCGCTCTGCTCTCTATCCAGGCCTGTGGGCCCCACTCGGTCTCGCATCGCTGTCCTGGGAGAGACAGCGGAGTGAATGAAGCTGCCTATCTTCTCCCTCATGTACATGCACATGGGTTTTTATTTTCCCCTTTACCACCCAATATGGAGGCAACACAATCAATTGCACAGTGCCTGACTCGCTGTAAGCTAGCCTGGAACGGTCGCAGCCCTGATATTGTCTCCTTACCAATAAAGACACAGCTTTTATGTCAAAGAAGACATAAATGTTGAAACCCTCCATAGCCACATTAAGCCAAACAAAACCCAATGGGCAGAGTTTTCTTGGACAAAGCGTGAAAGCAACAAAGTGAACAGTGTACAGAACACAAGAAGCTAAGCCAAACCAAGTGTGTACTGGCCACACTAGGAGAAAGGATACTTTAAGCTCACTGACTCATGGGTTGTACTCTACATAGTTGTTATGAGTTCTAAGAACATAGCTCCACTGCATAATACTTAGCTACCTATCACTGGTCTTTTCATTCGGTAGCAGAAGGGTGTAGGATGAGCAACATAAATGATTGTTTTCCACTTTGTGCACAAATCACCTTTCCTGTGATACTTCAGAATAGAATGTGACTAGGAAAACTATGACTGCAACGTAAAGGAAAATATAGTAAAAGCCTGGTTGTATATTTAATGGAATTCTGCTAATATCAAGAATAAATTCTGTTGAAGACAATGTATTATGCATATAATTGGCCTCCCCTGGGTCTTAAAAATCAGAATTAAAAACTTGGAACATTGGTCTGTTCGCCAAAGACAAAAATTGATACCAATTTGAAATCAAACCTGAACTAGATGTTATAGAAAAGACAGAAAAATAATGGGGGGGGGGGGAACTGACTGCATTATCAAGGAGTTTATAAGTCGTTTGCAAGCACGGGTAGCATCCACCCTGCTCACTCCTTCCCTTCCTCTCAGCTCTACATCCACTGCTAGCTGAGCAGCCCTCTGGTCTGCTTGCCTCTGTTCAGATTCAGATAGAATAGCCTGTTTCCTTAGCCTCACCAATGAAGCCTCACCAAGCTGGTGGGTAGCGCAAGGGAAGAAACACTTGAGGCTCTGGGTTCAAACCTCAGCATAGCTCAGAGAGAGAGAGAGAGAGAGAGAGAGAGAGAGAGAGAGAGTTATGAATGCATGTATGGAAATGTCACCATGAGAGCTATTAACCTGTACAATTTAATGTGTTGGTAATTATAATTTTAAAAACAAAGCAGACTTAAAAAAAAAAAACTGAGTAAGGAGGTCCGTCCCTTCCAACTGCTATTTCCCTTCCCTTGCTGGCCACCGCCGCAGTGCCAGTCCAGAACCTGCCTGCTTTCTCCTTCTTGCCTCTGGCAATGCCGCCTCACAGGAGAAGGCCTCTCTTCTCTTCCTGGGGTGGGGCAGGAGGGGTTGCTATTCCTTGGTCACCAGAAAAATCACTTCGCAAGACCTTTTCTTGCTTGCTGAAAGTGAGTAGAATAAACTGCCTTGCTTTATGGGATGAAAGCACTTAGGGATTCATGAACTCTGTTGCTTGTGGCATGAGCAAATAAAACACATAATAGATGCCTAATAAGAACATGAAGCAATGCATGAACACAGAGGCTATTTGACTACCACTGCATTCCCTGTCGAGATGTCAATATCATCCAACACACACAATGCCGGCTCTAGACTCAAACCGACTACAAGTGATGGACATTTCTCAAAATCCCTAACAACAGTGTGTCAAAAATTTCTAGTCAGGGGCTGGGGATATGGCCTAGTGGCAAGAGCGCTTGCCTCGTATACATGAGGCCCTGGGTTCGATTCCCCAGCACCACATATATAGAAAAAGGCAGAAGTGGCGCTGTGGCTCAAGTGGCAGAGTGCTAGCCTTGAGCAAAAGGAAGCCAGGGACAGTGCTCAGGCCCTGAGTTCAAGCCCTAGGACTGGCCAAAAAAAAAAATTTCTAGTCAAAGTTCTCATTGATGTATTTGTTTCCAGAGCTGCTGTTAATGACAAATTAAATCAAAGTCCACCACTCAGCTCTTTAGAGTTCACAATTAATAGTTCCAAAGCCCATATATGAAGTTCTGTAGGATGAAGAGAATTAACACTTAAAAACATTCTGCATTATCAATAAATCACGGTTCATTTTCACAAATGGAGTTTGTTTCAATTCTCAGCTGTTGGTGATGATTTGACTCAGAGCAAAGGCAACGTAATTGGGTAACAGCTGAGCCGGGCGTGCTTGAGTAGGGCGGCCAGATCCCTTGCCCGATTTCCAAGAGTGTGAATTACAATTCCAGTGATATCAGAAGCAACTAATTTTGTTCTTTAGAAGTGAGGACATAAAAGAAGTTTGAGGTTTTCTTATTTGGAGCTTTAATTGAGAGCTAGGTTGTAATTCATTTTCATCCCTGAGTGAGTGGTAAAAACATACACAGCAGGTAATTCACACCACCTCAAAAACTGTTGGTGCAGTAAGAAGACTAATCAGGGTAAGCTTCCAGTAGCAAATTATCAGCTACAAATTAAAACCTTGCCTCATGCTTGCTAAAAGAAACCTTCCTCCTCACCAACACACAGATGTGAATATTAGTAACTGTTGGCTTGCCGCAGGAAGGGAGACCAGGGAGCTATCTGCATGCATTAAAGAGAGGCCTGCAAAGGTGTGAAATAAACTAGACTTCAAACAATGCTAATTTGGGGGCTTAAAAATGAAAAGTTGTCATAATCCCAGGTGGAATAGGGTTGATTCTGAGAAGGGAAATTCAATGCTACTCACCAATTTAAAGAAAGTAAATTTAGAGTCCAAAGAGAGTTTAAGACCGTTTTCGTTGAAGTCTTTATGGCTAAACATCCTCTTGAACTGTATTCCCCAAAATAAGGACAGAAGAGTGCTGATGACAAGGAGCATTAAATTCCAGATGGTAATTAACCTCAAGGAAATTGAGAGAAAGTACATTTTCTAAAGTATTTGGTTTTCCGGGCTTTTTGCCATAACCTCAATGTATTTTAGAAATATACTTTCAGCATTTAACCTTCTTAGTGATTTTTGCTCACATGTTGTTGAAAATTGTTCAAGAAAGCTGCAAAGTGTCTAAGATAATACAAAAAGAGTTCAAAATGCTGCATGTGTCTGATAAACATCTACACAATGCACATAATTATGTTATTGGCTTAAATGACCATAATTGCACCTTTGAGGCTATAGATTTGCTTTTAGTCTTATCTCTTCTAAAAGTGTTAGAAGAGAAAAGGCCATTCTAACAGCAATATAGCCATGGTACACAAATAGTAAAGATACTGGCTTTTCCTTGTTTATAATTTTCTAACAAACAAAACCTTGATTATTTTAATTTAGAAAAAGTGCTGAAAAATACCTCACTATAGATTAACGAAGGCAAAATTTCCTTTAAAAAGTACAATCTATTTGGGGGAGTATGTACGCCACCCAAATGTAGAGCCTGCTGCGGTAATTTTCCCATCAAGTGTTTCTATTGCTAAAGGGTACCAAAGAGAACGTTCTAGAAACCTGGTTGGGTTAGTAGAGAGTTGAAGGACTGATTTCCTGAGTGCCGGGTATGGAGCCTGAAGTGTCACTCGGTGTCACTGAGACCCCTGGCAAGGAGAGGGGGTGGGGAGGACAGGGTGGGCGTCCCCCCCCCCTTTCTCTGCTTCTTCCACTCTTTCACCTCACAGACAGCAGGTGTGTGCTGGACGCTGCTCCCTTTGCTCTCAGGGTCCTGAGGCCACTGCTACAGCCAGCCAGCCATTTGCAATTCTACCTCGAGACTCATTCCCAGAGGGGGGCGCAGGGAGACCTTGGGGTGCTGCATGCATCTCTCCCTGTGCACAGGCGTGTGACTGTGTGTGCATGTGTGTTCACATGGGTCTGCAGATTGCCTTATCTTTTCATTTGAAGCCAAATTAGCCCAAATTAGGAAGAATGTGGAATTCAGCCCTCCCTCAACAGCTTTCTGCTTATTTTCCAAGACCTGCTCACTTTGTCCCCACGCATGTTGTAAGGCCCTGTGAGTCGCACAGAGCGGTCATATGAGAGAAGAGGTCTACGTGGGAAACGGCATGTCAAGAGAAGATGGCAAAAATCTCCTAAGGGGCTGGGGATATAGCCTAGTGGCAAGAGTGCCTGCCTCGGATACACGAGGCCCTAGGTTCGATTCCCCAGCACCACATATACAGAAAACGGCCAGAAGCGGCGCTGTGGCTCAAGTGGCAGAGTGCTAGCCTTGAGCGGGAACAAGCCAGGGACAGTGCTCAGGCCCTGAGTCCAAGGCCCAGGACTGGCCAAAAAAAAAAAAAAAAAAAAAAAAAAAAAAAAAAAATCTCCTAAGGGTTGCAATTCTCATTTTATCCTTCGCCTCCCCCACCCATCAGCAGGCTAGGGTGGGTGTGGGGGCCAAAGCCCTGGGGCAGCTTTACCCCCCCCCCCCCCCCGTGGGACCTGCACTGCAGGGTCCGGGCCCCTGTGGGGGAGGAAAACAAAACGGATGTGAACTTGAACCTATCCCAGCTGAACGGTCCCTGAAGGTTTCTCAGAAGAGCTAAGTGATACGCGAGTTTCATTAAACCTACAAAGATAACTGTTGGATGTGTTACTCGATAGATGAAACCCAGAACTGTTCTTTAAAAATCAGTTAAATTGCTTGAAGGAACAACAAATTCATACATCAGCCCATTCTTTATGTTCTAAAGTGCAATTTATGGAGCTAAACGCAAGTAAATGTCATACCTTTAATTTCGCAAAAAGTTATGTACAAGTCTATTATTCCAAATAATCACCTAACAGAGAACAGCTACCTCTCTGCTCAGCGGGGTGCCATTTTATAGACTTTAAAATTCACTAAGTTCAAGCAGCTTTCCTTCTAAATAATACATGTGCTAAATATGTCACATTAAAAGTGCTTTTGGCATGTAAATGATCCGTTTTCTCATAGAAATGCTTTTAAAGAATCTGAGCTCACTTTTTTCTTTTTTCTTTCTTTCTTTCTTCCTTTTTTTTTCTTTCTTTTTTGGAAATTCTAAGTGCATTGAGTTTCATTGTCGTACAGAACCATGCAGAGCTGAGCAAAATGAACTGCAGGGACAATCAAGCCCGTGCCAGCCTGTGTACTTATGTACCATTTGAGCTGTCAGAAGTATATAGAGTTCTATTTGCTTCAACATTATTTTCTGTTCCAATCCAGGGGAAATTTTCTCCTTTGCTCTCATTTTTCCCCCTGGAACTAAGTGTTAGCAAGCAGTTCCCGTTCGAAAAAGTTAGTGATGTACTAGTAAAACATAAAGCATGTGTATGAACAAGTTTTCTGTGTATTTATTTACTTCTTCAAACCCTTTTCTGTGTTTTCTTATCTACAAACCCTGGATGATAAAGCTGATGATTTAGGGTTGATTTAAGATGTTTACACACCAAAGAAACTAATTCGAAATTCTTGTGCACGATAGTAATAAAAGCAAAACCCCACTCATTCTATCTTCCCAGGCCTTATATGTAGCCACCATAACTTGTAAATTGGCTGTTCCTTTGCCCCACGTACTAAGAATTTGATGAACTTGGCCATCCTCTGTGGTAAGAGATCTTTTACTCTTACTCATCAAAGGAAGCTTGGTATTCGTCATGCAGTTTATAGAAATTACCTCTCATGAACGAGGTGGCTCCAGGGTTCCACCAGAAATTTTAATTCTACCATCCTTATCCAAATAACGTCTCAAAACACTTTGGAAATTGTATGTATAAATGGGCAGAGATCCAATATACATGAAGGCTTTAGTTTTATAGAGTAATTCATAACCAAAAAAAAGCGTGGAAATAAGAATTTCAACTGAATTTAAGATGCAATTGCTGATACTCAACTAAGTGTGAATTTCAGCAAGACAACATTTGAGTGTCCCTATGCTATTATGAAAACGTATTCATTCCTTACCTGAAATTCAAATCTAAAGCCAAACTTAAGGCAAGATACTTTTTTAAGATGTAAATAGTCTCCCTACTTCTGTGGCTTAGGCAAGGACTATCAGTTACAACAGTCCGCTCAGGCCTGTGCAGTTTCAGGAAGGGCTTCAACATTTTCATGAAATGATTAAAAGTTCAGACACGCAGATACAAGGAGAGAAATGTTGCCTTTTATTTGTTAAATTGACATTTGAGAAAATGTTCAAATGTGTCTACTTTTAGGACATCAGAATGATCTATGTTCTCCTTTCCCAATTCCATCACTGAGATAGGTTTGTCTGAAGAATCCTTTCCACTCAATTCCCTTCCAGTTTCCTGGTGGTCACATAATTGTTTCCATTTACCGTCCATCTATTATGAACCAATTGCATTCATAGTTTTCGACTTCGGGTCCTCATTGGGAACTATAAAAGCCGGATCCCCATTACGAACGTCTCTTCACAGGCAGCGCGAATGGCAGTGCTAGCAAGCGGCTGGCTCTGAGTGCCGGGCGGATTAGGTGAAAGGCCAAGGCCTCGCAGAGCTGGCTACGGCCTCGCAGAGCTGGCTACAGCCTCGCTCTTCCCGAGCTTTTCAAGACTGGATTTGGCAAAGACCAAGACAGTAAAGCCAGAGCATGGGGCCTACACCAACTCCCCAGCTGTTGTAACAAACAGAAAAAAGGACCCATTAATGAAAAGGATTCTACAACCAGGGCCTGCAAACAGTTTTTCCTACACATTTTCTGCCCTTTCGGCTCATTTCCAAAACTAGAATGGTAAGCATTAGATACCCATGGAGCCCAATTTCCAAAGAAAAGTCTGAAATCACATGGACATTACGCTTGTAACTCACGCGTGAGCTCCAGCGTGGCTTCTTTGGCGCAGACTCCGCCACAGCCGCTGGGGATTACCAGTTCGCATTCGCACTGCGCAACATGTGTAGCACCACAGCATTTTGTAAAATATAATTTTTGGCAGGTTGACTAAAATTTTGGCAAGCATTGTCATTTTCCCAAAATGTATTTGCATATAGGGTTACTGATTTTTATTACTCTATCTGGACTCTCTCCAGATTCTCCCCACATGCAAACTTAAACAGAGCACTTCAGTAAAGGTTTCTTCTGAGTCAAAGAACACTTCTGAAAGAGATGGAAACACAGAACTAGCACTTTATACATTATAAAATAAAAGCGCCAAAATGCATCCAGAGGCGTTCATTTACTGAGTTCCTAAAAAATGTATTTCTTTTTGATACAGCAGAAGTCTTTAACAGATTATCCCCAAAGAAATCCTTCCTAAAGGGCGAGCCAGGCATTCTAAGTGCAAGGTGCAAATCCTACAAAGACACATGGAAGAGGGGAAAAAAGAAGCCTGTTAATTTTTATTTGCACATCATCACTAATCGTTCAATGGTGGTGAACTGATTCACACAATTTACACCTTAATCTGGACAGGCATGCTGCAGGGACGATGGGAGTTTACGTCACTGGGCAGAGAGACATCCGAAGTAAGGAGCATTGGCTCCCTCCCTCCCACCTCTAGTTAGAAAGGCAAGCAGAAGTGGACCACAATAAAGAGACACGGTAAGGCAGCTTTCCAGCTCTCTCCCAACAAATCTGTCAATAGTGCAGAGTAAAGAGTGTGTGGCATCTGCCAGCTTCCCAACCTGCTTCCCAGCCCCCCCGATGCCCGCACCGGGGCCGAAAGAGCGAGGCAGGAAGACCTGGGACACTCACTGAGCTGGTGCTGTTCTGCCTTGAGGAAAACCAGCTCTAGCTTTCTGATGTGTCTGAAAGTTTTATCTGGACAAAACTATTCTCATTGACCTGAAGAGTGTCCAGATCTGTCACGAATGCTAAAAACCTTGTCTGCATAACTTTTATGACAAAGCAGTTATTGCCAAGAGTATAAAAAGAGTTGACAGTGTTTTTCTGTGTGGTTTTGAAGGTGGGAGAAAAATGAAGGAGGGGATAACAAGTATGACACGAAATGTACTCACTCCCTTACGTACATAATTGTAACCCCTCTGTACATCACCTTGACAATAAAATTAAATAAAATTTTTTAAATGATCAAAAATTATGGAAGGAAAACTGGAAATTTCCACATGTGGGAATCAAACCACAAGCTCGTTAACAACAAATAAGACAAGGAAAACGTACGTGAACAGAGAGCAATGTCTTTATCATGGAAGTGAGGTAAGTATGTGAATGTGCTATTATTATTAAGTACAAAATTGATCAACAACAAAACAAAAAAAGAAAATATTACTCCTATAATTTGTCTTAGAAAATATTACCTAAAATTTTAAGGCCAATCTTACATGGAATTTTCTCTATAATTTGTTTCTTATAGCCAAGAACTTTGAACAGGTTATGAATTTTAACTAAGGAATATTGCAGCAACAATATAGTGGGCCTATTCCAGAATACTTGGAAATCTGAAGCATGAAATATCATTAATTTTTTTTCAGTTGTGAGGCTTGAACGCGGGGCCTGAGCACTGTTCGCTGAGCCTCTTTGTGCTCAAAGCTAGCGCTCTGCCACTTGAGCCGCGGCGCCACTTCCGGTGTTTGAGTGGTTGATTAGAGGTAAGAGGCTCACAGGGACTTTTCCTTCTGGGCTGGCTTTGGGAACCGTGATTCTCAGATCTCAGCCTCCTGAGCAGTGAGGATTACAATGCCAGGCTTAAAATAGCATTACTTCTTAGAAAGTAATTTCCTCCACATTCCTGTATGGTCAGGCTGCCCTCGATTCTATTCTTAAACATTTTATTAGTGTACATTATTCATACAAAGGGTTTTGATTTGCTGTTGGAACCATACATACATACGTACATGCACGCATGCACACGATATTCTCTGGTCATATTCACCCCCTCTTTCACTCTCCTGTCGCCCTTTTAAAACAATTTAGGGGGTTTAATCGTGCTGTTTTCGTGCATTACTGTAACACACGTTCCTCTCACTCATCTTCCCCTCAACTTCTCCTTCCCCTCCGCCATTCGCACTGCCTCTGCCCACCACAGGCCCCAGGGCCTCTTCCTGTCTGCATTCAACACACGTGCTGTCCTTGAAGATATTCTCCTCGAGGAGACCGCTTCAGGTACCATAAAATAAACCTATATTTATATTTTGTTATTTTCTCTGTTATCCTGCTTAATGGTGTAAAAAGAAAAAGGCAACTAGAAAAGAATCCTGTACCATTCTTTTTCTTGTCTTCCCTTTATTTCGTAGAGTGTGTGGTGACTCCTGAGACAACTTCCAAGTTTTCACGTGCTCATCTCTACCCATCCCAGGTACTTGTGTCCGTCTCTCTACTCAGCCCAGGCTGGCTATGTTAGGTGCTTAGATGACAATTTTACAGAAAAAGAAGCCATGGGTCTCTAGTACTCAACCAAATTGTAGAGGATTGTGGGTTCAATTTGAGATCTACCAGCTTTTCTTTTTTTTAATATTATATCAGGACTAGCACTGCATAAGAAGTAAATTTTTAAAATTCAAATGGACTCATGATATTAAAGCTATAGAAACAAGAGAAAACCATTTTTGCAGAATATAGAAAAGATGGTTTTCAGCATCCCAGTGCTGCTCTTTGTTAGGTATGTAATCTGAGGCTGAGGTTCAATTTCTCACAGATAGAAAAGAATGATGGAGAAGTCTTTCCTGTTGCTTATAGTTTTCTATTTTAAAGAAGGAAGAAAGGTGAATAAATAACCCATGTGCCCTTATTTGCTCTTTGGAAACGAAAATGCCTGTAAAAACCAGGAGTGCTGTGTCTCTTTTGATGGCAGGGTAGAATTAGTGACCTGAATTAGTGATCTGAATTAGTGAACTATGCCTGTGATTCACTGCACAATTTAAATTATAAGACTTACAGGGTCTTGATTGGAAGCCACTAGAGGTATTTGCACAACATGTGATATATTCAGTTGCTAAAGTCCAAAAATTGTATATCTAAAACACATTCACCACAAGGGATTCAGATACAGAAACTGTGGGCACAATATGATTATCCTTTCTTTTGGCCTTTTAATTAAACTTTAAAAATTAAGGAAATTAAAAAATATTACATCTAATAAGTCAAACAATTGGCTGGAGTAGTATGAGTTTCACTTCTGCTACTTGGTAAATTCTTGATTTCCAAACACTTTGGTTCTGAATCTGAGAAGGAATAACATTGCTATTGAAGGGACTTGAGACAACTGAGCGTTATCTAAACAAGCAGGTGGACAGCAGGTCTCCCAATGACAAGACCCTATGACTAGCAATTCATTAAAATGTGTGGACATGGATATGGAAAAAGAGAAGGAAAGACTTGTGAAAACTCTACCTGCCTTTGAACCTGACCACAACATCATTTGTCATCTGTTCCTTTACAGTATTGATCAACGAAGCAGACCTACCAGACTTCCCAGATTTTTCCATCAGAGTACATTAAGGATGGAGGAAGAGGTTCAAAGACTGGTGAATTAATGGCAGTTACTATCCTTCCTGCCCAATCCAGAGCGGCTCCCCTACACTAGACGTTGCCTGGTTGTTTTCCAGCTCATAAGAATAATGCTGCTTGACTTGAGACGAAACACAAAACACCAAGGAAGGGTTTAGACACTGGCAACCACTGAGTTCTTGTAACAAAGGGCAAGATTTCCTCTCCTGGGCCCTGGCCTCATTCTTACACCGGTGATTATGTTCAGCCTCTCCGAATCCCTCCAGCACACGGCTTCAGTTCTTATTTTCAACTGTTGTGTCGTGAGCACCTGCCAAGTTTCTCTTAAATTCCTCTTGGATGAATTTTCAGGCAGTTTCCAGAGCATCTCCCTTTTGTGACGAGGACTCTGCACTGTGTTTCAGGTAAGGAATTTAAAATCCCACTCATAATTGTTTGAAATCTCCCCCTCGTTGAAGCTGTCAGAGCCTGACAGCCGTGGTTCTGTTGTTCCGTGCTATTAAGCGGGAGCTCCTCTCCAGCCTAGGGGTGCTTCTGTGTTTCGGTGGTGGGAAGAGGGGTGCAGCTTTGCAGGGACCCTTGGGGAAGGCATTGCCATATAAATGGGAGTTTCAGCAGAAGGAAGAAAAAGAATAAATCCCTTTCTGAGAGCTCCAGCCTACGAAAATTTTGAATGTGTTGACAATGTTGCATTTTGATGCCGCTGTGTTTCAAAATAACTTGAAGGTGTTCAATTTTATAGGCCAGAGTATAAGAAAGGCAAGCGATGTGTTTTATATTTAAATTTAGAATTTTCTTTAAAAGAATGATCACTGTGTTGAAGAGACTTAAGTATTGTCTTCATTTAGGTGACTAGAGAGAGAGCTGGGCGACGTGATAGCATTTCCATCTGATTTCTCTTTCTGATAAATACCTTAATGACTTCTGCTGCAAGATTCAGAGGTCATTAGAAAGCAGTATTACTAATCTAGATGGAAACAAATTTCAATCTGGGCCCGTAATATATCTTATAGCTCGTAAACACATTGTACCCAATTACCTTGATATGTTTCACATGATAAGAGCAATTACAAAATATCTGGAAGAATTGATGTGCTGAGGGTAATTATTTTAATTTATTCACACCTAGACACTGACTGAAGATATGAGCTAGGCTTCCATCAGTAGTTCTTTCTTCTGGAGATGTTAATTTATTTATTCACTCACTCATTCAATAAATACAGCATTAGCACTTTTCAGATAATGTGCTAAAAGTAGGCACTGTGAACACAACACTGAAGTAATATATCCTACGTCCTATAAGCTATACAAACCATAGCCGAAGGAGCTGACCTGAAAATTCAGCATTATAAAAATAATACAGCCTAAGACAGAATAAATACTGTGACAATCAACCCCTCCTAGAAACTCCCCAGTACAAAAAGTAATGCAATTACCATTTTTACAAAAGACCATTTGAAATGAAAAGAGAACATTTGTAGCTGGGGACAGCTTTGATGAGGCAGTTAACTCTGAGCAAGACCCTAACAGGATTTGAGTATCAGGGGGTAAGCGAGAAAGGTGGCAAGCCAGCAAGAGCCAGGGCAACCCACACTGAGGGGTGGAGCGAGGTCAGGTCGGAAGGACACACACTGGGACTGCAAGGCAATGCAGTCCGCACAAAGCTGGAGAAAGAAAAAGAGGAGGAGGAGATAAGGTAGGAAAGCAGGAAGGCATAGCATGGGGATGCGGAGCAAGAAACTGCAAGGCTAAGGAAATGCCATCCACAGGGCTCAGTTAGGTAGAATGGAGGATGTACCTGGTTATTTTGGACATTCAGCAAAGGGAATGGACAAAGTCACTCACAATTCTTTTTCTAATGTAACAGTCACCTTTAGCGAAAGTCGCCCAATTGCTCCATATTAACTGTAAAATTACTAAAATGCCCAGAGCACATGCACAAGGTCCTGTGTTCAGTCCCCAACACTGCAAAAAGAATTAAAAAGCTAAGTCCTTTAAAGATAAATTTAAATTTTAAAGGAGGACGGTCTTCGTTTTGTGCTAGAAGAAAAAAACAATTTTCTCAAGATCGAATTATACAGCTTTATTATTATTCCTCCATTTTCTTTGTCTGGTGAACTTCCAGTAACTCTTCAGTATCTTGAATATTTCCTATTGACAGATTTCTGACAACTCATAATAATGTGTTTCCCTCAAGATTCCAGACATTTCTATACATGGATGTCCGATCACAGGTCACACTGCACGGCAAAGCATTTGTTTACCTATCTCTCCAATGTGCAGTGTTGCGAGCTCATCAGCGCAAGGGCAGCATGTGGACAGCGTGGCTGTTCTGCAGAAACTCAGCAGGTCCTGGCAAGCAGGAGGTCCGTGCAAAGTTGAGATTAAAAACTTCATCAATGAATGAGTGAATACATGGAAAGATAGATGAGCACACACTGCCTCTAGACATGCAGATAATCCTGCTAGGTAAGGGAGATTATACATGGTTCTACTTGCAACATCTGTGCAAATATTTCTAAGACATTACAAGGAACAAAGTACTGGAACAAATCATGTCTATGGAAAGATTGATGGTTTTGCAAGTTGAGGAACTGTAAGTATGTAAAGCAAACTATATGGCCTAATGCCTAATACTTAGGAAAGTAATCTTTTTAAATACCACGGTTAGCAATTACTTGACAAGGTATTGACTGGGTTTCTCAAAGATATCCCGAGTTGTGAATTAGGTTATTATATTTGAAGCAAACAAAAATAGTTAACCTGTATTCAAAGAACCAAAATCAACTTTTGATATGAGTAGTTTGAGTCTTCAGGAAAGTTGTTGTAAATGTGGTAGGGAAGGCCACCACTGATGGGCTGCCAAGCCAACTTCAAACATCTGGAGCCCAATCTATGGTCCAACTAACCAGGGGGAGGGGCTTGATTTCTTGAAGTCATCTTTGTGGTAAAACTACGGAGGGAAGTAGTCTCTTCTTTCAACCAGTGTCTACGAAGAATCTACCATCAGAGGGACTTTCTGCTAAGCTTTATGACAGCTTTCAAAGAATTTCCAGTAAAGCATTCCTCTTCTAATGCCAAAAGGCACAGGGACATTATGACTGCAGACCGTCAGTCTGCAGCAGAGAACCACACACTGACAATGTGAATGCAAAAGCCATGTTCAAACGTGATTTCTTCCTGGAAGTCTCATTTCCATTTGAGCTCCTGCTTTCATGATTAGAAGTACCACTGACCTAGGGGACATGTCACCAGTGTGTAACTTCCCACGACTTCACATAACAGAAGCGAGTTGAAAAGTAAAAGAGAAGAACCTATCACCTCTAACTCAAATGAACTCATCTCCAAATCATATTGGGGTTCAGAAGAGGAATATTAGAGAAGAGAATGCAAACTGAGACTAGCTAGCTATGGCTGAGAAAACTGACCATCTTCTGGAGTTGCCCAGTGTCCAACGTATCATTTTACTCTGTGATGTAAACTTCCCCAGGATAGGCTTCCAAGCCACAAAACTGGGATGGTTCCCCAACCACAGTTCTCTCTACAGCTGTGGCCTTAGGCACAGGAAACACCATCCAACTCTAGCCAAAGACATGTGGAATGCCAACACTAACTGGACATTGTTAGTGCTGGGCTGCACCAAAGAAATACAGCAAGAACTTAACTTGCAACACAACCCACTGAAATTATATTTTGTAGGTGACTAAACAGACGTTTGGAAGTTTATTACTTTACCCAAGGCCGCAGCACTAGGAATTGTCATCAACTTGACTCTAAAGCTGTATTTTCAAAGATCAATCACTAAGTGGGTGTCAGTAACTCAGATACCAAAATATAGCTTTCTGGCAAGGATTCCAGTTCAACACTCAGAAGATTACATTAGCAAACTTGGAAAAGGCCAAAGAAAGACATGTAATCCTCTGAGCACAAATACCAAGGGTCTGCAAATTTCGGGTAACAGAACCAACTTTAAATCACCAGAATTGAGACAGGTTCCAAGGGGTGGAAGGGGTTCCAAGGGAAGGAAGTAGACTTAAACACCACATGTACTATTTGAGAAATGCCCAATATAAATAACATTTCCTTCAGATTTTTAATACTAGATGTAAATGCAGCTTCAGAACTCCTCTTTTCAACATCTTTAAAAATAGGATGCAAATACAGATTGGTGTGGGTGAACCCACACAGGAAAAGAAAAGAGAGAGGGGAGTGGATAGCAAGGCACGCCAGAGTTTAGTGATTTTTATGAACTTGAGAAGTCAGAGGAGAAAGTGAACACAGGCAGAAAGCTAACTAGCTCTCACTGAACACAAACAAGGCCATGCAGTACATCTTCCTAACGGAATGGAATTGATTAAACTGGTTTGGGCTAGTATTCTCTTTCAACAAGCATCCTTTTCCTATTTTAAAAAAGTGCAAAAAAAAAAAAAAAAGGTAGGTAAAAGTTGCAGGTGAGTGAAATTTCAGTTTTAGTCCATTTTAGGCACCACTGAGCTTGGCAACATGGCTTCTGTTCCCAGCATGCCCTTCACCCATTACCTCACTCAAGCCTGGAAAGAAAAGCCATCATTCTGCCACTAGATGGCACCGCCACAAATCGGAATGGGCAAGTCGTCCTCCGCAGACCCTCACCTTATAAATACAACAATTTAGAGGAGAAGCGATAAAGATTAAATATATGCCAAGCAGCAATAAACACACCGAGGTGTGGAGAACTGTGCAACAAACAAACAAAATATACAGAGATAGCACTGTCCCAAAGGGATGTAAATCACTGGCAAGCCTCCATTATGACCAGACTCTTGCCCAGACCCACCAAGATAGAATGTGATTTGTCCAACATATTTTGGTTCTCAATATTTTTCCTTTCAAGCTATTGAAGTTAATATTTAACAAACACATTTTCTGCCAAGTTTTAATGTGATATCATCCTCTGAAGAAACAAAGTCCAGAAATAGTTTGTCTTTGGGGCAATATTTACTAGAATTTTGACACAAGACCTGAACTATTATTGAAAATAAATAGGAAATCAAGGACCCAGGTCTCTGGATTTTTTTTTAAAGGTGCTCTCAAGGTTACCACGGATTCTGTGGCAATGAAATGGCAGATAAATAAAGGTGACTGGATGTAGCATCCTCTGTAATATCTCGTGTAACTGTGACTACTGCTTAAATAAAACTTCCTAGCTGACAAATTTAATTTCTTTGGTTTTTGTTTATATATTAGAGTTCCAAGTGTCACGAAGCTAAACATAAACCTAGGTGTTTCAAGGCTCTCTCCTTCGCCAGTGGCTCTTTAGCGGTCAGTACATAACATGCAAACCCACCAGAGCATCTTTTATCCAAAAGAAAAAGAAAACATTTGTAATGTTCAATTTGTGTTGCATCGTATTTATGTAACTGATGGTATATAAATTATATTAATATTGTATACAATTATATTAATCACATTGTTATGTATCCCTAATTATATTAATTACATTATGTTATATATTACACCACTATTTATAACTTGTAGTACATATCACATATATAGTATATATGATATTATATATATCTTTTCACTAAAAGCAGTCTCAGTTTGGTAAAGAAAAGGGAAGTGGCTGGATTCCATCCAGGAAGTCTCTGGAACACCTACAGGAACAACATGGAAGACAGTGAGTTCCCATCTTCACACAGCTGGCTGTGTTGAAAAGAACCACAGGAAACCAACCGGCCTCCAAGCTGTTAGCCAGTCCAAAGGGCAATTGGCTGTAAACACTTGGGGACTCAGGGATCTCAGCTGAAAGCTAGCCTTTCTAGCAGTTTTAGCCTTGAGCCAGGACGTGTGTGTGTGTGTGTGTGTGCACGCACACACACGTGTGTATGCAAAACAATACACACAGCACACTCAGAGCCAATAAATGTGGTATGAACTCCTCACACATTTGAATCTATATTTAAACAGCAAGTGCAGCTATTTGTTACCTTTTGAGGGGAGTGAAGTTGACAATCACAGTATTTTGAAAAGCTGAATTCAAACATGGAAGCAGGAGGGTATGACAGGGGTTGACGATTTACCAAAACATTCACACACACACACACACACACACACACACACACACACGCTTTCCAATCAACATGCGAGGCCCGCAGAAAGGCTGTGTGCCAGAGTGAATTTTTCCATCCTCCAACGCGGCTGTGCCGGGCAGGTCTGGGCTGTAATGAGGACTCTGTCGAGTGTGTAACAGAGAGACGGGAGCAGGTCACAGTGAGCATTTCCTTCTGCTCCAAAAGAAAACCAACGGCACAATCGGTCACTGAGAGTTTGACTCCTTAAAGAGCATTCCCATTTCTCCAGTTATTAGTTCTGAGGATACAGATAGACCAAGGAAAACCTGAAACCCAACTTTCTCTCATTGCTTTCACAATGAGCTGTGACACTGAAACCGATAATATTTGACAGCCTTTTGTGAGGAGCAGAGCCCATGGCTTTTTTTCTCTCTCTCCAGCACTGGTATCCTTTCACCTCATTATAAAATATACCCTGTCAGAGCTAAATTGAGGAGGCTTAAAAAAAGAGATGGAAAACTCATATTTAATTACTGTATAGGAGAATGTTTCTGAGTTATCAACTACTCAGAAAACGCTGGAAACCAAACTGATGGTAGCAAAAAAAAACACACATCCCTGGTAGAGAAGCCAGTCGTTCAAGTGGTTCTCAGGTGATGGAACTTTGATACTGGTGGTGTTAAAATCATAAGACATGAAAAGAAAAAGCAGCTCTTTCATTGCCCTCACCAGCTTGTGTGTGCACCTATCTGTCCATGCACAAACTGGTTTAAGGGTTTTGTTGGGCCATTAGTTTTAGATTACGAATATCAAGATGTATATTCTATATGGTGATATTTGATGGGCCTCTTGTTTGTATCAGTTCAGTTAGTTGGGTAATGTTGTAAGTTCCAAACTCAAACTCTGGCACTTGTCTGCTAGTAGCCATTCAATTACTAACTCTCCAATCTCTCATGTCCTATCAGTTAAAAAAAAAAGCTCACCATACCAACAGATTAAATGAGATTATGAATGTGAAAAGTTTAGCAGGTGCTAAAAGCATCATCGCCCCTTGGTAAGCAGTAGCTGTGGTTAAATAGTAACGTTTGTTGTTGGAAGCATTTAGCTCTGAATTTCTAATCATTTTTGTCGGCAAGAGAAATTACATTTTTAAAGGCAGATTTCCCCTTTTACTGCGGATCGGTATAGAACAAAATGCCTCCATGCACATCTTCCCACAGCCACAACAGGGGAGCTTCAAAAGAAGCCAAACAAGCAGGCCCTGGCTCAGGCAGCACACCGAACCTCACTGCAATCACTGTTCTCTCCAAGTTAGCGTTTCAGATCTGCCTATTAATCAGTCACTCAAAATAGTCCTCCAAAAAATGCTTCTTATACACGAGTAACTCGGGACTATACTACGGACAATATCTCCAGCTTGGAAAGTCATAATACGCCACAGCATATTAAAGTCTTCAGACGTCAGGCATGTTCGTCCCAGATTTCAGAGCCAGGGATTGGTAAAGAGAATTTACCTAGAGGAGAGAGCAGGGGAATCGGAGCCAGACTAGCCGCAAGGAACACACCACTGCCATGCGTGGATGGGGTTGGGGAGGGGCTTTAGGGGTGACTTGGGTTGCGGATTGGCTGTCTCCTCTTGGGAACACAAGTTGAATGTCATGCGTGCAGAAGCATTTTGAGCTCTAGACCCATAGTATTTTGTTCTCGCCACGTCTCCTCAAGAATACTTTACATCGTATTAACACAGTGTCTGTTTTGTTTTGTTTTGTTTATCCAGTGGCTATTACTACACTTAGTTTTTTTTTAGTTCTGTTACATGCCAGGAACCCTAGCTACTTAGAAGACTGGATTCTAAGGATCAAGATTCAAGGCCGGCCCAGACAGGAAAGTCTGTGAGGCTCACCCCCAGTGAACCGTCAAAAAGCCAGAATTAGAGGCATGGCTCCAGGGGTAGAGCACCAGTCTCGAGACATAAAGCTAAGAGACAGTGCCAAGGCCCTGACTTTAAGCCCCAGTACCAGCACAAGCCCAAAAGAAAAAGGAAGAAAGGTACCCTCGGTGACACAAATGGGAGTGTGTGGTTTTGTCACTAACCCTCCATCAGTACAAATGGGTATTCTTTCATGTGCTGTTCAACTACTGTTCAGAATTCCACATTTCAGCTTAACCACAACTTAACTGTTGCCAACTGTTCATCCACAGACACGTAGGAGTTTCTAATGTTTACCTATTAAAAAAAAAAGAAGCAAGTGTACATGGGTTTTTTTGTGCACATGTAGAAACATTTCTCTGAGACAAACTCACCAGTGAAATTGCTTGGTTAAAGTGGTTTGGGCACTTTAAATTATGATAGAATTTGCTACCAAATTACCCCCCAAAAAAAGACTTACAATTTACACTGTACCCAATGGCACACGAGTGTACCTGTCTCCAACCTGGATATTAGCAATCTTTTTGCATTCAATTTCAAAGAGTAATCGGCAGTGAACTCCGTGATGAAAGTGGACCCCTGAGAGGTTTAAGAATGTATCATTAGACCTGAAAGAAAACAATTATTTGGTTTGACCTCACTCTGTGATTGGTATAATAATAATAATATTTAAAAACCTCTAGAATGAACAGCTACTTACCCTAGACTCTAAAGGCATTAAGTACCTGCATTTCAGCATTTTAAGAGGTCAATAAAGGTCATTTATTCCCATTTTGCAGATGCAAATTTTAAACTATAAAAAATTAAATAAGAATGTTTGTCAGGCTGTGAATAAAAATAGGAAGTAATAATGTAGTTCTTTTGAGATCCTGCTTCTTTTGTGTTTGGGCGATAAGGCAGGTTCTCAAATCCAGACGCGAAATCCTGCTCCCGCGCCAGCCCGGGCGCTTGCCTTAGAAACATCTGTCTGCTTTAAATCCATGTCTACCTGGAGAAGGGTGGAGAGGCGCTGCCGGTGCCGCGCCAAGGGAGCTTCTCACCCCATCCCATCCCCAGACACGGCCCCCCCCCCCCCCCGGGCAAGGCCCTGCCGTCCTCCCGGTGACTGACCCTGCCTATCTGAAGAGAAGCAGGCAGAGGAAGGCGACATCCGCAAAACGCAGCGCGTGCTCGGCATTCGCGGCCTGGTGAACGTGCGTGTCTGTATACAGTAGGCAGCGGACACACTGGCAGTGTGCCCAGGGCACTTGGCTCAGCACGGCTGGGGGCTCCCGGGGGAGCGAGCCTCGTGCTCAGTCCACCCAAACAAAATCTCAGGTTGAGGACCGACCGTTGGCCCAGGAGAGCTTAGAACACCCTTTCCTGCCCGTGATCGGACGACTTAAACACCTTGAGGAGCGTCTGTTTTCTGGGTATTCGGTTCCATTTTATATTTATGCAATCTCAGGTCAATTAATTATTAGTGACATCAGTACACACATAAAGCAGTTGGGATGCTGGCGACAAAATGGCTGGCTAGACCAGCAATGAGTTCTTTCCTAAGGCTACAGTAACGCTTTGCTGCTGTAAGAGCAAATGTCAGTAGCCCTACCCCTCGGGCTCAGACTTTCCTCTCCTCCTTCCTGCTTCTGTACCTGGACGTGCAGGCACCATCCCTTCCACGTCTACCCGGGCTCCATCAGCATCCAGTACTCCCTGTCGAAAGCTTTGACACGTTTGTCACAACAGCTAAGGCTGAGGGAAGGAGTTGAAACAATTTCACAGGCTTGTTATGACTCCTGTGGCCCCTGTGTAGTCCTCTTAACATCCTTTGTTCCCATCCTTCCAATCAAACATGAGTCCCAGCCGTTTCCCCTTGCACAGTGTGAGGCAGAAGGGCTGGAGCCTTTGAGCTCCGGTTCCAGTCTACAGATCATTAGAGACGATGATATTGCTCTGTACATCAAACCATGCCTGCCAATGTCTACACGAGGGAGAAAGACTGAAGTGATGACAATGAATTATCAGAACTCCTTTTAATGAAGGTGCCACTTGGAACAAAATCTAAAGTGATTTTTAAGGAATTACACCAGTGTGGAGAGGAAGTGGGGTACAGGTGATAAGGGAGAGGTGCCCAGAGGAAACGGGGTGAGGCAGAGCCTATGGACAATAAGGAATATGTATTTGGTTTCCTGGACATATTTACCCTGCTGCTCTGTCTCCCACTAAGATCCGTAGATCTGAGGTTCTTTAGAAGTCATCAGATAGCTCCTACTGTTTTCTAAAGTTTAACTATCACAAATTGATGAGCCCCGAGCTGAGATGGAGACATCTGTGGGTGAATGTGTCTGCAAGAGACAAGCATGATGACAACTTGTATTTTCAGAGGGTCTTTCCCTCGAAGCTCAAAGCATTTTATGGATTTGATCTAATCATTCTTCCACCACATTGATACCATCTGGGAAGAAAGTAGGAGACAGGGCAGTAAGTATTATGAAGGTAAAGATGTAAATATTATGATTATTTTTTCATAGGAAAAAAACAAGTGCTCAAAGTCAAGGGTTTGTTGTTGTTGTTTTTAACACTTCTTAGCTGCTCTATTCCTGTATTCAAATAAAAGATGATGCTGAACAGTAACAGCCTCTTCCCTAAAACAAACAAACTCAGCCTGGAGCTCCAGTTTGTAATCCTTGGTTATTCAAAAGTCTGAGATGGGGGGAGGGGGAATCATTATTTTAGGCCAATCCAGGCAAAAAAGTTCCTGAGACTCCATTGCATGGGAAGAAGCTGGGCGTGGAGGTGGGCAGCTCTCATCCCCAGTAGGATGGGAAGCACCAGGCATGTGCCTAGGAAAAAACAACACCATCTCAAAACAGCTGGTGCTGAAGAGATGTGAAGCAGCAGCAAAGCGCCTGCCCTTCAAGCATGAGGCTCTGAGTATAAATGAACGGAAGAAAGGAAGGAAGGAAGGAAGGAAGGAAGGGAGGGAGGGAGGGAGGGAGGGAGGGAGGGAGGGAGGGAGGGAGGGAGGGAGGGAGGGAGGGAGGGAGGGAGGGAGGAAGGAAGGGAGGAAGGAAGGGCTAAATCGCCATCAACGACACTGCCTGTGTAATGTTCACTTCTAGTTCACCTTATGGTTAAAAGTCCCATAGAAATCAGAAGTGTAAAAAGGAAAACGCAGAACACTTTGTCCAGTGAGGAAGCTAAGAGACTCCGGATGTAGGGCACCGACCTCTCTCCCCAGCCCCAGTCTAAACGGGCCATGCAGCCTCTCGAGCAAGGCGAAGCCAGCCGCTGCTCCGGAGGACACGTGCAAAGAACGTCTTCCAGGGACCGTTCTGATGTCCCCCCAACACCCTGTCCCCTAGGAAAAAGGTTATTGTGAGAAGAATCGAAATGACTGAGTGGTAGCTTTCCGTTTCCCAATCACAAAATGACGCCTCTGGTTATCCAAGGCATCCTGAGAATCCAGACTAACCTTATCAACTTTAATGATTTATGTATACGATCTTACAGGAGCAGTGCTATCAGCTCTGAGACTCATGTTTCCAAGAGGATTCTGGATTTTCAAATTTCCTAATTCTGGTTCCAGCCTAATCTCCTCCTCCTCAGGATGCTACGGCAGTGTTGGAAGCCGTAACAGAACAACAGAAAGTAAGCACTAAGGAGATAGGAGCTAATCTGTGGTCCGCAGATCCACTATGACTGAGCAGAAAGTGTATTTCTGATGAAGTAACGTGCCAGCAACCCACACCCTCTTGGTGCTAGAGGAAAGTGTGTGGTCGCAGCGAATGCTGTGATAAGAATGTTGGAAACCGTTCACGTGGCCGTGTGAATTCTTTAGCCCTATATGTAACAGAATTTGTAGCCGTGTCTTTCATGCTTTCTCTACCCTATGTGACCTGTAGGTATTCGTGTCAAAGAAAGGACATGGAAACGCAGAACACAATGTTGGCTTTTAAGTTGTCAGTTGTTTGGGTTGCTGTTGTTTGCTCGTTGCTATTTCTTCCATGCTATAAGAATTCTTTTTAGCTCTTTACTGATGGTAATACTTCACTTTTTCTGTGATTTTTGGTAATCAGAATACCTTCTAGTTCATAAATCACACGCACCCTGAGTGTTACTCTGTAACATAGGAATGTTAGCTGCAGGCCCAAAGCAAAGGTGAAAGAAGAGACTAAAGATCAGATGAGAATGCAAGCGAAGAATGTGATCAAAGGAAGTGAGCAAGAAGAGAAGTTGAAACACAGAAAGAGCAGTGAATTCAAAAGGATTAGGAACTCAATAAACACTACCTCTGTTTCTGAGTACCGTTGCCCGGGGCTATGGGTCACCAAGCAACCCTTCGGAGATTGATTCCTAGTCTCCATCTGCCCACACACATGAAAAAGAAAGAAGTTATATAATGTTATTATTTAAAAACCTACAATTTCCCATAACCCAACAGCCTTGTACAAGTTAAAAAGTAGACATCCATTCTGCTAGCATCTATTCTCTGGTCTTCAACCTACTAATTTTTTCTTCATGCTGTTTCTGCGCCTCACACCACAACAAGTCAAAAGCAGAATTGACATTAGAGTGCACCCACTTGGCATGTTTCTCTTCTGTCCTGAAATCCTTGTGGTTCTCCTGACATTTGCCTGGTGGCCTATAACGAGCGCAGGTGCCTCAGAAAAAGCGGAGATACGGCTTGACAACTACCAACAGCAGAGAGCCACGTGGTCTCGTGGAAGATCTGCAGTCCTTCGTGCTCTCCGAGAGCAGGCTGTTCCAGTCCACTCGGGTTTGCATTTGGTGGCCCTCTCTGGGTGAAGAATCGTGACTAGTTAGTTACAGCCATCTAATCAGAGGCACGCAATATAAGCCAGGGCAGTGAAAAACAAAATCGGGGACCAAATTTCCTCCAAAGGCCTGGCAAGGATTCCTCTCCATATGAACACAGTAACACAATAACTAAAACACAATTGTTTTAGTCAAAGAACTTCAAAACTTCTGTCCTATAGGTCTTATATAAGTTGGAAGATAGTGGATTTGAACCAAAACATAGACCCGCCTATGTCTGTGACCATAGCAATTATTTAATAGCTTTAAAATAGAGAGTAGAAGGGAGTTCGTATTTGTAGATTAGATGACTCCTTTTCAGCATAGATTTATCTACAGGTCGGTTTCCCCAGTAAGAACGGGGGCCACGCGTGTAGCTTAACGGTAGAGTGCTTTCCTAGCACACTCACGGACGCCAAGTCAGTGCCCAGCAACACGGATGTGCACGTGCACTGTGTGCACACGCGCACACAGGTAGAAAGGGGGACTGCCAGTCAATAGAGAGAGACACTACACACAGCGTGTGGAGCACCACACACACACAGATGCGTCCTCCCCGCACAGTGAGAAACGGAGACTGGCATGCTGCAGAGTGCTTCAACGACACAAAGCTCTGAAATCATGCAATCAATTTAGAATTTACAATAATGAAGTGAAAATTGGATGAATTTTCAACTAAAAGACAGAAACATCTTACTTATTATAACACCCGAAATTCAATCCATGTTGTTGTATAACATAAAAAACAGAATTGTACACAGAGAAAGAATTCAAGACACTGAAAACAGACATGACGACTAGAGTGGAGAGATTGTCTTTTCAGCTATTCGGTTTCGGAGTTCCTAACCTAAGGCTGTCCTAAGGCTGGGCTGCAGGGCTCAACATAGACCCACAGCATTCGCTGGGGAATTGGGTTCCTCTTTTCCATCTCCAAAACTCTGTCTCTACCAACCTTAGCTCCTATTCTCATCTCTACTACATCCGGAGATGACGCGCGTGTGTGTGTGTGTGTGTGTGTGTGTGCGTGCGCGTGTGTGTTTGCGTGTGTATGGGTGTGTGTGCGTGTGTGTGTGCGTGTGTGTGTGTGTGTGTGTGTGTGTGTGTAGAAGGTGGGTTATTACCTCTACTTGGCAACTGGAAAACTTATTCAAGTTCATTGGTGGAGACACTCTAGAATACAATTTTGTAGGTGGAGTTTCCTTAAAAATTCTGAACTTAAGACCTTCATTTGTTGAGAATGTTAAAAGAAATTGAAAATAAATTAGTCATGTTCTCCCATTTTCCTTCCCATCAGCCGAGTCAATGTGAAAGTTCATAAATTCAAAATGAGGTTAAAAAAAAAAGGTATTTTTTTTTCAAGAATGGCAACCCTGGTGATTGTGTGATAAATAGTCTTCACCAAGGATTTCCACTTTTTGAGTCCAAATTAGAGCATATCGCTGAAGATCAGCATTGCGACCAGGCCTGGTGACACACTACTGTAATCTCAGCACCCTCAAAGCTGCGGCAAGTCGAGGCGATCCTGGGGGACAGTATGAGAGGAGGGCTCAAAAACCACAATAAAAAAACTGAACAACCATTTTACCTTTCAAAAACAAAACCTGGCTCTGTGACAGGAGTCCTGAGTCTACGAGATATTTACCTTCAATGCAATTAGAGTTTTTAGGTGTCGCTTAATCTTGTGCCTCCCTTCAAAATTGCAAGAACTGCGTAAACAGAGTTGATCGCCTCTGCTGAAGGTAGCTATCATACCCCCTGATAGATGTGTCTTTCTTCACCTGGGAGTCAATCATGGTAATAACACTTTAATAAGAATTTATGCAAATTAGGTAATCACGGATCATAAATCTTAACTACTTTCAAAGTTCTAGAACTTATTGCAACTTTACAAAGTATTTGGAAAGTGATTAAAGACTCTACCTAGGACTTAAATATCTCATGTTTATTTTTCTGTGCTTTTCTATATTAAACCCAGATGCTCAATCTCCCAGTGAGTGAACTGTAATTATTCAGAGGTGATAGTAGGACAAATTCTATCACTGAAAATTGTCAGTATAACCAATGATTTTTTAGTGTGACATACAATGGTGTCTGTGTTTATGACAATCTTTTGGCTTCATTTTTTTATGTCCCTTTAAATTCTATACAATTTATAGCTTCCCGGACCTGTGCAAATTTCTATGAGATTATTGATAAACTGCAAGCACAATTAAATAGCATAGATAACTACCTAACATTATGTTCCAAAGAACAGCAAATCAAATGTTTATTGTTCTTGCTCACTGACAGAAAACAATTCATTTCCTTGAAATATACATATCTTATTTTTCTTTTATACTATCCTTGAACATGACCACCTCCATAATGAAGGTTTCGAAATACCCCTGGAAGTCTCTATAAATAAGAATTATAGGTCACTATCCAATGATAATAAATATGTACTTTTAGGCCTGTCCCAATAACAATGATCTGATATTATTATAAACTACATAGATTATCAAAGTTAAGTTAGTTGAACATTATGAATATAATTCCACATGTTTACTATGCCAGTCCTGGGGCTTGAACTCAGGGCCTGAGCACTGTCTCTGGCTTCTCTTTGCTCAAGACTAGCATGCTACCACTTGAGCCACAGCGCCACTACTGGCTTTCTCTTTATATGTGGTGCTGAGGAATTGAACCCTGGGCTTCCTATATGCAGGGCAAGCGCTCTACCACTAGGCCACATTCCCAGCCCTGTCTTCTTATTTTTTAATCCTACAGTCATCTGGGAAAGCCCACACTGTCCTTTAGAGAATATCTGGTCTACATCTGGCTTGTCTTAGCAGTACAATTAACAGTGCATTTGCTTATGGATAAAGGCAAAGTAGACTCAAAGTACTAATGATGATTGTGCAATCACTATGCTTAATCACTACTGATTTTTATTTATTAGCCTGTTAGTGCCTGTAATATTTTTTTAAGACTGACTCAAATCAATTTTGGAATAAAACCAAAAAAGGCAAGCATATATTTACGGGATCCTATTCATCGCTCTGATAAACCACATCTAATTGTATTTTGGTTGCAATGCAGATATTAGTATTTATTCGATTATTTGGTCCACTGTTGATTGTCTGTTCTAAAATAGACAATATCTGGTGATTCAAAAAAAAAGGACTGTCGCAGACAGGGAAGCCCCTGCAGCCCAGAAATATAACGCGGAGCCCTCAGCAAGCACACGTAATGGAAACACTCAGGTGCAGGCAGGGCCCATGAGGCTGGGAGATCAACTTCCCAGGGAGTGGGGGGGCCACGAAAGGCAATTCGGATGGAAACATTTCAGAAAGGCTAGGATCTGCAGGCTGGGACCTGTCATGACTGCAGCTTCCAGGACTAACAGGACCTGGAATTCAGGTTTTTAACTTTAGGCGCTTCTTTATTTGACTTTTAAAAAGCAGGTGTCATATAAACACAAACACAAAATAGATATTAAATTCATCTTCCTGCCTCCAAGTAATGTCTCAAACAACAAATCTTCCCAGCACTTTTGAGCGGTTTTGATTAATTTAGCTCTAGAATTCCAGTGACTACAAATCAAAACTTCTGATGACCCTACAGGATGTAACCCCAGGTGACAAGGACTTTTAAAAGGATTTGCGTATATCTCTACGGACTAAACATAATTGCTTCACATACTCGTGGTGTCAAACAAAGCCAAGGGAATTTTAAAGTCTTTCTTAGGTGTGGCTGGATTTCCCTTCATAATTCTTCTTAAACACTCAACCCTCTCTCTGTTAATAATAGATAAACTGGGAATGTGGAACAAGGAGTAATTTTTGTACAAAATGGAGAGTAAGCACTGGTAATTATCAACAAACAATCAGAATGACCCTGTATATTTTACCATCGTATCACTTACATATAATGATTTTTATAAAGTAAATATTTTCTCCACATCTGAATCACTACACATTCTAAAAGCTAAAATGTTTCTCTCAATTTCACAGTGGAGTGGATTCACTTAAACTGTTGACTAAACAATAACCTTGGAAAAATAATAGGATTCACCTATAGCAAATGAGAAATCCGGCACCTCATAAAGATCAAATGTATAAAGAAGGAATAATTCAATGCATTTCTAAGCAAAAGAAAGCTTAAAATCTGAAAAGTTTAAACATTTTCTAAATGCAAAGTAGTCATTTTTACTGTTTGTAAACTGTCAAATGAAAATCAAGTAGTAAATGAATCTGATTTCTCAAAATCTTATAAATCGGTATGTGATTAACAAAAAGAAAAAGGAAAATAAAATCCTATCTTCTGTGTACTTTTTCCCAAAATTACCTTTGCTGGAGTTCTACATTTTGTTGTCCTGAGAAAGAAATTTCAGTTTCTTTTCAAAGAAGAAGTGAACCTAAGTGGAAATGGAAAGTGCCCCCTCTAGGAAAACGTGAGAGCTAGTGGGAAACGCGAAGAGATGGTGAAAGGAAACTTCCTTGTCACGACTCTGCCTGTCCCTTTACAATTTCATTTTTTTTAATCTTCAGAAAGACTATACCAATTATACATTCAGTCTACAAGTAAGTGTCAAGCTTTAGCAACGGTCAAATGTTTGACAGACCCAAATTTCCCTCATGCCAATAGGGACAAAGAGCACATTGGCTTCATTCCTAAATAGCTTATCATGAATTGTCTCAGCAACTCGTCATCCTAAATAGCTGAGACTTACTACCTTGAAGTTAAGATCTACTTCCATGTCACAAGTCAGAGGTCATCTTTGGAACACAGGCAATGTGTTTATAACACAGTTAATTTCATGTTAAGAAAATTCAGAATTCCATTTATTAAGCATAGGAGTTCACAAACCAGTGACTTGCTATTGATTGAAAACAGCTGGAAGCATAATCTTATACTAAAAACACCAAGAAAGAATGGCATCATCAGGAATCGAGAATAAAGAACCCAGCATCTGATCCAACTCTGGCCTCAGAGACGAAAAACTGAAGTCCAGAATGTAGATGACTTACCTTTTTAGAGTCCTTAAAAAACTAGGCTTAAGGGCTGGGGATATAGCCTAGTGGCAAGAGTGCCTGCCTCGGATACATGAGGCCCTAGGTTCGATTCCCCAGCACCACATATACAGAAAACGGCCAGAAGCGGCGCTGTGGCTCAAGAGGCAGAGTGCTAGCCTTGAACGGGAAGAAGCCAGGGACAGTGCTCAGGCTCTGAGTCCAAGGCCCAGGACTGGCCAAAAAAAAAAAAAAAAAAACAACTAGGCTTAAAATATATATACATATATATATATATATGTATGTATGTATAGCAATGAGTAATTCTCTCTCCATGTGGCATTTTCATGGATTTTTCAATTTTTAATCTTACCCCAGGTATGTAGGTATGAGGCTCTGAACGGAGGGAGGAAATAGAAAGCAAATGCTCACAAATGGTTATTAAAACCTCAGTGCTGATGAGGCCATTTGGTAAGAAGTTAAAGCTGAAGCACCAAAGGCAATGCAGATGGTGGAGGCCTGAATGGACAGTGAGGGCTGGAGTCACCAAGGGCACACAGCAGCTGTAGGAAAAGGAGGGTGTGTGTGTGTGTGTGTGTGTGTGTGTGTGTGTGTGTGTGTGTGTGTGTGTGTGTGTGTGTGTCTGTGTGTGTCTGTGTGTGTCTGTGTGTGTCTGTGTGTGTATCTGTGTGTGTGTTTGTGTGTGTGTCTGTGTGTATGAGTTTGCAGGTGGGGGTGGCGTGTTTCTGTGAGGGCTGACTACAAGAGGACAAGAGGACCAGTCAAAAGCCATTGTCAAGCCAGAAAGCAGGGCAAGGGAGAACTAAACTGATCCAAAGTGAAGCTGGCAATATGGCCTAGTGGTAGAGTGCTTGTCTCCTAGACATGAAGCCCTGGGTTCGATTCCTCATCACCACATATATAGAAAATGACCAGAAGTGGCGCTGTGGCTCAAGTGGCAGAGTGCTAGCCTTGAGCAAAAGGAAGCCAGGGACAGTGCTCAGGCCCTGAGTCCAAGGCCCAGGACTGGAAAAAAAAAAAAAAGAAGTGGTTGAAGAGGTGGAACAACAGCCAGACAAGCACAAAGCCCTGAGTTTAAACTGATACCAAATAATAATAATAAGATAAAATGACCCAAAAAACGAATAACTGAAAAGCTGAGATGAAAAAATAACTGTCATTAAGATTTCTAACTGAGTTAGAAATCAATTAAAAGAAATTTTGCATGTTACATTCAAAGGCATTTGTACATTGTTAAAGAACCCAAAACTTCATCAAAGGCAATAATATTTAATCTGAATGTGGTGGCCTACTCATAATTTTCACATGGCTCTTTTTTTTTTTTTTTTGGCCAGTCCTGGGCCTTGAACTCAGGGCCTGAGCACTGTCCCTGGCTTCTTCCCGCTCAAGGCTAGCACTCTGCCACTTGAGCCACAGCGCCGCTTCTGGTCGGTTTCCATATATGTGGTGCTGGGGAATCGAACCCAGGGCTTCATGTATACCAGGCAAGCACTCTACCACTAGGCCATATTCCCAGCCCCTCACATGGCTACTTTTTTCTACTTTATTTTGATGAGAAGAAAAATTATGGTGACCAGGTTATTTTTATGCACTGCACTTAAACATCTGATTAGAAACAGCAATGAAAAGTGCTCATCTCACTGTGTGTTTAACACTTACATAGCCACTCCTCCCGAGAGACAGCTGGACGCAGGGCCACAAGACCGCACCGATACCTCAGTAACCAGGGCAGAGCCACCGCGGGCAAACACATCTGCCACTTACAGCCAACCAGAGCCTTTCATTAATGGAGCTTACGTTTTTGTTTCCTCTTTCGATTACTTCTTTCAGCCTAATGTTCGCTTTCAATGCCCCTAACAAGGCTTAGGTAAAGAACAGGTGGGAAATACACTTCCCAGCACTGTTTTCAGAGCTGTTTCTGGTAAACAGTCCTCTCCACTCGCTCGTACGCCATCACTTCTTTGCAGCTGCCTTTGAACGTGGTGTTTGTGCTGCCATGAGTAATTCTTAATTTTCATCAGTAGCCTTTCCATTTCGAGTGTGGACTGTTGGCACTGTGTGTGAGCTAAGACCCGGCCTCCTTTGGAAGCTGTGTCACAGGAGGACAATTTAGACTCGATCTGTTGCACCGTGAAAAAGGGAAGAAAGGGGAAAAGCAGACCATGCTAGGAGACATTTAAGTCACTAGGGCCCCGGACTATCAAAATCCCCTGCCTTCTCACCAAGTACATGACTTCTACACATTTCTGAAGTATGCTTGATTTTGGTGATTGGAACTCTCATATCTTAATCTTCCAACTTTGCTTCTGGCTCTGCTTAATCAATGATGAGTGTCTATCATCAGAGACCTGCTAACTTAATTTCAAATCCGCTATAATGTTTTAATGAATATAAGCAGAGAGGGATAATATGTCTCTTTGGTTAATGTACCAAATGAAGTTGTATATATTTTGTATTTTAGTCATCTTTTTCACTATCTTCTAATAGATTTTAGTATTTTAATTATCATATAATTTTGTGTCTAGAATGGAAGATCATATTGGATGTATCAATGCAACATGTTCATTTTTTGGCTAATATAATTTCACTATTACATTTTCCTATATGAGAAAACAATTTGAAAATCATAAGAAATGTTTGGTAAGTAACTTAGGACTTATTATTTACTCCATTTTTAGTTCTAGCATGCATTCATTGTACAAAGGCGTAAGTGTGACGGTGACCTTTTCATGTATATATTAATGTACTTTCATCCTATGTAGCCTTCAATCGTATTCCCCCCCTTTCCCCTTTCCACATCCCTAAGTCTCCCTTTCCCTTTCATAGGCTTTTTCCCCCTAATTTACACATGAGTGTACGTATATTTAACAAAACTAAGTGAGGAAGTTAAATCTGCACTGAAAAATTATAGAGAAAGGAATTTATCAACCCTAGTTACTGTGCACTGTGAAATATGTAGCAAGGGGCTTTGTATATCTGGCTACCAAAGAGTTAATATTACTCTTTGCTTAAAAACATAGACAGAGGTGACTTCAGCACCATGAACATTTTTCTGGTCCTTTCTCCCGTTTCCAATCATCGTCCCTGGTGTGTTCTTTGCTGAGCAGCTCAGGAAATGCAGAACAAGAGCCTGACAAGCTGGGCTTCTTCAACTTCTTTAGGAAAAAAGTTGTTAAGACTTGCCATCGTAGAGCTGAACTCACCTGCCCAAACACCAACTTAAATCAACTAACTGTACCAGAAACAAAAGGAATTTCAACCCTGAGTGTTGAATAAGCCCTGAAAATAGAAGGGACTTGCATGTATTGTTTCTTAGCCTGACCAAATATTGAAATGTTATTCTAAGTCTTCAGTCCGACCTCCAGCGAGCAGGGCTGCGTGTCGGGGAGGGGCAGGGCGGGCCGCGGGGGGAGGGCACCCAGGCTCTGAGAACAGATCGCACCCATCTGTGATGTGCATCCTTCCAGCCCCCCTACTCCCGCTCAACCTCACAACACAGAGGTGGGGGGGGGAATTAAAATGCCAGAACTCCTTTTGCTATCAGGTACTCCAGAAGAAATGTAAATTAGTGTCTGTCATAAAGTTATGGAGAATGAATTAAAGTCATTAATGCTAACACATTATTCACAAAATGTAACACTTTTTCCGAAGTAGAAACTCAATCAATATAACGCAATAAATCAAATACGACTCGGTACAGGAAGCGATCGGTGTCGAGTTCACTTTAAAGGAATTTAGGATAAGGAAGCAGAACAGGATACTGTTTAGCACATATTTCACATTTTTCACTAAAAATAGATAAAATGTCTAATTTCAGGCTCTGAACAGAATGTGTTTTAATGCAATTTCCTTGAATATTGCGGTTTCTTGTGCACCTCTGAATATATACTCAGTGGAAGCAAATTATCACTGGCTTCTCGGTATATAAGTCAGTCACTGCAAAAACTCTATTTCCCCAAGAAAAGGGGTAACGACGCCTCTGTCATTGGTGTGGGGTGTGGGTGGCCCTGAAACAGAAGCGGCCTACAAAGTTCTCGACAAAACTGGGTGAGGAAGCTTCGCTGTGCCTGGTGTGGTCGCTCCTCCGAGCTAAGAGGTAACATTGCCTCCATTTCCTTTGTTTTCCCTGCTAACATTTCCATTTCAGTGTTGCTGATAATTTCCTATTATCTTTCCCTCCTTTATGTTTCTCGTGTATTTCCCTTTGAGATAGTCTCATCAAATTAACTGAAGAATAAAACTACGTAATATAGTCTTATTATAAGCAGAAGAAAATGAAGATGATCTGATGAGATAAATCACTGAAGGTTAATAGCTTTTTAAAAAATCAATCTTCCTTCAAAGGAAAAGGCTAAATGGCTTGGTGGAGGAAACGTAGCCTCTCACCTCCGAGACCGTAGTTCAAGCCTAAACTGTGAGCGTCGGTGACATGTTTACTGGGCGGAGATCAGTCTCTAGTGGACAAAGATCTGCACTGCACGGCCCAGGGCCTCGGGGCCTCCCTGAGCCCCGTCTGTCTTGTCCCTCTGGAAATGAAGCAGGTAGCAGCAGCTCCCTGTCAGGAAGCTGTGAGGGTGTCTTCTGGACGGGTTCCCGCCTGCGGCCCCTCACAGTCACCCACATGACCCGAACCCCCTCCTGGAAACTGCGTGACGCCTTTCCCTGCCAGTGAACAAACGAAGCCAAACAGAGCTGGTGGCGTGGCTGCGACGGCAGATTCCAGGACGTGCCAGGGGCTCCTTACTCACGGAGGAGGCCAACTTCAGTCACTAAACCCAGACCGAGCCAAAGAGAACAGGCACAGGCAAGCGCGTGCTCCTACACGAGCGTGAGTGTCGTAGTGGTGACCCAGCAGACGCACGCCGGACGTCCCTGGTAGTCGCGTGCCTAAGTCTCCACTCCTGGCTGCTTAAAGGGCTTCTTTGTGTCCCATCCTTTGTAATGTGTTGGTCAGCTTTCTCTTCCAGGAGGATAGTGCCCTGTGCTTCGCAGCTCACACACACACACACACACACACACACACACACACACACTGTGTGTGGCGCCCTCGTGGCCGGGACCGCCGGGATCTGAGGACCCTGCCGTCCCCTTTGTGTGCGCAGATGTGCAGCACCGCACAGTCCGCTGCAGCGGCCGAGTCAAGTCCGCGCGGCTCTTCACCCCTTCCCTGGGGATGCGTTTGGTCTAGCCTTTATGCATCATGCCATAAACCTCTGGGGAGCGGAAGCACTGTCTGATCCGGGGCGATCTGGCTAGTGAGCGGTATTTGCATACAATGAGATGCAGAAGGGAAGTCTAAGAGGAGGATGGAATTAACATGTTGATGCGTCCACGAGACCTCCCTACGCCTCCACCGTGACTTATGAATGATTGTTGTTTACCGCTAATTCAAGCCACTTGCAAGTCTCTTTGTTATGAGTGAAGAAGGCTCCCCTGTCCACACAGGCTGATAGATGGCTCTGTAATTTCCAAGGAAATATGCTAAAGGTCATGATTAATACAGCCCCTGGTACTTTCTCTTTTCATCCTTGCTTTTCCAAATGGGAGGAAACTGTGTGGTATTATTTCCCTGTCTTTGTAATGTCCATTCAAAATGAAATTAAGGAGTGCATTAGAAAAAGAGCATCAGTGTGTACACACAGCAAAATCTACACGCATTCTGTGTAGTCTATTACTAAAATTATACAATTGCCTTTTGAGAAATTTCATACAAAAAATCTTTCCTTAATAATCTATGAATATCACTGTCTGAATCAAGTATTATTATGCCTTTTAAAATTAAACTATCCAGAAAACATGCATTTACTTTCCGCTATACAAAATGCTAATAATGCTTTTAGAATGGTCTTTAAAAAGTCTAATTATATCATTTAAAAACCGAGAGACCAAAGGGCAAGCTAAATTCTCCTAACATAAATCAGACTTTTTTTATTTCAATGACTTTAAAAACCTCAAATGCAGTAATTTTAATAGCAATGAAAGAATGAATAAGTCATAACTCCGCCTGATCACATAACTGTCTATAACTGTTATTAAATGCTCCAAAATAAGTGAACTCATTATGTTTCTGCACTGCTTTTAGCTAATCTAAGATTCTGCTCACTTAGTCATGCAGAAACAGCTTCCGTGCAGTCTTAGACCCTGAGCAAGGTCACTCCAATGCCTTTTTGCTGTTCTGTACTGATCATTTAAGAACAGCACTTTGACCTGAAACTGATGCTGTCTCCTAGAAGCTTGAATGTTTAACCCTATGGAGCTGCAGTTTTAGATACCCGGCCTATTGCCATGTTTGCTGTAAACTGAGCGAGGTTGGCTTTGCAACAAAGGAGGAAATGCCTATCAGAATTCACAAATGCCATACACTCTTGTATGACACCTACCAAGACAGAATTCAGGATTCCAAAAATACACCATCTGTCCTTGAGCACTTTATTAAGTTCTAATTGGCCTTCCAGGTGTGGTGACCATGTATTTTTTACTTAGTGTAGTTGGCAGACCACAGGGAAATTTAATCTGGAGAATTTACCCGGCAAAGCCATTCCTCCGGACCTAAGTCAAAGTCTTCCAGGCCGCAGAGGAGGCTGAGAGATAAAAAGCATGGTAGAGGGGCTGGGGATATAGCCTAGTGGCAAGAGTGCCTGCCTCATATACATGAGGCCCTAGGTTCGATTCCCCAGCACCACATATACAGAAAACGGCCAGAAGCGGCGCTGTGGCTCAAATGGCAGAGTGCTAGCCTTGAGCGGGAAGAAGCCAGGGACAGTGCTCAGGCCCTGAGTCCAAGGCCCAGGACTGGCCAAAAAAAAAAAAAAAAAAAAAAAAGCATGGTAGACATTAGTCTCCTTCTGTTCCTTTGCCGAGTGAAACAAAGGTCAAGCTTGCATAATGTCCTGCATACCTGTTTTAAGGAGTGCTTTGAGGCTGGTGCGCACACCTGAGGTTCCTATTGTTCAACAAAATGGGAATCTCCACGCGGAGAGAACCCAAGGGAAGCAGCACACAGAGTAAAGTGGGAAGCAAGACAACAGGAAGCCGGAAGAGGAGCAGAAGACGCACGTGACAAGAAGTCAGAGAGAGAGGCGAGGAGGCAGCGGAGGAGGCAAAGACCAAGATGAAGAGAAGCGAGAAGGAGGCAGGCAGCAAAAGGGCCAAAGAGACCATTCGGACCCAAATGAGAATTTCTGGAAAGGATGCTTGACCACTGGGAGGTGACTCGAGAGAAATTTCAAGCTCTTGGAAAGCCTCCCTTAGGGGCCCTGAAGAGAGATCTCCCTTTGCATTTCACACTGGAGGCAGGCTGTGCTCCTTGGGCCCATGGACCCCCCCCCCCAACGCACACATCTACTAAGGGATCTTGCAGGGCCCCAGTTCTGACAAATTCAAATGACTGCCCCCAGACCAGAAACCAGACCCTGCATTCCAATCTGTAACCTTATTCTCAGCATATTAAATATTTTCCCCTGTATCTTTTTGGAGTAATCACCATGGCAACAGAAACGCTAAGTGAGAAATGCACATAGAGTAAGGAATGCACATTGAGACAGGAAGGACCGTGTACCTGGCCCCCCAGCACTTCCAAAGCTGCACGTACAAAACCCGGGAGTGCCATCAGCTTCGCATGTTTTGATGAAGTCCGTGTGCATGTGCATTTGGACGAGACCCTCGTTGTGAGATCATGCCTTTGGGAAAATACAACGCTATTCAGACCACACATAACAAAGTCATCGTCCAACTCCAACAAGTGACCACCATGAGTGAGTCATATATTGGGTTAGATGCCAGGGTAGGACAACTGTAACAGGAGTATGATAGCGTCCCTATATTTCTTGAGGAAATATAGAAGATATTCAAAGCCAGAGCACTTCTCTGGGAGTCAAAACATGCATGTTCCTTTATTGGTTCATGTGATAACACCAGTTGGTATGCAACAACTCCATTACTGAATGAATAATCTGGAGTTAGTACAGAAATCACAAGTGAAGGGTTTGGTCCTAAGATTACCATCATTTGCATGCCAGCCGCATTCCAGCACGTTGGACCAACTAGCTACAACGCCTGATCCAAAAATTCCCTAGAATGAGCCCTAGAATTCAGAAAGATGCTCCACTTCAACCGTTACAGGTTAGTCCTTGGTGACAGTGGGTCAGGCAGAGGCGGGGACTGGGAGGATGGAGTCTGGCCGGAGTGGAGCCAGCCCTCCATACCCACAGCACGCCTCACACGCGTCCAGTTCACGAATGCGTGCATCAGCCAGGAGACCACGCTGAGCCTCAGCTCCAGAGAATTTAGTGGAGTTTCATTACGTAGGCTCGATGACCAAATTCCATCTCTAGCACCCCGCCCCCCACACACACAGAGGGTGCACTATTCGGCCCCTGTCCTCTGAGCACACACACCGTCTTCCCAGCTGGTCTCTCCTCCATCCTGGAGCTATTAGGGACCCACTAGGAGTCACCTCCTAAGTCTCAACTCTCAGGGTGGTAAAGAATGAAGCTATGCCTCTTACTTAGAAAATTCTGAAGATTTGAGTCTATCTCACAGAAATTGAGGACAATGTCCATTCGAGTGTACTAAATAGCATTAATCTGTTCATTCATTAATGAGTTCATGAAATGCCCACTTGGCAAACAGCCCTGAGAGCCACAGAAGGACACAATCTGTGCTTGCTAGGAACTCGAAACCCACTTTAGAAGATAAGTCATATGCACAGATGATAACAAGAAAGATACGAGACAATTTAGCAGTAGTGT
Organism: Perognathus longimembris pacificus; assembly: GCF_023159225.1. NCBI lineage: Eukaryota > Metazoa > Chordata > Mammalia > Rodentia > Heteromyidae > Perognathus > Perognathus longimembris. The sequence continues at coordinate 33,814,029 of NC_063183.1, read as the reverse complement.
GCTCCTTACTCCACCATTATTATTTTCTAATTTATTTATTGTCAAAGTTATGTACAGAGGGATTACAGTTTCATAAGAAAGACAGTGGTTACATTTCTTATCCAATTTGTTACCTCCTCCCTCCTCCCTCCTCCCCCCACTTTTCCCCTCCCCCTCTGCCTCCCAGACTCCATGAATCAGACAGTTGGTTTACAACATATAGTCTTGTAAGCATTTCAACCATTATTATTATTCATGAAACTCCAAGCAAGTCAGACGTCGGAAGGATAATCCAGAAGTTGCTAGAGTGTCTCAGAGAAGGTTTTCAGGCATTCACATCTGACCAGGACAATGTTGCCAGCCCGGGACTTCATCAGCCTCCGGGATCAACAATGTCACCGGCTCCCGTCTTCCCCACTGCTCCTTTGCACTCAATTCCATTCTTACCTTCTCGTGCCCACGGCCTCACATTTTCCTCTTAGCCTCAATAGCCCTAAAATCTTGTTTTCCCTGGTTTGAGCGTGATGTTTACTTTAATCAACAAATGTGCACTGAACATCGGCACTGTGGTGACTCCTTTATATACTTGTGGTATACTTGATTCACTCCAGACGTGCACTGATTCTAAAGCAGGGGAAGGGATGAGATTATCAAAGTTATCTGGAAAGTATTTTCCCCCAAACAACCCTCCATCCCACTCCTACCCCGCATACTACCATCGCAGAGGGCAGAGAGGGTCTTGGGGCAGGGGGTCGCGGGAGCCGGCCCATGTCTGGCGTTTTTCTCCTCTTCCCTCTAGCAGCATGTAGGTCTCACAAAGCAGATCCACACAGCATCATCGTCTGAGCCTCTCTCTCTTCTCCATCATGATTCTCAAGGGTAATTCCTGGAACCCTAGCAGGGACACCACTGGAGAAGTGATACGTTAAGAGAGGGGGTGAATTGGATCTAAGTACGTTCTGTGCATGAATGGAAAAGCTCACAATGAAAACTCTTCATACAATCAATATCAAAGCCAAGAAAAAGTGTTAGAGAGAGGGAGAGAGAGAAGGATAAAGTCGGTGTAGAATTTAGGGGGCTTCAGCTCTACCTCACAGGCACCGAGTAGAAGCCTCCAAGCAACCTGCCCAGCTTGAACACACATCCCCGCGGTCCTGACCCGCAGCGGGCTGCTTCCAGGCACCAAGAAGTGCTTCTCAGGCTTGGGTCCTCCCCGCCTGTCCCTGAACCGCGCTGTCCCGCCCACGCCCCTCGAGGCCAGCTTGCTTTCCTTGAGGACTACAGGTGTCTTACTGAAAAGCACAAACCCAAACAAATGACCAAAATCTGAGAGCATCTGCCCCTGCTGTAAGCCCCTGAGAACACGCGTGCAGGGTGCTGTTGGCAACACAGGTTTTCTCTCGCTGTGCGCGGTGCACGCTATCCAAACAGTGCATCTCTGTATTCAAACACCGAGGCTCCCAGCCACTAGACACCAGGGATGTTAATCCACATGGTGACGGATGCATTTTTAAAACATATGCTGGGCGGCTTAAAATAATTGATCTTGGTTAGAAAAAAATTAAGGTACTTACAGACAGGATTCCGGGATATAATGACATTAATTCCATCTGCTCAGTAGCCATCATACATGAATCCGCAACACACATTTTCCTTTTTTTAAATCCTATAATGGATGCTTCTGAACACTGTAATTTCCATGAAAATGCTCTTGAAATTTACCACCATATTTTAAATACATTAATTCATTATAGTTTTCTCCTATGTTTTCCCCCTCTCTTATTTCCTGGAAGGGAGTAAAACCACAAATGATGTTTTTCAGAAAATTTTCATCTCTTTAAAGTGCATTGGTAGGTTGTATATGTTTACCTAAACATATCGCCATTGCTGATAGATTGTCTTATTTTGCTCAATATTCTACTTAAATATTGCTTATCTTCAAAATCACACACACACACACACACACACACACACACACACACACACACACACACACAGCGCTATTCCCCAAAGTACTTTGAGCCCGTACCATTTCATAGATGCAGATGCGCTCAGCTCTCGGCTTGCTCGCCGCGGGAATTCCCTGCCTCCCGGGATGACCAGGAGCCCGCAGCCCTGCTCTCCTATGGACGGGTGAAAGAACAGGGGTGTTAAAGGACTTCACTGCTTTTTTTCTCACAAAGGAATTGTATGGTCTTGTAGAACCGGCCCTCAACAAGGGATACTCACTGAAAAGGAAATTACTAAATTATTAAAAGAAATGATCAAAGTATTAAATTAGAGACTTGTGGAAAAGCCAAGTCCCAGCACTCTGGCAAAGGGACCGGTGGGCATCGGTTGACCAGAAGGTACCTGAAAGAAGACAGGGCAGAGATGCGGAGCAGTGTTCTGGGCCCAGCTAGACCCGTGCAGAGACCCGTGTACTTGCTCAGGTTGCCCGAAATGTCTGAAGGCAGAGCGGGGAAGGCAAAGTGGCTCACAAAGCGGAAGCTGCTGAGGGGCGGGGGGAGTATTTTCCTTGGCTCAGATTCCACCCTGAGAAGTAGAAAGCCCCGGCACTGTGCACAGACAGCAGCATGGTACAATCCTGACGAGGAGGCTCAGTGTCTGGAGTTCAGTGACCTATAACTTGGGTTTAAAGTCCTCGCTGTGTTTATGTACATCCCTGTGAACTGATCTACATGGTTTCTTGTCATCTGACCATTTTTAGTTGATAGAGCAGAGGCTTTTGAGCCCTGAGTTCAGGTGTTACCTGTGCCTAGATTGTTCACCTTGTACCTGTCTTTAAACCTTATCAGAAATGGAAAATAGGGCTGGGGATATGGCCTAGTGGCAAGAGTGCCTGCCTCGGATACACGAGGCCCTGGGTTTGATTCCCCAGCACCACATATACAGAAAACGGCCAGAAGTGGCGCTGTGGCTCAAGTGGCAGAGTGCTAGCCTTGAGCCGGAAGAAGCCAGGGACAGTGCTCAGGCCCTGAGTCCAAGGCCCAGGACTGGCCAAAAAAAAAAAAAAAAAAGAAATGGAAAATAAAAGCACCTGATGCAGCACCTCTCAATAAATGGCAGTTATTTTTTTTTATTTAAGATGCAAAGAAATCCATAAGGAAGAGGAACAAGGAAACTTTTTACTGAGACACTCAAGAACTATGTGGCCCAGGCTGGCCTTGAACTCATGATCTTCCTTCCTCCACCTCCCAAGGGCTGTGATTGCAGGGGTCTATGACCATACGCAGTGTGATGAAAAGGGGTATCTTCAAGAATTCTTTTTATTAATAAATTTAGTCTTACAGAAGTAAATACCATAAAAGCTGCAACTAAGCCAATTTGCATAGTTGTTTCTTGAGGCATATAGTAAATAGTTATGACATTCTTATCCTGCTACTGAAAGAAAATAAAATAAGGGTTGCAGAGAGATCAGTAATTCCATTTTGGCTCCTGAAAGACAAATTCTGTTTTGAAAATAAGAGACACATCCTAAAATCTCGGGCTTCATCTCATTTTCCTTTACTAGAAGAATGATTAAGTAAATGGTAGAATGTATATCAAACATAGAATACCATACAGTAGTGAAAAGAACAAAGTAGACCTAATGAACCCATAGAAGCAAGTTACAAGTTGGCCATACTCTAATCACACTGTGAAATCATTTAAGAAAAATCATGATATATGCATCTCAAGAGCACGTCCATGACACATTGTGGTGAGTCCCATTTGTGTCAGAATAAATAATAAGCAAGCAAAAAAGCAAATCCCAGGGGGAAAAAATCCACATGATTCAACATGGAAAGAGAAAGGCCTTTCACTTTTGATCTCTCGTATTTCTGTACTTCTTAAATACTTTCAACTAATGTACACTTAAAACATGAAGCAATAAAGTCTTCAAATATTTTTTAAGTTTTTATCTTTAAGAAAAACAAGACTTATCTTACCTGGAATTGAGAATCTGAGTCAACTTAAATAATAACAATAATAATATTAATTCAATATTCATTAAACACATACTACGTGTCTGGCAGTACATTACTGGGCATGCATAACCTCATTTATTCTCCATGATGAAATTCTGAAGAAGGTGCTATTCTACAGATGATAGATTTTTGAATGGTGAAATATGTACACGTGTATAATGTATATGCTATATATTAATGTGAATTATTATATAATACACTACATTAATGTTTATTATTTGATATAGTACACTTATATTAATATGAATATATAACATATTACACATATATGCTTACAAGATGTTAGGAAGGACTCTTGTGAGTGTGTTTGTGTGTCTATAAAGGGCGGTAAGTAAGTCGCCCAGACTCATGTGGAAGACCCTGAATTCTGTCCAGATCCACGTACTTCCCCAAAAAAGGTTCTTTAACCATGGCCTTCCACCTTCCACACATAACATGAGGCCAATTTACAAGATCATTACGACAGCACATTCTGTGCTATTCCTACCCTACCAACCAGTCAGTACCTGTACTGTAACAAGGACTCCTTTTAGGGACTGGTATAAATTGTGACAAGAAATTCTGTCACCAGAGTTACGATCATGTGAAACTGTATCTGTTGAAAAAAGGTACTGTTCATATATCAAAGATGTAGATAAAAATATTTCAGGTTATGGTCTAATACGGGGGTGAAATAAGATCTTCCTTTTAAAAATTGCTGATGAGTACGAAATGCAACTTACAACATTTAGTTTATATGACAATTCAATAGTTTTACCAAACTAAGGCAGACTTTACCTTAGCTTGACTACTTATGACATAGAACTTGTGTTCTTGTTGCTCTGTGACAGATCTTTTGAGTATTTTACTGAGTCTGAACAAATAAAATGCTTCTGAAGACACTGATTGGATCAGTCGCTTATGAGGAGCAAGATGGTGGCCAGGAGCTCCTTTTGAAGAGGCACATCATCTGATAGGAAGCGGCCGCCCCGCCCCGGGGTAGAGAATACAGGGGGCAATGTCTCCGAAGAAAGGGCAAGTCAGCATTCGCGTCTGAGAACTGTCTCCCTGCCATGATGCTTGACAAGCGATGGGGATAATTTTATCCCCTAGTGAGGATTACAATTTGCAGAACTAGTACTTATGTTGATCTCATCAGAACCAAGTGTAAAAGAGGAGACATTACCTAAATATCATGCCTCACATGGAAATAATCCATATGGCAAATGGGTTCCACTTTTCTTTAATTCTGAAGTTTTTTTTTAAATGTTCAATTCTGGAGAATCTCTCTCTGGAGCCTCAGTGGTTCCTGGGATCCTCTCCACAGGTGAAAACCCAGTCCCTGTTTTTCTATTTGTATAAAAAAGCTTTTCTCATCATAAATCTCAACACCAATTGAGTCATGGTTTGTAGGCGGGAGGAAACAGCCAACTGTTTAGGTGTATCAGACATCATGCTAGGTATAAAATCCAGTGTGTGTGTGTGTGTGTGTGTGTGTGTGTGTGTGTGTGTGTGTGTGTGTGTCTATGTTCCCAGGGGGAAAAAATAAGTCTCTTCTAAATCTTATGGATTAAAAACTGACTTCATGCATATCAACATCATTACATTCAACGCTGAGTGTAGTCTATAAAAATTAATAGAAGAGGTCCATGGAAACAGTGACCCCCAGCAAAACTCGTGGTCTCTTGGCTGGATTACCCAGTACCCTGGCCCCCAACGTCCAGGGTGAGTCAGGAACGCAGCACACACCTGAGACCCCTCCGTGAGTCTCGCTTGCTGTGGCAGCACCTGACCTGACGGCGGTCTGACCCAGTTAACCTCCTGTGATTCACGGTCTCCACGTGCACGAACACAAAACACCTCTGTATCCACTTCTCACTGGTGAGTGAAAGCCCTGGGGTGGTTTTTCTCTCTCTCCTTCACACCCTCGCTCCACCTCTCGTGTGTTCTGTGTATGTACAAGCACGCGTGTGAGTGTGTGCACGTGCCCATGTGCTTCCAGTTAAACACAGCATCAGCTGTATTCACTAGTTCCTGAGTACCACTAACTAGGTCCTCTCGTACATTTTTTAAATTGTACAACAGGATTTATTTGGTTATCCATCTGTGCTTAGGATGCACTTTGACCATTATCCTCCCCTTATTATTGTGTTTAGCCCCCTCTTCCCCCTCTGTTCCTACGCTTTTGAATGTTTTTCATAAGACTTGATTTTATTTCCTCATGTTGTAGACTACTGAGTCAGAGCCAAGCACCAAACATGTCTCATGTTTATGCCTAGGCTGGCCTTGAAACGTGATCCTCCTTACCTCTGCCTCCCAAGTAGCTGAGGTGACGGGAGTCCAGCACCAGGACCAGCTGCCTACAGAACTTTTTATACACGATAAAATTCCTGTGAATGCTGCCTCAGTCCCTGACTTCAGTGCAGAACGTTGTATACAACAGACTGTTGATGATGCCCTTCACTGTTAATGATCTTGACATTTCATTATCATAGCTCTTCCTTAATCTATTTCTCAGTCACTCTTTGAGACTCTCCTCACACGTTGTCACAGATGAACGCACCTTTGCACACAATCCCAGAAGGTTGGTCATGAGTCTTCAAAGTCCACACCCAGAATCCTTTCATTTAAAGAAAGCCATCCTGAATTATTGTGCACAGCTCACGACTCTTATCGATGACGCACTTAGAGTTGTCAGCTATAATTCCAAGTATAACAGCAAGGGATTGCTAAGTAATTCTTCTCAATCAAGGCATTTCTCGTTGTCTCCTAAGTAAAGCTCTGGTGTCACCAGTGATCTTTCCAAGGCAGCACACACATCCATCTCTGGCGTTTGTGTGTTACCAGGCAGGTGACAACACAGCTTTGTTTCATTTTTCCCCTCTGATGTCAAAGCACAAACTATCTTTTAATTCTGACACGTTTATCCATTCAGGAGACAGTATAAAAAGCATTTGGAGATCACTCCGCCATCCATCACCTTGGACTCTGAAGGCCAAAAAAGGGTTGCTGTCTCATTTATAAGCCACAGAACCAAGGTGATCCCAGGTGGATAGAGAACCCACAGAAATTCAAAAGCATTCAGTGAACTCTGCAGGTCTGGGTGGCCCTGGCCTGGGTCAGCAGCCCTTCTCCCCGGGGACACCGCAGTCCAAGCGAAGCAGAAAGGTGAGGGTAGGACAGGCCCAGTGCAGCCGCACCGGCCACGTCTGCCAGGGCGTGCGGAGGGCTGGCGCCGAGCGGGTGCTTCCCACGCCCGCCCCGAGTGCACCGCACCCAGCCCACGCTGCCTGCCTCAATCTCCAGGACCTGCTTCCAACCTGCTACCGCCAAACACAACGAGATAGAATTCCAAGCCACCCAGCTCGTAGCCACTCTCCTCGCAACTTCACCTACAGCCGTAAGAACTCCACAAGCATCTGAGAAAGCGGGCGCTGGAGGAGACGCCAAGGGCAGCGAGCACCTCCGAAGCTGCTGCGCGTGCACCATTTCCCTCCCCAGGGCTTCCGGGAGGAGGAAGCCCATCGCTTCGAGTTCATGGGAGCGTACACTGAAGTCGGTCTACCAGGAAAGGAAGTCACGGCTTTCAGTGTGGGGGTGCTCTTGCTCCCTCACCATCTACAACCCTTGTGCAAGACTTCTGACTGAAGCTAACACAGAGATGATTCTCGAATGTATGTGCAGGAAGCTCCTGGTGAAACCACGATTAATTTTCTCCCCTGAAACGCACCGTAGTCAGAAGCTGTCTCCCGTCCTCGCTCTTTCTCTATTTTTTATGAATACCAATGGATTGTGCAATACTGTTTTAAAAAACAGTTAGAAGGAAAACTCATCACGGGTTGCACATTATTTTTTTTATAAATGTCATTCTACATTTATACCGGCAACTTCAGCAATCTATGCAAGCCCGATTTGAATGGCTGCAAAGCAGAGTATTTACAAACACCTCGGGAACATTAGCCTTCACACTCTTTCTTCCTGCCACAGCGAATTTGAATTGGATACCACAGCTGCTGTCAGATCCAAACACAAGCGCGTCCTTCCGCTGCCGCCCCCCACCAAGAATGCCAGGCAAAATCTGCCCATCTTCCATCCACGTCTCCTACCCTGTTGCTCACTATTAGTATTTCTAGTGGAAAAGGAAAAGCAGAGGTACAGCTTCGTCCCTACTGCTGATAGGACATAGGAGTTGCGAGAAGCATAAATGGAACAAAATCCACCCATAAAATGCTTCCATTTCCCCTCCAAACTGTAGCTACCACCCCACCTTTTTATATCGCAATGTATACCCAATCAACAGAGCTCATGGAAGTGACTACCTTTCAGTAATTAGAACAATACCTGGTCAGCCTTTGCCAGGTGCAGGGGCTCAATACGTAGCTACTTGGGAGGGAGCGATCAAGGCACCTGGGTTCAAGGTGAGCCTAGATATAGAAGTTAGTGAGACTCCATCCCAATCAAAAGCCCCCTCCCCAGACATGGTGGGGCCTGTCAATCACCTCAGTGACCCCTCAAAAATAACCCACACCAAGAGGGCTGCCGGCTCGCGTGGCAGAGCACCTCCCCGGTAAGAGCAAGGCCCTCTGTTCAAACGCCAGGACAAAAATAAATAAACAAATAAGATTGCTGAGAAGTAGTGAAACATACAACAAAAACCTCCATTCTACTTTTCTTTCCACCAAGAAACCATAGGTCTGTGTTTCCTTGCTGGCGAGGGATCAGCCCATCATGGGACTCAAGCGCGTATGCCATTAGCGTGTGCAGGGAGATATATTTAATAACCACCTCTCAGAAACACTCACTACCATAGCTATTTTAATATGTGTTGTTACTCGTTTTAACACCAGTAACAGATCCCGGAGCCGCATGCACCAAAGTAGGACGTAATGAACCCCTCAGCCATGCAGACAAAAACCTCATGGCTAAATAGGTGATACTGAAACACAAATATTTTGGGAGTTGGAAGCAGACGTTCTAGAGAAAGGCACAGGCAATGTGAAGAATGAGTGACAGTTTCTTAAAGGTTAATACCTCCTTTAATCTATTCCTATAACAGGAAGAGAAAATACTGTATTAGCATTGGGTATGCTTTGGGGATTACAGAAACAATTCCAGCTATTATGTCTGTGTTAGACCACAGGGAAAACAGGAATCCTTCACATTCATTTTGTTTCATAAAATGTAGAATGCTTAAACATGGTTGGGTTTTTTTCTCCCTTTCTAAAGAAATACCTTGGATGTACATAGGTGTGTGTGTGTGTGTGTGTGTGTGTGTGTGTGTGTGTGTGTGTGTGAAGGAAAGAAGAGAAAGAAAACTGCCCTTAATACTGGACCAGAGACCATGATTGTCACGTCAGGTAATGAAATCATTAAATGCATGGTATTAAGCAGAGACAAGATGCAATTAGCCACGAAATTACTCTGATCTCAGTGACATTTTCAAAAAATCATAATACAATATACATCGGAAAACGTGATTGACAGCCTAATCCCGTTTTGATGGAATGTGGTCCACATACCACAAGTAAGGCAGCGCGTGTGCAGATAAAGCCACAGCTGTGAGTCTCTGATATGCCCTCACAGACATGTCACCCAGGAAATTCCTCAGGTTTGGAAGATGATGAAAGTATCGACCATTCATGGCAGGATCATCTCCTGCCCTGAAATAAAATGTACTAATCCTTTTTGCTAGGTCTATGAATTCCTAATATAAATTATATAAACTCTCGTAATTCATCTCTGTTAGCACAGTTGTGTTTGGAAATTGTACAGCAGTCTTTGCCCTATTTGAAATGTTAGATGAAAGCAAGACATGTTCGTTTAAGCTGCAGCATAAAGTAATTTAACAGAGGGGACAGAATAACTTCTGGATAATGAGAACTACAGATGTTACAAATGGGGGGAGGGAAGTTTCAAACTTCTAAGGTGATGTGACGAATTGAGGCCTCACTTCTGCAAAGAAGCCACAAGTAAAAAATATACAGCTAGTAACTAAGCATGGGACTCTTTACGTGTATAATAAACATCATCTAACAACTACATGTTACTATCAAATAAGTATATGAAATTGTTGATTACTAGTTGGAGATTGGAAATTTCAAATAAATAGATGAACATGTGCAAGATGAGTTTTGTTTATTATTCAGTGAGATTTTTGATCATTGCTTGATAGCATGTGAATGAAATCCTGCAGCACATACACAGGTATATACCTATACTGGACAACACAGTTGAGACAGTCTCCACATACACTCAAGCAAGAGTAAGAAAGGGTGTTTGAGCATTCAAAATCTACAATTACTCTGTGGTAGGAAAGCATCTAAAAGTTATGTCAGTATTGTCAATGTGCTTATAATCTGATTCAGTTACTTTAAACATATTTCCCAAGGATTGATTTTTAAAATTTAGACACTAAGCATTACTGATGGATTTATACTTGATATCTCTCAGCTACTGTTTATATTGGGATACATTTTGTTCTCTGAAATGTAACTTGGAAAAAAAGAATCATCTAATGACATAACTAAATGGTGACAGGATTTGTTTTTTAAATAAGCATGTTAGACCTTATCTATTCAGAAATGATCAAAACTATTCAGAATACACTGAAACTGCTCATTGAAAACATCTCCACCGCAATGGCAAATTACTTAACCCCCATAAAGCCAAGTGGATGTTAAAGTAAATGAATACTTCCAAACTGTTTATCTACCTTTCCAACTAGGCTTGAAATGGCATCATGCTTTCCTCCAAAACTAAAGCCATCTTCACTTGGAACACAGTTACCACTGCTAACATTCTTCACGAGAATTTGGACAGCACTATTAGTCATAATACTCAAAAAGTATTCACAATTCCACTGTCTATGAACTGCTGAATGGATAAGCAAATGTAATACAATGGTGTACTACTCAGCAATGAAAAGAAAACAATTCTTGATGCATGGTACAACGTGGACAAATTTTAAAACATCGTGCTAAATGAAAAAAAAGCAAAATTCAAAAAGCACATATTGTAGGAAACTACCTATGTGAAATTTCCAGGGAATCTGTAATAGCTGGATCAAGGACTGATTCCAGGTGGGTCTGGGGTTTGTTTTAGACATAATGCAAGTGTTTTAAAATTGGATTTTGAAGAGGATAGCAAGTTCTGTAAATCTGCTAATCCTCATGGGGTTTTACTTTCAAAATACCTGAATTGTGTTATATGTAAATTATGCCTCTATAGAACTAAAGTGAGAAAAAAATGTCCTTTTTAGAAAGAAAATAAAAGAAATTGGGGAGGGATTATGAAAAAAATTGCCATAAATAACCTTACATGAAACCAAAATCACTAAGGCTTCCTAGCGTGATGTTTGGTTAGGATGACGTTAATTTGACATTGTACTTTATTTTTATGCATGTCTCTGTACAGAAAGCCATTTCTTTTACCCATGGTTACCATTTACCCTAAGAATATGTCTCAACTCAAGCAAAGAAACTGGATAGTTTTTAAATAAAATAACAATCTGAAAACATTTCATGTTCACCATTTGCCATTTATTTTACTGTAGCAGGATTCACCATCACAACACACCTCTTCCATGAAAATGTACTTCCATAAAACCCACCTCTATCTTCAGAGCTAAGGGTACTCGGGGGTGGGGGGGTTCTATAGGAAACAGAGCAAGGCAGAGCCCCTTCTTTTATATCTTCCCACAGAGACACAATCAAAACCATTACAATTAGATCCAAAGCTAAGGATGTGTATAAATTCCTACTATTTGCAGGGATTAAAGACAGCCCACAGGTATGATGGGTTTCACCTGACTCAAGCCCCTCAAATTTCAACAGGTTTCGGCTATCCTGAAATCTGAGCAAAAGACACACTTTGTGCAGGTCTCCAGGAAGGGAGAATAACCTGTTTTATGTTTGTTGCTTGAAATCTTTCGACATGTGCACAATGATATCAAATCACAAAATAGAAGCAAATCAACTCTAAAATTCACCTGTGGGAAGGGGGGGATAATGGACTGTGCAGCAAAAGTGCAATTTCACTGTTGTAGCAGTGTTGGAGGAGGGCAGGCTAGGCTTGTGTAGTGTTAGTCTTGAATCATTATTGGAAGGTGTCGTATCTGTAGTCTTTTCTTGGCAATTCCAAGCCTCCGGTGGCTTTAAAGATCAACCCCAAATTAAGCTTTGTGCTCAATTCCCTGGCAGCTTTTAAAATAGTGAATAGTGTGAGGCAGCAACTACTCCTTTTGGGGGGGGGGGGGATTTTTCCCCAGCAAAGTACTTTTAAAGCAAAAACAGATTAAAAGTCTTCATGTTGTCAGTAACTTTCAATAACAGAAGTGGGGGAACCTACTCACAGTGAGGAAAGACTAGCCATGCACAAAGCGGCATTCAGAACTACAGTCACCACCCAACTCCTGATAACCAACCTGCTCAATTTCTCACCCCACTTGTGCACTTATAAATGTTGCTCATATAACAAAGAGCAACTCTGAAAATGTATAAAAACTCTTTTGCTTTGCTTCCTAGGACTTCAACAACAAACATTAAAAGCATATATTACTTTCCAAATTTTTCACAGACAGCATCTCTTCATTTCAAAAAAAAATCACAATTTGGCTTTCTGTATCACTAAGTACAAGTGTTTATTTGAGGTAACTGATAATCATTGACCTGATTTGTCTCCAATTACTTTATATGATCCACATCTCAATCTATAAGAGCACAAATAACTTGAATGTATATTTTTCCTCAACATAAAATCTGTAAGGCATTTTGTGTTATTTAAAGAAATATAACTTAAAAGACGATTCCAGAGGACCTTATTGTTGTCGTTACGTTTAATGTACTAGGTGGATTTCCTTTGGCGTACCCCACGTGGTTACTGTATATGATTTTGGTACACTGGATATTGTATATATGCTTACCTGAACTAAGGAAGGGGAAAAATGAGGGAAGGTGTAATAAATATGACCAGAAATGTACTCACTACTTTATTATGTAACTGTACCCCCTCTGTACATCACCTTGTCAATAAAAATAAATAAATAAGATAAGATAAAAATAAAAAAGATGATTCCAATCTGAAATGGGTCTAAAATAAACATATAAAGATATATGCTTAAGATCGTGGATTAAACACATCAAGATAGTAATAGAATTTGAATTATTTTTCCAATGCTTAATCCATCCGTCATTTACGATTCATTTCTGGGTGATCAACTACAATTTTGGTAGATTGTTCTAGAGCAGAAAACTATGCAAATGAAAAGCCACCTCCTCCCTAGATACTCAGATTACCATTTCAGTTGATGTAGGATGAGGAGGGGTTAAACAGAGATGAAGAAAAAACTGTGTCAGGGCCATTAACATTTCTAACTTTAAATACGGAAGCTTCTCTGGTGTGTGCCAATTATGAACTGCTATCTGCAGGTTTATTCTGACTGTCATTAGACTTTAACAATTAACCTGACATTTCTCCTTTAATGTAAAAATTCATTTGCAAAAGGTATTTCCACAAGCAAAGACCAACTCCTACATTTCCTTGTGCCACCAAGAGAATTTTTTTAATGGAAAAATCTTTTAAAATGTATTTGAATTTCTAGAATAATCGCTCAAAATTCTTGCACAAAATATTAACACTTTCCTGAACACAGCAACAACGAATGCATATGATAACCTTTTTTAATAAAAGCAAACAAGTATATCATTAGTACTGTATTTCAAAGAGCTGTATCACACAAATTCTATTTCTGGGGCTTATCTGAATATTTAAAGGGAAAGCCCAATACATAACTAAATTGCTATTCTGGAAGGAGAAAAGAAAGAACAAAGAAAAGAGGGTAGGGAGAAAAGGGGGGCGGGAGGAGGTAGGGAGGGCAGAAGGAGGGAATCCTCCCAGTAGCCACGTATTACTAATCACAATTCAAATGACCAAAAGTATACTGTACCAACTTCCCTACATTATTTATACAGGACCAAGTTTTCTTACACTAGTATTTTCATACCAAACACCATATATAATTACTCAAACTCAAATAATTGAAAATTACTCTAAGTACCACTTATCGTGTAATTAAAGAAAAGCAATGAGAAAACTTATGCAAATAGAATTGCTTCTGAATTTTCTGAGCTGGACAGTTTTTGTTTTCCACTTAAAGCAAATGTTAAATTTTTTTTTCCCGTCAAAGCCCTAACTCGTTTTTGACAGGTTTGTTATGGTTAATTAATTACTTTCATTTGCACTAAGTTGTATACTCGGAGAAGAAGAGAGCGTAACGAGGCCAGCCTCCGCGAGGGAGACCTTTGGTGGTCCGTGCAGTCTGCTGCCTCATTACGGAGCTCGCTATCCGCGGGAAGCCAGACTCTGAAAGGTACAGCGCGGCCCGCCACACCCTCCCCTAACTGAGATGATTGTAGCTTCTTCCGAAAAGTGATGATTAGGAGAGAGAAAAGCAAAACGGAATGCTGTATGAATATTTCATGTAAATGAAAGCAGGCACTTAGGGACGCGCGTCTTGATTGACGCTGGAGTGCTTCTGAACGCCTTGACATTGAAGGCTCCAACGCCCCTTCCCTGGGTGACGGCTTCAAGAGCTGCAGCTAATAGAGGAATACAACCATAGTTAGCTGAAGGGCTCTTTATTACCAGCTGATAAATAAGACCACAGGCTTAGAGTTAGCATAAGTGAATTCTAGAGAAAAGAGACTTCAGGGGGTTTTTTCTTCCCCCCTGACTGGAGCATAATTGTTTATTTCACTTTTAACCCCCTTCAAGAGAAAGCCAAAGGACTCGATTGCTATGGAAGCTCAATAAACAACACAGGGAGAGAGGAAAGATGGACACGTGCCATCTCCAAACCACTCTGTGTAAATAATAGTGGTAGGAGGGAGAGGAAAGTCCTCATCATGAGAGTTTTTAAGAGTATAATTATCTTTGAGGTAATAGCATTATTCTACATTTGTGCAACAACTCATTAGTTCTTGGCCTCCCCTCCACAGATGCAAGTTTTCCCTTCCTATTATATGAATAGATCACATAAGGAGATCAGACACAAGCTGATCCACAGACCTCTCTGGCAGAAGCAAGAGGAAGCAGGGATGGGTTCACCGATGGCACTCCATTCCTTCCAGAAAACGCTTCGGTCACTGTCCTTGGCCTGGGTCGGGCTCCATTAACTCTTCATGAACCCCCACAGCGTGGTAATCTCCAGGAGCTATGACCACCAGAGAGCTCTCTGTCCGCAGCTCAACCAGAACAAAGCACTGAAAGGCAATTTGGTGGCCAGATCCCCGCACCTACTCAGCCCTTCAGTACCAGTGCAGGTCACCTAACAAGAGAAGAAAAAGGGAGAAAACACTCAAGAAAGCTGCCTTAAAAACCCACATAAAAACTTCCCCTGTGTCTAGCAACTCCATCCTGCAAAAAAAAAAAAAAAAAAAAAAAAAAAAAAAAACAGTGGGTCACCCGAGCCCAAGAACATAACCCAAAGTACTAAAGTTAGCATAGTTTTCACTGGCCAACACCCTTCTGTTCTCGCTCACCCTCAAGGGCTCTCTCGCCTTGGTAGGGGAGAGGCAAGAATTCAACACAGAACCACCTCAGATTTGGAGCTGTAGGGAAACATGTGCCTATGGATTGAAGAATAGAAAACTTGGCATGCTCTTGAGTCTGCCCAGCTCTGCACCACTGAGTCACAGGTGTGGAAGAGCCTTAAATCCCCCAGCCCAGCCTCTGTGGTCTAGAGGAAAGATGGCCAACAACCCCATTTGAGTGCTATCAAAGTCAGTGCTAGGTTTTAGATCTCATGATTCCCAATCTCTGGAATTCATGTCATTAGCATACTGTTTTTAATTTCAATATTCAATTTTAAGTTGATATTAGTTTATCTTTTGTGTTTTAGCATCTTTGACCCTTAAAAAAAATATGCCTGAAACATCAGTGCGTGGGTAGCTAGTTCTTAAAGAATAACAAGGCATCCCATACTTCATGTGAGGTTGCGATGCACTTTGACAATAATTATCCAACCTAGCCTATCTAGAAGTCTTAAAAAAGGAGGCGTCTTCTGTATCTTCAAGAGGAAAAACCTGGCTGTTCCCTAAGTAAGCATTCAGCTGAGGCGGAGATCCACGTCTTTCCGGAAGGGTGCAGTGAATGGTAGAACCACAGCCTCCCTGCTCACCGTCCCTTGCTCTATTTAATAAATATCTGCTATGTGCCAAGGTTGTGGTTCAATCCTGAGATACAATATCCTACCACTGAAAGACCGGCTCCCATTCTCCTCTCCCCTGGAACATGTCTGTCCAGTCGAGCTGCGTCTGGCAGCCAGTTAGCCGGTGCTTCGTTCGTATCAACTGGGTCCCTTCTGTGTTTTATGGTGGTGCCACGGCTTCCAAGCCAGTCTTTTATAGAAAACTTGAGCTACCGTGTGCCTTGACTTTCCCAGTAACACTACCACTATACGACAGAACCACGAAACCCTGCACTCCTGCAAGCTTCTAGTGACTTCCAGGGCCTGGCAGCAGCCCTCGGACCGCTGGAAGCAGCACAGAGAGACTACACACAGTGTCTGGGAAACGACAAGCTGTGGATCTCAGAGGCCATTGTTATTATTATTAAAATTAGGCAGAGATTCAATCCAGCGTTCCATGGGCGGCCAGGCAGCTGACGTTGGTAACTGTAAACTGAGGCTTACGTCACGCGCCACTCAACTGAATGCTTCAGTTACGTTTCAGGGCGGCCCATGACGACAGGCAGGGGTCGGGAGGCCGAGGGTGCCCAGCCGCCCCGGGAGCCGGGCAGGGGCAGCAGCCGTGGACCCCGCCGTGACATATTGATGAGAGAGAGGCTCTGAATTTTATCGCAGTGGTATAGATCAATTTTCAGGACAGAGTCCTTAACAGTGTATTCGGAGGCTAGGTACAAAACCAATTTTATCTGCTTCAGTGATGTGTGAACTGGATGAGGAAAGACATCTCCCCACTCTCTGATAGCTTATCTTCCCTGGTGACCATTTATGCATGCTCTTGTAAATATACATATTTTACAAGGGAAGGGAGGGGAGAGAAGGCTCTTTAAACTCTCCTTTGAGATGACCTTGAAGTAGGAGCATTTGGATCTTCCAGGAAATTAGCAGCCAAGTGTATTTTGGTAATGATGGGTGGTAGGAAGTGCCACTCAGACAACAGGCAGGATCTGGGGTGGTAGGCTCTGACTAGAACATCTCTTGCACTAGGCCATTTCTTCTGGGAGGCAGAGAGTCTGTCTCTGCCTGGGTCTGGAAGCAAAGTCCTTTCCATGACACTGGAGGGCTATCGCCAGAGGCCGTAAAGACAGGAACAACAAAACAGATGTGTGCTGGTTTGGTATTTGCTCAGGCATAGAAGCCTCGTGACCATCAAGAGAGATGAGAAAGCCCTTCCAAGGAAACACGCAGGTGACCAGCTTCCCTCACTGGCTAAGATGAACGCTGTGTATTCCAGGATGATTGAACTATGCCTTCCTTTTTTTCTGCTTCCACACTGCCTGGAGGCAGGTTGCCGGCTCACAATTTACACACTTTGTTTTTTCAGCTGCTTCTCCTTTCTCCCACTTTCGGACAGAGTGTCTGAAGAGCAGCTGTTCTCCACAGCTTCGCGCAAACACCTCGCGTGCAGATTCCCCCCGCATTGCCGCTCGCCCTCACCGCGAACCTCTGCGCTGCCTAGACACCGTGGGCACCGTGCCCTCCTCTCCGCCGGCCCAGCAGGAAGGGGCCGCGGCTGCTACCCCTGCTCCGTGCCCGGGAAGCGACAGAACCCCACACACACGGAGGTCGGAACGCCCCCGACTTCCACATTGCACAAAACAGTTTTCTTGGCTTTTTTAAATGAACCGCGGATACGCAGTTGAATATCTTCCTTAGATGTCAGGCCAAACACAAACAAGCAGCTGGAAGAAGGTAGCCAATGAGCTATAATTCGCTGTTCCAGCCTAGAGAAAGACACAGTGTCAGATTTATGTATGCTACTACCCTTAGCCTAGTAAAGACACTTTATGTAGGTTTTTAAAGCATGTTCAATATTCCTTTTTTTTTGCATGTTCAATATTCTATAATTATAACCTACTTTAACTTTTACAGCTCCTTCAGAGGCAGACATAGGTCAAGTGTCCACCCTGGTGTATGGCGAATGGCTGCTGGGTGAAACTCTAATCAAGCCAGGAAGCCAGAAAGAGAATGAGAACTTTTACTATATTGAATTTGTTAAAAAAAAAAAAATACATCATCCCACGTGTCTTTGGACAAGTGTGGCACTCGTAACCACTGGGTAGTGTATCACAATCTTTGTCTACCTTAACAATTACACACTCCTTCCACTCACATCAAGAGATGTATGTATTTCATTCACAATAAAGTGCAACAGTAACTGTGACTTCATCCCACATTTCAGTGAAGGTACCTGACCCAGCAGATGGGAATAATGGCGTGGGAGGTGAGGAGAAGGCAAAGCGGAAGAGGAGGCTGTTGTTACTTTTAAATCTCCCCTGGAAAAGCAATGAGAACAGCCTCCATGGAACCAGCAGGGAAGGCCGCCAGCCCAAAGGCTGCCACCAGCGCACCTGCTCTGCTGAGGAAGCATCTTCTGCGTGCCACGCCCGCCTAAGCAAGTCCTCCCAAACAGCACTGCTTCTTATCTTCCCATTAATCCAGAGCCAGGCTCCTCAAGGTAACATGAGCTCATCAGAACTGATGGCAAGAGGTCACTAAAGCTACTTAGAGCTGGGCAACAGCGGCTACCGCCCGTAACCCTGGCTACTCAGGAGACTGAGATCCGAGGAGCACAGGTGGAAGCCGACCCCTGCGAGCAAAGTCCATGGGACTCTTTTCTCTAATTAACCACCTGAAACCCAGAAGTGGCACAGTAGAGCATTAGCCTTGAGCAGAAAAGCTCAGGGACAGAGCCCAGGACAGGAGTTCAAGCCCCATGAGTTACACACACCCCGCCCCCCCCAAAAAAAGGCAATTAGAGAAGGAAATGAGTGAAAGGATGATATGATTCTCCAAAACATTTTATAGACCTTTTATAACCTACACAGTCCATTTATAAATAGTCCTAAGTCCAGTCAGAAACATTAGATCAAAAGGAGTAAAAAACAACAAACAACAAAGTAACCACATTTGAATGATGGAAACCAGGAAAAAAATATTAGGTAAGAAGAAATCAGCCTTCTCAATTCTGAAAACATTTTGAAACAAACAAAGCTACAAGAATTTACAGGTTTAAAAAAAAAAGTATCCATTACCTGACTTACGTAACTGTAACCCCTCTACACATCACTCCTACAATAGCAATAAAATATATTTTTAAAAAATAAAAAAGGAAAAAAACTAAGGGGCTGGGAACATGGCTTAATGGTCGAGTGCTTGCCTAGCATGCAGAAAGCCCTGGGTTCGATTCCTCAGCACCACATACACAGAAAAAGCCAGAAGGGGCGCTGTGGCTCAAGTGGCAGAGTGCTAGCCTTGAGCAAAAAGAAGCCAGGGACAGTGCTCAGGCCCTGAGTTCAAGGCCCAGGACTGGTAAAAAAAAAAGGGGGGGGGGACAAAAAAAATATATGGATAGGCTTTAGAGGGAAATCAGAAATCCTGTCCTCCCTGGCCCTCAGCTTCGTGGAATGGAAGAAACTTCCAGAAAGACCCTTCCAGGGGAATTCCTGGTGGGAACAGAAATCCTCGCGGCAGCCCCTCAGTGGGTGGAACGCCACTCGGGCGAGTCTGATCGCCTCTTCTCTCTCCTCCCCACGGGTGTTGGCCCCGTCCTCATCAGCGGGCCTCCGAGTGTCAAACCCCTGCTTGCTTAGTTCAAATCTGGACATCCTGCCTAGACCTTCCCAAAGACATTTTCAGCATTCCAGAGTGAAAAGTTTTGAGTCCCACGGATCAATTTTTTTCTGTTAGCGTGACTCATATTTAGTATCTTAAAGGTTGCTTTCATTATGAACAATCACTAACCCCCAAACCTACCTAATGTTCCTTTTAGGAACACTTAACAATTATTCTCATTTTAGCAATCAAAATAAGTCTAATTAAAATTATAAGAGCCTCACTAACCTTAGGAGCTGAGGTTTTCAAGAAAACCTTTCATGTGTTTATAATGTCATTTACTTTTATTCTCCATTTTCTGTCTTCACTGGTTAGACAATTAAGCAGTATTCAAGTTTGTGAAATACTGGGAAGCAGGAAATTTACATAAATAAAATAAATTAGCACAGTTAAACAATACAGTATTGCCTTCTGACATCTCCATCTTTAGATGTCATCAACAAACAATCAAGACACCAAGTCAGGGTGGCATTGTTCCTTAATAATTGCTTAGATTATCATAGATTCACTAATCATGACAATATTATACAGAAATTTGTTTTTAATCCAGCGAACATATTGCTAATGACTAAAACCTCTAACAGCATCATCTTTTCTAACAGCAGCAAAATGCCAGGGAATTGATTTTAATTAGGCTTTAGAAAAAGAATTATGTGGAATTCAAATATGTCATTCAATTTATATGTCAAGGAGACTCTCAGAAAGGATTATGTGGTTGGCTGGACTTCGGGGAGGAGCCCTGCGCTCGGGATTCTGTGCTCTGTCCTGAGAGCTTCTCCCACGCACGCGGTGGTGAAGGGTCTCGGGCCTCTCTGGGCTGTCCAGGAGCTTTTCTCCACACTCGCTTCGCTCATAGCAACAGCAACCACCGAGCCAGGCCACTGGGACGGCTCCATCTCAAGAAAAATCACCACTTTTCCAAATCTTCCTTTATACAGCCAAAGGGGGTTCAGGCTTTAATTTAGTAAGAGGGTGCAGCAGTTTGAATTGAGACCTTATTTCCAACCAGGCAAAGAACAAAAAAGAAGCCTTGAAAATACTTGCATTAAGACTGGACTGCTGTAGAGATGGTGAAATAGAACAGATTTGAGCATTAGGTGTATCTATCCTTTAAAACCCTAGAAATCCACCAGTTTATTTACCTCCAATGACTTTTCAGGAGAACAAAATAGTAATATTTCTTGTGCCTTGCAAACACCTTTGCTACACTGGGAACTTTGAGGCAAATGTCTACTGAATGGTTTCCGTGGGTTTGAGGGGGTAAAAGTTCCCTAAATCAACATCACATAAAAGAGTGAGCACATGTTGTATTTTTTACATACTCGCCTTCACATTCTACTAAAAGTACAACAAAACCAACAGCAAAACATCTTGAAAGAAACACCATTGCAGGGAAGGATTTGAACTCCTGACTTTCCTCCTCAGGCCCTCTGAGAACTTTTGAGTTCAAACTGTGGGAAATTTCTTACAGCATGTCAATGACCACCTTTTAAGACGTTGTTTTTAAAAATGAATGCCCAGATCCAATGTTCCCATCTATCATACCTTCTTCCTTTCATTTGCATATGGCCCATCCACTTATTCACTCAAGATTAGCTGGATTAGAGGATAATCTCTTATCCACTTTGCTCCCCCATAGTAGAAGAGTTCTTTCTCAACTCTGCACACAAAGCCAAGATACCCCATGCAAGAATCTTGCAACAGGATAAACACAAACACAGGGGGAATCCAAGACTCTAGAAGACGAGTGCCATGTGGTGAGAGAAGAATAGTGGGTGCCAACGCCAACCACTTCCTTCCAAACTGTAGCACACACAGACTAACAAAGTCTAAATACAACAAGCTGGGGATTCCAGACTCACCGTGCGCCAGCTCACACAATACACAAAGTGTTTGAAATCCCTGCGTGAGGTACAGTACTTCACCAAGGGGTACACCAACTACAATGGACACACGAAACCAAGAACTGGGGTAGGGACTCATCGAAGGATGCATGAAGAAGGCACTTGAGCAAGTTCTGGAAAAAGATACGTCTGTAAGAAGGACAAGAAGGAGAAGGTTCTCTGCTTAAATACAGTTGTAAGAGCCAAGTCTCAGAAGAACCTGCAGATATTTCTGTACAGGATCAGGTGAAAGGATTAGGTAGGGCTGGAGAGGCAGAACAAGCAAGGCTCTGTATACCTTTGCTATACTACATGAATTTTAGCCAGCCCATGTTGGCCCATACCTACAATGCCAGCACCACAGAGGCTGAGGGAGGAAGGTCTTGAAAACAGAGGAGGGAAAGAAAGAAGAAAGGGAGAGAGGGACCACAGTACCACAGAGAGATAAGGACCACCTATGCACTCACACCCCTGTGTAACAGTGAGCAGTCTAGCTGACCTCTCTAACATCCAACGTACTGGAAGACTAGGGAAAACTGCCTATATCCAGTGCAAGCTTCAGCTGGCAAATCCGGGTCATGTCTAGCTTCTGGGAAACAGCAGGCTTTCAGCACACAACTACCTCTTCCTGCATTTGTGGTGGTGGTAGTTATTCAAAGAATCTATAAACACCTGGGCAGGATGGGAATCCAGAATGCTTCAAATGGTCTAAGAAAAGGGGAGAAACACCAACCTTTATTTTCTGAGAAACTATAAAATCCACATAAAGAAACTGAAACGTATTTCTAAAATGAGAGGGGAAGGGGGCTAGCTCTCCCATAGATACTCAGTATCCAGTGGTCAAAAGCACCAAATATGTTTCCATAAGGCCTTAAAATAAATAATAAAAATGTTAGGGCTGGGAATACGGCCTAGTGGTAGAGCGCTTGCCTAGCATACGTGAAGCCCTGGTTTGATTTCTCAGCACCACATATATAGAAAAAGTCCAAAGCGGCTCAAGTGGCAGAGTGCTAGCCTTGAGCAAAAAAAGAAGCCAGGGACAGTGCTCAGGCCCTGAGTCCAAGGCCCAGGACTGGCCAAAAATAAAATAATAATGTCATATTATACCTATATGTATAAAATCATCCATCTTCAATTATAGTCTCGAAAATTAATCCTATTTACTTTCAATTTGATGACTTTTCTAAAAGCAGCCATGTTTTATTTCAATACTGGAATGCTAAAAGGATCTCTTTTCATTTACATGATAACAAAATAAAACATTTCAGTAAAACATCCAATTTAGCAGGAAAAGAGTCCTCAATGAACAAACATGCACTTCTGAAGGGAAAAAAGAAGATGTCAAGCTGAGGCTCACTGCTGTGACTTGACCACGTGCTGGGCTGCCTGGGGCTGCTCGGGCCACCCTGAGCCTCGGCCTCCGAGGAGAGACTCCGGGGAAGGCGGGGGAGGCACCGCTGCGAGCCGCCCTCTCAGGAAGGAAAGGCCTCTGCCAACCAACCCCTAGAGTTCCTGTTTCTGAAACACGTGAGGAGAACATCTACAACGGTATCCGGAAGAGTTTTTCTCAAAATTTGCCCCTCACACATGTGGCGCGACTTAGTGACGGCAAGCATATCTGTGTTTAGTTAACATGCCTCCCAACGGTGTCATCCACTGTTCACTTCTCAGTCCAAATGCAAGCAAACTAAAAGACGAATTATCCCATCAAGGAACACGTGAGCTCCCGGATGTGAACACGCAATGCCCAGAGCAACCGTCCGAAGGACCCGCAAGGTGTGCTGAGAAGATGCTGAGATTTACTCAGTAGTGAGGTTACTATTTCAACTAGACACACCACCATAAGAGGATCAGTCTGGTAGAGACAGAAGAAAGCAGAACCGCCTGTTTCAGGTTAGAGGTGGGAAAGGGGACATCTACAAGCATGACTAGCGGGAATACATAATTAATGAGAGAAGATAAGAGATAACCTTGGTCAACTTTGAAGTCTAGGTTCAACCACAGACTCTTTCAAACAATGAGATAGAATCCATATATTGACAGAAGTTTCAGCCAGGAATGGGGAAACACACACACACACACACACACACACACACACACACACCTGTCCACATGGGCAGCCCTTCCCCACCCCCCGCCCAGCCAGGTGATATATTTCACTGATGTGATCACCGGGTAGTGTACAAGAACATAAAGGGTACTCGAGTCTAAAACCCCCAAACTTGGAAAGCTGCACATCTGTATTCTTGCAAAGTTTTTCATTTCTGAATCTTGACTTCCTGTAAAATAGCCTGGGTCTAACCCGGTGGGTCACTAAGCTCCTCCTCTAACAAAATGGCATCCTGTTCACGTGTCTTTCCTGAGCCTAGAGGGCGCTGACCCCTTCCTACCAAATCTACTCAGTCATTAGCCCCCTATCTTCTGAATGAAGAACTAAGGTTATTTTGAGTCATTTCTGATTCCAATCTTGAAGACGTCAATCTAGTCTTCCATTAATACAGAGTAGCAGTAATTCGTGTCTCATCCTCTCGCTAGAACCTGCATACCATCCCATGTTCGTACTGACCACTGTCTTCCGGAACTGAGGCCATTCAACCCCTACCAATTCAGGGAATTTAACCACCCTTGACGTTCAATAATAAACCTAAAAATAATTGATCTATAATTTCAGTTTAAATGACCTGGCAGAGCCAGGCTACTTTTAAATGACAGCAAATGGGATTTTTTAATGGAAATATTGATAGGCCCTTAAGTGAATTGGGGAGTCCAGGACAATGACAATGATATTGCACTAATAAACCTAATACCACAGAGATTGTCTTTTTTTTAATGTGTCTTTTCTTTATCAAAGTATAATACCTAGCTTGACAACAGAAATGTCAACAGTTAGGGCTCTATTCTTCAAACCGTCATGCTCTATTAATGCTATTTTTCAGTGGGATTTACTTTGTCAAGGAAGGAAGGGCCAAAGAGGAAAGCCTACGGTCATCCTATTCACTAAATCCCTCTTCTCACTGATGCACGAATGACTAACTACTCCCAATGCCACAGAAAGAATGAGAGTTGAAAACAGGCCAAAGTCGTCGAGGAGCACGAGAAAAAGCGAGCCTTGTAGAAGTAAAGTCATGCTTAGACAAGAAGAAAAAGAAAACAGGAGTAAGTGCTAGGAATACCAAAGGGGCTCCCTGTCCTGTGTGTGCACTTTCAGGTGGGGAAAGAGTAGAGAAAAATTCCCCATGCAAACACACTTGAGTGCTATTCACGGAGGGATGGGGGTGTGCCTAAGAACAGTGTCTCAACTGGGCTGGAAAAAGTTTAACCCCTTTCATCCAAATAGGAGAAGGAAAGAGACGGAAAGAGACATAACATGCGGTTGAGGAGGAGCTAAAATAATTACAGGCAGGGATTGTCCTTTGGAATAAGGGAGGCGTAGCAGGAAACAGGACAGCAGAAGAGGCAGAAGGAAGCTGTGTTAAGTTTGGAATTCACTGCAAAAATTGGGTGAAGAAGTTTGGGGGTGCTCTTGGTACTGAAATAGTCCATAATCTCCGGTGTGGAAGAGGCAGGTAAACAAGTTCCGAGTGAGGGCTCAGAGTTCAGAAATGTCACAGATCTGAGCTGAAGGCTCCAGGTGGGCTGTCCTCCCCATTCTACCCATGGCAACACGGGGGTCACCAGGCGCCACAGCCAGAGCAGGTGTCCTGTGTCGACTGTCAGGCTCTGCGTCTGGGCTCACGCTTGCTCTACGGCAGACTCTGTCTTCCAATACATTCTTTCAAAGGACATGTTTTTGTAGTCAAGACGTCTAGACGTCAAGACACAAAACTCCCACGCTAACGTGAAATTTGGCCAAAAAGCAGTATTTGCACTAACCCTAGAATCCATCTTCTTAAATGTTGTAGGAAATAAAAGCTAAGATTATTTTTCAATGCAGGCTGGCACTGGTGACTCCCCCCTGTAATTCCAGCTACTCAGGAAGCTGAGATTGGGAGAGCATGGTTCAAAGCCAACCCAGGCAGACAAATCCACAGACTCTGATCTCCAACTACCCAGAAGTGGAAATGTGGCTCAAGTGGTAAAGTGTCAGCCACGCACCATGCAGAAACAGTTGAAAGTGCAAGGCTCTGAGCCTAAACTCCAGTATCGGCCGTAAGAAAATAAATAAATAAATAAATAAATAAATAAATAAATAAATAAATAAATAAGATACCCAACACAGTAATAATTGGGAAATGGTAATTCAGTCCAGTGCTAAAATGTAAAGGCTGATGGTAGTAGATGTTAATGAGACTGTAAGTCACCAAGAATACTTATACTCTAGTATATCACTGGGAAAATGCAGACCAATATCTGCTAAACCCAAAGACACACACACACACACACACACACACATACACACACACACACACACACACACACACACACACACAGAGCGTTAAGACTCAATAGTTCCATTGCTAGGTTTATGCTCATCAGGAATGTGTGCAGGTATGCAGCAAAATATGTTTCCAAATGTCCCCAGTAGGGGCTGGGGATATAGCCTAGTGGCAAGAGTGCCTGCCTCCGATACACGAGGCCCTAGGTTCGATTCCCCAGCACCACATATACAGAAAACGGCCAGAAGCGGCGCTGTGGCTCAAGTGGCAGAGCGCTAGCCTTGAGCGGGAAGAAGCCAGGGACAGTGCTCAGGCCCTGAGTCCAAGGCCCAGGACTGGCAAAAAAAAAAAAAAAAAAAAATGTCCCCAGTACCACTAAGTAGCCAGAAGAGGAACGGCCCAAGTGCTTCTTTTTTTTTTTTGCCAGTCCTAGGCTGTGAACTCAGGGCCTGAGCACTGTCCCTGGCTTCTTTTTGCTCAAGGCTAGCACTCTGCCACTTGAGCCACAGCGCCACTTCTGGCCATTTTCTGTATATGTGGTGCTGGGGAATCGAACCCAGGGCTTCAAGTATACGAGGCAAGCACTCTTGCCACTAGGCCATATCCCCAGCCCCGCCCAAGTGCTTCTTAACAGCAGAATGAACAATGAATGCGTGAACTACTATGCAGCGTTGAGAACCCACCAGCCATTGCTTCCGGAAACAACATGAGTAACAACGACATCGCAACTCTTAGAAGTAGTCTTGAGAATGAAAAAGCAATTATATAAGAAAGCTTCTGTTTCCTCTTAGTAAAGGATTTGAGACAACTCTAGTTAGGTATTTCTTGCACTGGGTGGTGATTTCACTTTATGAAAATTCATTTGGTAATTTTTCCAAGTATATGGTATACATCAGTAAAAACTTTACTTTAAAAAGTCACAAAGGATTTGAAAGAACATTTGTCTATAGGTATGAAACTAACAAGTTACAAAAAGGAGAAATAAAGGAGTTCTTTTGATGGATAAGTTCAGCACTGAAAATTCCTAAGGCTCAAAGCCAAGGCTGCTTGTGAATGTCGAGATCTCTAATGGATCCGGGTGCCCGCAGACAATACTGATGGCTTTCAGCCCGGCCAAGGCCCGGTCACTGGGGATCAAGCACAGGAAGATTTAAAAGGCTTTGAAAGAGAGAAGAAAAAGTAGTGGGTGTGTTTTTCTGTGGTCAGCTAAATAGTAATGTAGGGAATAAAAAGAATATGAAGGATGTCTTATTCAACCTTATAGATGCATCAGGACATATAGGATAGTGCATTTAGACATCAGCAGTACTAAAAACCATAGTTGATGAATTGAGAATTAAATCAATGAATTAATGATGAAGTCAAATTAAGCTATTGGCCTGCATATAGGAAAACTCCAGGGCCTGAAGCTATTGCAGACTGTCTTGAAAAACAGACAGACCTATATGCTCCAGACAATATTCCCAACATCAAGAGACATTTTAACCACTAAACAGAAAACCGTGTTTGATGAATGCTGTTTGTACATAGGAACAAGACCTCCACGAGGGGAGTGGATAAAAAGATCGGGTGTGCAAACGTGGTGGTGAGACCAGACGACCCGTGGCTACGACGCTGCCACTACGGCCAAGTTCTTGGACATGGATCTGCCTGCCCGTGGTGGGAAGCGAGACAGCAACAGCAGGGCCCTCCTGGAGTCAAACCCAAATCCAGGTGGCGGCATGAAGGCATTTTGTAGCGTTAACATACACACCCGCTCAGGAGCCTTTAAAATAAAGGAGATTTCCCTGGGCAGTGGGAATGGTCCTAATCCAACCAGTTGGAAGGCCTTAGAGAAAAAACTGAGGTGTCTCAGAGAAATCCGATCCAGTTAGAATTGGATAGGATTAACTCCTGCTGAATTCCCAGGCTGCCAGCTCCACAGATTCCAAACTTGCCAGCCTCCACATGGAACGAGCCAATACCTTCAAATAAATCTGTTGCGGCGGGGAGAGCATCCCATTGGTTCCATTTCTCTGGAGAACGCTGATGGATTCAACACGCAAAGTGTGTCACTTGAAATGAGAGGAAGAAATAAAAGAGTAGGAAAGGTAATGAAGGCAGAGAGAAACGCCTGGTAAAGACCCCAGAAGGAAGAGGTGCGCGGTCCACCTGTTGACGTTAGAAGAGCTGGAGGAGAGGAAGGAGCCCGTGGGGGCGGGACGGATGTGGCGAGGACGAGGAAGAGTCCTAACTCCTTCAGAGCAGGGCTCACACATCAAATCCCTCTCCTGAGCCTCCGACTCCTCCGTTCCCTTTCCTCCCCGCGTCTAGGCTTCGCCTCTGTGGAAGTTCCCACCGTTTCTTCTTATCTTTTCTTCTGTGGTTTGTATGACTGTTTGTTTCAGGAGAGGCCGTGCTGTCAAGCTGGGGCTGGTCCTACCTCAGCTTCCCGAATGCTGGGGTTACAGGTGTGCACCACCACGCTCGTCCTACGCTGGGAAGCAGCTGAAAATGAGAAATTCATTCAGATTACGGAGGAGCCAAGAAAATATGCATGAAATGGAGAATGTGGATATATATGCAAAACAGACCAGCTATGCACTTGGAGGAGGTAACAAGTTGGATAAGAAATGTACACACTGCCGTACGTATGAAACTGTAACTCCTCCGTACATCACTTTGACAATAAAGAAATGAAAATCATTAATAGACAGGAGTTCAATTGCATGTCAATCTCTATTTAAAAACAGGACATCATCCATCAGCCATCCAAGAAAACACTTCTCATGCACTCCACTGTGTTCTGAGTGGCCTGTGCTACGAGGGCGGGAAGCAAATGCTGAAAGAGCTAAGATAGGAAATAACTGCACGATTGTGTGGCTGACTGTTCAGGTGAACAGGATGTCAGACACCGTGAACTGGCTGCTGTCTCTTTTCAGCTACTCCTTTCAATCACCTCCCCTGGTCTTGCATCAGTTCTGGTGGTATGGAAAGTGTTCCAGAAGCGTGCCCGTCTTCACGTGTCTAGCTCCATGAGTACACTTCTTACTTTTTTCTTGGGAGTCAGACTTGGCTTGCCAATTCCTAATGCTTCTCGTCTCTACCTCTACTTTTGAATTCTTACTTTATTCTCTTTTCAGTGAGTGTTCTTTTGGACACATACCTCAATAAGCTCTGAATTCAGTGCTTTGCCTAGGTGGAGTTTGTCTCCGCTATGATTGGATTGGCACATATTGTGCATACCTTGGTGGTGCATGTAAAGCAGCTAGGCTCAAAATAGCTCCAATATGCTTATTTAGGCTTCCTGTAGAGCGACTGCATATATAAGAATTTGAGTTAACTGTCCTTGCCTGTTGGGAAGAGGTAAGCAACCCAGAGCCCATCTTCAGTCTATTTTTGTCAGTGAAACCAAGAAAATGGCATTGGTTCCTTAGACTCCATGTATGGAGATCTGTTCCGCACTCTGCCTAAGAGTCAGGCACTAAGCGAGGGAAGCCTGCCTCTCCACGCCGAGGGCCTTCTCACGGCCCCCAGGGCAGGAACCCAGACACTCTGCTTTCTCCCAGGCCTGCACCAGAGGGACGTTTTAACCAGGAGCATTTCTTTGTATCTTGTGGCCTTCTGATAGTGAACAAGAAAGGCCTTTCGCTGGTATACCACCAGTCCCACACCGATGACCAGACCCAACAGTGAGCGGCTTGCAAGAGCATCTCAGACACAAATTTCTCTGTTCTTCTAAATCCAGGTTGACGTGGTCCAATCAATCATGGCTCCTCTCAGAATGTAGCACTGTATCACAACAGATTTCACATACACATAAACACGCACATGCACACACACACGCACACACTAGTTCCCTGTCCTCATCCGGTACCCGCATTTCAAACCCAGAACAGTCAAAGGAGCCTGGCCTCATCTGATTCGTCATCTTCATTAGGTTTACATCAACCAAGATTCACCCGCTAGAGGGCTACTGGGACTGAGCCTATGACATTCACTCCACCAACTTGAAAATGAGTTCTCACACCAGGAACCCCGCTCTTCCCAGCTCCCCCACTTACCCCCGCATTGGATGGTTCCCCAGCACCCCTCTCTACCCCGTCTTCAAGGGAAGGTGTTTCTACACCACGGCTATAGGTGCTGCCCAATGGTGAGCGAGAACAGTCAAAATACCTACCACGGCCCATCTCGTGCACTTGCATCGAGGAAATTTATTAGCCTGTTTATATCAGAGCTTACCTTCTTTTGAAAAATTAACAACAAAGATCTTTTCCTTTCTTCCCTTCTCTTTTTCTCTCTTCTTTCCTTCCCTTTCTTTTCCTTTATCCTTCCTTCCTTTTAATTTTCATAGTGAGTTAATAAAATCCTTAGTTGAAGTTAATCTGAGTTGTGTTTCTGTTACTCACAGCTAGGAGACACGAGCCATTGCCCCAGTAACAGAAAGGCCAGTGAAGGAGAGGTCCTTGGACCATTAGAGGTGAGACAGAAGCCTTCCATGCATCTAAGTATATTCTGCATGAATGGCAACAAAGCTTTTCATTACAAAGAAAGATGAAGAATCTGGCACGGCTTGAAAGAGATAGAAAGCTGGGTCTCTGGAGATCCTTAACTCTTTCCACAAAGGACACGAAACTGTGGTTTAGAACAGCCCACCAGATAATCTCTGCTTTTATTATTGTCCATTATCAATTCTTACTCATTTCCTTATGCTTCCTACTTGATGAATAATCAGTCAATTCTCGGTCTTCAAAGTTTGACTCCATTTCCTGGACTTGTATATTAAAAAAAAAATTATCTCATTTCTGTCCTAGAGCTTGGGACCTCCCACCTGAGATTGGTGATTTGCTAAATAATGTACACAAAGCAGAATTCAGAGCCAAGAACAGCCAATGGTTGCCAGGCTTACTGTCAGGTCTTCAAACTTGGCAAGTCAGCCTCAACTTTTGCTTTCTCTCATATAGGTTTTCAACATCAGCCAGAGGCGAAAGCAGACACATGCTTTTCCCCCAGATGCCCAGGAAGCATAAACAGGAGGACCGCAACCCAGACGGACTCAGATAAAAAGCAAAACCTATTTGAGAAGTAACGGAAAGTAAAAAGGGACTGGAAGTGTGGGTAAAATAGTAGCGCATCTGCCTGGCAAGCACAAGGCCCTGAGTTCAAACCCCTATACCACAAAAAAAGCATGCCTACCTCAAGACATCTTTTCTTCACTGAAGGAAGATAGTTGGGAAGAGTATTGGTCCTACACAAAAGTTTAGCTTGAGGAAACTTGAGCTGTCCGTTGCATTGCATCAGCCAATTCCGTAAGCTCTTAAATTTAGTGTCATCTCAATGCCAAAAATTCAGATGATATTTGGAAATTTATATTTAGGGCCAGCAATTCTAGACCACTTCTTTGATGCTTTCAAATGAAAGATCAATTGAAAGCCACAGTCACGCATTCCAAGTTTAGAGATCTAATGGGTTGTGGGTCCAGCGATGTCTTTATTTTTACAGTGATACAAAAGAACTAGACATGCCAGAACCTTCTCCCTTTTTTTCTTCCACTCTTTCTCTAGAACTGGACATCTGTAAATTCCACAACTGCTGGGGAATTTTTTTTTAAATAATGAAATAAATGGTGTGACTTTGCAATGTGTGTATGTGTGTGTATATGTGCATTTGCACTTCCCGGTGTCCAAGTGCACACAGAGACATATTAATGCCGACTTTAAGTAGGAATGTCACAGAGGAAAGATAAACGTTCACAGCATATTAGAGGCTCTAAAGACCTCTCGTCAGAGGGATACGGAGATTCCATCCACACCATGGAACACCAGTCAGCCATAAGAAGACATAGATTCTGTCATTTGCAGGGGAAGGGATGGAACTAAAACCATGTTACGTGAGATGAGCCAAGTTCAAAACGCGAGTTATCCCACACTCCTGCTCATTTGTGGACCCTCATCCTAAAGACAGGACGCTGACAATGAATGAGGTGTGAATGAAAATGGGGACTACCTGAGGGAACCGGACGAGGGAAAAGAAACAACGTGGAGCGGTGAAGAAGCTCAACATGCATTTTATAACACGGGCGGTGGCACAAGGAAACTCACCAGACACTGAGGAACGTAAGGCAGAAAGCGACTTGAGAGTGGAAATAGAGAGGGTGTGTCAATTTGCTCCAAGTACACAGTACAAATGGGCTGAAGTATCACTAAGAAACCCACTCGCAGAATCAATGTGTGCTATTGCTAAGCTAAAATTAAATGGAGCAAGCAACAATCCTGACTTGACATAGGTATTCTGGTGAGGGAGGATCCTTTGAAAGGAGGAACTGGAAAACAGGCCTGACGCCTAGAAATCGGCCACAGTCACAGAGCCCTGTTAGCTCCCTGACACGCCAGCTTCTCCCCTGGAGGAGGAGCTCCGAGCAGCCCCTGCCACCCACCTGCCAGGCTCCCGGCCCCCTTCAGCGCCAGCCAGAGTGTCAACCCGGACCCAGGCCGGGTGTACTGCACCTGGAGGTTCCTCCCAAGGCAACGTGGCCTCCAAGACAATCCCGTAGGTCGCATACTGACAAATCTATTTTAGCATAATTTCCCAAGTGAGAACAATCTGGTAATACCAAGTTCTCCTACCGGCCACACTCCGCAGAGTCAATAAAGAGAGGCTCTGCTTTGTGAAGTCTAAAGGTGGCGCTCTAAAGAAAGGAGGCATGTAGGTTTATTCACACTGGCTATTACACCACCAGATGCACACTCGTGTGAAATGGTTACTGCCGGTGTGAGCGTGCTCCTGTGTGCACGTGCACACTCGTGTGAAATGGTTACAGCTGGTGTGAGCGTGCGTCTGTGTGCTGGTGCACACTCGTGTGAAATGGTTACTGCTGGTGTGAGCGTGCGTCTGTGTGCTAGTGCACACTCGTGTGAAATGGCTGTTGCTGGCGTGAGTGCCTTGCGTGCGGATGCACACTCGTGGGAGGCGGCTAGTGTTGTGAGTGCTCGGGTGTGCAGGGGCACGCTCGCGTGAGTGGCCGTCACTGGCGTGCGGACGCTCCAGTGTGTGCTTGCCGTCCTCCCTGTGCCCCCCCCCCCGTGTCCTGACGGAGGAGACGGGAACGGACGGGGCGTGCAGCCGTCCTCCCTGTGCCCCCCCCCCCCCGTGTCCTGACGGAGGAGACGGGAACGGACGGGGCGTGCAGCCGTCCTCCCTGTGCTCCCCCCCCCCCCGCGTCCTGACGGAGGAGACGGGAACGGACGGGGCGTGCAGCCGTCCTCCCTGTGCCCCCCCCCCCGTGTCCTGACGGAGGAGACGGGAACGGACGGGGCGTGCAGCCGTCCTCCCTGTGCTCCCCCCCCCCCCCCCGCGTCCTGACGGAGGAGACGGGAACGGACGGGGCGTGCAGCCGTCCTCCCTGTGCTCCCCCCCCCCCCCCGCGTCCTGACGGAGGAGACGGGAACGGACGGGGCGTGCAGCCGTCCTCCCTGTGCCCCCCCCCCACGTCCTGACGGAGGAGACGGGAACAGACGGGGCGTGCAGCCGTCCTCCCTGTGCTCCTCCCCCCGCGTCCTGACGGAGGAGACGGGAACGGACGGGGCGTGCAGCCGTCCTCCCTGTGCTCCCCCCCGCGTCCTGACGGAGGAGACGGGAACGGACGGGGCGTGCAGCCGTCCTCCCTGTGCCCCCCCCCCCCGCGTCCTGACGGAGGAGACGGGAACGGACGGGGCGTGCAGCCGTCCTCCCTGTGCCCCCCCCCCCCGTCCTGACGGAGGAGACGGGAACAGATGGGGCGTGCAGCCGTCCTCCCTGTGCCCCCCTCCCCCCGCGTCCTGACGGAGGAGACGGGAACGGACGGGGCGTGCAGCCGTCCTCCCTGTGCCCCCCCCCCCCGTGTCCTGACGGAGGAGACGGGAACGGACGGGGCGTGCAGCGCCCCGGCAGCTGAAGGCAGCAGCCGCCCGTCCAAGGAAGCAGATTGGGCCCAGCAGAGAGGTTGTGAATGCGAGGCAAAGGGGTGCGCTTTACCTAATCAAAAGAGCCCAGAGCACCCCGGCCCTGGCTAATGTGCATAAAAAATTCAGCCTGTCAGATCTTCGCTTTTCTAATTCAGTAATCTAAATAATTTATTTGACATTTTAGCTCAAGATGACCTTTCTTAGAAAAAAATGACTGTTTTAAACTTTTAGCAAGTGCGACGGCAGCCGCAGAGGCCCCGGCGGAGTCTGCCTCGTCCCCAGCGAGCAGAGGTTAACGTCGTGGGGCCCGAGCACATGGCTGACCCTTTTAAACAGTTCGCAAAATGTCATTTAATGTTTTAATCTCCTATCAATTAGATCGCAGTATTTCAGTTTAGTATTTGTGGGGGGGTGGCGTGGATGTGAGATTCCACTTCGGGGCTACTTACGAGAAACTTGGGCAAATGACTCATTTAAAATAAAACAGGCAGCAGGCACTGGGGTCACCGGTGGGATGGCGTAAGTACACGTCCAGATGTGAACTGCGCACCGTGACTGAAGGATTAGCGAGCCACGATTCTCCAATTCTCACACCTAGCTTAGGATGACAGGTGTGTACCACGGAGCCCGGGTACAGTTTAAGGAGTCTCATGAACTTTCCTGCCCTCGCTGGCCTCAAACTGCGATTCCCCCCCACACCCCCGCCTCAGGACCCCAAGAATCGAGAATTACAAGTGTGAACCAGAACTAGAATTACAAGTGTGAGCCAGTGAGAAGACTGGTTCCTGAGAGGAGAATCCCGGGCACTCGGAGGTGCAGTGCGATGGAGCCCATCAGCCTTTAAGCCAAATCACTCCAGGGACAAGGGCACTCTGAGCCGGGGTGCACAGCTGTCCACCTAGGACAGTTCTGCACCTACCCAGGCAATCAGTGAGGGGGCACCCATCAGAGATCGATGGCTTCTTATCTACTTCTAGCTTATGAAATCCCAATCCTTTCTCTCCAAAACCAGCAGTCGCTTGGCTGCCAACAAGCCAGGAAACAAAAAACATCAACCTGTTACTAGGAGGATAACAGGCTCTTCCACTTCACACAAGAACCTATCATTTCTTCCTGGCACCCGAAGCCTAGAGATGTGGCAACACTTTATTAGCTAGGCTTTCCTCCTACCCACGCTGAAGCAGAATGGAATGTGATCCTATCATTTGACAAACATCTAATTTTCTGTAAAGCTGTTCATGGTCCTTTTTGTGTCTGTGTGCCCGTTCTGGGGCTTGAACTCAGGGCCTAGGCCCTATCCTTGAGCTTTTTGTGCAAGGCTAGTGCTCTGTCATTGAGCCACAGCTCCACTCCCGGCTTTACAGTGGCTAATTAGAGATAAGAGTCTCGGGAACTTTCCTGCCGGGGATAACTCTGAACCAAGATCTTAAAGTCTCAGCCTCTTTGGCAGCGAGGATCCGAGACGTGAGCCCTGGCTCCTGGCTTGCTCGCAGCCCTTTGGAAAGCGGTACAGGACCCATGACCCTGGTGTCAGGAGGGTGGGCTGAGGCACCATCCGCATCAAGCCAGTAAACACAAGCTCAGCTCCAGCCGTTAGCCTCATGATCGCCTTTTTTGGTGCAGCTCCCCTGGGAAGAGCTCACTGCTCCTCATTTTCCTTACCCTGAAACTCCTCGCGTCCTAAAACCCAAAGCGCCTGTGCTCAGCCCCCCAACACCCCTCACAGAGCCAGAGCTCTGGACCCAAACAGCCACACGAAGATACGCAGTCCTGACTTGCCTGGACGCTTGCCCCTTGCACACAATTTATTTCCAGAAGAAATTTAGATGAGACAGAGGCACAAATAAAGATATTTGTTCATCATTTGCTTTGAAATGTACATTCTTACAGGCCCTGTCATCAGCAAGAACGGTGTGAAGCCGAGCACACCATGCAGTTTCTTAAATGGAAACTAATCCACTTTTCTTATTTTCATTAAATCCATCCCAAGTGTCGTAGCTCAAGGCACACCTCAGACTCACCCAGGAGTGTCATAAAAACACTCGCTGTGGAGCCCTTCTAAAGCTCACCAAGCCAGATCAGATCCACTCTCCTGCTATTTAAAATAGCTATCCGTACAGGCTGGGGCTGGGGGTGCGCGCCTGTGAGCCTCACTATCAGGAGGCTGAGATCCGAGGGCTGCCCTTTGAAGCCAGCCCGCTCAGGAAAACCCGCGAGACTCTGAATCCAATTAACCACCGAAAAGCTGGAAGCAGAGCTGCGGCTCAAGCAGCAGAGCACTAAGCTGGAGCAAAAAGCTCAGGGAGGAGAGCGCCCAGACCCCGCGTTCAAGCCCCAGGGCTGACATGTGTGTCAGACACCCCAAAATTAGCTATACAGATGCTATTACGTTCAGTTATACTCCATTAAAAATTGCAACTAGGTAAGGGCTGGGTGGTGGTGCGTGCCTACAATCCCAGCTACCTACGACGGGGGGCAGCACACTACCAGGCCAGCACAAGTCAAGTTCCCACCTCCACAAACAGGCTGGGCATGGTGGCCCATTCCACTAATCCCAGCTCCGTGGGAGGAGGTATCCAGGAGCCCCATCCTAGCAAAAACTAACAGCCTGAGCAAACAGCGCAAGATGCTATGTAAAAAATAACTAAACCAAAAGTGCTGGAGGCCTGGCCCACATACCAGAGTACCCTAAATTCAAACCTCAGGACCAGCAGGAAAAAATACATGAGTGGCCAGGTAAATACGCTTTCATAGAGTATGTGGTCTAAAGAAGAGAATGTCCATGAAATCGTGATTAGAAGGTTATTCAGAAACCAGAAAGTCTTAAAGCATGGAAGCAGTCACGGATAAATACAAATCCATTGTATCACCATTTTATAATTTACTTTGGTTGCTATTATAAAATACACTGCACTTGGGTCCTAATTATTTCTATAATAATTTGCTGCAGACATTGCTGACATACAAAACTATACAGAAGTACGCTTGGGAGTTTCGCTTGGGAGTCTCTACTGGCCAGCACCGCTCATCAAAACAAGAAACAATCTGGTACTTAGGCTGATAAAAACGTTAACACATTTTCTGGTTCTATGAAGGTGCAAAAGGGAAAGACTAGGTTCAGGCTGGAGAGAAAACCCAGAACACCAAACTGTATTTCCTTAAAGCTCACCTGTCTTTTTCTTTTTTATCCCCTGGAAGATTCTAGATGGTTCTTTGCATTTGAACATTTCAGGCTCAAGTTGTGTCACATTTTCCTAGCAACACATTTTCTAATGCTTGATCCATGGAACACAAGTTCTATCATGGCTCCAAAAGGAAATGTTTCCAGAGTCGATTCAGTGTTGGAGATGAGAATGCACGGGTTTTGCGTAGTAAGTCTCTAGGAAACCATTACAATGGTGATTAAAAAAAAAAAAAAAAACTTGTTGAAAGTCTTTCCAAACCATGGAATAAGAACTTCTACTTGAAATGATGCATTAGCACTTCATGAGTAGCTCCACCAACCTCACTTTGATAAAGGCATGATTGCCGTTTTTCTACTGCTGTGAATTTGCTAGAAACGAGGAACATTAATGGGTGTTAAGGCCGTAATAAACAGATTCGTCCTTATCATGACGTCCTATTTCCCTAAGCCAAAAGTGCCTCACGTGGCACACAAATCCCCTCGGCCTGCGGAAACCCACCTGGAGGGAAGTAACGGAACTAGAGGAAGGGAAAGGAGACAGACTATGCGTCTCCACAGAATCTGGGAACTCTTCGCCTTTGGCAAGTTAGCTGGATTTCAGTCTCTTCCGTGGCTCTTTCCCTCTGAGCTCTGAGCACGCTTGCTCGCCGTACCGACCCGCACGTGGGGCCGCGTGGCTTCTAAAGGCTCCGCTGCACAAGCGTGAGGAGCACAGATGTGTACCCCCAAGGTCTTCTTAAACTGGCCTTGACGAACCCCGCCCGAAGCCCCGAGTCCAGCGCTGGCGCTCCACTGCATCCCCGAAGAAGCCGCCGAGGCCCCGGGCACCAGCCCCCCCCCCAAGCCCTACCTCCCCCCCCCAACCCCCCCCCCCGGCCGGGCTTTGGCTTGTGTGCCACGCTGAGGTTGAGCATCCCCAGAGCCCTGGAATGTTCCAGATCTCTGAGGCAGACTTTTTCCTGCTCTGGCAAGCCACTGTGGCTTGCACGGCTTCGCCAGGCGCGTCCTCTCTCTCTCTCTCTCTCTCTCTCTCTCTCTCTCTGGTAGCTTTGAAGGATATGGAAGAAATTACTTTATCATCATCTCCGTCCCCCTCCCAAATGTAACTCTTAAGTAGAGAAATTTAAAAGTCGGCTATTTAACAAAAGTTGAAAGAAATACCTTATCTGCAGTGAATTGAAAGGAGTGGCCCGAGGTGGTGGGGGGGGGGGGAGGAGGGGGGGAGGGAGGGTCCTGGTTGAGCCTTCCAGGAAGGATTCTGTACACACAGGCAGTCTTGCACTTGGATTTTCATCAGAACTGTTGCTCTCTTTACAACTTAGACTAAGTCGATTTCTCTCTGGGCCTCAATACAGTCACTGGAAAGATGGACAGACTTCACACAGTTCACCTTCCTCCAAAATTCCAT
Source organism: Perognathus longimembris pacificus (assembly GCF_023159225.1). Classification (NCBI taxonomy): domain Eukaryota; kingdom Metazoa; phylum Chordata; class Mammalia; order Rodentia; family Heteromyidae; genus Perognathus; species Perognathus longimembris. Next base: position 33,775,471 of record NC_063183.1, on the reverse strand, counting down.
GTCCTCTCGTCTTTGGGTCTTTAAGCTAGAGTTGACCGGAACAGACGAGCAAATTGAGAGACAATCTACCACAATCCCTACGTTCAAAGCCTGACTTACCAGGTTAGCTGCTATATATGTAAACGGATTATATATAATTTCTCTAACTATCAGAATGACTACTATACATCCCCCACCCTAGAACTGTGTGAGAACGAAATCCCCGGTGACACCTAAAGCATTTAGAGTAGCATCCGAAGCATGCAGAGCGCTTGGCCGACGGAAGGCAGACCGAAGGCGAACCTGCAGTGGGCGTCTTGGGGTCTCCCTGGCTTGCGGGCCAGCGTGGCCTCGGGGCTCCCGGCACGCTGTCTGTATTTCGTCTCTCACTCCCCTCCACAGTGCTGCCAGAGCCCCGACGAGGAGCACTGTGTGGAGCTGAGCGTCGTCTACCTTCCCCGAAGCCCAGGGAGACCTCGGAGCGGCCGCGACACTTTCCGATCGATGTCCACCCGGCAACCAGACACGAGCCCGCTTCCGCCCTGGGGCAGGAGTGGAAAGGAAAGAACCCCAGAGACACAGAGGTCCTAGTGGGGATGACTGAGACCGCCTTCTCGCCCAGCCTCTGGAGCTGGGGTCTCTTGCGTGCTCCCCACGGAGGATGTTGAGCTCTGTGTCAGCCTGGGTCTTCACAGAGCGACGGGATGCAGGCGTGGGCACAGGCAGCTTGCGCTTCCCCGGCCGTGGACCGAGGCTATGGAGCCGAAAGCCCCTCGCCCTGTCTAGGAGCTGCTCAGCCTTCACGGACACTACTAAGGCACCCCGGCGGTCGTGCACTGGGCCCCCCGCCTCCCCCCACACTGGACGCGAAGCCCAGAGCTGCGGGGCCGGGAACTGGGGCCGGCGGGGCTGGGGCTCGGGGCCTGGCTGGCTCGCGACGGCCGCCGGGAGGAACGGGCTGGGTAGCGGGTCTGGACGAAAGGTTCCCGCTCGTCTGAATGAGCGAGGAAGAAGGTGGAAGGTGCTGGAACACCCCGTTCGTCTCAGCCACCCTTACTTTACACACGCTTCTGTTCGCCGTCGTTTCCCTGGGAGAACTCACGACGCTGAGTCCCGCCTGCTGGCTGCGAGGCGGCGGCGCTGCGGCCAGGACTGCCTCGCGGTGGCCCTGCCGTCAGGACTGCCTCGCGGTGGCCCTGCCGTCAGGACTGCCTCGCGGTGGCCCTGGACTGCCTCGCGGTGGCCCTGCCGTCAGGACTGTCTCGCGGTGGCCCTGCCCTCAGGACAGTCTCGCGGTGGCCCTGCCCTCAGGACTGCCTCGCGGTGGCCCTGCCCTCAGGACTGCCTCGCGGTGGCCCTGGACTGCCTCGCGGTGGCCCTGGACTGCCCCGCGGTGGCCCTGGACTGCCCCGCGGTGGCCCTGGACTGTCTCGCGGTGCCGTCAGGACTGCCTCGCGGTGGCCCTGGACTGCCCCGCGGTGGCCCTGGACTGCCTCGCGGTGGCCCTGGACTGCCTCGCGGTGGCCCTGGACTGCCTCGCGGTGGCCCTGGACTGTCTCGCGGTGCCGTCAGGACTGCCTCGCGGTGGCCCTGCCCTCAGGACTGCCTCGCGGTGGCCCTGGACTGCGTCGCGGTGGCCCTGCCCTCAGGACAGTCTCGCGGTGGCCCTGGACTGCCTCGCAGTGCCGTCAGGACTGCCTCGCGGTGGGCCAGCTTCCCGCAGGCAGAGCCTTGCCGGGTGGGAAGGGCCCGCAGGGTGGTGGTGCGGGCCGCAGGTTCTAGGGCGGCCCTCACCTGACCCTAAAGGAGAAAGGGGAAAGGCTTTGAAGGAGAACCAAGCAGCCTCGTCTCCTTTCTTCCTCGAGGCGCTGGCGAGGGGTTTGATCCTTCCCGGCCTGGATTCCCAGCCCCTCGCCCTCCCTTTGTCTTGCAGCCTTTTCAAGGAGGTTCTGCAGTTTTAGTTTTCCACCAGAAAATGTAGCGTGATTCTGTAAATGTTTTCTTGCTGTTGTACTTCTCAGTCTATTTTCTTCCTTGTTTTTGGGGGCCTGAATCTGCCTTTGGTCACACTATTTGCTCCTCTATGGTCACCTCAGAGAAGATTAACCCTTTCATTAAGAAAGCCTGGCCAGGGTCAAACCACCGCCTGGCTAGGGACTCCTACGTCCCTTTGATCTCCCGGCTATGGAGAAATTATTAGCAAATTCTAAGCCTTCCCATGTGATTTGTTTTTGTAAATTTGTAGAAATTATTCCTAATCCTATTACGTGGCCTAGGGCAAACCTGCATTAAATACAGGAGACTTTTTGTTATGTGGCAGATGGATAATAAAGGAATGTTGAATACAGCTCCGTCCCGAGTTATGGGAATCTGGACACTTCATCAGCATTCGCTTAATCCTCTGCCATGGCCCCGCCTTTGATGAATGCTCTCATTTATGATCACTGATGCCGCTCACTTAATTTCAGAGGAGAAAAATAATACCTAGCTGTTAATGTGAATATTTGAGTTTATGGCTGTACGATGAATAATTGTGACATTATCAAAGGAACATCTCCTTATACATTATTCAGTTGTATAGACCACATTAACCAGAGATTGGAAACTTGCAATTTTGCATCTTCCATCTTCTTTGGAAAGGAGACACCACTCAGACAAAAGTCAGTGTCTCAAACCAAATTCTACCTGACAGTGCGTATCAGCCCGCACTATATTTTTCTCATTGTGGTGCCAATCTCCTATCTTACCAATGACATTTTTTCAAAGCAAGAGGGGATTTCCTAGAGACTCGACCCCATGCAACTTCCACAGCTTATTATCGAGGAGGAAAGTGTAGTCCTGGTTCCTCCTTTAATACTGACGCCTTAGAGGATGTGGTGAGCGGTAGACTGGAAATTAAGACAGCACACCTTTACTGCTTAGACTTCATATATAAACCAAGGGTCTTTTCCGATGTGTATTTTCACTGGGACAGCAGAGGAGAATGCTGGGAAGTCCCTGTGACTCACTGGGTCTTTGTTGGGTCCAGCCAGGCAGAGATCTCTGCTGGGAGCACTAGGAACAGTGACGCAGACAGACACAAACGCGCCCGCTGCTCCGGTAGCTATGCCTTTGTCGCTGGGGGAGTAGGGGCTGGCGTTCCCGAGAAAGGGTGTCAAGAGTGGACAGGCACATTTTCATTGTAAAAACTCACTGAGTAGTGTTTTTAACTGAGGTACACGTACAGGTTGTGCAAGACATGTTGTTTACAAATGCCAAGAATGTCTTGTAAAAGAGCAATTATTATTTTGTAAGACAGCAAGTTCCCACATTAGACTAGGAATGGCACCATTGAGCTATCGATTTAAGTCTCTTTCCATTTTAATTTTATTTTAATATTGCTTAGTATAGACTTGGGGGTTGAGATCAGATTTCTCTAAAGATGCTTTTCTGAGTTGCTGTTTAGGTAATCCTTGTGAAATGAGTTTTATTCCTGGATTGTATAATGCCTGCAAATTTGTCTTTGAGACCTGGGAGGAGCCCTAGGTAAGGAAAAAGTGAAATATGAATTTGTCATTTCTCCAGTCATAAGCCGAACATTTTCACAGGCTGCTAGTTTCTTCACAACCGTCAATTTACAGGCACAAACCACTGATGAAAAGATTACAGAAAAAGAGCATTATGCCCATCTTCCGAATCTTGTGGTAGAAGTCCATCGTGGACTTTGCATGGTGGATTTCCAGTGCTGACCCAGGGCATCGAAGAACAGGGCCGAAGTGGCCGTGTGCCAGCTCTGTGTGGTTTCCTAATGCATAATGCAAGCGGGCGGAAGATCACCCAACAGCCTGAAGAGAGTCTCAGGTTCCCTTCATTCGCATATCGTACCACATCAACTGAATAAGCCGAAAGACGGCAAGTGTGTGTTCATGGGGGTTCTCACCCCCGCTTCCTGAGCCCGGTATTGTTGCTGTCGAGACGCTGGAGCCCGGGGAGGCAGCTGCTCTAACCCGCCGCCCACCGCGCGCCACCTTGCCCGTGGTGGTGCTCTTCCACAGATGAAATCCTCTGCAACAGTTCCAACAGCCATCTCTCTGGATGATCTCCCAGAAAAAAGGATGCAAAAACATTACAGACGGAGCCAGGCTGGGGTGGCGTGTGCCTGGAACCCCAGCACTCCGGATGTAGGAGGGAACTATGAATTTGAAGCCCGCCTGGGCTACACAGAGAGTTTCAGATCCGCTTGGACTAGTAATAAGACCCTGTTTCAAAAATAAGGGGGCTGGGAATATGGCCTAGTGGCAAGAGTGCTTGCCTCACATACATGAAGCCCTGGGTTCGATTCCCCAGCACCACCTATATAGAAAATGGCCAGAAGTGGCGCTGTGGCTCAAGTTGCAGAGTGCTAGCCTTGAGCAAAAAGAAGCCAGGGACAGTGCCCAGGCCCTGAGTCCAAGCCCCAGGACTGGCAAAAAAAAAAAAAAAAAAAAAAAAAGAATAATAGTAAACAACCATTGCAGATGGAAAGTCAGCTGGAAGAACATGCAAAGGCAGTATGAGTGACGATCTTTTCAGACAGTTATCACGTAACTCAGAGAAGGGATGCACATACCTATAGCTCTTAACTCTGGACACCAGAATCACCTGGAATGCTTCAAAATCATTCTAATGCCAGTTTCCCACTCTAACTACCAAATCGTGTGCCCAGGAGTAGAAATCAAGCACTTGCCTTGCTCTAACATTTCCTAGGACTGATTCTGATGCACAGCCTTGGTTGGTAACTGATGCCCTGAAATTTACAGTGATTGTGCAGGCCTTTGGGAGAAGGAAAAGAGTCTCACTCCCTTTGTCTGAGTGTGCGTGTGTGCGTGCGTGTGCGTGTGCGGTGTTGGGAAGCAGGGCCCTGCACACGCTCTGCGTGTGCTCACCACAGCCCCGCCCAGGGCATCAGCCTTGAAGCCAGGCAGCCCTGCACTGAAACCTTGGTGTGACTCTGGCTGACAGCGTGTTCCTAGACAAGTTACTTAAACTGTTTAAGTCTGATTTTACCCTTCCATAAAACAGGGATAACCCAGTTACTCCACAAAGCTACCTGGAAGTTGCTTCTCGTGTCTGGGACACGGAGGGCACGTTTTAACTGTGACTTTTATGTGGAGCTTACAATTGTGCCAGAAGGAGAAACAAGAGCTGAAGAGGAAGGGAGAGAAGAGGAGAACAAGTTACAGAACGAAGAAAAGGAGGAGGAGGAGAGCTAGAAAGGGAAAGAAAAGGAGAGGACAAAGAGGAGGAAGAGAAAGAAGAGGAGGGATGCAAGCTTTGCCAAGTCTTTATTGGAAACACTGGGCTCACAATTTGCTGTTCATTTGTATTTTGAAAGGAAACAGAATACCTTCTCAGAATAATCTTTACACTTTTAATTCTTTAAAAAATTGACAGCTTAGGAGAAAAAATAATAAAAACAATCTAGGAAAAGTAAAATTTCTTTTCTTTTTTAAAATAATTTTTCTCTTTTAATTTTATTTATTATTTTTGTGTATGTGGTATGAAGGAATTAAACCCAGGGCCTCATGCACGCTAGACAAGCACTCCACTAAGCCACCTTCCCAGCCCCTAAAATTTGTTTTCATTGTCACTTGAAGTCAGCCCAGGGAATGAAAAGAAACCACCTTAAGCCTTCCTCCAAGATCTTTCTCTCCCTTTGTGGAAAAATGTAAAAGAAAAAGATAAGGCCAAAAAGATAACACCAGAGCCATGGGGCATGGGATTGCAGTGAAGACGGAGATGGAGATGTGTGTATGTGTGTGTGTGTGTGTATGTGTGTGTGCGCATGCACGCTCACATAAGAAATGAAGAAGGTGGAATTTCGGATGTATATACAACCAAAGGAACCTGCCTGGGCAAAAATATATACACATATACAGGCCTTAATACATAAACCTACACATGCATGCATACATATATACATTCATGACACATTGATATCAAAAACATTACACTCCACGGCCCCCCCCACATCAAGTGTGGCCAGGCTCTTGGCCTTGCTGATGGTCTCGTAAAGGCATGAAAACCACTCCAGGATTCCAAGCCCACCTTGATGTAACATGCCTAGTGTCAGCTTTCTATTGCACAAACACATCTATAGCAAATGGGTTGGGAAGCCCATCCTCTCTACCATGTGCAATAAATTGTATTTTGCTGAAATGTTGCCTTGCTGAAATATGCTAAAGAAGCTGTGAGCAATAGTTACAAATTGTTCAGATGTCACAACCAAACACCCACCCCTCACGCATGTCCACATTTTGCTCTAATAAGTGTGGTAACAGAGGCTACTGCTCTCAGACATTAGAAAAGTATTCCTTATGGAGATGTAATGGGAAGCAATTCTTTACCTTTAACCAAATCCTCTTTAATTTCTTCCGGAAGAGCCTGTATCTCAACTGTTGAGATCACGGCCTCAACTCCACCCTTTCCAGCTTCTCGACACACAGCGGTGGCTAGGACTTGTTCTTACGTTCATACATCGTTAGTTTCCTGCTTCATTGCTACTATATACTGGCATTTTTTAATGGACCCAAACTACCCAAGGTGCTGTCGTTCGGGGGAAGGAGAACCCGATGCATGCTAGTCACATGACCCAACTGTTTTTCAACTTGGACAACAAGTGCCTGGGAAAGCAGGCATGGTTCTGTCCCTCGGCCACTGCAGAGGGCTAGGGACAAAGGGATGTCCATGGCGCAAAGGCGTGTAACAGGGGAGGAGAAGGCTGCATCGTGTGGAGCCCTTGTCCCATGTCTGAGACCCTGAGAACCTCAAAACGAGACAAGAGAGGAATTTTCCAGGTAAACCAGCACAGCAGTGTGACGTGCCATCTACGAAAAACACAAGAAGAAAGCCTCACGAGGGGAGAGACAGGGACATTCGGATCCTTGAATATTCAGCTTGTTTACTGTGAAAGATATCATCCTATGATCCATGAGAGAAATCAGGGGAAATGCTACACCAAATGATCAAGAGGTTTTCTAAGCAACCATGCCTGATTTTGCTCATAAATCAACAGTGCATTTCAATATTTTGGTGCTCACGAAACATTTTGCATTCTAGCTATTACACTATTTTTCTCTTCACTGAGAATCAATCACAAGTTATGTCAGTATTTTCTATAAGGAATGGTGTTAGGCATTTTAAAAACAATTACCTGTTTCATCAAGGAAACCTAATATTTTTTAAGTAAAGCATACGATGCACTGGTTCACCTGCAGCTGCTCTGCTACTGAAGTTACAAATGCCTTCTTCTTTGCTCTTAGGTAAGTGCCCTAAAAGCTACCACCAGGCCCACTATCACTTAAATTAACTGAGTGCTTGCATTCTGAAGGTTCCATCTCGTTCTCAATGCTGGTGCAGGTACCATCCGCTCTGCTGCCTTTGGGGCAGCACAGAAAACAGAAAACAGTACAGAAAACAGAATCAGGTGAAAAATAAATGTGTTTACCTACTATCAAAACACCTTTCAAGGCCAAGACACACTTTTTTCCCATTAACACCAACGCAAATATGCAGACACCGTGGCACAGGGTGCTTTAAAGTATATGTAGAGAGACCCATGAAAACACGTCACTATCTCCCTGCCAAACTCCTGCCTAGGGGGAGTAATTAAACTCGCCTTCCTCGCATTCAAATACTGAGTAAGAAGTGAATCTTGCATCTCAGCCACTTAGACAAGGGCAGTCCCAATGGAAAGGTTTATCAACAATTCACAGGCAGTTTGGGTTTTTGTTTGTCAAACAGCACAAGCTCTCGCACTGCATCTGGGCTCTGTCACTGAGTCGCCCGCTCGGGGGGTCCACAAGGGACAGCAACAACAGGGGAAGGGCGTTCATCGGGCTCCATGAGCAGGCAAATAAACACCAACCCCAAGAAGGCAGCCCTGCACAAGCGAAGTGCTCTGGGGTAGCCCGCACGCACACTGCACCACCCGGGACTGGAACCAGACGCAGCTGCTTCGCTGCCACGCCGTTGCAGTTAGAGCAGCCGATGACAAAAGTGACTGTCTACGCCCAGGATGAAAATGTTTTCAATGTGAACATGCACGTTCTCCTAATGCCATGTGATACTGACAAAGGTTTCTTGCCTCTAAAAAAAATAATAATAATTTAAGGATCACTGAAAATAACAGGAGGATTACAAATTGGGGGGGTGAGGACGATCCGGTGCTGATGTTTTTATTCTTGGGGTTTGAATTTTTTCCATTCCATCGGTGGTTTCGAGTGTGTAGGTTTGCAATTGCTAGAGATAAATGGTTTGCGGCTGTTCCGGCTCGGCCCCCAGGACCCCGCCCGCCCCTGGACGGCCCGGCGTCCCTGATCTCCAGGGTGTGACATTTCAGCTTTGGCCTGGGCCCCCTCGGCCTCAGACGCAGAGCCCAGGCAGCGATCTGACTAAACGCCTGGTTAACTGCGAGGCTACGCACACTACAGCAGGTCACAAAGAAACACTCAGCCCCCAGATGTCTTTCTTCTTGCCTCAAACAAAGCAGATGTCTTAGATTTTGCAAGACTGTGTGTAATCTATTTTGGCTTTGCAATTAAGAAACCCTATATTGACCATGTCTTTGGGCATTTTGTCCTTGTTTTTTTTTGGGGGGGGGGGAACTGTGTCTTCCAAGCGCAAATAAATCAAATACCACCCGAAGCCTTGCAAACAGGGATGCTTCCGCATAGAGATTCAGGGAAAACTTTTTTCTATTTACTGATCAATTTATTCGGATTGCAAACATCTTAAAATCATTGTGCTTTGTTTTTTTAGTGAAAGACAAATCTGTTAATGCTGCTGAAATTGTTACTATTTCTATTTTGATCTCTACTTTCAAGATTTACAAGCAGATGAATTCACACACTGGGCTGAGAACTAGCAGACAAATTAATATGCCAAAGCTTTGTTCTTAATGAATTTTGATGTTTCTGTTCCAATATATAAAGAAACATTTTCACATGCTCCTTAAAGAAATGGCTTGGATTTTCCTGGGAGCAAAGAAAAAGGAACAGTAAATAAATGAGTGCTGACTTAATTGGCATTAAGAATATTTGAATAAGACCCAACAGTTCATGGGTTTTAGGTGTGTAATATGATATGTTCATACTGATGAAAAATGTACAACTGGTTATCACATTCTAAAAGGAGTTCTATCAATTCAAGTAATTTGGTACATGTCTTGATAAAAATCTATCCAAAACCCTCTTAGAAGTTTTTCTAAATATTTTTTTCACTTCATTTATTATGGGTTCCAAACATCATTGTCTAGCCGATAAGTAACCTCTACTTTAAAGCATTATAAATATTCATTTTTAGACAATAAAGTCTTTAAAAATCCTCTCAAAGAATTCAGGCTATTGCAAGTGGATAGATCACTGCACACCTAAGTCCGTATTTGCATAGTTAAATTATGTATTGTGACTTCTATTCTATCAAGGCACCCAGGGTATGCTACCATGAATCTTCCCTTCAAGGGCTGCGGCATTACCATAATAAAGTCAAATATCCCGTACTCTACTGTAGGTGCTCCATTTTCACCTGGAAGGGACTCAGATAAAAGAGCAAAATGTACCGTTCCCAGAGTCTGAATTCCTTTTACTTTGGCAGCTTATGTCATCCTCTTTGTTGTAACTGAATTGCTCTTTTTCGATGGATTAATTTTAGCAGACTTCCTCTTATTTGCATAAAAGTAAAATTAAAAGTACTTTTGAAATAAACTTTGTATTATGCTACCATCGTTTTCTTTTAAAGTTTTTGTTTCTCTCCTTTCCCTGAGAACATTTTTTTTTTCCCTGAAAGCATTTTCTAGGCAGGAAATTCCGGGGTGAAGTTTTCATCAGGAAAACTTGGGCAAGCCCGATGTGTCACCACAAGGGCTACAGTCATAATTCCTGAAACTTAAGCCACACCCTAGCACACATACGCTCAAGAGTCAGAACTTTAGCCTGCTTTACCAATTCATGTTTATTGATGAGATTTGCTTTGGGTGGGCTGGGGCTATCTTTAATTTGATGTAGTCACTAAAAGTGACCAGGTCTCTAAGTTGTCTTCGCAAATGTCTACTGTCACAGCAGACTGCTGGGAAAAACAAAATTTTCATCTCAAGAAAGCTGCATCAGTACAAAACACCAAATTTTTAACATATCAAGTAATCCATTGGACATAGTTATCCTTCCCCATAATCTACTTAAATTATTAAATAATCAAAGAAGAGGTGGGTGTTTTAATCAAAGGAGAGGTGGGTGTTTTGTTTTCTTTTTACTTCAGTATCTATTATCTTTAGATGTTTGCTTGCTTGTTGTCTTTCGTTTTACAAAAGTAAAGGCATAGAAAGAAATTTTATAATTCATATGACTACCAACTTGATTTTAACTTCTGGGGTTTCTAAGAAATCAAAGGCGACTTTGACTACAATAAAGACAAAAAATGTGAACAATTGAATTAAGTATCTCTGTGAAGTCTGAACAAAGTAGAAATGTGAATTGTAGCCCCAAGTATTTAAATCAGCTTACAAAAGGAGTGCTAGGAACCATTAACTGTGTGATTTCCAGTGAGTAATGGATATGCGATCAGATGTTTTTGTGCGAGCCACTGCAGCCTTCCATCTGCAAGCATCAGTACAGCTATAACAGCATTGCGAAAAGACATTCAGAGTCAAACAAAGACATGAAATTCAACCTGCCCTCTGTCTCTATCACGGGGAATGGCCCGCTCCCCCTCTGAGGTTCCGAGCCCCCGCCCCGGCCTGCTCCCCGCAGCCTCCTCGGATTCAGAACCCCACGTGTCAGCAGGGCGCTCAGAAGCTCCCACAGCCACTCGCGGTAGATTTGCCATCCATCGGCTTCCAGTGCCCTCGTAGTCAATGCCTTGTGGTACACTGAGTTAAAGGGCAATACAGTTGGACCGTTATCCACTTAGAGTAATGTAAATAAAATTCTGTTTCGTGGGAGGAACATCATATTTGACAGTAAGATTCATCCATAAGGATCGTATATAATCAATAGCAGAATGTTTCCAATTTCCCATGTGTGGACAGCCTTCCCAGCTGGAGGCGGGGGCTGGAGCCTAGCGGAAGACTCGGGGCACGGCTCGGATCTATTCTGGATTGCCACAGCACAGGGACGAGCACTGGACAGGGAGCCGGGGCGTGTCCACATCCATCCTGCATACCCATGGGCTGGGATCACTTTCTACGGACAGATGAACAGAGTACCTAGAGACCTGCCTCCTCTCCTCCAAGGGCATCCCACCCGAGTGACCAAGAATGGAAGGACACCGCAGGACACCACGAGGAAATGTCCTTACCCCGTCTGCCTTCACAACCAGGTCTTCCCAGTACCAAGGGTCCTTCAACCTGGAAGTCTTTTGCTATGAGAGACAAAAGGTGGAAAGTCTGTACCTGGGCAGGAAAACAAAAGGATTATTTAGATATTTATTATTCTTATGTTTTTGTCAGTCCTGGGGCTTGGATTCAGGGCCTGAGCACTGTCCCTGGCTTCTTCTGCTCAAGGCTAACACTCTACCACTTGAACCACAGCGCCACTTCTGGCTTTTCCTGTGTATATGGTGCTGAGGAATCGAACCCAGGGCTTCGTGCATGCCAGGCAAGCACTCTACCGCTAATCCACATTCCCAGCCCCTATGCAGATATTTAGCCAGAACATCGGCATCACCATTTGTCACGTTAAGTAAATTCCAATCACGAAGCCCTGCCAGGTGGCTCCAGGGGCCCCACAGTCAGGATGGCTCCCCCACAACCAAGCACAACAGAAAGAACTCTGCTTGGAGTTTCCACCTAAGCCACAAAGTCTCCTTCACGAAGGCACTGGCGACTCTTCACACCGCTCTTTACGGGGCTCTGTCTCGGTGACATGCAAGTTACTGTTTGCAGAGAATCTATGTGCTCATTCCCGGGATCTGAATGACGAGAGAAGCGCAGGAAAGGCAGTGCACGACAGGAGTATCCCGCTCCTCCTCCCACTTGCGAAGGGAGCCAGGTCTGGTGCTTGGTGTTGACCCCCCGTCCGCCCCGCCTAAGGCGCGGGCCCAGGAGAAGGTAAGCGGCCTTCCGCACCAGGGCTGCCATCGCCGAGGACTTTCCACGAGGTCGCCACCAAGCCGGCTCTTCTTTCCTACTTTCACTTTCTTAATCCTCCCGGGACTGCCGGGAGCCATAAACTTCCTGTAATATTTCACAATTTTTCTTAAAAAAAAAAACAGTGCTATTAGAAACAATAAAAAACATAAGTAAATCAATAAAAACAAAATGACAGAGTTTTTGTTTATTTTGTTGTCAAGTTGACGTACAGAGGGGTTACAGTTACATATGTAAGGTGGTGAGTACATTTCTTCTCAACCTTGGTACCTCCTCCCTCATTTTTCTCCTACCTTCCCTCCTCTCCAGTTCCCCCTACCCCCAAAATGGGAGAGTTTTGAATCTTCACACCTAGGTGACAGAAAAACACTTCCTTATCCTCAGATTATAGAAAATGATGTGAAGTTTGTAGGAAATTTCATTCTATTCTTTTAAGCCCTTTTTTCCCTTTATGTAAAATGGATCTCTTAATATGAAAGATTAGCTCACATTTAGACAGAGTGAACAAATGTGAAACTAGGGACCCTCGCCGAGGGTAGTCTTTACATCTGGGTGTGTTTACATCTTGTAGCTAAACACTGGGCTGAATGTTTCTAACAAAGTTAATGCTCAAGTTATCCCATTTATTATCATTCCCTGCAAGTCTGAATATATAAATTAGCGACAAGATGCACTGGGTTTATTTCCCTCTCCTCTCATTACATATGCAGTGCCTGCCTGATCCGAACGTTCCAGTGCATTTCAGATGACTCTGTCAGCTCTACCACCAGCCTAATTCAAAGACAGCAAGAAGCGCTTGCATCCAAATGAAATCTATATTTGGTAATTCTTAAAATACCGTCTTCCACGGCTCTGTGGGGTGTGTACTTGCTCAGATCAGGGGCAGGCCTTTTCAGTAATGCTTTCTTTTTTTTTTTTTTTTTGAAATGTGAGCTTAGGGTCCCTTCATAATACACGCATTCACATACAAGATGAGCAAACCAGATAAAATACTGTCATCAAAAGCATTTGATTACAGAGGTCGAGAAGAAACCCCTTCCGAGCTCTTTGTCGAGCCAGGTGGGACATCTGCGTGAATAGAAGAACTCCTCCGACCAGACTCCAGACACCGCACACCTGCTCTGCATGTGCAGGGGAAGAGTCTCTCTTGTTTTCTTGTTTGGCTACACACACAGTCAGCCACAAAGAGCCAAGACAACCTTAATTTATCCATTAAGAATGGAGGTCCATATTTAAGAGTCATCAGCAATAAAGGGAAATACACTGGATCATTTCAAGTGCATGCTAATCATTTAATGTAATAAATGGAGCAACTCTAATTATCTCCCGAGGAAATGATTTCACACTAAAACAATGGGAATGGAGAGGTTACTTCAGGAGCATAATACCCAGCTGAAGACCACTCATGTGAATCTGCGGAGTGGAGGTGGGGGCTGTCCCCCCATTTGTCCCTAGTGCTTTGCCGCCTTCCTGCTGTAGGACACAGGCAACGGGGTGAACGGTGTTGAGCGCCGGGCCCTGCCGGTGCTCCCGAGCTTGTCTGCTAAGCCCCGGCCAGGCTCGCACCGGGCTGGAGCTCAGCACCGTGGCTGCAGCTGGCTTCCTGGCGGGAGGCCGGTCCGAGCGGATCGCGGCCCTGGCGAGCGCCCCTCCCCGCCGGCCACCGCAGGCCCCAGCCATCGCAAGAGCCGTTCCAGGGACGCACCTACCGCCAGCTCCACCAACGCCTCAGGCTTCTGACAAGTGGAGTTTGGTACTTCTGTGTATTTTTTTTAAAGGCATTCCTGTGTAAGTGTGTGTTCTGACCTTTTGGGCAACACAAGATAAGTTTGAGAAAATGTAATGGGGGATTTACAAGAGAATAAAATGTTTACGGATTTAGCTGGTTCTCTGTAAAAGGTTTCATCATAAGCTTAAGCTTGGAGTAGTTTGATAAATTCCTCGTTTCTGCTGCCTCGTTCTGTTTGTTTTGATCGAACACATATAATGAATGCTCTCCTTTCCATTTAAAAAAGCATATTCACATAAGATAACTATAAATCCTTCTACTCTAGGTGGTAAACTAAGTTTGGCTGCCTTCAAATCCCCTCTTTAAGCAGATCCAAATTTATGTATGAAATTGTAACCCCTCTGTACATCACTTTGACAGTAAAGAAATAAATACATTTTTTAAAAATTTAAGTACCAACAATACCAACAAAAGAAAAAGGAAACATAATATAAACTTGATTTTTTAATAGTCCTCTCCCCAATTCCCTATTGCTTCACTTTGGGGAATAAAAAGCATGTTAGAGGACGCTCCCCCTTCAGAGATTAAGAAAGATCTAGGAAACTATATCTGTGTAAAGGACTTCAGCCATCCTTAATACATATTCATCACTGTCACTATAGTAAATGTAAAGAAGTCCAGACCTCTGGCTCTGCTGGTATGCTGAATAAGGAATAAAAATATTGTAGATTAGGATTAATAAATCAGAGAATCTAAACCAACTACACAAAACAGAATACAACACTGATTAATTCTCCAACGAGTTGTTTTTTTAAGCCTAAGTGGAAATTGTAATTTCAAGAGAACAGATTTGCATTTATTTAAAAGCAACATGTATAGTTCACAATAGGGAATGCTTTGGCTTTCTTTTTACCTTAGTTTCACTGCTTTCTGTGTCTGTGAAGACAACGGATATCAGATATGAAGCTAATTAGAAACAACTTCGCTGCTCTTTACAGGAAGATACCGGAATGGGTACCATTCAGGCTCGGCTTACCATAATATTCTCTGTGGGACAGCTGACCACAGGATTCTCATTCACAAACATCCAGGTTAAACAGTTAAATGCTGGCAAATCCTGCATAGCCCTGTGGGAAATTTCACTTTAATCCCGAACTTATAAGAGGACAATCAAAGCCCAAAGCCTGGGTAACAAATGTGATCCTCTGTAGCAATCTGCACCCTCATGGGAAGGAGAGAGGTGCTCTCCATACAAGCCCGAGATGGATAAATACCTAAATGATGAGATAGATGGGGATGCGGAGGAGGCCTGCGGCCTCCGCCGTTCGCTTCCAATTCCACATTACACGGCAAGAGGCAATTCTTGTGCAGCTCAGGAGCAGCCAGTCCTGATTACTAGAAGTTGAAGTGTGGCTTAAGGGATGATTAATGACAGTGTCGGGAGAAAAACAAAGCACAATGAGAGTTATCTCTAATCCACCTGCTTGCAGACGCTATAGTAGGGGAATGAAAATGGCCCCGGTGAGCCCTGGTGATAAAAAAATCAAACTAGAAAGGTGCAAAGCTGTAGATATGTATTAATCTGATATCTAAAAACTAGGTCTTAGCTTGAATAAAGCATGCGGCATGAATGGAGCCCCATAGGTGATAGATACCAGGCCAGAGTGGACTTCACATTGTCTGTGTTTTTTAAATCAAACAGAACTGTTCCCTTCAGTATTGCCTTTGACATTAATAGGTTGGTATTTGAAAAGTCACAGTTCACTAGATGAGCAGGCTTGTGAGTGCAAGCTCATTAAACAAACCCCCTTTCCTTGTTGTCCTTCAAAAGAATGCGTGGCGCCATACCACCACCTTGTGGTCGTGTTGCGCATGTGCACACCACCCCAGAGAGGTCTCAACACATTCTCCCAACAGAAATCCTGGTAGAATCCTGGTAATTAGGAGATCGATCGTATCCTTCATAAGCACGCGCATTTATGAACAGCTTTTGCCTAAGACAACACATTGCCAATAAGATCACTGGAGTTCCATAATGTATTTTTGGATACAGGAACAGGTCTTCGCTTGGCCATTCCAATAGAGTTGCTCTAGTTTCAGCACCTGAGAGAAACAAGATCAGAAGACATGGCACGCTCATCTATCTGAAAAGAGGGCAAAAGGTTTTCACTCCCTTTTTCCTTGCAAGTAGTCGCTCACATCTCGATGTTAACAAAGCTAAGCGGTCACAACACTTGGGGCTTGGGGCAATTGTCCTCATTGTGGTAGGGAAACGAAACAGAGACACATGGGCTTTCTTCTAAAACAAAAGAATCTGTTTTGCTCATGTCTCCAAATACAAAATAGAGAATGCTAGGGACCTTCCTAAGAAAAACGTTCACCTTGAGCCACTCTCTCAATTGGCCCTGCAGTAGCCTTCTGCTGTGCACAAGACAGCATCGGGAAATCCCACTGGAGACGCATCCACCCCTGTGAGAGGCCACGGTAACAACCAAGCTCTGCACGCTGATTCGTACTCAGGTTTGGGGGAGCCGCTTCGGCTCTGGTCCCCAGTGCTAAATGTCTTTTGCACACCCACTTCTAAATCTACCTGGCAACAAGTTACATGTCAATTCATATTTCATGCAAGAGTGTTAATATTGAAAGTCTAATGAAGATTTAGCATCCCGTTTTGCTTTTGTTTTTAACAAGGCTGACATTGCTGGTGAGAGAAAGCAAATACATTCTTTTAATTAATACCAATTCATAAGGACTCCGGATTTATATATTAAGCAAAGAGAGACAATGACTCCGTCTTCACTCGGCCGTCCCCCTTCCTCCGTGGAGGTGCCCGGAGAGCCCTGTGCCTCTGCGCCCCCCCCCCCCCATGCTGGGCTGGGATCACCTCTCCTCCCACGTCCGGCCACCTGTGCCTCTCTGCCCCTGACCTCACCCACGGGCAAGCCAGCGGCGGCCATTGTCTTAGGCGCAGGGCGCGCGGGGCGCCCCTCCAGGAGCCGGCTAGGAGGGCGCCGCGTCAGGCCCGCGGAGGTGATTAATAGCAGCAGCCGCGCAGCCGCCGAGGACGGGAATTGCCCTGCGAGCCAACCGCCCTGCGTCCTGCAGCTGAGGGCGGAGTGAGCGGGCCGGGCACAGGCCGCGCACAGGCCGCGCACAGGCCGCGCACAGGCCGGGCACAGGCCGGGCACAGGCCGCGCACAGGCCGGGCACAGGCCGCGCACAGGCCGCGCACAGGCCGCGCACAGGCCGGGCACAGGCCGGGCACAGGCCGCGCACAGGCCGCGCACAGGCCGGGCACAGGCCGGGCACAGGCCGCGCACAGGCCGGGCACAGGCCGCGCACAGGCCGGGCACAGGCCGGGCACAGGCCGGGCACAGGCCGGGCACAGGCCGCGCACAGGCCGCGCACAGGCCGGGCACAGGCCGCGCACAGGCCGCGCACAGGCCGCGCACAGGCCGGGCACAGGCCGGGCACAGGCCGCGCACAGGCCGGGCACAGGCCGGGCACAGGCCGGGCACAGGCCGGGCACAGGCCGCGCACAGGCCGCGCACAGGCCGGGCACAGGCCGGGCACAGGCCGCGCACAGGCCGGGCACAGGCCGCGCACAGGCCGGGCACAGGCCGGGCACAGGCCGGGCACAGGCCGCGCACAGGCCGGGCACAGGCCGCGCACAGGCCGGGCACAGGCCGGGCACAGGCCGCGCACAGGCCGCGCACAGGCCGCGCACAGGCCGGGCGCGGGGAAGCCGCCTCCCCCCCGCGGGCCCAGTACAGGGGCCGCGGGTCAGTGCGTTCAGCGGCCTGGCTTCCTCCCGCCCTCTGCTCCTCCGGGGCAGTCGGTGCCATGATGTCCTCGTGGGCGGAGGCTCCGCCCCTCCTCCTGCGGCCGCTCCACGCGTGGGGCCGCGCCGCACCTGCGCCCGGGGTGGGAATGCGTGTGTCTCCCCTTCCCCGGGGACACCCCGGAGTGGGAGACGAGCCCCCCAGCCTGTGGGGGGGCCGGGGCGGAGCCTCGGGGCGTCGCGTGGGAGTCGTCCAAAGCCAAGGAAAGGATCTCACTCCTGGTCAAGGGTCGGGCTGCGGCGCCGCCCGGTGGTTATGCCGTCCCCCCCCACTCCAAAAAGAGGGGGGCAACCTATCCTCCAAGCGCCCTGCCCGAACCCCTCCACCAGTAACGCCGACGTGGTTTGGGGCGAACGCAACCCCAAGCCCACCCGGGACACCGGCCCAAGCCCACGTCCAAGCGAAAAGCAGCTCGCTCGCCAAGAACGGGCGCCAAGAACGGGGCCCGGCTCCACGAGGCCGAGCCAGGCCGCCCCTTCCCGCCCAGCCCGGGCCGGTTCAACCCGCCAAGTGTGGGGGTAGGCGCCACCCTGCGCGCGAGTCCCGGGCTGCGGGGGCCCCGTGGGCAGCGCGCGAGTCCCAGGCTGCAGGGGCCCCGTGGGCAGCACGAGCATGGGTCCCGGGCTGCGGGGGCCCCGTGGGCAGTGCGCGAGTCCCGGGCTGCGGGGGCCCCGTGGGCAGTGCGCGCGAGAGTCCCGGGCTGCGGGGGCCCCGTGGGCAGCACGCGCAAGTCCCGGGCTGCGGGGGCCCCGTGGGCAGTGTGCGCGAGTCCCGGGCTGCGGGGGCCCCGTGGGCAGCACGAGTATGGGTCTCCGGCTGCGGGGGCCCCGTGGGCAGCGCGCGCGAGTCCCGGGCTGCGGGGGCCCCGTGGGCAGTGCGCGAGTCCCGGGCTGCAGGGGCCCCGTGGGCAGCGCGCGCGAGTCCCGGGCTGCGGGGGCCCCGTGGGCAGTGCGCGAGTCCCGGGCTGCAGGGGCCCCGTGGGCAGTGCGCGCGAGAGTCCCGGGCTGCGGGGGCCCCGTGGGCAGCGCGCGCGAGTCCCGGGCTGCGGGGGCCCCGTGGGCAGTGCGCGAGTCCCGGGCTGCAGGGGCCCCGTGGGCAGTGCGCGAGTCCCGGGCTGCAGGGGCCCCGTGGGCAGCGCGCTCGGCCGCCAGGGCCGCGACGCAGGAGTGAGAGCCGCATCTGTGCGCTACACAAGAAAAATATTTGTTTTCCCTGGCACAATTGTGAATCTGGCACTGCGCAGCAGCCGCCCAAGGAGCTGCTCGGTAGTTACTCCGGCGCTGCTCTTGTTTGCAGCAACTCTGTAAATAACTTGTGTCACCATTCTCCGTCCCATTTCCAGATGGGAGATAAGACGTTATTTCTGCTTCAGTGCAAAATCTTAACAGCTGATGTAAGGAGGTGTTCAGATTCCTATCTAAATTACATGCCAGACATTCTGCCTTAGCATTGTTAGGCGGGTTATTTATCTACAGCCTGAATATATTTTCCAGGATATCAAATGATGACTTATACGCTATCTCCTGTGATGCGATATGCAAGCCTAGAGCAATGTAAGAAAAATTTAAAACCATCTCCACAGAAGGCCTTATTTAGCTTAGAAAAACTGATTTGACATTGTTCTATTTGCCCTAATTAGCACAAATCCTAGCCATATTTGTTTATAACACTATGTTAGTGACTAAATAAAACAGTTATGAAGCTGCCTACAAGACCACTGGGTATGCAAGGAAAACTACACAGTCATTACTACTCAGTAGAGGGCAAACACATTGTATTTTATTGCTAATTTGGACTGGATCCCTGTAATTTGGTGCTTAAGGACTGCGCACGGGTTATGAGCATACAGTTGTTGAATAAATGTACCATGGTACATTTTTAGCATCTGTGAATGTTTTAATTGAACAATAGTCTCATTTCTGTATAGCCCAACAAAATGCATGTGTATCTGGAGAGAAGAATAAGGTATACTATTTGGAAAAGAATTTGCTTGTGCCATCTAAAACTCCCTGAAGCTACTCGACTCTGGAAAGGAGGAGTGGCACTAAAAGTTAAAAATTACACACAGGTGGAAAATGGTTTTTTTTCATGTGACTTCAGCTTCTCTTTGTTAGGAATGAAGCTATACATCTCTCTCTCATCCGGAGGCTTTCTGCCCCCGCCCCCAAGTGCGTGGTAGTTTGGGCCATAATGTTGTGTTATTCCATTTGTTTGTGTTTTAAGACTGAGAAGAGATATTCCTGTGTTATCAATTATTTATAAACACAAGAACAAAGGAGGCTTGTCAGGGCTACTGCTACTTTAAGAAAATTAAAAAAAAACAGAAATGATGAATTTGTGAAGAATCTAATTTGATCAAGAGGACAGAAAGGCAACTAAGTGCTCCTTATTAACATCGAGCTATGGTAGAGGCCTGCAGACGGGGGGAGAAGGATGTATTTGCATGGGTCTGTCACCAGAAGAAGCCTCACCAAATTCTCCCCATGTCGCCGAGAGTCTTGGAGACAGGTGCAGATATCTTACACAGCAGCGGGCTGTGGAGGAGATACACACAACTTTAGAACTGGACACTGAAAAGCCACCTCATTTCCTCTTGGACTCTTCTCGAAGAGAAAATGATTTAAAAATCATTCTTGAAAGGCACAGACTTGATCTTTATAAGGAGCAAATGCAGAGAACTGCAGGTTTTGAAGACTTTCTTGTTTAAGCATCGTCAAGCCACATCCGCTGGCATCCAGCACAGCAGAGAGACACAGACGCCCAACAAATGAACGTCCAGGAGCGGGGAAAAGAGCGTGGATGATGTGAGAGGGGTTTACCTCTTGTCTTCTGGACCCGCCTCCCTTTCCTGAGAGGAGCAGGGAAAAAGGATAAATGCACGTAAGTATTAATACACAATCTAGATAAAGAAAAGGCGATACTCCCCGCCAGCATGCAGCTCACTGGAGAGTGGGAGAAAAGGCCTTCTTCCTCCCACATGAGTTTAAGTCTATAAACCCCTGAAAGAGGTCACGACCCCAGCTTTGCCCTTGTCATCTTATTTTCAGTAGCAAGGTCATCTATACTTGGGAGGTTTCAAATCACCTTGGAAAAATGTAGGGCACTATTTTTATCTGTCACCCTCCACAACACAAGCCTTGGGCTGCTTCCCGCCTGCTATTCATAGATCTGGCAGTTTCTTAGCCTAGATCTCTGATGCATTGTCCATCACGTGCTTTTCCCAGTTGGTCTGAATTAGCTGGACAGGGAATAGGAAGAGAGTTTTTCTCCAATTCTCTGACTTTATCACATATTTTAAAAACCAGGCAGAAAGAAGGGGTTATTTGGTCCTTTTCGAAATACGGGAGATGGCACACTTGTTGATAATTTTATGCCCTGTAGACACTCTACAAAGTAAGATTTGGTGCCAAAATCATACCACCTGTAGTCCAAGATAGATTTTTTTTCTTTCAACATTACATTCTCTCATCAAGTTTTTCTCAGCTAATAAAGCTGCCTTACCATTTTTATGAACCCATTTAAGGAGTTTCAGAAAGATGATATTTAAAAAATGGGAATTCATATCTATTACTATGACTCCAAAAAATGTGTCTTTTGCCAGTGTCAGGGGCTCACCCCTGTAATCCTAGCTACTCAGGAGGCTGAGATCTGAGGATCATGGTTCAAAGCCAGTCCAGACAGGAAGGTCTGTGAGACTCTTATCTCCAAGTAACCACCAAAAATCTGGAAATGGAGGTGTGGCCCAAATGGTAGAGCACTAGCTTTGAGCACAAAAGCTCAGGGACAGCACCTAGGTCCAGGAGTACACCAAAAAAGTTTCTTTTTAGTATTCAGTGCAGAAAGTTCTGATTGATCATGGAAAAGTAGAACCAATTAAATAAATAAAACTTTATTCTACATGGACACCCTACCCCAAAAGTAGGGCAAACAGAGAGAGACGCAGACAGATAAATCTTGGATATCTATCTGCAAGGTTGGTTTTTACCAAATTGCTTCCAAACATTTTATAATGATCTACGAAATAATTTCTTCAGTGCTTTTCCTGTGGTCAGGAATCATGATTGACCTTAGTTTCTCCCAGGCAAGTTCAATGCTCTCTATAGAGGTCCATGATGCCATGGAAAGCCAGCTGAGGATTTCATGGGGTCACGTAGGTAAACAGTGATAGATGAGCCTGTTTGTAATAGCAACTTTGTTAGAGAGGTCAACCTGTAAATCACTCTAAAGTAAACTTTCAGAGGCCGTTCGTTTCTCTTTCTTTCCAAATACTTTTCATTTATGGTCTGGATGTGTAGGATGTACAGAACCTGATTTACCAGATGCCCGAGTGAGCAGGGGCGGAGCGCGCGCTGCCCAGTTCTGGGGCCCTTCTGCACTGGGGGAACCTGAGACGGGACACCAGGTGGCACTCTGGCGTCAGGAGACTGGCCCCTGCCTTCCCAAGGAATGCAGCACCATTATACCAGCCTGCCAGGCCTCCATGGAGAAGCGGGGAACGCGGGAGAGGCTCCAGCAAGGACGGACGGCAATGAGAGTGGACTCACACCCAAGGGGAGGAAGGAGTACTGTGGGGGCAGTGCTCAGAAAGATGGTGATTTCATCCAGGAAGGATCCAGAGAAGGTGTCTTGGTGCGTATGCTTCCCTGGCCTTGGAGAGAAAGGAGGGCTCCTAAGGAAGCTATGGGAAGACCCTGACCTGAGACGCAGACGGCCTGCTTCCAGCACTGAGAGGCCGGGGGCCCCAACAAACTGCGTCCTGTTCTGAGTCTCCACTTCCCCACCATCTGTGTAAAGCATTTGAATGAAAGGCTTCCTGGAGGCCAATAATTCAATCCTAACAATGATAGCAGACTGATTGTAATTGGTTTGGGGTTGTTGTTTTTGGCCAGTCCTGGGGCCTGAACTCAGGGCCTGAGTACTGTTCCCTGGCTTCTTTTTACTCAAGGCTAGCACTCTGCCGCTTGAGCCACAGCACCACTTCTGGCCTTTTTTATATATGTGGTGCTGAGAATCAAATCCAGGGCTTTATGCATGCTCGACAAGCACTCTACCACTAGGCCACATTCCTAGCCCCAAACGGATTATAATGGAAAAGTTAGTATTATCTACCTCAACCACAAAGTCTTTAGCATATGTCAAATTTACCAGTGTAAATACTCTACTATGTACGGGCATCCTGGAGCCCTCTTTCATTCAGCACAGGGAACTGGGTGTTTATACTAAGCATGTATATAGAGTTTTGCCAATTTCTACATGGTCAAAAAACACAACACAGGAAAATAAGGATAGCATCAAAATGATGTCAAATGTGACTGATTTTGGTGAAGACGTGCATATTACCATAAGGTTTAATCTCACAGTACCTCATTGTCATGAGCTGGTAGAGACC
This sequence comes from Perognathus longimembris pacificus, assembly GCF_023159225.1. Lineage (NCBI taxonomy): Eukaryota > Metazoa > Chordata > Mammalia > Rodentia > Heteromyidae > Perognathus > Perognathus longimembris. The sequence goes on along the minus strand of NC_063183.1, from coordinate 33,752,432 downwards.
ATCGTTAGCAATGGGAGAAGACAGAAGCGTATGCTCTGACACACTGCAACACAGTGCACACACCACGTTAGGTCTCCGTCCCAAGGCCTCACTCCATCACGCACCAAGAGGATGACACCTACTCTGAGTTTCTAAGCATAGCCCCGTGTGCGCTACTGAACTGACATAGTTCATAGTTCATGCATAGTAGTGACTTCTCGTTCACGCTCAAAACCATCCTCACTGAACAAACAACAAGTTATTTCACAACCCTAGTTTCTTCTCCTGTAGATCTGAGGTATTATCTGTGATAATATACATAAAAACGTTTTGCAAAATTTTTAAGCACTGTATGTATGCTATTATTATCCTAACTACTGTTAGAAAATGTTAGTCAACAAAATGTCAAATAATAAAATATTTTCTCTTAAGAATTTATTCAACAAGTGTTTGTTGGGGTACAAATTTGAGACACAGGCTATGCTTGGCATTGATTATAGAGAGGAAAATAAAACAAAAATATTCCACATGTTCTCATAGCCTTGCACTGATGCCTCCCCCCAAATTAATCCTGCTGTAAAACTCAGACAGAATGAGAGCAATTCTACTTTAACCTCCTGAATCAGGTGACAATGTACAGAAAGATGAGGTTCTTGGGTCTCCCCGCTACTCAGTCCACTTCACACGGAAGCTAAAGCCTACCCGGCCTCGTACACATCCAGGCTCTGGCCAGTGTATTACTTTGTTTTTAAAGGATTAGTGGAAATTCTTATGGACTCTTTGATCTAACCCCAAGAGATCGCTAGCTTATCCCAGCCTCTAGGCAGGATTGCCCTTAAAGGAAAAACAAAAATAAGGCTAATCCTTCCAGCGGTGCCAAGTTGGTCAGTGATGTTTATATAAGTTCTACAGCCCAATCTTCAAGATGCGATTTTCATGTTCAACGGCTCCATCCTCAGGACTTTACGAGCTGTCTTAGTCCTGCAGACCTCAGCACAACCCAACAGACTCAGCTGAGAAATGGAGGGAAGACTCCCACAACCAAATGTCCAAACAAATCACAACAGAGCAGAATTTGGACATTTTAAGAGTGAACATAAATAATCATCTTTTTTTCTCCTGTTTTATTTTTTGGCTATAAAAACAGCAGCTCCTCTTGCCATTAAAATACTACTCCTCTACAAATACAGATGAATAAGACTATGACTCTACTATTAAGAAAACTTAATGAAATATACATATTTAATTTGAAAAGACCGAAGTCAAAACGCCTCTTCCAGGGCCCAATCCATATTCAATCAGATCTCTTCTAAGGGAGCAGGGAAACATCTCAACACCTCTGCTCTGAAGCGCTGTCACCGCCATCAGAGAGCTCCAAGCGCCCTCTTCTGGCCAACAGGGAGGTCTGCAGGCCGCTCCTATGGTCAGTGGAGCCCTCTAGAAAAAGAATGTGTTTACAACAAAGCCCTTTACTTAGGCACAGACCTCAAAGATTACTAGACAAATGGAAGCTGCCTCTCTCCAAAGCACTCCTGCTCGCAGAAATCCTCATTACATGAGTTTCATTATGTATCTCTCCACTCACTCTTAACCCTGCGGAGTTGAACACTGGATTTTAATATCGATTCATCAGGGAGCTCAGGACTCGGTCTCCCACAACAGGGTGTAGCACACAGTTACTGGCCTCTTCTCTCTCCATTTAGCATGGATTTCATCCTGCCCTCTTCTGTGGCTAGCTATCTACAAACTAGCTTGTCAATTTCTTGAGGACTTAAGCTATACTGTCGGTCTTTTGTGTCCCTAGAATGGACATGGGGCTTTGCGTGCGGTAGGAGCTCTGTGGTGACTGAAAGGACCATAGACTTGTGAGAACTCTTTTAGGAAAGATCTTTGGTTGAGTAACGGTTAGAATTAATTTTTTCTTTTCAATCTATTTTGTTCTACTCCTCTGGTAAACTTTCCAGAAGTCTATCTTGTAGGCCCTTTGGGATGTGTCAAAATAAGAATCTAATGGGGTGGTATACGGTTGTTAAAGACAAAAGGTTTACAATCTTCTGATTAGATCTCTACCTTTAAAAAGCCTACAGAATACATAACATAAATTGCTTACAACACTCTTCCTTCTGCCTTGGCAAAGCAACTACATGGCTGGTTTTTCTCAGGTAACAAATTCAAAAGCTACCAAGACCATATCAAACTTCACAATGTCATGGGAAATACTACCTCTGAGAGACACCCTCGAATGACTATGCTATATCCAGAGCAGCATCCTACTCAATTTTACATTTTCTGAAACAGCTTGGTACCAGCTTTGCCTGACTACTGATTACTACTATTGTTTGGTATCATAGGTGGTATTCCAAAATCTTTTTGTCAAATAACAGTGAAAAAGATCTCAGATAGACACCTACCTCTGATATTTTATCATGTCTTTAGTGAAGGAGAGTTTCTGCAGTTCTAAAGAACATACTGGAATATGCAGCCTTAAATCATACAGCACAATACCAGCACATAATAGCAGCCTAGAAAACCAAATTAAGTTTTACGAACAGTTATTCCAAAAGAGGACTGAAGATTTACTGGGAACAGTTGGATTCGATAGGATCATTTTTTGCCATGAACTGGCATTTACTGAACACCTGTCAAATCCTAGACACCTTGCTAAGGTGTCTGAAAGGAAGCCTGGGAAGGCAATGGGCAGTGCCAGGGAACGTGGCCCCTCTGCAGGGCCTCCATTCACACCGTGGAGCTGCCGGCATCCATGCAAAGTACCGGAAACACAAGCCAAATGAAAGACATGAGAGCACGAGTGAACAGAGCTAAACCTCTTCCAGCAAGGTAACAGCACATGGCACAGTCAATATTTGAAAACAAAGTGAATACCTGCATAATATTTGTCAGAATGAGGTATGTAGCTGGTACAAACCACTCTGTGTCTCTGGCCCAAGAAGGCTTTATAAATCAGGAACTCTAACAAGGAGCCAGAAACAAAAAGTCAGTGGGTAAAGATAAGGTAGTATGTAAAGAGAATAATACCTTTGCCAGAGATTAAAAAAATTTTTGAAGCTAAAATCTTAAAGTTTCTAAAATGTTGACCCTATTTATATTTCAAGAACTTATAAACTGTACAAGAAATGTACCCACTGCCTTACGTATGAAATTGTAACCCCTCTGTACATCACTTTGACAAGAAATAATTATTAAAAAAAAGAACTTATAAGTAAATTCCAATGCTACACACTAATATAGTTCAATGATACAATATGAGTGTAAATTTTATAAACTTTTTAAAACACCAGTAGATAAAAGAATGACTTGTAATATATAATATATAGTTGTAAGTATAACTCATATTACGCTTAATCCAGCATTCATAACCTTTTCTGTGCCATGGACTCCTTGAACAGCCTAAAGAGATGCATGAGTGCCTTCAAAATTGCTATTTTAAATTCATACCATACCACACAGGAAGTTACAAGAGAACCAATTATATTTCAATGGATTAAAACATTTTGAAAATAAAACCAATAGTATAGAACATAGATGCTTCTTAAAGTTCTTAAATATCAATGTCTAGTGGTGAGGTCTTAGCAAAAACAATTTTGAGTTGTAATGAGCATAAATGACATTTTGAACTCTAATATGCTATAAAAATCTGTAATTTCTATTGTTGAAGAATTCACAGATATCGTTGCCTTATCCCTAATTGAAAGAAATGTTAGACTTCAGTAAGAGATTAGTGAAAAAATAGAAATTGTTTCCATCCATGTTCGTAAACTCTCATTTCTCAAAAATTTCTTGATATACAGACATGCAGGTTTTCCATAGTCTGCGCAGTCATCATATACATTTGTTTTGCAATGAAATGTGTCTACATCTCCCTCCTGGGTTACTGATGCCGCTTACATAGACCATTCCAGTGCTGATCTCTGCAGAAGAAGCACTGCTAACACATTTTAAGGTTACTCACAGAGGGCTGGATGTGTGGCTCGAGGCCTGGCTCAAGTGGAAGACAGCCTGACTAACGAGCATAAGGTCCTGAGTTCAAACCCCAGGACCACAAAAACCAGACAAAACAAAGACGACTCACAGAATTGTCAGGGGCAGATAGTGAAACCCTGAATTGTTCTTAGACCTCATGATATAGGGACTAGTAGTAGAGACTTAAGCAATAAAGGGGTCTTAAAAAGGGATCAACAACATCTAGGTATTTTCGTGGAAAAGGAAAGACCTGAATTCTCTGTTGATTATGAAGCGATTCAGCAATGTCAAATACAGAGGTGTCCCTTAAATAACTATTCCTTCCCAGTGTCATCTCTACATCATCCGCAGCTCTGCTAAATGAAGCCAGAGTGTGGAACCACAGGGGTGAAGAACATGTCTGATAGAAGAGAGGGAAGACACCATTCAAGAGAGTAGCGAGCCAGAGAAATGGAGCAAGTTGAAGTAGGACCAGGTTTGTAATGACAAGAAGTGCAACTAAGAGTGAGAGGAAAAGTGGCAGAGCACTAGCCTTGAACAAAGAAGCCTTAGGGACAGCGCCCACACCCTGAGTTCAAGCCCTCAGAATGGCACACCAAAAAAATAAGAAGAAATTAAGAGGAACTTAAGAGACTGTGAAACCTTGAATATAATTCTCATTCTAAAAATTAGTTTCATAATCTTTTATACTGTTCAGAAACTGTCTATAAATTTAGTCATACTATGACCATATAGTATCATACTTAACAGTGTAGTATCTAGAAAACATAAAATTACATATATTGTGAATGTTATTACTAAGTAATATTAAATAAAACTTCATAGTTTATAGGGAATTTAAATAAATATTTGCTAGTGGAAAATGGAAACTATACTTGCATATTATACCTTTTCCCTGCCCAACCTTTCAATAGCCACTTGCCCTGTTTTTTCTCATCCTCAGTTTCTATCTCCTTTATATTATTATTGTACAAATTCATGCAGTTTTAGATCATATGTATATTTTTAAACTAGTAAGCCCAGAGTAGCATGCACACATGTAATTCTACCACACAGGGGAAGAAGCAGGAGGATAGAAAGTGCCAGCCTGAGGTGCCTAGCAAGACGTTCCAAACAAAACAGGTAATTAGCTAACTGTACTGGAGTGGGCATGCAGCCCACTCTCGGCGCAGTGCTCTGCTCTTCCCTAGCCCTTACCCAGGACCGATTAACACGTACATGGGGCCACCACCAACGCAATGTGTTTGTGTGAGTTGAGGCGTTGGCAGCTGTGTATCTTGTGTTGGTGTAATGCCTGTCAGCAGACATTCAGCAAGACATGATGAACTATGTCAAAGATGGACATGTAATAATGAGGGATCTATGGATTGGAAAATTGACATTTATTCTATACCGAGTTTTTTTTCTAGTCTCAACAGAATTTTTCGAGACATTTAGTCTATAATAAAATCATGAAACTGTCTTTAAAATCCATATGTATCAGGATGTATAGTTACTCAAGCCAGGAGAGAAGCTTCAAGTAAACTACACATGCATCATCTAGAGTTTGGAGAACACAGAACCCAGAGCTTGACTCCAATCTGGAAAGAGTCCAAATGTGCAAGGCTCACGGGAACCTTGCCAATTGTGGCAGGAAGAAGAGAGAGCTCTGGTGGAAGTAGCCTGTACTTCAAGAGTTTATGGAACAAAAGAGCCAGATTCTTCCTTTGTGCCAGAACAAATGCCAAGGAAAGTAGTAGGGTTAGTTTGCCATCAAAGGGCAGGCCCATGTTGCCAACATCCAGCATAAGGTGACTCAAACAGAAAGACAGAGGGTGCACCCCCAGGACCAGGGACAGTTCCAAACCAAACTGTTCTGACACAAGTAAAATGATGGATTAGACTGACGGATCTTCAAGCATTTTGGTCTCAACACCACTTTACCTCTTAGACCCCCAAAAGGCCGTTCGTTCTATGTGGACTATATATCTACCAATATTTACCATTTGTACAAATTATCCTACTACATACAGCATTTGAGATCAAAAAATGGTAACACACATTTAATGACTCATGTAGAAATACCACGTTTTAATACTAAAACAGCTAAATACATTTATGCTCAGAAAAATGTAAAATTTTATGCTACCATGTATAATTCAAAAGTTTGATTTTTTTCTCAAGATGGAATGTCTATTCCACTGATCACTCAAAAGTCATATCTATTCTAATCATGCCTAATGAATACCTAAGCACTATGTGCATACTGTTGTACAATGTACTACTTCTTACAACTAAGTGCATATTCTTAGCAAGACACATCTTAGAATCACTTGGGAACCTTAAAATATTTTGATGACCATACATCATACACAGCCATTTATATCAAAATGTTTGCGCATGGGTTATGCTAATTAAGTAAATCAAACTGACACAAGTACTGTATTGGTGATTCAGGCCAAAGTTGATAGCCTCTAGTTTAAATAGATATAAACCACAACAGGCATAGATCCAGTAATATCAACCTCTCAAATATTCTGAAAGTCGCCAGCTTGACAACCTTGCTCTCCTCATTCTGAACATGAATATGAGCAGAAATATGTTCATTATATTAATTCTACCTGTGTAGAGATGGCCAGATGATCTTAATACGGGAAGGAAAGGTTCAGCTCTTGCTACTTGGAAAATGCCCAAAAATCTGTACTGCAAAAAAGGTTGAAATGTCAAATGATATTGCTTCCTACAAAACTGAATTAGAATGTGACCTCAAATGTTAATATATTCAGATCTTTCCTCTGCCCTTAGAAGGTCAAATATTCACAACAGTCATAAAATCTGCACTGCCCTATCCTCTTAGGATTTCTAAGGCTGCAGTAACAAATTACAAAATTAAAGAAAAGGAAATCTGTGGGAGGAAAGTTACAGTCTAAGAAAAAGAAAGACTTCAGAAGATGCAGCTAACTAGAGAAATATGTTCTTGACACATTAATACCTAGTAGTTGCACTATGGCTTGAAATTTCTAGCACTCTTGTATATCTGTTTTAATCCTTCCACCATCTGTATTTACTGACTCATATTTTCTACAAAAGAGCTAAGATATTACAAGAGGTTCCATGACTCATACAATATGAACAACACCACTAAGACCTAAACTCAGGTCTTTTCAGGAAACTCTTCCAGCTCTTTCCGAAGGAATGGGAATGTATTCATGTTTCTTTCTTTGTTTTGTTTTGTTTTTTTGTCAGTCTTGGACTCAGGGCCTGGGCACTGTCCCTAAGCTTCTTTTTGCTCAAGGATAGCACTCTACCACTTGAGAAACGGTGCCACTTCCAGCTTTTTTTCTGTGTATGTGGTACTAAGGATCAAACCCAGGGGTCCATGCATGCTAGGCAAGCACTCTACCACTAAGCCGTTTCTTAAGCAAACTTTCCTATTGATACTTCGTACAATTAAAACTCTGTTCCCAGACCAAATAAGTACAAAATCTGTTTTTAAATGCTATCTACACATGTACAAGTCAAGAAAATTTAATTCATTCGTGGAATTAGTATGTTTCATATGAATACTGGGTTCATACTAGGTTCATGGGTATTTCCTAGATTTTGTTTTTCGTTAACAACTGTTTAAAAAAAGGTTTGCAGTAGAACCAATTTAGGAAAGAGTCCTCAAATGTAAGACCAATTTTTTTTCTTGTGGTGTCAGTCCTCAGACTTGAACTCAGGGCATAGGTGCTGTCCCTCAACTTTTTGCTCAAGGCTAGCTAGCACTCTACCAGTTGGGCTACAGCTCCACCTCCAGCTTTTTCAGTAGTTAATTAGAGATAAGAGTCCCATGGACGTCCCTTCCCAAGCTGACTCTGAACCATGATCTTCAGATTTCAGCCTCCTGAGTAGCTAGGATTACAGATGTGAACCACTGGTACTCTGCTGTAAGATCAATCTTTTAAGACTATTTTTCCTGGTATTATCTGTAAAGCAAGTTAAGTAATGTGTGGTATCTCTGCATATCAACCATAGAGAAATGAATATAGTCATTGCTGGGAGTGGATTAAATTAAAGAAAGAACACTCTAGCATTTCACGTAAAAGTCACTTGGCACAGAATGGAGTAATCATAACCCACAAAGAAGGCAATCCTGTGCCTAACACTGGTGAAGACCTAGTCACTGTCCCATCTTAGTAACATCTGTGACTCTGTGTAATCCAAAACAATTGTTTTTAGCATGTGCTGTTCTGTAGAGGTTGAAGGAGAAACAGTGCTCAGAGCAATGAGGTGGGAGGGACACCCTCTCCTTTCCCATGAATCTCCCCAATAGTGTATTTGCCAGAATCAAATACCCAAAGGAAGATGGGGCAGAACAAGAGGCTGCGGAGATGCAGGTGCTCTGACAAGAAGGCTGGCCCTGGACGTGGCTTTCCCAGGATTTTTATAGCAGGAATGTTTATCTTACTGAAAGCAGAGTCTAATTGAATAAGAGAGTTTTTTTAAGTAGTGGGCCATTAATTAGGCAGCCCTGGTAAAGCGCATGATTCTGTCATCTGCAAGGCTTTGGGGAGCCACAGACTATACTTATCGATTCTGTCAGAGTGCCCGTGGAACACACGCACACATTGGGCGGGTGCCACTCCTGGAAGCCCACCTGGGGCATTTGGAGGTGGCTTCCCAGGGCGCTGCCTCTGTTCAAATCGCCCCATAATGACGCTGGCACGGGGAGCCCTGAACTTGGCGGGCTCTGAGAGGTATCAGATGTTTTCCTCCGGCTTGCTGAACCTCTCTCAGACAAATTTTGCATTGTTTTTTGTGTCAGTTTTATCGTGGAACATCGTGTTGCCATCTGGGAAGAAAAACAACATGGCAGAGGAGCAGCTGTTGAATGGTAATGGCCAAGTAAACATTGGCAGGCGCCCGCCATTAGGTGAGATAAGAGGGATGGGCGGCCGCCAGCACCAACCATCGCTCACCACTGGAACCTCTCTCTCTGTCCCCTTCTCTCTTTATCTTCATTCAAATTCATGGCAGTTTTTCATTGGGAGGCAGAAGCTTTCCGAGTGTCAGGTGCTGGGCTTTCCCTCTCTGTCCTGGAGGAACACGATAGATCTGCCAACTCAATTTCTATGCCTGGGAGGACAGTGGGCTTTCGGAAGCAAAGGGAAGTTTCCGACACCTTTAACAGATTCTCCCAGGAGGGAAGGAAGATCCCACACTGTCTCCAAGCTTTTCAACTACTTTAGTGGCCTATATTCTGCTCATATTCTTTGTTGCTTTGGTTTTATTTATTTTTTATATTTATTTATAAGTAATTGTATAGAATAATGGATTTTCATTATACTTTCATTTGTGGTGGGCTGTATTTTGATCATAGAACACCCCATTATCCTTTCTTGTCTCTTTCCATAATAGTCCCCCTTCTACCTTCATGGCTGTTTTCTTTTCATTTAGATTCCACATTCAAGAAAAAAAAACATATGATATTCATCTTTCCAATCTGTCCTATTTCACTTAAGGTGTTAATCTCCAGTTCCATCCATTTTCCTACAAATAACATAATTTCATTTTTCTTTATGATTGAATGAAACCCCATTGTATATATACACCATATTTTTAATCCATTCATCTACAGATGTGCATCTAAGCTGATTTCATAATTTGGCTACTGTGACTGTACTGCAGTAGACATGGTGCTTTTGATATCTCGACTGTATGCTGACCCTGATCCCTCTGGCTATATGACCAAGAATGGTAGAGCAGGATCTATGGTAGTTTTATTTTTTAGTATTTGATCCATACTGATTTCCATAGTGGCTGTACTAATTTACACTCCCGCCAACAGGTGTGTTGATTTTCTTCATTATTACTCTTGTGACTGGAGTAAGCTCGATCTCAATGACATTTTGATCTTCCTTCTTTTCTGCCTAAATGTATTGAACATTTTTCCAAGTATCAGCTATTTTATTTCTTTAGAGAATGGTCTATTCCGTTTGTTTTGCTATTTTTTTCTTTTTCATGCATTTTTATTGCAATGATAAAGGTGATGTACAGAGGGGTTAGTTACAGTTACATGTCAGATAAAGAGTACATTTTTTAATTCTAGCTCATCTATTCAAAGAATTCTATCTTTGTGATAGATTATATTTATCCAAATCTATGATAGCTCTGTTAATTCATTTTAGGAGACAGAACTTGGTTGTTGTTGTTTGGAAATCCGCAGAGAACTGCATTTGTGGATCCCAACTGTAAATATGCTAAGAGTATTTTAATAAATCTTGGTTTCATGTCAAAAAAGAGAGAACATTTCTTTTTTAATAATGTCATCCTTTCTCTCACTCTCTCCCAGTTTTCCTGCCCCCACCCCCACGTTGTATAGTCCATTTTCAACACAGTATCCTCTACATTGATTCATCCTTTGTCCCACCATTTCTGTGGCCCCCTTGCCCTCCTAAAGACAGATAAACAAATAAGACAAAAAGAAAAGGAAACAAAAACAGCAAGAAAGAAGAAAAGCCCCTTGTTTCCATTTCCTAGAGTTCATTCTTTTAGTTTGATGTGGTCAGCTGCACACAGGCATGGAGCCTTTGCGCTCCTCTCCTCGGCAGATCTTCCTTCGGTCTCGCTTTGTGTGGATGCCTAGAGACCAAAGAAACAGGTTGCGTGATTCCCCTCATATGTGGTAGCTAGAATGTGCCTATACATCTCCATTTCACCATTTATTGATTGCAATATTTGTTCTTTGTTTGTTTCCTGGGTCCTTTGCATACTCTAGATATTAATTCTTCATCTAATGAATAGCTAGCAAAGATTTCCTCCCACTCTGTGGGCTGCATCTTCACTCTGGTAATTGTTTCTTTTGCTGGTAATTTTTTTTTGTCATTTGAACCCATACCTAATTTTACCATCAGTATTCACAGCTTTCAACCCCTTAAGTCTCAAACAACATGAGAACAAACTCTCTGAAAAACACCTGCAGCTGAATCAATCTTCATTCATATACCAATAGTTAATCATGATCAAGAAAGATGTTGGGGAAAATCAGAAATAAACTAAACCATAAGGAAAACTTCCTAGGAGTCTGTTTAGATTCATTTCAATCTTATTCATGAAAAAGTGAGTTATCTTAAATATTTCAGTAAGTAATTTGATTTATATGCAGCAATATTCTTTTGCCAGTATGTTATTCATTCTCTTGATATCTGCCAGGTAAATAAATCTGATCACCAATGAGAATAAGTTCATCTTTTGCTATGTTGCCTAATTATAAATTCTGAGCTCATAATCCTTTAGACCAAAATGCTTACCTATACTTCAGTAACATTTTTTCTACAGATCCGTTTAACATTTATAAGAAATTTTGTCTTAAAGTAGCAGAGAATGTAAATCACTCATTACTTTAAAAAAAAAGCTAAAAATACTACTTATTACTTGCTTGAGAAGTTGCTATATCCATAAACACCAGACAGACCCTCCAGTGATGCTTCACTTGCAGTTTAAGAATAGGAGATAACTTTCCCAAAGTGAAGCACCTTGGGGTCTCAGGGAGTCTGGCTCTCTAGACTACAGCTTTGAGTGTTATGCTGTGATACCAGATGTTAAAACACTGAGTACCAAATTGTCAGCATATAACTAGGTTTAGTGACTTTCCCTTACATTAAAGGAGTCTGCTGGGATTCCTGGAAGAGAGGAAAAATAAATAGGGGCTTGAAGAATACATAAATTTGGGAAAGTAAATAACTTGAAGAACCAATAAACTTGGTAGCTTTTGGCAAAAGATGAAGCAAATAAATAAATACAACTGAAAAGAAAGTATGAAAGACAAGGAAGAGAACCTCCAGATGGAATAGCTTGAATTTTGCAGTAGGCAACTTTTGCAGAGACGAAATTAAAACTGGAATTAAACTCTGGCCAAGGCAGTGCAAAATCCATTTGTAAAGGATGGATGTCCCCACTGGACGGCCTCCAGAGAGACGGAGCTCACAGGCAGGAAGCCGGCTCCCGGTGGGGTAAGTCTGCATCTTCTGGTGAGGGCGAAAGGCCTCGCCTCTCAGTGGGGCTCAGATGATAGCATGCAAGAAGGGGACCGAAGTGATAGGACTGCGCGTGGTCAGTTAGAGCACGTAATGGTGAGATTCTCCGCGTCCCTTAGCAGCATCAGTGAGGAGGGAAGCCTTCCCCAGCCGGCGGGGCTGCCCCACTGCGGGGTGAGACCGCGGCAAGCTGGCCTTCTGAACTAACGACTCGCAGGTCGCAGTTAGAAGCAACATCCTACAGGAATCGAGTAAAACGTTGGACTGTAAGAAAAGACCTGAAGAGGGAGTGATTCACAAACAACAACAATTGAGTTCTCTTGGTGGTAGTAGGCCTACTGTCCTTGAGGGCTGGGTCCCTGGTCACCCCAGAGGAGGGGAGGGAGACAGGTGCTGCTTCCACACGCGGCAACGGGCTGTGCGCGGTGCAGGCTCCCTCCAGCCCTTCACGAAGCACAGGCCAATCCTAACCGAGAAACTGGGCCGTCCGGGCCCAATCCTCTCCTAAAGGCTCTGCCTCTTGGTAGCTCAGCACTGTCAAGTAAATTTCAAAAGAATTTAGGAAGTGACATGAACACGCACACCGCAGCACCAAACTCTCCAAGAACACAATGACACTCCGCGCCCATCCAAGCCCAGGTTACACTTCTAAGGAGGAAAACGTGTGTCATGATGACACGGGCAGGAAGGACACGCTAAGTGTGAAAAACCAAGCACAGTGTCATATCAGGAGTAGATGTGAGCTGGGCACAATGGCTCACACCTGTAATCCGAGGTAGGTGAGGGGCTGAGATGGGGAGAATTGTGTTTTGAGCCCAGCCTGGGCCAAAAAAGTTCTCAAAACACCTTCTGAACCACTAGCTGAGTGGGTGGCACACTGCCTATTTAGGAAGTCCAGGTCAGGAGCGTGGGCGGAGAGGGGAGGGAGCTCATGAGACGGGGTGGGAAGTTATTCCTGTGTGGCTGCATGAGCTCCAGCCCTAGGTCCGTTTGTCCTTTCTCATTCGTTTATTAACTCACCAAGTGTCAAGGCACATACATAGCTGCAATCCTCTGGTCTGGCATAAGAACGGAGAGGAAACATCTGCTCGTGGCTTACAAAGAGACAGTAGTGTTTGTGAACATGTATATAATGAGCAAGGGAAGGGATCCAAAAGAAATGTACGCTTTACCTGACTTAATGTCACTGGAACACCCCCCCACACCCCGCACACCACCCTTATAATAACAATTTCAAAATAAAAATTAAGATAACATAATATGAAATTAAGATAATATGGTATCATTAAACATGCCAAACATGTATATATGACAAATATGATCAACCAGCTCCAGTACTAAATATTAATGGAACAATTAGTAACCTGGGGATTTAAAAAAAATTAATTCCTAGTTCACTTGAAAGTATGAAAATCTAAGGCATAAAAAAGTGAAGAGAAAATGAAAGATAACTTTCAGTCCTCTGGCTTTTTAACTTTTAAAGATAGAAAAGAATTACAGAAGAAAGTTGAATTTGACAATATAATGCTGAATCTTTGTACTGGAAGACACTTGGAACAAACTTTAATATAACAGACATCTAATTTTATGATAGCAGTACTTTAATTTTCCTTTGGACAAACAGTATCTCCTCTTAGCTTAATTGAGGCTGTCTTCATCCCTGCAAAAATCGAGATTTGAGATACTGGTGGTCAATCTTCCATTCGCTACCTCTAGGTAGACTGAGTGTGTTAGGAACAGTCACGTGGCACCTGTCTGTCGGTGAGACTCAGTGAACAGGTTGTGCTACAGAGCTGAGAGAAAGAACTTCCTCCACACAGAGCTGGCTGGAGTATGGAATCCACTTGACCTCTCTACCCCAGATAGAAAAACTGTCCAGCTAAGGTCAGTCAAAAGAAAATCCCAGCTGAAAGATGCAAACATGGATGTTCTTATTCAATCCCTAAACTCATGGCAGTGTGACCAGGCCTACAGCCATATCAGCTAATTAGTGTATTTCCATTTTGTTAAGCTAGTTAGAATTGACTTCTTATCTCCTGTAACAACAACAAAAAAAAAACCATAATAATTTGGGGGGCAGCGATTGGGAGACTACCATTGGAGGCTTGCTGAGGCCAGGTTCGGGGGGGGGGGAGGAGGATGAAGTTTCAAGATTCCATTTCAATCAATCAATGGCTGAGTGTAGTGGTACATGCTGGTCATCTCAGTGACAAATAGGAGGATAACAGTCCAGTCTGGCCTGTCCATAAACCAAGACTCTACCCCAGAAATAGTGCAATAAGGACTAGTGGCGTGGCTCAGAGACCACCTGCCTACAAGTACAAGGCCCTGAGTTCAATTCCCAGTACTGAAGGAAAAAAACCTCAAAGTAAGAAAAAAAAAAGTATAAATGTATAAATGTTGCATCAAATTGATGATTTCTGGAAAAAATATATTACTCATATAAATCAATAAGAATTTTACCTCATAAAAAATAAAAAATTTAACGGATTAAATACCCAATAAAAGAACGAAAAATGTTTGATGTACCACATTAATAATCAAGGAAATACAACTGAAACCTACCTACCTTGGATACCATTTTCACCTATAAAATTTACCAAAATAGCTATGGTAGTCATGTGAAACGGAACTGAAGATGAGACTGGACTGGGCTCTCTGCGCAGCTGTGGAAGGTGGAAGCATGTTGTGCAGGTAGTTCCGGTGTTACGAGAATGGAGGAGAATGGAAAAGGAATAGGCCGGACTCGATCATTAACAGGTGAGGACTGGTTACTGCCAGCAGGGCACAGACCTTCCTGCGGGTTTGGAGGTTGTAAGGGGGTGACCCGGGAGCAGGCTTATAAGGGGTCTGAGCAAGGAGGCGGGGGGTTCATGAAGGAGCCCCTGGGTCTAGGAAGTGGGCGGCTATTTCACTGAGCCCGCGAAGGGCTCTTCACAGCTGCGCCCCTGTGGCCTGCCCTGCCCGCACAGCAAAGCAGGTCTGGGTCTGTGCGTGCCTGTGGTTTTGCCTGGCGTCTGTATGCGCCGAGGACAATAGGGCCGGTGTCAATCCTTCCTTTTCTACAACACTATTGGACAATATACCGAATGCTTTAGTACCCTCACGGGTCACGACAAATAATTCCACTTGTCATGAAATAGGCCAGACTCCGGCAAACACGAATCCCATGTTTTCTCTTTATATTGAATCTAGACCAAAAAAGGAGAGAACACGGCAGGCATGTAAAACAGTGACTTTTGGGGGGCTGGTGGGAGAAAAGAGGGGGGGAAAGAGAGTATGGACGACTCAGAAGGCTGAGATCTGAGGACTGTGGTTGAAAGCCCCGAGACTTTTATTTCCAATTAACCACCAGAAAGCCATAAGTGGAGCTCAAGTGGCAGAGCAGTAGCCTTGAGCACAGAACCTCAGGGACCGTCACCAGGCCCGAAGTTCAAGCTCCGGGCTGCTCCTCCCACCCCATAAAAAGGAGAGGGTTCTGGACAAATACGAGCTAATAAAAATGCATAAGGAAAAAAAGAATATATGAGAAAAATGGATTTTTAAGTAAAATGTGCGAGCTAGTAATCACTGTAAAAATTATACCTGTGTCTCAGAAATACTGAATTTCTCATGAAAACTTAAGTTTTAAGTAATTACTAACTGTAAGTCTTCTAATCTTCAAAAAAATCCATGTTTAGAAAGCTACTGTAAGGCATGATTTAAAACAGATAAACTGTCATATACAAAAGCTTCAAAATTCATGTTATTAAAATATTTCAAGGAGTTATTTTAAAACTATTAACAAAATATTTTCACTATCTCTGCAAAATCAAAACGCAATCAAACAACGCTGTTTTAACACATGATTGTAACTGTTTGAAAAATTACAAAAACATGGAGACAACAGAAAGAAGTTACACCCAATTCCCACAGTGACCAGCACTAGTGACTCAGGAATGCTTCTCTTCCTCTTCCTCTTCACTGAATTTTCTAAATTGCCTACAATAAGCACAATGTTAGTACTCAAAGGAAATTTTAAGTCCTTTTTAGAAAGTTACTTGTCCCTTTCTGCCATGTTTTCAGGAGTGCATGGGCTCTGAGGAGACAGAAAGCCGGCCTCACAGGCCCTCACGGGGACTTCCCGGAAGAAAGACACACGACGGCCAGGCATCTGTTTCCCAGCGGAACGGGCACTCGGAGTGGGAGGAACGGTGCTCAGATTTAAGAAGGCTCAGAGCTCCTAGGGATGAGTGTCTCCTATTCAACCTACACCTAACTTAATTCTCACTTCCTCAACAAATGTAATTAGTTGTAGCTTTCACTGCTTTATATTTATTTACAATGTGGATGGCCATGCTGTCATTATCTGATATTCTCTTTTTCTCTCTTGTCTAGATAATATTGTAATTATACATTCAGGATATGTATGCCTCTTGGTATCACACATAGCAGCCAAAGAAAACATGGCCTGAAACAGTCATTTGAGGAAGAACTCTGCAAAGGTCACTATGAAGTGACACTTGACAAGGACAGAACTCAGACACACCAGATACTCTGTGAAGACTACCGGGGGTGATTTTGGGGCCTTCAACAAGAAGCAAGGCCTAGATGGGAAGAGCTGTCACTACAAAAGCATTGCAAGAAGGGGGCCTGGATGTTCCCTGTCAGTGAAATATGAAGAGAATTCATCCTAGTGAGTTTCAAGATCACCATCACATTATCACCTCTAGTAGCTTCTAACCCATGCCTGTAATGGTGTGTGCCAGATTCCACTACACGCAGTGACGAAGGGGAAGTGAGGAGATGACTTATTCAGATGAACGGGGAAAGCGACCGGCACACTAAGGAAATGAAAAGGCTGATGAAGAGTTCCCATCCATATCACCAAGGGTAGCAGTAACACTTCTGCATGACGGCACCCATGTCAAGAGCAGTGCCACCCTGTGGCCGGGACAGATCCTACAGCCTGTGCACAGACGAGGAAAATCAGCATGAAATAATGCCAAAGAGGACTTCTGCAGCTAGTAAAGAGAAAGTGAACTTCTCTGGAGACCCTGACAGAAAGGGGGATTTTATAGACTATACCGACAGGACTTTGAAAATAAAACGGAATACTTCCATAATGTCTCCTTTATTATTTGTGAATCTTCTCACTTTGGTTGCATTCAATCTCCAGGATAATTGTAGTCTGGAAAGCTTAATAACTAAGATGAAAGTAAACACTACTGTTTCTCAACATAGCATTGTGTTGAAACTGAGGTAGTCTATGTCTTAGTCCAATGTAACATAAAAATTTCAGGCACCATCACAGCAAGAAAAGAAACCTTTTGAAGACGAGCCACCCGCTTACATTTTTATAATATCAGTGGTCTAGCATTCAATAATAATAATAGGCTTTCTACAAAGTTGACATTTCTGGCCAGCACTATCAAAGCAAATGCTGTGTATTTTTTTTCCTTTTCCTTTCATTCATTCACTAGTGATGAATTTAAGCTGATCTAACTCACTGCTCAAACTGCCTTGTGAGCCCTGAATAAGTGAACTGGTAGTTCCACTGAGCCATGGAGACATAGTGCTCAGGTCAGACATTTTAAAGTACATGAAATTTCCTATAACTCATAGGTAAAATAAATTTGGCAGGCTCTATTTCACAATATTTATACTGAATATTTCACATTTTTGGCTATTTGTTATAAAATCCTAGAAATAGTAGAAAGCCTAAAGTGATAGTTTTTCCATTTTGGATTATTTTTCCCTAGGGGAAAAATGTTAATCTGATGCAGTAAGACACAAACAAGGTGAAAATTAACCACAGTCAAAACTAACACTGCTTATTAATTGGCCCACAAAATAGTTATGAGTTATCATCCTTTTTGGGAAATGAACAAGGAATTGCATTTGGATGTCATATCTAGCTTGACCAGAAGAACAAAACTAACTGCTAAGCAAATGACATGAACTTCTGCCCCCAAGGACTTGGAAAATCAGCACAAGCAAAATAGTCTGGGGCTTAAAATTCAACTGTGGGAAACTTAGTACATCCCAGAAGAGAAGAAAACAATAGATCCTCGGGGAAGGAAGTGGATGGAAACATAGGATGCCGCCAGGAGCAGCCGCAGAGCAACCTCCAACGTTTGCTCCATCCACCTGGCCACTGTCCGCAAAGGCAGCTACAAAGAAAGCATGCGTGGGTCCTCTCTACTCCAGCACTGGGGAATTCAGAGATTTCCTGCACCAAGCGCCATCCGCTGAAGGGGGCAGTGACAGAAGACGCTGAGAGATGTGTTAGCTAATGCACGGGGGAGTAAATTCTCCCACAACACTCCCTGTGAGAGCCATTGCAAATGGAATCACCCTTCTAATAATCTGTATGCCTGTTTCTTTTTTCTATTTTCAATTTATAATAACAATAACGACCTAGACATAGGACATTTCCTGGGCTTTAATGACTGTCTGAGGTTAATGGCCCTCAGCTACACCTCAGGCCATCAACCCCTCCCAGCTGGTCATTAATCTCCAGGAAATACCCTGTCCTGGGGTCATTATTGTTTCAATATCAATGATACCTTAAAAGCTTTATGGATCCTGAAAATACTGATCTCTTGCCAATAGAGGTTATAAAAACCTGTTTAGAATCCCATAATTATATTGACTTGAACCTCAGAGATGTTTTCTTCAAGACTAAAATTATCTTAAGGAACACTCAACTCTTTCTTGCTTGTTTATTTACATTTTCTCAGGAAAGAAGTCTATCAGATATTACAAGGACTCAAAAATCAATTCACACTGAGGTAAAAAGGTCAGCTTTAAAGGGAATTACCCTTCCTTACAAGCAGTAGCTTAACCCAGTCTTTGAGAAGACATGTTATTTATGACAATAGCTTTCTAAAATGAGGTATGTGCTTAAATGTCACCAGGTTACATCCCATCAATAAATTTCTCAAACTGCATCTGATTCTGAAGTCTCTTTTTTTCACTTCATCCTAAGTACCCCCAATGAACACACTAATACCATTACAACAAGAATGTATCCAATAAAGCGGGACTGAAACAAAGTTGAAATACAACCTCTGGAAGGGGCAGAAATTAAGGCTCTGATTGGGCAGCAAAGGGTTGGATGGTTTCCCAGGAAGCCTTTGAGATCTAGATAGCTCCTAGGAGACTGAGTGGGTGTTAGGCAGCAATGAAATTGACCAAATGATGACAGAGTGGGGTTTGTGTAACAAGTACACAGAAGCTGGAGACCTGGGCACAGACCTTAGAGCACTGTGGAAGGACGAGGTGGGGCCGGGCTTTGAGGAAGAACTTAGGATCAGAGAGCCACACTTGAAGGGGCAGGTCAGAACAGAGACTAAATGCAGAATTCTAGCTGTATCCCCAAAGCCTTCATCCAGCCCCGGAAGCTGAAGGAAAGGTTAGGACCCTAGTCAAAGGGATGCAGGACAAGCACAAGGTGAGAACCTGGGAAGTCGGGCTGTTACAATAAAATAGCATAAGCTCCTTCACCAAAGACATCTATTTCTTAGCGTTGCAGGGGCTGGAATCCCAGGGCAAGGATGCCGGCCCCTGACTGGGTGCTCGGAGGGCCCTGCCGTGGTGTGGCTGAGCGCCCTCTAGGAGCCGGCGGGGAAGCGCTGGCAGCTGTGACGGGGCCTCGCGGGAGAGCGCGCGTGCGCGTGGGGACAGCGCCCTCGGGAAGGACCCGGTGCTTGTGAGAGTGGGTTCCAAAAGCCAGGGCGCAGTCGGAACGAGGCCCCTCGGGGACGCGCGCGCACACGTCCTCTGGGGAGGGGCGCGTCCGGGTGGAACCGGGGCGTCTGGCATGCTGAGCGCGGGCTCCTCTCTGGGGACTCGGACGGCCCGCAGGTTCCTGATCTCAGCCACGGCTCAGCGCCCGCTGAGGGCCCCGCGCGTGCCAGACACCCGGGGCTGCGCTGCAACCTTGCATCCTTCAGAATTCTTATGTGACACCCTAACTGCAGCCCTTGAAAATGGGAATGTTTTTGGAAAAAGAGCCTTTAAAATGGCAATGAAGGAAAATTCCGGTGGTATGGAGTACCCTAACCCCACATGGCTGGGGCGCTTCTGAGAGGAGTGGGCACAGAGGCCACAGGAAGCTCGTGCGCGGGTCCTCCGGAGAAACACACCTGCAGCAGTCTCCACAAGGGGAAGGGAAGACATTTCTATGCTTAAGTTGCCCCAGCGTGGCAGGGCATCATGCAGCCCAGCGGAGGAAGGCAGGCACGCCCCTGCGTCCAAATGTTCAAGTCTAGCTGAAGACAGATGTGCAAACAACTCAGGAGAACGTATGCACAGAAACCTGAATGTTATCAACTCAACACGGTGCGGGGGGGGTGCACACACACGTGTGCGCATGCACGCGTGCACAGACTCATGTGCAGCACTGGGTTCTTGAACTCAAGGCCTGGAGGCTGACCTTGAGCTTTTCTGTGCAAGGCTAACACCCACCCTGCCAGTTGAGCCACAGCTCCCCTTCTGGCTTTTGTGTTTAACTGCAGATAACAGTCGCCCAAACTTTCCTGCCCAGGCTGGCTTTGAACCACAATCCTCAGGTCTCAGCCTTCTGAGTAGCTAGGACTAGAGGTGTGAGCCACCAACACCTGTCTTAGCCTAATTTTGTGCAGTGATTTAAATGACAACGTCAGACAATATTTATCAATCTCGGAAATGTTTATATAAATATTAAGTGGAAAGGAAAGTCCAACAGTCTATCTACTCTGTGATAAAGGATGGGTTAACAGACAAAAAACATTTTTTTAAATGGTTGTGCTCTGAGGTAAGATTCTTCATGAACTCTCATTTTTTTAGTTACTTATTGTTGTAATAACAACTCAATTTTTTAACTTCTACCAGTTTGAAGTTCTGTAATCTATTAGATATTAAATTTAACTAAATTCAAATTTTGACCTATATATAATTAAAATAAAAATCGCCTAGGCCAAATGACACTATTAACTAATGGGTATATTCTCTCTATGTGAGTGTGTGTGTGTGTGTGTGTGTGTCTTTCTTCCCCTCTTCCTCCTCTTTCCCTCTCTCCTAACCCCCTCCCCACACTCTCACACACATACATATTTCAATGTCGTCCAAGTTTCTGCTTCTGTGCTTTCTAGAGGAAAAATATTCTGAGAGGAAATTCAAATGGATGTTATCAGCCTAAAGTTTGTTCAAAATAGTCACTAAAAATAGAAAAACACATAAGTATTAAGGGGTTTTAATCTGTACATAAAGAACAATTAAGCTAAAATAAGATTCTAGCCTCACCTGGCTAAGGTTCACTTCTACAAACATCCAAGATAATTTTGCATGTGGGATTCCAAGAGAAGACAGGAAGGCAAATGGAGGTTGCTGTCCATCCCTCCCAAGCAGCACCGGGAGAGCAGGGAAGCGTCAGGAATCCTGTGGGCTTGGCCAATCTCTACACAGCAAAAAGGGCCAGGACCCCGCAAAGAGAGCTACCAGGTCCAGCCTGGAAACAGGGCGGGTGACCCCACCAAGTCAAAAGCAAAATGGTCCTCATAGACTGTTCAGCACAGGACAAGATAGGACACAGAGAAATTAACAAGGAAAACAGCTGCTCTGAAACTACAGAGGGCATTAATTAAGCCATCTCCTAACCTGCAGGAAGGTTTAGATCAAAGACCTTAATTTGCCCCAAAGGCCTTGTTTTGCCTTGATTTAACAATTCTCTCTGGTAGCAATCTGCTGTCCAGTGCCACACCAGGCCCAACCCGGGGTTCTGCTGTTCTTCAGGCTTGCCTTTGGTAGCCCCTCAAGGAGAAAAGCTCCCCAGGAAGGAGACAGAGCTTTATTTTTATCCCAGTTAAAGTCCCTGTCCAATCTATTAACAGTGGATAACCTTGGCCCCGGGCATTTCCTAGAGAAGCTGTAACCAGCTGGGGTTAATGAACTATCCCTACCATTCATTCCTGGGAGAGGCCATTGGCCTGAATTGTTACTTAATTACTCTTCTGTGTACAGCTTCATAAAGCAATGAAATGCCTTCTTTCAGAGAGAAGGGAGATGGTAATGGGGGTCATCAGAGGCCATTAATTTTACAAATAGTTGGTTAGAAACTACAGCATGTTGAGAAGTCACTCTGGTCCACAAATCTCAACTTGGTCCTTAAGTAGAGATCTAAAACTTCACAGCTTTCTGTGACTCAAAGACAAGAAGTCCCAAATAGATAGAGTCTGGCCACACACATTCAGGTATAACTGTAACAGATCTTTCCCAAAGATGACAAGAAAAGACCTGGTGGAGCAGTGTAAGCTATTGCAGATGGTTCCCATTTTAAAAAGCAGTTGTAGGTAATTGCTCAGTCTTTTAGGGAGATTCTCCCTTGCCAAAGCTTGGCTGGGCATCAGGATAGGGGCAGGCTCGGAGAGAGCTAAGCATGTCTGAGCTTCTGCATGTATGTATGATACATATGGTGACAGGTGCAGGGAAAACTATGTAAGTCTGAATTTTTGCAGGAGAAATGGCTGAATCTAGTTCTTCAAAATCCAAGGACTCCTTCTGACCAGCAAGCCTCTTCACACACATCTACACTACCCCCACTTCCAAGCCAGGGTAGACTCAACCACTTTCTCTATACCACTCGATTTAAAACTGTAAAAACCTATACAAAGACACACACACACACACACACACACACACAGCCTTTCTTCTTGCTCTCTTCACCTATTTGTTTCTTCATCACATTCTTTTATCATATAAAATAAATGAACTCGAGGGAGGAGGTAAGTTGAACAAGAAATGTACTCACTGCATTACATATGAAACTGTAACCCCTCTGTACTTCGCTTTGACAATAAAGCAAAATTTTTTTAAAGAAAAAGAAAGCAATAATGGAATGTAAAAAAAAATGAACTTATTTTGTTCATGTCCGTACTATATTCCTTAAAAAAAAAAAAACCCTTAATAAGTAAACTCGGTGAGGGAAAACATTTAGGGCTGTTTCATTGACTCTATTTCCCTAGTTCTTAGAACATGTCTAACACAAGTGCTCTTCGTATTTGTTAAATGAGTTTATAATTTGCCGGGTACAGACAAGATCAGTGGGATCAGCCAAAAGATCCAGATTCCCACTTCAGTAACACTGGGGCAGGAAGGCAACCTTGACCACCAGAAAAATGGTTTGGAAGGCTGCCCCTCTGTTCTGCTCAGAAACCAGACCCGCTGAAGCTTTTCCTACTTAGGGCAGCCTTGGCCAAGAAGCCCACACACCCAAAGAGGTGCCAACTCTGCAGAGATGACGAGAAACCATTGTCACTCCCCTCCCCCACCCCCCACTGTGACATGCTGCCCCACCCGGTGTCAATAGCAGAGTCCCAGCCCTCAGAATGCTCCAAGATTCTATGGGATGGTTTTACTGAGGAAGGAGTGGACTCTTCAGAAGCTAGTTGACTAGGGCAGGACCAGGAAGGCAAGAACACATCAGAGGAGAGGTAGAGTCTAGAGAAGAAATGGAAACAAGAGAAATGACCAGGGAAAGGGACAGCTTGGTTTTCTGAGCCCCCCGTGTAAGGCCAATGAGTCTGCTGACTGGCTTGCAAAGGCTAGGCTAGAGAGCAGAGATGGTATCTCGGGAAATGAGAGGCAGACATAGAGACCCTGGGAGCCTTAAGGAAAGCAACTGCACAAAAAGAAAGGACTTGGGAGTAACTGATAACTTCTGTTTCTTCCTCTTCCCTTGTCAAATTCCCAGTTGATTTGTATGGGGGAACAATCTCTGTATGTTTCTGCTCCACAGGACAGTGACTTTTCCAGTATTCCTTCTTCATCCTCACTGTCCCCTGCCTTGAGGCAGAACAGATTGGGGCCAAATGGAAGGCTGGGTTTGGGCATGTCCAAAATGGGGAATTAGAGAAAGGAAAGCAGTTCTTTTGTATTTGGGGAGACTTCTGTACCTCACAAATGGACTCATATCTCCATTCATAGATACATCTCTACTGGTATTTTAGGGCATCTACGATGGAAGAACACAAGGAAGACGAGCTAGATTATGAGTAAGTAATCATGATGATGCTACCCACACCCAGGAGCCAGATGACAGTACGTCTGCTTCTACCTTCACTGTCTTCTGGTCTCCGTCTCCCTCCTATCTCCATCTACTCATCCCCCTCTGCCCCTTCCCAGGCACTCCAGCCCTCTACAAAGAAAAACTATTATGAATTTCTCACCTAAACTAACCCATTCAAAACAGGACTTTATCTTCCAATATGGTGCTCCACTCCTAAACAAAGCAAAAGTCCCTGAGCCTTATTACCCTATAACAACTTCAAAGACAAACCAATGAGTTTACTTAAATATAAGAAAAAGGAAATTTTATTACTGTAAGCCTCTCATTTTTAAGATGTAAGCCCTAACATGCTCATGAAAACTTTTGCTCTACATAATGCTACAACAAAGCAGAAGTGATAAAAAAAAAATAATAGAAGTATTACACACATAGGTTCTGAGAACAATTTGCAAAGCAGTTGCCAAGGGAAACAATCCTCTCCAATGGTAGAGACTATTTAAGGAAGCAAAGCTGCTTATGAAGCCAGAGTAGAGATGCAATATTACCTGTACATTTGGGAAGAGACAGTCTGGAAAAGCTGTCCCTTGCCGAGTTGAGGATCATTGACAAAATGATATGCATGATTAAGAAATACCAGTTTTCAAGAGTGAGGAAGGAAAAGCATGTTCTCAGAAAGCAGGTTTAATCAATTCCATGTCTGTCAGATAGCCCCCTTGGCCCAGGGATCTTGCTCTGGAAATAACTGGCCCTGCTTATTGTTGGGCTGATTCGATAGGCCAGAAAAAATAGGTCAGATCTTAAGATTGGCCCAGTCAAAGAAGAACATTATCAGCTTGAACATGGACCTCGAAAAGGATATGCAGAGAATAGATGAAGCAAACCAGGAACTCCTTCTCAAAATCCAAGAGAAAGAAAGTGCGATCCAGAGGTGAGTCTGGGGAAATACAAGAAAATTCTTCGGGGAAATTCTCAACCCCAAACAAAGAGGGTGGAGGAAAAGAAGAGACTCTAGAAAAGTACATCATGTATAGAAAAAAAAGAAAGAAAGAAAATCTCCTCTGTTCTTTGGCAGTACTCTGTGGCCAGAACACCAAAATATCAAGTTTTAAACAAGTTTCTTTGAAATTGGTTTGCCTGAGTTGAGAGAACTTCGGGGTTTATAATAGAAAATCAGATCTTCCTTTCCGGGCCTTGGAAGGGATCCGATTCTATGGATCCAGTAAAGAAAGACTTCTTACCTGAGACTCGCGCGCAGGGACGCGCACACACACACACAGGCACGACCACTGAGGTTCGCTTCTACCAGGTGGCCCTGTGTCATCAGTTCACTGCCAATCCCAGGTCCTCACAGAGTGCTTGCTTGTATCATCCAGGCTGGAAAGTGAAATCACCCAGACTGGAGACCCAGCAGAGGAGGAGGAGGAGTGGGAGAGGGAAAACTGCTCCCTGCTGGAAAAGGAAGCAGCCTTGCAGGAGCTGGAAGAAGAAACAGCCAGACTGGTAAGCGAGAACATGGGGAAGTCACTGCTTAGCATTCATTCCTCTCTGGTCCCCATCCATGGTCAGAGAGCGAATCTTTTGATTCACGTATAGCCAACTCCAAGGTCAGGATGCCATGTGTCCCACATGGCCGCATATGTGTGGAGGGCATGGGTTCTTTGCTAATGCAGCTCTGTTCCCGGTTAACATGCACTTCACCAGTGGACGCGTCACAAGACCTGCTTCCGTTATGTAAGTGAGATCTAATAGCTGCAAGAAAACTGCTGCGGCGACAGCCACCCGCAGGATGAGAACAGATGAAGGCAGACTGATGCAGACAGCACTGCTTCTTTCTCTCCCTAGGAAAGGAAGAGAGAGATGCTGGTCCACGGTATAACAGAACTTCAGAGAAAGGTGGGTGGGGCCCTGTTCCCCAGAGCCCTCTCAGCACCCTCACGTACAAAGAGGGGAGGGAGGAGGAAGGGTCATGAAGGAGAGCATGTATCAAAGAAGCCTGAACTCGGGAGTGGGCTCTGCTCTCTGGCCTATTTTTCCCAAGCTGAAGCTTGTGATCTCAATGCCATTAATTTTGTCTGCAAGCTTGAGGTAGAAAGAGTGACTGGTCTGTGTAATGACACCATGGGTTCTTTATTTCATCACAAGAAAAAGTATTCCAACAGGTACTCTAGTCCAAGTGATTGACTGGGACCTCTACAGTGACAGGTTAAGTTAATTTTACTTTCAACAGACTTTAAAACACACATAGAGACACACAGACACACAGACACACACACACACACACACACACACACACACACACACTTGAATCACTTAATCACCTTTTCCTTGTCTAGTCACATTCTGTACCTCAGCTCCTCAGGCTGCAGTGCCCTCGGTGGCCCGGCATGAACGAGGGCTTTGCAGGAGTGCCCCTGCCCTCCGCCCTCCGTCTCTGGGGACAGAACTAGTAAGGAGAGGAAGGACAGGTTTCCACGAGGCACTGGGTGCCTCTCCAACAACCATCTCCCAAACGTTTTCATCAAGCCACAGTGTAGTTCACACACACCAGAGGATCTTTCTGTTTACATTGATTTCTTTAATGTATGTTTTTATTTGGAACTGTAGCTTACGAGGAAGTCACAGAAGATAACCAAGTTTGAACAAGGCAATCTGGACAGAATCCCAGAAGAGTCAAAGGTAAATAGCAATGCAGTCCCGATGGAGTTGTCAAGTAGGAAGCAACTGCCAAGGTTTGGGGAAATTATTTCCCCTCTATCAAGCATAAGCTTGAGCCACTGAATAGTGAACTTTCTTTTCCCTTAGTGAAGAACTTCATTCTGAACAAGACTTTTTGTTCTTTCTGCTATCTGGCAGAGGAGCGCACAAATCCTGTATAATACCAAAGGTAGTTGCACCCCATTTAAACCTTGGCTCCAGCATTTAACTTGGTATGTGAGCCTGAGCTATTAAATTATCCCCTCTCAGTCTCAGTTACAGGATTAAATAAGATTGTATATAAAAAATTATTTCTTTTATTCTATGGTTAAACCTTTACAAAGTCACATAATTTTAAAGTTGTTATTTAAAAGCTTGGCTAAAACACACATGCGAGTTCATAAAGGAAGAGTTAGCACTTGTAAGTCTGCTGGGTGTTAAGCAATTTAAATGCCCAATATAAGGATTCATTCAATTAGTCACTCGAGTATTTAACGACCTCTCCTTCCTTATCATATGACAAGGTTTAGTGTTTCTCTTAATTATATTCCAGAGCTAAGAACCACAATTCATCTGACCAAAAATAAGAATTAGAGACCTTTTTTATTCAGAAAGCAAATAAATCTCTTTGAACATTATTCACACAAATTAATTGTACAATCTTAGCCGTTTCTCCAGAATTGCATTATTTGTCCTTAACTCCTAGAACCCATGCTTTCTATGTGTGAAGCCTCTGAAGAAATGTCCACATTAAATATAGGAGCAGAATCCAGGCACTAGTGGCTCTCATCTGTAATCCTAGCTACTTAGGTGGCTGAGATATGAAGATTGAGGTGTGAAGCCGGCCTGGTCAGAAACACCCATGAAACTCTTATCTCCAGTTAATAAGCAGAAAAGACAGAAGTGGAGCTGTGGCTCAAGTGGTAGAGAGCTAGCCTTGAGTAAAAAAAGCTCGGGGACGGCACCCAAGCCCTGAATTCAAGCCCCAAGACAGGCACCAAAAAAAGTGGTGTTGTTTTTTTAACTCATGAATCGGATTGTAAGTTCATACTTCAAACCCATTCTTGGTTTCTTAGTAAGGTTAGAATGAAGAAACAAATCCCTTCTCGGAGCTGTGAGGCCATACACAATCTATTCTTAGATGGCCTTTCCCTCCTTTTCTTCTTCCTGCTGGCCTCTTCTGCCTCCGCATGCTGTTTCCGGACAGTAAATTCCCATGGACCATGCTCCTTCTGAATCTCCATTTGGGTGATATTGATTACTTTGATTCCAACTCAAGCATCACGTTTTTATTTGCTTGGTGTCAGATATGGAGCACAACATTGTCATGCTCCTTTGTTGAATCTCCTGACAAAATATCATCTGAATAAGAAGATCAGTCAGTTCTGTTTCCCACAATAGCCTCAGGACTTCAGTCCAGCAGCAATGATACAGAGTAGTCTTTCATCAAATACTTAGTGAAAGAGAGAAAAAGGAATACGGGAAGCATAAAAGAGTGAGCACAGGGTTGGAGGTGTGGCTCAGTTGGTAGAGTACTACCAAATGAGAGGAAATATCAGGCACCAAGTTCAACCAAAAAAGACAGAGTGAGCAAAAGCTATCCAGTCAAATTGACTTCATTAAAACGTTTTTCAATATTAATTTCCAGTTGGAAATGGCTTAATATGAGAAGGAGGCAAAAAACTGAAGCTCAGGGGTACAGGCAGCAGCAGACAGATGTTCAGTGTAGAACACTGTCACGCACCTGCAGGGGGCAGTGGGCAGCTTCACTCCTCCACCAACATCTGAAACTGTGCCGGATGCTCTCCCGCAGCCTGTGAGACGGGCTGGGAGGGAGCGCACCAACCCGTGCCCTTCGGCACTCTGCACTCCGTTACCCACCTCACTTCCTTCCGGCAGGTTCAGCTTCAGCAGCTGGAAACGTCCTGTGCAGAGCAAGAGAAGGAGCTAATCAAGGTAACATGGTCTGACTACCGATATGTCTCCCCCAAGAAAGGGAAATGTGATCCTAAGCCAGTTCCAGTACGTTCCTCAAATGACTAATGTATATTCCCGACTCAGGAACATCATGGAGCCTAGGACAGGGTAAGAAAGGGAATGTGGGTATGATCCCCTGAGCGCCTTCACTTTAATTCATTCCATGTAAATCCAGTCTATCATCCGTTTCTTCTATATGTTAGTATCTGTCCCACCTCCAACTGCCACCAAATAATTCCTATTTATGCTGTAAACTAGGGTGTATTTATCTGGAAAAAAATGAGATGAATTCAGATGTACAACCAAGAGCATTTAGAACAATTAAAACCATGCTGGTGATCTGTGACATAGGTTACACTCCTGTTCTGGAACAATTTACCGAGAGAAATGTAAGGCCCATGTTGTTTTCCCAGGTAATGCAAGACTATGAGTTTGTGACCCAGCTCTGTGAAGACCAAGCCCTCTGCATAAAGGTACAGCTCCTCAGACAATGGACCGCCAGGGGCTGGCTAAGATGCAGGATGGAAGGAAACCAGGTAGCTCACGGGGTGCCAGCTAGGATTTCAACTCTCCAGCATGGGAGAGTGGAGATTTCGAGGTCATCAGCACCCCCACCCCCAGAGTCACTTTTCTGTTCCTTGGTGCCCTTGTGTTCTTAGATTAATGACGAGCACTTCTGCTAATTTTCACTCTACTGACCCTGGAGAAGCCAGCCAGAGCTGAAGTGTAGTGGGAAACCAGGAACGGTGGTGGCGGTGGCGGTGGGGGGTCTCTCAAAGTAGGAAGTGATGGTAGGAGTACCAAACAATCCCACGGGGGCATAAGAAGCACTCATCCGCTTAGGAAAATCATCAAGTATCTAAGTCGTAACTCTAACTTCCCTTGTCTTTGAAGAAGTACCAAGAGACTTTGAGAAGAATAGAAGAAGAACTGGAGACCCAACTCCTTGAGAGAGAAATGTGAGCTTTGGCAGAGGAACAGCCAGCCTGGCTTACTGGTAACCCCATCGCAGCCTGAGTCGGACGCAGCTCAGGCACCCAGCCAAGTTCCTCTCTGGAACCAAATGGGCCCAGCACCCCATCTTTCCTCTCTCCCCTTACGATCTGCTTTAGCCCTGCTAGACCATGCCAACTTTAAAATTCCAGTCTTAAGGGGCTATAGAAACCTATCTCCCTTCATAATCTCATCACATTGTTATTTGGCTTGTACTATAAAACATGTATTTTTGGGCTGGGGATATGGCCTAGTGGCAAGAGTGCTTACCTCATATACATGAAGCCTTGGGTTCGATTCCCCAGCACCACATATATAGAAAATGGCCAGAAGTGGCGCTGTGGCTCAAGTGGCAGAGTGCTAGCCTTGAGCAAAAAGAAGCCAGGGACAGTGCTCAGGCCCTGAGTCCAAAAATTTTTAAAAGTATTTGTGTACAATCACTTTGGTAAGTGGATTCCCTTATATTTCAAAGAAAGACCTTAAAATTAATATCATCTCATGTCTCCTAAATCCACAGGTACACAACTACACAGGATAGGCCTGAAGCTCTCCTCTAAGTACACTACAGTTAACACAGGATGAAACCCAGCACCATAAGGGGCATTTAATGAGGAACATTAAAAATTACAAGTGATAAAGGAAAATCCATCCCCCCAATTCCTGTTTGTCAAGAACGTAAATGCTGTCAATCCAAAATGAAAAAACTCAGCCCTATTTTTTACCCTCTTTATAAGTGTAATAGTAACTCAGTCCAAAAGTATTTCTATTTATTAAATATCTGGGAATGTTTAGATCAAGAACAAAAGGCCCAAACTGCACGGGTCTCTAAGATGTACCGTGAGGATGGTGGCCTAGGAGCCGGGGTCCCAGAGCACGGAGGTCCTTGTTTCTAAAGTCTGTCATTAGGTGGTTCTCGAACAGAGCTGCCTAATAGAACACTCTGTGCTAGGCAACAGGTAGCCACAGATGACAACTAAGCACATTCAAAAGATGGCCAGTATAACCGAGGAACTAAAGTTTTGGTTTAATTAATTAAGTTAAATTAGCCATGCTGACTACAATACTGAACTAGCCCCAATATTGAAGCAGTCCTCCCGTAGCACGAGTGCTTAAATGCTTTGCTCAATCTCTTTCCTGGTTCTTTTCCTCATAGGTCAAAAGTCTTAAGCATGGAATCTATGAGAAATACTCAAGACAGCCAAGATCACAAGGTGAGCACTTCGTTCTCTCTTCAGTCCTTCTCAGCCTCTCAAAGACGTTTTAAAAGCTACACACCACTATGTAGATAGCCAGTCTTCCTGTGTGCATGTTCCAAGAACTGCCAGCCTTAATTCCAAGGAATCTAACTATAAGCAACAGGAGAGAAAAAGATGCTGAGAGACAGTCCACTTGCCGTTCTTCCACCCATGCAAATAAAAGTCACCCCGAGCAACTACTCTAAGTCTTAAGAGTTGCAACTCTAAGTAGAAAAGGATCACTAATGGAGTATATGCTATAGAAAGAGGCGGAGACCTGGCCGCCACACCACCCCGCCCTCCTCTGCCTTCTCCTGCAACCACAATACTCTTTCCTATTCGTCCCAACACCGTCTCCAACGTTTCACAGAGCACCAGATACCTGCCATCACTTAATTGCAGTTGGCCCATGAGCTACACCATGGAAAGCCATTGCTCGTTCATGATACAATTCAGCATCTCCCCACAGTCAGCATCGTGAAGTCAGCAGTTCACACGCACCCCTTTCTGGTGCAGAGCCCCTGTCCTTGCGGCTGGCTCGGTGTCACGTGGCATCTCACACCCTGCCTTAAGAGAAAAACTTCTGCTGGGTTCTCATTTTATGACGTACACTGGCTTTACATCACTGGAAATCCTATATATATATATAAGTTAAGAGAGTCTCAATAACCTCAGGAAAAAGAACTCATCTCTTCTTTAAAAGAAAACATAAAAGCATTGCCCCATATCCAGACATCACCCAGATGTCTGAGTATATGTTAGAACATATCCTGGTTCTGAACAAGTCATTCCTAAATTCCTAAATTCCTAGACTCCTAAATTTAACTGGACCCAGCTTTGTAGAACCAGGCTTAGCCTGCTCCACCAACTATATCACACTTTTTCTTCCTTTTGTTTTTTCAGTGAAGGATGGGACTCTGCCATTTGAACCACACCTCTGGTTCTGGCTTTTTGCTGTTAACTGGAGATGAGTCTTGGATTTCTGTTCCTAGGCTGGCCTTGAACTGCAATCCTCATATCTCAGCCTTCTCTATAGCTAGGATTACAACTGTGAACCACTAGCACCCAGCTGCTCTTTCTTTTGATCACATGCACAAGTTAAAAAGACAATAAATAACTGAAAATAATTTGGGAGAGTGATGTCACAGAAATCAGGACTCCTGGGCTCAGTTGGTAGAGTGCCAGCCAGTGAGTGAAAAACAAAACAAACAGAAATCAAGACTCCTCACAGTCAGATTTTTATTGCTTTTAAAACTTGTCTCTTAGGATATGCTTGTGTGGCTCTCACAGCCTAACCACTTCTCTAGAGAGCAAAAATATAAAGGCAAAAGATCCCGTGTCCTGAACGGGCCTGGAAATGCCATTGAGCCGCTTACTGGCTGCATTATATTGTACAGCACGATGGCTTTAGTAGTCGTAGGGGCCCAGGAGGGAGGTGCAGACTTGTCAGCCAGCCCTGGAGAGGCAGGGGCCAGGAGGGGCCAGCATATGGCCATTCTCAACTGCAGAGTAAGACCCTATCTGGAAGAGCCGATAACCAGCCAGGCACCGAGGCCCACGCCGGAGTGGGGGAGGTACGGATCAGACCAGCCCTACCTAAGCCAGATCCCATTTTCAATAAATAAGCTCCAAGCTGCTCTGGAGGAGTCGGAGTCCCAGCCAGCCCCAGGCAAAAAGGGAGACCTTACCTGAAAAAGAAGTGGAAACAGGGCTAAAGGTGTGGTTCCAATAGCGGAGGGCTCGGCTGGCAAGTACAGAGCACCGAGGCGAAACCCCAGTACTTCTACTACAATAATTAGTGTAATAGCCATGATAGGTTAAAACCTTGATCTGTGAGATGACATCTGCTGTACCTACGAAAAGAATCTGTGAGATGTTATGTAAATGTTACATTTTGTTAATGCGTCGCTGAATATCATATGTCAATGATAACTTCCAGAAATTGCTTATTTATCAATACCCTTTCTTTTTCTTATAGTATAATTCTATTCTAAAAAAGTCCACGTTGTTGGGTAAAAGGTAAGCAAAGTATCGTCAAGGTAACTTCCTAAGAAACCAGCACTCTACCTGGCCATCGCAACAGAGAAGCCAGCCACAGACGAGGAGAGCCTTGGAGCATGCGCAATCATGCACACACACACACATATACACACTCACATACATGCACACAGATGCACACATGAACGTGCACACACCACACACATTCACCGATGCACGCAAGTATACACCACACCCACATCCACATCCACAGATGCACATAAGCATGCACACACACCACACCCATTTACACACACATGCACACATGGCTCCTGCACACAAGCATGTGCACACACACACACACTTAAGCCAGCAAGCTACAGTCACCATGTATCTCAGTTCTAGAGCTATGATGTCCTTGTCCAAAGTATATCAATAATATCAGCTTTCTGGAATTTGAAACTAAAAGCCTCAAGTAAGGAGCAACAGGGATCTGGTCACGTGAGAGAAGGTAGAAAACGGTATGCTTCTCCCTTTAACAATTAGAATTCGCTTCACGTATGCAGTTTCCCCATGGCGCGGGCAGACTAGGAATGGAGGAGGGGAGTCCAAGCTAGAAGCACAGCGCCACCCAAGGGCAGACAGGACAAGAGAAGGAGAACCAAATCATGGCCAGCATGTGAAAATTGCTAGGAAAAAAATTACATGTTAAGCCAAGTAAGAACTCAAAGATTTGAACACCTGAGTGGATAATAGTCTCAAGAGAATGATGTGATAGCAAAGTGAAATTGGTATTCATGAAGCTCCTACGTTTTCAAGAAAAAGGTCAAATTACATTCCCTATGATCTGTTTAAGAAGCATAAAGAAACACATGTTCAAAGTGGTATGAAATATGGTTTAGAAAGGGTTCCATCAAAATGGTTAAATTTATTGGGGCTTAAAGGTCAGCTCCAATTGTCTGGAAATTTTTCTCAAGGAGAATACCTTTTATACCACGTAAGTAAGGTGTTGCACAGTCCAATATCCCTACATTGCCATTTCTGCAACTAGCACAACCACCAAAACGCCTCTGTTCCTCTGGAACTCCAGAGCCTGGCATGCAACTGCCCAGGATAAGGATTTCCTGCCTCAATGTGAGTTGCTGCCCCAAGGGAACCTGACCAAAGACACCATCTTCCTGTGGGGTAACGTCAAGATGAAAAGTAGGCTGTCCCTGGGATCTTCCCTGAGAACATACTTCCAGAACCTTCTCATCCCAGAACCTCTCCTCCAAAGAGGATTTGGTTTCAGGTTGAGCGGTAGACGAAGATTTGTCAAGAGCTCTGATTCTAATTCTGACCAGGATGATGATGTACTAGAATGGCTCCTGCCATGGAGACCAGCCACAGAGCGGCCACTGGAGAGAGCTGCTGGGGAAGGGGCTGTTTCTGTCGGGTAAATGGGGATCCGTGGGACATCTAACCTGAGGCAGACGCAGCCAGTATTGCTGGGATAGGAAAATATGCTTGTGCACATTGTTTTTTTAAATTATTATTACTATTGTTGTCGTTGTTGTATGGGGATTGCAGGTTAAACATTTTAAAGAAGCTAAGTAACTCATCAATTAATAAAAAAAAAATCAAGATAGTCATAGAGATGAAATAAGAGAAATGCCATGAACATAGGTTCAATTCAGTTTCAATTTCCCCAAAAGTTAATTGTGTAGAATTGAATAAAGTGAAAAAGCCTGTACTAGATAAGTGGACGAAAGAAAACACAGAAGGCCAAAAAACCTATAATCAGGTGTTCAGTAACACTGGTCCTCAAGGCCATGCAAATGGAGCCCAGATGAGATATTTTATCCTCATTTGACTAGCAAACTTCTCTTGATACTATCAAGTGTTGGAGAAGAATGTGGCACAGAACTACTGTGCTAGTGAGGTATAACTTGATGCAATTACTTTGAAAAACAATCTACCAAGAGAAAAATTAAATTTACAACAAAAATAAATAACCAGGCATGGTGGCACATGCCTGCAATCCAGTACTAGGGGAGCTAAGCTACATACTGAGCCTGTTGAAACAGAGAAATAATGGCTAAGGACATAATTTAGTACTTGCCTAGCATGTACAAGAGCCTGGGCTTTACAGAGTGGTTAAGTACTACCAAAAAAAATTAAACTATGCTATGAAAGAGGAGACTGGGCAAAGCAGCCACGTTTAGTGGGAGACACTGATGCCAAGAAGGAGCCAAATGTGTAGTTAGGAAGGGCTTAGAGTTCGCGTCCTCACCACTAACAGCTTCTCATCTTTCTCTTAGGATTTTCCGTACTCTCTTTTCGACCACTCTGTTTTTCACAAGGCTGCTGGGATATCTAGTCTTCCACCTAATTTTCATAAATCCGGATATCCTGGTCAACATACTGCCCAAGATCCTGAGCAGGAACCTCCTGTGGAGGCTCAGATGTTCCCTCTGCCCGTCGCTCACGCTTGAGACGGAGGGCGTGTTACCCCACTGACGCTCAGCCGGAACAGGAGGCGAGTGGGACCGAAGACTGAGGGTGGGAGGCGGTGGCGCTGGGGCCTCAGCTTCTTCCCTGGAGGTGTGCCCACTAGACCACTTTCTTGCTCCTCGGTCTTATTCCCAACATGAAGCTTGCTTAATAAAAAGCTGTCAGCAAGCTATGTGGATAAGCCCAAGCGAACCCCACAATAATCGAACCTGGAAGATTTTGACATCGGAAAGATGCTAAGCCAAGTTAGAGTTGCTCACAGTGGCTCACCTCTGGAGCCCTGGCTATGCAGGAGGTAGAGATGAGGAGGACGGTGGAGAAAGTCCACACGGCGCGGCGTTGAACAAGGAAAGCTGGGCACGCGCACCGCAGCCACAGCAGAAAGCAGCCCCCACACCAGGGCATAATCCCGAGACCTTATTCAAAAAGGAAAGCAAAAGGGGCTGGAGGGGCTGGAGGGCAGCTCACCTGGTAACCATCGCATCTGCCAAGCAAGTGCAAGGCCCTGAGTTCAAACCTCAGAACTCCCTCCTGCCACACACGCTAAATCAAAAAAAAAAAAAAAAACTATTTGATCAATAATTCCACTGAATCTTAAAACTCTAAAAAGACTAAATGACTGAAATGGAGAATACTGCTCACTACTTAAACTAGAACATATAAGCCTGGCTTAAGCTTTGTGTGTGTGTGTGTGTGTGTATACATATATATACATGTATATGTATGTGTATGCCTCATGTAACTAAAAGATAAAGTGAGGGGGATAGGAATGTGGTTTAGTGGTAAAGTGCTCACCTTGCATGCACGAAGCTCTGGGTTCGATTCCTCGGCACCACATAAACAGAAAAGGCGGGAAGTGGTGCTGTGGCTCAAATGGTAGAGTGCTAGCCTTGAGCAAAAAGAAGCCAGGGACAGTGCTCAAGTCCTGAGTTCAAAGGCCCAGGATGGCAAAAAAATAGTTGCTTTTGGGCTGGGAATGTGGCTTAGTGGTAGAGAGCTTGTCTCGTATACATGAAGCCCTGGGTTCGATTCCTCAGCACCACATATATAGAAAAAAGCCAGAAGTGGTGCTGTGGCTCAAGTGGCAGAGTGCTAGCCTTGAGCAAAAAGAAGTCAGGGACAGTGCTCAGGCCCTGAGCTCAAGGCCCAGGACTGGCAAAAAAAAAAAAAAAAGTGACTAGTCTGGCAGCACATGTCTATAATCCCAGTTCCTCAGTAGACTGAGGCAGGGGAATCCTAAGTTCAAGGCCAGCAAGAACCCATCTCAGAAAACAAAACAAAACAAAAAATTCTTCCATTAATGAAATAGATTTGGAGTTTCAGGCAAAGTAGATCCAGAAGCCTTAAATTAACATGGGGTTTCATCTCCCTTTCTCCTCTCTGAATGGGCATTCTCTTTTAGTGGCAAGATGGCTACAAACAGGCTGAATCCCACACTAACAGATCAGCAGGACTGGTCTTGTCCAATGGCTCCAGCAGCAAAACCCAGAGAGGCAAAGTGGCTGAGTTTAACTACCTACACCTGCCCCATAGTCACTGGGGCCAAAAAGACAGGCGTGCTGACTGGTCGGCCTGTCATGTGATCAAACAGACAGGCGTGCTGACTGGCCAGCCTCTCATGTGACCGAACAGACAGGAGCACTGACTGGTCAGCCTCCTCTCATGTGACCAAAAAGACAGGCGTGCTCACTGGTCAGCCTGTCATGTGAGGTGATGGCATAAAGGAGTCAGGTGTTTCTCATCGGGGAAGAGGTTGAGTTTCCAGTGAAGGGGGAAAATGCCGTGCCAGCAAAAGCAGGCAGACATCCGTCTAATCATTAAACACTAGCAACTGAACTAAAGCCATAGCTCACTCAATATGTCTTCCTACCAGCAAAAATGATCATGTCATAGACTGAGAGGCAGGAAGTATGGCAAAGAGCTCAGGAAAAGAACCATGCCGTGAATCAGGTTTCCTTAGTTCTGTTGAGCACAGCACTGTTAGGAACTGCACAAACTCAGGGTAATCTTTTATTTTTCCAATTGAAGTCACTGAACTCTGTGCACTCACGGTTCATTAGTAGGATGTATTCAACTTCCCTCTGAGCACTATTCTCTCTCTTCCCTAAATCACCAATACCCTTGACAGCTCCGAGGTTGGTGGGCCCGCCGGGGACGTGGTAGCTTCTGTCCTGGCTGGGAATGAACTGGAGGTGCCTTGGTCCTCCGCGTTGCTTCTTGAGGCCACACGGAGTCACTGTGGGAAAGACATCCTACCCAAGGTGACAGGAGGAGGCACTGTGGAGACTCCGACACAACAGGCCCATTTCAGAAAACATCTGTGTAGCTCAAGATCTTTGTTCACCATAGGCTGTATGATGGCAACGCGGTGCTGCTTAAGGTCAAGGCACCTCCGCTTTCCCTCACAGAACCAGTCCTCTGCTCCAGCTCAAGTTTCAAGCAGCACCATCAATTCGTTTCCCCCTGCCTCGCCCTGCCTCCTCAGGAAAACTCAGAAAAGCCAGCTGAAGGCCTCCCTGGAGGGGCAGGGCACATGCTCTTCTCCGAGGAGCCCTCACGCAGATGGCTCCGGGACCCACATCTTCCTTTCCAGATACTTTCCACACACTTCTGAAACTTCTCCATGGAAAAGAGACCATTCAGGTCTGTAAAATTTGATTGTGTACTTCAAATATACTGTAAATGTGTCTTCTCAGCTGAAGCTGTGTGAAATAATGCTGAGAAAAGCGTTCAGAAGTCTTTGTAGAGGACTCAAACCCCTAATTCCGCTTCAAAAATCTGTAGAATTGCCCCTTTTGTGATTCCAAGGTAAATGTGGAGTGCACTGTTTGGAGTCGGCACACTGTTCAATAGCCAGGCATGAGCATAAGAGGTGAAGAGAGCCAATGCAAGAGTTGTCTCAGAAGACAAAACCAGCAGGGTGGCTTTCACCCTGAATTATTACTGGATGTAAACCCACGGTGTTCTATATGAAGAGGAAGAAGGAAAAAGGAGAGAAGGTGAGACAGAGATGGGAGGGATGGAAGGAAAGGGAAAAGGGGAAGAGGGCAGTGCTCAATACCTTGTCAGAGTCAACTGTTGACACCGAATTGTTTTATCCTGGGCCTTTTGTTTTGTCACAGCTATCAACTGGGTGAGCTTCCTTAATGTGGCTTGAAATGCTTTTTAATTTTATCACAGTCAGAAACAGATCACTCAGAGGGAATGTCCCATTCTTTCTGACAAGGAGCAAAACTAACATCAGCTATCCCAGGCTTGCAGTGAGAGGGGACAGGCACATTCAGGTGGTACCAATGTGTCACAGTATACCTAAAAATGACTGTAGGGAGGTAAGCTGCTGCGGGCAACACTTCTACAATGACACTCGCTATATCGGGTGCCAGTGCCTGGATAGTGACAAGACGACTCAACAGCTTGCCTGGCTCTACCTATGATGGTGTCCTCATATTTTTCTCACAAACAGCAGAGGGCGCCTTGTTCCCTGATACTTGGAAACCTTGGCCGCCTTTATTTATGTAAATTAGACCCCTGCTAGTGTAGGCCAGATGGACCAGGGTCCACAACAGCAGCGACTTGTTCCCCTTTTCCACAGGCCTGCTAGCTAGAGCTGCATCTGAATATCAGGAGTACCCAGTACGCCCAGGTCCGTCACTCCCTACAATTATAATCACGTAACGTCATGACTCCTAGTCCCTACACCTATGCGCACTGTACCTCAGGATTCCCCAGTTGGGTGGGTCCCGTATCCCCCTCCGCAGCGCCGCCTTATGCTGGGGTAGATGCGTGGGGACGGGAGTCGGGGTTTGTGGGTGGCGCTGCTCCCCCCACTGCCACCAGGTCTCTCTTGGTCGTGTCTGGTTTTGCACTCCACAGCCAGACCTCATGGCTCCCCCCTCTCTGTCGACCCATCCCCTCTGACAGTGCGGGTCCTGAAGCTGCCGGGGCATTCCTCCAGCCCGTCACAGCCCTTCCCTGGAGACCCCAGCTGCCCATCACAGAGGACTGCCCAGGCCGCCGCGGCCCAGGCGGGCTGCCCGGTGCCCGCCCATGTCCTCTCCCTTCCCTTCACCCAGTCATCCTGCAGAAGCTCGGGATCTGCAGGAGCCTGGCAGCACGTGGCACTGCTGTAAAACTTATTTTTATCACTCAATTGTTCCACAGTGACTCAGAAAAGATCTGAGAACTAGATGAGCTGATAATGCTGGCCTGTTATGCAAGCCAAAGGCTGCAGTACCCCGCGTTCCCACCAGATGGCGCCAGCCTCCAAAAAATGCCCTCCACAAGCAGTGGACTGCATAGAATTGCCCTCCTTGTCCTGTCATGAATGTCCGCTCTGGGCGCTGAGGTCAAGACAGCACTGGCGCGTTGGGGAGGGCGGGGGGAGGAGGGAAGGACTTAGGCCAGAAAGCATGTACCTACCTGGGTTTGTCCCCACCCTCATCCTAGAGGAAACACAAGGAGTCCATGACAGCTCTTCAAGTCACAGGTTCAAGCTTTACCAACCCCGAGGGCAGAGGAGTGGGTCCTGGCCCAGAGCCCGCCCTGTCCGTGAGGGGGCAGGGGAGCTGGGGGAGGCCCAGCCAGGGCACCCAAGGCTCTTCATGGTGTACTTTTAAAAATATTTTTTATGTTAGTCCTGGGTTTTGAACTTAGGGCCTGGGCACTGTTCCTGAGCTTTTTTGTTTATTTCCCCTCAAGGCTAGTACTCTATGACTTGAACCGCTACTCCACTTTTGACTTTTCTGGTAGTTTATTAGAGATAAGTGACTGGGCTGGCTTTGAACTGCAATCCTCAGGTCTCCCCTTCTTGAGTAGCTAGGGTGGCACGAGCCACCAGTGCCCAGCTTCACTGTGTGCTTTGGGGGGCTGCTGGGAATCCGAAAGAACAGAGCCGCAGGCGCGACCTCTGCACTGCAGGTGCCTTCCAGCTCCACCTATGTGCAGATAATGCCGGAAGAAATGGGGCTTCTAAACCCCTCAAATAATCTCTTCCCACAACAATCAAAATCCAGATGCTGCTGCTGCTGTTTTTGTGAACTCCAAATGCTTCTGCAAAAGGATTTTAAAGCTCTGGACAGTGTCATTAAACATGCTAAGAAGTGTTCAGGTACTACCAAAGTTGCCAAATGGAACCAGGTGTATAAACCATTTCTAAAACCATAGTACCTGTCAACACCAAAAAGACACTCAACTTTAGAAAGAGAAAACTTCTCCATTCAACCCTTACCTGATGCTGAACAAAGGCCCCAGAGGCCTCAAATGTCTTCTGGCCCAGTGGCTTGCTGACAATCGCCATCAAGGACAGCAGAGCACACACCCACCACTCAGGGCCAGTACCCCGTGGGCTTCCCATACTCTTGAACTTGTATGTGACTAAAACTCCCAATCTGAAAATACAATTGATATTTCTAGTGCTCTTCTGCTGACAAGTCTTATCCTTGTAATTTCTACTTTAAAATATACAAGACTCAAGGACAAGTTCACATTCGAATGAGCTCATTAGGTTAGCTGGATTTGAGGGAGCAGGGAGCTGGAGCCCGAGGAGATGGCAGATGGGACAATTAAGTGTCAGCAAATAGCAAAGAGTTTGACAGCCTTGGGTTCTGAGCTTCCAGAATGAAATGACGTGGGGTGTAAGCAAGAACAAGCCAGGAGAGACTTCTGTATTTGTCACAGATCTAACAGAGAAAAGAGATGGCTCACAAGCCCAGTCAGACACAAATACATTGTGTTGGCTCGCACAGTATGTTGTTGGTGTCATCACTGTTGTTTTTCACCTGAGTTTGGCACTAACGTTTATCATTTTAGAGCTGTCATCTGAGAGTGGGTGACTTTTCTATGTACCGCTTTTTCACAGCTGTCCACACTGAGGAACAGCGACCCCATCGGAATGCAGGTGGCTCACTCCTCGGTGCCCTCCGTCCTCGGGTGCCAGCAGCCTACAGCATCTGCACTCCTAGTGGCCACCTAGAGAGAATCCTTAGAAGGAGGATCATGGGCCAAGGGCATGGAGAGTCACCAAATAACCGACCTTCCAGGTGGCCCCTGACCGAAGTGTGGAGGCAGAAGAATGCAGTGCTGCACACCCACAGGGGGCCCAGGAGGAAGTGCCAGGCTCCCAGGAGCCCCGGCAGCGTGAGGAGGAAAGAGGACGTGCCCCGAGTCTCAGCTGGGACTTACGAGGAGGGAAACCACAAGGCTCCCTGACAAGGCCGGTGGGCTGGCAGAGCCGGCCAGGGCTGCCCTGCTCGCCCTCACAAGCTCCTGCGCGAGGAGGGACAAGCCGAGCGATGCAGCGAGCCGCCCGTGCCCGGCCCCTGAGCGAGGCAGGGCCGCCAGGGGGTCACAGGAGTGCGGGGCCCAGCTTTGCTCTGCTGTCTGTGTGAGCGTTATGGTGGCTGGGAGAACAACCTGAGAGAGGCTTGAAGAGCTCAGTTCAGGCTGCAGAATCCAGTGGCTCCGGGCTGCTCTCTGCTACCTGGCACATGAAGGGGACATGGTTTGCTGTGTGAGTTAGAGGGGGAGGTGGTTGGAGGAATACTGAGAATAGTTGGAGGGTTGTAACAGGAGTCACACACCTGAAACAGCCACAGCACAGGAGGCAAGTTGCCCACGCTCCCCATGAATGTGGTTCTAAGCTAAGCACAAGGAACCCGAAGAAGGCTTCAGCCCGGGCCCTCCACCTTCGGAAGGAGGAAGGCAATATTTAAAGCTGCGGTGCCATCTGTCCAAATCCAAGGACATTGTCAGCTCTGCAAAGAGCAGTTTCTGGGCACTGCCCTCAGCTCTGTGATGTCCCCTGCCTCCGACTAAGTCAAGGCACAATTCCCTGTGCCACATCTTTGCAACCCCAGGCAGCAATCAGCAAACTCTTTTTTGCAGAAGCAGGAATAGCTGTCTTCGGCTTTGGAGTCATAGGTCTCTGTCAAACTTACTCTTCCATAGCAGCACTAAAGAGCTGTAAACAATACACACACTGCTGTGCCTGTAGCACAACCAAGTTCTGTTTGCAGCACTCACATTGAAATTCCACATTGTCATGTGTCATGAAATCTTTCTTTCAAATTTTCTTCAACCTTTACAAAGTGTAGTGGGCTGCACCTGAGAAAAGCAGGCAGTGGGCTGAGTGTTGTCTGCAACCGTAGCTGACTGCCCTGCAGTTCCTCCTCTTCACGCTTGCTGTGCCACGGCAGATGACTGAAGCACATGACAGGTCTCCACTGCCAGATCTTGGTTCCTTCAGTGGTAAGGTGATATGACTAGAGTTCAGGGAGTGGGGGTCTCGCGCATCTGTGAGCTTGACGTTTTGCCAAGGATACTCACACAAAAAAATCCTGTAAAACCAAATCTGAGCAGGACACAATGGCTCAGGCCTACAATATTAACTAGCTAGGCAAAGAACCTGAGGACTACAGTTTAAGGTTGATGTAGGAGGGAAAATGTTCTGAGCTCCCCTCCCCGCCCCCCCCCCCCCCCCCGCATCGCAACTGAAAAAGTTGTATGTGTATGGTAGTGCCTGCCTGTCAGCCCAGCTATAGTAGGTCCAGGCCACTGTAGGACCAGCCCAGCCCATGCAAAAATAACCAGAGTAAAAGAGTCAGAGTCACAGCTCAAGTGGTAAAGCATCGGACTAGCAAGCTCGAAGCCTGGAGTTCAAACTCCAGTAACCACCCCACTCCAGGAAAGCAAAGGGAAATTAGGAAATGCCATGGGCTTGGAGTGTTGCTCAGTGGCAGAGTGCTGGTTTTCTCGTATGAAGTCCTAGATTCTGTCCCTAGCATTGAAGAAGGCAGGAAGGGAGGGGGGGAAAGGGGAGGATTCATTCTAATCTCCATGATCTCTGGAAACCAAAGTAATTCCGGAGCTACACTGTGAGGAACCTTCAATTCACAGAATAGTACAAGATGATTCATTGAATTCTCTGTTTGATTCTGTATGAATTAAGACTATGCAAAGATTAGTTGTTCCCCCATCCCCTACCCCAAAGCAAGAATAGGAGAAAAAGACATGGGCACAAGTAGCTCATGTTAGAGGCGAAAAGAGGAGAGACAAAGGAGACACAGGAAGCTGTGGTAGGGATCTGAAAAAAAGCTATAGCTTGTACTGGCTGTGCTGTGACCACTGGAGTTCAGGTCTGCTGGACCCTTTGGGAAACCGATGTGGTTCCAGCGTCACTATGATGGTTGATTATCTTTAGTCCCCTCTCCCTGCGGTGGCGGGCTGTCCTGAGGATGTAAACTCTCCCCCACGTCATGGTGGTGGCTTGGTGGGGCTGAGAACCCCCAGAGTGCTAAAGACAGCCTTCAGTCAATGAAGAAACCTGGCTGGGGGGGGTGGGGGGAACCATACTGAATTCAGAAAGCTGGAAGTGTGTGACAATGTGGTAGCTGGAAGGGTGGAAGAGAAAGTTACCTCCTAGGTTTTGCCTCTAAACACTTTCTTCCATGAAACATCTAACTTCTTGACTCTAAAACTCCTTTCTCATGAAACCCTGTCCCTGGGGAGGTGTTGCTATTAAGGTAATGGATAGGTAAGGCTGGTCTGTGGTAAAATGAAGTATCTTCAGCATTTTATTTTCTAAAATTGCTATGACAAAGCCTTCATTAGACATCAATATGCCTCTTGTATCCCTAGGCAGAAACTAGGCCAATAGAGTCTACACAATGCTAGGCATGAGGTCAACTCCAACACACACACACACACACACACACACACACACACACACACACACACAAAGAGCTAAAAGCCGTTCACCTCCAAATGTCATTGCTGTCTGAAGCAATGTGTGTTGGAGGAAAGATAGAATGTACAAATTGTAGCTGGCACCGTGACAGGCTGTTGCCATCTGCCACCCATGTCCCCCTGCCCAGCCCTCCAGCCACCTGCCCACCAGCTCAGGAGTCGCACGGAGGAAGGGCTGGCCATGCCGTCATCAGCACTGACGCAAAGCCCAGCAAATCACTAGCTCTGAGCCCTCTGCCTCCCATTCCTCCTCCAATTTCTTTCTCCATGAGGAAGCTTGTGATTCACCAGTCAAAAGCTTCAATTTACACAGGACTGAACTTTGTGTGATCTGAAATGCTTAGTACCATGTCATGAAAACCAACAAACTGTTAAAGGGACAGCACGGCCAGTGTGATCAGAATGAATATTATCTCCTCTAGCCTCATTCAGATTTTATCTGAAGACCCACTTTTCCCAGGAAAACTAAACTAAACCACACCCATCCAAAATTAATTATGAAAAGTGCCCCCTAAGTGCTTGAAGCAATCAGTTCTCCTAGAAAGTGTCACACAAAGGGTTCAGCAAGGGTATTCCTGTTTAGCCCTCAACTAGAGGCAGTTTATGTAATTATGCACAGCCTCCAACAAGAATAATCCTTGCCCAGAATCCACTCAGCACAACTGCTCTGCACTTGGCCTGTCTTCCCGAAGCAGCAGCAAGCTTCATTCTAAATATTAGAACAGTTTGCCCGGTTCAGAGCCCCTCCTTAAAAATAACTCCATGCGCTCTTTG
Source organism: Perognathus longimembris pacificus (assembly GCF_023159225.1). Classification (NCBI taxonomy): domain Eukaryota; kingdom Metazoa; phylum Chordata; class Mammalia; order Rodentia; family Heteromyidae; genus Perognathus; species Perognathus longimembris. The sequence goes on along the minus strand of NC_063183.1, from coordinate 33,707,562 downwards.
AAACGTCAGCAGGGCTCGTCAGAGTGTATGACAGCAGTGGAAGCGGCTTCACCTTCCTGTCCGGCTTACGTGGGGTGGCACCGCGCACAGCAGTCACATGAACACACTCGGAGGCAAAGCTTCTGGGTTGGCTCTGGCTCTGCCCAAAAGCACCTGTGCAACCTGACACAAGCTACTTGGGCTCTCAGAGACTCCCAATCTTTGCACATAAGGAGCAGTGGCTATGCGTGCGTGCAAGTAAACACGCATGCAATGTGCTTTTCGTGGTATGGAACATAATAAAGTTCTCAAAATGGTAGCTATTTGTGGTAGGTTAAAAAAAATAGCCCCCAAAGACATAGGTACCCCTATCCTGACCCCTGGCGCCTTTCAATGTTACCAAGCATGGAGTGAGTAGCTTTGCAGAAGTGAGCGAGAGCCCATCTGTACCACACCAGAGTGGATCCTAAACCGGACTGCAGATGTTCTCCTAAGACGAGGCAGGGGAGGATGAGCGCACATCTCCTCCCTAATCCTCATTGTTGTTACCTCCTCAGAATTGGCTGCTGATCTTCAAAACTGTCCTGTGGTTTTAGTCGTTATATATCCTTTTGACCTGACAATATCTTAAGTTTGTTTAATCAAATCCTTCAAAATCCTTCTGAGCTCTTCACTCAGTTTTGTCTCTGATACGCTGATAGTCTCGGTGCTCATTAGGGTCGGGCTGTAAGTAGAACCTGCTGTCTCAACTCCACGCAGCAATGGTTGCATTCGGGTGCACTGCCTGTGCCCGTTTGGGTCTCCCATTGCATAATGCTTGCAGATATGCTCCGTAGTTCTCAAACACAAAATATCTACCCAGGATAAGTGCGTGAGCAACCTCAAGAGTCCACACTAGAACGAATACCCAAAAGAAGGATGAACTTCACAGTATTTCAATCAGGAGGGGATGCCAGAGGGTGAATTTAGCCCTAGGTGAAACATTAATTATGTCTTTGGTTTCTAGTCCTACCAGTCAAAGATCATGAGACAGAACTCACATCATAATTTGAAATTAAAGTATTACTATAAAGAATTACTTACAATTTACAGGGGATTGGCTACCAAGAGGGAATTAAGAGAGAAATCTAAAGAATACTCCGGGTACAAGTGGAAGAACCCAAGAGAGGAACAAACTTGGGAGCAAACCCCCTATCAGGAGCAGGGTCTGTACTCACTAGAGCCTCCAATTTCAGCTAAGCGATGGCAGGGCAGTCGTAGTGGGCCACGGACTGCAGGCAAAGACCATCTGTAGGTGCTAAACTCTGCCAGAATTTGCAAGCAGAAGCTGCTGTGGAACTCACTGGGAAGCTGTCAGGACCATCACGGAACTTACCAAAGCTCACCAGGCCACTGTATAGCAAGTGCCATGGAAACTTGCTGGGGTTTACCTCCAGGGCCTGACTGTGTCTGCCGGGAGGGAAAAGGACATCTGACCCAGGAAGACAAATCCTGTGCCACTGCAGTGTCCCTAGACATACAAGGTAACAGTCTGTTTATGAGACCCATCTTACCTATGTATGGAGTGGTATTTGTAGCTGAAAGGCAAGGAATCAATACCGTGCAGATTTGTGTCACCTATGAGATGGCATGAATTCTACTGTAGGCTCTGCTAAAGTGATGACATCCAGCAACCTTTTAGGTGACCTGTAGGATGCCTTGGTTTTCTGTCACTTTCCTTAATTAAGGTCACCTATGAAACATTTCAATTTGATTGTTCAAATGAACCACCTTATTGCTTCAGCATGCAACAGCAGAAAGTAGCACATTAACTACACACATACAATTCCTAGCACTCACACCAATACTATTTTTATTCACTTTTAAGATACCAAATGCTGAAGGAAAAAAAAAGTCTGTTCAATTCCTACTGCTATTGTAACAAGTTACTACGAAATGAATGTCTCAAGCAACACCAATTTGTTCTTTTGCATCCCTGAAGGTCAGAAACCTACAACAGGCCTGCTGGGCTGCCTTCCTGCCGGAGGCTCTAGGGGGGGACCGTTTCCTTTCCTGCCCCTAGAGGTGAGCCAAGTTCCTTGGCTCGCCGCCTCTTCTTCCATTTTCAAAGCCAGCAGTGAATCATCTTTTTTCTTCTCTGACCTCTACTTCTGTCCTCATTTTTTTTCCCCTGAGTTTGTCCTCCTTACTTTCTTTTAAACAAAGACCCTTGTGATTTCCCTGGATCAATTCAGATAATACAACATAATCTTCATCCCCCAGGATCATTAATCATACCTGCAAAGTCCCTGTTGGAATAAAAAGCAACATATTCGTGGGTTCTAGAGATTAGGGTATGAACATCTATGGAAGGCCATTATTTTTACAATTCTTCCTGAAATTATTATCTCTAGGATATTACCTGGTTTTGCTTCATATATGTGTTTTCATTTAAAGGTGTCTCAAGGGCTGGGGATATGGCCTAGTGGCAAGAGTGCCTGCCTCATATACATGAAGCCCTGGGTTCGATTCCCCAGCACCACATATACAGAAAATGGCCAGAAGTGGTGCTGTAGCTCAAGTGGCAGAATGCTAGCCTTGAGCAAAAAGAAGCCAGGGACAGTGCTCAGGCCCAGAGTCCAAGCCCCAGGACTGGCAAAAAAAAAAAAAAAAGGTGTCTCAAAACCCAGTAGACCTGGCCTCCAATGTCAAGACACCATAGGCAATCACAAAATACAAGCGTCTCCTCTTCGGTTCCCTTATTCTTGAAAATATTTTTTGCTATACTGGGTCATGGCTCAACTGGCAGGCACCTACCTAGCAACTATAAGGCCTAAGTTCAAACTTCAGTATCATCAATTTCTTTCATAAAAAATACTTTGTTTAATCAACTTTTACTTCTTTCTAATTAATTTTCATTAAATAATGAAGCAGATAATAATTTAGCTTACTAATTTGCTAGACTTGATGATAGACATAAGCTGTCTCTCAGACCATTAATTATTCTATCAACTTTTCTGCATGTATGAATTATTTTTCAAGAGTGAGAGAAAGAGCTGAAAATGTTATTTTGTAAAACACACAGTCCTGCCCAAGAAACCTAAAGTTTCTTTCTTTTCCTCTTTCCAACTGCTCTTTATTGTCTCTGCCTTTCAGCATCCAGCTGGAAAATGGAATGCATAATTAAATGTGGATCTTTAAGGATCTTAAGGCAAAGGCTTTTTCTTCAATTAGAGGTAGTGGCATTAGGGAACAGTGAGATGCCACTGCACACCTACCAGAATGGTGAAAATCCACAACCCTGACAACAGGAAGAGCTGGCCAGGATGTGGAGCAACAGCAATTGTCATTCAATCCAGGTGCTAGAGCAAAACGCATAGCCACATCAGAGCAGACTTTGAAAGCTTCTTACCAAACGAAACACATGCTCACCATATGATCCTGCAATCCTACTCTGTGGTATTTATCCAAAAGAGGTGAGAACATGTCCACACAAAAACCTGCATAGAGATGTCTGCAGAGGCTTTATTCTTAACTGCCAAAACGTGAAGGAGACCAAGATGTGCTCGGCTGCGAACGGATGAACACAGATGAACAAAGGAACATCCAGACAACAAAACAGTATTTGGTACTAACCATAAACGAGCTATTAAACCATGAAAAGTCATGAAGGAAACTTAAATGTACATTACTAAATTATAAAGCTAATCTAAAAAGGCTGTAATTCCAACTATATGACATTCTGGAAAAGACTATATTATGGAAGTAGTAAAAGAAGGAAGAATAGCTGCCAGAGGTTCGAAGGGAAGAAGACATAATTAGGAAGAGCACAAAGACCCTTCACAGCAATGAAAATTCTCTGCGTACTACAATGGTAGATATGTCATCTGACATGTACTGAAATATCAAGTATGTAATGCTATAATGGTATAAATATGGCATTAAGCCTTTGCTAAACCATCAAGAGTGACCCCTAATGTAACTATGGGCTCTGGGTGACAGTGACATTGTAGCAAATGTCCTACTCTGGCAGGAAATGCTGACAATGGAAGAAGGGGTGCGTGTGATACAGATAGGGGATATCTCTGTACCTCCCTCTCCACTTTGCTATGGCCATAAAACAGCTCTTAGAAAACATCTCTAAAGCAGTAACCACAAAATCCTAGAAATAAGTAACAAATAATACATAAGATCAATATGAAAACAATATAAACTTTTACTACGTAACACAAAAAAGTCTGAATAACAGAAAAAATCATCGCATGCTTCTCTTAGAAAATAATTATGTAGGAAAAAAAATCAGTTCACCTTAAATTACCAAACAAATGCCATGTAATCCCAGTAAAATTCTTAGTGGGCTTTGTCGGTGCTATGTGAAACTTGATGGGTTGAGTCCAAGGTTCACATTGGAAACACAATGTGGAAAAACAATGAGAAAGGTTTAAAAACAAAGCACTTGGATCTTGAAGCCTATGGTGGTAATGACAGCAGTTTAGCATTCACTGTCACAGAAAGAGACAAAGTATATGGGGTTGTGTAGTGACAAAACACCCCACAACACAATAACTAGAGATACAAGGATATTTTGTTCCTAAATCTTTGATCTTGGTGGGGCTCAACAGAGTTGACTCTGAGGCCTGGGGGGTTCTAATTAGGTATACTTGCCAGCATTTTCCTTTGCCCCCCCCCCTCTTTTTCTGCCATCCTTCTAGGTTCCTGGTGAATCTGGTGGCCCTGGGGACATCTGACCTGACAGCACCTTGGCTACATTTCATTTCAGCGATTTACTTCCCTTCTCTACCCAGTTCTGCTTCGTTTTTCTAAATTTAAATTGTGACGGCCATTCTTTTTTTTTTATTTTCTTTGGGGAGGGGGGGCCAGTCCTGGGCCTTGGACTCTGGGCCTGAGCACTGTCCCTGGCTTCTTTTTGCTCAAGGCCAGCACTCTGCCACTGAGCCACAGCACCACTTCTGGCTATTTTCTGTATATGTGGTGCTGGGGAATCGAACCCAGGGCCTCATGAATATAAGGCAGGCACTCTTGACACTAGGCCATATCCCCAGCCCCCAATGACGGCCATTCTTAACCAGCATCCTGCATTCTTATTTTCACTATCACTATTCTCTACCTCTTCAATCCAAACTTCCCCCTTCTCCCTCTTTTTTGCATCACTGGCTATTGGACGGTCCTCAGCTTGCTCGGCAAGCATTCTACCACTTTAGCCAGGCCCCCAGCTCTCCAAACTTTTAATCCTATATTTCCCCACATCTGTCTATTCCTGATTTGACTTCTAAACACTCTTCAATTAGCACTATAGAAAAAACCTCACACTCTTACTCAAAATTATTCAAAGGATCCTAATTTTTAGAAATTTCAAGTTCCTAAAACACCACCTTTTATAATTTGGCCTTGGCTGACCATGCATTAATTCCCCAAGCTATGGCATTCCAGAATCCAGAGCTTGCTGACCTACTTTCCATTTCATTTGTCCACTCGCCTAGAATGCCCTTCTCTCTGTTTCTCTCTTCCTGGCTAACTCACCCCAGAAAATGGTTTAATGTCTTAAATTCAGATTTTTTATTTTCAGATAATTGTAGAGTTACCTGAAGCTATCAGAAGTAATAGAGACTTCCTAAGTCTTTCACCAAGCCTTCCTCAATTATAACATCTACAACATTCTATAATACATCACCTCTGACAGCCCTTTTCTTTTCCTTTCTATAATAATGGTACTCTGGTGTTTCAAACTCAGGGTCTTTTATCACTTGATATGGGATCTTAACTTTTTGCAGAAGCTGATATTGAACCACAGTCTTCCCAATCTCTACCCTTTGAGCAACTAGGATTACAGGCATGAGCCACCATGCCTGGTTCAGAGTCAGTTTTAGGAGAACAAAGAGTCGAGACAATTGTAGGTACATGAGGTTCCCTTAAAAGGACAGACACTTCATCATTAGCAGTCAAGGAGACAGAGTCTCTAAAGCCGAGGTGGGAAGAGGTGAGGGGCTTTAACAAACAGCTAAAGCAAAGTGCTGACCCTACCTGGAAAGGGTCTCTAGTTTACCTGGGTTTGTGAATGAACCACTGAGGACTTCCTTCACATAAACAAGAAAGGAAGTCGGGTAAATCATCCAGAATGAAAAGTTACCTTGGAGCCTGAAGGAAACTCAATGGAACCTAAAGGTGGGGCCTGGGCTTTGAGAGGAGTTCTGTTATCACTCGTTGCAAAATAATTTTAGCAGTTCCTGTAGGAGGCGAAGAGGAAAGAGAGGCTGATGAATCAGACTATCTCGGTAGAGAAAAGTACAAGTGGGAGGAGTGATGATCTGGAATAATGTAGAAAGAAGAGGGAGGCAAAAGGAAAATGATTTGGCTCTCTGTGTTTCGCTTAATCTTAACTCTTGATCCCTGATGCCAATTAGAGCTGCTTTGTGTACATAATGTCTAGTGTAGACACATACATATGAATACATGTGCCCATTTAGGCAGTCTTCACATGATGATAATTCACTGTTTCCAGAACTATAACCCGGGATGGGAATATGGCTTAGTGGCAAGAGTGCTTGCCTTATATACATGAAGCCCTGGGTTTGATTCCTCAGCACCACATAGACAGAAAACGGCCAGAAGTGGCACTGTGGCTCAAGTGGCAGAGTGCTAGCCTTGGGCAAAAAGAAGCCAGGGACAGTGCTCAGGCCCTGAGTCCAAGCCCCAGGACTGACAAAAACAAAAAAACAAAACTATAACCCAGTCTGGTACCAGTGGCTCACACCCTGAGGGCCTACTCAGAGGACCATAGTTTGAAACCAGCTTGGACAGGAAAGTCCATTGAGACTCATCTCCAATAAACTACCAAAAAGCTGGAAGTGGAGCTGTGGTCCAAGTGGTAAAGCTCTAGCTTTGTACAAAAATGATCAGGGACAGAGCTTAGTCCCTAACTTCAAACCCTACGACCAGCACAATAAAATTTTTTAAAAGAAATATCACAAAGAAATCCATATATTGAAGTAGACAACTTACTAATGCAATTCTCTAGAACTGAGACGATTGAACACAAGGGTATGAAACAACTGACACATGCTGGCAACAGGAAGCTTTTACACCAGGGTGTCAGGAGGTTTGTGTTCTGTTTTGGAGAATCTGATATTGAAATGATATTGTAAAACATCTCAGTTAACAAGTGACTTTTCCTTTACCACCTTGTAAATCTCACAGGATTCTGTCTCTTGCCTTTGTTGATATATAAGCGCTCATGACAGGTTTGCTCTGGAATTGTAGACAGTTTCTGACCCCCAAGAACTGTTGGGCTTCTTGCCCTCCAACCTGCAGGTCAAGAAGTCACTTGACAATGTAGCCTGTGACAAACTGTCCAAAGGATTTGGAGCAAACAAAGTCAAAGGCTCAGACAGCTTGGTGAGTGAGCCCAGTGTGCTGGTGATCTAAGAGTCCATACACACGGACAACTGAGTGTGCCCAGAGGGGAAACACATGCACTCCAACACTGTACTTGGGGATTCATTGCTATTTGTCTTTCTAGCTTGGAAGAATGAAGTTCCATTAGAATGTCAAGATGAAACCCTCTGAGTCGCCCCCAGAGGCTGTCACTCCTCGGCCTCCTGCCTTGGCTCCACCCAGCCACCCCCAGGGCTCTGTTCTTAGACCTCCTCTATTCTCTCCACCTCCCCTTCCCCAACGGTAGAGAGTATCCACACGCTACCAACTCTCAACTGTTTTTTAATCGGGTTCCAACTTCTCCAAGCCCCAGATCAGTGTTACCAACTGCCTCCTAGACAGCTCTAGCATGCTTCCATATGTCTGTCTCCTGGATGAGAGCAACCAAAGGAGCCCAGTTCCCACGCCCTGTGGGACATCCCTAACACTCTCCTCTGGCTAACCCCCACACAGAAGGGTACTCTGCCTACCTCTGGGCTATACACCCACTGTTAAACCATGTTACAGGCATCCAGAACCCAATTCTGAGTCCTACCGTTTTCTTTCCTAACTTGATTTCGGAAGTGCAATCTCTGCCACTCTGCATGCATCTCCCCCCGCCCCCCAGTGCATATCAGGGTTTAGACAGGGAGAGGCTATCAACAGCACATGATGAAAACCAAGGTCAAAAGGGAGGAGACAAGCCTGAGCATTTCCATGTAGCCATACTCTGGCCTGAAACTCAGAGGTACAATTCTACATTCTAACATGGACAGGTTAGAATATATCATATTATTTAACTATGCATTAGCTTGATTTGTGATTTTTCAATAGTGATAGACATCTGGATATATACCTTCAGCACTCTTTAATCATGCCACAAAAATATATTTGGAGAGCTTGAGCACTACATGCCCAACGCATCCAAAACCAAACCCATCCTGGCTTCTTGTCCATCTTAGCTTGAGGTACTTGAAAAACAGAACTGAAAAGCAAGCAGTTTGCTTGAGAGGTGATTCTAGGGACCAGGACAGGTGAGCGGATGAGACAGGAAAGAAGAAAAGCCAACAACCAAAGCCTCTTGTGGAGACTCTACTGATTCTACAGAGTGAGAACGTAATGGATGCTTCAAGATGGACCATCCAAAGTATAGCAGCAGAAACATTTACCCTTTAGCTCCTTCCCCCATTGATGGATGGGACTATACTGAGAGTGTTGATTGTGTGGTTGATTGTACTGCCTCATAGTTTGCATGTGGGCTCAGTAAGCCCAGGGGCAGCAAGTGAAGACCAGGACGCTCACAGAGGGCTCACGGTGACCTGACGCAGTCCTGGGGACAGCAGTCAAACACCAGGAATGTTTTCCATGCTACCCTGCCTTTCTGCACTTTCCCCACAGAACCTTCTATCATCCACCTGTGCCCTGCTGTACTAATAACACCACTAGTCAGTACATCTCCCAGGGAGAGGCTGCTAGACTCACTTCCCTTCTTTTGTCCTCTTACCCCATCCACTCATCCCGAGTCTTCACAACCTGACCTCTAGAACATTTCACACGCGGGTTTATCTCTAGCATTTCCCTCTCAGCAACCAGTTTAGTCTCATCCCAGCTACAGGAGCTTCACCCCAGGTCTACTCATAGAAGATTCTGTGGTGTGTGGTGGTGCCTGCTACAAGCAGCCTCAGCTGACTTCTGTAGAGCCTTCCACAACTTACTCCAGCTTCCTCAACTCCAATCTCGTCTGTAGACCACTACCTTGGCTCTCTCCTCTTATCATTCATTCTGCTTTAGTCACAACTCCACACCCAGCCTACAACATCTTTCCCAATGTTCTTGGCCTCCAGTGTAACTCCCAGAGGCCTATCATTCACTCATTCTCTCTCTCTCTTTCTCTCTCTCTCTCACACACACACCGTTCCAGTCACGTAAAACTTCCCACTATTGTCCAATACCTTGTGTGTATCCACACTGTTGCTTGTGTCTAGAATCATCTTCTTTAACAGCGCCCCCTCCTACCTCTACATCAGATAAATCCTGACCCAACTAAAATGCCACCTCTCTGACTCCTCAGCATGATTCAGTCCTCCAGTTCCTACTGGAACACTTCACCTCTATCATGTTAGTTTTATACCTGGATGGCTCTGACATCTTTGGAAGCTCTTCCTGGGCAGGACCAATGTTTTATTCAGCTCTGAATTCCCAGTGCACAGCAGAATGGTTAACACAAAACAAGTGATATGATTGTTAGATGAATGCAAGAATGATAAATGCTGAGTAAAACTCAAACTACTGATGCATGTGTTTCCTTACAGCCTCTCATTTAAGACACACTTCATCTGAGACACTGGGAAATTCAGAAGTTAAACACTTCTGAGAGTCCAATGTCTCTACAGGCTTTCAGAGTGAATTAGGTTGGAAACTAAGGCATTGGTGTTTCTTTTGCAAATTCCAGTGTGATATAACACATGAGCATCAAGTCACAGTACAGAATGAACTGGAACAGGCAGGGATAATGCTACAAAAACTACCTAGTGCAGACTATATTTAGGAGAAAGGAAAAAGTAGCAAAATGCTTAAAATCAGCTCAGTTTAATCCTCGTGATAATTTATGCATTTTACTGATTTTATTTAAAATCCTGCTCAATAAAACGTTGTATGGTTTTATAACTGTCATGCAAAATTAGCTAATTTCTGCTTGGGTCCAAATAGACAAGCATAAGCCTCTATAGAAAGGGTAGAGGAAGCATTTGGAGAGACAACTGCAGGACTGAGCGATACTCAACTCGGGAAGACCAAGGGCCCAGCTACTGGGAAGAACGACCACAGTGAATGCACGTGCCTTTGCTGCAGACAAAAGCACAGACCAGCAAGCAGAGAACTGAGGGCTTCTACCACAACCCGGGCAATGGAACAGGCAAGAAAGGCGACACAACCACACAATGTCCCATCTTCAGACAACTACGGATATTTTGTTTACAGTGGCAAGTAAAAATAACTAATCAGAAGTCAAATGAGGGCTGGCCTAGTGGCAAGAGTGCTTGCCTCCTACACATGAAGCTCAGTTTGATTCCCCAGCACCACATATATGGAAAACGGCCAGAGGGGGCGCTGTGGCTCAAGTGGCAGAGTGCTCCTTGAGCACGAAGAGGCCAGGGACAGTGCTCAGGCCCTGAGTCCAAGGCCCAGGACTGGCCAAAAAGTAAAAAAAAAAAATTTAATTTAAAAAAAGAAGTCAAATGAAACAGGGAACCAGTGGCTCATGCCTGTACTCCTAGATAGTAAGGAGGCTACTGTATGAGGACCAAGGCTGAAGCCAGCTCAGTTAGGAAAGTTCCTGAGACTCTTATCACTAAAATCCTGAAGTGAGGTATGGCTCAGGTGACAGAGTGCTGCTAGCCTTGAGTAAAACTTTTTTAAAGCTCAGGGACAATACCCAGGCCCTGAGTTCAAGCCAGGACTGGCACAAAAAAAAAAAAAAAAGTCTCAATGAAATCAGCTGGGCACCAAGGGATCATACCTGTAATCCTAACTACTCAAGAGGCGGAAATCTGAGGATTCTAGTTCAAAGTCAGCCTAAGCAGACAAATCCAAGACTCGCATCTCCAATTAACAAGAAAAAAGGCAAAAGGAGAGATGTGGTTGAAGTAGTAGAGTTCCAGCCTTGAGAAGAAAAAAAGCCAATCAAGAGAGTGAGGCCCTGAGTTCAAGTCTTACTAATAGCATAAAAAATAGTCAGTGAAATCACTTTGCAATACATATACATCCCTCACAGTTCTACAAGAGTGCAATCATACTTTTTCATTTATCAATATAAAGAAAATGCAAAACAAAGCAATGGAACCAGACTGTGGAAAGAGCTGCCTTAACTGTGTCCAAGTAATCTTTGTATCTTAGTTAAATTGCTCTGTGATAAACATCATCTGAAAATCTACCTCATCCGTTTTATCTCTATTCCCAATGACTAGAGTATGGCACTGTGAGATTATAGAGAATTATAAGAAGAAACAAGGATTCCTTCCTTGGCAAAATGCAATTTTGCTTTTTGATGAAACTACCAGTGTGAGCTATGAAAGGCAGACATTTCCATGGTGCCTGAATCCTTCACTCAACTGGATATCAGACACTTATTTTCCATTGGTTCCAAATCATTTTGTTCCCCTAACTGGGAAATTGCCAAGTCATCTGAGGTAAGTATTCCTGGTTATTTCGCTCTTTAGATTAGCTCCTTCATACTGAGTCATCTATACAACATTTGAAATTAAAGTCAGATCACAGAAGAAAACAAGTGCTCCACATGCATATCTGGGCTGTAGGATAAAATCCAGCTCATTCTCCTCAAAAAAGGGCTGGCATCAGATGAGAGAAAACAGGGTAGCCTGATAAAGACAGCCAAGAGATGCACACGAGCTGGCCCCGTCTGCTTGGGGCAGGTAGGAGAGCACACAGGGCTTCAAGAGATTTAAGTGAGCCCCAAGTTAAAGATTTTGAGTGCAAGGTTTGTTAAATATAGAAATGAATTACTTAAAATAGACACAAACAAACTCAGTAAATTCCCAGAATGGAAGTGGTGCTTGCCAGGCTGAGACTGTTCAGTTATTATCTGGCTAAATAAACACAGAGGAGTTGGGAGTATGGTTTAGTGGTAGAGTGCTTACCTAGCATGCATGAAGCCCTGGGTTCGATTCCTCAGCACCACATAAAGAGAAAGCCAGAAGTGGCTCAAGAGGTAGAGTATTAGCTTTGAGTAAAAAGAAGCCAGAGACAGTGCTCAGGCTCTGAGTCCCAAGCCCCAGGACTGGCAAGAAAGGGGGTGGGAGGAGGGAGGGAGCATCAAGTGTGTACTACTGTATGCAGAGAGGACCAGGCAAATTCTAATTTTTCCACAAGCTCTATCATGGCACAGCCTCAACTCCGTGCATTTCCTCTCACTCCTTAGTCCCAAGTAAAGAGAAGTGCTTCCTATACACATTATCATTTCTCTCTTATTCTGATTACTTAGCAATTTTTCTGGGAACACAGTGCATAAAGGGGCAAGTGTCCCATATGAGTTAAGCTGGCCAAGTGGAACTCTACCTCTCACTCTGCCGTCCCTTTTCCACTGTAGACATTATGCTGAAGGGTTACAGATTACAACTACAAGCCCATATGTAAATTTCCATGGCAGCCTCCCCTTCTAAGGCAATTATGTTGATAAGTGAGCAGGTATTTGTCTGAACAAGTGAAACTCAGTAGCTCAAGCCATATTACATAATGGAATCAAATCCCAGGCTTCTGATTTAGTATGCTTTGTGACAAATTAACACAATCTTAGCCACATAAAACAACACATAGTCATTACAGGCCAGGAATCTGGGCAGCACTTAGTAGAGTCCTCTGCATGCTATAATCAGACATTTGCTGGGCTGCACTGTCACCAGAGGCTGAACTGGGAAGTTGCACTTCCAACTTGTCTCCAATTGCTCACAGAATTCATCTCCTAGTAGCTGCATGACTGTGGCTGTCTTAGTTGTGGCGATGGCCCACCATTCCTTGCTACATGGGCTCCCCAACACAAATGCAAACTTCATCAAACCCTCGAGGACAGCTTCCAGTCTGCTGAAACGGAGTCTTCCCATATGTAATCATCCGTGAAGTGACATCTCATCTCCATGTCATACAGTTACAAGCAAGTCACAGCTCAGGATCAACTCAGAGAGAGACCATACAGTGGTGAGCCACCAGGAGGCAGGGACAAGGAGATCACATTCATTCTCTGTGTTATAACTTGTACAATGGTGCCCTGGCCATGAAGGTTCCACAACCACTGCAACCAGGCTGCACAAGACAGCTGGCATGCTCCGTGGATTACAACCGGACAAACGTAGCAAACACAGTTACACAGTCCTACAGGCCTGCTCTGAGGAACACTCCCAGCAGAACGGAAAACAAAGTCTACAAAAAGATGTACATAAGGATAGCAACACCATCCAACATAGCCAAAAAGTGGGAACTGCACCTAACATAAAAAGATGTGCAGAGCTCTACAAGCGCTTAGAAATAAGAAGTGAAGTGCTAAGACATGTTACTACATAGACAGACTGGAAAAACTACATGCTAGGAAAAAGCGTCTGGTCACATACCGTAGGGTTTCTATCTGAAATGCCCACGCAGTAAAATCCACAGACAGAAAGAGTGGCAGTCACCAGGGGAATGACTGCTGATTTACTTAGGGGATGATGAAATATAACCTTAGACTGTGTGGGTGCATCATTCTGTGAAAGCACTAACCATTTAAACTGGTGACTACTATGTGAATTGTATCTCAATAAAGCTTTCTAAAAAGCAAGGTCTACAAGTTGTGTCATGGAGAAACACAATCTGAAATGTTGTTTATAGACAAATATTTAAATATTGATATTTGTCTGGCATTTAAATTATCTTTGGAGACCGTAAATATTCAAAATTGAGATCATCTTGGAAAGTCTATGCCACACAAGACCTTTCCACAACATGGGTGTCGGAAGGTGAAAAGAAGGCATGTAGATGGCAAGTGGTTTTCCCAATGGTCCACCAAAAAATAATTTAGCTTCCCCAAAGTTTTAACAGAATCTATTTCCACATTCTCTGGTGACAAAAATGTCTTCTTTTTCCCTCATAACTGCAAACACTACATAGAAGGCAGTCCTTAGAGGACCTTCCTGCAAAGGCAGGCTATAATGGACCAAAAACTTGGGAGCTATGATGACATTTCTAATGCTTTTTCTGCTTTAGATACTCCTGCTATCCTCAATCTTTCAGTGAAATAATTTTAAATGCTTACTGTCCTGCCTCACATTCTGTTTCACGTTATAGAGCATTTCACAAGGGTCAGCTGCCCACACATGGAGTAATTCAAGGGAAATGGGAAACACGAGACTGGAATCTCTATAAGGAAAAAAATATTAGCACAAATTAGCTTTGTACAAAGGAGTTTCACTGTGATATTTACATGCATACAGACAATGACAAATTCACCCCTCTGTTACTCTTTCTTTCTTTCTTTTTTTTTTTTTTTTTGCCAGTCCTGGGCCTTGAACTCAGGAGCTGAGCACTGTCCTGGCTTCTTTTTGCTCAAGGCTAGCACTCTACCACTTGAGACACGGTGCCACCTCTGGCCGTTTTCTATATATGTGGTGGTGGGGAATCGAACCCAGGGCTTCATGTATACGAGACGATCTCTCTTGCCACTGGGCCATATTCCCAGCCCTGTTATTCTTTCTTAAACCCCTCCTTTTAATAGTTTTAGTGGGCTTCGGTATGTTATTTTCATACACATGTGCAATATACTTCAATTTTATTCACTCCATCCTCTTTTTTCCCTTTCCCCTTTCTATTAATTTCTCCCTCTACAAAGCTTCCCTTTTTCAGTCATGCCTTATTATTATTATTATTATTATTAGATGAGTAAAAACATACAATATTTGTCTTGCCAAGCTTGGCTTATCTCACTCAACGTGATGATCTGGCATGTATCTGAAGATGACGAAATCTCTTCTTTCTTGCTGAATACTCTATTGGTCAGTTGTCAGGCACCTAGCCTAGGCTGATGTGTAATTAACGGCTACTACCACCAGTGCTCAGCCACCTCAATTGTATGGTGACTCACCTTCCTTTAGATGTGAGTGGCACAGCAGCATCATGTGATGGTCATACTTGTAGTTTCTAGAGGAACTTCCTTTCTGATTTCTGTAGTAGCTGTGATACTAGTTATCGGGTTTTGTTTTGTGCTGATACCGGGGCTTGAACTCAGGGCCTCGGCACTGTCCCTTGGGGTTATTTTTGCTCAAGGCTGGTGCTCTACCACTTGAGCCATAGCACCGTGTCCACTAGATACCATCTAATTTCCTATCTCAATCTGCCCTCCAACCCTTCTCTTCCTCTCTGGGCCATGCGAGTCTGAGCGGCATTCACCGCTAGCCCTGAGCCTCCCTGCTCCCAAGCGCTAGTTGGGAATTAAGAAGGAAGACTCCGTCTGAAGCAAGTATTTTACTCCAGTCTCCTACCATGTGCTACAGGGGACTGGCTGCATCCCTCAACTACAAGTGCCAGCCTATGCCAAATGGTCTTCTCCCTCCATCTCCCTTGTGGTCACTGCTTCCCATCCCTTTGTCACCTGAATGGTAACAGCAACTTAGTCTCCAGCCCTAGAGTACTGCATCCCATTGACCTCTCTGAAAATTGGGCTTTGACTGAACTCTTCACATTTCTCAACGAGAAATGTTTTCTGCTGAAAAATGCTGGCCATAGCGAGGTATATAAAAGAAGTGATCACACTGGGGGTGCTCCACATTACTAAACTCCCCGGGGATGCCTGCAGTTTGTACTTTAAAAACGTGTCTCCAGGGGCTGGGGATATAGCCTAGTGGCAAGAGTGCCTGCCTCGGATACACGAGGTCCTAGGTTCGATTCCCCAGCACCACATATACAGAAAACGGCCAGAAGTGGCGCTGTGGCTCAAGTGGCGGAGTGCTAGCCTTGAGCGGGAAGAAGCCAGGGACAGTGCTCAGGCCCTGAGTCCAAGGCCCAGGACTGGCCAAAAAAAAAAAAAAACGTGTCTCCGGCCTGGGCATACTAGCTCATGCTTAGAGTCACAGCTATTCAGGAGGTGAAGAATGGGAGGCAGAGAACAGGAGGATCATGCTTCAAGGCCAACCAGGACCAAAACAAAGTAAGCACGACTCTATCTCAACAACAACAAAAAACGATGAGGGGATATGATGGTTCGTGCCTGTGATCCAGACTCTATGGAAAGTGTACATAGGAGGATCATGGTCCAGACCAGTCCAGGTTAAAACAGACCCTTCCCCCCACACACACACAGAGCTAGGGATGTGACTCAGAAAGTAAAGTACCTGCCTTTCAAGTACAAGGCCCTGAGTTAAAAAACCCCAATACCACTAAAATAATAGTAATATATTTTAAAAGCTACTTCCAGCCAGGCACCTGTAATCCCAGCTACACAGGAGGAGGCTGAGATCTAAGGATCGTGGTTCAAAGCCAGCCGGGGCAGAAAAGTCCCCGTGAGATTCTTATCTCCAAGTAACCACTCAAAAACCAGAAATGGACCTGTGGCTCAAGTGGCAAAAGACTAGCCTTGAGCACAAAGAGGCTCAGGACAGTGCCCAGGTGCTGAGTTCAACCAACAACAACAACAAAAATACTTTCAGGTAACCCAAATGATTTTCTCAATGCTCATGTAATAGGTTAGCAAAGGTAGATGGCAGAACTGAAATGGTTTGGTCATTTCCAACAATTGAAAAGAGATGCAGTAAGCTCTTACCCACTGTGCTACTTACTATGCGTGTTGCTGCTTCTGAAGTGAAAGTCCTACTCTTCGCCTTCCCTTTCCCAGTGGACAGGCTTGTGTGACAGAAAGTAAGTTCGGATCCCTTCTTATCTGTGTCTGAGATGGGGAGGCCTGTGGCCCCGGGCCAGCCTTGGCAGATCAAGTCTATGAAGCTCCATCTCAGAGGAAGAAAGGGGTGCAGTGGTGCTGTGCCATTTGTCATCCCACTACAGCAGGAGACCTAAACTGGGATCCAAGCCTCCGGACATTCCCCAGGAAGAGAAATGCGACCTTCTCTCAGAAATAACCAGTGTAGTCAGCCACCAGAGGCTCACACTTATAATCCTAGCTACTCAGGAGGCTGAGATCTGAGGATCACCATTCAAAGCCAGCCCTGACAGCAAAATCTGTAAGTCTTTTATCTCCACTAAACTACTCCCAAAAAAGCCAGAAGAAAAGCTGTGGTTCAAGTGATAGGGTGCTAGCCTTGAGCAAAACAAGTTCAGGGATAGCACCTAAGCCCTGAGTTCAAGCCCCAGGACTGGCACCCCTCCCCTCCCAAATAAAACAATATAAAAAAGGGCTAGAGGCATGGTTCAGCAGTAGAACACTTGCCTAGCAATCAGGAGGCCTGGAGTTCAAATGCAAGTACTACCACAAAAAAGAAGTTGACTAAATGTCCATAAAATTGTCAGTTATAGTTGAAAACTAGATTTCAGGCTTAATTTGAAAAACACAAGTTTGATAAGAAGGACAACGAGACAACAAATGGAAGGGAAAATTTCCAAAGACTGGAAAGTAGAGAGAAGGTTCAATTTTGGGATCACAAGCTGCTTTTATCAACATGAAATCCAGGGGACTGGCATATATAACCCAGCTAATCAGAAAAACATGCGAGCAGTTGAGTAACTGTCTTCTAGACAGATGTGAACACATGAATCTGGAAAGCATCCTGAGTTCTGAGGCATAGTCCAATCAATCAAAAAGGACTTGGAAATTTCTCACTTGTACCAACAAAGCAGTCCCATTTTCTAAATCTTCAGTAGCATCATTTGGTTCCAAGTGACTCGTTACTGCAAGAAAAAGATCACTGAAATGTAACTTCAACTTTGCTCTTTCTCACTGACCCCTGGTCCTAAATACACAACTTCATCTTTGCAAAAGACCAGATAAAGTCTATGGTCTCGTCTAAATCTCTCACATGATCATTTTCTTTTCCTGTTTTCTAACTTGTGCCAGTTGCAAGTCATTTCAATTTGGGGAGGTATTAAAGAAAAGGTGAATTCACATTTTTTGTGCCAAACCTATTATATAAGATATATATGGAAGGATATATGCCAGAACATTTCAAGTGCATCAGTTGAATAGACAGGGTTGTATATTATTTTTTACTTTGATATAAATAAAGAAGTCTTTATGATGAATGGAGTGAGGAAATAAGCATACATTTATACATATTATATATATATATATATATATATATACTGCCAATATGCCTTACACCTGAGAACTAAAGCCGTCTCCACCCATCCGCTCACTAGCCACACATTTTAACATGGCCTTACCATTCCAATGTGCTCACCAACATAATGACTACCCCAGGAAACTTCCCCATATAACGTTACTTCTCACTCCAGCAAATGTCTGAAGACCAATTAGCACTTCAACAGGAAGGTCAAGTGACAGTCTACACTCTACAGTCGAAAAATCCTTGACAATCCAAAATTGCTTTATCTAATTCCAACCAGGCCTCCCTTCATCTAGATGAGTCCTCAAAATCTCAGTGACTACCCAGACTTTCTCCCTTGTCTTCTGCTGCTCTAGTAAAGCTATTATGCTCGATTATGTTCTCTCTTAGCACGGTCAGAACAAACGCAGCTTTCTGCTAGCCACAAGCAGTTGGATGATGGTTGAGTAGCCCACAGTCAACATGAGGCCCTAGAGTCCAGATAAGATGTGAAATCTTAATTTCCCCTGTGACTGGATGTTTATAGAGGAGATTTTGGTAAGAAAAAGGTAGAGAAGTGTGTTGGAACATGGTAGAAAAAAAGGAAGAAAAGTACAGATGAATGTTGCTTTAACATTCATGACAGATTTCTATGGCTACCACTTCACAGGGCTGTGAAATGCAATGTGGTAAGCAGGGCATATATTAGGGTCCTTTAGTGTACAGATGAGACACCGAAGTCAAAGAGGATGAGACTGAGATTTGGAACAAAGAACATGGAACTGAAAACTCTAAAGCAGAGATAAGCAAACTGCGGGCCAAATCTAGCCCTAGGCTCTGTTCATGTAAATAAAATTATATTGGAACACAGCCTGGTCCCTTTATTTACATGGTGGTTGGTGGCTGCCTTCCTGCCCCACACAGTTCTCTGACAGAGACCATATGGTTTGCAAAGCCTGAGACACTCACTACATGACCCTTTCCAGAAAAGGTTCACCCATCTCTGTTCTAAAGCAATGCATCATAAAGTTTATGCCCAAATAAAATGGGGTAAAAAGCTTTGAAGATGGGAGTCAGACAGTTCTTCCTTGAACAAAGGAATATTTGATAATATAAAATGAAAAACCCACACACAGATCACAATGACACTGAATTGAAATTGTTTGGAAGAGCCAGCACCATGAGCCTTTATACAGCAACAATAATATTGTACAGGGGAAGAAATGACTACTTAAAGAAGGTACTGTTGATGACATTTGAAGCTAAATGACTTTGAGAAAGAGAAAAGATTAAGCGAACACTCCATGGGTGCTGAGTCAGCAGGAGCTAAGAAAGAAAGCCAGTCTGACATGGGGGGCAGGAACTATCAGGAAACGCGTCAATACTCCATGATGACAGAGCCAGCTTTCCTGGAACTCAGGATGCGCTGGGTGTTTACTTTCCCTTTGCAGACTGAACCCAGCTTTCCGCTCCATGTCTTGGCTCCCTGGCACTCCTCCGGTGTATGCTCTAACAAGATTCTTTCTTTACAACACAAGTTAGATTATTTCTCAAGAGACATCTATGACTGAGGTGTTCTGTTGCTTTTGTTGTTGCAAACAAGAGATGCTTTTTGTTTTCCTTTTTTTTTTTTTGTGGCAAGGACCCATTATGGAGTCCAGAGTGGCCTTGAATTCTTGATCCTCCTCACTCAGCCTCCCAAGTGCTGGAATTACAGGTGTACATGACCACACCAAAGTCAACAAGAGATACTACTTTGTAGACTCACTTAATGTCAGTTAGTGGGCTACGCTGTTGCAGTTCACAATTATTTCCATGTAACATTTCTCCTGGTAAAGAAATGGCTTCCAGGAATACAACTGCCACCCACTGTGCCAATTTACATTGTAATATTAAATCTATGGCTGGAGATCATGATATAAGAACTTGTCGGCATGTTAGAAATATGAGGCTAGTAGGAAAGAAAAAGATTTGAAATGTATGGAATCAGAAAATAGTCTATGGAATCCTACAACTCTTACAATTCAAAGAATGACAGAAATCTGAAAAGTTTTCCCAAATTGATTAACAATCCTAAAAAACTTTCACAAAAGTACTAATGAAGAGTTGTGCCAAGCATTTCGGTGGCTCATACCTATAATCCTAGCTTCTTAGGAGGCTGAGATCTGAGGATTGTGGTTCAAAGCTAGCCACATCAGACAAATTCTAAGACTCTTATCTCAAATCAACCAATAGAAAGCTGGAAGTGGTAGACACTGTGGAAAATGAGCTATGCAACTTGTGGGCAGTGATGGGAGGGTGACTGAAATCAAAGGGAAGAAGAGTTGTGAGATAGAAGGAGAGGAATGGAAATGCTTCTACACAATAAATAATATAAAGATAAACTGTAACCAAGGAAATGACAAGGCTAACCACCTCCTTATTCTTCCTATATAAAATGGTATAGGGGCTGGGAATATGCCCTAGTGGTAAAGTGCTCGCCTCCTACACATGAAACCCTGAGTTCAATTCCTCTGCACCATATATATTGAAAAAGCCGGAAGTGGCGCTGTGGCTCAAGTGGCAGAGTGCTAGCCTTTAGCAAAAAGAAGCCAGGGACAGTGCTCAGGCTCTGAGTTCAAAAAAAAAAATGTACCATCAGAGAATAGGAGAAATAAATCAGAGTTTCATCTAAGCTAATGAAAAGGAATACAAATGAATATTGATTAATAAGATTCTTGTTATTATTTGGATTTTGTGGTATGTATAGGTTTTATCATTCTTTTCGAAATCATTTGCTTTGAATCTAATTGGATATTCTTTTCCCTTCGGAGCGCCCAGGACTGTAGAGCCTGAGCCCCTCAGCCCATGACTCTGAGTGTTACACACAGTGTCCTCCCAATTGGCCAGCTGGCCCACCTGGTAGAGGCCTGCTCTCCCGGACTCCCCCCAGCAACTCCTCACTCTCCACACAAGCTGCTTGCTGTTCCTGGACCCAATGCAGCATTTTCCTACCACAGGTTTTCTGCACTGGCTCTTTCCTCTATGTAACGATCTCTCCCCTCCATACCACCAGAACACCACGACCTTTCTTGTATTCTCTTCAGATCTTTGCTAAAATCTACCCCGCAGGATGACCTTCCCTTATCACCTGTATCATAATCACCTCACTTGCATGGTTTCCTTAACAATTACCACTATTCAGTACTTGAAATCGTTCTTTGCTTACTATCAACTTTCCAAGTAGAACACAAGCTTCCACAATTTGGAAGAGACTCTGGTCCACTGAGGCACAGCCCTTACTCAAAAATTATTTGTTGAGTAAGTGAGTAAATGACAAAAGAATAAATGAGGGAGTGGAATGACTGACACCTAACTTATAAAGTGACTGGTAGCAAATAAGAGATACTGTAGATGTTATAGGTGTGCATAAAAATACATAAATACAGGGCTGGGAATGTGGCTTAGTGGCAGAGTTCTCATCAGTGACTGAACCCAGTGAGGATTCAACCTGTGGAGATGGAGAGAACCTAATGCTGTGGCTTTCAATAGCCAACTAATAGTACCTGCCAGAGCCCACAGCTTTGGTGACCTGACATCCACACACAGCCTTCTGCCTACACATGAGGGGCATCGTGCAAGTCATTTCTTCCTCAACAAAGGGAAAACACAAAGCTATACCCAACTACTACAAACAAGTCCTACTAACCTTGGAACTCTTGGTGATATTTAATCTTCTTTGTTTGGGCCAGAGATAATTTCTTACAAATCTAAAAGTTTCCTCAAAGAAATAAGTTATCTGTTTCCACTCTAATATACAAGAGTTGAAAAGGATAAAGCAAACAATTGCTGTTTGCTAGCACATTCTCCATCCTGTTAAAAAAGTAAGACTTTCAACAATCTGACAGTTTCTAGTTTTGTTTTTTTATGAAAATCTCCCCCATTATTCTTCCGTAGTCTCTAGTAAGAAATTCATTACTCATTATCTGAACATTATCAGACATACTGCCTGTATCCCAGATAAGCATTCAGAAGAAAGCTGTCTTCTAATTTTAGCAATCTCCTCATACTGATGCAAGTTTGACTATATGGGGATTGCCTTTGGATTCCATAACTGCTGAAGCTACTGGCAAGGCTTAGGGTATCTTTAGGGATAAAATTACTCTAAGAAACATCTTAGATTCAATGTAATTGCTTCTGGTGGATTCCTTGAATTAATAACCACAACTAAAGAACTTGTCTAAATGTAGTCTTTGAGGCTCAAAAATTCTTGTCACCCTGCTGCTGGAGCCTGCTCCGGTTCAAATCCTTGAGTATTCAATTTCACAATTAGGGACTTGTGCTGAGAATCTCTAGCTTTGTCTATCATCAGTCTTTTTTTTTTTTTCTTTTTTGCCAGTCCTGGGGCTTGGACTCAGGGCCTGAGCACTGTCCCTGGCTTCTTTTTGCTCAAGGCTTGCACTCTACCACGTGAGCCACAGCGCCACTTCTGGCCATTTTCTGTATATGTGGTGCTAGGGAATCAAACCCAGGGCTTCATGTATATGAGGCAAGCGCTCTTGCCACTGGGCCATATCCCCAGCCACTTCTATCATCAGTCTTAAGTGCCACTTTTCTACCTCTGCTGGTCCCAAACCTGCCAGACAACAGAAGGCCCTAAGCTTCTTTAAGTTTAAATAATTAAATGGATCTCCATAAAAAGTGTCTCTCTTTAAAAGTTATAAAAGAAAGCTGAAGAAAAAAATTCTGCAAAGTGGGAAATATTTTAAGATTTTTTAAAGCAAAACTTTTAAACAAACATTAAAAAGGACTTGGTAATTATGCCTAAGTCTGTGTCTGTTTTCCCAGTAGCTGGGATTATAGGCTTGTGGACCATACTGAGCCAATGAATCTTTATCCTGTAGGTATAATTTATACTACTTGGGTACAGAAAACACAAGACTCCCTCAAGTAAGAGTGTTGAAAGACATTCCTTTAAGGTTAAACAATCTCATGTGATTTGATTGACTGATCAATTGATTGACAACTTTTGGCAGCAGCAAACACCAGGTCTGTCTTAAGCCTTCCCAAGCCTCCCTGCAAGCTTACACCTATCTACAGAGACTCCAAACCTCAGAGAGACAAGCCACAAGCATAATGAAAATGCAACATATGATCCCCAGTTCCAGAGCTGTATTTCCAGAAGCATCTGGTGGCTGGCCACTCCCAGAATCTCTGAGGCTGGGGTGATGGGAAGCAGTAAAGAGAACTATGTGGCCAAGAAAAAATATATATATAGTTGTGGACCCGAACATCTTGCCCTTATTGAATTTCCCCAGTACATCAGCCTCTTCCAAGTTTGCCAGATTTTGCCTAAGCTCATCCACATTTAGAAGTCTGTGGAAAAGCAGGAGGGCCTTTCAGGGGGGAAATTCATTCATGTGTGGACTCAGGCAGACTTAGGAACCTTTAATAGCCCTGTCATTACCCTTCTGGGCACACCACAGAGCAGCCAGCAAACTCTCCTCAATGAGTACAAAATTTCCTCTGGAATTTACAGAGCAGAAACCTAAAACACATATCACCCTAAGAATCAGATTACATAATGTCTCCATCACCCTCCTGACAGCTACAATTATGAGTCAATCCTGGTTTAAATATGAAACCGGAAGCTCCATGTTTCCCCTCTGACTGACTATGTGGCAGGCTAAGTTGAGCTCTCCAGGCCTGTCCGTTTGGAGATGTGAGTTGCTCTCACAGTCACTAATTTAGCATGAGACCAAATGATGGGGTAATTAAAAGCAGCACTGCAGAGACCGGCTCCAGGACCAGATGTTCTTGTTTAACCACTGCCCACTTAAGGAACAGAAATAGCACATCCCCCTTCCCCTTTGATTTTTCCTTTTCTTTATCCTCTCCAGCTAATTTCCGGCTTCTGATCTTTCAATCCCACAAAATAAAATCAAAATAAAAGCCCCATTACAGCGAGATGACATGTTATTGAACACATGACTGTAAGTTGTAATGTGTTCTGGTAGTTTTCTCTTTGTACTCCTTGAAGCATTCCAGCTCAGAAGACATTAAGTTGCCCTGGCAAGATCACATGACTGACAGCTCCACAGAGCCCCGCCTAGCTGCGGGACTCGCTTCAGTCCACAAGGCCCACCCCAGCATGTGGTGGCCCAGAGACTGAATAGAGCATTGCCTTTTGGTTTTCAAGAGCCAAAGACTGGCAGCTGAATGAGGCAGCCCCTCCCCTTTTATTGCCCAAACACAGGACAAATAAAAATCTCCACCCTAACTTTTAGAGAACCCTGACTAAGAAGGCCATGGGTCACTTGGTAAATAAAAGAGAGGTCTTCCCAGCATTCTTTTGGAGAATGGACAAATCCATACCTTCTAAAAGCAGCAAAGCACTCCATGATATCGCTATTCTGATGACCTTAACCAGTCAGAAGTGGCTTTCATATGTCCCTTGGGGACCAGCTCCAGCTTCCCTGGAGCACGAGAGGCCAAAGACAGGGGGTCAAGAGACTGGAGACCAAGAACAAGCCCCGTGACCTGAGGAACGTGTACTCTACAATCCAGAGCTACAGTTCTGGCTTCCCCCTCTTCGGGCACAGTCTCTGCAAACTTTCCCATCACCAACCCACAGCCCTGTGGAGGTCCAGGACCTTGAGGCAGGGTGCACAAAATCACAATTTCTAGCTGCAGTTCTTCAAGACAGCAAACCTAAACTTAGAGAGCATGATTGTTACTTGGAATTTATTACTTTATAACTATGACTAGTGCATAGGATGTAACTCAGGCATAGTGCTCTGACCCGGTGTCTGCCAGGCCCGAAGTTCCATGCCCACTTATGCAAAAGACACAGTATAATTAGTTAATTAGTCAAGAGCCTTCCATCCCTCCCTGTAGTGATCCCAATCACTCACCATTTGCTCAAGTCAAATAATATATTAACCTGTCCATTAGTGACTAATCAGGAATGAAGGCAAAAGTGCCCCACAAAAACACAAGTCAGAAAGAAACAGAAATACCCACTGATTTCAAGGGGACTGGGTTAACACACTGGATCTGTCAGTGAGAGAAGCTGCTCTGCCCTGTTCCCACAGGGTCCACTAAGTTATTTCGCTAGAATGAAGCAAACTGAGAAGGAATTCCAGCCCTCATGATGTCTCTATTATGGGCAGTTTGCTGTTTATCAGGCTGCACTCTGACATAAGCCAGGACACATGGAGGTGCCATCTTTAACCTGGACTGTGTCACTCGCTGCCTGGTCAGGTTCGTGTGTGGGATGAGCAGGTAGAGTGAGAGAACAGGAGTGCGGCACACAGTCTCTCACTAGTGTTACTAAAGTGATTAGTCCTGCTGATGCCTAGACATCTTCTCTCTACCATCTCAGATTTAGGAGATTCCTGGTTGTTGGTTGTTTGTTTTTCAGTCACAGGGCTTGAACTTAGAGCCTTGGTGCTGTCCCAGAGCTTTTTCACTCAAGGCTAGCTCTCTACCACTTGGAGCCACAGCACCACTTATAATTTTATGGTGGTTAATTAGAGATGAGAGTCTCATAGCTTTCCTGCCCAGAACGTCCTTCAAACCTTTCAAACCACAATCCTCAGATCTTAGCCCCCTGAGTAGCTAGGGTTACAGGTGTGAGCCACTGGTGCCCAGACTGGCTGGGTTTTTTGAATGGGAAAAGGATTCAAATATTCCAATCCTCAGAGAAAAACAGCCAAACAGAAGTCTAATCCAAACACCCAAATACCAAGCACCACAGAGACACAGAGCAACACAGAAGAGACAATGATCCCCTCATGCAGAGCACCACCCTGCTTCCTTGGCATAACTGAAGAATAAATGCTGGGTGAGGCTTAGCCCTTACCAACTGGCCACACACTCTGAAATCAGATGGCTGCGCTGGTGTGGCTTCTCCTTGTCTCTTCTGGCTCACTTCAGGAGACATTTGAGGCACTCTTGAGAATGTTTCCCTATCCCTGCCAGCAAACTTCCCTAGCCAAGGATCCCAGGAGCTGTCTGGCACCCACTAGTTCTTGCTGGATCTATAAGGAACTGAACACAGTCATTTCTCAATCATTCACTCCCCATATTATGGAGCACTTATGACAGCGAAGGAGTGCTCTGGGCACATGGGACACGGGAACAAAAAGGGGACAGGAACACATCCTGAATGAAGTATTTATCTGTACTGGCAGAGAGAGAGAGCAATGTCAGGCAATTAGCCTTACTAAGAAGTGGCACCAAGTCAACAAAACAGAGAATGCAATAGGGCTTTTTTTATATGCAAGTTTACTGAGACTCCAGCCCAATGCACTCTCCACATGTTGACATATATCAAGTACCCCCTCCAGTGCAAATCATCCAGAGCTCAGGATGCCACTCTGTGGCCTATGACAGTCATCTTTCTCTTTTTCCTTTCTTTCTTATTGTGGGGTTTTTTGTTTGTTTTTAGTTTTTGTTTAGGCTGAGACTATGTAATCCAGGCTGACCTTAAACTACATCCGCCTGCCTACACTTGGCAGGTGCAGGCATTATGAGCATGTAACCACCACAAGGGCATGTATGGGCATGTACACTGGATTACAGGTATGTACCACACAGGCAATATTCATTAGACAGATTAAAAGCTATTCAACACAGAGAAACTTTGTTTCACATCCAGGGAGAACAGCTGTCTCAAGGGAGGAAGTTAAGGACATTAATTAGAGAGCCACTGAAGTCTCCAATACCCCATCCTAGTCTCTCTACAATGGCAGGCTACATCACTTTGCAGGTTTGGCTGTGACATCACTGTGGACCCAATCCACATCTGAGAAAATGGAAAATGCGGAGCGGCAACCTCAGAAACAACTTCCTCCTGCAAAGGCAACTTCGTGTCTGCCTACCCAGCATCAGGGCAGGTGGGTGGCTGTAAGAAGAACCAAAGAGCCTTTCAAAGCCGGCACTGGTCTGCAGGTCAGCCTGGCTCCTGGCTGGCTGGGGCTCCACCGTCCTGAGCAGTATGTTGATGGGTGGCTTTACCAGTGATGCAGCAAAGGGGAGTGTCCAGGTCACCCCCACCCGGCAGAGGTGCAGGTCCTGAGACAGGATGGCCAGCTTCCCGGGGCCAGCCAGGGGAGGAGGGCAGGGCTGGGTTCCTGGGGAGAGCCCTGGGCTCCTTTCCATGTCTCTGCACACTGCCTCTCTTGTGCAGCCTGCTGAGAGGGTCCCTGCGCTGGGCTGGTGAACAAAGCCCCATTCATCCCCGGGGACGGCTCCTCCCCACCGGCCTGGGTCTGCCAGCCTGCAGCCCGGGATCCTGGCCCAACTGGGCGCGGACAGGGCTCCTATTCAGGATGCCTGGCAGGGCCTGGACAACCCCGGCTGCATTTTGTACAATAGGGGCCTGCTGCACCTCACTGCCATTAATGGGCCTGACGGACAGATACTGAGTGTTCAGTGGAAGGAGCCTCCTGCCCACACTGAGAAGGTGGGTTTCCGCTGGCCTCCCGTGCGTGCCGCGGCCTCTCCCAGGTCCTAAGAGGGCTTGGTTCCCCTTCTGCGGCCCCCAGAAAGGGGTCATTTCCTGACTATTATCCCTTCATCCCAAGCTTTCAACTTCCTTCCCTTCTTGTTCTTAGTATATAACTGCATGTCTTAGCCACAGTGTTTTCCAGAACTTAAACATTCCTCCAGGTTAAATTCTAGGACTATGGCTTCACAACAAAGACCAGTTTTTCCTCCCCCACTTCACTCCTGGGGAAATGGAGGGAAAAGCAAAGAAAAGGCACTTGTTCTTCAGAAACTGTGTTCACAGACTTCTAGCACATTCCCCTGGCCCCATGGGTTAGAGCCCCAGCAGGCCAAAGAACTCTATCGTCAAACAGAAGGGCAGCCGTGTCTTTTCCTTCCCCCAGGGGCTGGATCCACAATCTAAAACGAGAACCAATTCCACATCCACATTCCTCCCCAAGAATTAAGCAGCACCATCAAAGAACACTAGACTAGGGGCTTAGCCCTAACCTATCATTTTTATAGATAAGACATAAGAGGGGAAATGACTTGTCCACTCTGATACAAGCTGCTTGTCTTTTTTTAAAAAACAACCACCAAAACTGCTCTCAAACAGAACATTTAAGCCTCCAAAGAAAATCACCAAGAGAAATCAGTGTTCGAACAGTGTTTTGTTCTCTCTCCATGATTCCAGTCAGGCCTCGCCTGGAGAGGGGGCAGGAAATGGACAGAAACCAGGTTTGAGGACATTAAGAAGTGAAGAGTCCTCAAGTGTCTTTCCAAAGAACGCTTCCTATGTTTCCTTCACTTCCTGTGTTCCAAACACTGCTGACGTGGCTCCTTAAAAGTGAAGTACCACATCCTCGATGAGGCTAAACTCAGAACAAAACACAACTGGCTACCCCTTACTTTAAGACTCCCTTCTTCTTACAGGAAAAAACTTCCTACTCTTGCAATGCACTGAGGGTAACCATGCTCTGGTTATTCAGAAGGGACAAATGAATGTGCTCACAGGGGAGGGGTGAGCCCTACCACACACTAGGTACTATTCTGAGCTCTTTGCAGGCCTGGCCTCATTTAATTCTCATGCTAGCTCTGAGCCAACTCCCGAGTAATTGTATCCAAAGCATCGCCACTGCCATTTGACACAAAAAGAAGCAAAGCTGAGAAAGGTTAGTGATGACTTGGTTAAGCGGCCAAGGCAGGCAGCCCGGCCAGGTCTGCACCAGGTGTTGCTGACGCTTTCCACAAATGCACAGCAGGGAACTGGGGAGCCTCCAGCCAGACACAGGCCTCTGTCTTCCAAAAGGAGTAGCCCCTCTGATGGCCAGGGCCTGATGGGCCTTCCTGCCCACCTGCAGAGAATGGAGCCGTCTGGGGCCTTACTAATTCAACCTGGAACCCTCCTTACACGGTGCAAACACAGTGAGTTAGTACTCACCACCAATTCTGAGCTGCCTACGGATTCTTAACTTCTAAACTCTGCTCTGTAAACAATAACATCATCTTGGTTTTATGTGTCAAAAAAAACTCGGGTTCAGACCTGCTGATGGAAGGAGAAGTATGGTTCCAGTGGTAGAATGCCAGCCTTGAGGGAAAAGGCCAAGCAAGAGTGTAAGGCCCTGAAATCAAACCCCAGTAGGAGACTTTGGAAGACTTATCCAGGTACTATAAATCTCAAGTGTCCTCAACCATTAGGGGAGAGAATTAATTGCTACCTCATTGGGTTCTGAGGATTAGACGAGATGTTCCATGTAAATGTTCACTAGAGTATTTGCTTAGTAATCATTTATATCAAGCTATGCAGACTAGGTTATGCTACCAGTTAAAAAAGCAAAAGCCTCGTGGTAGCAGCAAACATGACTGATTGCTCAATTCACTGCAACTGTCCATCCCCAGTGGGCTGGAGGTTCCTCTGTCTCACCGGTGCAGTGGTTATCAGCCTTGTCAGTTACCATGACAGAGGGACAAGAGAGCAGTGAAAGGAATTATACTGGTAAGGAAATACAGTACGTCCTATCCCAATCTGTACATTCCTGGTCAGGACATCACCTACAACAAAGCCAGGAAGTGCCATCCTTCTCTGGACCCAGGATGAGAGGCGCTAGAAGGGCTAGAACCGGGGCCAGTGTAGAACCTGTAATCCCAACTCTCCAGAAGAGGCACAGGTGGGAGGACTGCAGTCCAAGGCCAGCGGCCAGGCAAAGGACAAGACTTAGCCTGAAAAACAGATAAAGCAAAAGAGGGCTGGGGCAAGACTCAAGTGGTAGAGTGCCTAGAAAGCATGAAGCACTGGGTTTAAATCCCAGGACTGCTCCCAACTCCAGAAGAAGTCTGGAGTATTGATTCATGCAATCAATACTAATGAATATACACTTGATAAAACTATTCTTCTATGGAATAGAAAATGCCAGTCCTTCTTTTGTCACTTCTGAATTCACAGCTAGTCCTTGAGACTTGGGTTTAATGCAGAGGCTCTGTCACTTCAGGAGTCATGTGATGATAAAGTTTAATAATAGCTTCTGGCTATACCAACCTTTAAAACTGTTCTCCTGGGGCTGGGAATATAGCCTAGTGGCAAGAGTGCTTGCCTCCTACACATGAAGCCCTGAGTTCGATTCCCCAGCACCACATATGTAGAAAATGGCCAGAAGTGGTGCTGTGGCTCAAGTG
This sequence comes from Perognathus longimembris pacificus, assembly GCF_023159225.1. NCBI lineage: Eukaryota > Metazoa > Chordata > Mammalia > Rodentia > Heteromyidae > Perognathus > Perognathus longimembris. Next base: position 33,677,278 of record NC_063183.1, on the reverse strand, counting down.
TCAGAGTGCTAGCCTTGAGCAAAAAGAAGCCAGGGACAGTGCTCAGGCCCTGAGTCCAAGGCCCAGGACTGGCAAAATAAATAAATAAATGTTTGTGTTTTTTTTTAATGTTCTCCTGGAGCTGGGAATATGGCCTAGTGGTAGAGTGCTTACCTCATATCCATGAAGCCCTGGGTTTGATTCCTCAGCACCACATATATAGAAAAAGCCAGAAGTGGGGCTGTGGCTCAAGAGGTAGAGTGCTAGCTTTGAGCAAAAAGAAGCCACAGGCAGTGCTCAGACCCGGAGCTCAAGCCCCAGGCCTGGCAAAAACAAAGCAAAACAAAACTGTTCTCCTGCTTCTCAGGTATTGTACCTTCCCCCCAAAGGAAAATATTGAAGCAAAATTTCCCTTTTCTATACATGATGGTAAGAAACAGGGAGTGTGTACATCAGAGCAGAAGCAAGTCCGGATCATGGAATTAAGAAAGATGCTACAGGGAAAAAGCCCTGACATTCTCCTTTCCCACACCAAGTCACTTCAAATCAATTTTCCATTGTTCAGGTGTTTGCAGAACATCTCAGACTTCAGCTGCAGTTAACCTATTCATATATGACATGTGCTCTGCTTGATGAGCTTACACAGAAATACTGATTGGTCTCACTGGCTTCTGCTTCTCTCTATGCTCAAATCACCCTATCCTTATACTTGTCTATTCGCTTATGGCTGGCACCATGGTTCGCTTTCCCTAAAGATCCATGGGCTGACAGCTTGATCCTCAGGGTTGCAGTATTGAGGGGGTGGGGCCTTGTGAGAGGTAATTAGGCCATTTGGGCTTCTCATGAAAGGATTAACGCTGGCCTTCAGAAGTGAAGGAATCCTCAGGAGAGCAAACAGCTAGACAGCAAAGCCACCTTGCATGCTAGGTCTCACTTGCTCACCGTCCTACTTCCCCTTTTACCTTGTTGAGACACCGCAAATGGGAGCTTTGCCAGGACTAGTGCCATGATCTTTGGATCTGCTAGCCAATAAACTTCTTTTTTTAAATAAAATGCCTGACCTCAGGCAATACAAAATAAGATAGGTATTTCAGACTGTTACTATTTTAAAAATAAGTATTGTTACAGTACTAAAATCAACATCCTGAGACATAAAATCTCAACCTGAACAGGTAATTATCTCTTGAGGCACTCGGTAAAATTGTGTGAATTTTTGCTCCAGAGAAGCAAATTGGCCCATGTGGAAGGATTTCTTTTGTGGAAATATCACGTACAGAAGCCAGCTGCTACAGGGAAAAAGCCTAATTACCTGGTGCCCTAGAAGCTCCCTGGCCCATGTGTGTCAGGGACAAAAATTCTTTAAGAGCCTTTCTCAGGCCGGGTGCCCATGGCTCAAGTTTGTAACCCTAGCTACTCAAGAGGCTGAGCCATGGAGGATCACTGCTCAATGCTAGCCAGGAAAGAAAACTTCAAGAGATTCCATCTACAAAACAACCAATAAAGAGCAGGGTTGGAGGCATAGCGCACATGGTTGAGCACCATCCATGAGCAAGCCAGCCAAACAAAAGAGAACTTGAGTTTAAAAATGAGTATTAGAAATAAACAAACATAACCTTTCTCAGAATGACATAGATACCAAAATTTTCCCACTAGGCTAATTTCAAAATGATGACGGCTAGAGGTGTGGCTCAAGTGGTATAGCACTTGCCTAGCAAGTAGAGGGGTCTGGGTCCAAAACCCATACTGCCAAAACAAACAACTACAAGTTCTGTTGTAGAAAATAAGAAATAAAATAAAATGATGATTATAGGCCTACAAGGCAACAATGTAGGATCTGATAAATGTTAAAAAGCTGATACTGTAAGGAATTGCACCATTTCTTCTCCAGTGGGGCTAAGAAGACATGGACACCTTCTTAGGTTGTTCAGTCCAACAAAACCTGTTGGCTGGTGAGTTTCTTTCTGATCTTTTCTTTATTTATACTCCTGGTCCTCAAAATATTTCCTTATAGATGCTACGATGACAATCATATTTGTAAAAATTGCTCTCAAAATTGATTAGGAAGAACCACCTTAAAAGAATGGGTGGCTCACACCTGTAACCTAGATACTCAGGAGCCTGAGATCAAGGCTTGAAGCCAGAAGCTAGCCAGGGCAGAGTCATGAGACTTTTATCTCCAATTAATCACCTAAAATATGGAAGTGGAGGTGTGGCTCAAGTGGTAGAGTTCTAGCCTTGAGCAAAAAAAAAAAAAAAAAAAAAAAAAAAATCTCAGGAACAGTGCCCAGGTCCTAAGGTCCTTTCTTTCTTTCTTTTTTTTTTTTTTTTTTTTTTTTGCCAGTCCTGGGGCTTGGACTCAGGGCCTGAGCACTGTCCCTGGCTTCTTTTTGCTCAAGGCTAGCACTCTGCCACTTGAGCCACAGCGCCACTTCTGGCCATCTTCTGTATATGTGGTACTGGGGAATCGAACCCAGGGCCTCATGTATATGAGGCAGGCACTCTTGCCACTAGGCCATATCCCCAGCCCCCTAAGGTCCTAAGGATTGGTAGGCACATGCATGTGAGCATACACGCATATGCACGCACACACGCACACACAAGTGAGGAAATAGGAGATTTTTCCCCTTTAATCTTTGAACATCTTAGAATGCAGTTAGTTCTCCTGGCTCGCACTAAAGGCAGCACAGAGGCAGTGGCAAGGACGCAGCTGAGAGGATTCTGGCTGAGAGCGCGAGGGAGGGAGCAGCTGCCCTTGCAGAAGGCTGAGCCATACGGTGCGGGAGCCAGCCCGGCTGCCTGGATGTGGAGACCACACTCCCGCCCCCAGGGTTTTCTGGAGATGCTTCCTCTGCCTACAAGACAGTGAACCACCCAGGCAGCTAAGCAAACAATGCAAAGCCTTCTACCACCACCGGACCTGCCAGGGAGGCCCCCCTCAAGGTAGAGACCTCCTCTGGAGAGGGACAGAACTTGTAGCCTCCCCCCTCCCGCAAAGCAAAATGACTCCAGAGCAAGAAACTATTGAAAAGAAATAGGAAATGAGTCCCTGAGAGCCAAACCATGTGCAAAGGAAGGCCACATCATTTAAACAAAACAACAATAACACATTCTTGAAAATTACTGCAGTCCTATGGAGGATCAATCTACTTTTTTTAAACAAGTGTTTCTTAAGAACCTATGTAGGTCAGACACTGAAGTCATCTTAAGGTTTCAAATTAAATGTCATCTCAGCCCTTCTAGCATACTTCCCACTGAAACAGACAGGTATGCAAATAATGAACCAAGTCTGACAATGTGATAAAGTTAATATTAAAGGCAACACATGCCTCTATGCTAACAAAAGAGAAAACTAAAAGGATCCAGCAGATCCGGCCATTGCAGGAAAAAATCCCCAGGCTAGGGGAGGAAAGAAAATTGTAATGCACTGTGGAGATAAGGTCCTAGATACTAAGCAAAGACATTCTCTCCAGAAGCTTAGTTGAGAGAAGAAAACACAGATGGATAAGAGGACACAGGATTAAGGAAGCTATCTCAAGAGGGAGAGGACTGAGCCATCACTAGAGCAACACCACAAGTCATTTCATTTTACTTTTATTCTTGAGGCACAGTTTGTCTGCTTTATCTCCCTATGCTGGTCTGGCCAGCAGACTCATGATCTTCCTGCTTCTGTCTCCCAAGTAGCTGGCCTCGATCTGTCAGTTTGTTAAACAACAATAATCCTTTTAGAATATATAGATGCTGTCAGTTTATAGACTTGTCAATGTGAGCCATTTCAGATTTCCCTTTATTTTGCTTCTGTCCCCTGGGTCATGGTCCGGGTGTTGTGACCACACCTGGAATCTCAGCACTGGGGAGGATGAAGTAATAGAATCTGGATTTGGAAGGACAGCCTGGTCTACAGAGCCAGACCCTGTCTCAAGATAAACAAACAGATACAAACAATCTAAACAATATGATCTCAAAAGGGCAGGTTCCAGGAGAAAAAGATGGCCTGCAATCCATTGTGTTCAGGGAAACTCAGTTACCCATGAGCCAAAGGAAAAGCAGAAGCAGGTACCTGGAAAAACATTGAACTTATTTTTTTTTTCTTTCTGAAGTGTTTTAGTTTTTAGCTGGGCACATGGTTCGAGTGTTAGAGTACCTGCCTAGCAAACTCAAGTCCCTGAGTTTGAACCACAATACCACCAAGAAAAAGTCATTCCAGTGTTATACTTTTTGCTTACATTTCCTTTTAACCTATTTAAAATTATTTACTTTTTCAAAACTCATTGGTTTATCACTGATACACATCTAGACAACATGGATAAAATAAAAGGGATAAAAGTATTTTTAAAGGAAATAATATTTTTCCATTCATCTTTTTTTTCACTTAGTGAAAACTAATGCTGGCTTCTTAAAATTAAGTATTTGAGGGGGCTGGGAGTGTGGCTTAGCAGAAGAGTGCTTGCCTAGCATGCATGAAGCCCTAGGTTCAATTCCTCAGCACCACATAAACAGAAAAAGCCAGAAGTGGTGCTATGGCCCAAGTGGTAGAGAGCTAGCCTTGAGCAAAAGAAGCCAGGGGACTGTGCTCAGGCCCTGAGTCCAAACCCCAGGACTGGCAAAACAAACAAAATGTATTTGAGTAGGAAAGAGAAAAATGAAATGAAATAGTCCTTTGCAATAAAATTTCCAGTCTCCAAGTACAAAGCTTTCTACAGAATTCTAGCAGCCAAAGAAAATTAAAGGATTCAGGGTCTAATCTATTTGAATACCAAATCAGATTTTGTCCATCTTGTACAGATAATGTTAGGGTCTTAAAAGGAATGCTCCTTGCTTCTAAACAGCAGACTACCCAATACAGCTCACATAGGAAGATTTGTTTGCTTTCACATACAACAAGCAGCCAAACTGGCTTGGATATTCAGGGCTGTAGAAGTTGGACCAGAAAAACAGAGCTAGAAACACCAGTCTTTGGTCATACCATTACTTTGTTCCTGCAAGGTACAAGGAAAATAAATATTTTTCCTTTTAGTTGCCTTAATGCTTTACAGAGCCTTTATTAGGTTCATCTTCAATTAACAGATTTTTAGGATAACTTAACCAAATTTTCTCTACTCAGTGTCCTTTTCCATCATTTACTAACAAACTGTAGCAATGTATTTACTCAGGGCCCACACCTGAAACTCCAGCCACTCTGGAGGCAGAGACTGAGAAGATCACAATTCAAGGCCAGCTCAGCAAAAAGCTCATCAAACACCCCATCTCAACCAATGGAAAGCTGGGTGATGTGGTACGGGCCTGTCATCCCAGCTGCAGTAGGAAAAATGTAAATAGGAAGATCACTATGCGGACCAGCCCAGGAAAAAGACACAACAAAAGAACAAAAGGTAATAAGGAGACTAAAGGATGCGCAGTTCAAGAGTGGAGCACCTAGCTAGCAATCTTTGTAGCCTGTCACTTAAAGAACACTGATATGACCTGGTGGCTCACCCCTGTAATCCAAGCTGCTCAGGAAGCTGAAATCTGAGAATTGCACTTCAAAGCCAGCCCAGGCAGAAAAGTCCAGGAGACTCTTTACCACCTGAAAACCAGAAGTGGTGCTATGGCTCCAAGTGGTAGAGCACCAGCCTTAAGCAAAAACGCTCAGGAGCAGCACCCACGGCGAGTTCAAGCCCCACAAAGGACATACATACATACATACATACATACATACATACATACATACATACATACATAAATACTAATACCTTCCCTCCTCCACCCCCCAAAAAAGCAAGAGCCATTCAAGACTTAGTTAAATAAACATTTATTTCTAAAACTTTTAAACTGTCTGTTTGTGGCAGCTGTATAGAAGGAAGTGTGACTCTAAGATTTTTCTCCAGATCACTCTTTAAAAAGCATGTTGGCCTTCCCATACCACTTTAGAATTTTAAAAGCCTAATTTACTACTACATATGCATATTTTGATCCAAGCTGTTTCTTTTCCTTAGTGCTCAGTTCTATTTTTCAGCATTTCTCTTTCTATGTGCCGTTCTTCTCTGAACAAAAGACAATATCTCAGCCCACTTAGCTATTGTTTCTATCCTTGGGTTCCTTTCAGTACACTGGGGTTGGGGTTTTTCCTAGCATGTCTTTAGAAATGTGCTTTTCTAAATTTGTGCTACACGTGACAGTTCAGTGTGCTTCATTTTACTTCCTTCCTTAATAAACTATTTTGTTGGCAGTGTTTATTTTTTGCTCCCATCCCTTATCCTGTTGCAGTTATTTTTAAGGTGACACTGACTCCTTCACACTCAAAATGCAAGGCAGAACATGTCAGTTTTTCTCAAAGCATCGCACTAATCTCTGCTTCTTTTAAGATGATTCCCATAGCGGCTGTCATCTTCCCTGATAAACCTGTCATCTTGTTACAGGTCCTTTCTAACTGGACTCAAACCACAGGTTTTCCTGAACATCTATTTAGGTACACAAGTGTTATACAAGTATTGCTAGAGCAATAAAAATTCCTGTGGATGAAAGAAAAGCAGAAGCCCACTTTACACTAAATCACTTAACAGATGCCATTGATACAAAGTCAAAATAAAACTGCCATCTTTCTTTAAGATGGTGAATGTAGGCTGGATAATAATCCTCTCAAGTACATTCACAAGCAGTGAACAATTATGCCACAAGGATATCCATGTATTAGTTGATACTGACCTAAGGGTATCATTGCTACTGATAGATTGATTACAAGGTTCTAAATTAAAGTTGCCCCTGACTTAATGAAAATATCAGAGACCAGCTAGGAATACTGTATACTGATGATAAACTGACGAGTACCTAACATCATGCTGAAATAAACAAGGGGCCATTAGCAACAATCAGTACAAAATTCTATTTTTAAGTTAAAAAAAACCAAACAACTTTTTTGCATAGTCTGTCTTTTGTTTTTGTGTGTAGTACAGTATCTCACACCAAAAAAAGTCTTACCACAATGTAAATATATGAATCAAAATTTAACATGGTTTTAAAAGGTAATGAAATCTTAGACTACGTTCATAAAACTCAGATATTCATATTAAGATTAGATGTAATCTGTTTTAGAGATGGTCATAAAACCCCTACCCTCCAAAGAGAGGTGTTTTTCTGCCCTGTTGAATTCAGTCTTAGACATGTGATTTGACTAGGCACACAGTAGATGTAAGCAGAAGTAAGGTATGTCTTTCACTAATCCAAGGAGGACAAAGAGAAGGCAGAAGATCTAGGATAGCTTTGTCATGTATTTTTTTCTTTTGGGGGGCTGGGGCTTGAACTCAGGGTCTGTGCTCTATCATTGAGCTTTTTTGCTCAAGGCAGTGCTCTACCACTTGAGTCACAGCTCTCTACTTCTGGCTGTTTGGGCAGTTAGCTGGAGATAAAAGAGTCTCAGGGACTTTCCTGCCAAGGGTGTCTTCGAACCCCAATTCTCAGATCTCAGCCAATTGAGTATCTAGGATTACAGGTGTGAGTCACCAGTATATGGCCTGTGTGTTCTTTTTCTTCTACCACTGCAACCAGGGCAAGGCTCTCCTATTCACTTGAGTGCCAAAGTGAAGACAACAGTGGCAATGTGGAGTTCCTTAACAACCCATCATGACTGGATAGAATGAACCACAGAGATGCTTTATGTTTTTATACAAGAAATCCTAACCTTGGCTATTTCCTATAAGCACAATTTAAACCATTTCTACAGTATTGACATTCTTCTAAGCTATTACCTAAATAATTAGAAAAGTCCTTCAGGTAAAAGGAAATTAGGCTTATTACAAAATATCTCGGGTAGATGTGTGAGCACATGCCTGTAATACTTACTAGCACTTAGCACTGAGGAAAACTGAGCTTTGCACAAGGATTGAGAGTTCAAGGACCACCTGGGCTACAGTGCAAGTTAGAGGCCAGCCTAGGCTATAAAATGAGAATTTGTCTTAAACTCCTCCTCCCACAAAAAATAACACCAAAGAGCAGATGTAAGGGCTTAAATTTGTTAAGTAGACTAGATTTGCAACAACTAAGGCTGTCAGAAATATCCAGAATGGACCGTCTTATCAAGTGTTGACTTCCCTTTCAACGGAAGTGTTCAAAGAATGATGATCAGATATCTATGAAAGAAACTAAAGCCTGAGGAATGAGCGTTGGTGAGATAACTTCTACTGTTCTCCCAGCTCCGGAGAGTGAAAGTGAAACAGATCCAGCCGCACTCACGTCCCATGTCTCACGTCCTCACTTTTAAGGCTGTAAAAAGTGATCCCGTTATAACATACAGAGGATGGAAAGAATATATGATCATCTCTTCTCAATAACCACTGCCAAGGCCAATACTGCTCTCCCAGTGGGTTTCAGAAATTTTCCTTTCTCACACTTGGAAAAGACCCCAAATAGTGGTTTTCAAGACTAGATTGCTTCTATTGATCTACAAGTCCCTACAGGGGGATAGCTTTACACAGACTTCCATCTTCTCCACAGCTTTAGCAATGATGACTTCGGTTTTATCCCTCATAGCCTGGCATTTGAAATGAAATACTTCACGTATTTGCTAAAAATCTCTTAGGTAATGAAGTTCATATTTCAAAGATTAGTAATAATCTTAGAGAACAACTATGTGCCTGCCTGATAAGGAGGCCTATGAAATGTCCCCACACAGCCCTTGAAACAACGTCTTGGTTTTCAAAATAAAAATTCTTGTACTGATAGAATATCAACCCACCCCCAACGCATTTCAGAAAGATAAACAATCCCAGTTTCTCTACTTCCTCTAAAGTGCTGATAGTGAATAATGGTGCAGGAATGCATGCACTTTTTAGGCCATAATTTATGTTATAAAAAGGCACATTGGAAGCAATGACAGAAATATTTAATATTTTGCTCCACTGTGAGCTCTCATTTATATTAGCATAATTCCATTGACTTTATACTATTTGTCTATGATATTTAATAATACTCCCTAACAACAATAAAATACTGTAAACCTAAGAGACTAAGCTCTTTACACTCTTTCTGACAGCATCCTATAATCCAAGTGCTTTAAGGAAGCACGAGGTAAAAAACTTCACATGTGGTCACATGGAAAGGTTATCACAAAGGCAATATAGAATAATGGCTGAGAAGCAAACTCTAGAATCAGGCAGACTTGTTTTGCATCCTTGTTCACTCATTACCAGCTTGGCCAGCTTGAGCAGGTTATTTAATAATCTCAAGATAGAAATATTAAGAGTCATCTATGGCCATACCCACCCTGAATATGCTTAAACTTGTCTCATGTCAGAAGCTAATCAGATAGTACTTGGATGAGCGATAATAGCATATACCTTACAGAGTTTCCCTGTAAGTAAAGTAAGCTAATAAATACATTGATTATCTCAGTGTGTCATATTAACTGCAATTCATCTCTAAATGGCTGCAACAACCATTCATTCTGTAGACTGGCACTTTGGGTTGAGCTCATCTAGAAAGTATGTCTTCACGTGGGAACAGCTAGACATAGTGATGGACAGGATGGCTGGAGAGGCCAGTCTTGGACGGTTTCATTCACCCTTCTGGTGACTCAGGTGGGGTAGCTGACAAAAGCCCAAACGATGGGAATGACCGTCCACTTTCAAATGTTCTCCTTCTTTCCATTGCGATCTCATTCTAGAGAAGATTAGCCTGGACTTGTTCGCCAGAAATAGTTTCCAGAAAATAAGGCTCAATGCACAAAGTGGGGGGTTTTGTTTGTTTTTTGGTCAGTCGTGGGGCTTGAACTCAAGGCCTGTGCACTGTCCCTGAGCCCTCTTGCTCAAGGCTAGTAGTCTAGTCTCTGGAACTTTCCTGCCCAGGCTGGCTTTGAATCACGATTCTCAGATCTCAGACTCTTTAGTAGATAGGATTACAGACATGAGCCACCAGTGCCAGGCTCACAAAGTGTTTTATTGAGTATCTGTATGCATCATGTTTGCTGATGTCCTTTTGGACAAAGCAAGTCACACAGCCAAGCTCTGGTCTATTGGAATAGTATACTATACAAGGTCTAGATATCAAGGCTCACAACTTATAAAGAATTACTTCCTTTATGTTGGTGCCGGTGGCTCACACCTGTAATCCTAGCTACTCAAGAGGCTGAGACCTGTGGATTGTGGTTCAAAGCCAGCCTGGGCCGAAAAGTCCCTATGAGACTCTAATCTCCAATTAACCACACAAAAAGTGGTGCTGTGGCTCAAAGTGGTAGAGAACTAGCCTTGAGCAAAAGAGCTCAAAGACAGTGTCTAGACCCTGAGTTCAAGCCCCATGACTGACCAAAAAAACAACAACAAAAAACAACCCAAACTCCTTTTTTTTTTTTTTTTTTTTGCCAGTCCTGGGCCTTGAACTCAGGGCCTGGGCACTGTCCCTGGCTTCTTTTGCTCAAGGCTACCACTCTACCATTTGAGCCACAGCGCCACTTCTGGCTTTTTCTGTTTATGTGGTACTGAGGAATCAAACCCAGGGCTTCATGCATGCAAGGTGAGCACTCTGCTGCTAAGCCACATTCCCAGCCCAAAAGACTCCATTTTAACTGCTGTAATAAGTTTGCAAACTACGTTAACTAAAGAAATGCTATTTTATTATTGTTATCACCACCATCATGATCAACTATTTAGGACATCTGAATCTGAATTAAATTAAATTATCTTTGAAGGAACAAATGGTTTCAAATTTCCAAGTACAGCAATTTGGCGGGCAAGCACACTTGTGCTTATAGAACACCTGGGTGAATCCATTTCCTTCTAGATGTGGAACATGTTAGGTACATGTGAATCACACTCTGCTCTCAAGAAACTCACATTCCAGTGAACAAGGACAATAACTTCAAGCAGAATGATAGATAGATGAACCTTCTAGGAAGAACTGACAATCTTGGGAATTTTAAAGTGACCTTTTAGAACTAATGAGAAAATTTTATCAAACATGTCCTGGAAAAACCTGTCTTTATCAGTCAAGATTAAAGGGAATACGATTAGAAAACATAACATTGTATGACACATTATGTATATGCAGAAAGTGTTGAATATACAGGAGATTATTTGTTACTCATTTAAGTAGTTTTAGCCAGGCACAAGTAGCTCATGCCTATAATCCAGGTATTCAGGTGGCTGTGATCTGAAGATTGTGGTTCAAAGCCAGCCGAGGCAAGAAAGTCTGTGAGACACTTACCTCCAACTAACCACCAAAAATCTAGAAGTGGAGCTGTGGCACAAGTAACAGAACACTTGCCTTGAGCAAAGAACAAAAGATCAGGGACAGGACTTGGGCCCTGAGTTCAAGCCCCAGCACCAGCAAAAATAAAATAACATAAAAAGAAGAAGTTACATTCCTTTTACTCTGCCTGGGCCACCACCCTTCACATCAAGTAGATAGTCCCAGTTTAGAGAAGATTGAGGTACAGCAGGAAAACTTCCTGCTCTTGTTTGGAGTAATTTGAAGGGACTGGCTCTTAGAGTGATGTGACTGGTTTCAGCATTCCTTAAAACTGCATCTCAGCAATTGCTAACTACATAGGATTACAAGTACAAGGTCCTAGTTTAGGGTGCAAGAAGGTCCTAAAATATAGAGTGTCTTCTTTTACCATCCTGGTGAAGTAAATCAACAAATGATCTGACTCAGAAGTCATCTGAAGAGCCCTGAAGATGAAAGAATATTCTGAACTCTTTTGGCAGTTTAAGAGATAAACCCTCAAGCTCAGGGCAAAGAAGAGGATAACAGCCTCTGGCACTCAGGGTCATTGGTTACATACAAATCTAGCTAGAAATGGAGAGCCAACTCACTCTCCCCTCAAAAGAAAAAACAAATCTAATTTACTAATTTTCAGAGGACTAACAGACCAGAGGAAATGATCAGAAGCAGAAGTTGGGTCCAGGAAGCAAATGTAGGAAGCTGGATGGTGTCGCATCATCAAGTATTATGTTTTAACATGGCATAGAGTCAGCTCCTCTGGTCAAGCCTTCCTTGACCACAGGCAATTAGTCATGGCTTCCTCTATTTTTACGTCTCTCTGCTCTTTCCTCTGCTGTAGACCTTAGCCTACTCACCTCTTTTTGTCTACTTTTCCCAAGATTGTATCCCCATTCCTCGACACAAAGCCTGGAATATAGGTAGCACTTAATGGATGTCTCATAATAACAAGTTTGAGTCAGATATGGTGGCCCTTACCTTTAATACCATCACCCAGGAAATGGAGGCAGGAGGATCGTAAGTTCAAGGACAGCTTTGATAACACAAGAAATTCCAAGCCAGCCTAGAATACCCATACTCTGTTGCTCTCTTCTCTCTCTCTCTCTCTCTCGTGCACGTGCATGCATGCACACACACACATATACACACATACACATGAGAGCTTATCACAAAAGAAAAGAAAGAAAAAGAACCTGACCTGAATGCAAGAGGGAAGAAATCTGTCTTGTTTGAAGGTCTTTTCAGGGTCAAAAGCCTTGCTAACTCCTATGACAGGGAAAGTACAAGTCTGAGCTAGAATGAAACATACTCTACATTCTACTTAAAAACCTTCTTTCAAGCTCTTCAACAGGGAATAAAAGCAGAACTTTACAGTTATATTAGTGAATATTCCAATTTCACTAGTTTAATGATCAAGAAATGCTCATGAAATATAGCCTTTCCACTGCTGTAACCATTTGTTTATTGCATGCTTCCTAAGGGTAAAAATAAATCTTTTTAGCTAGGCGTGGGTGGCTCACACTTGTAATCCTAGCTACTCAGGAGGCTGAGATCTGAAGATTGCTGTTTAAAGCCAGCCTAAGCAGGAAAGTCTTTTTGAGACTCTTATCTCCAATTAACCACTAGCTCAAAGTGGTAAAGCACTAGCCTTGAGCTGAAGAGCTCAGTGACAGCGCCCAGGCCCAGAGTTCAAGCCCTATTATGGACCAAAAAAAAAAAGGAAATATTTATATTTAGCATAAAATAAGACATTTTAGAAAAACTGATGCACAGTAAACTTCATTTGTGTGATGTTTTGATATCCACTCCTAAGATGAGAGTTAGTTCTCACACATATGCTTTGTTTATTGAAGGCCTCATTAACAGGTGCCCGGGAGTGACTTCCTTTTTCTAAAAATGAGATGTGTTGACTCAGCAATTTGGCCAGAGGGAAATCTCTAAGCAATGGCTAGTAATAATGAAGACTTACCAGTGTTGGCCAAAACCATTTCCTCTTTAGAAGACAGAGCCAGCAAGCTACTGAAAGTTATAACTCATAAAGTCAAAGGCATGTAAGAAAAACTGCTGCTAGGCATCTTGGTTTAGTTAACTTTTGGACCTCTTATTGTAAGACATGTCCTAGAGTTCTTCTTTTTTTCCAAAGAAAAACTTTAACAAGGCATATCTGGACTCTCGCTTCTTAAAGGTCAAAGAAAAGCATCATATCTGTAAGTAAGGAAGAATACAAAGGAAACTGCATTTAAATGTTCTCTCAAAGGCCAGCTTGTGTGTATGTGTGTGTGTGCGCGCGCACCCGCACACGCCTGCTTGCACACCATACTGACTGGGGCTTGAACTCAGTACCTGGGCACTGTCCCTGAGCTTTTTTGATCAAGGCCAAGACTCTCTACCACAAACCCCAGTTCCATGTCCAGTTTTTTGGTGGTTAATTGGAGAGAAGATCTCATCACAGAGTTTCCTGCCCCACCTGGTTTCCAACCACGATTCTCAGCAGTCAGCCTCCACGCTCGCTGGGGTTGCAGGGGTGAACCCCCCAGCTAACTTCGGGGGGCTCCAGGCTCAGAGGCCTTGTGTCCCGAGGCCTCTGAATCCCCCAAAGGGGGCAGAGGCCCATCTCTATCCTCGCTGTCCTGGAGCCTTCTGTGTGGCCCCAAAGCCCCAAGACACTGCCTTCCTCCCCCTAATCCGCTTCCACATGGCATTCCACAGCCAGTGGAGGAAGAGGGCAGGCCTTGCCCACGACCGCCTTCTCCGGGGCTGTCCTGTCCCGAGGCCGCCGTCCCCTGAGGCCGCCCCGTCTGCAGGCCTCTCGTGCCGGGGACGACCGAGACAAGATGATGCCCTCCGAGGTCCTCCACCCCCGCTCGCCTAAACTGGTCGGCCTCCCCAGGCCTCCTCGGTTTCCTCCATGCCCCTTGGCCTCCTGCGGCCTTCCCCGGCCCCCTCGGCCTCCCCCGGCCCCCTCAGCCTCTCCCGGCCTGCCCCCGGCCTCCCCCTGCCTCCCCCGGCCCCCTCAGCCTCCCCCGGCCTCCCCCGGCCCCCTCGGCCTCCCCCGGCCCCCTCAGCCTCTCCCGGCCTCCCCCCGCCTCCCCCGGCCTCCCCCCGCCTCCCCCCCGCCTCCCCCGGCCTCCCCCGGCCCCCTCAGCCTCTCCCCGCCTCCCCCGGCCTCCCCCGGCCCCCTCAGACTCTCCCCGCCTCCCCCGGCTCCCTCAGCCTCTCCCGGCCTCCCCCCGCCTCCCCCGGCCTCCCCCCGCCTCCCCCAGGCCTCCCCCGGCCCCCTCAGACTCTCCCCGCCTCCCCCGGCTCCCTCAGCCTCTCCCGGCCTCCCCCCGCCTCCCCCCGCCTCCCCGGCCTCCCCCCACCTCCCCCGGCCCCCTCGGCCTCCCCCGGCCCCCTCAGCCTCTCCCCGCCTCCCCCGGCCTCCCCCGGCCCCCTCAGCCTCTCCCGGCCTCCCCCCGGCCTCCCCCCGCCTCCCCCCGGCCTCCCCCGGCCCCCTCAGCCTCTCCCCGCCTCCCCCGGCCTCCCCCCGCCTCCCCCGACCCCCTCGGCCTCCCCCGGCCCCCTCAGCCTCTCCCCGCCTCCCCCGGCCTCCCCCGGCCCCCTCGGCCTCCCCCGGCCCCCTCAGCCTCTCCCCGCCTCCCCCGGCCTCTCCCCGCCTCCCCCGGCCTCCCCCGGCCCCCTCAGCCTCTCCCGGCCTCCCCCCGGCCTCCCCCCGCCTCCCGCCGGCCTCCCCCGGCCCCCTCAGCCTCCCCCGGCCTCCCCCGGCCCCCTTCTGGAGCAGACGCTGCCAGCACCCCCAAACGGACCCTCATGTTTCCGAAGCGGTGAGCAGCCTGACACCTGGGCACCCAAGGCCTTCTTCGGGGCCTGAGCCCCCAGGAGAGCCCGCCGCTTCCGCCCCGCCCCTTCCGCTGAAGCCCCGCCCCTTCCGCTGAAGCCCCGCCCCTTCCGCTGCAGCCCCGCCCCTCCGCTTCCGCCCCTTCCGCTTCCGCCCCCGCCCGGGTGGCGGCCTCCTTAGCGTCCGCCTGCCCCAGGCCTCGGGGCTTCTCTGCCCCAGCCCCACGCCGGGTGCGGGGTGCGGGGTGCGGGGTGCGTGTGCCCGCGTGCACGGGCCGCGTGGCGGCGGGCGTGGACCGGCCACCCTGGGTGAGTTTCCCACCGCCTTCTGCTGGGCTGGGGCAGGACGCGCCCCGCGGCGGGTCCCCCGAGCCCAGGCTCCGGACCAGGCCTCCGGGGAAGACTGCAGCTGGTGGGGGGCGGGGGTCCACTTTTAGGGAGAAATGGGCTCAGTGGCCTTCAGGTGAAGAGAATTGCGGAGGATCCTAAATCAACTGTTAACAGAACTGGCTTTCTTTAGGAGGTGGAAACTGGAAAACCGGTAGGTCAACATCCCTACCTCCATTGCCTCTCTGTCTTTGCTCCCAGCTATGCTCTGTCCTGTCGCCTCGTAGCTACTTTGTAATCCAGGAAGGATCCCACTGACTGATAACATCTCCTAACAGCAGAGACACTAATTCCTCATCACCAGTGAACTTTCTTATTGTGACCTGACCCTACCGGGCCTAAAATAAAGACTCACCAGGCCATACCTGGGGCCATTAGACCACACTTTGTGACTAGACTGTTGCTTAATTGTATGTTTCCTTTTGTCCTGCCCCAGGGCGAAAGCTCCTGTCTGTACTTCAAAGGCTGGCTGAAATGCTTACTTTGCTGCTCCTACAAGTGTCCAGGCTGCCCATGCATTCTTCTCCATCCTTCATCACTATTGCTCTCTTTGTAGGTACTGAGGAGAGTGGCCAGACCTGACATGTGGAACCCCAGGAGCTGGGCCTCTGCCCTAGAACTCCACTCACCACTTCATGCTCTCTTCTGTCAAACTGTTTCCATGTGAAAGCTGGAACTGGGGAAATGTAGGTGAATTATGGATGCAGTCTCTGTTTGGAAGGTCTAGATTCCACAGAGTGCTTCTTGCAGGGGAGGGGTGGGGGAAATGAATCAATTTTCCCACATGTGCCAGAAATAGAATTCAGGATTTAGGACTGAATGTCAGACAACCTGCTATGTGTTTCCTGTTTCTGCTTACATTATAAGGTTCATCTCTGAACGACAGACATTTCAGCTATCTTGCTGACAACTTATTCTGACCCAAACGACCCCTCACATTCACTTGAAGTATCCACAGCGGCTCAGGGTGACCCAGTTCAGAGCAGTCCCACTTAAAGCTATTAAGTGTGGTTTCTTTCAGTGAGGTCATCTTGTTTAATCCCTCTGGACTGAAACAAACTATAAAACAGTCCTAATAGCCTCTCTCAGACCATTTCTTAGTGGACAGAAGGGCTCACTGAGGAAGAGGAGGAGGATCGGAGGAGGAGAGTGAAGAGGCAAACAGTGAAATGCTAATGTCGTGGAGAAACTCCTCAAGTGATTGCAAAACCTTACAGAAAGAGGTTGGAAACTCTGACCAGGGGGAAGTTGGGAGGATTCCCACCTACTTCCTCCCCTCTCAGTGGATCAAAGAGAAGATGACAGAAGTAACCCATTTCAGAGACCATGGTCCTCTGTTCCACCATGAGGAATGACCGGTCATGATTGCCCAACACAACTGCAACTTTTTATAGAGCATTAACAATGACTGCTTTCTGAAAATGTATTTTTTAAAAGTGTATATTCCTTATGAAAACCTCACCATTGAAGTTTCTAAATCAGAACCATTGTACTCAACAATCAAGGCCTCCAGGTAAAGTTAAAGAACCAATAGCTCATCCACCCTTAGTCTCTCCTAGCTTGAAATCACAGTCACAGCCAAGAAGCCTCCCTAATTCAGATTATGAGATAAAATGGATATATGTTCTGATAAATATAAGATAGAGAATAGTATGAATAGCATGCTATCACAGTAAAAATAAAAAAGTGCCTGTCTATACCATGTAGCATCAGGAAATTCCTAAAGGAAAGGTTAAGAGTCACCTCTGTGGATCAAGACAATTGATAGGAGAGAAGAGAGAGACTGACTTTTTATATTTACATCCTTTAATACGTTTGTGTGCCATAAACCTTCATCTTTGTAAAGCTCATGGTTGATTCTCATGATTAGCTAATTTAGAAATCACTGGAGAAAACTGGTTACATTTCCATTCATTCAGTCAAAATTTGTTCATTGAACCCGTGGATTCCCTCATGCTAACTGCTTTCTGTGGCCTCTTTGGAAGTCTTGTTCCTGAAAATATCTACATTCAAGATGGCACCATCCTTGCAGTAATGCCAGTCTTCCAAGAGCAATCATGGGATCTGTGTCCCAGGAGTTTCTCAGATGATTTCACTAATACACCCAAGAAGGAAGGAAGGAAAGAAGTCAGGAAGAAGATGCTGAGAAGTATAATATGGCTCACATGACTAAATCCAGTTAGTAGATCTTGAAACCAAGGATCAACATGCTCTATTAGTATCCAGGAAGGAAAACCACCTCCAATACTCGAGCAGGCAGCGCTTTCCTATTCATCTAGAAGCAGGAAGAGCCCCCAGGCAGAGTTCTTAAGTAGCCTACACTTATCTCCACATCTTTATAATATTCACTTTCTAAGCCTCTCCCTAGCTCCTGCTGCTGAATGTTATGCTGGAAACTGAACCCTCAGAAAACCACAAAAGGAACCCTCTACTCTGTCAAGGGCCTCAAGACTGGTAGTAATCAGCTCAGAGGAATTCTAGTGCAGTACCATTCACGCCTGCCCTTTTTGAACCACCTTCAGAACCGTTCCTTCAAAACTTCCTCTCAGTGTCAAGATTATCAGTCCTTTTCCCACCCTTAATGTTCTCACCTTATTTCACTCTTAACTGTAAAAAAGAATTCCAGGAAGTCATACTGTGGGTTACATCAGCAGCTGTCAACCTTACAACCCCTTCCCCATATACATGGAAGATAAAACACATGGAATAGTGGGGAAAGAGGACGTGGGAGAGGTACATCGGAGTTTTAAGGAGGAAGAAGCATGTGATTTGAAAAGGAACTCCAATTCTAATATTTAGACTTAGACTTCTTTTGACAGTGGCTGTGTTAGCTAGTTGTTAATTTTATAGTTAACTCCCAAGGGCTATTTATGTGTTAAGGGAGCAATTCTTTAAACCAAAATTGAATCACTAATTATGGAACTGCAGGTACATTGCTGGTAGGGAGGATATTTTGGGAAAAGGGAGTCTTCCTGGGTTTCCCCAAATACATGAAAGCAGTGAGTGACTAACTCACCTAAACTGAGTTTGCCCTCCTGCACAGGGCTTTGCTGAGGATTTGCAAAAGAGCTTGCAGCACCTCTGCAGTAGGTCACTTGGAATTCCACTAATTAGGTTGGTTTTGCCAGAGGAGGGCAAGACAGGAAAGCCATGCATTCCATCACCTCTTCATTCTTACTGGTATTGACTCTTGAATCCCAGAGGAATGTAGGCTTCCCTTCGTCTCTCTCCACAGACCGATATTTTAAGTTTGGAATGCTAAGAACTAACAACCTTCCTTTGCCCTGCGGACAGGATATTTGTGGCTGGTTTACCTGGCCTACAATAGGAAGCTCTGTTTTTCTCTTGGAAATTTTGTAAACTAATGTGGAAACTGTAATGACAGTAGCCTCTTAAAGAAATAAGCCACACACATTTTTTTTATTTATTATTTTAGCCCATAAGACAGCAAGTGCTTTACCTTCATTTTGAATCATCACTTTAGCTTCACTAGATCACTTTAAAAGTTCTCAATTTCTAGATCACCTGTAACTGAAAAATCTACTCAACACTCCACTCCCCACTACCAGGGGCCCCCTTCAAACATCTGGACCATCACAATTAGTTACAAAACCAAGCACCACTCCTGTAAATGAATTACAGCCAGGCTCAGTGGCCCACACTTGTGATCCTAGCTCCTCAGGAGGCTGACATTTGAGGATCAAAATACAAAGCCAACCAGAACAGTAAAGTCCATGAGACTCCAGTTAACAACCAAAAAGCCAAAAGTACTATAGCAGTATCAGTGACCTGAGAAGGTAACTCAAGCAAAGGAAACGCTCAGGCTCCATCACTAACAGCCATAACAACTTACCTGGCATGATTCTCCACTTTTCTTACTCTGAGTCAACCTCTAAGGCCCGTTCCATGTCTCATTGCAAGATTTTGACATCTATTCTTATAACCACTAGAGCAGAAAACAGGCCACTCTGATGTAGGGTGCCTTTGGAGAAGAACCCCCATGGAGTGAGACCAGTCATGTCTGCATCTTGTTTGGGTTTGCAACTTTGGAACTATAGAGATTCGGATTCATGGAAAAATTCCTTACATGTTGGTAGCTTTATTCATACTTACCCATTTGGGTACCAATTATGGAGATCTCTGAAGGAATTAAAATACCAAAAGGGAGTTGCCTTATATTTCCCCCACCCAACAAAATTAGCATTCACAGTCCTGATAAATTCAGCATTTTTAGTATCATTTAAGTTCTAACACACATTGAAAATAATAACTGGTATGACAAGGTCCTTGGCCTTATAATTCCCTGCACTGAGGATTCATGGGAGAGTGATAGTGAATGTTCATTAAGCATGGAAAGAGAGAACCTTGAAGCCTGTTAACCCATTTCCTCTGATGGAAATCAATAAGCTTGGGACCACCACTATTACTATCAAATAGCAGATGCTCAGCAGACCAGATCCATTAGAACTGCTTGAGGATGGCTTTTGAATCAGGCCGGATCAATCTGATATAATAGAAGGTATCTCTTGCCTTCTCTAGCACAAGTTTCTGCTGGGTTCCTATTCTGAAAGGTTTATAATCAGGGAAGTATTACATACACCATGCCAACCATACATTTCTTTTCTTGCATACATTTTACATTGCTATTGAAGACTCTTAAAAGAAGCAACTAAAGATTTTACCTAAGATGCTTTACAAATGGCCTCTCACCCACCGCCCCCCAAAAAAAATTAACTGTCAAGAAAAAGGAGTTTCAGTTCTATGCTCAGTTATAATGTATATAGCATACTGGGCACAAATGACCAAGGCAGGCAAGGTGAATAATGCATACACACACACACGTATAGATATACACATATATCTATACATATATTCCTTTAATTTCCTGAGCTGAATCCATTGTGTAAGAAAACATTTACATGTTCTTAGTTTTTGTTTTCATATTTCTCATTGTGGCAAGTGATTTTCTTTATCCTTTGTATATCTCATAGTATAATTCCTTTTGTCATTTTTCTGAGGCTAGTCCTTTCCTGAAATTTTCAACTTAACCCTGTTTCTTTGTTTGTTTCTCCTATGTGCGTTTAAGTAAGGAATCCACAAGCTGATGGAAAGTATTTTAGAAAACTCACACCTTGGGAAGGCTTTGATCGCTGGTGGTTCTACTGTATGATGAGGACTCCTTGCCAGTTTCCAAATAACAAAGCCTGTAGGTCTTTTACCCTAGGCCATTCACATTTATTATTCAGGAAATTAGCCTTCTATTCCTACCTGGAAGCAAGGGTTCTGTGTATCACACAAGAGAAGGAAACAGGTTCTCAGGATTCAGAGTCATCAACCCCCTGCTCTTAATGCTGCTGCTCGTACAGCCCCACATCTCCCGTGTGTGTCCTAATCTAAAGCTACATCACTGTCCTCTTTAAAGGATATGCTTTATTGGAACCTTCTGCCAGAGGAGACTGAAGAGCCACAACTAAACCAAGGTGAGCTGGAACCTAAGGATCCCACGCTTTTACAAGATTCAAGCTTGGGCTCCACTCAACCCCCTCCACAGCACCAAACCGCCAATTCCGGGCCCGCTTCCTTTTAGCCCGCCTCCTGCAGGCACACTTTCATGATTAGCATCCCTCCCCCTGGCCAAGCAATCATAGCCTAAGAGCTTTGGGTGCCATCCTTCTTTCACCCTCAGGTCTCTTTTGCTCAGAAGTAAACCTTTGTCATTCCTTTACTGTCATTCTCATGGAGTTTGGGGAGATGACTCCTTTGTTACAGCCACCACGTTGTCCATACTTAATCTTGCAACCACCATGCTTCAGGAATTTATTCAAGCAATATTCTACCAGCATGCAAATGCATATGTCCCTGTGAATAATAAGAGATACAGAATTAGGTGTTTGTATATACATACACATGCACACATAATACACATGTCCATCTAAATACATAGAGGCATGCATGTATATAATGTGTATATGCATAAAACCTATATAGGTATGCAAATGTATATATACATATATGTATATTCCATGTCTATTCCTAGGTCTATTGAAGCTTATATACAAGTTGAAAGTATAAGCATACATCATATTACTTTAAAATAAGTTCAATGAAGTTTTCTAAATACAAAATAGACTTAATTTGGTAATATGTGTGGTTAAGGTAATGGACGCTATCACAAGCCACAGTAGGCATCCAGACACGAGACCACCTCCTTGGCTTAGACTCTGATGCTGTTTGCATCAAGATAGTAACCTTTCAGTGGCATAGAACTTGGAAAACCTTTCTGACGGAGAGAATTCTAGCAAGAGAAACAGTACAACACAGAGAAGCCACAAAGGAATGGGGACTTAATTTGGTTAAGGACAAAACATTTAAACAAAGAAACTTAAAGCTTGATTATCATCAATCCCACCCTTTGATTGAAAAATATGATGAGTGAAATAGGAATAATCATACAAATCAGTTTCTGGGACTCAAGGCTGTGGCCACAGCTGTCCTTCCAACTTGACCTATCACCAGCACTCTAACGAACAGTAACCTCCAAGTTTCCCTTCCCAATCTGTGAGTACACCTAGTACAGCTGGCCTTTCTTTAGTAGAGGGTTCCCTGACATTACTGGCCTTTTCTAAAGGACTTAGCAGATAAGAAACAAACTCTGTATTACTTGCTCTCTGAGAACTTGATACCGAAGATTTCTAGATCTGAGTTAAAGGGTTTGTTTTTGCTTTTTACCATGAATAGGTGAACTACTAAAGAAGTAGTGGTGGACTTTGGGAGAGAAGGTGAATGTCAGCTAAGCAGTCACCTGGGGTGACATCCTGGAATCATTCCAGTTGCTAAATAGGATTATTTTTCTTTCTTCCTCCCTCCCTTTCTCTCTTCCTTCCTTCCCCTTCTCTGTGTTAGTCCTGGGGCTTGAACTCAGAGCCTGGACACTATCCTTAAGCTGTTTTTGCTCAAGACTAGTGCTCTACCACTTGAGCCACAGCCACACTTCTGGTTGACTGGAGATAAGAGACGTATGGACTTTTCCTGCCCAGGCTGGCTTCAAATCATGATCCTCCGATCTCAGTCTTCTGAATAGCTAGAATGAGTAGGCACTAGCCACCAGTGCCCAACTAAGAAATGGCTATTCTCTTTTTTTTTAACTTTCTTTTTTAATTGGGTTTAAGTTACTACCTATATTTCATAGGATACATTTTAACCTTCACAATGATGACAATTATCATTCTACTTTACATAGCTTACGAAGTCTATGAACTTTAACAGTAAAATCAGGAAATGGCTATTCTTAATACAAGATTTTAAAACTGGGTTCTTGGAGAGAGCTTAGATAGGGATCTGCTCCTCCTCCATCTTCTTCTGTCTCCCAAGATTTTAATCTAAGATATTTATACTTATAAATAGGTGGAGGCCAGGCACTGGTGGCTCACGCCTGTAATCCTAGCTACTCAGGAGGCTGAGATCTGAGGATCACAGTTCAAAGCCAGCCAAGGCAGAAAAGTCCATGAGACTTTTATCTCCAAAAAACTAAGAAAAAGCCAGAAGTGGTGCTGTGGCTCAAGTGGTAGTGATTGCCTTGAGCACAAACAGGCTCAAGGACAGTGCTCAGACCCTGAGTTCAAGCCCCAGCACCAGTAATAAAATAAGTAAACAGGTGGAAATAATGCCACAAGTGCTAACCCTATAGTCTTGAAGTCAGAGAAGAGTTTCAGCACGTTTTAGATCATTCTATCATACAGTTTACCGGCAAGGTCCTCAAACTTTCAGAGCCTCCAGTTTTTCACATTAAGGTGAAAGTTATGATGGTTTCTGCATCATACAATTGGTATAGTGAGCAAAAGAGGAAATTGTTAATGATATTAAGTGGATGAATAAAGCAAGGTCTCCATTCACAATAGCTAATAAGAGCATCAACAGCAACAATAATAATATGCCTTCTTAGCTAATGACTATTTTCCCAGAAGATGGAGTTGAATTATATCTTAAAGATTGGGTAGCTGAAAAGAACATCAGGTGTAGGGGTAGGACCTACAACAGATATACTTCTTCTCACAGGACCTAAGAGTTACTCTTCTGGGTTTCAGTCAGTACTCTATTCCAGCTGTCTAAAACCTCGAGGTTTTGCAAAGTGTCAGGATTAAAAGTTGTCAGATACAGTGACTGCTTTGCCCAGAAATCCTTTCCAGAATAGCCATATACAGGTACTGTCCCATAACTATTCAACAGCAAAAAAACAAGGCCACCATTCTCCCAACAGTGAATTCATCACTAGCTTTAATTAAGAGTCACATTGCAGAGGTTTCCCTAATTGGAGAATTAATTTAATGAGCGATTACAAATTATGTAATTTCCACTTCCTTGAATTTAACTGCCTTGAACTGAGTACTTTTGGGAAACCTCATTACTTGCCGGATCTTCCTGAGCCGTCCCAGACTCTCTCCCTGTGATCGCGTTTGACTGCGATCCATGAAGCAGATGTACTTTCTTTGTTCCAAGTTTATGTGTATGTTGATAGATTTAAGTTGGTCTACAAACCAAGTCAACTGCCATCTCTTGATTATTTATATAAATTAATTGTTGGCCGAACTTAATTTCTACCATGTGTGCCCCCTGCAACAATGGTTGCTAACAACGTCAGTTTTCTTTTCAAAAGACTGCAGAATGGGGACTGTCTGCTGCCACCCAGTCCCTAGCTCTGTTTGGTGAGGCATAGTTTATCTTGGAGGCTATAATGATCTAATCAAGTAAAACATGGATCTGATGTCACTTTCCTCTGCAGCTTCAGTACTTCCTTTAGAAAAGATAAACGACAAACCAACACATCAAACTATACAGGATTTCACCAGCCAGACACAGTCCCAAACCAAGGATCCTGACATTGTGTCCAGAATAGACAAAGCAGATGTGTCTTGGTTGACTGTAAATTATTGGGATAAAATGGCAGCAATGTCCTTTAACCTCCTACAACCAAAATCAGGTAATTGAGTGTCTCTGATGACTAGAAAGGGAAGTTCATGATTCTTTAAACAAAACAAATTTGAAAATAAACATCCTCACCAAACACTATAAAAAGCAATCTTTTCTAGTATCTTTTTGGTAAAGCATTTCCCATATAAGACCAAATGGGAAAAAAAAGGTAGAATATTTTTTAGCAGAATTCTTTTGAGTTTGAACTCAGGACCTTGTACTTCTTAGACTGACACAATACCACTATGACACACCTCCACCAAAGAATGCCTTTCATTAATCACATATATAGCTCTATCAAGGTTGGATTTCTATAAGAGTAAAGCCCTGGGCTAGGAATATGGCCTAGTGGCAAGAGTGTTTGCCTCGTATACACGAAGCCCTGGGTTCGATTCCTCAGCACCACATATGTAGAAAAGGCCAGAAGTGGCGCTGTGGCTCAAGTGCCAGAGTGCTAGCCTTGAGCAAAAAGAAGCCAGGGACAGTGCTCAGGGCCTGAGTGCAGGCCCCAGGACTGGCAAAAAAATAAAAAAGTAAAGCCCTAATATTTGCAGCCTGTGTCTTCCAACTCAGATATATTCTGAGACCAGTTAGTCTTTTTCTCTCTTCTAAGAGAAAGGGGAGACTGTGTTCATTGTAACCCTGTTTCAACATACAACTCACTTCGTACCTTAGTCAAGTGTTGAGTCCCAGGAGATAGTGCTTTTGTACATGAATTTTGGAAATTTTAAAATATTCTATAAGTTAGAGATAATGATTAAAAATGTACCTCTCTAGGGTCTGAGCACTGTCCTTTGGCTTTTTTGTTCACGGCTAGTGCTCTACCACTGGAGCCACAGCTCTACTTCCAGCTTTTTGGTGGTTAACTGGAGATGAGAGTGTCATAGACTTTCCTGGCTAGGCTGGCTTTGAACTTTGATCTTCAAATCTCAGCCTCCTGACTTGGCTAGGATGACAGGCACACCTTGGGAAAAGAAAAAATCTGTTACCAAGTAGCTATGGGGTGGGGGTGGGGTTCTGTTCTTACATGTCCATGCATGTTTACTATTTATTCCAATCAATCTCTCCCCCTTTATCGCTCTCCTTTCCCTCCCAAAAAAATTCCAGAAGGTTTCATCGCTTTGTTTTCATAGTAGCAAACAATCTGTTTTGACTGTGTTCATCCTCCTGTTTAGTTGAGCCCTTTCCTGCTCAGAGCCTGTCTCTCTTTCTCTGCCTTCTCATTCTCCTATTGAAAGGTAGAACAGTCATGATGAGTTGCGTTCTAGATGCCCAACGCCTCCCCCATACCAAAGTCTGAAAATAATTCCGATAAAAAGAGCAATTCTGCTTTGTGAGGCAACCAGATGGCTCCCCCCGTCGTCAAGTCTGTGAGCGCCCGCGTTGCCTCCCTGGAAGCGTCTCCCCAGGCAGACACATGGACACGGGCCTGTGGCAGAGTTAGGAATCTGTTTTGAAACAAGGCCCAGCCACACCAGCCCCCAGGGCTGCCCGGCATAATCGCCTGCTTCGTTTTCTGTGGGATGCTTTTCCCTGGCAGATTGACTGCCCTTCTGGATAACTAAATATATCACTTACGGTCACAAAGGAAAACACTGAGGCTTCTTTGTGAAGCAATCAGACGGAAACTCGGTGCTTACCCAGAGTCTCTGGATTTGTGCGGCAAAATGAGACTGGGTGTGTCCTGAGGGTTAGAGTATTCATTCGTATTTGGAAAATTTCCGTTTCTCCTTGCATGTTTGTGGAGCTGCTCGTTCACCCATGAGTAGAAGGAGCACTGGACATAACATGCTAAGGCAGGTTTCCCGGTTTAGCAGGAAGCGGTGATTTCATACTCTATAATTCCACACAATCCCACTTCCTGTAAGTAATTGGCACATCCCAAAGACACATGGTAATTAAAGTCCAAGCTTCAAGCTGACACAGTTGGTAGTTTAGGGTGAGTATTCATTGCCTAAGAATGAAAGCACCCTCTCGAAAAAGGTTAGCATCTCGTCAAATAATAACTGAGAGTGCTTTGAGTTGATGAAAATGGGAATTTGTACAGACACAACTCTTCTTCATGGAGACATGGGGTGTGGAGAGTCCATGGATGGGCTTCAAAGTGAATCTCTTAAAATTATGTGGAGGGCTGGGAATGTGGCTTAGCGGTAGAGTGCTTGCCTAACACATGAAGCCCTGAGTTCGATTCCTCAGTACCACATAAACAGAAAAGGCCAGAAGTGAGGCTGTTGCTCAAGTAGTAGAGCTCTAGCCTTGAGGACAGAGAGGTTCAGGGATGTGGGGCACCCCTGGAAGTCAACAAGCTGGCCTCGCCTGTTTCTCAGTCTTGGGGCCACGTGTGGCTAAGATGGCGGTGCCCAACAACAACGCGCAGCTGCTACAAGTGTCTTTGGTGATAACCCGGAGGCGGTTCTGTGGGCTGTGACGCCCCCGCTCTTCTGCCTTGATGGACAGCTCACCCCTCCCCTTCCTGCCGATCTTAGACCTGATTGGCTCCTGAGCCTTATATTAGTGGCATGAGCTTCCCCAATAGACGAGATCTTGCTGACTTGACTCCCAGGCCGTGTGCTTGTCCTCTGGTGAGGGAGGGCTGGGTGCGGGCAGCCTGCCGACCCTTCTCCTTTCTCGGCTCGTCCGGTTGGGGCGTGCCTTCCCTGTCTCTCCCGCGGGTCGGGGGAGTGGGAGGGGGGATCTAAAGACCCTGACACAGGAACAGAGCCCAGGCCCTGAGTTCAAACCCCAGGACTGTAAAAAAAAAATGTATTTGGAAACACACTAAAGTTATCTGCACATATCTGTTTAGAGAGAGGGCTTAGAGAGCTAGTTGGTAGGCTGAGACTGGAAGGATCAAGGGAGTTCAAGGCCAGTCTGGACAGAAGAGTCTGGAACATGCCCCCTCTTCATGAAGGGAAGCTGGACACAATGGTATGTAACTGTGATTCCAGCAACAAGAAGCCTAATGTAAGCAGAATGTGACTCAGACAGGAATTGACATCCCATGGCCAAAATAACAAGCAAAAAAGCAGGGCTGGAAGTGTTGCTCAAGTGCTAGGGCCCAGCCTCGGAAGCCTGAGACAGTGAGTTCAAAGTCTGAGGATCATTTTGTTTTCTAGCTTGCCACGTGTCTCAAGTGAAGGGGAAAACGAATCTCATTTAAGATTTCCATTGTATTTTTTTTCTGATGTGTGTTGCTCATCTTGTCATTAAAGTATATATTTTTTTATTTCGTGGGAGCTCATTTTGGCCTTTTTTTTAAACTGGTCTTGGGGCTTGAACTCAGGACTCAAGTCCTGGGTACTCTCCCTAAGTTTCTTTGTGCTCAAGGCTAGCACTCTACCACCTAATCCACAATGCCACTTCTGGGGCTGGGGATATGGCCTAGTGGCAAGAGTGCCTGCCTCATATACATGAGGCCCTGGGTTCGATTCCCCAGCACCACATATACAGAAAATGGCCAGAAGTGGCGCTGTGGCTCAAGTGGCAGAGTGCTAGCCTTGAGCAAAAAGAAGCCAGGGACAGTGCTCAGGCCCTGAGTCCAAGCCCCAGGACTGGCAAAAAAAAAAAAAAACACACACACACACACAATGCCACTTCTGGCTTTTCTGAGTAGTTTATTGAAGAGTCTCATGGGTTTTCCTGCCTGGGCTGGCTTCGAACCACAATCCTCAGATCTCAGCCTCCTGAGTAACTAGGATTGCAGGTGTGACCACCAGTGCCTGGCTACATTTTGGCCTTTTTATATAATATGCTTCATCCTGGTTTGCAGGCACACTAATAGACACAGACAAGCCAGAGATAACTGCTTTGTTAAACAGCAAAAAAAATAACTGTTCTTTAAAAAAGAAGAAGAAAATAAAAGGCTCCCACAGTGAGCCACACAGAGCATGTCTGAGGCAAAGTCCTGTTCCTCAGAAGCCCCGCGGTTACCATGGGAAAGGGGAAATGCTACCGTGTGGGTATAATTAGAAGCAAACGTGGGCTTCGTGGGACCTGTCGTGATGTTTCTAGGAAGGCTTTCTGCCTTGGCTTGGGAAAGCATCCTTTTCCTGCAATCATGACTGGCTCCTTCCCCTCCCTCACCCCCACTCGCTCTGGGGTGCAAGAGCGCCCAAGTGCCCACAGACACATGAGCGTGGGCGAAGTCTGGTCTGCAGAGGGGAACACCCTTGAGGAAGGACTTTGCTGGGCAGAGTCGGGGTGGACAGCAGGGTGGGGGTGATCACGCGTGGGAGACTCATTTCTTTGGCAACCAATTCTCCAGCCCACTCACTCATCCGACCAGGCCTCCCCCTCCCTCCCTCCCTCCCTCCCTCCTTCCCTCCAGGCTCCTCCTTTCTTCCTTTGAGGAAAGCATGTACAAGTTCCCCACAAAACAACGAACCTCTCTCTGCTCCTCAGGGGAATGCTCCAAGTCAGAAAAGCTTTTAAAAAGAAAAGAGGAGCCAAAGTCTTTACATAAGCAGGCCAGCTGCAAAGCCTCCAGAGAGGAGGGTGGGGGCCGATCTCCCAGCAGCTCCCGGGGCTGGCCCTGGAACCTTCCAGCCATTCCTGGTCTCTGCTCTCTCCACGCTCCAAGAAGGCCAGCCCACATGACAGTGACAGCGCCCCTGCCGTTTTCAGGAAGTAAGACTTGTGAGTCCATCCTGGCATTTCTGTGAATTGCACCAATAATTCACTGACTCACAGGACTGGAAGAGATGAGCTAGTCAGTTTTATTTTTAAAATGATTTTTTTTAATGCAATCAGTCAACTTTTGCCGACCTGTCTAGCTCACCCAGATCTGGATACATGAGCCACAACTGGAATAGCACTTCTTCTCCCCCAACACCTTTCATTTCCCCGGGAGTGCAGAGGCAAAGCTTAGGGGATCCGCGCTTCTAGTGGTTTCCACTAATGCTCTTTATCTGTGGGATGTCACATCCCACGGGAAAGTCAGCCCAGGCAAGAAAGTCCATGAGACTCTTATCTCCAATGAACCACCAAAAGCCTGGAAACGGAGCTATGGCTCAAGTGGTAGAATGTTATCCCTGAGCAAAAAGGCTCAAGGACAGTGCCCAGGCCCTGAGTTCAAGCCCCAGGACTCACACACACCAGAGAGAGCAGCCAGCAGCAGCAGCTCATACTTACAGGAGAGATTATGAGGATCCTGTCCCAGGCCAGCCTGGACAGGAACGTTTGAGAGACTTCTCAACCCACTGTGAATACACTGACACGAGTCTGCCATCTCAAGATACATGGGAGGCTGAGCCTGAGAGGATTGTGGCTCCCGCCCCCCCCCCCCCCCCCCCCAGTAACTAGATGGAGAGACTCCACCTAGAACAGCAAAAAGAAACTGGTATGGTGGTGCGCCCCTGTCATCCCAGCTACTACAGGAAGTCCACACGGGTGGGCCACAGTCCCCTGTATGGGGCAACAGCAGGGGCTGAGAGGTCATCTGGTATCCAACGGGACAGAGAGGAACTGCTTCTCTGTCAGCTGCCTGAAGCCCAGCTACTTGCACTGATAATTTTGTATGGCCTATAAATGATGTTACAAATATCCAAACGGCCCTTCACAGGAAAAAATAAAATACAAGGATGCCGACCCCTGCACACGGGGCAGAAGGAGAAACCCTGTCTCAAAAGTAATCAGTGCAGAGCTGGCAATGTGGCTTAGCGGTAGAGCGCTTGCCCGGCATGCACAAAGCCCTGGGTTCGATTCCTCAGCACCACATACACAGAAAAAGCCAGAAGTGGCGCTGTGGCTCAAGTGGCAGAGTGCTAGCCTTGAGCAAAAAGAAGTCGGGGACAGTGCTCAGGCCCTGAGTTCAAGGTCCAGGACTGACAAAAAAACCAAAGTAATCAGTGCAGCTGGGCACTGGTGGCTCACACCTGTATTTTCAGCTACTCAGGAGGCTGAGATCTGAGGATCACTGTTCAAAGCCAGCCGGGAGAAGGAAAGTCTGTGAGACTCTAACCACCAGAAAACCAGAAGTGGCGCTGTGGCTCAAGTGGTAGAGCAGTAGCCTTAAGCTGAAGAGCTCAGGGACAGCTCCCAGGCCCCGAGTTCAAACTCCGTCCCCCCAAAGTAATCAGTACAGAAAAGGGCTGAGGGCATGGCTCAACAGTGGAGCTTCTGCCTGTCTAGTAAGCATGAGGCCCTGAGTTCAAGCCCCAACACCTCCAAAGAAAAGTGGGAGGGTGGGGGGGAGAAAATGGAATATAACCTCTATTTCCCCTGGAAATGAGCAGGGTGTTCCAACAAGATTCAAATGGGGAGGGGATCCTGGACAGGAATTTTGTCTCCTCCCTGCTTTTTCTTTAGTGGGTTAACCACTAGCCCACACTTCCTCTCTAGGAGAGGAGAGGAATGACCAATCAAAGCTTTCCCGCAGATTCATGCTGCCTGCTAAAGCTGCCTCTTGCAACTTGCTGTGAGCTGGGGCTGGGTGTCTAGGAAACAGATGTGAGGGGCGGGGTGGGCCGCCTGAAGCTCAGGGGGAGGGGGGCAGCCCGGGAAGAGCGTCCTCTGCCCCTGCTGCATGGCAAGCAGGACTGGAAACCAAGCTAAATTGTTACCATGCAGATCTGGAATCTCTCTCTCTCTCTCTCTCTCTCTCTCTCTCTCTCTCTCTCTCTCTCTCTCTCTCTCTCTGTCTCTCTCTCTGTCTCTCTCTCTCCCTCTCTCTCTGTCTCTCCTGTCCATCATCAAGTCTCAGTAATTCAGAGAATCGGCCTCTTTCCATAGCCATGCGACCAACTCTGCTGATTGGTGTGATGCTTTCCAAGAGACCCCATCTGCCTTGCAGCCTCCACAACTTCCTACTGGTTTCTTTTTCCTCTAAGATATTTGCACACTGTGCCTGTGTTCTTTTTAATTCCCCTAATTGTGGTGACTCAGTCTGTTTTTCTACTGCCCACATCCTTTCTCCACAAATTTAGTATAGTGGAAAGAAAACTCAACTAGCCTTACATTTCTGCTTCCAGAACAGCTGTGGGGGGCTCGTTTCATTTTGCAGGACCTCTGTTTTCTCACTTTAAGATTACAGGGTTAATTTCTAAGGTGTACAGACTTACCATTGGTAATAGAGAAAATAACTATATTGTATATAAGCATGTATTTAAAACACATTAGGAAAATATAATTGTTGCATCCAATTGAAAATTAATATTTAGAATTTTACTTCAGATTTAAAGTGAAAAGGTAAAGCAGACTTAAGGAATAATGGGCCATGACTGTTAAAAAATGGGAAAAACATGTAACTATGACCTCCCCCGTCAAAGAAAACTACATTTCCCAGCATCCTCGACTTTGAGTCGGAGCTGTGTTCTAGTTTCTGGCCAGTAAGACCTTCACACAAGTCAGGAGGCCCAGTGCACACACACATACACACACACACACACACACGAGATTGTCAGTGTTTTTCTTGGGAGTGTACAAATAGGAAGCACTAGAAAGAACCACCAGATAACAGAGGAACTAGTAGCACAGAGTATGTACAATGACCAAGAAGTGAAGATAAATTCTTTTGTGGCCATTGGAGTGTAATTATGAGTCTTTCTTTTGCAGTTCATCGTGGTGAGAAGAAGCAGACAGAAGCCCAGCAGGCTGGAAAGACCTCCCTCCAGTTGGTTGACATTTAGTTCTAGGAAAAGTTGATGCCTGATGGATGCAACCAGAGGAACTGTCAAGGCTGACCACGGTAATTTCAGTGATCTGGTAAGAATCTTCACGGAAGAGGACAGAACTGATGGTCCCAGAGCAGGAGAAACTAAGCAGAGTCCGACTAACCGCAAAGAAAAGTGGCCAGCAGGGTCAGTTTTATTTTCTACCTCAAGGAATCTGGAAAACCCGAGCCACATCCCAGACAGTATCCTTGGCGGTAGAGGACTCCGCAGGACTCGCTCAGCAGCCGTGGCATGGAGCTCGAGAGGCCACACAGAGGCCCAAGGAGGTGAAGACAACAGCCGAAGCCCACTGGTCCTCAAAGGGGGTGGTTTTTCCTCTGCCATGAGCTATTTTAGTGAACATTATACCAGTCAAGTGTAGATCACCAAGAACTAGACTGGGTCAGGGGAGCGACTGGTACCTGTTACAGGCGAGAGAGACCAGAGAGGCACAGAGCTACCCCCCAACCACAGAAATTCCCAGCCCCAAACATGAATGGTTTTGGACGCTGAGAAGCAATGTAGGGGGTGGACAAGGCCAGGTACCAGCAAGGACCGGCAGAGGAAACGACCATTCCTTCTGTGAGCACCCAGCCCTTCCCACGGGCCAGACTGGGTGCTGGGCACGGAGGAGAGGGCCAAGAAGGGGGGCCTGGAGCACGCCACCATCCTGGAAGCCATCCCCGGGTCTCGGTGCTCTGCTTCTCCTCCACACCCTGTCTTCTCCACTGGGCTCCCCCGCTCCTTCCCCTCACCCTCACCCAGCATGGCTGGCGGTGGCCATCAACTCCGACGTCTTCTGTAGAACAGAGCCTGGCGAGCTACCACTCGCCCTTCCCCGCCTCCTGGACCGCGAGGTCTCCCGGGGCGAAGGAGGCTCCCCGTGGGTCAGGTGTGATGACCGAAAGAGCAGGGGGCGGGAGTGAGGAGGAAGCCCTGTCCGCGCCCGTGGACGGCACACAGAGCCCCCCGTGCGTGGGGCCGGGACCCCGGCGTTGCAGCCCGCTCGTCCCGGTTTCCGCAGCAGCAGAGCTTTCTGTTCCTGGCCTCCTGACTCCCAGGTCCCAGTCCCTGCACTGTGTTTGAAATTAGAAGGCCCAGCCAATCTCTTGGGTCCCGGGGCCTGAGCCTGACCACACGGGCAGTATTCTGTGACTTGTTCGTGGGAGCTGAGGCCCAGGCTTTCCAATGACATAAGCCCCTAGCCAGAATCCTTTCCCGCTCCAATCCCTCAGAATGCCTTAAGCCTCCTCAGTTCACCTGTCCAGTGCCGCGTCATTGCAGAGGCCTCGGGGTCAGGGAAGTATGTGGGGATCTGGGTGGTGCCTGCTTCAGCAAGGAACAGAGGTCGCGTACAGGACGCACTTGAGAACAGCCAAGCAGAAGCAGAAAGTGAAGACGCAAATGCGTGTTAGACGAGAGCTCACCTTCAGAACAATCCCAGCAGCACATTTGTTTGTGTTTCTCCAGCAGCACTCAGGCACCAGCACAGAGGGTCAGAGAGTGGAACGGCACAGAACAAAAGGAGACGCACGGAGGTGAAGCCATTAGCTGCTTGTGGCGCTGAGCTTCGTCGGATGAGTGGAATCAGAGCCCGGCAGAGAGACTAAGAGAATGCAAGAGGTAGAGAACACGTTAACTCAGAATACCCCACAGTGCCATTTCTAGAAATGTACCCTGAGGAAAACAATCAGTACTCTGTGAAGAGATTCATGTTCAAGGATGCCCAGAAATCATGCTTGGTCATCCAAAATTTAAAATAACAACCTACATATGCAAGAATTATTATGCATAGTACGTTCACACAATAGCCTAATGTATTGAACACACACACACACACACACACACACACACACACCAGTCAGCATCGTGTCTCACATCTGCATTCCTCTTTAGAGAGGAGGCTGAGAAGGGGAGGATTGTAATTTGAACCCATATGTGAACCCATATGTGGGTACAGTGCTGCACCCCTGTAGTCCCAAGCTGTGTGGAGGCTGAGACGTGACCAGCCTGGGCGGCAAAGCCCTCCAGCCTCTCCACTGGATTCATGAAGCCGGATACAGTGCTTCACGCCTGTAATCCCAGCAATAACAGGGAGCGTCAAAAGAGGCAGCCCGTGTCCCAGGCATTCATACGCCTGGGTAGGATGCCAGGCCCTGCCCTAGAAAGAAACAGCGAAAATCAAGCCTGGAGACGTGGCTCAGCAGGATGGGGCCAGCCTGGCGAAGGCGAGGCCCTGAGTTCACACCCCCAGGACCACCAGAAACAAACAACAACAGCACTTCTAGAAGGATGCGTGCTGGGAGCATCTCACCACCAGACATTAAGTTTTAAAAAGCATAAGAACAGTTTGACATATGTTTTCTAAAGGTAGATAAGGATAAATTGGAACTATGGACTAAAATTTGCTACCATCTTAATTATGTTCATCTCTGAATGGTGAGATAACAGGTAACCCTTTTTGCTTGCCTTTTCCATATTTTTCAAATTTTATTCAGTGACTAAGAATTGCTTATATAATCAGTTATTAAAAGAAAAACAAAACAGTGGATAATGCAAGGCAGGTCCACAAGTATAAAGAGTTTGACAGCTGGGTGCAGGTGGTTCAAGCCTATGATCTTAGCTGCTCAGGAGCCTGAGATCTAAGGATCACAGTTCAAAGCTATCCCAGGAAAATCCATGAGACCCTTTTCTCCAAATAACTACCAAAAAAAGAAAAAAGAAAGCTAGATGTGGAGCTGTGGTTAATGGTAGAGCACGAAGCAAAAAAGCTCAGGGACAGGGCCCTGATCCTGTGTTCAAGTCACACACAAACACACGCACACACCACACACAGACACACGTGCTCACACGCACGTGGAAATCCAAGCCGCCATGAAGGAAACAAAAAAGACGGAGCAAGTCCACATTCCGATGGCAGCCTTGACATTGGCATCGACAATGGTTCTTGCGGATTTGCTGTCAAAGACAACTGAGAAGGAAAAAGTCACTGTTATTTCAAAGCCATCGCCAGGACAGCAGAGGCAAACAGCGGGCTTCTCCGGGGAGGACATTGTCCACCACGCCCTGCTCCTCTCATCTAGTCCTTGTTCAACCCTCCTCAACAACGGTTGCCTCCTCTCTCCTCTCCTCTAAACCTTCCACCACGTTCGCGCTCGCTCCCTGAGAAAACAGAAAAGAGAGAAGAAAGCTTCCGCCAGTTCCCACCAACCTCGCCCGCCGCCCGCCAGCATCTGCGGCCAGCTCGGCAGCCTGCTCTCCCCACCCAGGAACCCACCCTCCGCCTCCCCAAGTCTAGATTCCACACGTGCTCACCGGATCCCCCTCCTCCCCCTTCCTCCTCCTCCCCCCTCCTCCTTCTCCCCCTTCCTCCCCCTCTCCTCCTCCCCTGCCCTCCTCCTTCTTTCTCCCTCCTCCTCCCCCCTCCTCCCCTCCTCCCCCCTCCTCTTCCTCCCCCTTCTCTTCCCCTCCTCCCCCTCCCCCTCCTCCTTCCCTCCCCTCCTCCCCCTCCCCCTCCTCCTTCCCTCCCCCTTCTCCTCCTCCCCCCTCCTCCCCCTCCTCCTTCCCTCCCCCTTCTCCTCCTCCCCCCTCCTCTTCCTCCCCCGTCTCTTCCCTCCTCCTCCTACCTCCTTCGCCCCCTCTCCTCCCCCTCTCTCCTCCTCCTCCTTCCCCTCCTCCTCCTTCCCCCTCCTTCCCCCCTCTCCCCTCCTCCTCTCCCTCCCCTCCTCCTCCCCCTCCTCCTCCTTCCCTCCCCTTCCTCCTCCTCCCCCTCCTCTTCCTCCCCCTTCTCTTCCCCTCCTCCTCCTCCCCCTCCCCCTCCTCCTTCCCTCCCCCTTCTCCTCCTCCCTCCTCCTCTTCCTCCCCCTTCTCTTCCCCTCCTCCTCCTCCCCCCTCCCCCTCCTCCTTCCCTCCCCCTCCTCCTCCTCCTCCTCCTTCCCTCCCCCTCCTCCTCCTCCCCTCCTCCTCTTCCTCCCCTCCTCCTCTTCCTCTCCTCCTCATCCCCCTCCTTCCCTCCCCCTTCTCCTCTTCCCCCCTTCTCTTCCCCTGCTCCTCCTCCCCCCTCCCCCTTCTTCCTGGAGTTTACGGTGTCAGGATTACTCCTGGGCAACCCCAGGGTGTACTTCCCGGCACCCCGTTTGTGGGGCGCGGGCGGCGTGGCCCCCGTCGGCCGCCGGGCTCGCTGTTCCCGAGGGGCGGCCGCCCTTCCTCCCCCGTGGATGTTCACGGGGCCCCTCGGGCCCCCCGGGGCCTCGGGCCCGCGGCTCTGGCGATCCTGCAGGGGGGCAGGCGCCGCGGGGGGGGGGTCGCAGGCCTGCCCTCGGCCCGGCGCCCGCCCGCCCCGCCCGGGCCTCCGCTCGGCCTCGGTCGGGGGTGGGGGGCCGAGGCGTCCCCGGCGGGCATGGGGGCCGGGAAAGGGGACCTCCGGGAGTCGGGCCGGGAAGAAGGCCAGGGTCCCGTTCCCCCGGGCGGGGCGGGGCGGGGCGGGAAGGCCCCCCTCTGACTCACGCAGCCGGGGGAGCCCTCGGCGGAGCCCGTCCCCGCCCGCCCGGCGCGGGCTGCCAGCACTTCCGGCCCGGAGACACCGGGGAGCCCCCCCCCGCCCCCCCGGACACCGGGGAGCCCCCCCGAGACACCGGGGAGCCCCCCCGCCCCCGACACCGGGGAGCCCCCCCCGCCCCCGACACCGGGGAGCCCCCCCCGAGACACCGGGGAGCCCCCCCGAGACACCGGGGAGCCCCCCCGCCCCCCCGGACACCGGGGAGCCCCCCCGCCCCCCCGGACACCGGGGAGCCCCCCCCGCCCCCGACACCGGGGAGCCCCCCCGAGACACCGGGGAGCCCCCCCCCCCCGCCCCCCCGGACACCGGCGAGCCCGGTGTGTGCCGCCCCGGCTCTCCCCGCGCACGGAGGAGGCGGCGAAGCGCCGGGCCGGGGCGGCCCGCGCGCTCTGACCCTGCAGGTGGCCACCATGTGCAGCTTGGCCGGGGAACAATGGCTGCATTCAGGGGCAGGAATTGGCGGAGCTGAAAACATGCCTCCGACTTCCCGTGCTGCTCCTGCTCCTGCGAGGCCGCCCCGGGCTCCGGGCTTTGAAATGCGTGGCCCTTTCCTATGGAAACCGCTAGAAACAACCGCGCTAGAGAACGCGGTGCGGGGATGGCTTACAGAGACGGGCCTGGACAGCCTGCCGTCCTGAGGACGTCCACAGATCTCCTCCCGTCACTCGGGGCCGATGGCAGTGTCACATTCTCCGGGCCGATGGCAGTGTCACATTCCCCGAGACTAGCCAGCCGGGTCACGCTAGCCCTGCTTCGTGGTTTGTGGCCGCGTCTCCGGCCTGCGGAGGAATGGTTCTATGGGTGGCTCAAGCTTTCCTCTCTGCGCCTCCTGCTCCTAAGAACAAAGACCAGGTCTGGAACTTGGTACTCAGCGTTTTCTTAATTACTGGCTGGCACTCTACCAAGGAGCCAACCCCCTTTTGGTTTTTCTTTTCTTGGTGCCAGTACTTGAACTCAGGACCTGGGTGCTGTCCCTGAGCTTTCTTGCTCAAAGTTGGTGCTCTACCACTTGAACCATTTCTGGCCTTTTGGTTATTAATTGGAGATAAGAGTCCCTCAGACATTCCTTCCCAGGCTGGTGTTGAACCGTGATCCTTGGATCTCAGCCTCCTGAGTAGCGAGAATTACAGCTGTGAGCCATTGGACCCAGCAGAATTTATTCTTAAAGCAATCCGGTCCACCAGAAACATCTCAAAAGCATACAACAAAAAAGGGCATGTGCTTAGCAGAGGAAAAGTAGAGCACCAGAGTACAAGAATCCCTCAGTACAAGGAGCAGTTTTACATCCAAAGGTTTGTCATGGTAGCCACACAGACAGCAAGTCTCCAAGCATTGTGGCTTTAAAAGCTGCTCCACTGCTAGACAAGATCGAGTGTGTGTTGGTGCCAAGGTAGCACACGCCTCTTAGGAACGGCCCTTCACACTCGGTGACAGAAAACAAGTGAAGGTCTCTAGATACAAAATATTTCTAAAACCAAATTTTCTATTTTGCATCCTAGTTCAGAGTTTATAAAACATTTCATCTGAAAGGGACCTTGAGATCATGCAGCAACCCGCGTCTCAAGGTGAAGGAGGGCAGACAGTGTGAAGCTAGCCACATGCCTAGACTGTTGCAAGACTGGGGCAGTTGGGTTTAATATCAGCAATGCTTCACTGACAGACACACAGAGACAGACAGACAGAATTTCACTCATCCTACCAACTAGAATTTTTTTTTGTCGGCCATGGGGCTTGAACTCAGGGCCTGGGTGCTGTACCTGGACTCTTTTGCTCAAGGCTAACGCTCTACCACTTTGAGCCACAGCAGTTTCCTGCTGGTTAATTGGAGATGAGAATCTCACGGACTTCCCTGCCCAGGCTAGCTTTGAACCACGATCTCAAACTCCAAACTAGCTAGAATTACAGGTATGAGCCACTGGTGCCCAGCCAACTGGAAATTCTTTGAGATTAACTTAACTTTTTTTTGGAAGTGCTAACACCATTGGTCATTTCCCGTATTAATGCCTCAGTGCTTTAGACAGGCAACACTTGGAGTTTCTCTGAAGAGGCCTGTTGGTAACTGTGTGACGGAAGTAGGGAGACTATTCATGGAAATGCAAGAGACTTGCTGAACTGGCCGTAGCATCATGAACATGTCTATCCCCCGTTCTAATGGACTCTCTGTGATCTGACTCCAGTTTCTTGCTGTCTCCTCCCTTTCATTATCCGTATAACCAGGATAACGCTGTTATCTCCAGGGTTGGTACAAAATTAAATGGCTGGACACTGAATAAACTGTGAAAATAACCCAGCAACATGTGTGGCCTCCTGTCCCTTTCCGTTTATTACACACACACACACACACACACACACACACACGTGCACACCCACAGCCTAAAGATTCTACCCAAGTGGATTCTAGGCCTCAATGGTTGGAGTCCATGTAATGTACTTTGTAGGATTGTTGTGAAGGTGAAATATGACAGTCTGTCTATGAAGTTCACTGTATCTGTTGTAGTTCTTCCCATAGGAATGAATGCTGCTGTCACCAACCACACCCCACTGTTAGGGATCCAGCAATCTGTTTTCCAGTCTGCAGGAAATATCTTCATCTCTTCTCTTCGAGTACCTGACACTACTTTAATCCTTACCTTGCATTTTTTAGGAATATTAATCCTTCCCCAATGTATGCTGCGTGCTAGAGAGCTGTGTTGACAAATGATAAAGCCCGTTCTCAAGTAGGCATGGTAGCGTAAGTCTGTAATCTGAGCACTCTAGGCAGGAGGACTTGGAGTTAGAGATGAGCCTGGGCTCTATCAGAGGACCCTGTGTCCTTTTGTTTTTTAAGTACAGAGGTTTAGATTTAGGGCCTTTTACTGCTTAGGCAGGAGCTTTCCACCTGAGCTACTCTACCAGCCCCTTTCTGTGTTGGTCGTTTTGAGATG
This sequence comes from Perognathus longimembris pacificus, assembly GCF_023159225.1. Lineage (NCBI taxonomy): Eukaryota > Metazoa > Chordata > Mammalia > Rodentia > Heteromyidae > Perognathus > Perognathus longimembris. The sequence continues at coordinate 33,637,790 of NC_063183.1, read as the reverse complement.
GGGTCTCACCTTATGCATAGGTTGACTTGGACTGTGACTCTCCAATGTGTCATCCCACTTCAGTGGATGACAAGCGTGTGCCACTACATGCACCCATTCATTCGTCAAGATGGAGTGTCACCGACATTTTTTTGGCCCCAAATGGGGTTGGCCCTTCAAGGGTGTCCCTGTCACTCAGTGACTCAGAGAAGCCTAAAGCAGGTGGATCCATGTCCAGGTTCATGCCTACATATGAAGTGAGACCCTGTCCTAAAAGTAACCAGCAAAAGATAGGGGGCTGGGAATATGGCCTAGTGGTAGAGTGCTTGCCTTGCATACATGAAGCCCTGGGTTCGATTCCTCGGCACCACATATATAGAAAATGGCCAGAAGTGGCGCTGTGGCTCAAGTGGCAGAGTGCTAGCCTTGAGCAAAAAGAAGCCAGGGACAGTGCTCAGGCCCTGAGTCCAAGGCCCAGGACTGGAAAAAAAAATAATAATAAATAGGGCCACGTACTTGCTAGCAAATACGAAGCCCAAGTATTTCCAAAAAGGAAAGGAGAAGGAGAAGACAACTATACAGCAGAACAATGTACTCAAAAACACTATAAGCAAATCAAATAGATATTTTTAACATTGTTTAAACAATGTACAGGAGGAGAAGAGAAATAGAAAGCAGACAAAGAGAAAATCCATAATCACAAAACAAAGCAAAACCTAGAGACAACTCCAATGTCGTTTGTTGGGTGAACAGCGTTGGAGTGGACCCGGCTCAGGCCTGCAGGCCCAGCAGCGAGGAGGAGCAAACCTATACTAAAAGAGAAAAGGCAATCTCAAGTGATTACATGCTATTGATTCCACGTCTGTAATGGTCTTGAAGTGACAGTCGAGATGGACAAGAAATTAATGGTTACCACCACAGAACATGGCTTTGGACAGGGGGAGAGGGAGGAGGAGAAGGAGAGAGCGGGAAAGGGAGAGAGAGAGAGAGAGAGAGAGAGAGAGAGAGAGAGAGAGAGAGAGAGAGAGAGAGAGAGCACAGAGAGCTATGAAAAGACAGCAGAAGTGATTCCACCACAGGGTATACATCTTGTGTCTTTTGTAGGTCATACCGATGCTTGTGATAAAATAGCATGCACCTAAATACAAACATACATGTGAAGCTGGGAATCTGGACAGGGGCTGCAGACTGTACCCCGGTCAACTTCCTGCTCCTGATAGTGGGCTGTGGTTGAGCAAGATGGAGAAGCTAAGAAAAGAAAAGCATAAGAGATCTCTCTGTGTCTTTATTTCTCACTCCTCTATTCCTTCCAACTGCATATGGATCTACAATCATCTCAAAACATAAAACACACACACACACACATACACCCCCGCCCCCGCACGCTCTACCCAATATGCTAGCATTTCCCAGGATGCTCACTGCGATGGCACCAACTGGAGACAATGTCTCTCCAGCAGTCACTTCCGCCGCGGCCTTCCTTCCCGTGTCTGCACTAAATGGAAGGGAGATCTATTTCGGGGCAGGCCGGTTCCTTGCTAGTGTTCCCATCTCTCACACCGGCAGCTGTCTGCTCCACCTACATCCCCCACCCCCTCGGTGGACTGGAAATAAAAGTCCATTCTTACTCATGAAGAGGGGCAGTTGGCTTTGTCTGGCTTGGGGGGTGTTATACATGTCCCTGTGTTTTGTTGTGCTCTAAGAAAGAGTCTGTTTTTGAAATGTATGTTGAGGGCCCAAAGCATGAGAAATTAAAAAAAAAAAACCACCCCCCCCCCCAAAAAAAAAACCAACTCCACTGAAATGAAAGGAGTGGAAAAGCTTGGGACAAGTCTCTTTCTCTCTGAACAATCCATCAGCAGCATTGGCTGGCTCTCCACCCAGCGTTTGGAAGCATTACTCATCATTAGAGGGGACCTCAACGTCTTGGGCCTCTTAAAGCCTGGAGGGATTTAGCTGCAGAAAGACGAAACCGCACACCGTTAAGAGAGCTCGACGCGGCTCCCACGCGTCAGCCGCAGGTAGCTTTCAAGAATCAATTTGTGGTTCTGGACAAATGCTCTAGACTAGGCTGGGAATGCAGAAGCAAAGCAAGAAGAAAAGGAGACAGGCAATAGGAAACACGCTATTGTTAGACCACGGCTCAAGTACATTACACTTCTTTTGAAGACAGCAGTCCTGGGGTTTGAATACAGGGTCGGATGCTTGTTGCTAGGCAGGCCCCCTGCCACTTGAGCCTTGCCTCCAGGCCTTTTTGCTTTAGTTTTTGCTTTGGCATGGGCTAGCCTTGGACCGTGATCCTCGTAACTATAACTACCTCCTATCTGGGTTTACAGAACGAGCCGTGGTGCCCTGACTGTTTGTTGAGATGGGTGGGGCCCCCACTTCTTGCCTAGGTCAGCCTCAGACTATGATCTGCCCGATCTCTGTGTCTCTCAGAGCCTGGATGCCACACGTGGGTCCCTACGCCCAGCCCCATTAGGCCCCTTTCAAATGAAAACCAAACCAGTGATGAACTATAAAATAAACATTCTTCAGTATTTGTGCCTCTCATATGACTGAAAATTCCCTGCAATTGATGCATTTATAAGTCACTTTTATATATAACCAGTGGACCAAGATGACACTTGTCACCTCGGCCTCCCACGCAGTTAGGACTGTCCCTAGGCTCTCTTCTAAGGCATCTTGAATTCCCAGCCCGAGTCCTGGGAGTCAGACGGTGGAGAAGAGGGGCATACAAGAACTCTCCGCACTGTCTGTCCCGTGTTTCTGAACATGCCATCTGCTCATTACAAATCATAGCAGAAGAGACCCCGCAGGGAGCCGGAGTTGAAGCTGTGTACAGATCTCTTTACTTTGTGGGTTATGCCCTGGCTTCCTCTTCGTTCAAGCATGTCTCTCAAAAGCCCACCCCTTCTGTGAACCCATCCTATCCTCTCACAAAAGGTTGCGGGTTCTGTCTTGGAATAAATCTCGTGATGGAAGAGAGAGAGAGAGGCAATGTGTAGAAGAGGGGAATTGGAGACTGGAATGAAGGGAAATGAAAGAGAGGTGATCAGCCAAAGTGGTTGTCAGCGGCCTTGAACAAGCGGGGTCTGGCTGACACAGAACGATCCTGAAAGGAACCCCCAGATCGAGACCCCGGGGTCTGGATCCTTGTGCTGTCGGGAGTTAGACATGGTGTGTCTGCATTGGCGTAGAGAATATTTCACCTCAGAGAGAGCATGAGGGAGATGGGCGGATGGTTCTGTGGCCTGAGGCGGGGTCAGCAAACAGTACTAGGGGGCCGGTGGGAAGGAGCGGCTCCTAAGGTTTCCCCTGCCTGGAGAGAGCGGTTCCCACGGGCCACGGCCAAGGGGAACAGAACAATCCATTTGTTCCGGCACGGCACACCATCCTGGCTCTACCTCATGACTGGCATGGCCGGAGGGAATTCCCTGTGATGTCAGACCTCTGAAAGGACTTGCCAAGTCCTGTGCTGTTATGAAAACATTGCTTCCTTTCACATTAAAAAAAAAATCTCCACTCATTTTTTAAAAGAAAATTTACTTGGGGCTGGGAACATGGCCTAGTGGCAAGAATGCTTGCCTCGTATACATGAAGCCGTGGGTTCGACTCCCCAGCACCACATATATAGAAAAGGCCAGAAGTGGCGCTGTGGCTCAGGTGGCAGAGTGCTAGCCTTGAGCAGGAAGAAGAAGTCGGGGACAGTGCTCAGGCCCTGAGTCCAAGGCCCAGGACTGGGGAAAAAAAAAAAGAAAATTTACTTTCAGAAGGTCAAAGTGGTGAGTCTACCATGTTCTAGGTTCCTCACTGGCCAGCTGGGAAAGACTGAACCAGCCTTGAGGCGTCTGGCCCTCCCCGCCGCATGTCTTCCTGGCGCTGGGTGACAGCCCCAAGGCCCCTCTGAGTCCTGGGCACTGTCACCCCCTGGGTGGCCATGAGAGCTGTGGAAATGTGCACAGAGAACGCTCACCACACCAAGCGCAGCTTCAGGTCACCCCGGGACACCAGGCCAAGTCCGCAACCTCTGACTCCAAGACCGGGCCACACAGACCGGTGAGAAACCGTGCATTTCCCCAATCCCACACGGCCTCAGAAGGGCCCACTGGGGTCCTTTCCTCCCCTGGCTCAGCGCGGAGGAAGCAGCACCGGGGCCTTGCCATGGCTCTTCCACAGTTCAGGGGTGCAGCCAGGCTCCCCCTCTGCCCTCGGTAGCAGAACCCCAGGACTCAATCTGGCCAATTACCAGACTGCCAATAAACTCAACCCACACACCAAGCCGCCGGTGACCAGCGGTGTCTACGCTACTTCCACGAAATGCCTCAAATCACAGACCAACCTCCCAGCCCCGCCGGCTTTCAGCCCCGCTGCCCTGCAGAGCCGGGCTCCGGCTTCCGCCTTTCTCAGGTCGCCTTCTTTAAAGGCTGCTTGCTGCTCACCTCCGCAAAGGCTGGGAGCACAGGAAATGCCCGCAGGCCGTGCCACCGCCTCTGGAATCTGTCTAGACGATTTCCCTTAGAGAGATCGAGGGTCTGCCCAGCCAGGAGCTGGCAAACCCGGCATTCAGCCTGCGTGTGCATCACAGAGCTGTGCCCCCGGGGCCCAGGGCCCCTTTCACGGTGAAACACGGCTACCAGCGGTGTTGCTAAGACACCAGCGCTCAAGAGGCTACCTAGAAAATACACAAAAGCTGGGCACTGGTGGCTCACGCCTGTAATCCTGCTCCAGAGGCAGAGATCTGAGGATCACGGTTCAAAGTCAGGCTTGGCAGAAGTTTCCTAAGACTCTTATCCCCAGTGAAGCACCAAAGCCAGAAGTGAAGTGCCGCCTTCAGCAGAAAAAGCTTGGGAATAGCCCCCAGGCTCTGAGTTCAATCCCCAGTACCAGCACAAAAAGGAAACAAATTAATTAATAGAACTAAATAATAAAACAGCAACAATCATGTGTTTATTTGGTCCTGTGGCAAGTCAGGTCTGAGAGGCTGGGGTAGACCTGCAGATACAGATAGTAAAGCACAAAGACAAACACACGACGCTCTTCCACCTAGGATAAGATACTCCTCGTGATCAGAGCCCCAAGTTCAAGGGGAAACAGGTCATCTCCCAAACCCGGTGATGCGCGTTCCTCAAGCCAACCCAGACGCCACCAGTAACACGCAATCCGCGTCCCCGCAGCAGGGGCAGCCGGGCTGAAGCCTCCACTTGACGGTCCCTGAAACCTCTTCCTGGTAGTTTTGTGACAGACAAGCAAAACTCTCCTTGTTTTTCCTTTGCCGTTTTTTTTTTTTTTTTCCTCCCCTGAGCGTTTTTGAACATGTGAAGACTTCGTTCGAATCTTTGGAGAGCAGCATAATTGGCAGGAATGTGCTGAAGGGCCCTATTCACTAGGAGTGCACACAAGGTTTACACAGCCAAGCCATGCTGGTTTCGGGGGCGTGTGCTCAAGTCACTAGGAGCAGTTGGAAGATTCGTGCGTGCACACAAAAAAAAGTGGATTGTCTCTTTTTTCTTTTCTTTTTCAGATCAGAACAGCAATAGCGGGAGGCGATACTCTCTCCTGAGCGTGGGTCAGCACTTCTAATCTAACCTTGTGTTCCAAGGCTTTCGGATTCAGCTGCAAAATGGCCCTGTGGGCCGGCCAGACTGTTCTGATTCCATTCCTACCAAGTTTCCCTGTCTGTGCTCAATCTGCTCATTACCTGATACCCACAGAAGCTTGCACAATTCTTTTAACTGTTGTGCTTCTAAAATGAAATGGAATTAGCTGCTTGTCAACCGAGGCAGGATTTTAAGCCTTGCTATTTATGGATCAATTAAAAATCAGTTGGTTTGCTGCTTTATAATTATATCTAAAGCTCTTGAGTTGCATTAAAAACAGAAGACAGGAGACTTCAGCCTCCTTTTTCATAAAATGGGAAGCTGGTATATGTGGGGGGGTGCATGCACTGCATGTGTGAGTGTGTGTGTGTGTATTGTGTGTGGGTGTGTGTACACTTTTCCCCGTAACTTTCTGGAAGTTTAAATGACTTTCTAGAAATTCTCTTTCCAAGTGAACTCCAACAAGCCTAGTGTGTTCCACCTAGGGACAAGTTTGGCTTGAAGTGTTCCAGGATCTGTTGCATAGATGAACACGATTCAGAAAAAAAAAAAACAACTGCAAAATCTTCTGTTTCATCTTTAACCTGTGCCTTGATGCTTAGCTTGGTTTTCTCAGCCACTGGCGAGCGGTAGGACTTTGATCAGTGTCGTTTGGGAACGCGTCTCAAAGACGTTGACTCTGAGCTCCGAGGTCTAGTCAGCTTGCCTCCACCCTACGGGATTTGCACTCATGAGTCTTGTTGACATTAATAAGCAGTTTTGTATGCACAGCACTGAGGAGAAGAGAGATGGCTGAGAGGTCAGACTAGTGCATTCTTTGCGAGAGGCGAGGGCGATAAACTTTGTCCAGCAAGTAAACTCTGGAGTAGAAATGCATGTGGTTCCTTTTAGCCTTATTCTGTAGGGAGACACTGTAAGTTGTCTTAATGAACAGATTCCTTTGTGCGCCACATTCAGGAGAGTCTTTGCCTTTCAAGAAGGAATCTAACAGCAGAGCAAACACATGCATTTGGGGATGTATGTCAAGCCATTTTTATTAACGAAGTGCTAGGCTGGAGAGTCGTTTCTTGCCCCCAGGATTCATCCGATGCAGCCCTTGAAAGCACAGGGCTGAACCATCTGTAGGCAAGCATGACTATAGCCGTGACACCCAGTTCTCCGCTTCTGTCAGCACTGGCCACGTAGCGACCAACTTGGGCATCTGAGATGCACCGGGGTCTCCTGAGGGCGAGGGAGGGGGGAGGGGTGGGGCCTACCTGCAAGGGACGCTAGGCTTCAGAGAAAACAGCGTGCGGCCAGGTGGACATCACTTCCAACTTCCCCCCACCGGTCTGGAGAGAGGGATCTTTCTGGAGCTGAACTCTCATATCCTGTCGTCGGGAAAAATATATATATATCCTCTTTGCCAGCAGACTGACTTTATTCCACACACCCTTTGCAAAACAACATTTTGGGAAGAAATCCAATGACCTATGAAACCAATGCAAGGAATCTGCCAGGTAATTAAGACTCAGACAGGTTTTTGGGGGGTTGTTTTTGGTAGATCCCTCATGCCAGCTCGGGCTCCCCGAGCCCTGGCCTCTTCCACGCCCAAGGTCGCAGCCCTCGGTCTCCCCGTGGAGGCTGCGTCCCCCTCCCTGCCTGGCGCTCCCGGTCATCTGGGGTGATGAAGTTGGAAGACGGGGTTCATGGGAGGTGACAACACTGGCACATGCGAAACACTTAGCATTACACAGCCACCCCTTCAGCGTGTTCCAGATCCATCAGTCATCGTGGAAAAATTAGAAGCTTTATTGGATTCCTGCCTCTCCAAACAGATCTTCTAAACCCCTTAATGGACTCCATAATTCAGCCTGTGCGCGTCGAGCCTCACACCCACGAGACTGTCTGTGTAGCTCACGGCCAGGCAACTTGGAACAGGCCGAGAGGAGCAAGTCAAAACAACCCGCAACTCCGCGAAGGGGAGAAGACGAAGCTTGAATGAGACCCAAGTGTGACTCACACACTCAATGATTGTACGGGATCGCGGTGCGCGGCCCGGAGCAGCTGCGCCTCGCCAGGGGCCAGGCTTTTTCCTGCCCGCTGCCCTCTGGCTGTTTTTGTGGAGGATTATGTAATCGAGTGAGTGATAAGAACGCCTTCTCCTCGGGCCTGGTCAGTGATGGGGTCCATTGACGAGTGTGCAACAGGCAAAATGGCTCCGAACCTGGGATTTCAACACCCTCATGTGTTCCATGACCTTGGGCCTATTATTTACTTTCCTGTCCCGGCATCTGCTCCCAATAAATGCAGAAGCAGCACGTACGCCTGCCTCTCTCCTCCTTGCTGGGTCACCATATAAATAAGCCCTGGTCCTTGAGAGCGATGCCCAGGACACTTGAGCTAGGAATCCTGGAGAATGGGGGCTGGGCTCTGAGAGGCCGGGCGGGGCGAGGAAGAAGCGGGGGGGGGGGGGGGTCTGGAGAAGGGCCACCCCCTCCTGGGCTCTGTGGAGCCAAGTGCTAGAAGGGCGAGGAAAGCTTGCAGGAAGAAGCGGGACCTCAGTTCTCGCCAGTCTGCCCCAAGGCTGGGCTTGCTCTGTGGGCGCGGCGGGGGGGGGGGGTCTGAAGGGCAGCAGTGCCCAGCCTTCTCCCCGGGTCAAGCGATCACCCCGGGGAACTGGAAATGCGCCCTTGGGGGAGTGCCCTCAGAGGCTGGGCTGCCATCCCCGCAGGCCCAGGCCATGTGAGAAGCCCACAGAGCTTCCTTTCTTCCTTTCTTTCTTTCTTTCTGGTGCTGGTACTGGACTTGAACTCAGGGCCTCACTGTTTCCTGCGCCTTTTCCCACCCAAAGGACAATGCTCTACCCCTTGAGCCACAGCTCCACCGCTGGCTTTTGGCTGGTTAGTTGCAGATAAAAGTCTCTTGGTTTTGTTTGTCTGGGCTGGCTTTGAACCTTGATCCTCAGACCTGAGCCTGCGGAGTAGCTAAGTCTTATACAGTCTTCACATCAAGAAAATGACAGCACAGTCTACATTCCTAGAAACCCTCGGGACGGTGGTGCAGTTGTTTTCTTGCCTTCAGATCCAATGGTCTAGAGTGCAGCTCAGTCACTGGTTCTGACAGAGACAGAATAACAATGAATAATAATAACGATGATGATAATAAAGCCATGCTCTAAGGCTTCAATCCCAGCCAACCGCTTGATGCCTTTGAGGTAGAGTAACCAGAAAGATGACAGCCTGGACGTGCAGGTCTGCGCCCTCTCTTTATTTGTACCATTACGTCAACTTCTCCCAAAGAAAGGTGTGGTCAGAGAACCGGCTACACAGCCAGGCGGGAGCCCAGCAACGCCACACATCTGCTCCAGGGGGCCTGAGAATCACGGGAGCAGGGTGCCCAGCGCCAGGCTGCACGACGCCACCACAGGCCCACGCCCCGACAGGCCCTCACCTCCCAGGGTTATCCACTTATCCATTTTTTTACCCCAAACTGAGCCCTTTGTTCTGCTCAGTCATGGAACTAATAATAAGGCCCAATGCTGACAAGAACAGGAAAGGAAGCCTTTATTCTTGGCCAAGAATAGAAGTGGGAGATAGATTTGCAAATCAACTTCTGGCCTGCTGGAGGCTAGGAGGTTAGAGACCCATGGGGTAAGTGGACTGAGGGGAGGGATGGGATAGTGAAGAGAGAATTGAGGCTTATTCGTGTTTTCCTGGGAATGGGTGGCATTTCTAGTTGTCATGGTAACAGTCAATGGTCTGGGCGCTGGAGGGAGTGTCATTTAGCGAGCAGATGGCATTTTGATGAAGTTATAGGCTGTCACCTGGCCACTGACATCTATCTACTGCGTACCCAGGGTGGGGCTGGCAAGCATGGTTCACACCTATAATCCTCACTAGTCCAGAGGCTGAGGTCTCAGATTTGGAAGTTCAAAGCTACCCCAGGCAGAAAAGCTCAGGAGACTTTTATCTCCTATTAACTACCAAAAAAGCCAGATGGGAAGGTATAGCTCAAGTGGTACAGAACCAACCTTGAGTGGAAAAACAAATCCAAGGACAGCACTCGGACTCCGAATTCTCAAGCCTGTGTGGTGGGTCACAGAACAAAATCCCAGCAAGGAGGAAAGAGCCAGACTAGGGCTGCCGGGAGTGAACCATGTATAAAGACACAGTGTGTGTGGAGGGGGGGTATTAAACCTCAATTCTGGCAAAAGCCCAATGACAGCCCAAATAGTCAGCTGCCAAATGACCCAGGCACCTGGGGGGAGTGGGGGAAGAAGTAGCAGAAGAGACTAATAGTGAGAAGGAGAGGCAGAGACAAGAGTGGGTCAGGCCTTAGATGGTACAAAAAACAGACACAAAAGGGAACCGGAAGCCGGGCACGGGCGCTCACGCCTGTCACCCTAGCTACTCGGGAGGCTGAGAGCTGAGGAGGGCAGTTGAAAGCCAGCAGAGGCAGGAAAGTCCGTGAGACCCTCAACTCCAATGAACCACCTGAAAACTGTCGTCCTGTGGCCCAAAGTGGTAGAGCCCTAGCCTGGAGCGGAAAATCTCAGGGACAGCGCCCAGTCCCTGAGTTCAAGCCCCATGACTGACAAAAGAAAGAAAAGAAAAGAAGGAAGGGAGGAAGGGAGGGAGGAAAGGAGGGAGGGAGGGAGGAAGGGAGGGAGGGAGGGAGGGAGGGAGGAAGGAAGGAAGGAAGGAAGGAAGGAAGGAAGGAAGGAAGGAAGGAAGGAAGGAAGGAAGGAAACTGGAAACAAGCCAGTTCTATGTCAGGCCTGTAAACTAGCTCCTTTTTTGGCTGATGTCTCAGTATGTAAGGATCATGGCCTGCTCAGTTGTGCCACTGAGTAGAGGAATAACTGGAAGGAACATTGGTCACATTTTGGAATACACCTGTGACACTAACATAGCGCTCTCTAGCCAGCCTCAGAAGCCTGCCCGGAAAGACTGAAACGGAACAATTAATTAACAATGCAAAAGAACACGCTGAAAGGTAGTGACAGGAAGAGCTTCATAATCCTATAAATAATTCCTACTTATTGAGTGCTAAAAGCACAAGTTCTAGACATATATAAATAATATATTCATATAAATAATTGAAAGCACAAGGAAAATTACGTAAGCAGGAATCAGATCTAAATTTAGCCAGGCCTCTGGCTTTTAGAACCCCTATACATTAGACTCCTCATGAGGCCCCCGCACTTTATCCAGGAAAATAAAATCAAGATGAACTAACCATAGCATTTCCTTCCTAGGGTTTTCAGTTCCATACTAAAAAAAAAAAAAAAAATTATAGACTATTCATTCATTCCAATCCTATTTTTCCTTCTATTCTTCACCATAATGACTTGTTTCCAGGCTTGACTTTCTTTTCTTTCTATTCTGATAGCAAAAACTCTCTATATAAGTGTTGCTGTCGATGTCCCTGGTTGGCCGGGAGATCTCCCCATTTCCAGTCTGTCCTCTGCTGCTGAAGGGATTTTAGGATTCCAGTTCCCCAGCTGTAACTCAGGGAATCTTGGTTTGGTGGTGTAGGGCTAAGGGATGGCATCTTGGACCAAAAGAGGATACTGTGATCTAACCTTACTTGATCATGAATTACCCAATTGTTTCTCCCTCCTTGGGAAATTAGCGTGTTGTCTGTTTCCTTTCAGAGGAAGACTTCCCTTGGTGCCAAAAGCTCATGTGTAAATGGGCTCCTGAACTAAATGGGCTTTGTTTTTCCGAGTTGTGTGCAATGCAGAAGCCCACGACTCCATCATCTTCTTTCCTTTAGCACTGCTCAGACCTGACTAAAGGGGCAAGTTACCTAGCTGACACCCGTGGCTCTGGTTAATGAGGAAAGGAAACTTGAGGTAGAAGTCACAGCTTGGTGACGCTTTCTTTCTCTAAGACTCTGTTTAGACCCAGAGATAATGATTAAATCACAACAATTACCATATTGATTATGGGCCCTGAGACATTATCTCTGGTCTTGTGATCACCGGGCAAAGTAGACATTACTAGGAAACTGAGGCTCAAAGGCTAAGTAAGCAGCCTGGGACTACCTAAGAGACACAAATAAGATGTAACCAGGGTCTCAGCTGACTCCAAATCCCATGTTCTCACTTGTACTCTCCCACTTCTATACAGAGCTACACCCCAGCCTTTGTTGGTTTTTAAAAAAATATTATGCTCCCCCAGAAGCAGAATTCATTCAAATTCTGCAGTGAACTAGGAACCCTGGTCACACTCTCCATGGCATCACAAATGCTTGCCAATCACCTCCATGGGTTCTATAAAACGAGTTTCCTATCGGAGCAAAGGCTATGTGTGCTTTTTACCCAGAAGCCGTATTTACCAGATTGGAATGAGCGCCTCCCCTGCTCTCGCATAACTGGGCGTGGGGAGGTTGTACCTGTGCTCAAATATAGATGTTTATGTAGTCACACGCTATCGCCATTTGTTCTTATTGGTGCTGCTATGCCACAGATATGTTTTATTCCAAAGTTTCTCATAGTATTTCTGCCTTTGAAGTTGGTTATTAAATGTAGAGAAAATGGGTGTGCATGTGTGTATTTTTTCCCAGTCCTGGGTAGCTAGGATTGCAGGGGTAAGCTTTTCTGTTATCCTAAAAAGTAAGAACTTAATCCACCCCCCCCCCGTGGGTGTTCAATCAAAGGGACTTCCACAAGTGGAGCTAAGTCAAATGAGAGTAAGCATTTATGTCCCCGTTTTACCAAGCATGGGACTAGAATCACTGGAAATACTGAACGCTCGTTATCATATTTGGAACGCACTCTTAGAACAGAATGACGTTGTAGTACTGAACAGAGTTGTCTTAAGGACCAAACAGTAGTTTAAAATCTCATGCAAAAGTAACAGGACCAAATGCGTTTTTGGGATAACCTCTTTAAAGAAAAAGAAAACCTTTAAAAACGTCTCCCCATATCAAGCCCTCCAAGCCCCCCAGACCATCACTGATCTATGACCTCTTTGTCTTGAGTCCAGGCTCTGATGGCAACTGTCACTGAGTTACACAGGCTGCTGGAGGCACAGAGCCAATTTGATGACAACCACTGCTTGTGTGACAGAGAAAGGTAGCTTTCAGGGCCCCAGCAAATGGCTCACCCAAGCCCCGGCCTCGGGGGCATAAATTTTGGCTGCCATTCACAAGACGGAAAATAAATGTCCACCTAAGCGAACAAACCAACAGCCTGGGAAATAGATATGAACATAGAATTCTATAAGCAAGACAACGCAGGGAGTGATCTAACTGCTCATAATAAGGAGGCATTCCTCAAAAGCACAATTTCCACCTACTCAACACATTTGTAATCTTGGGTTTTATTTGCCAGGGTTACAATGTGACTTGCTCATTTCTGAGTCTCAGATAGCTAGACTATGGGGCTTGCATAAATGCAACTTATCTAGCTGAAGCAGCATGAGAGTAACGAAGGCATCTGGAAACAGCTACCTGTTAAGAGGCACCCCCTCTCCTCCAAAAGTTGTGGATCTGGTGAGTAGCGGAGGAATTTGGAGATCTAAATACTTTTCTCCCTCCCTCCCTTGGTTCTTTCTCTCTCTGTAGCGAGGACTGAACCCAGGGACTTGCACGAGCTAGATAGCCATTCTCCTTCTTGAGATACATCCTGCGTGTCTTTCACTAGTTAAAATGGAATGGAATTTTCAACTAGTGAGTTTAGTTTCACAGAAACGGAGCCTGTCATTTAAACAAGTCTCATCAAATAACAATGTATCCCATGAATCTAGTGTCTTAACACTAACAACAACAACAAAAAATGTGTGTAGGTGCCTGTCAGGATGCCATCACGGTCCCGCAGTACTTATTTTTATGTCTGTCACTTGCCTTTTGGGTTTGGATCTAAAACATAACCTAAGACATGAAAATTAAAGCCTCTGAGAAGAAGCATACCTTTGGTTTTGTCTATTGCCTCTGACTGACAGTATTTTTGTGTCACTCATGTAATTTCCCCCAAACATCCTTATTGTATTATGTCAGTATGCACTTTGGTTGAGCAAAAAGTGAACAAAAAATAATAAGATGTAGAGATGCTTGTATTTCTTTATCACAAGGACTCTAAGTTGGAATTATTCTTCCTTCCAGTTCACAGAAGGGGAAAGTTAAGAGGTTAAGCAATGTGGCCAAGGTTAGCAGTCCAATGAGCGGCACAACTGATCAGGGCTCTTAGCCCTAAGGCACAAGCCCCTGTTACTCACACACACAGACACCAATGAAGACGCAAGTTTTCATTCTCATTACTAATTTGGGAGGTAACTGAGGTTCTCCGACTGAAGCAACTCAAATGATTCTAAAGGAATACAGATGCAAGTGTGATGCAAAGTAAAGAAGTATAAAGCCCCTTTAAGAAGGAAATCAAGGGCTAGGAATGTGGCTTAGTGGTAGAGTGCTTGCCTAGCATGCATGAAGCCCTGGGTTCAATTCCTTAGTACCACATACACAGAAAAAGTCAGAAGTGGCACTGAGTGGTAGAGTGCTAGTTTTGAGCAAAAGAAGCTCAGAGCCAGGGCCCAGGCCTTGAATTCAAGTCCCAAGACTGGCAAAAATAAATAAAGAAAAATAAAGAAGGACACCAACTGCTGTGTGAGCCTAGTAGAGTTCTGTAAACCCCAGGAAGGAGCTATGGAGCCTCAAGTCTGTCTTTTGTGGATATCCCCACATTTTCTCCTTCTAGAACATTCATCTTCCATTCCACCAGTGTCTGTGCTCATGTCCTATAGCTGAGGGGAGGAGGGCTCAGGACATTCTGCTTTTCTGGCCCCAAATGGAAGCACCCTCTTAATAAGCCTAGTCAAAACTGGAATATTTTCATAAGTATTCTTCTTAAAAAAAAAAAGGAGAGTAAAATGAGCCAGTAGGAGGAAGAAAGAGTACAAGAGAAAGTAAAAAGATAAGCTAGCAGTAAGATAAAAACACAAGAAATTAAGGAAATGGGCGGTGCTGAATGTGACCTCCATCTGCTAGGCTGGAGGCCTCCCTACCCCACGAGCCGCATCTCCAGGCTTGCTTTTTGCTGGTTATCTCGGAGATGGAGTCTAGCCAACTTTTTGGCTTAGGCTGGCCTCAAATCTTGCTCCTCTGTATCTCGTCTCTTGAGTAATTAGGATTAGAGGGTGAGCCACCGGTACCCAGCACCGTGGTCACTTCTTAGGTTAACTCCTTGCTTTCCTGATGGAAAGCCCCCAGGTCTGCGTTGTGCTCTGGGCTCAGTCGGCATCCTCCAGCCACAGCACCATGCTCTGCCTCATGCATCAGAGCTTGGCTGCTTTTGTTGCTTTTTGTTGCTTGTTGCCAGGAATGTCCGCCCAGACTCCAGGCATGGGGACTGCATGCTGTTTCTGGGAAGTGGCACATTTTCACACGCTGTCTTCCAGGACCCATTCAGGCATGGCGGGCGCTGGTTGTCAAGGGAACTCTGGGCACTGCAGAAATGCTGGGCCTGATAGCAGAAGAAGATATGCATTAACCTGTAGTCCAGGCAGGAAAGAAATTAAAGCAGGCCTAGAAACATTAATCACATAGGTATATCGGAATTATCTGCTAAGTGAAACAAAATAAGGATGTGTCTTTTTTTTTTTCTCTCATCCCCGGTTAGATTTTCATGAAGTGAAATATGTGGAGACTCTGAATAATATGCACTGACTGTCAACAACAGACTTTAGCTTGTAATACGAGAAGGTGAGGAGAAGTTGTCTGAAAGAGTGGGGAGGTAAACTAAGATAAGTTCAGAGGGAGTATTTTTTTAATCACAGTGATTTACACAACAATAGCTAAAGGAGAGGCAGGGTCTGCGGGCTGGCACATCTGGGCACACCTGTAATCCTAGCCACTCTGGAGGCTGAGATCTGAGGGTCAGCCTTTAAAGCCAGCCCAGACAAGAGAAAGTCCATGAGACTTTTTATCTCCAATTAACTACCAAAAAGTTGGAAGTGGAGCTGTGGCTCAATAAGTAGAGTGCCAGACTTGAGTGAAAAAGGCAAGGAAGAGCACGAGGCTCTGAGTTCAAACCCCAATATCAGTACCAAAAACAACAACAACAACAAAAAAACCCCAAAAACTGAGGCAAAGAAATTAGTGAGGAGGAGACAAACTAGGGAATTTGTTGAAGAAAGAAACATGAATGACATTAAAGTTAGCAATTAGGGAAGGACAAAATAAAACAATAAGATGCCATTTTTGCAGGGTATCACATGAATAAGACAACTAAAAAGAGTATTGATATCCTCTCTGTAGAGCATAGAGAAAAAGGAAAGTGACAATCATATACTGCTGTGATAGAGAAACCGATTTAAAAAAAAACAAACAGCAGTGATTTTGGAGGGTTGTTGAGTATTACCTTGGATTATTTAAAATGCTTTTTCTTTAACTCACAATATCATTTATATAAATCTTCTCAAGAGAGATCTTTGCCATTAAGCTCAAAGAGAAATGTATGAAGATCTTCACTGATGCATTATTTCTAACAGAAAAAATAAAACCTAAAATCAATCAATAACTCATGTCTGTCCATTTGTAGACAGAAGCAGATAAACAGAACCAGATAATACCCACATCACAAAGCATCACTTTAGAGGATGAATTCTAATACAAAAAGTGCCTACAGCATGCTAAAAAAAAAAGGTATCGAGAGTATTATGCAAATTGTATGCTTATTATGTATGTTTAGATATATAGAAGAGGGTATGAAATTATGTGTGGGGGCAGTGCCTGTACTGAGGCTTAAACTCCAGGCCTTTTGCTCTCATTCTGCTTGTTAGCTCAAGGCCGGTGCTCTACCACTTGAGCCATGCCTCTAGTTGGCATTTTGTGAGCTAATTGGTGCGAAGAGTCTCTTCCTGGGCTGGCTTCAAACCTTGATCCTCCAGATCTCAGCCAACTAAGTAGGTATGATTACAGGCATTAGCCACCAGCACCTAGCTGAACTCTAACTTTTTACAAGAATCATTTAATTTTTTAAATGAACATTAACACTACTTTTTATACGTGTATGTGCATGCATATGTGTATGTATATTTTTCCTCTCTTTCTCTTGGGAATTTAGGGAGAATGTATGCAAATATCATGTGAACTATCAACTTTAGTAGATTCCCCAACTGATCTTATTTCTTTTAGGTTTCTTGCTTCGAATTGCACATGGTTATCTTCCTTTGAATTTCCGCCAGCCAATAGGCAACTTCTCCTTTGACATTGTTAAAGGTTCTCTCCATTAGACGACTTGGGAAGATGAAAAGATATCTTAGAAGGTAAGGCTCCTAGTTTCTTAATTCCATTTTCAGAACATATGCTAGGGGACACATCTGTAATCCCAGCTACAAGGATTGTGACCAAGGGCAACCCGGGCAAGTGCAGGAGATCCTTATCCGAAAAGAAAATCAGCCAAAGGGAAAAGAAGTGGGGCTGCAGCGCCAGCCGCAGAGGGCTTGGAAGGCCCTGAGTTCAAAAGAAAGAGCAGGGGGAGGGAGGGGGAGGGGGGAGGGAGGGAGGAAGGGAGGGAGGGAGGGAGGGAAGGAAGGAAGGAAGGAAGCTCAGGGAGGGAGAGAGAGCAGAAAAAAGTTACCTGACCCGTCTACTAAGAACTTTTTAAGATAAAATGAAGACAGAAAAACAAAAACTTAAGACTAAAACTTAGAGTCAAATTTTTATGTGCATTCAGAAGGAAAAGAGAGACGGGAGGTGGGGCGAAAAGGACTTGGGGATGGAGAAACTGCGGGCCAGGCAGGTGGCCCTGGGCATGTAGCGTGAACCCGCTGGGTATCAAACCAAAGGACATGATGCAAAATGTTGTTTTCTCAGAAGGGCATTTTGGTACTAGATTAGGGGACTGCTGAGCTAAGCCCCAAAAGGATCTGTGCAATAAATAACTGCCAGAAAATGTAATTGAAAACATCCATGCAGGCTACGCCACCATCCGCCCTCCCACAACGTGATAGCCAGCAAATACTGCCCACACCTGCACTCACGCCCCCCCCCCCATGCAGCAGCTGGGTGGGGGCGGGGTGCCCCAGAGCCTCGCTCTAATGGGGTTCCTTTTTTCTTTCTTTTTTACAAGAATTTACTTTATTGCTATTGTAGAGGTGATATACAGAGTGGTTACATTTACACGAGTCGGGTTTCATCCTCAGTGGTCTGAGGGTAAAAGTGTTGGATAGAAGTGTGTAAGAGAGGTAATCATTTGTCAGATCTCTCTTAGCTCCAACTGGCCCTTTGGAAGTTGAACTTATGCACATAAAGCCCTCAGCTTATTTCTAGCACATTCTCCTTCATTCATTTTAACGATTTTTTTTAACTTTCCGGCTCTTCTTTATGTTTTGTAATAATGCCCGACAATGACTGACTGCTCATTCTTTGTTATACATGAAGTGAAATCAGCCATCCCAGCGTTTACCCCGCAATGGAAAGTTACCAGTTCATGTCTTCCCTAGTCCTCAGGCTTCCCGAAGTCAACCGCTTCCATTTCATCTCCATGCCGAATCTAAAATTAAACAGCAAGATATCTCAATGAATCAATTCTCCTGCTACAGATAGCTTCTGCAAATGTATTGTTCCTGTGAGAGTTGAAACCAAATACTAGTCACTAATAAAATCTAGAACATTCCAAGTCCTTATACCATTTACTGAGTACTTTAGTTAAAAAAAAATAGCAGAACTAAAGGGGAGGAAAAGAATAAGAAAAGGCAAACCCATGAAATGATAACTGTCAAAAATTAATGAGGTACATTTCTAGGGATTGTCAAGGAAAGTGAAAAGTAAAAGGGGAGCTAGAGTTGTTGTGCCTTGCAAGTGCAAGGTCCTGAGTTCAAACCCCAGTACCATCAAACAAACAAAGGGCACAGAGGAATATAGTAGTTGTTGAGCTTGGATGAAAGCAAGCCCAAATCCCCAGCACTGTGTTTATATTGGAAGGAAATGTAGCTAAAGAGAAGTGCTATCTATGAACCCATCTTGTCCTGCTGAAGTGACGAATTACAACAATGACCATGGTAAGACCCCAGCCAGACATTGCACTTTTCAGGTTATTACACACAAAACAATTTGATGCTTATGATTGTTGAAATGTTATAGACTTGGAAAGGATGGGTAAATATAGATATTAAACAAACAAACACAGTTAGGAATAGTATCATGGAACACATTAAGAATCTACTAAGAATAGCTCCATTCTGTGTCTCATTCTGTGCTTAGAGCACTAGCCTTAAGCATAAAAGCTCAGGGACAGTGCCTAGGCCCTGAGTTCAAGGCCCAGGACCAGCACAAAAAGAAAGAGAGAGAAAAAGAACTGCTCTATTTCTAAGGTGAGACTGGATCAAAGAATGTAAGATTGCAGAGAGCAATTTGCTCTTAAAAGCTTCCTGGAGACAATCAGATGTATTTAAAATAGGCAAGTTCAGTAAGAAGGGCAAAGAGACTGTTCAAAAGGACGTGGCATTACTTGGCCAGGGACCCAGAAGGAAGTCTGTGACATTCAATAGAGGAAGGAAACTTGAAATAAACAAAGATTGGCTACAGCCCAGGAGGCAGCAAGAGTGTGAAGTGTTTGTGGGCCTTTTGATAAGGAGCTTTGGAGCTGAAGGTGGCTTCACTGTTTGCTGGTGTGAAGGAAAGCTAGTGTCTGCTTAGTTTCACACTTTAGGAGAACAAAGACCCCTCTTTCTAGTGAGGAAATCACTGGTCAGATTTCACTAGAAGTCAGAAGTCAGTGGAAGTAACATCTGAAGTTTGCAGTCTTAAACATGGAATATTTTTTTTTTCTTTTTGGTGGGCATTTTAAACTTTATTGCACAAATGTATATAATCATAAGGTAATGCTCCAGGATTCCAACATAGACATATTTGGAGATGCCAGTAAGATTCCTCCTTGCATCTAAAGTGGATGTTAAGCCAGGCACTGGTGGCTACTCAAGAGGCTGAAATCTGAGGATTACAGTTCAAAGCCAGCCCAGGCAGGAAAATGTGAGATTCTTATCTTTAGTTAACAACCAAAAGGCTGCAAATGGAGTTGTGGCTCACGTTGTGGCATTCCAGCCTTGAGAGAGAAAGCTCAGGGACAGCACCCTGGCTGTCCAAGCCCCAGTAGAGCAAGCGTGCTGCATGCAAACACATACTCTGACAATTCCTCCTACGCCTCCATCTTCCCTTCCCTGCCTCCCTTCCTTTCCCCAGCTCCCCGTCTCTTTCTCTTCGTGGTACTGGGGTTTGAACTCAGCACTTCACACTTGCTAGGCAGGCTCTACCAATGAGTAATACCTCTAGCCCAAGAGCCCACATTGCTGACAGGTATCTTCGGTGAGGCTTTGTCACACTGAGTAGTGAGGAGTTACAATAATGAGAGTTACTAAATGAGAGCACTTGAAGTATTTTTAAAATAAATCAATGACTGTGTGCTTCCCCATCTAGGTGTCTCCAGTGGGCTCATCAAAGGCTTTAATTATGAAATTATCCTCTTTTACCTTTGGTGGATGGCAGTGAATAATCAGAGAGCAAAAGCAGGAATCCAAAGTGCCCTAGCTCAAGCCAATAATAATAGATTTGAAAGTGTAATCATTGTTATATGGCCACATAGTAACAAGATAGCTACCTGAATTATTCATGGCAGCATATGTGCACATGGCGGAGTCCAGGAAGTGCTTCCTGTGATAACAGAGACATCCAGGGCCCCAACCACCAGCCATCTGCACTTCTCCAGCACGCATGGCCAGCCACACTGTGGGCGGCCATCGCCACGGGGGTCACCCGTGTCTGCTCGAAGCACCGGAAGACAGCCACCTGCTGTTTGCTTTCTGAAGGAGTCCTGCCATCAGGGCTCTAGATTTAGCTCCTGACTTAGGGAAGAGACCCAGACCTCTGCAGACTCCACTGTGAGAACTGATAACCTCAGATACTTGAGGCGCTTGGAAGACAGCAGATAGCAACCAAAAAACTCAAGCCAGTCTTTTAGATAAAGTAGGATGTTCCTGCCCATCCCCATCAGGAGTAATGACTCAAAATAGTCAGGCGCCTTTGGCTCATGCCTGTCATCCTAGCGACTCAGGAGGCTGAGAGCTGAGGATCAGTTGGTGAGACTCTTATCTCCAATTAACCACCAGGAAACTAGAAGAGGCATTGTGGCTCATAGTAATAAAGCACCATCCTTAGCAAAAAAGCTTAGGGACAGTGACAAGATGCCGAGTTCAAGGGAGGAGGAGGAGGAGGAGGAGGAGGAGGAGGAGGAGGAGGAGGAGGAGGAGGAGGAGGAGGAGGAGGAGGAGGAGGAGGAGGAGGAGGAGGAGGAGGAGGAGGAGGAGGAGGGGGGAGGAGGAGGAGGAGGAGGAGGAGGAGGAGGAGGAGGAGGAGGAGGAGGAGGAGGAGGAGGAGGAGGAGGAGGAGGAGGAGGAGGAGGAGACTGCCCATCTAGAATAATGTTTGAAATATAAAATACTGAAACACACACACAGAGGCTTTTGAAGATGATGCTTTGGGTTTCAGCTCTAGTTACACTGCACTACTGTGGAACCCCTAGCAATAATCTAACTTCTCTGATCTCTGCTTCCCAAGTCTGTCAATTGGGACTGGGTAATAACTACTGGGTAAGGGTGTAAGGGAGGAAGGTAAGCTCCTGACTGCATTAAAGCCTTATACTTGGTTAATTATTACTCACTAAAGGGAAGCAATGCCATAAAGCAAAATCCCAGAACTGCGGGACCTTTTGTTGTTCTGCATTTGTATCGAACGTACCTCACCTTTGAAATCTCCTGTGATGCGTCGTAGCTCAACCCTTCATGGGAAAGCCATTTGGGAGTCTGCCGGCAAGGGAGGGGTGCTTTATTTAGTATCGGGGCCTGATAAGCACTTTTCCAATGAAGATTACAGAGCATAGAGGAAATCACAGACTCATGGTAATCTT
The DNA here is from genome assembly GCF_023159225.1 of Perognathus longimembris pacificus. Classification (NCBI taxonomy): domain Eukaryota; kingdom Metazoa; phylum Chordata; class Mammalia; order Rodentia; family Heteromyidae; genus Perognathus; species Perognathus longimembris. The sequence continues at coordinate 33,616,325 of NC_063183.1, read as the reverse complement.
GTGGAAACTTCCTGTTGAAAGCAGTTATAGCCTTAAAAGTAAACGGATTTCACACTCACCGGATACTTACCAGAGTAACAATTGCAGTCCTTAGGGGGAAAAGGAAAATAGCATGCTTATCCTTTATACTTTGTATTAGTTTGGAAGAACATGGAAACTGAGGATGGAGAAGCAGATAGGTGCCAGCCGCCAGGAAACCATTTAGAAGCACAGTTACCTTTTAGAAATTCCACTCAGAGGCAGGCTCATTCACCAAGAAAGCGGTTTTACACACACACACACACAGAAAATGCATTAAACAAAGAGTACAGTACAGCATGAAAACAGAGTCCTTTAATAATTGGTTTCAAAAGACACAAACTTCATAGCATCTGCTAAAGAATAATGCTAAGGGTAATTTTTAAAACGGAAATGCACATTTGTGACTTACGTATTACAAGAAGCTTCACATGTTGGCCTGACTGCCTCCTGTCTGGCTTCCTAAGTGTACAATTATCTGCCGAGAGCTAGTGTAAGACACGGTGTGTGTGCAACGGGGGTCCACACACAGCGGGGCAGCGTCACCTGGGAGCCACAGGGACCGGGCTTCAGCAGCGCTTTGGCCAATGAAACTGGTGGTTTTGTGCATAGGAAAGGCGTTAATGTCCGACCTCACCTAAACGTGCGGTTACTTAAAAGTGCTGCTAAAGAGAACACCAAAAATACGACACAGCCTCTGCCCTCCGGTCTCGCCAACTATGGGAATAAACAAACTCACAAGACATTAACAAGCAAAGAAAATCTATGAAAGAAGTTGACATTTGAACATAAAAATAATGTTTATTGAAATGAACTCCAGGAAATGAAGAGTTGTGGGTTGGTTTTTCTTTCTTTTTGCTGTTTTCCTTTTCTTTTTGTTCTGTTTGTTTGTATGTCTTGGGGAGTGCAAGGGGAGGTGCAGGAATGGAGGAACAAAGGGTGAAAGAAATACAGCAATGGTACTCACCGGACACTGCTGGAAATGAAGTATCCATCCATTTAGTGGGTGGGCCTGGGAGGGGAAGACTGGGAGAGAAGGAGGGAAGGGTGACATTGTCCAAAATGATGTATGTAACTGTAACCTTCTGTACATCACCTTTATAATAGCAATTTAAAAATGAAGTTGAGAAGACAAATTCTGGGGCTGGGAATGTGGCCTAGTGGGAAAGCGCTTGCCTAGCATGCATGAAGCCCTGGGTTCGATTCCTCAGCACCATACGTACAGAAAAAGCCAGAAGTGGCACTGTGGCTAAAGTGGTAGACTGTCAGCCTTGAGCAAAAAGAAGCCAGGGACAGTGCCTAAGTTCAAAACGCAGAACTGGCAAAGAAAGAAGGAAGGAAGGGAGGGAGGGAGAGAAAGAAAGAGAAAAAGAGAAGATGAATCTGAGTTCCTAAGGAAGATGGTTAGCATAAAATGAGAAGTCTGGAGAGAGAAAGCCTTTCATGGTGATGTCCCAAGCCATAGGCCAGAGACTGGGTGAGGACAGGGTACCCGTTCCATCCTGTGAGCCTCGGGTGGGCTCCTACCTGGGGCTTTAGAAGCACTGTCCTGACTGGGTGACTGGGTGGGCAATCGTGCCCGGCCCCACCGCTGTCCTACTGATCACAATCTTTGGGCCAAAGCACAGGAAACTGCATCTCAAAAAAAGAAAACAGTACTCCCAGAAGCTGGGGCTGTAGTTCCGAGGTAGAGTGCTTGTCGGGCATGCTCCAAGTTCCATCCCCAGCACGAAATACAAAGAAAAACAGCAAAACAAGAAGGAAAGGAAAAGAGAAGCACATAAAGGATTACTCAAAGCATTGATGAAATTTTAAAATGATACAATATTAAAGAATGTGGGGCCATCGTCCATCTACAGCGACTCTCCTTTCGTTTATCCGCGCCACACCAGCTTGTTGGAAGCTGAACCCAGATACCCTATCTGTGATACTGTGCATTTTTCAGTGTGCATCTCTGAAGGTAAAGTTTTATTTTTAAATTGTCACAGACCGTAACTTTAAAAAGTTCTTTATTTTCATCAGATCTCCAGTGAAGAAGTAAAAATCCCACTTGCAGTTTTAAAATGTGTTCCAACTGGGGCCCAGGAGGGTCTTCTGTGTTGCCTCTGCTTATCACATTGCTCACACCTTAGAAGATGCAGACATTCTGATAGACCAGGTCAGGCCTCTGCGGATTCAAAAGCAGACTACAAGATTTCTGCAGAGACTCGGGTCCTAGGTTGTAGAATCATTTCAGATTCAGCGTTCTGTCCAGATGAGGGCAATTAAAAAAAATAAGTTAATAAGGTATGTTCGGGTGCCAGTGATCCTCATGCCTGTAATCCTAGCTACTCAGGAGGCAGATCTGAGGACCACTGTCCAATGCCAGCCTGGGAGCCAAGTCCTTGACACTCTTATCTCCAATAAATGACTCAAGATAAAAAAAAGAAAGAAAGAAAAAGGGCTGAAGTGGCACTGTGGCTTAAGTGGTAGAGCACTAGCCTTGAGTACAAGGAAGCTCAGGGACAGCGCCCAGGCCCAGAGTTCATGCCCCAAGAATGGGGGTAGGGGAGAGAGGGAGAGATCATCAGGAAGGGGGTAAGAGGCAGGAAGTACAAACATACTTCAAATGGGCAAAAAAAGTACCCTAAGAGATAAGGGGACCACCAGGGAGACTGAGGGGTTCAGTCACTGTGTCTCAGCCATGGGCTTTGGAATGATTTGTGAAGCTTTCATCTGGGCTGTTGGTAAGCTGTGTGTGAGAAAGTGGCCAGGCCACTGTCTGGCACACGATGACAAATGTTTTCCTACCTCCCAAAGCTGGAGCCCATCCTCATAGAGAAAGGAAGATGTCTTTGTATCCACTCCCAAGGGTGAGGATGTTCATCAGTGGGGAAGGGGTGGCACAGAAAATGAGACATGGTTATTTGTCAAACAAGTCAAGGCACTGCTGACTATTTTCTTCCTATTTCACCTTCACATGCCACTACTTGGCAGTGGATTTTATTGTAACTGTGTGAGAACTATAGATGAATACATAATTACTCCTTGGAAACAAATGAACTCCCAACTAAAAGCTTTGTGTCTATGGTCATTTACTTTAATTTCTTATTTTACTTTGTGCTGGTCCTGGGGTTGAACTCAGGGCCCTGGCCAATTGTCCCTTAACTTTTTCACTGTAGGTTGGCGCTCTACCGCTTGAACCACAGCTCCACTTTTGGCTTTTGGGGGACTGAGGATAAGAGTCTCACGGATCTTCCTGCCTGGGTTGGCTCTGAACCTGGTTCCTCAGATCTCAGCCTCCTGCGATGGAATGCCCTACTCGTTACCATCTTGTAACCGGTGCAACAGTTCTGAAGGGAAGGCGGTTAGCTCCGGTGCGCGCAGGCACAGTTCAGGGAACCCGGACCCCCTCCTCCCCACGCGGGACAGGCCTGCGCCCACATCCCAGGGGGTCTCCACGCCCTCCGGCTGGCCGAGGCGGCGCCGGGGCCTCGCCCGGCCCGGCCCTGGCTAGGCGGAGGAGGCCGGGAGCCGCCCCGGGGGCCCCTCCGCTCGGGCCTCCAGGCGCAGCCCCGCGGCCCGGCCGGCGCGAACGCGCGTCCCGGGCACGGCGAAGCCGAAGCTCCCCGGAGCCCGGGCGCACGGAGGGGCCGGAGGCGGCGGCGCCCGGGGCGGCTCAGGCACCTGCGAGCGCGCGGGAGACAGCCCGAGCCGCAGCGCCCGGAGCGGAGTCCTCGGCTCGGCCGGCCCCGAGCCCTCCGGAGCCGCCCGCGGGCCGTGCGCGTGCCGCCCGCCCGGCCCCGGCCCCGGCCCCCGCGTGCCGCCGGCGTCGGCGGCGTCCGCGGGAGTTATGCAACCGCACGCGCGGCGGGAGTGACTTCCTGTGCTCGGGCTGCGCCACATTCACGGAACACGCCCACCCGGGCTTCAAGGGAAGCCGCTCTCCATGAACGGGCGCCGCCGCGCTCCGCGAGGGAGGCCGGGCCGGGCAAAGCCTCGCGACCGGGGGAAGGAACTGGTCGGCCCGCCGGCCCCCTCCCCACCGCCCCGCCGCGCACGCCGCGGGCCCGGAGGAGGAGCTCGCCGCGAGGCCGCCCCGGCCCGGGCGAGCAACACACGCACGCACGCACGCGCGCGCGCGCGCACACGCGCAGGGCAGCGTTTCCCCGCGGCCCGCGGGTGCCGAAGGCCCGGACCCTCCACGCCGAGCGAGCGGCGCGCGGCAACAATGCGGCCCCGCGCGGCGCCCGCGGCCCCGCCCCCGCCCCGCCCCCTGGCGGCGAGCCCCGGCGGCTGCGCGCGCACGCACACACACACACGCGCGCGCGCGCGCCGCGTATCCCTCCGCCCGGGCCGCCGGCGGCCTGGGAAGCGGAGGAGGAGGAGGGGACTACTTTCCCGAAACTTGCGGTGCAGCCCACGACTTGGCCCGGCCGGGGTCTTCCGGGGGAGGGGGCGCCGCCGCTCCGAGCCCGCGCGCCCGCCCGCCCGCCACCTCTCCCCCCGCTCCGCCGCCCCGTCCGTGCCCACGCGCCCCCCACGGGCCCGGCCCGCGTCCCCGAGGCGGCGCGGGGACTACTTCGCGTCCCGCTCCCCGGCGCCCCCGGCTCGGGCGGCGGAAGGAGCGGGCGGCGCGAGCGCTTCCGCCGCCCCCCTCGCGGCTCCCCTCGGCGGCGGCAGGCGCTGCCCTCGGAGCTGCGGCTGGGCTCGGCTGGCGGGGCCTGCGGCCGCTCGCGACGCGCCGTCCCGCTCCTCCCCGCGGCTCCCGGGCCCCCCGCACGCCCCCTCCCCGGGGCCCGCCGGCCGCCGAGTCCCGCCCGGCCCGAGCGCGTCCGGAGGAATCCGCGGGGCCTCAGGGCCGAGCGACCCGGGGGATGGCGGGCTGCGCCCCCCGCCGCCCGCAGCCTGGGCTCGGCGCCCGCCCCGCGGCCCCCGCCGCGCGCAGCCCCGCCGCCGCCGCCCGCCCGCCGCGCCCCTGAGGCCGCGCCGCCCGACGACCCCCGCCGCCGGCCGTGCCAGCCCGGGACCCCGCGGCCGGGCGCTGCGCTGGGGGACGGGAGTGAGGGACGCCGCCGGGGTCGCCACGGCCGCGGTGGCCGCCGTCTCCCCCCTGCGGGGGTGGCCGGGGTCCCCGGCTCGGGGGGCGTCGCTGCGGGCGAGGCGTCCAACATGGTGAAGCCGCTGGGCCGCTGCCCCTGCGCCCCCCCGGCCGCCGCCGCCGCCTGCCGCCCCCCGGTGCCGCTGCTGCCGCCGCCCCGCCTGCCGTCGCCCGTCCACCGCCAGACCGGTCCACGGTGAGGGAAAGATGAGCGAGGAGACGGCGACTTCTGACCACGAGTAAGCCGGGGTCCGGGGCCCGGGGCCCTGCCGCGCCGGCCGGCCGGGGCTGGGCGCTGGGCTCCCGGCGCGTTTCGGGGGGCGGGGGGGGCACGTCCCCGGTCGCCCCTTCCCCCTGGCGAGGGCGTCGCCGCCGGCGGGGTGGCCGCGGAGGGGGCGGGGGGGGGAGCGGGCCGAGCCCCGCAGCCGCGCTCCGGGAGTGTGGGTCCCGCTCGCTTTGTACGCCGCCCACTCGGGCGCGGGGACGCGGGGAGGGGACGCGGGCTGGGGACCGAGCCTCCGTTCCCCCCCCCCACTTGTGACCCGTGGGATGCGCGGGAGACGGGAGCGGACGGGAGGGGACGGGGCCCCGGGGCTGGCGCCGGGGGAGGCCGCCCGGGCGTGGGGGCCGCGCCGCCCGACGGTTCCTGGGCGCGAGCGAGGCGTTTTCGGGGCTGGCTCCCCGGCCCGCCGTGGAGGCTGCTCGGGCGGCGGAGGTGGCGGGCGAGGCCGGCCCCTGCCCGGGCCTCCCCGGGCGCGGGGCCGGGGAAGCGCCTCGGCCGGGGCGCGGCCGCCCCCCGCGGACGGACGGACGGACGGTGCGCCCCCGCCGTCCCGGGCCCCAGCCCCGGTCCTCCGCGCCCGGCCCCCGCGCTCCCCGCGGCGCGGTGCGCTCCCCGGGGCGGACCCTCCTCCGGACGGCCCGGAGGTCCGGCGGCCGGGCCGGCTCCACGGGAGGCCGCCGGGGCAGCGCGCGCGGCGCCGCGTCCCCCCCTCCCCGCCCGGCTCCGGCTCCCGGCTCCCCGCGAGCGCCGCGCCGCCCCGGCGGCCGCCATGTTCTCTCTTTTTGTGAATCGCCCTCATTTGCATAGCTCGCCCTTCATTCATAAAAACATAATTAAACATCCATCACCTTGGACAGCTGGAAAGGGCCTTCCAGGGAACGCGGCCCCAGCCCGGCCGGCCGTCGGCGCGCAGGCTGCCGAGGCCCGGAGGCCCGGGGGCCGCGGGGCCGCGGGTTGCGCTCGGAAACGGGGGCACACGCTCGCAGCCACCCCAGTTCTCAGAATGTTGACACGGTTATGTGGGAAATATCGGCTCGGGGAGGTGCCGGGATCACGTGACCGCCTCCATTCATAAATACCTGGCTGTCCATTCACAGTGGCGTTCGCCGCCTCGCCGCCTTCCGCAGAGGCGACCTGCCTGGAGGGAGCCGGCGGGCCGCCGGGACCGCGGCCGCCCCGGCTCGCGGCCCCCCGGGGGCCGAGGGGTGAGGTCTAGTCTGTGCGCGGAGGAGGACTTCCTACCGGGTTAAGGTTTTACCAATTATTTATTTGCTACCTCCTCGTTATGGCCGCCTCTGGAAATACCGGCGGCGCTGGAAGCAGGTGGTGTTCTGTCCTTGACATGACTACATTGAAAGTGCAAGTTTCTGTGTGTCGTGGTACCCGTGGATGGGGGAGATCGCTCTTGCAGTAAAATGAGAAAAGATGCCCTCTGCTAGGAGGGTTGCCAGCTTTGTGCTTGTTTCTATAGTCCCAAACCCAAATGTGTGAGACTGCTTGGAAATTACCCTCCCCACTCAGACTTTTAAAAAGTCTGTTTTCACAAATGTATCATGCTTTAATAATAAGTTATCCCCTAGGAACCATGTAATACTATGGGCTTTGATAAGAAAAGAATAATACTCCAGTGAGTACTTTTGTATGAGATATTAACTCTGTAGGAATAAAATCTTGAGAGAGGTTTATTATTACTTATTTTTTATAAAACTGTTGTATTAGAAAGTGATGTGTTCATCTGGCAAACAATTTTCCTAGTGCTGACATTGTTTGTACATTAGCCAAACTGCCAAGAGTGAAGTTCTTTGGATTGTAGCTTTTACTCTGGTAAATTATAAGTCTCATCTGTAATATAGGAAAAGGAAATTTATTATTTATCGTCATATGCTTTGAGAATGAGATTTATCACTTCAAACCGCATACAAGAAATAAAAGTGTTACAAAGCCGAAGCCAGTGGTCCTTGGAATAGTTTATAACTACCAATGGTATGCATTTTTTTTTTTTTAGTCTTAGACTTTTTTTTAGCCACAGTTCATAGGAATCTGATTTCAAAGACCTCCTACCAGTGCATTGCTTCTTTTTCACTTAAAAGTGCAAATCATTAATCTGTTGGGAAAAAATGTTAATTTTTTTTCTAGATTGCATTTGAAAAATCCAGTAAGGCCCTTAGAAGCGTCAGTCTGAAATCTCTTATTTAAATTTACAGTTCTATGTTAGGGAAATAGATAACTCCTAGAGGTTGATGTTATGTTAGTGGAGTATGTGTAAAGCTTTATTTTAAACAATGGCAGACCACATGAGATAGAAGGGAGTTAGAATAGGATGAAATCCATTCGGCTTCCATTCCTGCTTAAGGCTTATTTTTCAATGGCAGCCAAGTAAATGCATTCTATCTAGCAAAATGCCTGTGTCATAAATAGAGGAACTGAGCTATGTGTGATTTTTTTTTGTAGGTAATTTTTATTTTACAGGAATTGTTTTATGCCCCAGTCAAAGGTTTCCATTAGATAAATTTCTACCATACTTAACACATGTTGAGTTAGCCTTATTTTAAATAGATATTTCAAAATTTATTTTAAGTAGGTGTTTGTACAAAGATGTTTTACTTCAAGTCAGAGTATGAGTACAATGTTAAATAGAATTTAAACTATTTAAAGGCATATTACGTAATGAGGAAATGTCTCTGTGCTTTGTTAGTGAATGAATATAGCAGTACACTCCCCAGCCAGTTTGACCAAAGCACTCGGAGAAAGGAAATAGTTGAAATAATAAGCATTTTACTTACTGGCTGACATTAGCCAGAAACACTTGCTATGTCAGTACTAGCCTTTCTAATAGCAAGTTGGGATTATATTAGGTTTTAGAACTAGATTAATTAAAGTTAGGTCAGCTGTGATAAACTTAGTATGGCATAATCTGGGTAAGAATTATAAATCAAAAGCAAATTTTTATCATTTAGTGCCTCATTGAAAGTGTAACCTATGGTTAGTCTAAGGATGTATGTGACTATATAGTTACTTCTGTATATCATGAATGTGTGTGTGTATGTAGTTGGAAAGTATTCTAGAAATTAATGGAAACTAGAAAGCTGTGTAATGTATTGCTTATGTAGATGTAGGTGCATAAAAATGGTTTAGAATTCAATCTGTAAATATGAGCTAAAGAACTGCTCACCTACTTCAGCTTCATTTCCATCGTCTTTCTTGCTTAAAATTTGACAGTCTTAAATTGTTTTTGAAACGCGATATGCCAGCCTGCCTGACACGATCTCCCAAAACAACTTCCTGCAAGTGACCATTTTCCCTCAGATCCCTTTCTTATTTACACTAGACTGTCTGTATTCCTCCTCATCCTTCCCTCCCTCCTGCATTATATTATCTCTTTTTAGATAGCTCATGTCAGGGACTTTTAAGCCATATATTATTGTAACAGTTTGCTCACTTCCAGTTTTCTAAATTCCCTATGTGACCTTGCACAGTGGTTGGTGATGGATGATTAGTAAATGTGGTTGAACTAATGTATTTAGACTGCCTCATTTTTTAAGGTTTTGTTTGTGTGTGAATTTGTAAATTGTCTTGATAAGCGTTTGAGATTATTAGCTGTGCTAAAAAGTAGATTGAGAAATTAAGGGGAAAAGTAAATTATTGTGCTTTCAAGACAGTTTACCTTATTTTTTAAGGCCAAAATTGGCCTCCTTTCCTGAGATGTTTTGCTTCTGTCAGTTAAAGAAATAACTTATTTCCAATCTAAAACTATCATAGAGGGGGCGACACTGTTCAAAAAGATACGTACTGAGTACCTGCTTATGTAACTGTAAACCCACTGTGCATCACCTTTACAAAAACAATAAAAATAAAACAACAACAACAAACCTGTGGTAGACAAGTGAAATATCCGGCAGGCTTTGATCTCTGAGCTGTACAGTAGAAGAACTCTGTTATCAAGAAGTCGTGTGTGTGTTGACATAGAAAGTTTAGGAATTGGCAGTTTGTATCTAGCTGTTTATTATTTTTAAGTCATTTTGGTCGCACAGATTTTCTGTGTGTAATGCCAGCTGTGAGGAACTGGCTAGGAGTAAAGAAGGTGAGACAGATCAGGAAAGGGTAAAAGGCACAGGATGCATTATTTCATGCTGCAGCTGGTGACTGAGAAGTGCCTGAATGGAAGGGGTGGCAATCTGGCCTGTCCTAAGGGTTAGGTTGACTTGACTTGACCAGGAAGATTTACCACGCATGGGGAAAGCTTTGTCAAAAAAAAAAGTCCAGGGCTGGGGATGTGGCCTAGTGGCAAGAGTGCTTGCCTCCTATACATGAGGCCCTGGGTTCAATTCCCCAGCACCACATATACAGAAAATGGCCAGAGGGGGCGCTGTGGCTCAAGTGGCAGAGTGCTAGCCTTGAGCAAAAAGAAGCCAGGGACAGTGCTCAGGCCCAGAGTCCAAGCCCCAGGACTGGCCAAAAAAAAAAAAAGTCCACTTTTCTTCTCCAGTTCTCAATAGGAATTGGAACTGCATTCAATTAAAGCTACTGATCTAAAAGTACTTTATCCTATGCAGGAGTAGTTTAGTTTGCATACAAAATGATCTCTAAAGTGAATGAGTAATAATTTATTTGCATTGCTACTTCTAGGTTACAAGAAAATGACATTTTGGTATCCAGTCATACCTGTCTTTTTTTATGTAGATGATACAGCATGTTTAGTTGTTAGATTTTCACTTTGTGCCAAGCATTGTGGTATATGTTTTACTCAAGTATTACATAGTTTAAGTATATATGCATTTTCATTGGAATAGAATTGCAGAAAGTACTATTGTGATACATTGTGAATATATTCCCATGTTATTAAAGATTCTTCTAAAACATAACTTGTAGAGACTACATTGTTTAGTGTATGATAAACCTTAATATTTTTTTTTATCAGTATACTCTTGTACTTCTATGACTTTTGAACATTTGATTCTGAGGTTGTGAACATTGAATCCTTCAACTGATCCTGTGGTTGCTTTAAAAAAAACAAACTTTTCCCTTGAGACAGTCTAGCAATGCAGTTTTAAAAATGATGAACATTAAGTTTCATTTGCCCTCTACAAGAGAAAAATTCAGTATATGGCAGTATTTGAGCTTTGAAATGCCTGTGCAGTGTGTGTGTGTGTGTGTGTGTGTGTGTGTGTGTGTGTAGCTTGAACTCTGGATCTGAGTGCTATCTCTGAGCTGCTTTTTGCCTAAGGCTAGCACTCTACCACTTGAATCACACACAGTTCCACTTTCAGCTTTTTAAATTTTATTTTATTTTATTTTATTGGAGATAAGAGTGTCAGGAACTTTCCTGCCTGGCCTGGCTTCAAACAGCCATTCTCAGATCTCAGCCTCTTGGGTAGCTAGGATTTTGGGCATGAGCCACCTGTGTCCAGCAGTCCATACAATTTATGGGCTTTTTTCTTCTTAGTTTTGAATGTGGAAAGTGAAATCTTGTTCCTATCTTTAAAAGTGCTGTATGACAAAATAATTTTTTTAAGCAAAACTTGTTTGGGGGTAAAATACCATTACAAATAGAATGAAAGTGAGTATTCAAAAGTCTTTTGTGTCTTATTTAATTCTGAACTATCTTTTATGCTGTATGGTACAGTGCAAGGAACATTGAACTTGCAATTTGGAAACACATTTTCTTCTTAATTATGGACAAGTCCTGGACAAGTGAAAGCCTCTGTGGGCCTTGGTCTCTAGGCCTTAATTTGCTTATTCCTGCATCAGAGCACTTGAGCTAAGCATCATATGGGTCCTTCTTGGGTGTTATTTCTTCTGAAGTAATGCATTGGTAGACATTGTACAAGCCAATACATTTTCTTAATTTTATTTATTTTTTTATTTTGTCTGTCGTGGGGCTTGATCTCAAGGCCTGAGTGCTGTCACTGAGCTTTTATGCTCCAAGCTAGTGCTCTACTGCTTGGAGTCACAGCCCCACTGCTAGTTTTCTCTCTGGTTGGAGAAAAAAGTCTGAAGCTGGGCACTGGTGGCTCACACTTGTAATCCTAGCTACTTGGGAGGCTGAGATCTGAGGATTGCAGTTCAAAGTCAGCCTGGGCATTAAAGTTCCTGTGTGATTCTTATCTCCAGTAAACCACGGAAAAACCCGAAGTGGAGCCCCCTGTTGTTTGTGTTTTGAGCTAGGACCTCACTATATTGGTCAAGCTGGTCTCAAATCCAGGACTTTTCTATGTTCCTGCCTTAGCTTCCCAGGTAGTTGGGACAGTTGTATGCTGCCATGCCCACCTGCTTGTAGCTGAGAGGATCGTTGAAAATGGACAACTTTGAGTATGGCCTCTATCCATGGATCAGATGAATCAGTGAACAAAAGGCTGCTGGGGTTAGCCACCATCCTGAGCAGTTCTTTAAGGAACATACTAACACCATGCCAGACTTCATGCTTTACTTAATGAATGACCAAGAATTAACACAGTAAGTCTCAGTCATTTGTCCAGATCACATTGATCTAACACATTTAATCCCTTTAAGACATTTACATAGTTTTATTATCCTTTAATAGTTAGAATTAGTTCACTATTGATGACAAGTTTGTCATAGTTGTATCTCAAGAGTATAGAACTAAAAATCTTTACAAATCTGTTTTTTTAATTCTTAGAATGAAAAAAAAGATTTTTTTTCTTAAAATAGTTCTTAAAGGATCTTCAGTCAATGTGTTAAATAACTGTAGATAGGTTTTTGGGAGCTTTTTTTTTTTTTTTTTTTTTTTTTTTTTTGCCAGTCGTAGAGCTTGGGACTCGGGGCCTGAGCACTGTCCCTGGCTTCTTTTTGCTAAGGCTAGCACTCTACCTCTTGAGCCACAGTGCCACTTGCCGCTCTTTCTGTGTATGTGGTGCTGAGGAATTGAACCTAGGGCTTCATGCATGCTAGGCAAGCGCTCTACCACTACGCCATATTCCCAGGCCTGTAGATAGTTTTTTGTTGACTTGAGAGGGAAGAAAATGAAGTTCTATTGGTACTGGTTTGTAAAGTGTGTGTCTGTGGTGGAAGGCGGTGCCCACAAGCCCCAGCTATTCAGATGTATCTATGGCTGCACCTGTGTCAGTTCCTTGGCATTGTAGCAGTGCGGTTCCACAGTGGCGTGTGATAACAGAAATGCGTTCTCACCATTCTGGAGTCAAGTGCTGGGCCGGTTTGCTAGGTAAGGTTACAGTGTAAGTACATTCTAAGATGCTAGGGATTGGGACTTCAAACTGTATTTTTAAGGGACACACAGTTCATCCCATAATACCAACAGAAAGAAAATATATCTTTTCTGTTGGCACAGTTGCTGTTCAGGTGTTACAGCAATAAAATAACATTTATAGTTATCATACCTTGAAATTTTAAGCCCATTAGTAGATAGTATGTGCTAAGAAAGAACCACACTGCTGGGCATGGTCGAGCAGGTCTGGAATCTCAGCACTTGAGAGACAGAGGGCAGGAAGGAGGATAATGAGTTCAAGGTCAGCCTGGACTATATAAGGAATTCCAGGACAGCCTGGGCCTGTCTCAAAAAACAAATCCCCACAAATACATACCAAAAGACTTGGACAAATTGTATAACCTGTCTTTGTATTTGATTGTCCATCTGTAAAGCTAGGATAATATGTCCCCCACTTCAGAGGGCTGTTAAATAAATGTGACCTCCTTCCTCAACAGTTTTTGGTTAGTGATAAGGGAATGTTAAAAAGAACATCTAGTTCTTCAGAAGAACAGGGGTATGTTCACGAAACAATCAGTGCTCATTTTCATTTACCCTAAAGATGGGTAACTTTTTTTTTTTTGATTATTAACCTGTCAGAAAACACATTTCAATTTAAATGTTACAAAGCACATTTTATTTCATTTTTTAGAGATAAAGCTTTGCTATTTAACCCAGATTGGTCTCAAACTTGCTATGTGGTTCATACTTACTAGCCTCTTGAGTGCTGGGTTTCCACACCTGTTTGGCCCTTACCTTTTTTTTTTTGTGCCAGTCCTGGGGCTTGAACCCAGGGCCTGAGCCTTGTCCCTGAGCTTTTCTCAAGGTTAGCACTCTTCCACTTTAGCTACAGCTCTACTTCTGGCTTCTTGGTGGCTAATTGAAGATAAGGGTCTCAAGGACTCTACCAACCAAGCAGGCTTCTAACCAAGATCCTCAGATCTCAGCCTTCTGAGTAGCTAGTATTAAAGGCATGAGCTACCAGCATCCAACTGGCCCATACATTTTTATTCTTACTCCTTCTCAGCGTATCCAATTCATTAAAACTTGGTGTCATTTATTTTTTATTTTTTTTGGCCAGTCCTGGGCCTTGAACTCAGGGCCTGAGCACTGTCCTTGGCTTCTTCCCGCTCAAGGCTAGCACTCTGCCACTTGAGCCACAGTGCCACTTCTGGCCGTTTTCTGTATATGTGGTGCTGGGGAATCGAACCTAGGGCCTCGTGTATCCGAGGCAGGCACTCTTGCCACTAGGCTATATCCCCAGCCCTGTGTCATTTATTTTTAAATAATCTTATCTCGGAGTCATTTTATCTTTTTTTTTTTTTGGCCAGTCCTGGGCCTTGGACTCAGGGCCTGAGCACTGTCCCTGGCTTCTTCCCGCTCAAGGCTAGCACTCTGCCACTTGAGCCACAGCGCCGCTTCTGGCCGTTTTCTGTATATGTGGTGCTGGGGAATCGAACCTAGGGCCTCGTGTATCCGAGGCAGGCACTCTTGCCACTAGGCTATATCCCCAGCCCATTTTATCTTTTTTTAATGAGACAATCTTCTGTGAATTCTTGTAGTGATCAGCATGTACAAATACAGAGAAAACCACGTTTTTATGCTTCCAATCCTTGTTGAGCACAGGTTTCTGTGATAGTTTGTAGTCTATCATGGATAATACTGTTCACAAGGTTTATAGTTATGCTTCTACATTTGAGTTTTTTTTTTTTTAACATGGTACTTGGGATTCTTCACACATGCTAGACAGGGGGTCTGCCACCAAAGTGATGAAGGGCTGGGGAATGCTTTGTATCTTGTGTTTGAGATGGAGTCTCATTTCTCATTGACTTTAACTTTGGGCTGGGCTGGAGTTCCCAGTCTTCCTGCTTTTACCTTCTGAATAGATGAATGACAGCTCTTGTGTTGTTTTAAGGGAATACCAAAGGCAAGATTATGGTACTATATCATAGATACTTTGTAGCAAATGTAAAAAGTGAAAACCTGTATGAAATGGAATAAGGTAGAAGAACTGTGTAGTCACTGGTAGTAATGAAAGCAGATCCGAAGACAAATTTTAGAACTCTTAGAAATTAGGACTACTTCCTGTGTTCATCAGCATTAGATTGGCATGCAGTTACATACAAAGTATGTTCGCTTTCCTTGTCATGGATAGTTCTATGTTGGTAAGAGATCAAGTATTCTGCCACCTCAAAAATTAAAATAAATTCTTGTACTTTAAGGGCAGATTTCTTTCTATATAGATCAAATTTCCAGTGCGTGACTGGAGGTCATGGTTGAGGTAGACTATCAGTTCTGGTTAACTAGAATTCTGTTTCAGGAGGAGATGCAGGACAGAACATTTCTTGTTTCCTAAGTGTGCTGTTAATAAGCTGTAAATTGTCATCTCAGTCCAAAGAGGATATATGTGCTTTTGTGTTAGACCTCACTTTGCTTTATATATATATACAGCCCAGGCTGCCCTTGCCCACACCCCACCCAGGCTGCCCTCACCACCACTACCCCTGCCCCCTGGACACCTGTGTGATTGCAGCCCTGTGCTCTTCACAGCTTGGAAGTACTCTTCCCAAGGAACGCTGTTCCTTCTGCCCAGTGTCAGGTTCCAGAGCTACTTACTTTTCTGTAATCCTTAGTTTCTTTGTCTTTAATAGGAAGATAATAATAGTGCCTGTTTTGGAAAGTTATTGTGATTACATAGATTATTAAGGATAATCTACATAATCATTGAACTGTGTCTGTATGTAGGAAGTACTAAAGGGTTAGATGGTTGATGTTACTTGTGGTAAGAGTAGAACTCATAATTCACTGAAAATGCTGTGGAATTAGCTCTAAGTAAGAGCAATAATACATGCCAGACAAGTTTGGGAGACTACTTAGGATAATTTTACTTGTCTTATATATTTTGTAGAACTAAAGAAAATGTAGATTTTTAAATAGTCTCTAATTATTTTTATAGATGAGGATACTACAAACTGGAATTATAAAATAATTTGCCCAAAATATTACAGTTGTATTGTGTCCAGAAGGGTCTTATGAGAAATAGATTAATTTGCTTTTAGATGAATTGCTTTTTTAATTTTGTAGAAATGTTTAATAAGAGAAAATACAATGACGATAACAGTGATTTGTGTCCTTATCCAAAATTAACCATTATTGCCATCTTTGTCCCACATAATCCTTAGCTTTTTAGGTGGCTGAGATTTGAGGATGGTGATTTGAAGCCAGCCCCAGCAGGAAAGTCCTTGAGACTCTTACCTTCAGTTAGCCACCAAAAAGCTGGAAGGAGAGCTGTGGCTCCAGCAAAAAACCCCAGGCCCCGGGCCCAGGCCCTGTGCTCCAGTCCCAAGATTGGTATGCACACATGCGTGTGCATGTGCACGTCACACATCTCTGGTTGTTTTTGTAGGGGTTACAAAGTTGCTTTATACGATTGAGTTAAGCTGTCAGATCTAGATTATGAACAATGATGTGATTTCAGCTTGAGGCTATTTAATAGGTAGGGCATTTGGTTAAGCAGTAGACCCATGTCAATGAGAGCGTGTGAACCCACAAGCTTCATTTTCTCTAATAATCAAACATATTTGTTTGCAAAGCCAAATGATAAAACATGAGTCAGTACTAATGAAGAGTTCCACGAGGAAAAGAACTCCTTAGACTGTGAACTTGTAACAGGAGTGGGCTCGCCTCACTGAGAGGTGAAGCTGGCAGTCGCAGCCCGGAGGGAGGAGCACCGGGAGGCCCGCACTCGCCTCCGCACACACGTGCAGGCCGCACAGTCCGGAGCCTGAGTGCTCGTGGTAGTGCCTCCTTTCACACGGCGTGTTCAAGTGTGACGACATGTTCAAACACAGTGTGTGGGAACGCCGCTGGGTAGTTTAGTAATACAATGACTAAATTTGCCTCCAGATTACCTAAGGGCAGGGCAAGATGGCTTGCAGGTTTGACGGCACAGAATTCACTTTTAGGTCACCTTGACTATTTCTCTGCCTGGGCCTTATCCAAAATAAAAAGTGTCTCTCCCCACCCCCCCACCCCCCCCAGCAAGCATAGGCAATGATCTCTGAAGGTTTGGTCTGGTGGCTAAGACTGACAACCCCTCTTGACTTTGGTAGTCATCCACAGGCAGTGGTTTAGTCTTTCCCAACACACAGGTGATCCCAGTGGGAGGAAACGTTTAGAGACAGTTAGATAAGGAGCGGCTGGAGGCACCGACCAGATGGAGCTTTGAGAGGAATTGATAATGAAAACTATGCCCTCAAAGAATGAAAACTTCACAGTTTTCTTCATGTGATGAGAACAAGCTTAGACTCTTGTTCCTGTAAGTAAAACTAGAAAAGTAGGTGGAAACGAAGGGGTCTCCCTCTGCAAGAGAACTTCTGAACGGATTTTATGTTGATGGTAGACCAGTCATCCTGGAATGCTGAGCTATTGTCCAACAAAATTGAGAAGGTTGGTTTTCACTGCACAGTGGGTCTCCTCCAGGTTCCTAGTGATTGAGTCTGGCTAAGCATTTTTAAAGTTTACCCTCTGAAGATGTACATTTTTGTTTAGAAATAAAGCAGAAATTATAACTGTAGAGAAATAAGCTAGTTTGTGATTTGAGGATAATCAAGAAAAATCCTGGTTACTCCCCACAGTCCTTTACTATCATGGAAAACACATGTTCAGTTTGTGCTCACTTATAGTTTCTGACAATCCTAAATATCAAATTGATTGCCATTTCAATGAGCTCTTCTAAGGGAGGGCTGATTGTACCATTACAGAAAGTGACTGTTGGGGTGCCAGGTGCAGTGGCTCATGCCTATAATCCCAGCCATGTAGAGGCAAAGAGAGGATCAGGGCAAAAAGTTAGTAGACCCCCATCTAAACCAGTAAAAACTTGACATGGTGGCAAGTGCACTTGGTCTGTAAGGTTATTGTCTAAAGTAGATAAAATGTGTTAAAACACCCACACATATTAATATTTAGGAAAAGTTTGCTGTTGTGTGATTACCTAAGTGTTCATTAGGGCTTGTGTTTCTGTTTAATTTTTGGCATTTTAAATTTCTTTCTTGTCTGCTTTTTTTTTTGTTTTCTTTCTTTCTTTGCCAGTCTTGCGGCGTGGGACTCAGGGCCTGGGCACTGTCTCTGACCGTCTTTTGCTCTTTTGCGTCTTTTGTACCACTTGAGCCACAGTACCATTTCTGGTTTTTTGTGTCTATGTCACCTTGAGAACTCAAAACCAGGGCTTCATGTATGCTAGGGAAGCGCTCTACCACTAAGCCACATTCCCAGCCCCCAGATTAATATTTTAAGTCATATTATATAGTTTAAAAATATTTCCCAGACTCCTGAGGTCATTCTGTTTCAGGGTTATTGGGTTTTTTGTTTGTTTGTTTAAATTAGTCATGGGGCTTGAACTCAAGGCATGGGCACTGTCCCTGAGTTTTTGTTGTTGTTTTCCTAAAGACTAGTGCTCTACCACTTTGAGCCACACAGCTCTACTTACAGTTTTCTGGTAGTTAATCGGAGATGAGTCTCGTAGACTTTGCTGCTTGAGCTGGCTTCCAGTCATGATCCTCACATCTCAGCCTCCTGACTAGCTAGAGTGACACAAGTTAGCCACCAGTACCTTCATGTTTTGAACTCTGCTTTGTTCTTCACTTTGTCAGGATTTCCATTCTGACACTTAATGAAAATTTACATTTAGTTTCCTTATTAATGAATCATTAACAGGTTCCTAGTGTAGGATTTTTTTAAACTATAATAACCATATATATTTGCAGGAGTTTAGTAGTACACTTTCTTGTCTCTCTTTATGTGTATATGCATGGGAACATGCGCCAGTCCCAGGGCTTGATCTCAAGGCCTGAGAGATGTCTCTGAGCTTGTTTTGCTTAAGGATAGCACTCTATGGGCCATACCCTCTCTTTCAGCTTTTTTTGGGTAGTTAATTGGAGATAAGAATCTCATGAACTTTTCTGCCTGGGCTGACTTTGAACTGCCCTCAGATTTCAGCCTCCTAAGTAGCTGGTATTATAAGCAGGATCCAGGAGACTCTTTCTTAATAAGAATTAAGGGGTTGGAAGTGTGGCTCAGGTGATAGACTGCTAGCCAGTGAGCAAAGGTGTTATGTTCTGAGTTAAAGCCTCCGGGTTGGATTTTTTTTTTAATGAATTAACTGTTACATGGATAGTTCCTTGCACCAAAGAAATTTAAATTTGCCATCCAGACACACTGCAGCAGTTCACATTTCCATCAGCACTGAGAAAGTCTGCACTATTCTACTACTAGATAGGAGAAAAGTATCTCATTATTGTAATTTGACTTCACAGATGACTAGTGAGGTTGGATAGCCTGTATCTCTTTCTGTAAATTACTTTTCACACTGTCCTGTTCACATCTATACCCCTTTTAACACTTAATTTATAAAATTTTATTTTGTATTACAAAATCTATTTTGTTATACCAGGTATGTTTTCCCCAGTTTATTGTTTGTCTCCTGATGTCCTCATGATTGTAGCTACCCAGATATTTTCTATCTTTGTGAAGTTAGATCTAGATCGATGGCTAGATCATCATTTCTGACATTGGTAGGAGTTTATTTTTTTGCCCCTGTTATAAATACTTCTCTTAATCATCAGGTAATTGTAATTTAACATAGAGATTGAAGATGTGATTTCTTTCTAGTAGATTTCCCATGAACACTCTTGTTCTGTGGAGATTGGACAGACCTTCCTGGTGTCACACACTAAATGTTTGTATATAGTTCAGCATTTTTTGCACTCATTCCTGTGGCTTTGAAGCTATATTCTACCTGTTTCACATTGTACAGGAATTTCTTTCTTAAACATCTTCTTGGTCTTTGCCTTTAGAAATGTGGCTCAAGACATTTGTGTGGGACTTAGGAATTCATTGTAATATAAACACATTTGATTGCTATGTGTTAAGATGCATGTGTCTTACTGCCCATACATAAAAAAAACCTGGGGCTGGGAATGTGCATTAGTGGTAGAGTGCTTGCCTAGCATTCATGAAGCCCTGAGTTCAAGTCCTTAGCACCACATAAACAGAAAAAGCCAGAAGTGGCGCTGTGGCTCAAGAGGTAGAGTGCTAGCCTTGAGCAAAAAGAAACTCAGTCCCTGAGTCCCAAGCCCCAGGACTGGCAGAAAGAAAGGAAAAAAGAAAAAAAAAAACCCGCCTGCCTGTTCTGTGGTATATAGTATACCGTCTTAAAGTCTGTCCTGATTTGCTCTGTGCTCTTGGCTTCCCTAGGCATCAGCCTGCTTCCCCCGCCCCAACCCCTGCTTCCCCCCCCCCACCCCCGCCTCCATCTTATACTATCTACCTTTGCCACACACTGTGGTAGCTACTAGGAAGAACACCCCCATTGAAATGTTTATCCATGGATGTTTCTTTAGTGCCTGTTTGCTGCCTTCACTCCTTTTGTTTGAAGATGTATTTAGAGAACAAAACAAAGATGTTTGAGTTTACATAGGGCTTGGTGTGGGAATTAGCACCAAAAACAGTGAAGGATAGCAAACTGTCTGCTATGGCAGCACTGGCTGGGAAGGGAAGGGGAGTGGAGGTGACCATCCATTGATTCTTTGTTTAAGATGTGTAATAAAGCCTTTATTCCAGCTGGGCATTGGTGGCTCATGTCTGTGATCTTAGCTACTCAGAAAGCTGAGATCTGAGGGGCGTAGTTTAAGCCTGGCCATGGAGACTCTCATTTCCAAATAACCACCAAAAATGTTGGAAGTAGATTTATGACTCAAGTGTAGTAGAGTGCTAGCCTTGAAGACAAACGCTGAGGAACAGCACCCAGACCCAGTCAAGTCCCAGGACTGGCACAGAAAACAAAAATAAAAACAACCTTTATTCCAGACGTTAGCATCCATTCAGAACAAGTTGTTATGGAGGAAAGATTGATCTTTTGCCTTAGGGTTTCAGAGGCTCCTGTTGCTTTGAGCTCTACTAAGGAAGAACAGCACGGTGGGGAGCAGTCCTGTAGCCAGAAGGTGAAGAGGGGGCAGGACTGTGGTCTCCAAGTCCCCTTCTAGGGCACATCTGCAGTGACCTGACTCCCCTCGCTTCCTGAGTGCTCCACCGTCTCCCAGGGATACCACAGGCTGACCACCACACCTTTAGTTACATGGCCTTGGGAGAACATTGGAGAGCGAAGCATACACCCAGGACTACAGACTGCTGCTTCTGTGGACAGCTGCTTTTCCACATCCTACCGGTCTACCTGGCCCATAGCAGATATCTTTAACTCCTGCCTTTTTCTGTATACCTTTACCTTTTGTGTTATTTGTCCTGCCTGAGTTTTGTTTTTGTTTTTTTTTTTAAAGATCGAGGATTCTATGTTCTTGCTCTGTCTGTGAAGATACTGCTTCATTATTAGGATAAGATGTGCCTTCAGATTGCCTTTTCCTAGCTAGCTGCCTTTCTGTCCTCTGCTGAGATCCCAAGCTTTCCTGATCCTATTTTTCAGTGTAAGTTGTTTTTTTTTTTGGCCAGTTCTTCACCTTGGACTCAGGGCCTGAGCACTGTCCCTGGCTTCTTTTTGCTCAAGGCTCTGCCACTTGAGCCACAGCGCCCCTTCTGGCCGTTTTCTATATATGTGGTGCTGGGGAATTGAACCCAGGGCCTCATGTATACGAGGCAAGCACTCTTGCCACTAGGCCATATCCCCAGCCCAGTGTAAGTGTTTTTAGGTGCCAACTTGATCATGTCTTTTGCACAGGAGTGTACATTGTTGCTTAGTCTAACTCATTTTTTTCTCATTATTGATCTTCCAGCTCATGCAAGAATGCCATATGTGTATTTTCCATCTTTTGTGATGTGCCATGTACTTAAAAGGAAGCATATATTTACAGTAATTAAAGTAATGACCATCTGTAGCTTGACTATCACACAAACTATGACTTTTCATTAAGGTCACCCTACTTTTCTTTGGAGAAACCAGCCCTTCTTCACTTTCAAGCCTTTTCATTGAGTAGCTTAACTCTTCAGGTTTGTTTGGCTCAGAGAATAGCAAGTAACTCACCAGACAAATCAGACTCCATTCCAGGAAGTTAGAGTCTGAGAGGAGGCCATCTTCTGGGACTGCAAGGATTTTATGAACCTGGAAGTACTGGGAGTTTCTGAGCCATGAGGAGCCCTTAGAGCCAATTTTAGAATGAGGTTGTTTTCGTTTTAACTGGACCTTTTGGCTTGTAGCCTTGTGAGCACAATTGAGGTAGTTGATACCCGGGATCACTGTTTGCCACACGGCACGTGGAAGCTGTCCACCTGTGGGCAGACATGTGTTTGTGCACACATACAGGAGTTGTGGAGAGCCAGAGAAATTGCTTTGCGGCTTACACTAGGGAAATCCTACAGCTTAGAATCCTGAAGCATGAGACACAAGAATTTACTTCTGACTGACTGATTGATACTTGAAGGTCAATGATTTTCATATATAAAGCTTATTACCAACGCATTTGTTTAATTATGCCAGTGATAAAGTTCAAAGAGCATGGCCTTTTTTGTTTTTGTTTTTATGTGGTGCTGAGAACGGAGTCCAGGGCCTTGTTCACATTAAGGGATTGCTTTACCCCTGAGCTGCACCCAGGCTGGCACAGGCTCTCCACCTCAGATCTTTATTTGAATCTTGACTCTGTGACTTAGTATCTGTGAAATTGAGTATGGAAACATTGAGAGGTTAAGAATATCTTGCCTTAAGAAAAACTAGCTCCAAAATGTAATCTTACTCTGTTATTTTAGGCTAACAGGAAAGATGTTATCAGGATGAAGTGTCTTTGTTTGCATTCCCAGAGGAATCACTGTGCTTTTGGCTCATTAGCCACTGCCAGACTGTCTTTTGCAAGGTTTAATTCAGGGTTCCCATTCTTAAAACCTGCTCTGTGCCATCACACATAGGCTGGCAGGTCTAGTATTCTTTCTGTCTGCCTTTTGTCTCCAAACCAATATGAATTTTCTGTTTTTTAGAGCATTCTACTATAATATGTTTTATTTAAAAAAGAATTTGCTAATCATATTTTTCTACCTGTCATCAATATTCTTTTTGCCTTTTTATTATTATAAAGGTACAGAGTAGTTACAGTTGCCTAAGTCAGGAAATAGGTATATTTCACATTTCTTTTTGGGAAACGTCACCCCTTCCCTCACTCTCCCAGTTTTTCCTTCCCATCTTTACACACAGATTGTATGCTTAATTTTCAGCATAGTGTCTAGTGAGTACCATTGCTACGTGTCAGTAACATTCTGAGGACATGTTATGGGGGACTGCCTTATTTATGAAGAATGGATTGCTTAGCTGGGTGCTGGCAGCTCACACCTGTAATCCTAGCTTCTCATCAGGCTAAGAGCTGAGGATCACGAGTCGAAGCTCACCCGGAGAGACAGCTCCGTGAGACTTTCATCTCCAGTTAACCACCAAAAACCCAGAAGTGGTGCTGTGGCTCAAGCCTTGAGGGCAAAGCTCTAGGATAATATCTAGGCGTTAGTCCAAGCCCAAGGACCCGTACACACACACACACACACACACACACGTACATACACGCATGCATGCAAAAGAGCAGCAGTGCCTTGTCTAAAAATCAGATAAGTGGAGCTATGCAAGTGGTGGCTCTCCTGTCTGTAGTCTCTACTTGGGAGAGTGAGCAGGCAAAAGTGTTGTTCAGGGTCAGCCTGGGCTGTGCAGAGCACTGTGCAAAGCACCCCCCCCCCCCCCAAAAAAAAAAACCTCCAAAGATCTAAAAGCAGCTTTACAATGATTAAAAGTTATTTTTCACATGTATCCTTACCTTCTGCAATGTTTGGTTGCTGAAACTTTGTGGTAGTTTAGAAATCCAGAAGCGTGAGTCCTGAAGTTGTTCTCTGTCTTAGCATGTGATTATACTGTGATTTTATAGTTGCTCCTTGAATATCAGGAACTTAAAAACAGATGAGGAAGAAAAACTGTCACAGCCTTTACAAATTGTCTCTTTACTACAGTGGCACTGCTTCAGCTTCTAGCTAGCTGCACCATTTACAGTTCTGCCATACGCCCTTTGCATCCTGCTTGTACTGAGTCTTGAGAGCAGGCAGAGATGAAAACAGGGAGGAGAGGGGGCCTCAGGTCTGTGTGAACAAACTTGCATTCGGTGCGGACATGTGGCCTTCCAGCCTCCCTAGTCTGTGCTGTTGGTTTGATCTTCCTAAGTCCTGAAGAAACCTTCCTCCCAGCTTTCCTCCCAGGCCTTTTGTGCTTACCTGCCAGTCCCTGCTTCAATCCCTGCACTGCAGCTGCTTTGTTTGCGGTATGTGTGTGTGAGAAACGTAAGTACCTTGTATTAGTACTTATAACTTCTCCTGGACAAGTAAGAACAGACCTGCTAGGTTTGGGGGTGTGTTCTGCTTCCTAAGAGTAGGACCCCTCATTGTACTGCAGAGGTCATCTTCAAGACAAAGACCCCAGAGAGCATATGCATTCAGGCCAGGGGCAAGGTGCCTTTTCTGGATCCAGCATTAGCTTGCTCACTGTAGACCTCTCCCCGGTTCTCTAGAGTTCTGAGGAAGTGGATTCTGACTGCACTCACTACTCCCGAGATCTTTTGAAGAGAATAGACCCTCAGAGCTGTCTGCTTCATACTTGCTCTGCTATCCTCTTTGTACTTCTTAATGTTGTTATTAAAACATTTTAAACTACTATATGTGGCCTGTGTTGTGTTTCTGTTGGACAGTAGTAAGGTAGGGCATTAAATTTTCAATGAAAATTGAATCAATTTATGTTGAAATTGCAAAGATTATTCATTTGCCTTCTAGTGTAGTCCTTGAGGATGGCTATAAACTGTCTTCTACAGGGTCAACGGTTGTTAACGGTGTGACTGTGTTGTGTAGACCCCTACCGAATCCTGAATGTTGGCTTAAGTTATTCTTGGTGGTTTACCGCTCTTCAAAGCCAGCCCTGTGATGGCATTTCTAAGAAGCGCTGAGCATATCATGCCTCTGTCTGAGTTACCTCGTTATTTTTGGGTTCACTGTGTTGTGTCAAGTGGTGACTGAAGACCTGTGTTGTGGAGGCACTGCTAAGATGCCTAAGAATTGGCTATATTCAGAACACTGATGTGTTGGTGAGTTTTATTTCTACCCGTGTGGTTGCTTGCCTTTTCTTGGGAGGTTATCCTATCCCTGAGGAATTGGCATCCTCCCCCTCCCCCTTGTTTCTCACCATTCTGCCAGTGTTGCCAGGATGTTATATACATTATAATACAAGTAAAGCCAAATATGTGTCTCTGAATGAGTTGAGAACATAGAAAAGTGCTGGCTTCCTTAGTGAAAACCATTTCCTAAGGCTGATACTGTATTATTACCTTCTCCGGAGAGTCATCAGCTTCCTCTGTCTGCCCTGGTGTAGCTAGGTAGACTTCTCCATCCAATCTGTAAATCCGCAGTTGTCATTCAGTAGTAGTGAAAAGAAGTCCAAGACCATAGAATTTTACTGAAGACACAGAGAAACAAGAAGCTCCTGTGCCTTCCTTGTTGCTGCTACAGAGGAATTTCCAATATAATTGTATATCAACATGCATGAAGATAGCATGTATTTAACCTAAATCAGAAAAATAGCTGTCCACTCTTGGCTTCAATCAGAATTACTAACCAACTGTAGCTAACCATGAAGTATCTATTACCCGAGTCCTCCACTCATGCCTTACACAGTGGAAACGTCTGAATTACCCAGTCTAGTCACAGGGCTTCCTAAAGAGGTATACTGAATTTCAAATACAGATCATTCGTTTTCACCCTGGAGTCTGTAGGAATCTCTCTGATAAGCTGTGCCTCCCGTAAAAGGATGAAAGTTATACTTCTTTGTACCATCAGGGGACTCTTCTCAAGGATATCCTCGAAATCCAGGAAGCACTGTAAGACCCTGCCCTCCCCTCTCTTGTCTGCCTACTCAGGAGTTCACATCTCTCCAAGGACATGCCTGCTTTTAGTTATCCAACATGAGAATATCCATCCTTTCTTGGGGCAAAACCTTATTTGCTTTGTGCTCTTATAATTTTCACAGTGCTCAACATCTTTAGATGCATATGATGTGATTTGTGGGCTATTCTGTAGAAGAACATGGAAAGGATTGGACTTGTCATGCTACATTTAGCTAGTGGGTATGCTACTTGGGATACTTGGTATTAAGAAGTAGGTGGGGACAGGAGTACCGTTGGTTCTTTCAAGTTGAAAAGGAGTGCATTGTGTATGGCACAGTGGGTTTTAACAGCAAGGGAAGGAGACTGGCCTTCTGTATACCCCGAAGAGTCTCTTGTGCCTTCCAAATGGCGTGTATACCGAACTGCTAATTCCTGTTAAGACTCCATAGTGTTTTGTTGAGTGGAGGGTTCATAATTTTAACTCGTGTCCTATTTATTCTTACTTAGGCTGCTTTTACTCTGTTTTCCTACTTAAATAGTACTTCCCTTTAAACTATGACCATAGAGGAATTCCATATGTGGAACAGAAAATGAATAGAAGTTGACGTTGCCAGGTCAGAATACATGCCTTGTAAGTTGCTTACAGGTATTTCCAACTGATCTTAATCTATGCATCCTCACTCTCACTGGCTCCCATGCTAATAAATACCCCACTGTGTGCTCATCTCTAAATTGTGTTTGTCTTATTGTAAATAAATTTATGCTGCTTTATGTATTTTTGTTTTGGTTTTTTTTTTTTTGGCCAGTCCTGGGGCTTGGACTCAGGGCCTGAGCACTGTCCCTGGCTTCTTCTTGCTCAAGGCTAGCAGTCTGCCACTTGAGCCACAGCGCCACTTCTGGCCATTTTCTGTATATGTGGTGCTGGGGAATCGAACCTAGGGCCTCATGTATACGAGGCAAGCACTCTTGCCACTAGGCCATATCCCCAGCCCTGGTTTGGTTTTTTTGCCAGTCCTGGGCCTTGGACTCAGGGCCTGAGCACTGTCCCTGGCTTCTTTTTGCTCAAGGCTAGCACTCTGTCACTTGAGCCACAGCGCCACTTCTGGCTTTTTTCTTTCTTTTTTTTATTTATAAAATTTTTTTATTGTCATAGAGGTTACAGTTTCATACGTTAGGCATTGGATACATTTCTCTCTATGTGGTGCTGAAGAATCAAACCCAGGGCTTCATGTATACGAGGCGAGCACTTTACCACTAGGCCACATTCCCAGCCCTGCTTTATGTATTTTTATAGCATTTATATTTGTCTTTGAATTTTGTGCATTATCTTTGCCAATGTTTGCTCTGGGTTCTTTATCTCCCTACTCACCCCTCACCCCTTTCCTGATTTTTGGAATTAAAAGAATATCCATTTTTGTTGTTGCTTTGGGGGCGGGGGAGGTGATGAGGGTGTGTGTGTGTGTGTGTGTTAGAATATTCTTCCCAAAGATGCCCATGCCCCCGTCTCAGAACTTGTAAATGTTGGAGGGTTTTTAGGAGTGTGATTATAGTCACAGGCTTTGATGTGGAGAAGTGATCCATACCTAATTACAGGACTGTTTTCAAAGTGGTTGAGTGAACCCTTCCTGACCGTGGAGCTGTGGCCCCAGAGAAGTGACTCCATCCAGAAGGCTCAGGAGGCAGCTGCTCAGAGGCTGTGTCGCACAGGGGCTCCTCAAAGCCACTTGAAAAGAGCAGCATCACCACCGATACCTTTGATAGTGAGCTAGGGAAATTCTTTGGACCTCCGTTCACAGAGCTTTTATGTATAAAGCTACTAAGTAGTGGCTATTTGTTCTAGCAGTAATAGAAAACCAAGATGTGCTCTACCTATGGGGTACTCCTACCCCATTTGCTGCTTGTCTGGACTTCGTTGTTCATGGTGTTTGTGGGCGTAAGGGTATTTAGGGTGGAGTTGCATTTAGATTTCACCACAGCTCTCGGGCTCCTCTCGCCCTTAGGGGTTTCCTTCTGTAAGGCTGTTTTTTTGACTTTCATATTTTATCCTGTTGTTTTGATGACGTTCTCCTGTGTTTTGTTCTCTCGTTGACAGTGAATACCCTTTTCTTTCTGCCTGTGCTGGAGCCTGAGCTCTCAGGGCCTCTCACCCTTGCTCAGCCGGCTGGCTCCAGGCTCCCTGCTGTTAGTCTACCACTTGAGCCATTCCTCCAGTCTGGCCTTTTTGCTGCTTTATAGGAGATATAGTCTCACTGACTTTATGCTTGGGCTGACTTTGAACTGTAATTCTCCCTGTCTTAGCCTCCTAAGGAGAGCAGTATTACAAGTCAGGCACCCAGCTGACAGTGGACACTCTCTTATAAGCTGTTTCCTGACCTAGATCCAGAGAGCCTCACTATGAAACCATAGTGTCACTGTTGACAGGGGTCATGAGGAAGAGACAGTTCCTGGCGCCAGAAGGCAAGGGGTCCATACCAGATTCGTCTCAGACTGATAGTACTATCTGTTAGAATGACATCTTGGAAAAGGATGGTTTGCAGACGCCATTTTCATCCTTTTTAGGTTTAGTTCTCCTCCTCCTTCTGGGAGACCATACAGACGCTGTGCCTTAGCTGGATTTGAATGCTTCCGCCGTGTGAGCAGTGTGTGGGAGACTTAGCTGATGACTTGATTTCTTAGCCATGGTTAATCATTTGTAAAGTTCTGTAAGGGTGGTTGCCACTTGAGTTTGCTACACAAATGATTTAGCGTCAAAGTCATAATAACATTTATTGGGCACCTAACTAAGTCATTCACAGTGCTAACCACTTTACATGTGTATCCACATTTCCTTTTTATGACACTGATATAGCGTATCATACCCATTTTGTAGACCAGCAAAATTAGGTAGAGAGGGTTTAATCATAGCTTAATTAGAGGGATTGCCTTAGGAATCTTGGAGATCTGCCTTGTTAATATACAGAATATTGTGTATTGCTTTGCATTGATGATTACTATATGGAAAATATTTATGCCAGTGTTTAAAGTTATTAATGGTTAGCAAAGTGACTTAAATGTGCGTGCACTGGGGCTTGAACTGAGGACTTTGTTCCATCGCTTGGCTTTTTGTCCTCTCCTAAGGCTGTGCTCCGCCACTGGAGCCACGCTTCCATTTCCAGCTTCTTGCTGGTTAATTGGAGATAAGAACCACAGATTGGTCTCTGCTCACTGATTTCTAACCTCGATCCTCAGATCTCAGCCTCTCAGCAATGATTACAGGCATGGGCTGATGTTATAGGCATGAACCACTGGTTCTGGCTAGACTTTTGTCTTTGTAATTAGATTCAGTCCTTCGTTTCCTTGCCCATAAGATAAAGAAATGCCTATTTTACTGGGGTTGATCCAGCAAAATTTTCTCCTTGAGAAAAACATTGTCCACTTCCTCATCTATTGAAGTAGTTATTTAGCGTGCTGATGTTAAGGCCTGATTGGGAAGCCCCCTGTTGCCTTGTTTCTTCCCCCCTTCTTCCTGCACTGTCACCTTTGGGACCTGGTGTTGTTCCCTAGATATGACATCCTTGGATCATGCTTCCTCCAGGGGGTGTATTCTGTTAAAACTTACATCGCACAAGAATATTAAGCCAAGTGTGCCAGCTCATGCTTACAATCCCAGCACTCAGGAAGCTGAAACAGAAGGATCTCAGCTCCCTGGTCAACCTGGGCTGCATAGCAAGACTGTCTCAAAACAAGTGCACGGTAGTGATCTTCCAAATCCTTCTTATGAGTTATTTATATCTTTGTCCACAATATGATGAGTCTTTACAAAAAGGAGATCATAACCTTTCCATTTTAAGTAGCCATGTGGTATACCTTCTGGGTGTCTGCATTAGCATTTGGATGATCACTGTTTGCTTCAAATATCCTGTGGATACAAGAGAATATTTTGCTGTTGTGAACAGCCCTCAGTGAAATGAAATAGTATGAATTCTTACAGTACTGAGCTTCCCTTACAGGATTTAAGGATCTGTTTTGTGTGAGGGAAGGGAGCATTTTAACTGTTTTAACTAGAACTGGAGAGCAGGTAGTTGTTGCCTTTGCCATCTGTTTTGTAGATGGCTTTCATAGCCTCAACGTTTTCTGTTGTTGTTGTTTTTTTTATTAGTTTTCTGTTATTGTTGGAATAAATCAGTACCAACCTCGTGCCTTAGAACAGTAGAAATTTGTATCATTATAGTTTTGAGGCCACAAATCTAAATTAGTCTCCTGAACAAAATCAGAGTGTTAGCTAAGATATATTATAGAAAGGAGAAAAGGGTAAAGGAAATAATTTAGTTAGAAATGTTAAACTTATCAATTCAGCCAAAGTGTTGTAGATGGATAGCAGTGAACTAGAAATATATCCAGATCTAGGAAACCCATCTGAGGAAGAACCAACCAGGGAAGTCAGCTTGTCTGTTTCATGTAAGTTGATAGCTCAGGGAAATAAATCACTGATGGCATTAAATTGTGATTAAAGCTATGCTCTATCCTCACAGAAGACAATACATGTAAACCTTAAAAATTCACATTTGAATGTAACTTTGGGGATTCACAACCCCTTCCACCTGAGGTTAGGAATGTTTGGTCTTTAACAGTTTGCTTTGTAATCATGGGTAGATAGAGCCTGTGGTTAGATTTGTCAGGACAACGTTCCCTCTGTAGTGTTCCCCGTGGAGGTGATGAACTGGGGTTGGCTTCTGTCATCTCCTATGACGAGGTCATCTTGAACAGGAGGGCTGACCTAGGAAGGCCCTCTCGTGGACTGCTGTGGGGGAGGGGCTGGTTTTTGTGGAAAAGCTAATTGTGATCTTTGCGTCTGTCTGTCGTAGTAATAGTTACGCGCGAGTGCGAGCCGTGGTGATGACCCGAGATGACTCAAGTGGCGGGTGGCTTCCGCTCGGAGGGAGTGGACTGAGCAGCGTCACCGTCTTCAGAGCCCCTGGCCCGGAGGAGAACGGCTGCGCCGACCTCTTCATCCGCGGGGAGAGGCTCAGGGACAAGATGGTAAGGAACCCAGGGTGCAAGTTACACTCACTGAATTATTTGTGAGGATCGTGCTTGCAGGTGATTCCGTCAGAGACAGTGAACGAGGAGAGTTACCCTGTGTACACTTGCGAGGAGTGCTGCTTTTTAATTTACACTAAATGAAGTGTGTGTGGCGTGTGGATACTCCCAAGTTACTGGACCTGTTGCATCCCTTTCCCTCGATTTTCCTAGAGGACCAGAGATTGTCAGACTGGGCTGTGGTCACATTTAGTCTGTCTCTATTCTCATTATCATTCTCATTCTCTCTCTCTCCCTCCCTCCCACCCCCCTCCCCCCCTCCCCCCTTCCCCCCCTCCCTCTCCCTCTCTTCCCTTTCTCGCCAGTTCTGGGGCTTGAACTGAATATATCCCTGACTTTTTCCACTCAGTGCTGGCACTCCTGGCACTCTACCACTTGAGCCGCATCTGCATTTCTGGTGTTTTACTGGTTAATTGGAGATGAGACTCATGGACTTTCCTGCCTTGGCTTGTTTGAACCACAATCCTCAGATCTCAGGCACAAGTAGATGGGATTAAAGGCATGAGCCACCACTGCCCAACAGTTTCTTTAGTTTTTATAAAACTACTCAAATTATTTTTCATTTTTGTTGAGTTTGAGTGGCTTTTCAAATTGTTGCGTCATTTCTTTGAAATTATCTAATTTATGAACATGAGTTATTCTTAATACTTAGCTATTATTTTAAGTGCTATGGGAATTTCAGTAATTTCTCTTGCTTAATTCTTGGTTTATGTTAGCTTTGCTTTTTTGCCTTTTTTTTTTTTTTTAAACAGTATTCAGGTTTGAATGCAGGGTCCCCAAAGCATGAACAAGTATGAGGCCTTGAATTCAGACTCTGTCCTGGAAAAAGAAAAAAGAAAAAGATAACATGTAAAATATAGGAAAATAATCTAAAAGTGATATTTTTGAGTATTTATTACTTGTTTTTAGTGTTATTTTATTTTATTACAATTACATAATTTAGCTCTTAATAAATTGCATACAAAAATTCCTAGAAATAAAATATCTGGGTCTCCAGAACTAGTACTGCAGACCATTTTTAAGTATTTGGGCTGAGCTGGAGCCAATCCAGAGGTGTATAGGTAACGCAAGGGTTTCCAGCCCATGATCCATGCACAGGCTGTGTGATTGCCCTCTGCTGTGAGGCTTGTGACGCAGTCCGGTGTATCACTCTGTCCTTGCCCTTGTCCTTGTCCTAGACTAATAATGGCAGGTAGACAGTAGTCAGGCAACTCAATCCTTACTACTCAGGAAGCTGAGATCTGAGGATCTCACTGTGAAGCCAGCCCACGCAGGAAAAAGTGAAGCTTCCATCTCCAGTCACCACAAGAAGTGGAGCTGGTTCAAGTGCTAGAGCACCAGCCTGGAAGGGGCAGTGCTAGCCTTGAGCAAAAGAGCTCAGGGACAGGGCACAGACCCTGAGTTGAAGACTCATGACCAACCAACCCCCTTCCCCCCCCCCCCCCAAAAAAAAAAAGTATGCTCAGGAGGCTGAGATCTGAAAATTGCAGTTCAAAACCAACTTGGGCAGGAAAGTCCTTGAGATTCCTGTGTCCAGTTAACTACCCAGAGAAGAATTGTGGTTCAAAATCAGCCTGGCCAGGAAAGTCTGTGAGATTTTGATCTCTAATTAACTACTGATAAAAAGACAGAAGTGGGACTGTGGCTCAAGTGTTGGAGTGCCATCCTTGAGGAAAAGAAGCTTGGGGACAGCATCCAGACCAACCCCCCTCCCCCCCACACACGTATGTGTGCTCAGAATGTCATGTAAGATAGACTAAGAACGAGAAGGACTGAAGAGACATTATATAAGCAAAATGGATTCTAATAGATTCAAGATGATACTGAAGCCATAAAAGTTAGATAATCTAGTTAATATGTCTTCTGAGAAAGTGGCACACAGATATTTGTTTAGGAAATTGGAGGCTGGGTATGTAGCTCTGTAGTGGAAGGGTTTTGGGGAAGCAAAGAAATAAGATGTCTATTACCTGATACCCGCCCCCATTTTTCTTTGCAATTGTGATGGAAAATTTGTGTGGAGTAGAAGTGTGCATTCTTGAAATGACAATGTGATAAACATTATGCACACAACTTGCATGTGACCACATCTTAAATTATTTTATTGTGTGGCGTTTTGAAGTAGATTAAGACCTTTGTATATAATAGATTTATTTTCAAAGTACTCATTACTATTTTTAATGAGATTATTTTGATTTATGTGTATTAACTTTGCCATTTGACTTGGCAGGTGGTTTTGGAATGCATGCTTAAAAAAGACCTCGTTTATAATAAGGTCACTCCCACATTTCACCACTGGAAGATGGATGACAAGAAGTTCGGCCTTACCTTTCAGAGCCCTGCAGACGCTAGGGCTTTCGATAGAGGCATTCGAAGAGCCATAGAGGACATTTCTCAAGGTAGGAGGTTTTAAAAACACTTTGAATAAGATTTCTATATGTAAATATATATGATACATTAATATTCATATTAAATAAAAAGCTACCTTACTTAAATGTTGACCCAAAGCACTTTAAACATATCAGCTTTTGTGTTAGTGACCAGACACAGTAGTTAATGACCAGCTCACAGTAAGTAAAGATAAAGTTGTGGGCTCTTAGACTGTTTTATATTTGTCAAATCAGTCTGTGCCACTTGCGTGTGTTATCATGAAGCATCTGTCAGCAACCGCAGCTAAAGGTCTCAGAGTTTGAAGCAGAGCGATCATGAAGGCAGAGCTGTGAGTCCCAGTGAAGTGTGTGCTATTACGTCAGTCACACCCCCTCCTCAGTGACTAGATAGAAACTTAATGTGCAGATGCATACACACTAGCTATTCACTGAAAAAACTACTTGGTTTCATCTATTCCTTTATATACTGGCCAGTCCTAAAGTGTCTGGAGTCTGAATGGAGGAGGTTATTTTCATGTAAGACTGGCTTAATGCTTATTTAAGCAAAAAGAAATCACATTATTTCTGTAAAGGGGGAAACAGCTGAGCTTTCATTTCTTTCTAATGAAGAAAGTATCTTTATAAATAGTACTGACTTTCTGTATAAAGTAACTGAGTCAAGATTTGTTAGTCAGGCATAGTAGTGCTCATCAGTAATCCCAGTATTTGGGAGACTAAGGCAGATGAGTTGTGAGTTTGAGGTCCACCCTGGCTACATATGAGACCCTGTGAAGAAAAAAGAATAAGGGAAAGGAAACAAAGTTGAGTGAGATACATTATGCTTTATTTTTTCAGATCACATTTTATAGGAAAATTAAGAAATGAATGACTTGTGAAATAAATCATAGTCAAGAATGTGGAAATGCTTAGTACAAATATATTTTGATATATGAAGCTGTGCTGAATAATTTATTTGAGCTACTTCCTAAGAGCAGCATTTGGTAAATAAGCAGTCTTTGGTTTTTTACTTGGGAGATTCATCATGAAATGATACGAGAAGGAACACAATCTCTCTAGATGAGTGTTCTCAGCCAGGCTCCTCATCTGGGTCACCTGGGGGGCTTCGGAAGGTGGAGAGACTGCCCCCACTCCACACCCAGGCATCCTATGCTTTCCAAAAGCTTCAACACAGTTCAGAAGTGGTGGAGTTGAGTCATATTCAAATAATAATAACTTGAATTTGAAAAAAAATAATTGAAAGGTGAATGAACATGAATTAATTCTATGGGGTGTGTGTGTGTGCGTGTGCATGCACATGCACGTATACACTAATACTGGGGCTTGAACTCCAGGCCTTGTGCTCTTGCTTGACTTTTACTCGAGACTGGTACTCTACCACTTACACAGCTACACTTGAGCCTTTTTGCTGGTTAATTGGGATTGTCTCTTGACCTGTCTGCGTTGAACCTCAGTCCTCACATCTCAGCCCCCTGTGTGGGATATAGGTGTAAGCTCCCAGCTCCTGGCTTGAATCCTAGGATTCTTGAGCAGTGGTCGTGGTACCAGAAACTCGGCTGAAGCCCTGTGCCTCGCGATGTTCACCAGATGGTGATGAATGTTAAAATCTAAGGCCTAAAAGTTGTGTGCTTAACTTCGATCTGTTTCCTAGGGTGCCCACCATCAAAAAATGAAACTGAAGGATCAGAAGATGACTTACAAGTAAGTAGTGTGGCTTGAAAGGAATTTCCAAACAGGACGAATCACGGGAAGTCATTAGGATTCATAAATGAACAACTTGTATGTAAACTAAGGAATTAGGTTTTGCGCTGTGGAGCTGAAATCTGCAGGACAGGCAGAGAGGATGTTGCAGTCGGATCCCAGCAGAATTCTTGCTCTAAAGGCCTGAGTGAAGCCCTGCACTCAGTGTCTGCTGCAGTAAATGTGAGTCACATCTAGAACACAGCTCCAGATGCTTCTGGAGGGGCACTTGAGGGTGCAGGGCACCACACTCCCAAGGCAGAATGAGACAAAGTTAATCCCAGAAACACCCCATCCCCCAGGGGGCTACAAGGGGAAAGTTCACAGAAGAGGAATCGCAACATCCAGCTCACTAATGATCCACAGGCAGGATAAATTAAGGTAATTAGTAGTTTTAGTTACCACATGATCAAAGGTTTTAAAAATGCTTCTTGTCCATGCTGTGTCTCTCTGAAAATGACAGCTTGATGCCTTGCTGAGAAAGTAGAGATTAGTGTATTTTTCTCTACAATGCAGTTGTAATCGCGTATTAAAAAAAAAACCTGGGGAGGGTGGGTGGAGAGGAAAAAAAAACTAAATGGAAACATTCACTGTCTGTTGAACTAGTGAATTTGTAGAATATATCAAAGAAAGAGATATTGAAAATATTTATGTGTGGATTTAGCATATGTTTTATGTGTGCATACATTATTGGATTAAAGATAAGGAACTACATAAAATAGCTAAGAGCAGGATAACAGTGCTGGTTTTAAACATATCCCTGTTAGGAAACCATTGAAAAATACATTGTTTACAAACCTGCTTGTAATATACTGAACAATGCTTGTAAAACAAATTTAATTTGGTTATATCCTCATCTGTCCCCCCCCCCATGTAAATACATAGCTATATTTTCTGTACCCTTAAGTACTTTTCACATTTGCACAGTTTTTTTGTTTTAAATTTGGTACTTCTCAATTTCTAATAGGCTGGGATTCTACCATTTCTGCCAGCCCTCTCTAGCCCTGCTGCTTGCTGGTTGTTTGGAGATGGAGTCTAGGAACTTAACTTGCCTAGGGCTCACCTCACATCACAGTCCTATAGACCTCAGCCTCTTGAGTAGCTAGGATTACAGGTGTGAGCCACCAGGGCTGGGTCACATTAGCAGTTTGGACCATTGTTCTTTGAAGGATTCAATTTGTAAAGAGTTTTCATATACTATGACTGTACTCCTTGCTTAGTAGTGTTTCATTTTGATAGTCTTTTGGTTTGGTTTTATTTAACGTTCATAAATAACACTAGGGCAGAGCTATCGGATATAATTGTTTGCAAGACTTTTCATAGTATCCTGCCTTTGTAAAATCAGGGAGGGTAGCGAAGAGAAGTAAAAAGGCTAAGGCCAGATTTGGTGGTGAATAACCATCCTTCCAACTTAACAAGAGGATTTTGAGTTCAAGGTCCCGAGCTTCATACGCAGACTGGGGTTACATAGCTGGACTCTGTCTCCAAAAAACAAAGCAGGAAGAAAAACAACAAGCAAACACAATGCAAGGATGTAACCCAATGTTTTATCATAATGTCTTGGGTTATTCTAGTTATAGTAGGTAAGTTCAACAGTAACATTTTTTACTTTAAGAATCAATAATACTAAAAGCAGTCTTAGTAAAATGCATCAAAACTTTTAAAAACATTCACATTATTGTTAACCATTTTAAACATTTAAAAGCAGCATCTTGGGGGAGCCATCTCTGGGATTTGAATGAGTGCTCACACACCCTAGGCAGGTGCTACACTGCTTGAGCTTTATATCCCATCTCTTTCTGTCTTAGTTATCTTTCAGAAAGGGTCTTGTTTTCTTGTTGTTGAGATGGCCCTGTACTGAGATCCCCCTTTCTCCATCTCTTTGTTGCTAGGATTACAGGTACATACCAACACTCCTGAATTATTTGTTGAGATATTTACATGTCATGGTGGCCTTCCATTTCTTCCTAAGTTATCTTCAATGTGGAAGTCAGTTCTGCTCATAAAGTTGTTTTTCTATCTTACCTGCTGTTTCCTGTTGGCCTGGTTCCCTAGTTAGTGCATTTGAGTTTAGGGACTGCTATATATACAGTGTCACTAGTGGTGTTAAATATTCAAGTAGCTTTGGGGGTGGGGGGGTTGTTACGAATTGGTCCTGAGGCTTGAACTCAGGGCCAGGGCACTGTCTCTGAGCTTTTTGCTCAAGGCTAGTGCTTTGCCACTTGAGCCATAGCTCCATTTCTAATTTTTTTGAGATAAGAGACTCACAGACTTTGCTGCCCAGATTAGCTTTGTGCCATAATCTTCAGATCTCAGCCTCCAAAGTACTTAGGATTATAGGCGCGAGCCATTGATGCCCATTTAAGTAGCTTATTTTGTTGGGCTTTTGTCTGACAAGTAGTAAGTTGATGGTTGTTTCCATTAGGCAACTGAAGAAGACACTTCTAATTCTCCGGTGAAAGATCACCTTTTCCCGCAAGAGACAGTTGTTACCAGTGACTCCTACAGAAGCTCCATCGTGAGACCGTCTCCCCTTGAAGATCTGAGCGCCAGAAGAGTGTACTTGCAAAGCCAAGCCAGTCAGGTGAGAAGATGGTGTTTTCCATCTGTAGCATGTGTGTGATATTGGTTATGTTAGAGAAGGACATCAAACTCTCTCCTCTTTGCCAGGTCAAATAAATGGCCACAGAAGGCGAAGAAACTGGAAGAATGTGGTTGTCAGGGAATTGAATACAGAGTGTGACAACAAAGGGAGACCATGAGCTGCAGCTGCTCCGGTGTGGCTGCAGGTCATAGGCCTTAAGTTTGACATGAAATTTTATGGTGGCAAAGCCACAAATGGGACATGTATTTAACACACTTTTCATTATCTGAGAGGAAAACTCATGTGAGCCCGTTGAGACCTGTAGTAAGGTTGGGTGTTGAGCCTGGGCTTGGGTGTGTGTGGTCTTCCCACTCTCCACTCTCATCTCCCAGCAGTTCCACCAGTGAGTCCTGTGACCAGAAGTTTCTTTGCCTCATGGCCTGGTGGTGAGGTGAGTCAGGAAGAGGGCCCTGACCAGGCCCCCGCCAGCCTCTCCCTGGCGTGCAGACTGCTCTGTCTGTCCTTAGTAGGAAAAGACAGAAGGCTGACTGACCACTCTGGTGCATCTTCTTATAGGGACACTGTTCCACCCACCAGCTTGTCATGGAGGAGCCTTTACTCTGGGCTGTCGGACCTCTGACATTTGAGTTGGAAGAGGAGACACATCCATTCCCTCACAGGGAGCACCAAGAGCCAAGTAGAGGGCTGGGGATATGGCCTAGTGGCAAGAGCGCTGGCCTCGTATACATGAGGCCCTGGGTTCAATTCCCCAGCACCACATATACAGAAAACGGCCAGAAGTGACGCTGTGGCTCAAGTGGCAGAGTGCTAGCCTTGAGCAAAAAGAAGCCAGGGACAGTGCTCAGGCCCTGAGTCCAAGGCCCAGGACTGGCCAAAAAAAAAAAAAAAGAGCCAAGTAGAAGTGGGTGGGATCTCATAGGAAGACAAACAGGATTAGAGAGAGGACAAGGCCGTAGTGGTTGGATTTTATGTTGTGCAAAAACACCTGATTTTATCTAATTTTCATGTCAGATGACACAAGAAACAGCAGCCACAGGCTAAAAACAGCAATGACAGAGAAAGTCCAAGTAATCTTCCACTTTGCATTTCCGCAAGTGGTGGAAATTTTCCTGGACACTCAACATTACCACCTCTCTC
Organism: Perognathus longimembris pacificus; assembly: GCF_023159225.1. Lineage (NCBI taxonomy): Eukaryota > Metazoa > Chordata > Mammalia > Rodentia > Heteromyidae > Perognathus > Perognathus longimembris. The sequence goes on along the minus strand of NC_063183.1, from coordinate 33,577,881 downwards.
CCTACTTGTTTCTCCTTGATTTAGTCAGGGGACGAAAGTAACATAATAGTGGACTGTGAGTTATATTTCCCTGATGGTTAACGTGTGGAGCAAGCCTTTTCATACTTAACCACTTAGGAATTCTTATGTAAGATATTTGAGATGCTCAACTTTTTCTTATTGATCAGGATTCCTCTCTGTCTTATTTTGGTTCTAAGCTCTTTGTTGGATATATACATTTAAAGTCTTTAAAGGTGTATGAAGGATAACTAGACTTGGGAAAAAAACAAAAGAAAAACATTTCATTACCAAACTGAGACGTATTTAGGTAAAGGTGCTAAAACCTTCATGCCTCTTAAAGAATACAGGTAATATTCCACATTCTACTCAATAGGCTCAATCAAGATAGTAAATGTCTTTGCGATGTTTTTTAAAGGTACAGTTCATATATCCCCACACATGTATACGGTAGTCCAGTCTAGTGTCAAATTTATGACCCTTTGCCTCATATACTGGCGTACTGGGGTTATAAGTGGGTGCTACCACGTGGCTCCGGAATCACCTTCTTAAAACTAAGTTGGGGATTGTGCAACTGTCATCACTATGGCATTCCAGAGCATTTTCATCATGCCTGTGAACTGCCAAGTAGGCCCAGTGCCCCTACACCCACCTGTGACCTGCCAAGTAGGCCCAGTGCCCCTACACCCACCTGTGACCTGCCAAGTAGGCCCAGTGCCCCTACACCCACCTGTGACCTGCCAAGTAGGCCCAGTGCCCCACTACCAGCCACCTGTGAACTGCCAAGCAGCCCCAGTGCCCTCACTACCACCACCCTGTAAACTGCCAAGTAGCCCCAGTGCCTCTCCACCCATCCGCCTGGGAACTGCCAAGCAGCCCCAGTGCCCCTCCACCCATCCGCCTGGGAACTGCCAAGCAGCCCCAGTGCCCCTCCATCCACCCGCCTGTAAACTGCCAAGTAGCTCCAGTGCCCCTCCACCCACCCGCCTGTAAACTGCCAAGCAGCCCAGTGCCCCTCCACCCATCCGCCTCAGAACTGCCAAGTAGCCCCAGTGCCCCTCCACCCATCCGCCTGGGAACTGCCAAGTAGCCCCAGTGCCCCTCCACCCATCCGCCTGGGAACTGCCAAGTAGCCCCAGTGCCCCTCCACCCACCCGCCTGGGCACTGCCAAGTAGCCCCAGTGCCCCTCCACCCACCCACCTGGGAACTGCCAAGTAGCCCCAGTGCCCCTCCACCCACCCACCTGTAAACTGCCAAGTAGCCCCAGTGCCCCTCCACCCATCCGCCTGGGAACTGCCAAGCAGCCCCAGTGCCCCTCCACCCATCCGCCTGGGAACTGCCAAGTAGCCCCAGTGCCCCTCCACCCACCCACCTGTAAACTGCCAAGCAGCCCCAGTGCCCCTCCACCCATCCGCCTGGGAACTGCCAAGCAGCCCCAGTGCCCCTCCACCCATCCGCCTGGGAACTGCCAAGCAGCCCCAGTGCCCCTCCACCTGCCTGTGGCCCTGCAGCCCCTAAGTCACATGTTCATGTGCACTCCTCTTTGTGGTTGAATATCCTAGTATCCGTGCATGGAAGGTTTTTCTTCTCGATTACTCTATTTCATTTATAAAATCATAGATATTTGGATTGTGTCTAGTGTCTTGGCTGCATAATACTTGGCAAAATCTTACATGCTCAAGGCAAAACATAAATCAGCCAGGCGCCAGTGGCTCACACCTGTCATCCTCACTGCTCAGGAGGCTGAGAGCTAAGGATTGCGGTTCAAAGCCAGCCCAGGCAGGAGAGTCTAGAAGACTCTGATCTCCAATTCACAACCTGAACACCAGAAATGACTCTGTGGCTCAAGTGTTAGAGCACTAGCCTTGAGCTGAAGAGCTCAGGGACAGTGCTCAGGCCCAGAGATCAAGCCCCACGGCTGAGGCTGAAGGGACATAAATGATTTTTTTCCAAAAAAAGAAAAATGAAGAAGGAAATAACTCAGTGCTTCTTATAAAAACCATTTTTGAAAAACCTTCACAATCAGTAAATAGGTAGTGAAGTTTTGGAATGTGGACTTTGTCTGATTTCATTAAAAATAGGAAATTTATTATGTGTCACTTAGCATAGACATTGTTTACATTTTAGATAACATTTGGCCAACCAGGCCTAGACATTCAGAGCAGAAGTATGGAATATGCACAACGGCAAATATCTAAGGAATGTGGAAGCCTAAAGTCCCAGAATAGGGTAAGTAAAATTAATTTGTCTTCTGATATGGAATGTAGCTTATCAACACAGAGGTGAAAATTTCCAGAATATCTTAATTGTCCATATAGTTGTACAGTACTAGAACATATATATGCATATACATACACATATAAAAATATATTTGCTGCGTATGATATTTTTAAGCCCTGTTACTTAAACTCCATTTAACTTTTTTTTTTGCCAGTCCCGGTGCTTGAACTCTGGGCCTGGGTGCTGTCCCTGCCTGAGCTTCTTTTACTCAAGGCACTTTTGCTCTACCGCTTGAGCCATAGTACCACTTCCTACTTTTACTATGATTAATTGGAGATAAGAGTTTCAGGAAGTTTCCTGCCCAGGCTGGCTTTGAACCATAATCCTCTGGTAGCTAGGATTACAGACATGAGCCAGGATTACAAGTGTGAGCGACCAGCACCTGGCTCCATGTAACTTCTTTTGAGTCTATATCACTAGGTATAATCCACAGGAAATGTCTATTGTTCATTTAGCCCAGACTTTGCATTTATGCCCCATTCCAATGCCGCATCCACATATTCAAGGCATAAATTATAGTGGCATTCTTCTTCTTGGTACCAAGCTGTGTATTTGTTTGAATTCTCCGAGAAACAGAACCCGTAAATTTTATTTGTAGATGAGAGTTCTTCTATACATATATATTTTGTTAATGTTCATTTTTTCTGCCAGTCGTAGAGCTTGAACTCAACAGCCTGGATGGTGCTATACCTATACTTTTCTGCTCCAGGCTAGTGCTCTACCACTTTGAGCCACCACACCACTTCCAGTTTTTTGGTGGTTAATTGGAGATAAAGAGTCTTACTGAGTTATCCGTTGGCTGGCTTTGAACCTCTATCCCCAGATCGTAGCCTCCTGAGTGGCTAGGATGACTGGATGACAGGCGTGAGCCACCAGCACCTGTCTTACTTTAATTCTTTTTTTTGTTTTTTTGGCCAGTCTTGGGGCTTGAACTCAGGGCCTGAGCACTGTCCCTGGCTTCTTTTTGCTCAAGGCTAGCACTCTGCCACTTGAGCCACAGCGCCGCTTCTGGCCATTTTCTGTATATGTGGAGCTGGGGAATTGAACCCAGGGCCTCATGTATACGAGACAAGCACTCTTGCCACTAGGCCATATCCCCAGCCCCATCTTACTTTAATTCTTAAGAACAGGACTTATGGACCAAAAAGTATAGTAGGCTAAAAATAAAACTGATCCTCCAAAGGTATTTAGACTAGAATCCTTGAAGTCTGTAAATGTGCTAACAAAGTAAACATGAAAGAGACTTGGATGACAGAATTACGGGTCTTCAGGTAGAGTTACCTTGGAGCATCCTGTTGTGTAGCATGTAACCCCTCTGGTGAGAGCGAGGGGGGCAGGGTGACAGTATTAGTGTGACCACAGAGACAAGGGATTGGTTTGTGCGAGGAAGGACATGTGAGCCAACGTGCACAGTCCTGTCTGGAGACTGGAAAAGTCAGGCAAAAGGGCTTCTCCCTGCACATAGCAGCTCTCCCCACCTGGGCTGGAGTCTTCTCAGGAGCTGGCTCGTGCCATAGTGGAGGTATGAGTCCAAATCTGCAGGGTAAGCCATGAGTCTGGAGACCCAAGACAAGTTGGAGGCTGCTGGACGGAGCTCCACCTTGATCTGGAGAGATCGCTTGGATTGGGTCCACAGGGAAAGGTTCTGTGCTTTTTGCTCCTACTCCACTAGCTGAAGTGTTAGTCTCACCCCCAAATACAAAATCATCCCAAAGACTCTGAATCAAAAACCTGTGCTCGGTCGTTGCACCAGATTTTCACGTAAAACTCACCATCATAGCTGTGGTGTGTGAGTGTTTACTCGAGTTTCATTGCTTTACTGCTTAGGTGCCTTTGAAATCAATCAGACACGTCAGCTTTCAAGATGAGGATGAGATTGTCAGAATAAACCCTCGCGATATCCTAATCCGTCGGTATGCGGACTACAGGCACCCTGACATGTGGAAAAGTGACCTGGAGAGAGAGGATGTGGATGCCAACATGCAGTTTTCTAAACCAGACAGTAAAAAACCAGACTATCTCTACTCTTGTGGCGATGAGACTAAGTTAAATTCACTCAAGGACTCTGTGGTATTCAAGACACAGCCTTCCTCATTAAAATTTAAGAAGTCAAAGCGCAGGAAAGAGGATGGCGAGCGTTCTCGCTGCGTCTACTGCCAGGAAAGGTTCAACCATGAGGAGAACGGCAGGGGCGCGTGTCTGGACGCCCCGGACCCCGTGAAGAGGTGCATCTACCAAGTCAGCTGCATGCTCTGCGCAGAGAGCATGCTCTACCACTGCATGTCGGACTCGGAGGGCGACTTCTCCGACCCCTGCTCCTGTGACACCAGCGACGACAAGTTCTGCTTGCGGTGGCTGGCCCTGGTGGCGCTGTCGTTCCTCGTCCCGTGCATGTGCTGCTATGTCCCCCTGAGAACGTGCCATCGCTGTGGCGAGGCCAGCGGCTGCTGCGGCGGGAAGCACAAGGCCGCCGGGTGAGGCGCGCGCCGGGGCCGGGCTGAGCTTCACCTCTTTGTTTCCAGGAATTGGCTTGCTTGGATTTGCGGGAGCTTCCGGCAAGCAAGCGCCGTGCAGACTGGCCTGGTGTCCTCGGGTCACTCACGGAGGAAGCGGAGCTTGTCGGTGCTCGCCCCCGCGAGCGCCCGCCACGCCTGACTTCTCCCTCGGGCGCGTGGCTTGTGTCGTCACAGGCGGAGGGTGTTTGCCGAAGGAGAACATTTCTGGTCATTGCCTACTAAACGGTCAGCATACAATAGGATCCAACTAAAAGGGATTGCTTTTTGGCATTTTTGTATATTTATGCATTAGGTGACAGGACTTCTTAAGGTTTGAACTCGGTAGGACGCAAACTAAACAGTGCACTAGGGACAGTGGATTTCAATCTGAGAAAAGTTAACACGTGGGAATTACAAAAAGTAAACAAGTGCAACTAAATCCTTTGTTAGTTGTTTTTTGAGAGCAGTTTTATGTATAAATAACAAATGTTTATATTTAACTAAATGTAAGGTACGAATTATTACATATTAAACCTTTCTTGCCCTTCCTAGTTCTGGAGTAGATAGAGATCTACTGTTACATTCCATATATTTTAAATATTTAGCTCATTTAGTTAATAACACTTTTATTCCATGTGAAGGATCGGATATTTCCATCATTTCTCTTTGGCTACAATTTCTATTGAGTTATATCTGTACGTTCTGGTAATCTGAAATCCTTAAAAATAGTCTAATTGCCTTGAGTGACCAACTTTTTTCTTTTAAAGCACAGATATAATCGCCTAATGTTCTGATGGGACGTAACACTTATTTTTATATAAAGAGACTGAATAAACATAGAAACAGGTGAGGTTCTGGGATTTGGTTTTGGTTTTAGTTGTCTGGGTTTTGAGTTTGGTTTTGGTTTGTGGTATTCAACCAGCAAGTTGTTTTCTCAGCTTCCTCCTTCGGGAGGTGCCGCTGCGTTTACACGTGTTAGGCAAGGTGATGCGGTGACCGCCCCACGGCCCGCACCGGGCTGCTCCGCACACATCCCGTCCTCACGGCTTACTGTAAGAAGTGTTCTCAGTGATATACGTTACATTTTATTTTTACTCAAACTGTCCAAAAGCAAGTTTAATCTGCGTTAAAATGTGTGCTAAACTATCCCAGGAAAGTATTTAACCCAGCATTGTAAGTGGAATCACCTGTACGTATAAATTTCTTTGACAGCATTTGTGTTACTGGATATTTAATTTGCAGGTAGATAGAATACCATTTCAAGTACCTTGAGGTCGAATTGCCTGTTGTGTTGTTTGGTTTTTTTCTTTTTCAAACTGTTACATTAAAACTCTATCCAAGTCCCAAGTAAGGGATTCTTTCAGATATCGCCTTAGAGAAAGTTGAGAGGTGTGCCTTTTTTTTTTAATGGCTTAAAGTTTCAGAGGTGATAAAAATAAAAATCACACTACCAATTGGAAGCTCATTTTCTATGCAGCATTTTAAATGTCATTTAGATACCATTCAGTGTCCATACCACACTTAGGCTTGTGTTTGCATCCTTCTTTTGCCCTGATCAAGAAGAACAATGTATATAACACTATCTGTCTGTAAAATACTTTTTTTTTAAAGAAAGCGTTTATATTTATATGACAGCTTGAACTGACAACATTGTGTATATAGATCATCTTGGAGTATTATTTCACATTGAAAAGAAGAAAAATATATTGATAACTATAGATGTTATGAAGAAGAGGTTATTTCTAGTTTTGTACTAAAAATCAATTGGATGAACTAAATCCCAAACAGGACACACTGTAGCAGCAGTTTTATGTCTTATTTTTACTGTTTATATATTTGAACGCTGCTACACCCAAGTGAAGTTTTCAACTAAACTTGGTGTCCTAGAATAGACTGTAAACTTTGAAAAATTCCTCTTCATTGGTGAGACAGAAATCCTGGTTTTCCTTACAAATGAATATCCGCAGCTGCAAGCGGAGGTTTCGGATCCAGATTTGAACAAGGTGTGAATCACTGATGAGGAAAGCTGGCAGGTGGCGGGGGAGGTGGGCACGGACCTGCGCAGACACTTTGAGGAGAACAAAGCTAATCGTTTCTTCTGTCAAGCACTAATCAGTATAGTGCACTCCCGGTTCTGTACTGTACTTTATATGCAACATATATGCTTTAATATTTTAATGTTTGTGCATTAATATTTTCGATTTGTTTAACCACTGTGCTGCTAAGATTTCTGCTGTCCCATTCCCATTCTTTCCCTTTACAATTTAAAACGAGTTTCTTCATTAAAAACTATGGTGATGAAAGTTGTTTTTATTTCACCTTGGATCTTGATCATTAACATACCTACCCGATTTTCACATCAGCCTAGAAAACTAACTGATGACATAACGTTCTATGAATCTGCCCATGGAACTTTTCTCCTGAGTAAATGAGGATTCCTAAGGGAAAACACATGGAAAGCCGAAATCTCTGCGTCTCGAACGTGTGTCTACTCCATTCAGGAACATTTTCTCCTTTGTACAGATTTGGCACTGCCATTCGGCATTTCCTCCAAGACTTTTTCTCTTCCTTTCTGAACACTTGTAAACAAAAGGATGGAAGAAGAAAGCAGGGAGCGTACAAGTGGATGTGGAGAAGGAAGTCATCTGAAGGACAAGACCCACAAGAGTTTGCTGGAGGGCTTTCCCTGGCTTTCCCCGGGGCACCACTCCACCCGGGGAGGAAACGCCCGCGAGGCCCCAGCGCCACCTACTGGCCTGGCTGGTGAGGGGCGGGAGGTGGCCTGGGACCCGCTGGCCTCGCCGGGGCCCCTCCGCCCAGAGAAGCTCAAAGCAAATGCAAAACCACGCGCTCCTCCTAGGCGCCTAGTCGGTGGCTGAAAAAGATTTTAAGCACTTTTTTTTCTTACATATCCTGTTGCAAAACATTTATTGATACTTGGAACTGGCAATCAAACCTCATGAGTGTATTGAGACATTTTTTTTTAATAGAGCAAAAGCCATTACCAAAATGGTATACTTACTTTTCCTCCCGTTGCCAGTCAGGGAGATTTTAAAAAATAAACACACAGACACTCGTGTCTTAGCATGCAAACATTGCAGTTGTGTGTGTTTCTGAGATGGTGGGATAGGACTTGAGACTTCAAGGGGAAAACTTGAAACTACCTATTTTCATTGGTTGTTAAGCAGTGCCTAAAATGAGCTTTTAAAGTAATGCAAATGCACTTTGGGTTATGTACTCAGTGCCATCTTGGGTAAGTCTTGCGTTTTCTTCCTCTCTCCCTCATGTGATACGGAGACATCGGAGTCTCCAGAGTGCAGGACAAGACCATGGGAGTAGTTCTAAGGATGGGGTTTTCTTGTTGAAATTTAGGTTTTCTGATTACACTTGGAGTGTGTAACTTGAAAGATGGAGTGTGTAACTTAATATTGAGTTTTTTAATTGTTGCAAAGGTATGTCCTGCACCTGATGAACGTTTTCTACGTAAAAAATTGTGGAAATTTTAGTTGCCTGAAAAGAACGGATTCTTATTTCTTCTAAATATAAGGGAAAACACTAGAAATTTGCATTCTTGCTGTACTTTAAAAGTCTGTAAATCACCAGAAGGTGATTTTTGTGGTGAATCATTTTTAAAGTTTTTTTTTTTAAAGAAACACTATGGGAAGTGATTTATATCAACCAAAAGGGGAAAAAAAAAGCTTTAACATACTGTTCGCCTAGCAGCCAGGTGGTTATAAAAACTCGCGTATGCTTTGGTACACTGAACCCATGAGCCATTTTCCTGGGAGCTTACATTGCATAAGTGGTGAGTTTGGAGGTTCGTGTCGCGGGTGTGCACACGGAACCGTGTGCGGCCTCGCCCGCCTTCCGTCCCCTCCACCTCGAAAGTGCCTCGTTTGTACCCGGCCCGCGCCCCGCCTGACGCTCGCTCGCTCGTGAGCGGTGGGAAGCCGTGTCATCCTGCCCTGTACCCCGCAGTTCACCAGCGCGGTGGTGCCGAGGAGATGGTGTACATACGCGCGTGGACGGCTGTCACTGTGTCCCGAGGGGGGCGGGGAGGAGCCCGGGGCTCCCTGATTAAACTATCCTGGACCGAGCACGGCCTGCCTGCGCTTCCTCTTTGCGGGGTGGGGGGGTGGGGGGTGGGGGCCGCCCTCGCGGCGGGGACCTGCGTGGTGACGTCACCGGCGCGGGCGTCCAGACCGCTCCGGCGCGGGGGTGACTTAGTAGCAAGTGCGGGTTTGTCCGGCGGAGCCGGGATTCGCGGCCCGCGGAGACCCGGGGTGGGCGCCGCTCCCACGGCTGCTGCGGGCGTCCGCGTGTGCGTGTGCCCGTGTGTATGTGTGTGCATGCGCGTGTGCCCGCGTGTCCGTGTGTATGCGCGTGCCCGCGTGTGCGTGCGTCCGTGTGCCCGTGTGTATGCGTACGCCCGCGTGTGTGTGCCCGCGTGTGCCTGTGTATGCGTGTGCCGGTGTGTATACGTGCGCCCGCGTGTGCGTGTTTATGCGTGTACCGGTGTGTATACGTGCGCCCGCGTGTGCGTGTTTATGCGTGTACCGGTGTATACGTGCGCCCGCGTGTGCGTGTTTATGCGTGTACCGGTGTATACGTGCGCCCGCGTGTGCGTGCTCCCGTATGCGTGTGCCCGTGTATATGTGCGCCCGCGTGTGCCCGTGTGTCTGCGTGTATACGGGTGCCCATGTATGCGTGCGCCCGTGTGTATGCGTGTGCCCGCGTGCATGCGTGCTCCCACGTGTATGCATGTGCCCGCGTGTGCGTGTGCCCACGTGTATGTGTGTGCCCGCGTGTGCGTGTGCCCACGTGTATGCGCGTGCCCACGTGTATGCGTGTGCCCGCGTGCATGCGTGTGTATTACAAATCAACTATGAAAAGCAACAGCACCGGGGTAGAGCAGTGACTGAGGTGTGAGGTCGCCTCACGCTGCTCCGTGACCGGGGAGGCGTGGCCCGGTGCGCCCCGGGGGATCCCGGCGTGGGGGGGGTCCCGGGCGGCGTGGGGAGGGGATCCCGGCCGGCGTGGGGGGGGGTCCCGGGCGGCGTGGGGAGGATCCCGGGCGGCGTGGGGGGATCCCGGCCGGCGTGGGGGGGGATCCCGGGCGGCGTGGGGGGGATCCCGGCCGGCGTGGGGGGGGGTCCCGGGCGGCGTGGGGGGGGGATCCCGGGCGGCGTGGGGGGGGATCCCGGGCGGCGTGGGGGGGGGGTCCCGGGCGGCGTGGGGGGGGGATCCCGGGCGGCGTGGGGGGGGGATCCCGGGCGGCGTGGGGGGGGATCCCGGGCGGCGTGGGGGGGATCCCGGCCGGCGTGGGGGGGGGGTCCCGGGCGGCGTGGGGGGAGGATCCCGGGCGGCGTGGGGGGGGATCCCGGGCGGCGTGGGGGGGGGATCCCGGGCGGCGTGGGGGGGGGTCCCGGGCGGCGTGGGGGGAGGATCCCGGGCGGCGTGGGGGGGGATCCCGGCCGGCGTGGGGGGGGTCCCGGGCGGCGTGGGGGGGTCCCGGCCGGCGTGGGGGGGGAGGATCCCGGGCGGCGTGGGGAGGATCCCGGGCGGCGTGGGGAGGATCCCGGGCGGCGTGGGGAGGATCCCGGGCGGCGTGGGGAGGATCCCGGGCGGCGTGGGGGGGGGTCCCGGGTGGCGTGGGGGGGGGTCCCGGGTGGCGTGGGGGGGTCCCGGGTGGCGTGGGGGGGGGATCCCGGGCGGCGTGGGGGGGGATCCCGGGCGGCGTGGGGGGGGGGTCCCGGGTGGCGTGGGGGGATCCCGGGCGGCGTGGGGGGGGGATCCCGGCCGGCGTGGGGGGGGTCCCGGGCGGCGTGGGGGGGTCCCGGGCGGCGTGGGGGGGATCCCGGGCGGCGTGGGGGGGGATCCCGGGCGGCGTGGGGGGGTCCCGGGCGGCGCCCAGGCCGCACCCTCAAGCCTGGGATGGCCACGGGACTTGGGGCGGCTGAAGGAGACTCACGGGGCGGGGGGGGCGGCAAACGCCAGCGCGGCCCCTTCGCGGCCCCTTCCCGCCCTTTTCCGCGGAGCGGTGCCGTTAACGTCGCCGGAGTGAGGCAGAGAGGCGGGGCGCGTGGGGATCCTAGCGAGGCCAGCTGGGGCCGAGGACTCCGGGAGGAGCCGGGCCTGGCTCAGGCCTGTCCGCCCCCCGCGCGGGCACGTCGCGAGTTCAAGCCCCGAGCCGCCGCGCACGGGGGCGCCGGGCCCCGGGCCCAGCGAGCCGCCGCCGCCGCCGCCCTTCCGCCGCGTCCTCCTCCTCCTGGGCCTGGGCGCCGCCCCCCCGCGAGCCCCCCCGGCCCTGCCCGGGTCCCCCACGGCCCCCGCGAGCCCCCCCGGCCCTGCCCGGGTCCCCCACGGCCCCCCGCGAGCCCCCCCGGCCCTGCCCGGGTCCCCCACGGCCCCCGCGAGCCCCCCCCGGCCCTGCCCGGGTCCCCCACGGCCCCCGCGAGCCCCCCCCGGCCCTGCCCGGGTCCCCCCCGACCCCCCGCGAGCCCCCGCCCTGCCCGGGTCCCCCGCGAGCCCCCGCCCTGCCCGGGTCCCCCACGGCCCCCGCCCTGCCCGGGTCCCCCACGGCCCCCGCGAGCCCCCCCGGCCCTGCCCGGGTCCCCCACGGCCCCCCGCGAGCCCCCCCGGCCCTGCCCGGGTCCCCCACGGCCCCCGCGAGCCCCCCCCGGCCCTGCCCGGGTCCCCCACGGCCCCCGCGAGCCCCCCCCCGGCCCTGCCCGGGTCCCCCCCGACCCCCCGCGAGCCCCCGCCCTGCCCGGGTCCCCCGCGAGCCCCCGCCCTGCCCGGGTCCCCCACGGCCCCCGCCCTGCCCGGGTCCCCCACGGCCCCCGCGAGCCCCCCCGGCCCTGCCCGGGTCCCCCACGGCCCCCGCCCTGCCCGGGTCCCCCCCGACCCCCCGCGAGCCCCCCCCCCCCGCGCCGTCCCCGTCTCCTCCCGCGCAGCAGCCCCCATGGGGTCGGGCGGCCGCCTTCCTCCGCGGCTGCCCGGAGGCCGGGTTCCCCGGTGAGACCCGCGGGGGGCTGCGCCTCCCCCGCCGCGCTCGCCCCTCGCCCGCCCGCTGCCCTGCAGGGCGCCGGGGACGTGGGGCTTTCGCCTAGGGTTGGAGTAGAATGAATTTGGCGGGACTGCGGGGTGCGGGGGAGAGGGAGGGGGAGAGGGAGGGGAGGCCGCCCCCCAACCCCCACCGCGGTGCGGACATGATACTAGCAGATGGGGGTCCCCTCGCTGTCCCCCCCTCCCGCCCTTCCTCCATTCCGGAGCAGGCCAGCCCTGGCGGCATCTGCGGCCGGGGCGGCCCTCTGGAGGAAGGGGCGTCGGGCAGGGCCAGCCTCGGGGTGAAGGACGCCCCCCGCCCCGCTCCCCGGGGGCTGGCTGCAGAGCGGGGTCCACCCGGCTCCCCGGCCAGGCCGCCCTCGAGCCGCCCCGGCGCCGGCTCCCGTGTCGGGTCTGCTTCCGACCTCGGCTCCCAGGCGCTCACGTCCATCCCCGTCCACCCGCCCTCCCCCCACGCCGCGGGCGCGGGCGCGGCGGGGAGCCCGGGGGCCCTGCCGGGGGGGGGCCCAGCTGGTCCGTCAGCCCCCCGCATCACAGCGGCCCTGCTCCCGCCTGCCCGCCCGGACGCCGGCGAGGTCCGGGCGAGGTCCGGGCGAGGTCCGGGCGAGGTCCGCCAGCCCAGCGGCAGCGCTGCCCGGCCGCCACCAGAGGGCGCCGGCGCCGCCCCCGCCCGCCGCCCCCGAGCTGGGGCCTCAGCGCTCAGCACCAGGGGTTTCCAGATTTTTCTCAAGACCTCACGCTTCCTAGGGGGCCCCCAACCCGTCCTGCCTCGTCTTTTCAGATAGACTCTCATCTGCATGCCCCGAGGGCCTCCAGCTGCAGTCCTCCCACCTCTGCCTCCGGAGGAGTTGGGATTGCAGGTGCACAGCGCCGTGCCTGGTCAAATGTCTTCTTCTTTTCCCCTAGCAGTACTTTACTTTAGTTGTGGTTGGTTGTGCTTGAACTCAGGGACTGGGCGCTGTCCCCGAGCTTTTGTGCGCCAGGCTAGTGCTCTACTACGTTGAGCCATAGACCCACTTCTGGTTTTGAGGGTGGTTAATTGCGGATCAGAGTCCCACAGACTTTCCTGCTGGGCTGACTCGGAACTACAGTCCTCAGATCGCAGCCTTCGGTGTAGCTAGGATTACAGGCGTGTGCCGCTAGCACCCTGCTGGGCGGTAGTTTCATAAAACGAGCACCGTTCAGATCCATGTTGGTGAACACACACACACTGCATGTGCTACACTTGACTCCACCATGTGGAGTGTGTACCGCGGCTGCTGCCGTGGCCGGCCCTGATCTACCAGGTGTACGCTGGAAGAAAACAGAAGCAGGTGCTGCCTCCCGGCTCCCCTCCTGGTGCTCAGAACAGAGAGAGTTCCTAGAGCACGGTTGGCCCCCTTTCCCGGTGCCTCTCCAGCCTCCAGGACAAAATTTCGTCCTCCCGTCCTTCCTGCCCAGGTGCTTCCTGAAGGCATCTGGTTCTGCTGAAAGGAGGGAAAAGGTCCAGATGGCAACCAGGGACAGCACCGCCGCAGGAAGGGACCCCGCCTGCTGGTGTTTAGCCCCAGGCGCGTGCATTCTGAGGCACACGTGAAGGGCGGGCCACGAGCCTTTGCTCGAAGGTACCCCACAGAGCAGGCAGCTTCACCTCCCAGGCCAGCTTCTCGGGCATGATCATTGTAGCGTTCTTCCGCGTTCTGGCACTGGGCTCAGTAGCGAGCCACAAGTGATCTCATTGTGGTTTTTTGAAACCGGGCAGGGCCTATGGGCTCTCGCCTGTAATCCCAGCTACTGTGGGAAGTGGGGACGCTCAAGGCCGGCGTTCCAGAAGCTTGCAGGACCCCATTTCAACCAACAAGCTGGGCGTGGCAGACTGCACCTGTCACCCGCCTCGGTGAGAGCCGTGCGTAGGTGAATCACAGCCTAGGATGGCCCGGTTTGTGTTTTGAGTTTTCTGAAAGGGAGGCCCCACGTGTACCACGCTAAGATCCCATTCTCGGCAGACTCCAGTCTCATTCTCCCAACAACGAGTCACACAGCTCCCCTGCCTCCCCCCGGCCCCGAACGCCTCCCTGCCCCCAGCCCGTGGGCAGTGGCTTGCTGACCCGTGCGCGGGGCCTTTGCGGGTGGTGACGGGCTGGGGTGGATTTCAACTCTGCCCGGCATTTACGGCGGCGCTCCTCACTCCGCTCCAACGTCTCCACTCCCTAAGGACGCACCCATGTTGGATTCCTTGCGTCCCTGAGAACATTTTCGACGGGATTTAAAAGGAGGGATCCAAACAAGACCCTCAACTCCTTGCTCCTGCCTGGAGACTTTCAGGGCCGCCTTCGCGGGTGGGGGGTGGGGCTCGTCTTCGCGGCGCGGGCTGCCTGCGGCCGAGGGGGTGACCCCGCTGTCCGGGGGCTGCGGGGCCGGGCGGCCTCGGGCCCTCGTCAGCGGGAGAGCCCGGCTCGGGGGCCTCCAAGGGCTGAGAAGCGTGGCCTCAGTTTCCCCTGGCATCTCACTCCAAGGACTCGGCCTCTGCTCCCGCTCCCGCAGCGCCCCCCCCCCGCTCCAGCGCCCTCCCCGCTGCGGCCTGGCCCACGCCACCGGGGACGGAGCCGGGCGCGGAGCCCCGGCCCCCGGAGGGCGACCGGAGTGACGCGGGCCACGCGCTGCCACGTCTTCCCCGACGCGGCCAGAAGGCGCGCTCGGGACACGCGAGGCCCCGCTCGAGGGGGCGGGGACGGCGGCGGCGGCGGACCGAGGCCCTCGCGGCCCGGGCGGGCGAGCGGCCGCCGCGCCGGCTCCGCCACGCACCCGGGAGCGGACGCGGAACCGCGAGCGAGCCGCACGGGCCGCGGCGCCGAGGCGGGACGGCCAGGAGCCCGCGCCGCCCCGCCCCGCGCCGCCCCGCCCCGCGTCGCCCCGCCCCGTCCTGCGTCGCCCCGCCCCCGTCCTGCGTCGCCCCGCCCCGCGTCGCCACGCCCCGCCCCGTCCTGCGTCGCCTCGCCAGGCCCCGCCCCGCCAGGCCCCGCCCCGCGCCCGCCAGCCCGCCACTCGGAGGCGGAGGCCTGGGGGTCGCGGCCGGGGTCAGCCGGGCCGGAAGTCCCGCGACGCGCGGCTCCAGCCCACCACCGGGAGACCGGAAGTGCCCGGTGCTTCCAGCGGTGGAGCGCATCCCCACAAAGAAGCGGCCGAGGGGAGGAGTCAGGGCGACCCCGCCCCGCCCCGGAACCTCGGCGCGGTGGTGTCGCTGGTTTCCGGCGGGCTCTTTGTGGCGACGAACCTCCCGGGCCGCGCAGCATGAGAGGCCCGGAGCCGGAGCCGGGTCCCGAGGCGGAGGCGGGCATGGAGGGGGACGTGCTGGACACGCTGGAGGCCCTGGGGTGAGCGCCGCGGCCCCTCCCTCCGCCCGCCCGCCCGCGCCGGGCCGGGGAGCCGCGGGGCGGCGGGGCCGGGGAGGAGCGGGGAGAAGCGGGCCGGGGAGGAGCGGGCCGGGCCGGGGAGCCGCGGGGGCGGCGGGGCCGGGGAGGAGCGGGGAGAAGCGGGCCGGGGAGGAGCGGGGCCGGGCCGGGGAGCCGCGGGGCGGCGGGGCCGGGGAGGAGCGGGGAGAAGCGGGCCGGGGAGGAGCGGGCCGGGCCGGGGAGCCGGGGAGGAGCGGGCCGGGCCGGGGGGCCGGGGAGGAGCGGGCCCGGCCGGGGAGGAGCGGGGCGGCGGGGCCGGGGAGGAGCGGGCCCGGCCGGGGAGGAGCGGGGAGGAGCGGGCCGGGGAGCCGGGGAGGAGCGGGCCCGGCCGGGGAGGAGCGGGGCGGCGGGGCCGGGGAGGAGCGGGCCCGGCCGGGGAGGAGCGGGGAGGAGCGGGCCGGGGAGCCGGGGAGGAGCGGGCCGGGCCGGGGAGCCGGGGAGGAGCGGGCCGGGGAGCCGGGGAGGAGCGGGCCGGGCCGGGGAGGAGCGGGCCGGGCCGGGGAGCCGGGGAGGAGCGGGCCGGGCCGGGGAGCCGGGGAGGAGCGGGCCGGGCCGGGGAGGAGCGGGGAGGAGCGGGGCCGGGGAGCCGGGGAGGAGCGGGCCGGGCCGGGGAGCCGGGGAGGAGCGGGCCGGGCCGGGGAGCCGGGGAGGAGCGGGCCGGGGAGCCGGGGAGGAGCGGGCCGGGCCGGGGAGGAGCGGGCCGGGCCGGGGAGCCGGGGAGGAGCGGGCCGGGCCGGGGAGCCGGGGAGGAGCGGGCCGGGGAGCCGGGGAGGAGCGGGCCGGGCCGGGGAGCGGGGAGGAGCGGGCCGGGAGCCGGGGAGGAGCGGGCCGGGCCGGGGAGCCGGGGAGGAGCGGGCCGGGCCGGGGAGCCGGGGGAGGAGCGGGCCGGGCCGGGGAGCCGGGGAGGAGCGGGCCGGCCGGGGAGCCGGGAGGAGCGGGCCGGGCCGGGAGCCGGGGAGGAGCGGGCCGGGCCGGGGAGGAGCGGGCCGGGCCGGGGAGGAGCGGGGAGGAGCGGGCCGGGGAGCCGGGGAGGAGCGGGCCGGGCCGGGAGCCGGGGAGGAGCGGGGCGGCGGGGCCGGGGAGGAGCGGCCCGGCCGGGGAGGAGCGGGGAGGAGCGGGCCGGGGAGCCGGGGAGGAGCGGGCCGGGCCGGGGAGCCGGGGAGGAGCGGGCCGGGGAGCCGGGGAGGAGCGGGCCGGGCCGGGGAGGAGCGGGCCGGGCCGGGGAGCCGGGGAGGAGCGGGCCGGGCCGGGGAGCCGGGGAGGAGCGGGCCGGGCCGGGGGGCCGCGGGGCCGCGGGGCCGCGCGCGGCCAGACATCCCAGACTCGGCCTGGCCGCCCCCGTCCGCGCGCCGGGGTCGCTCCGAGGGCCCCGCGGGGTGCGGCCGGAGGCCCCGGGGCTCGGGGCGGGCGGGCGGCGCGGCGTTGGTCGGCTGCGAGGCCGTGCGTGGTGGCCTTCGGCCGGGCCTTCGGGGCGCGCTCACCGGGCGACGCGGGCTTGCAGGGCCCCGGAGAGAGAGGCCGCTGCCCCGTGCTGCTGGCGACTGGACTCGGGGTGCCGCGGGAACTCCGGGCTCGGGGCTGTCGGCACCGCCGGGGTGGACACCTGCCTGCCTCCCCCGCCCGGCCCCGCGGACCCCCGGCTTCCGAATAAACGGTGGCCAGTCGAAGCGGTAACGAAGGGAGTTGCGAGGGGACGACACACAAAGCAAGCACGCGGCCTGGTAGCTGCGAGTGGTCTGTTCTTTAAAGCCCAAGAGCGTGGAACCCTCTGCACCGCCGTTGATCCTTCGAGGTGCTAGTGTTTCCTTCCCGGGGTACAGGTGCCTTTGCAGTGCCGGTGCCGAGTTTGAAGCTCTCATGCTTCCTCCCCCTGCCCCCCCGGAACTACAGTTGCTCCTGTCCTCTTCTTTCTTATTGTCAGCGGTGCAGGGTACAGACCCTTGCAGACTGAATAGGTCCAGAATAAATGCTTGCTAAGCAAGGAAAGAGCCAGGGAGTAAGGAGCATTTTTACCTCAGTGCAAGTGAGGCTCAAATGGTACAGTGCCCACCTAGTTTATGTGGGAAAAAAAAAGATCTTACACTTACTGTCCGTATTACAGTAATATTTTAGAAAATGGAAGTTGTAGTTATCTCGACTTTTGAAAAGGAAAGTTAGGTTCACACGATTCAGTATGAAAGGTAAAGCAGTTTATGGAATTTAAAGTTGGTTTTCCCTGGCATAAGGGATATGATTTTGAAGTTTTGCTTTTTCCCTTGATAATGGAATAGGGAAGAAGTTATTCACAGTCTGTATATGTTTGTGAAGAACGTTATGGGTTTGTTTCTTCCGGATGTACATGTAGGTAGTGACTACTGTTTCTTGTGCTCACGGCGTTCTGGTTGGCATGATGGTGTTTCAGTTTGTTGTGTGAGGTTGAGATGGAGGGAGGGACTAAGGGAAAAGCCCGGAAAGCGTTGGGGCAGCAGTGGATGGACGGGAGCACTCAGCGCCTGTGCAAGGCCGACTGCGTGGCTGCCCGCGCCAGAGTCGCATCCTGTGGACTGTAGCGCTCCACCAGTAAGTAGATCTGCCTGTCGTCACCCCCATGGAGGTTACCGGCGGAGGCGCTTCTGCACAGGTGTGCGTCATACACTGGATCAGCATCTTCACACGGGTACTGTAGGCAGGAATATTTTAAAAACAACTCAAGAGCCATTGTTTTGGAAGGAGGTTTATTTCAAACATTTGCTCAGCACCGGTGTTTGTATCAGACAGGGTCCAAGGAGGTAGTGATGATTAGACATGGCCCCTGCCCTGTGGTGCGCAGTGCTTCTAGGGAAAAAGAAGGGGTGAGGCTAGAGCAGGGAAGGGTAGGGATTCGTAAGACATTGAGTTAACTGAAGTTAACCGTGGGGCTGGGGAGGAAGGAGGACCAGGTTTCCTTCTGGTGAGAAAAAACTGTGCAGGCTGAAGGGTAGGAAGGAAGGCCCTGTGCAAGGGGCGGCCGGGTGGAGAATGGAGCCCGTGTCTTAAGTCTTATTCTTTACATCTCACAGCAGCCAGACATACGGAGTGTGTGCTGATGGGAAGAAGTTGACGGGACGGGAGCTAGTAAACCGAATGCGGAGGGATGGGTGGGAGGGATGCCCTGTGCAGTCAGGGTAGTCGGCGCTGAGTGGCCAGAGAACCAAGCAGGGCACTGGTAGGTTGTGGACGATGGGGAGTGGCTTGGGAAATGGAGTGGTTTTGGATGGCCGGGTGCAGCAGGTGCTGGCTGAGGAGAGCTTGGGTGTTAGACAGGTAACCCATCCGGACTTTGAGAAAACAAGCGACAGGTGCACTGATTGAAGGGAATGCTGGGAGTACTGAAGAGGTCCGTAGCTGAAGTCCCGAATCTGACAGGATGCGGGCAGGACATACTGGGGAGGTCCTGCTGGAGCGATGGCTTGACGCTGAGCCAGAAGGCAGGCGAAGGCCTGGCCCGTGGGCCTTGAGCAGTGTACGGCAGAACAGCCAAAGCTGGAGGCGGCGGCGGGCAGCCTTCCTGAGCAGAGCTGGGCTCCACAGGAGAGTGGTTGGTGGGTGGACAGGGCGGGTGAGGGCAAGGAGCTCCCAGGAGCAGTGGGCTGGGTAATCGGGGGTGGGGGAAGGGCTGTGCTGGGTAAACGCTGCCTGCTGAACATAGAGCGCAGATCAGCCCGTGTGTGTGAGGAAGCTTGCCTGCTACCTGCTGGACTAAAGAAGTCAAGTCATGCAACAGCCGCTGTGCTTCCAGTAACAGGCGGGGGGAGCACTTCCTAATTCAGTTAGAAAGTATAATGTGAGCCGGAGCCGCACTATTCTCAGTTCCTGCGTCACTTCATTGGAAATCAAAGCAGGCATGAAATGAAGGCGATGGGCCCTGAACGCTTGTTACAGGAAGCACAGGTGGACTCTGAGTGCTAGCTGCTTCTCGGGGAGATGGCGGAGGGAGGATGGGAAGTGAGGGGGCGCGGTGCCCTGCGGTGCTGCTCTGTGCGAGGGTCTGGGCCAGCAGTCCGGGACGCTGTGGGGACTGGGGATGGAGAGTTGGCACGCATTTTAACAAGCCCTCAGGAGATTCGTGCGCTCGTGCATACTTCAGGCGCCCTGCGTGG
Source organism: Perognathus longimembris pacificus (assembly GCF_023159225.1). Lineage (NCBI taxonomy): Eukaryota > Metazoa > Chordata > Mammalia > Rodentia > Heteromyidae > Perognathus > Perognathus longimembris. The sequence goes on along the minus strand of NC_063183.1, from coordinate 33,558,491 downwards.
GTCAGATGTACCGCCTCATGCTGTGGTAAATGATTACTAGCGGAATATTTGTCAGTACGTCTGTTTGTACAGCTGTTCGTGGTGATAGCCCAGTGAGGTTAGGATCATCATGTTGGACCGGTCAGCTCCTAGCCAATTGTTGACCAAGATCGTGGCAATCCGGGGCCAGTTATTTCTCTCTATTCTTTGGTTTCTTCATCTACAAAGCAAGCTAACATTCGTATTTACTGGCTAGGGTAGTTTTGCATTTGGTACATACAGCACTTAAGCACTGACCTAGCCGGCAGTGAACACTTAGCTTATGTTGGTCACTGTTAAGATTAAGAATTGGTGCTGATTGCTTTGTTGCAGACATGACAGCAGATGGGGGAAATGAGTTGTTTGCGATTCAGTCCCGTGAGGGGCGCAGCAAAGGCCTGGAGGAAGGGAGACTGCCTGGGCTGAGGTCCAGCCGGGACCCTTCTGTGCTCGGGTCATTTGGACAGGCTTGCTGCTCAGTCTCAACAGCGGTACTGACCCAGGTTTAAGCACCGAGTATCTGGAGTCGGAGGAGTTCTGCGGACCATTGGGGTTGTGGGTTTACATCTTGAGGCCATCACTTAGTCACGTAGCTTCCATTCTACAGGTGTAGGATCATACCAACTTTGGGTGATTTTTCTTTTAATGAATTGTGAATTTATTTTCCTGCTACTGGGAATTTGTGAATACTCTTCATGAGATAACTTAGAAGATTCAGAGAAAAATAAATGCAAATGGCCTTTAAACATGTGCCATTGTACGGAAGAGAAGTATCAAACCTATCCATCCATTCATCCAATCTGTCCCCTAAAAAATTTTGCCAACGAGCAAAACACTGCTTAGGTATTTGAATATGACACCACTGTAAAAAATGAATCATCATATCTCTAAATACTGATCTCTAGTATATGCAGATGTGCAGATGTATAATCTTGTATATGTTTCAGCAGGAAATAATATATATTAGAGCATTTATCATAGTGAAGAGAAATATATGTGGGGTTTTGTTTGTTTGTTTTTTGCTACTCCTGGGGCTTGGACTCAGGGCCTGAGCACTGTCCTGATTTCTCAAGGCTAACACTCTACCACTTGAGCCACAGTACCACCTCTGGCTTTTTCTGTTTATGTGGTGCTGAGGAATCGAACCCAGGGCTTCATGCATGCAAGGCAAGCTCTCTGCTGCTAAATCATATTCCCAGCCGTATATGTGGTTATTTATGTTAAATATAATTGTGGAAAAATAGCTCCAAGTATCCAAGTATGGTTACCTATAGGGCAGAGACAGACTACAGGAAGATAAATTTAAGACCACAAACTAACTGTATGTGAATGAAGCTTGTTCTGTAAATTAGACTATAAAGCCATATAAATGTTTTACATAATTACGAGGCAAAATTAAATATATATATAATTATACATACATATTATACCTGTCTATTTTATATATGCATCATTCCTGGGGCTTGAACTCAGGGCCTGGGCACCGTCCTTGAGCTTTCTTGTTCAGAGCTAGTATTCTACCACTTGAGCCACATTTCTGCTTCCAGCTTTTGGTGGTTAATTGGACTTTCCTGCTCTGACTGGTTTTGAACCTCAATTCTCAGATCTCAGCCTTCTGAGTGGCTAGGATTACAGGTGTGAGCCACCCACACCCTGCTGGTTGCTAGTATCTTTGATAGCTGGGCCCCACAATCGTAGTGTATCTTGCACTAAATACCTGTCCTGTTGAGAGAGTTGAGATGAAAATGTTGTCTGCCGCCAGCGAAGCCTCGGGTCCTGTGCTCCTGGGGACGTGGTGCGGGCTGGCGGCAGGCAGCAGCCTCTGGTCGTGTTCGCAGCCTGCTGCTGGTATGGTGGCCCTAAGGGACCTTGGAGACAGTTTTCGGTGTGTTTCCGTGCCTCTGATCTCATACTGCCCCAGGTATGTGGGCCTTGGGCAGCCCCAGGGCTCCAGGGCCGAGGTTCCCGTGTCCCTCCACACCAGCCAAGCTGCAGAGCAAACTTGTGACCCAGGCCTTACGCTGGGCCAAGTCCAAGTTTCCTGGTCATTGGAGAAGTGGGGTTGCACACCTTCATGTGCATGAGATTGAAGACAGGGTAGCTGAGCAGTGCCTGGGCCCCTGATGGCTATCGAGGCAGACATGCTGAATTGTGGTCCTCTGTGCTGTATCACACACACCTGCTCTGCTAGAGCCATGCTCACCAATGAAGCAGTGGTGTGCAAGTGTGTGCCGATGTAGGTTACGGAAGCACAAGAGGGAGATCACAAATAGTGCAGTTCCTTAGCATCAGCAGAATGAAACACCAAGGAGCGGGCACTCGAAGGGGGGTGGGGTGGGACCAAGAGGAGAAGGGTAGACATGAAGAGGAGAAGAAGGGAGATGCAGTCAAGAGCCCAGTGCATACCCTACGACATGAGAGGGGGGGGGAAGAGGGGGGGGAAGAGGGGGGGAGGGGGAGAGGGGGCGGGGCCACACTGACCAAGGTGTACTGCAGTCATAAACCGCTTTGCTAAATGACAGCTCCTTTGTACAGCTACTTAATCTGAATTTGATCCACAGACATTGATCACAGTCGAGAAGTTTGACCCATAGGGATGAGCTGTTTAATCGATCCAAACATTAGCCATGTTCAGTAATTTTGTTATTAGTGATTGTGCTGGATTTCTAATTCCAAAGCTGGGTAATTTACATCTGTGTTTTTCTGTAATCGGATTGTGCAGATGGCATTAGAATTTTCATTTTAAAATAAAATAGCTATTTCTTTCTCTAAATTAAAGTTGAAGTCACAATATGGATTCTTTTTTTTTTCATGGTCACTTATTTATTTTTTATACAAATGTACAATATGGATTCTTGATGTAGTTTAGCAAACTGTAAAGGGCTGTGGGCATGGCACAGTTGTAGCCTTTTTGGAGAAACGTCTGCTTACAGAAATATCTAGAAACTTCTCTATAGAACCTTTCATTTCCTTTCTAGGTACAAGGGACCGCTGCTGGAAGAACAAGCCCTCCGCCAGGCAGCCGAGGGGGGCCTGTCCTCCCCTGAGTTCTCAGAGCTCTGTGTGTGGCTAGGCTCTCAGATCAAATCCTTGTGCAACTTGGAAGAAAGCATCACATCCGCTGGTACTGTCACTGTTTTATCTTCCTAATGTTCAGAGGTTAGCTGATAGTTCTTAATTTGTAGCTTTATCAACAATATGACTACTGCACAGAAGGAAAGCTCTGAGATGAAGAGCTTCACTCTGGGATATTGAATACTTCCTTCCATTTTACACGAAGCCAGCATGGATCCCTAGATTTGCCATAAAATTCTGAGCAATTGCAATTTTATCTGCTATCTTTTAAAAAAATTTATTAATTAAAATTTTTTGACAAGGTGTTGTGCAAAAGGGGTACAGTTACAGTGTGTACATATCCTGTGATATCTTACACCATGTTTTTCTTTCCCTCCCTAGATCAGGTTTATCTGCTATCTTTTTTTTTTTTTTTTTTTTTTTTTGGCCAGTCCTGGGCCTTGGGCTCAGGGCCTGAGCACTGTCCCTGGCTTCTTCCCGCTCAAGGCTAGCACTCTGCCACTTGAGCCACATCGCCGCTTCTGGCTGTTTTCTGTATATGTGGTGCTGGGGAATCGAACCTAGGGCCTCGTGTATCCGAGGCAGGCACTCTTGCCACTAGGCTATATCCCCAGCCCCTTTATCTGCTATCTTAATCGTAGTTTTATTCTTTGAAAAAGAGTGAATTGGTTTTTTTTATGTTTAATGTTTCGTTGCTAGCTCCCCCTGCACCTCCATGCTGGAGATCAGACTCAGGGCTTGCACCTGCTGGCATGCTAGGTACTTTAGGTACTTGCTCTAGCCTGAGCTGAATCTCCAGTCCTGAAGGTGACTCATTTAGATTTTTTTTTAAACATACCTATGATCCTTAATTTAGACTATATTCCCAAGCCTTTAATTCAGGACATGTATATTCTCTCTCTCTCTCTCTCTCTCTCTCTCTCTCTCTCTTCTCTCTCTCTCTCTCTTTCTCTCTCTTTCTCTCTCTCTCTCTCCTCTCTCTCTCTCTCTCTCTCACACACACACACAAAACCCAAAATAATACTTTTATAAAATTTCTTGTTAGCTCTTAACACTTTGTTGATTCATTACCTACCAACTGGGAAGCAAGTGGATCTTTGATAGAATTTTAGATAGCATAATAAAATGAAAACTAAACTGTTTAGTGCTTGCTCGGGAACAAAATAGCCTTCCTTTCCAAAGCTGTTCATTTAGATTTCTTTTTCCTTGCTGGTTATAACAGAATTCGCTTGAAGTACAGTATAGGAGTTCAAACATGACAGAAGTGTCTAATATAACTACATTATGAATTAAGCATTGAGGCCTAATTAGATGATTGCACTTATTGTCTGAATACATAGAAATGCAGTAGAAATGGATCATTTACTCTGAAGCTAATTAATAGCTGAAGCCTAATAATACTTGTAATATTTCAGTTGCTGATATTGAATAAAGTACTTCAAGTGCCTGTGGCTCACTCCTGAGATCCTGGTAACTCAGGAGGCTGAGACCTGGAGGAGCAGAGTTCTGAGCCACCCAGGTGTGGGTATGAGGCCCTGAGCTCTGTCCCTGGACTAGCACCAAAAAAAGGAAATTACAATCTCATGATTGCTTGTGATCTCAAGTTGGTGCTTGTGTTCTAACAAGGTGATACTTTCTACGTGTAGAAAGTACTCGGCTGCGTTTGCCTAAGCTTTTGCGGTCATACAGATAAGAGCGAAATGTGAAAACGAAAACCTGTAGTTGAATGTAGCATTGCAGTCAGCCATTGCTAGACTTGACAGCATTGGATTATATGGGCAGTAGTCACTAAATGTTGTACGCTTTCTCCCTTTTAAAGGGAGAGATGACCCCGAGAGCTTCCAGCTTGAGATAAGTGGTTTCTTAAAAGAAATGGCCTGTCCGTATTCCTGTGCTTGTATCTGGAGACATTAAAGACCGCTTAAAGAAGAAGGATGACTGTTTGAAACTTCTGTGTGAGTTTTCTTCACTTCCTCCTGTAAATGTATGGTTTTCTTATCTTCAGGCTGAGATGTATGCTGTTTATTTTAATGTTTCATTATGCATTTTGTGTACATAAAGGCTTAATATTTTGAGCTGAGAATATCAAGCTGCCTTAGAAATGTTTGTGTAAGAGTCCTTTAGATTCTACCAGTGAACCCTTTACACTTGTATGTAGGATGAGGCTCTGTGATTGTGTCATATTTTAATAATTTTTCCTTCACCTAATTCATCTCTTCACATTTATGACCGTGGAATAAAGTTGGTGACCTCCAAAGTCCTGACTGACTTTCAAGTTCTCTGAGAAGTGGGCTGCTGAGCAGATGATTAGGTCTTGTTTGTAGTGACAGGCGTTGAATGGTGGTTTTCTCAAGTGTCTTCTGATCACCTGCTCTTGTGTGATGAAAACTGCTCTAGGTACTAGGGGGAGTTTGTAAAAGGTAAAATTCCTGCTTCAGGGCTCCTAAGTACCCAATTTTCGTTGTGTAATCCGGCCGATATGTCCATGAGTCATGGCAAATACTTGATTTGCTTGCTGGCATTGATTTCTTTCAGAATGTTGTTTCTTTAATTTTATGCTCTTTTTTAAGAAGTTCTACAGTGGTCATTTGAAATTTTTTCTTTTTTTTGAGGGGGGGAAGGTGGGTCGTGGGGCTTGAACTCAGGGCCTGGGCTCTGTCCCAGACTAGCACTCTACCACGTAGAGCCACAGCACCATTTCCAGTTTTCTGGTGGTTAATTGGAGATGAAGAGTCTCACAGACTTTCCTACTTGGGCTAGGTTTGAACCACAATCCTCAGATCTTAACCACCTGAGTAGCTAGGGTTACAGGCAAGAGCCAGCCGTGCCTGGCCTTCATGTTTGCCTTGTAATTCTCCTTTCCTCACTCACCTGTTTGAGACTCACGTTTAGACCAGCCTGTGCAGGTAGAGGAAAGCAGCGCCGGGCTGCTGCGTCGCGGCCCGAGCCTGCCGAGCCCCAGCCGGCCTCCGCTTCTCCGGTGCGAGACACCAGCCATTCCCAGGGCCGGGTGGCTGGGGCAGTCTTCCCCTCGCCTCATTTCAGATTTACTGTCTTCTGCAGCCGTTGTTATTGTTGACATTTTAAGTAAATTATTTCAGCAAAATGTTTTAAATTGTCAAACCTATGACAATATTCTTTCTTTTTTTTTTTTTAACATTTCTCTAGTATTTTTGAGTACAGAGCTTCAGGCTTTACAGATCCTGCAGAACAAGAAAGCCAAGGCCTCCCAGCCGGATGGGAGTAGTGCGGTTTACCAGGAGGTTGAGGCCCTGTGCGGCGCCCTGGGCATGCCCTCGTCCAGCCCCGACCTTCCCCATCTGCTGAGCCAGGTGGAGTCAAAGGTAGCACGTGGTTCTGCCTCCTCTTCCTCGACATTCAGCTGAACAGTAAGATGTCGGTGTGGTAGTGAACGTGGAAAATTTCCCTGCAGATGCAGTGTGGGCACAGTGTTTTAAGACGACAAGTTTGTCCTTCTGGGAGTCTAATGCAGGGGTAGCGCCGCGTTCGCGTAACTTGTGCCAGCCCCTGGCACCATACCCAGAGCACCAGTTCCTCTTCACGGGAACTGTATTCTGGACTGGGATGTCCTGTGCAAGGGGTGGGACTTGCCTGTGGCCAATATTCAGGAGTCAGATCGTAAGAAGCACGTGAGTCCCTGTGTCTTTGGGCTTTGCCATGGCAGACATGGCTCTGCAGCTTTATGATGGCTCTTGTAACCAGACTTGCAGTGCAGCCTATCGAATGACGTGGAGTTTGCAGAGTCAGAAGCGAGGTAACCCTTTATCCTCAGATGCCGTGTGTGGTTCCTGCGGCAGTGGGCAGACACGGTTTGTTGGTGGGTGTTGAGTGACGGTGTGTCGTGTAGAGAATGAGTAGTAGAACCACCAAGAGTCTAGTCCGTGAAGGTTTCCCTTCACTGCTTTGCTTTAACAGTTTATTGTCTAGTATTTCAAACAAGAATAAGATTGCTTTAGTGGGGCTGGGGATATAGCCTAGCGGCAAGAGTGCCTGCCTCGGATACACGAGGCCCTAGGTTCGATTCCCCAGCACCACATATACAGAAAACGGCCAGAAGCGGCGCTGTGGCTCAAGTGGCAGAGTGCTAGCCTTGAGCAAAAGGAAGCCAGGGACAGTGTTCAGGCCCTGAGTCCAAGGCCCAGGACTGGCAAAAAAAAAAAAAAAAAAAAAAGATTGCTTTAAATCCAGTATGTACATTTTCACAGCTTTTTATATTTACTTTCAGGTGAAGGATGTTCTTTCTAAAGTGCAGAAAAATCACGTGGGGAAACCTCTTCTGAAAATGGACTTAAGTCCAGAACAAGCGGTAAGCCCCCTTCCTAGTGGTTTATAAGGTGGAGCATAGACCGCACGTGTCTGCAGCCACGGTAACGAGGCCAGAGGCAGGCCGGCTTTCCCAGGGACAGGTGCAGACGGCGCGGTGCTGGAGTAGTGGGCGGCCAGCTGTAGTTGTGGGGATGGCCTTGCGATGGAAGGTGCGCGAGGGCGGGCACTATCACGTGGCCACGCGGAGGTGAGAAGGTCGCTGGCCCACCGCCCTCCCCAGAGGTCCTCACCTGAGTGACCTGCCTCCCTGCGGACCTCCGCACCCATGCCCATGCTTCCGTCAAATGATTACTAAATGCGCAGGTGCTCGGTGGGTCTGCAGAGCTGCCTTGGAAAGGTCAGCACGATGAGAACTTACTGGCACTTTCTTTCTGCACTAGTGCAGGCTATTCAGCAAGTAGTAGACTTAAGCTAATGGGTATGATTGAAGATAAGACTCGTTTAATACCTTCTGGATAGCAGATTTTATCCAGTAGTCTGTTATGTAAATAGTTTATCATCCAGTGTCATGGGCCGAGAAAATGGATATTAAGCGCAGTGCCTTTTCAGTCAGTCGGAAGGCCTTGCTGTAATTTTCAAGTTCTGTGCACAGGGAGCCAGTGGGACTAACATTTGTGGGTTTGTCCACTTCTTTTTTTTTTGGCCAGTCCTGGGCCTTGGACTCAGGGCCTGAGCACTGTCCCTGGCTTCTTCCCGCTCAAGGCTAGCACTCTGCCACTTGAGCCACAGCGCCGCTTCTGGCCGTTTTCTGTATATGTGGTGCTGGGGAATCGAACCTAGGGCCTCGTGTATCCGAGGCAGGCACTCTTGCCACTAGGCCATATCCCCAGCCCAATTGTCCCACTTCTTTAGGAAAAGCTGGAGAGAATTAACCAGGCCCTTTCCTGTGAGTACGAATGCCGTCGGCGGATGCTGGTGAAGCGACTGGATGTGACGGTGCAGTCCTTCGGGTGGTCAGAGCGCGCCAAGGTGAGGCCACTCGCCACCATGCCCTGCCCCGCGCCGCCCGCGAGCTCCCCGCCCCCTGCCCCGGGCTGCCCCGTGCATCTGACACTCCTCCACGGATCCGTGTACGTCAGGATGTCTTAGAGGACGGGGCTGGCCGGGAGGCCGCGGGTAGAGAGCGCAAAGCACACACGGGAGCACGCACAGGTGTGTGTGGACTGCTGCAAGGTTCTCCATGTGTTGGTAGTTTGGGGGACTGGACCGAGGACCGTGCACTTGCTGGCAGAAAGCCCTCTACCACGTGGGCTGTGTCCTCCTGCCCCTTTTGTTTTTTATTTTTTAGATAGGATCTTGGTAACTTTGCCAGGCCTGGCTTTGAACTAGAGATCTGTCTCCGCCTCCCTTGTAGCTGAAATTGCACCTATCTATCACCATACCTGGCTCTGAACGTAATTTCTTACAGTTCTTTTTTCCCTGTGCTACTGGGGAATTGAACCTCAGGGCCTCCTGCTTGCTAGGCAATTCCTACTGTGCCTGGTGTGAGTGTGTGTGAGTGTGTGTGAACTTTCTCAGATGGCAGGCAGGTGGCGAGGTGAGGCCTCGGCACCTCTGTAGATCTGAGGATCAGGAGAGCTGCGGCCCCTCTCCCTGGCTCAGTCTGCGTCCTCCCTGCCCCCTGCACTGCAGCCTGGCCGAGCCAGGAGCCCCCCCCCCCCCGGCCCTCCACCGGGGGCACCATCCTGGGCCTCACTGGAAAGGGGACACTTGAAGATCACCCCTAAGTCCGCAGCTTCCTGCAGCAGTCAGCCCCAGCCTCACGCCGCTCCTCCGGGCTGGAGGACCCTGCTGTCTCAGTCACCCAACGAAGCTCCCTGCTGGATTCACTGTACATTTCCCACCCTCCCCCAGCCAGCCCAGCAGGGCTGCAGTGGGGGACACTCCCCGGGTCCCCCTGGGAGCCCCGTGCCCTCACCATTCCTTCCAGCCAGGCATTCCTTTAAACGCCCGTGCCTGCTCTTGGTGACTGTTTTGGGTGTTTTTGTGTTTTGTTAATATGAACGGAATCTCTGTGTTCGTTTGTTTTTTCTTCCTTGACTTCCTGGTGGTGGTTATCTATTCCTTTCGCCTCTCTGGGCCTGTTTCTTCTTTCGGCATGCAAATTGCCAGCAGATATTTGGCTGCTTTTGCTCTTTTTCTGTCTTTTAATCTCTCTGCTTGTGCATTACATGGTGTTTTCTTCTTCCTGAAGGTTAGGACTGCTATTGCTCTTTAAGTTCCCTTTGTTCATTTTTTCTCCCTCTCCTTTGTCTCGTAGGTAAAGACAGATAGCATAGCGAGAATTTACCAGCCTAAGCGGTATGCCTTGTCACCCAAGACAAGCGTGACGGTGGCGCATCTGCTCGCGGCGCGCGAGGATCTGTCCAAGATCATCCGGACCAGCAGCGGCCGCAGCCGGGAGAAGACGGCCTGCGCCATCAACAAGGTCGGTGCCCCTCCTGCCTTCTGCTCAGCGCGGGTGCAGGTTTTTGTCTGTTTTTCTGGTGGCCTGGTGAGCGCCTGCAAAAATGAGGCAGAGGCTTAAGTCTGTCCAGGCTGAGGTCCTCTGTGTGTGGGCATGTGAGCTTCTGTCTTCGTGAATTAAACCTAAGTCCTGTCTCTGTTATGTCAGGGTTCAGGACTGTCTTTACCAGTAGCTTCAGCAGAGAATGGTTGGCTCATTTGCACCGTGAAGTCATTTTGGCCTGTGAGAACGCAAGGCATGGTGGCAGAGCGGTTGTGAGGGGGCGGTCCCAGGTGTCCGAGCTTCTGGTCGGGTGTGGCCACGCCTCCGGCAGTGGTCAGCAGCCACAGTGATGTTGCCGCACACAAAGTGAGGCCCTAAAAGTCAAAAGTCAGGGAGACAGCTCATTTGAAGCATTTCTTTCTCTCTCTGTCTACTTCATCTCTTGCCTCTGGAATGGTGGGGCCTTTTATTTTTGGTTTGTTTTAAGTTGCTTTTTGTAATTGTTGCTTTTTCATTTTTAAGTGTACATGTTTAAGTTTTAAGAAATTATCCTTAAATAGTTACACAGAGGGGTTTCAGTTCAACATGTCAGTTTCAGTGTGCCTTGCTTGACCTGTGATTTGTTTTTGTTGCTTAGCCAGACAGCCCCGCTTCGTGCTGGCTCAGCCTCGCTCTCCGTGTGTTCTTTCTTCCCTGGAGTTACTCGGTGTCTTGCACTGGATTAGAAGCTAAATATCACCTTGCTGGATCAGGTTCTGTCCTCCAATTTGCGTTCACTGTCTGATGTGGAGGCAATCTTAGCTCAGACCTCGGAGCCTCTGTGGGCCCCACGTAGACAACGGCGGGGTCAGCCAAGAAGCCCAGCCTGTGTGCCTTGTCACCGGGGCTCTGAGACCCTGGCCTGCCGCGAGCCCGGGGTCTAAGCCGTGTGGCGGGAGGACCCATGGAGGGCTCCGGCGGCTTCTAGAAGCTTAGCAGAGGTCTAGGAAGCACGGGGAGGCTCTGACGCCCCTCCCGAGCCCTGCGCGCTCTTTCCTTCTTCATCCCTCGCGGTGTTGTGTGTGTGAGGTCGCTCTCTGTTTAGCTTTGTAGGACTGAGGGTTGAACTCAGGGCTTCACATCTGCCAGACAGGCCCTCTGCCCCCTGAGCCGCGCCCCTGACCCTCTGCCCCGCGAGCCGGGCCCTCTGCCCCGTGAGCCGGGCCCCTGACCCTCTGCCCCGTGAGCCGCGCCCCTGACCCTCTGCCCCGTGAGCCGCGCCCCTGACCCTCTGCCCCGTGAGCCGCGCCCCTGACCCTCTGCCCCGTGAGCCGCGCCCCTGACCCTTTACCCCGTGAGCCGCGCCCCTGACCCTCTGCCCCGCGAGCCGGGCCCTCTGCCCCGTGAGCCGCGCCCCTGACCCTTTACCCCGTGAGCCGCGCCCCTGACCCTCTGCCCCGCGAGCCGGGGCCCTCTGCCCCGTGAGCCGCGCCCCTGACCCTTTACCCCGTGAGCCGCGCCCTCTGCCCCGTGAGCCATGCTCCAGAGCCATGAGCCACGCCCTCTGCCCCGTGAGCCGCGCCCCTCTGCCCAGTGAGCCACGCCCTCTGCCCCATGAGCCACGCCCTCTGCCCTGTGAGCCACGCTCCAGAGCCATGAGCCACGCCCTCTGCCCCGTGAGCCACGCTCCAGAGCCATGAGCCACGCCCTCTGCCCCGTGAGCCGCGCCCCGGGCCCTCAGCACTTGGGTTATTTGGGGGCAGAGGTTTGCTTTTTGCCCAGGCTGTGGTAGAGCACTGCCTTCCTGTTGTGTGGTTGGGACTGTCGTGGTGACTCAGTGTAGCAGCAGTGAGGATGAGGCCTTGCCTGTCCGGAGCGCCCTCTGACCCTCAGGGGTGTGGCTTCCTCCCACGAGCTCAGTGCCCCCTGCCGGAGATGCTCAGGGCCGTCGTCCTTCCGATCTCGCCTGGCTTCCCATGAGCCCACCTGTGAAAGGGAGTGTGCTGGGGTGGGGCCCACGTGGGGGCCCGCAGTTGGCCTCCTGTCCGAATAGCACACCTCACGCCGGGGTGCCCGGTGCCCTGCTCCCAGCGCCCGGCGCCGCCCAGGCCGGCGGTGGAAGCCCCCACTTGGGAGCCGGCCACTGAGGGCGTTTTGGGTTTGGGGGCATTTTCCATCTTGGATTTTGGGACTCAGGGGGTTTGCCCTGCACTATGGCCACCACCATGATTTCACCCAGTGTATCTCAGCCTAAGTTCAGTTCTCAGGAGGAAAGAGTAGTTGGCGCTACGGGGGTTCTGGTCAGCTGCACCCCACAGTGGGCACAGCCGGTCATGAGCACGGAAAACGTCCCGGCCAAAGCGTTCTTTAGTGCCGTGGACACGGTCTTGGTTACAGATTTTGCTAAATTGAGGGAGAGGAAACAGTGCTTAGGTTTCAGGTAGCCTCCCAGATTGCGTAAGATAACGTTCCGCTGGGGCTCTGCCTCGTACTCAGTCTCTGTTCACGTGATGTCTGATACTCTAATGGTAATTAGCTGGCTTCTGTTTCTTTATGGGAACCATAGCTTCAATGTCCATTGACATCTTGGCATCGATTTTAACTTTCAAAATGTTGGAAGCTGAGAGCAATCGTTTCTTCCCGCAGGTGCTGATGGGGAGGGTGCCTGACCGGGGCGGACGACCCAACGAGATCGAGCCACCGCCCCCTGAGATGCCCCCTTGGCAAAAGAGACAAGAAGGCGGCGGCGGCGGCGGCCGGGGGGGCTGGGGAGGGGGTGGGGGTGGGAGAGGGGGCTGGGGAGGGGGCGGGGGAGGAGGGCGGGGTGGGGGAGGGGGCTGGGGAGGGGGCGGCGGGGGGAGAGGAGGCTTCCAGGGCAGGGGAGAGTATGGAGGAAGAGGGGGCTACGGGGGAAGAGGCTACGGGGACCCCTACGGGGGTGGCGGGTATCGGAGGTACTGAGAGTCCTGTGTCCCCCGTCCCTGTGCCCGTCCCCCTCCCCCCCCCCCCCCCCCCGCGCTGGAACGCCCTCCCCAGGCGGCCCACACCGCCCCTGCCCGCAGCGCCCTCCCGCCTGGGGCTTGTGCTGGCAGCTCCTGCCCTGCACGCTGGCGCATGCCCTGCCTTTTTAAAAGACAAACAAAAAATCCCACAAAAATTATTTTTTTAAAATGTAGATATTTATTACCATCAGACTTGGAACATGGAAAAGTATTTTATTGTCATGGATGAGTCGGGCTGTGGGCCTGTGTTCTGTTCAGGGTTAACACATAAAGGACGCAGCTGGGACCGAGTGCGTGGCCTTTTGTGCTCCTGCGGGCTCGTGTGAAGTGGGGAGGGGACTGGAGGGATGGGACGGCGCGTTCCGGGGCCACCACTGGGGGCTCTCCCGCGTCTCCCTGCCGCGCCTGCGGACGCCGAGCTCACCCGGCCGCTCACCCTTGTGCTCGGAGTATTTGGTTCATTGTTCCAGTGGACTGGAGGCCTGTGTGGAACGGGCTCCGGGCCTCCTCGTGCTGTGTGAAGAGGCGGGCCGAGCTGCGTCCTGCAGCGCTCCTGTGTCTGCAGTCAGGCTGCCTTGCAAGCCTCCGCCGGCGACAGGCTCTCAGAGCCTCAGACCCTGAGGGAGTTGGTGGCTGACTGTGTATGGGGGGCGGGGAGGAGACGAGAGATGAAGGCTCGAGATCAGAGGTTGAGTTACAGCGGGAGGCCCTGCGCACTTAGATGGAAATGAGTCGAGCTCTCAGGCTGATTTGTCCTCGGTTGTCAGATGAATTCCCACTCGCCCTTGCCCTGGCGCGGGTGTTTGAGGGCAGTGGTGGAAGGCTTAGGGGAAGGTAGCAGTGCTCACATGGTGGCCGCTGAGACCCTGCTATAGGCTGACGTTGAACTGTGATCGTCCTGCCTTTGCCTGAGTTCTGGGGTTGTGGTGTACCATTACTTCTGGCTTGTCTATTTAATGCTAAGTACTTACAGATTTAGTATTTGGTGATCACTGTAAGTTGCTGTGAATAAGGTAGGAGGGTCAGATACATTGTATGTACTGTTATTTTTATTTTTTATTTTTTGCCAGTCCTGGGGCTTGAACTGAGGCCTGAGCACTGTCCCTGGCTTCTTTTTGCTCAAAGGTAGCACTCTGCCACTTGAGCCACAGCATCACTTCTGGCTTTTTCTATATATGTGGTGCTGAGGAATCCAACCCAGGGCTTCATGCATGCAAGGCAAGCACTCTACCACTGGGCCATATTCCCAGCCCTGTTATTTCTTCATAGTGAAAAAGGACCTAGAATAATTTGAATCAGGTAGTGGTCACTTTGCTTTATCACTGAAATTCAGTTTAACAGAACAGGAATAGAGTCAGTGTAGCCTGCGGTAAGAGTTGAGCTGCAGTTTGTACGTACTTGTAAAGTAGAAGAAACACAAGACAGTTAGGTGGCAGGGATCTTAACGTCCTTTTATCATTTTATAAATATTACATGAAGAAAACTTACACTTAAGTGTTAAAAAACCCTTTACAGTCTATACATTGGCTTTTTCCTTGCAGTTTTTTGTTTTTTTGTTTTTGGCAGTGGGGTTTGAACTCTGGGCCCGGGCACTGTCCCTGAGCTCTTCAGCTCAAGGCTAGCACTCTACCATTTGAGCCCCAGCGCCCCCCGTCCCGTTTTCTGGTGGTTGAGTGGAGATAGAGTCTCACCAGCCTTTCCTGTCTGGGCTGGCTTTGAACCGCCGTCCTCAGGTCTCAGCCTCGTGAGCAGCGGGGATGACAGGCGGAGGGAGCCGTGGCGGGGGCGGTGGCAGGCTCCGGAAGCTGCCGCTGACAGGTTCACTCACTCACTTTCCCGTGGCCGGGCGCACTGTTGGCCTCCGCGCCATAGAACCTGGCCAGCTCCTGCGCGCCCCAGGCCGTGGGCCCTTCCCCTCCACACGGACACGGCAGCATCGGACCCAGCGCGCGGAGCACAGGGAGCCCCAGCGGCCCCCCTGACTGGACCGGGGGCTTCTGCATTTGGGTTTGGAAAGTCTGAGTCTGTGTGGACAGTGACTCTGAAAACTCAGCCGGCAGCCAGCTCTGTCCCCGGTGCCCAGCGCGAGCGAGCGAGCGGGAGGTGGGGTGGGACCTCAGCGGCCCGCGCCCGAAGCCTCCAGGCAGCCACGCCGCGCTGCTGGCGCTCGGTCCGGGACTCGGTTGAGATGCTGTTCTTAGCAGGCGTCAGCCTTTGTGAGTCAGCGTCACCGGAGCTTAGGATCGGGGACGCGAAGCCCCCCTCCCCCAGACAATCAGACACCGGTTCTGGAGAGAACGAAAGAGGCCAACAACAGTTGTGAATAGTTGCCCGGGCAACTAAAGGAACCCATTTATCATTCACTTTCCTAATGGAAGATTCATAGGACGGTACTTGGGGCTTCACAGAACAGCATCGTCTGCGTTGTAAGCACTTTCTCCATCTTGCAAGAAACGGCAGTCTAGACTTAACTTGTGCAAGTGACTAAACGTTGTTCACAAGCCACATGCATGCCTGCTAGCGTATATACACGTGATACACGTAGGTACATGCTGTCAGCTATTTAAGATGTTGATCCTATTAGCTTATTTCTAAGTAACAGTGAAGACAGTTTTTGCACAAATCCAGTTCAAAGAAACTTTAACTTACTTAAAAAAAAAAGGTAGACCATGAAGCGTTAACTGTTCTTCACGGACTGTTTCTTGAATAAGGCCGTACAGCCCTAACTCTTAGTGCGGAATGCATGGGCTAGCGTGTTTGTGCTGGTTTAGCCAGCTAGCCATCGTGTAGGACACGGGGCTGCTGTTCCTGGCAGTGCCACTGCGTGTCATTCTGGGAGGACTTTAAGGCCAGAAGTGTGAGTGGGTTTGCGGGGGGGGTCATGTCATGGTGAGCAGGCTGCAGCCGCTCCGCTGAGTTCTAGAAGCTCCCTTCATGGGGGACATAAGAGCCTGGGAGGGGGAGGGGGAGGGGGGAGGGAGGGGAGAGGCTGACTGGTTAGATCTGAGGTAGTGAGGTCAGGACCAGATCCACAAGGAATGCTGGCCTGTAGAAGTCACTCTGGGGAATATGGGTGGTGGTTTTCTCTTGAAAGCAGGCCTTTGGGTGGAACAAAGGGAACCCCTCAGTTTTCAGAAGACCCAAGGAGAAAGCAGACTCATTTTCCAAAGGTTGCGGGTCTAAGGGAGAATGGCCACCTGAGATGTTACCTTCCCAGAGAACTGCCATCATGTGTCAGCACGCTGGCTGTTCATTCTAGAAAAGAGCTGCCTTGTGAATGCCACAGGCTTTGCATTCCGCAGCCTTCCTGCGCTCTGTGGGGCACCTAGGAAGCCTGACATTAACACGCAAACAGTAGTGGCCGCTGCTTTGGTAAACGTCATTGCCTTGGATCTGCGAATGAGTCCCGGAGCCAAGATGTCAGGGTGCTCCTCCCTGCTTTTCTGTGGGCTAGGGGGCAGTCTCCCGGCTCCATGTCTGCCAAGACGTGATTGCTCTTTTCCAGCCGGAGGGATTCGATTTTCTTCTGTGCGAATTTCAGTTGAACCTTGAGGGCCTCGTTATCTGCTTTCAGGGTATTTATTTCCTACAGGGACAGGAGAATGTGGCCGGTTAGTGCAGCAGCCAGGACCCACGAGTGGGCTGCAGGACGGAGCCCTGGGCGGTGCCTCCCGTTCTATGGCTGGGAGTGACGGTGTGTCACACAGCCGTGCCACAGGTGCGCGTGGCCAGACGGCCCGGGAAGCCACCCGGGCAGTGCGGAGGGGGCCCGGCCTTGGTGCGCCGTGTAGCAGTTCTTCACTGGGCTGAGCCATGAAAGCAGGGTTGGAAATCCTGTACCATGAGATGGAATTCTTCCTGTCAATGAACTGCCCCTCCTCCCAGTCGCTGAAAACTATGTATAGAGGTAAGAATTTTGCCCGCTCTCTATCTAATTTGCAGGAATTTAACTGCAGAGCCCGCAGCTGATGTCTAGGCTCTGGTCGTGAGGCCAGTGTGGCCCCATTGCAGACCTGAGCAGGGTCTGGGAACGGACGGGCCAGCGAGAGGCTCGAGGGTCCTCTGGGGCCGACCACGGCCTTGTGGGGGGCACGCCCTGGAAATAGGGGACAGGTCTACATTTTAGGGAAGGAGAAAACACTACCATCCAGTTTGAGATTTAACTTGTCTTTTGTCCGGTGCTGAGTCAGAGGTATACAGATGGTAAAATAACACACAATCTTCAGTAAGACAACACTTCCATCTTGCATGCTGTTTTAAACACTGGCTTCCTCTGACTAGTTCACTGTGGACAAGACTTGAATTATGGACAAGGCATAGGATTCTCTGGGGGGGGAGGGGGGACAGTCCTGGGGCTTGAACACTGTCCCTGGCTTCTTTTTGCTCAAGGCTAGCACTCTGCCACTTGAGCCACAGCGCCACTTCTGGCTTTTTCTATATATGTGGTGCTGAGGAATCGAACCCTGGGCTTCGTGTATGCAAGGCAAGCTCTCTACCACTAGGCCACATTCCCAGCCCCAAGGCGTAGGATTTCACATAATAGGAAGGCAGAAAATTGCTCCTCTAAAAGGTGCTAGTGAGTTTTGCCCTCCAGTTATGTCTGAGGTGGACCTAGCAAAGGGAGCAGCCGGGAGGGAGAGAGAGGTTGGCTGGCCTCTCTCTCTGGTGTGGCTGGGTGGGGCGATTCTGCACTGAGCCTGGCACTGTGGCTGGCAACAAACAGCTCCCCTTAACACCGGGCTGTGCGGTAGTGTGGAATCCTGGTCCCCCTATTTTACAGACTACCAAGTGTTATTGGGTCCACTTTAATTACTGGTCCATGAGGACTTAATATTACACCCTACTATGTCCACATACGTATGTGTCGTTAGGCTTATAAATAGGCTTACATCACTCACACTCACTAACACTGCCCTCCCCCCCTTCTTTAACGGGCTGGTAATCAGTGTGGTCTGACTCGTGTCACCTGCTCTCCATCCGCCCTCTGGGGCGCGTGCCCTGTGGGGAGTGCGGGGAGAAAGGTACCTGTTGCAGCTCTTGGTGTGTTGGGAGTCGGAGGTGCCGGAGCTCCTCTTTTTGACTTCAGGAAGGACTCCTTGTTCTCCCACTTGACAAACGCCCGCTTTCGGACCAGAACCGGGCTGGGGCATGGAGATGGGGGGCTGGGGGGCACACAGAGGGCGTCCTGGGCCGACTTCCGTGGGGACGAGAGCACCGAGTGCCCCGGAGAGCCCTTGCTGCCCAGCCAGGGCAGGGCGTCGGTCTGGGTGGTCTTGTGGGCCACGGCCCTCTTGAGGCGCACGGAGATCTTCTGGGAGGACACGCCCATGAGCATGATGGTGCGGTCCTTGCTGTCCCTCGCCCGGCTCGCCGTGGAATGCCAGCGCGCCTTCCTCGGGGGCTGTGGAGACACGAGTGTGAGCATACCGCCCCCGCCCAGGCCGCACCCACCCACCCACGAGGACGGCATCGCATGCATCCGCACAGAGGCGGCCAGGGCTCCCTGCCTGCCTCGCGCTGCAAAGAGCAGAGCGGGCTGGGGATGTGGCCTAGTGCTGGGGTGCTCGCCTCACATACACGAAGCCCTGGGTTCGATTCCCCAGCACCACATACACGGAAACAGGCCGGAAGTGGCGCTGTGGCTCAGGTGGCAGAGTGCTAGCCTTGAGCGGGAAGAAGCCAGGGACAGCGCTCAGGCCCCGAGTCCAAGGCCCAGGACTGGCAAAGAAAAAAATAAGATGCAGCAGCTCAGGAGCAGCACCCAAGCCCACAGTTCAAGTCTCAGGACAAGCAAAAAAGCTGAGTGGGGAGACGCAGAGGAGACGCAGAGGAGTGCTCTGGAAGCACCTTGTGTGCCTGGGGTCGGGAGCTCTGACTGCTGCCGTCCTCTGCAGGCAAACTCCGGGACCCCCCTGTGAGGAGGCCCCAGCTCTGGGGGGGTGGGTGGTGTGTGGGACCCCCCTGTGAGGAGGCCCCAGCTCTGGGGGTGTGGTGTGGATGGAGATAGGCTTTCTTCCTGCGCAGAAGCCCGTATGGTCATCTTTGTGTGGCGTATCTCACTGAACATGGCTTCTTCCAGCTCATTCATTTTGCTGCAAACAACAGGATTGTTTGCTGTGTGAATAATACACTGTGAACTGTAATAAACTCCACTGTGCGTAACACAGGAGACGCTGCATGCGTGTATATGTTATAAGGACTCGTCGGTGGGTAGGGCGATTCTCGTTAGCTGTTGTGAACGGGCCTGGATGAACGGGCAGGCGGGCGGGCGTCTCCACGTGGTGGGCTTTGGACGCCCCTGCAGTGGGGCGGCCTGCTGGCGTGTGGTAGGCCCGCGACGAACCATGCCGCCTGCCTGCGAGTCTCGGCTTGGAGTTGGCTTTGGGCAGCGCCTGCCGGCTCCAGCCTTGTGCTGCGGCTGCGCGGGGTCTTCCGTGCCCCACGCGAGCATCAGGATGGCCGTGCCGGCTGGCGTTTGATGCGGCTGCAGTCGATGTCCAGCCGCTCCTGGTGGCCCGGGCACGGCGCTGGTGTGAATTGGGGGGGGGGGGTGTTCTCAGTGTCTTCAGGGTGGCATCCTTCCATCTGGTCTACTCCTAAGCGTGTGCGTGGGACGGCGCCTGTCGTTCCTTTCTCACGAGTGTCACTGCCGTGTGGGATGCCCTGGCACGCAGTGATGAATCCGTGGGACAGAGCCATCCCTACTCCAGCGCAATGCCAGACGTTCTACGTGATTCCCTAATGCGAGCGTGACTCTAGAAATACGGGTGTGATGTACACAGGCTGTCTTTCACAGTGGCATTTGTTAACTTCTATTAAAAGTAGAACATCAAATCACTAGCTCATTAGTATATTCTTTCTTGGGGGGGGTGGAAATCTGCTCTTTGGACCCCCAGTGTCTGAGAGATAGGCGTGGCACTGAAATCCGGTGTGGGAGGCACCGGCCCTGGCCAGAGTGAGGTCAGGGAGTCATGCCCCCAAACACGGCCTCCCGCACCCCTTCCGGGACGCGTGGCCTGGAGCTGCTCACCGTGCGGCGGGTGCTTGGCTCCGAGCGGGTAAAGGCTGGACGGGGGCCCTGCCCAGGAGCTGTTTTCTGTGAGAGCTGCTGGGTTCTTGGCTCGTTTCTTGCACTCGAACACCACCAGATCCTTGCACTGCTTGTGGCAGTTCATTCACAGTCTGTGGACAAGACACGCCACTCAGGACCACATTCCCTTGCTAGTCTCAGCCAGATCTGTGCGTGCAGTGCTCGGCTGTCCAACTGTCTGCCCTCCCCTTTTTATTTTTTGCTTGTCTGCTGGCTCGAGCCCTGTCTCTAAGCTCTTTCGCTCAAGGCTAGTAAGCGATCAACCGCGTTGACCACAGCTCTACTTCCAGTTTTTCTGCTGCTTAAGTGGAGATAAGAGTGCCCTGCGCTGTCTTCAGACCATGATCCTCAGATCTCAGCCCCCTGAGTCGTGGGGCTTACAGGCTGAGCCCCTGGCTCCTCGCTGCCCTTCCAACACCCACAGTGGGCCCAGCCCGGAACTCACGAGCTGTGGGAGCCCTGGTCTCACGAGCTGTGGAAGCCCTGATCTCGCGAGCTGTGGAAGCCCTGGTCTCGCGAGCTGTGGGTCCAGCCCTGGTCTCACGAGCTGTGGGCCCAGCCCTGGTCTCACGAGCTGTGGGAGCCCTGATCTCACGAGCTGTGGAAGCCCTGGTCTCGCGAGCTGTGGGAGCCCTGGTCTCATGAGCTGTGGAAGCCCTGATCTCATGAGCTGTGGAAGCCCTGGTCTCACGAGCTGTGGAAGCCCTGGGTCTCACGAGCTGTGGAAGCCCTGATCTCATGAGCTGTGGAGCCCTGGTCTCACGAGCTGTGGAAGCCCTGGTCTCGGTGAGCTGTGGAAGCCCTGATCTCATGAGCTGTGAAGCCCTGGTCTCGTGAGCTGTGGAAGCCCTGGTCTCACGAGCTGTGGAAGCCCTGGTCTCACGAGCTGTGGAAGCCCTGGGTCTCGCGAGCTGTGGAAGCCCTGGTCTCGTGAGCTGTGGAAGCCCTGGTCCTCACGACTGGTGGAAGCCCTGGTCTCACGAGCTGTGGGAGCCCTGGTCTCACGAGCTGTGGAAGCCCTGGTCTCACGAGCTGTGGGAGCCCTGGTCTCACGAGCTGTGGAAGCCCTGGTCTCACGAGCTGTGGGAGCCCTGGTCTCACGAGCTGTGGGAGCCCTGGTCTCACGAGCTGTGGAAGCCCTGATCTCGCGAGCTGTGGAAGCCCTGGTCTCGCGAGCTGTGGGTCCAGCCCTGGTCTCACGAGCTGTGGGAGCCCTGGTCTCGCGAGCTGTGGGAGCCCTGGTCTCGCGAGCTGTGGGAGCCCTGGTCTCGCGAGCTGTGGAAGCCCTGGTCTCGCGAGCTGTGGGTCCAGCCCTGGTCTCACGAGCTGTGGGAGCCCTGGTCTCATGAGCTGTGGAAGCCCTGGTCTCACGAGCTGTGGAAGCCCTGGTCTCGCGAGCTGTGGGAGCCCTGGTCTCACGAGCTGTGGAAGCCCTGGTCTCACGAGCTGTGGAAGCCCTGATCTCGCGAGCTGTGGAAGCCCTGGTCTCGCGAGCTGTGGGTCCAGCCCTGGTCTCACGAGCTGTGGGCCCAGCCCTGGTCTCACGAGCTGTGGGAGCCCTGATCTCACGAGCTGTGGAAGCCCTGGTCTCGCGAGCTGTGGGAGCCCTGGTCTCATGAGCTGTGGAAGCCCTGATCTCATGAGCTGTGGAAGCCCTGGTCTCACGAGCTGTGGAAGCCCTGGTCTCGTGAGCTGTGGAAGCCCTGATCTCATGAGCTGTGGAAGCCCTGGTCTCGTGAGCTGTGGAAGCCCTGGTCTCACGAGCTGTGGAAGCCCTGGTCTCACGAGCTGTGGGAGCCCTGGTCTCACGAGCTGTGGAAGCCCTGGTCTCACGAGCTGTGGGAGCCCTGGTCTCACGAGCTGTGGAAGCCCTGGTCTCACGAGCTGTGGGAGCCCTGGTCTCACGAGCTGTGGGAGCCCTGGTCTCACGAGCTGTGGAAGCCCTGATCTCGCGAGCTGTGGAAGCCCTGGTCTCGCGAGCTGTGGGTCCAGCCCTGGTCTCACGAGCTGTGGGAGCCCTGGTCTCGCGAGCTGTGGGAGCCCTGGTCTCGCGAGCTGTGGGAGCCCTGGTCTCGCGAGCTGTGGAAGCCCTGGTCTCGCGAGCTGTGGGTCCAGCCCTGGTCTCACGAGCTGTGGGAGCCCTGGTCTCATGAGCTGTGGAAGCCCTGGTCTCACGAGCTGTGGAAGCCCTGGTCTCGCGAGCTGTGGGAGCCCTGGTCTCACGAGCTGTGGGAGCCCTGGTCTCACGAGCTGTGGAAGCCCTGATCTCGCGAGCTGTGGAAGCCCTGGTCTCGCGAGCTGTGGGTCCAGCCCTGGTCTCACGAGCTGTGGGAGCCCTGGTCTCACGAGCTGTGGAAGCCCTGATCTCGCGAGCTGTGGAAGCCCTGGTCTCGCGAGCTGTGGGTCCAGCCCTGGTCTCACGAGCTGTGGAAGCCCTGGTCTCGCGAGCTGTGGAAGCCCTGGTCTCACGAGCTGTGGGCCCAGCCCTGGTCTCACGAGCTGTGGAAGCCCTGATCTCACGAGCTGTGGAAGCCCTGGTCTCGCGAGCTGTGGGAGCCCTGGTCTCATGAGCTGTGGAAGCCCTGGTCTCACGAGCTGTGGAAGCCCTGGTCTCGCGAGCTGTGGGAGCCCTGGTCTCACGAGCTGTGGGAGCCCTGATCTCATGAGCTGTGGAAGCCCTGGTCTCACGAGCTGTGGAAGCCCTGGTCTCACGAGCTGTGGAAGCCCTGATCTCGCGAGCTGTGGAAGCCCTGGTCTCGCGAGCTGTGGGTCCAGCCCTGGTCTCACGAGCTGTGGGAGCCCTGGTCTCACGAGCTGTGGGAGCCCTGGTCTCACGAGCTGTGGAAGCCCTGATCTCGCGAGCTGTGGAAGCCCTGGTCTCGCGAGCTGTGGGTCCAGCCCTGGTCTCACGAGCTGTGGGAGCCCTGGTCTCGCGAGCTGTGGGAGCCCTGGTCTCGCGAGCTGTGGGAGCCCTGGTCTCGCGAGCTGTGGAAGCCCTGGTCTCGCGAGCTGTGGGTCCAGCCCTGGTCTCACGAGCTGTGGGAGCCCTGGTCTCATGAGCTGTGGAAGCCCTGGTCTCACGAGCTGTGGAAGCCCTGGTCTCGCGAGCTGTGGGAGCCCTGGTCTCACGAGCTGTGGGAGCCCTGATCTCATGAGCTGTGGAAGCCCTGGTCTCACGAGCTGTGGAAGCCCTGGTCTCACGAGCTGTGGAAGCCCTGGTCTCGCGAGCTGTGGAAGCCCTGGTCTCGTGAGCTGTGGAAGCCCTGGTCTCACGAGCTGTGGAAGCCCTGGTCTCACGAGCTGTGGGAGCCCTGGTCTCACGAGCTGTGGAAGCCCTGGTCTCACGAGCTGTGGGAGCCCTGGTCTCACGAGCTGTGGAAGCCCTGGTCTCACGAGCTGTGGGAGCCCTGGTCCTCACGAGCTGTGGGAGCCCTGGTCTCACGAGCTGTGGAAGCCCTGATCTCGCGAGCTGTGGAAGCCCTGGTCTCGCGAGCTGTGGGTCCAGCCCTGGTCTCACGAGCTGTGGGAGCCCTGGTCTCGCGAGCTGTGGGAGCCCTGGTCTCGCGAGCTGTGGGAGCCCTGGTCTCGCGAGCTGTGGAAGCCCTGGTCTCGCGAGCTGTGGGTCCAGCCCTGGTCTCACGAGCTGTGGGAGCCCTGGTCTCATGAGCTGTGGAAGCCCTGGTCTCACGAGCTGTGGAAGCCCTGGTCTCGCGAGCTGTGGGAGCCCTGGTCTCACGAGCTGTGGGAGCCCTGATCTCATGAGCTGTGGAAGCCCTGGTCTCACGAGCTGTGGAAGCCCTGGTCTCACGAGCTGTGGAAGCCCTGGTCTCGCGAGCTGTGGAAGCCCTGGTCTCGTGAGCTGTGGAAGCCCTGGTCTCACGAGCTGTGGAAGCCCTGGTCTCACGAGCTGTGGGAGCCCTGGTCTCACGAGCTGTGGAAGCCCTGGTCTCACGAGCTGTGGGAGCCCTGGTCTCACGAGCTGTGAAGCCCTGGTCTCATGAGCTGTGGGAGCCCTGGTCTCGCGAGCTGTGGAAGCCCTGGTCTCGCGAGCTGTGGGAGCCCTTATTGGAAGCAGCAGTAGCCCATCTCGGAGGGACGAGCTGGCTTCCTGTTCATCCTGCAGTGGCCCCTGGAAGCTCCCAGCTTGTGGGCCACCCAGTAAACGGTGTTTGCCCCATTCCTGAACTGTGCTAGTCACGAGGAAGGGCACGCAGGTGTGCGTCCCCACAGACAGGAGGCCTGTGTCTCACTGGAATCCACCTTGCCTCGACCGTCTCCTGCCTGCCGGCTCTGTGTCCAGGACCGCGGGGGCCGAGGCCCTGGCGGAGGGTCACGGGGTGAGGAAGGACCCCGGGGGCCGAGGCTTACCTTTACATCGGTACCCCTGCTTGATCACACCCCAGAGCTGCGGGCAAGGAGACAGAACAACACACGACTCCCGTCACTCATGGACCGGGCGAGGCCTCCCGACCCCCCGCGCTGCCTGCCTCTCCCCGCGCCCCTCGGCCTGACATCGAGAGCAGGGCCTTGGTGCCGACCAGGCCAGTGTCCCCTGAGCTGCTGTGGTGGCTGTGACCTGGGAGGAATGGAGCGTCCTCCAGGCCCCCCCCCCCCCCCGGAAATGCAGGGAACGGGGGCCATCGCGGTTCTTTGCCTGAAGCGCGTCGAGTGTATCCCAAGTCCAGCGCTTCTGTAGCCTTTGTCCCGGGGGGGCCGGTCAGAGCCGGGCCCGGCAGAGCCCCCCTTAATGTTCGAGGCTGTGCCTGGGCCCCCAGCTGGGTGTGTGGGGCCCGAGGTCCGTGCCTTGCTCTCAGCCATCTGCCCGTCCCCCGCTCCCCCGCGTGCCGTGTCGGGGAGGACTTACAAATCCCGCGCAGTTGTCGCAGAAGGTGGGCTTCAGGTAGGTGGTCTCCTGGAAGTTGTGCGGGAAGCCCAGGCCCAGCTTGGAGTAGATGGAGCTGGCCCTCATGAAGTAGGCCGTGATCTCCGCCCTGCTGACCAGGCCTTCCCTGCGGGGGGGGCGGGGTCAGTGCTCGGCGGGGGGCGGGCACGAGACGCGGGCCACGTGGGCCGGGCAGTGTGAGCACCTCCTGCTGGGGCTCCGTGGCCCGTCTGACCGCTCGGAGCTGAGCGCAGGGCCCTGGGCTACTCCATGGTCCCTGCCTGGAGTCCACACGCCAGAGCCCACAGCCACCACCCTCCTGGAGGGCGAAGCTGCGGCTGCGGGACCCGTCCCGACCCCTCCCCTCCCCTCCCCTCCCCACCATCCCCCTCCCGTCCCCTCCCCTCCCCACCGTCCCCCTCCCGTCCCCTCCCCTCCCCACCACCCCGGTCCTGACCCCTCCCCTCCCCTCCCCTCCAACCCCATCCTGACCCCTCCCCTCCCCTCTCCTCCATCCCCGTCCTGATCCTCTCCCCTCCCCTCCCCTCCCCTCCCCACCATCCCCGTCCTGACCCCTCCCCTCCCCTCCCCACCATCCCTCTCCCATCCCCTCCCCTCCCCACCATCCCCCTCCCGTCCCCTCCCCTCCCCACCGTCCCCCTCCTGTCCCCTCCCCTCCCCCCCTCACCGGTCGCCATCCATCACACAGAAGGAGAAGGGGAAGCTCGCAGCGATCTTCTCAAACTCCTCCTGGGAGATGTAGCCGTCCTGGTCGTGGTCGTAGTTCTTGAAGACAGACTGGAGAGGAGGGGAGGCCCCGGTGAGCACAGAGACGGGAGCACGGGGGGGAGGGGCAGCTGCCAAGGGCCGGAGCACAGACACGGGGAGCCTGGGGCCCCGCCCGCACTGCTGTGCCCCCCCCCCTGCTCCCCGCCGGCCGTCCCCGCCTCCGCACCCCCCCGCCGCGCGGAGGGCCTCGTGACCCCGCTGCCCTGCCCCCCGGCTGCCCTCACCCCGCGGAGCAGCACTCACGTCCACCATCCTCTGCACGTGCTTGCTGATGGTCTTCGGGTCCGGCTTGGGGGCCACGCCAGAGGCCCAGTCCACCACCACCGGCGGCTTGGAAGGCGTCAGCGGCTGCAGGCAAGGGCGTCCTCAGACCGCGGCGCCGCCCTCCCCAGCGCCCGCCCACCGCAGCCCGTGCTCTCCCCGGCCTCCCGCGTCCACGGAAACGCAGGGAAACACGGCGAGGGGTCCCCGAGGGGAGCCCTGCGCCAGCGCGGGAAGCACAAGCAAAACCGCCACGACGAACGCGAGAACAGAGCTGCTCCTCTGACCAGAGCGCTGCCGCCCACCACGTTCCAGAGGACACGGGACCTCTGGGCACACGCTCTCAAGGAAGTGCTCCATCTTAATTCAAAACACCGACCATCGCCGCTACCTGGCAGGAAGGCAAAACGTATCCAATGCCTAACGTATGAAACCGTAACCTCTCGGTACATCAGTCTGACAATAAAAATTTTGAAAAAAAAGTTTCATGGCAAACCCTGGACAAAAAAGTTGACACCTGTCCAAGAAATAAGAAGAGAGACCAAAGATGGACCTGAATCGGGAGAGTGCTTTCCTAGCATGCACGAGGCCCTGAGTTCAAACCAAAACACTTCCAAAACAAACAATAATGCCGTGGATAAGTAAGTTAAGCAGGTGCATCTCAAAAGCTTATACGCGACCAGTGAGGATATAAGAATACGCTTAATTATCAGCCACCAGGAAGATGCAAATCCGAACACGGCTATTAACCAGAATTGAGAGGGCACGGCGGGCTCTTGCCTGTGGTCCCAGGTGCTGCGAACCAGAGATGAGAACTGAGGGCAGCCGAGGCAAAGAGCAGGAGCCATGTTAACAACCCGGCCAGCCACGGCGGTTCACACCTGCAGTTACAGCTGACGGCAGGTGGAGCAGGAGGTCCGAGGCTAGCCTGGGCAAAAAAGGGGGGGTCCTCTGGAGAGCTGGGGTTGGGATTTAAGTAGCAGAGTGAAACAGATCGTGTATATCCCCTTTTTGTTCTGTAGCCACTTTCCACTACAGAGGTGGGTGAAGATAACTTCAAACCTAAGACACAGAAAACTCCGAAGCCTCGTGGGCTATGACGGCCACTTCCAGCTCCCCGAAGCGCAGAGCACAGCCCAGGAGCTGGGGAAGCCGCCCTTTCCCTCGACAGGCCACTAACGCCTCGGGAACGGAGCCCACGGCTCTCACAGAGACGGGAAAAGCTCGCACGCGGCTCTGGACTGAGCCTCCAGGAGCCGGTCACCCACGCCTCGGGGGGCCGGGAAGGCTCCCCACTTCCTGTGGTCAGGAGCCCTGTGCTGCCCCGCTCGTCTTTCTCTTCTGGCACGTGACTGGCCACGCGGGGGATAAAATGCTCGTGGTTGGGGGGAACGGAGGAGCTCACCGGCGCCTTGTGGTTCCTGGGCTCGCGAGCGTAGGAAAGCTCGTAGATCTCGTCTTCCGTGTAGTAGAGGTCCAGGGACAGCTACAGAGAGGGAGAGAATGGGGGCCTCGTCTCCCAGGCACCTGAGAGCGGAGTCTTACAAAGCGTCAGGTCTGGCTGGTAAAACCGCCGCCGCCGCTGCTGCTGCTGCAGTCTCGGCCTCCTGAGACCTGAGGATCACAGGCATGAGCCCCCGGCGCTGCCGTGCGTGCGTGCGTGTGCGTGCGTGCGTGCGTGCGGGCGGGCGCGGGCAGCAGTGGTCCCGCACGGGTCTCACCGTGAGCAGGTGCACCAGGTCCTTGTTGGCCTCGAGCGGCGGGGCGGCCTCCTGCAGCTGCACCAGCTCGCTGATGTGGTGGTAGAGCGCCAGCAGCTTGGGCACGTTCACCTTGCCGTCCTCCAGGTAGTCGGGCATGGCCTCGTGCAGGGAGATGAGGTCCTTCAGGTGCACCCCCAGGATGGGGATCTTGAAGCGGGAGCACTCGCCGTAGGCACGCCGGTAGTTGTCGTAGTTTCTGCAGGAGGACAGCAGCTCCGTCATCTCCCCCAGAACCTGCAAGGCAGAGACGCGGGGCGGTCACCGCGCAGCTCCCCTCGGCTGCCCTCGCGGGGGCCGCGTGCCTTTCAGACGCAAACGACCCTCCACTTGTGGCCCAGAGACGGGAGCAGACAGGACGTAAGTAACGTGCTCCCCTCCCCCCCAGCCGCCACCCCCGCTGCGCGGGGCCCTTCCCTCCCGTGCGGTCCCCCCCCCCCCCCCCCCGTGTGCCCTGATGGCCCGGTGGGAGGCGGGGCCGCGTGGGGCCCAGGAGCCCTGCCGCGCTCCATGCCCCCCCCCACTTTGTGGGCCGCAGGGGGAGTGGCTAGGAAGCACGCATCCTCTCCCCCCGGGACCGAACGCCAGCCCCACACGGGGGGGGGGGGGCGCATGAAGCCCCGGGAACTCCTCACGATGGCCCAGACCCGTCCTCGAAGGCGGAGGCCCAGCCTGTCCGCCCCCGTGCCCTCAGAAGTGCCGCTCCTCCAGGAAGAACTGGGGGGACACGGCCCCCCCCCCGCGGTTACCCCAAGGTGGACAGAGGGCCCCGGCGGGGGGCAGGGGGCGGGGTGCGGGCGTTGGATGCGCACAGCCTTGTCCCAGAAGGCAAGCTCTACTCCGCGGGGTGCGTGCTGCAACCCCGCGTCAACCGGTTCTACAGGCAAAGCCCCGCTGCGGGACACGCGGCCCCGAACCCCGCTCCCGGCCGCCTGGGCGACTGTGCGCCTCCATGTGCTCTTGGGGGGGGGGCACCCACCTTGTTGATCTCGTGGGGGACGTGCGCGCTGGTCTCCTTGAGCCTGGAGATGGCGCTGTGGCACAGCCCGCCGATCACCGCCATGAGCGTGTTGAAGTTCTGCAGCTGGTGCAGCTTCTGTGACGGGAGGGGCGGCGGCGTCACGGCGCGGGCGGCCGCGGGGGGGGGGGGGGGGACGGACAGGCCACCTGGCGCCTGCCGTGTCGCCCGGAAAGCGGGTGAGGGGCGGTCGGTCGGGGTGACAGCACCCTGCCCGGCCGGGCAGCCCTGACAGCTGCGGGGGGGGGGGGTCTATGGGCCCCCCCCCCCGTGGTCGGCAGAGCTCCCAGGCTGGGCTCCTCTTGCCCCCGTGGGGCGCCCGCAGCCCCCACACATCCGCCCGGGTGGGGCGCGCCCTCCGCCCCGCACACGCCAGCTCCTGGCCTCACGTGGACACCCCGGACCGCCCGCGCGATCGGCCTCCCTTCCACGCGTGGAGACCACGCAGGGCCTCCTGAGGGGAGCTCGGGGGCTCCGCGGGGAGGGAGGGGGGACTCGGACGCCACCGGGGCCGGGGGGAGGGGCCTCACCTGAGCCACCTGGATGAACTTGACGAAGACCTGGGCCCGCAGCTGCGGGGTGGGGCGGCTGAGCACCATGAGCTGCACCCACTGGGAGACGCCGTTGCACAGGGCCACGGAGCGCTCCATGGTGGGGCTCTCCTTCACGCAGCGGCTCGCCAGGTAGCTCTGGTAGTCAGAGAACTGCGGGGCGGGGACCCGCGTGAGGGGCGGCCGGCGGCCGGGCACACTTCCTGTCCCCGCACACACGCGGCGTCTGAGCACACCTCCCGGCCCCGCACACACGCACCATGTGAGCACACTTCCCGTCCCCGCACACACGCGGCGTCTGAGTACACCTCCCGGCCCCGCACACACGCACCATGTGAGCACACTTCCCGTCCCCGCACACACGCGGCGTCTGAGCACACCTCCCGGCCCCGCACACACGCACCATGTGAGCACACTTCCCGTCCCCGCACACACGCGACGTCTGAGCACACCTCCTGTCCCCGCGCACACACACACACACACACACGGTGTCTGAGCACACCCCCTGTCCCGTCTGAAGGAAGCAAGGAAAGGAAAGCCCGGCGCGGCGCTGCTGCTTCAGCACAGTCCCCTCCCCCGCGGGAAGTTCTTGCGGCCCAGCCGTTAGCCTCAACGTGTGGAAATGCACTCTGCCCCACTCGGGACAGGGAGCTGTGAGCAGCCAACACAAGCGTGTGAGCGCACTTGCCTTCGGTCAGGGTGGTGTAGAGGGGTCGCGGCTACATGCTTCAGGTAGTGAGGACGCAGACGTTTCTTGCCATAACTGTTTTCCCCTTCCTCATCTTTCTCCCTCTCCCCCCTCAGCCCCTCCCCCCACCCCCTTGATTTCTTATTTTTTCAAAAACCAAAACTTAATATAAGCAGAGATCTTCTCCTTAATGTCAATGTCACTCTAGTCTACAGTGCTTATGTCCTCCATGACTAGTAACTGTAAAACAATCCCTTCCGGCTCAGGAGATAGATACATGCGCGTCTTCTGCTTCGTGTAATCTGTCCCATCTTTTTCTCTAATTTTCCCCGCTCCCCGCTGCCCTTGAGTTGTTTTAGTTTGTTCTCCTCGGTGCCCGTTGCAGCTGTTGGGCGCTTTCTACTGTATTTCCCCCTATTTTCCATTCATTCTGTGTCCTCCCTCCAGCTTCTCTCGGATGAGCACCTGTGTACACCTTGTGTGAGGAAAGGGTCTAGGGTCCTTTAGTTTCTCTAAGATGGATTACGAAGAAGTCGTTTGCTTCTTTATCTTTCGTGTTCTTTATGGCCTGGATATTAAATCGTGTACACATGAAGTTATGTACATAGAATTTAGAGTTTGTTTCACTTTGGGGTGCCTTTCTCCCAAAGCAGCCCCCCCTCACTTTTATTGGTCTTCCTCTGAATTGGTACCTTGGCTCCTGCTTTCTTTGTCATGTCTCTGTTTTTTATTTCTAATATCCACCTATCAGGGAGAGCATGCGCCTTTGTTCTCTCTGTTCTAGGCTTGTCTCACTCAACATTATGTGTTCAAGACCTGTCCATTTCCCTGCGAACGCCATTATTTTATCATTTCTAATCGCTGTGCAGAATTCCATGGTGTACAGGCACCACGTGTTTCGGATCCACTCATCTGTCGTGGGGCACGTGAGCGCACTCTTGAGAGCACCCCGCGCACACGGGGAATGACGTCACGCGGACGGGCAGATGGGGTCGCCTCTCCTGGCCCGGGTGGACGCCAGGGACAGGACCGGGAACTGGGGCAGTAGTGCACCGTGACAGGTCTCCTAACTGGAAAATGGCAGTGACGACACTGACCAAGAAGTCGCACATGGGAAAGGCCGGGAATGTTCCAGAACGTCTAGTGTTAAGGAATGGTCACTGCTTACTTATTACCTGGAACATAAAACTCACCAGTCCTGAGACAAGGTTACCAGGACTCACTCCAAGGAATATCAGAAAGAGAATGTTAGGTTGATGTATTGTTTTTTTAAAAAAAAAGAATGATTACTAGGTGCTGGTGGCTCATGCTGGTAACCCTAGTCACTCAGAAGGCTTAGATCTGGGAGGACGGTTCAAAGCCAACCCTGGGCTGCAAAGTCTGTCACTTTTATCTCCAATAAACTACCAAAAAATTAAAAAAAAAACACAAAACAGCTGGAAGTAAAGCTGTGGCTCAAGTGTTGGAGCACTAGCCGGGAGCACCAGAGCTCGGCCACAGACCAGACCCCGAGTTCAAGCCTGAGCAGAAAGGAAACGGAAACCACAGCAATACCACTGCACATACAATGTCACCTTCTCCCCTAACGCGTCCCAATGGAAAGCATCCAACGCCTTTCAGTGCCCAGCAGAGGGAAACGTCCCTGGTGCGCGTGCTGGGGAGGAAATTGCCTTTCTTTGGGGAAACTAGAGCCGCCTAAGAAAAGGCGCCAGACGGAGGCCCCGGGCAGGTTCTTACTCCCCACCCACCGGCGAGCCCTCCGCGGCTCCGCCCGCCGTGTCCTCCCAGCACCCCGCGGGCTCCCCAGGGGGCCCCACTGTGGTCAGTCCCTCCAGCAGCTGGGGGGGGAGGGGGAGTGGGGGGGCTCCTAGCTGGATGTGGCCACACATGCAAGGAACGCAGCTGGGCCTCGGGGCCCCCCAGACACCAGTCAGCGTCGCCCGGTGCGGGCGCTGCCCCTGCCCCGCCCCGCCCCGGGGTGCGCACCGAGATCCTCCGGAAGGACTTGAACTCCAGGTAGGTGAGGTGCTCGGACAGCTCTGCCGGCTCCAGGTGGTCGAAGAGCAGGGAGACCTTGCGCTTCTTGCTGGTGTTGGACTTGATCCTCTGCGTCAGCTTCCGGGACCAGTCCCGCGCGGTGCTTTTGTGCGTGGAGGGGAGACGACAGCGGGAAGAAGTCAGAACGTGAACCCCGGCAGCGCGGCCATCTTCTCCAGGCGGCCCCCGCGGCTGGAGTGCCCAGGGGGCCTGGCTGACCACCATCCCCCCCCCCAGTCCACCCATAGGCTCCCGGTCCCGGCTTCCAGCACTGGGGGTGCACAGGGGAGCAGCAGCTGGCAGAGCTGCTTCCCAAACGGGGGTTCCCGCGTGCCTGGGCGCTGCGTGCGGGGGTTCTGTGGTCCACAGGGATTGGGGGGGCTCCGAACCCCGGCCTCCTTGGTCACTGAGTACACTGCAGACCCCCCCCAAGGTGTCGCGAGAGGCCCGGGAGAGCCCAGCTGGCTTCCCTGCGGCCCAGGAGGGATTGTGAAAGCCGCCTGGACCGGACCGGCCAGCCAAGGGATGCGGGACGCGGGGCGGGCGGGGCTGGGGGGGCAGGGCCAACCCCCAGATCCCTGCTTGATCTCAGACCCAGGCTTCAGCTCTTGCACTCACTACGGTCAGGAGCAGCCACGCGGGGGTGGGGAGGGGTGGACTGGGACTCCCCTCCCTCCAACTCGGAGAGGGGAGGGCGGGAACTCCAGGGAACACTGACCCCTGGCGCCGTCCCTCCCGGCACCCACCCACTTTCCAAGCTCGGCCTGGTTCAGGTGTTAGCATCCCCCCCCCCATTTCAAGCTCAGGTGTGTTTGGAATCCAGCACCCAGTTCCTCGTGGCCCGGGTCACTCCGCGGTGGACACTGGGCCTCTGGTTCCGCTCTGGCCAGCTCTGGCCTCCCGGCGGGGGCCAGGGGCCGGGGCGCTTGCTGGGGGGGGGCATGGGTGCCGCCTGTCCCTGGGCGCCGGGGAGCCCGACACTCACATCTGAGTGGTGTCCAGGAGGCGGCTGTGCGCGTCCTCGCCGGCAGCCTTCACCAGCTCCTGGAACTTCTCCATGGTGTCTGTCAGGCGGCGTCCATTTTAAACATGGTCCAGAATTCGGTGATCCAGTACCTACGGGGGGGGGGCAGAGTCCAGCCCTGACACCCCGGACGCACCCTGGGGGGGGCCCGCGGGGCGCTGGCACCGTCAGGAGGACACTGACGCTGGCCAGCTGGGGGGGGGTGAGGGAGGGAAACGCCCCGGAGGACAAGAGAACGGGCCGGGCGCCACGACGCAGCTGCACTCCCCACGGAGGGCAAGGCACCCGCGGATGCGCGTGCACCCCGACAGCGTGTGCACGCAGAGAAGCACGCGCCCACGCCCCTCAGGAGCAGGGGTGACTGCACACTTACTGAAAACGACACCGACGGGGGAGGGGATGCGTACGTTAAAAAAAGCAGGCGGGAAAGAACAAAGGAGACACGGCAAAATAAGCCGCTGCCTGTGAGTGACTACCGTTACGCTGTTCTCTGACTTTTCAAAACGTCGTTATGTTTACAAGCTGGGATTAAAAGCAAAAACACCAAAAACATCATCATCTGTAAATTCCTGTGTCACTGGACACCAAAGGCTGTAAACCGGAAAACGACAGCCGCCACCGCCACCAAGTCCGAGCGGTGTAAACGGTCAGCTCGGAGCCACGGGAGAAACCCACCGGGCTGTGGGGGGCAGGAAATGCCCAGAATGAAGAGCTGGCCTTTTCCCGGCCTGTCCAAAGCAATGTTCCGGAGGGGAAGGGCAGGGCGAGGCGCGGACCCCCGCCCCCCAGGTCCGTACCTCACAAAGTAGCAGATCTTCAGGCAGAGCCCCCGGGAGTCCTTCGCCAGGGCCTCTTTGTAGGTAGAGCTGTGGTTAAGGGAAAATGGAAGAAACCAAAGCGCCTCCAGCTCAGGAGGGAGTACCAGACTGAGCAAAAAAAACCAGCTAAGGCCTCCCGTCCCGTCTCAGCCCTGACGTGGCAGCTGCAATGAGGGCTCCGGGCGTAGCTGGGGGGTCCACCTGGGCCCCCCCCACAGCGGTGACCTCAGGGAACTGGGAGGGGGTGGTGGTCTTCCTTGAGTGGGGACTCCACTCTGCCCACTGAGCCACAGCGCCACGTCGGAGATCAGAGTCTCATGGGCTTTCCTGCCCAGGCTGGCTTTGAACCGTGATCCTCGGAGCTCAGCCTCCTGAGTGGCTGGGATGACAGGTGGACTGGCACCTGGCTAACGCCTGGAGGCATTTCTGAAAGGAAGGAGGGCTGGGCGAGCTGCGGAGGTGGGTTGGGCCTCCTCCCTCCTACCAGCCGGGAGGGCCAGGCGGGAGCCCCTGCGGGACGGGGTGGCTCCGGGGGAGGCCGGCAGGGGGCGTGGGCGCTGCCGAGGCGTTCAGGCCACTCGTGGGTCAGGCGGCGGTGCAGGCATGGGGCGCGGGCCCGTGACCCCTGCCACTCAGGACCGACCCACGCCTGCCGGGCACACAGCCGGCGAGAGCCCCACCTCAGTGCACGTGCTGCGCGTGGCGGTCTACACCTGTGACTGCAGTCGGGCGGGAGGGTCACAGTCCCAGGCCGGCCTTGGGCAGGAATAAATACAAATAAAAAGCAAGACCGCATCTGAGAAGTAAAGCAAAACCGGGGTGGGGGCGGGGGGGTTAAAGTTCACGCGATAGAGAGCCGGCCCCAGTCCCGCCAGGTGATCAAAGCGAGGCGCGCTTCACGCTGGGGTCCCCCGGCCCCCCGGGGCCCCCCGGTGGCGCGGAAGGATATCGGGCCATGACCTTCTGGAGCAGCTCGGCCGAGGAGATGAGGACGCGGTGCATGGCCAGCACCACGGGCACCAGCTGCTGGCTGCGGCACAGGTTCCCCTCGGCGTCTGCGGGGGGGGGGGGGGGGGGGAGCGGGGGCTGCAGGCGGGCGCGGCCGGCCCTGAGCTCCGCCCTGCCCCGGGCGCCCCCGCCCCCCCTCCGCGCGCCCACCGCCCCTCTGCTCCCCGACGTCCGCCTGGGTGACCACGGCGCCTCCATCGCCCGGCTGGGGGCTCTGGGCAGCCCGGCGCGCTCCACACCCACGCCCACCACCGCCGGGGTCCCGCACCCGCCATGCCTGCACCCAGGCCCCTGAGGAGAGCGGGGAGGGAGGGCGGGGGAGGGGGAGGGAGGGCGGGCGGGGGAGGGGGAGGGAGGGCGGGCGGGGGAGGGGGAGGGGGAGGGCTTCCCCTCGGCGTTGAGCCCCAGGACCGCACACTCCCACTGTCCGTGACCCACGGTCCCGTGGAGGCCGTGACCAGCACACCCGAGGCCTCTGGTTCGAGTCCTCCCTTGTCTCTGTGAGAAGGCCTTGCACCCATCGCGCAGGGTGCACCATCCCCGATTCCGGGGTGCGAGGGAACCAAACGTGCAGGTGGCCGCCATGCTGGCTCAGGCCCGGACGCGAGCTCAGAGCTGGGGAGACACTGACCCGCCCCCCTGCCCGCCCACCCCCCTGCACCTCCTCCCTCCAGTGGCCCCCCGCCCCCCCAGGCTCTCCACCTCCCTGCCACTCCCACCCCACACCTTCCCCGTGACTCAGCGGCACCCTCCCCCCCATGGCTGGGGCCCGCCCGTGGGGCGCGTTGCTCCGTGGGCGCCAGCACCCCGCATGCCCCTGCTCGGGAGTCTCGGGGTGCTCCCGGCGAACCCGCCCCCCCCACCCCGGTGATGTGCTAGGGCCTGGGAGCACCACGCCGTCTCTGTCAGCGACGCCGGCAGCCAGCGGTGCCCACGAGGAGGTGGGGGGGGAATCCTGCACACCCGCCCCTCGCCTCCCCCCCACCCCCCCCAGCCCCATCCCACGCCCAGGTCCTCGAACCTGCCCTCTCCTCACCCGGGGTGCCGGCCTCGGCTGACCCGCCCCGCCAGGCCACGCCACGCCGCCCTCCAGGCCCCGCCCCACCAGGCCACGCCCCTCCAGGCCCCGCCCCTCCAGGCCGCCCTCCAGGCCCCGCCCCTCCAGGCCACGCCCCGCCCCCTTCCCTGCGAGGACCGCACACCGTCCTCGCCAGCCATCGGGGCCCAGCCTCCGCGTCACACCGTCCCGTCCCCCTCACCGTCCCCCCCCCCCCCCCCAGCCCGGGGGCTCGAGCACGCCACTCGGGACGGCGCCAGGCCCCGGGTTCAAGGACTCAAGGTGCGGAAGAAGTGAGAGCCTCGCGGGGCTGAGTCGTGGGCTACCGTGGGCTGGAATCGGGCCCGGGTCTGCGGGCGACGCCCCCCCACCCCCCTCCCCGCCCCTCCCGGAGGCTGAGGGCCGCGGCCGTGCAGCCGCGCACTCGCCATCGCGGCCAGGCCTGCCGTCCGGGCTTGCTGGGCGTCTTCAGGCCCAGGACGCAGGGCCCTGCTCCCGCCGGCCCTCCCCTCGCACCCCTCGCACCCCTCGCACCCCTCCCTCCCGGCTCGGCGGCACCCCACGCACACTGACTGGAGTCGCACACGTTCTGTGGGGGCGAGGCTGGGTGGGGTGACTCACTCAGCAAAGGGGGGCTGGGGCGGGGGGGGGGGGGTGCTGCTGCCTCTCCCCGCCCCCTCCTCCCTGCCCGCAGCCCCCCTCCCCGCGGCCCGCGGTCCCCCGCCCTCCCCCGGGGCTTCCGTTCCGCGTGCGCACGCCGGTGCTGGGCTTGAACTCGGGGCCCGGCTGCTGTCCCCGAGCTCGCTGGCTGCACGCTCGCGCTCTAGCGCTTGAGCCGCGGCTCCACTCGCGGCTACGGCTGGCTCAGCGGAGCCCAGAGCCACGGGAGCCCCTGCCGCCCGGATTCGGGCTGTGGCCCTCGGCCCTCGGCCCCCGAGCCGCGACCCTGGCCGCTGCCAGCTGCCGGCGCCTGGCTGCTCTTGGACGTCCCGACTCCGTTGCTGGGAGTGGATTTAACGCGTTCAAGAGCAAGTCCGCCCCGTGGTCAGCCTTCGGCTTCTCACTACAAATCCTGAGTGAAACCGGGCGCACGGGCCTCATCCTCGCCGGCCGCCTCTCGGCGTGGGGGGGTGTGGGGCACCCCTGGAAGTCCACGAGCCGGCCCCGCCTGTGTCTCAGTCTTGGGGCCACGTGTGGCTAAAATGGCGGTGCCCAACCACCACGTGCAGCTGCTCCAAGTGTCTTTGGTGACGCCCCGGCTCTTCCGCCCTTGATGGACAGCTCACCCCGCCCCTTCCTGCCGATCTTAGACCTGATTGGCTCCTGAGCCTTATATTAGTGGCATGAGCTTCCCCAATAGACGAGATCTTGCTGACTTGACTCCCAGGCCGTGTGCTTGTCCTCTGGTGAGGGAGGGCTGGGTGCGGGCGGCCTGCCTGCCCTTCTCCTTTCTCGGCTCCTCCGGTCGGGGCGTGCCTTCCCCGTCTCTCCCGCGGGTGGGGTGGGGGGGGACTAGAGACCCCGACAGAGGTGCAGGGCCAGGCTTTGGGTTTCCAAGGATCAGAATGCCGTGGAGCCCGGCGTGCCGTCTCCCCACGCGGCCCGTGCTGCCTCGAGGCACTCGCTCGCCGGCGCCGGCGCCGGTGCCCCCGGCCCACCACAGCGCACGGGGATGCGGCGTGCTCCGCACACGCACCGGACCAGCCCGCCACCCATTTCCCCCAGCACTCGGGACGGCGGGAGCCGCCCCTCGCCCCGGCCCCCCGCGGACCGCCTCCACTTCCCCCCAACACATCGCGGCCGGAGGAGCACGGCAGGAGCACGGCACGGGGTGGAATTCTAGACTGTTCCACGGTGGGACAAGAACACGGACGAGGACGCTCTAGAACGTGAGCGTGCTGGCCGCGCGCGGGGCGGCCCGCATCGGGGGCGGGGGACGGCCATCTCCACGTGTCCAGCCAGGCGCGAGGATCGCCCGCGGCCAGGGAGCGGCCGGCTCCCTGCGGGCCTGAGGGGCCTCGGGGGAAGGTGACCTTCACAGTGCTGCAAACTGAACCCGGTTCTGGGGTTGTGCAGGGGCGGGGGGGGGGGCAGGGCAGGGGGGGCAGGGCAGGGGCGCTGTCCCGTGGGTCACTGCTCAAGGCTGGCACTCCCCCCCTTGAGCCACAGCGCCGCTTCTTGCTGGTTAATTGGAGATGAGTCTCGCAGACTTTGCCGCCTGGGCTGGCTTCGAACCGCAGCTCTCAGCCCCCTGAGCAGCGAGGACCACAGGCGTGAGCCACGGGTGCCCGGCCACGGTCGGAAATGACGCCGCCTCCGCCCTCCCCAACGCCCCAGGCGCCGCCGGGCTGCGCGGGTCCCAGCTCGACCTGACTCGAGGGCAGCTCGCGGCCGCAGCCTCCCAGGAATGTTGGGGAGAGGGAAGGGCGGAGGGCCTGACCCCGCCCCCCGAGGGCGGCCAGGGAGGCTGGCGCAGGGACCCAAACCCGAGGGCAACGTGGGGGCGCGCTCGAACCCGTCTCCCCAGCTCACCCCTGCCACCGCGCTCTCGTCCAGCCGGAGCCGGAGCCGGGGCCGGGGCTCGAGCGGGTCGGGGGCCGCGTCGCGGCTGACACACGCGTGCGACTGCCCCGTCCGTGCAAGGCGCCGCCGTGCCGCCGCCACCCGGGAGGAGGCCGCGGCCACGGCGGTGTGGACAGGACGCGGGACGTCCTCTCTGCCTCCCCTCCCCTCCCCCGCCGATCCTCGGGCCGTCCCCCCCCCCCCCCCCCCCCCCCGGCCCAGGGCCGCCCCGTGTCGCTCCAGGCGGGCGCTCTGCCTCCGGAGGCACGGCTCCACGCTTGGCTTGCTGGGTGGTGGACCGGAGCCCAGAGCCTTGCGGCCTCGCCTGCCCGGGCTGACTTGGCAGTGGGAGGCTCAACGCTCAGCCCCCCGAGCCCTTGCCAGGGTTGCGGTGTGCGCCCCCAGCCCCGGCTCTGGTGTCTGGAAGGCGTGTCCACACGGAGGTCCCTGGGCAGCAGGACATGCCACCAATGGCGGGGGAGAGCAACACAGCAACGTTCGAGAGGGATCATGGGGCGTCTGGCTGATACGCGCCCACCCCGCGCCATGGGAACACTGTCAGTTCTCAGGCCCCCGAGGTAAAGATCTGCCCTTGTAACACAACTGAGCAGACTTGCCCCAGGACCCCCCTCCGCTGCGGTTCCCGGTGCGGTCCCGGCCGCTGGGAAGGCCACTCGGTGACCCTGAGGACACGTGCCCAAGGACACCACCTCGCGGCCCCCGCCCGGCAACCTCGGGAGGGGGGAGGGCTGAATCCACCTGCCGAGACAGGACGGGCCGGAAGGCCGTCTGCCCAGCCGGCACCGGCTCCGACTGGCGGGACGCCGTCAGTGTGTTGACCATCACCTCTGCAGCCATCACGGCCCGCAGAGGACGCGTCCACCCGGGGAAGAGCTGGGTCTCCAGGCCTGATCTCCCATCCTGACTGCGGGGCTCTCGGCTCAGAAAACGGCGTGGTCACGTATCAGCGGGCCTCAGCCTGTCCTGCCAGAGGCGTGGGAGGGGGAGATCCGGAGGGCTGCGGTTCGAGGACAGCCTGGGCAAAAATGTGGGAAGACCCTGTCTCCACAAACAGACCAGGTGTCCTGACAGACGCCTGCCGTCTCAGCCACACGGGACGCAGAGGGAGCTGCGCGGACCACGCCAGCCGGGGCAACGATCACACAAGACCCTACCCCGAAAAGACCTCAATGGCTTCTAGGTTTGGCAATGACAGACGTAAAGGCGTATTTGTGAAAGGGCGTACAGTCCTTCAGCTGAGTTAGAAAGCGCTTAACCGACAGAAAGGAGCGTGCACAGGTATATCCGGATCAAAGATGAGTTGGGAACTATGTGCATGGGACTGAGTCACTCTCTAACATCTCTCTCTCTCTCCTACTGGGGTTTGAACTCATGACTGTGCGCTGGCTGGGCCGGTGCTCTTCCGCAGAGCCACGCCTGCAGCCCTCTGTGTGTGTTCCAGTTTACTTCCGAGATGAGGTCACCTTGCTTTGGGCCCGGGCGGGCTTGGATCCCGATCTCCCCATTTCTGCTTCCTGTCTAGCGAGGGTGACGGGGGCCTCAGGGGCCTGCCAACGCGCCCACAGGGAGGGACCGCAGCGTGAGGTCAGGCCAGGCGACCTCCCGACCACACAAAAGCCGCGGGGCTGGGCGCAGAGTGAGAAGCCCGGAGGACCAACCCCCTGTCCTGCCAGAGAAGAGGAAAAGAGCGAAGACAGCCAGAGATGAAATCCAGAACGTGTCACCCTGCGAGTTCTCGGGGAATCCTGACCGGCCCGGCGGGTGAGGCGGACGCTCGCTTCCCTGCTTCGGCTGCTTTGTTTCCCAGACGTGCTCCCCAAGGACTCTGAACAAGTTCACCTCGGCCCCCGGCCCCCCGCTCCCTGGTCCCCCGCTCTAGCGTCCCAGCCAGCCTTCGGGGGTTTCCACGGTGGCGTGGCGACTTCCGGCTCGCCTCCGTGACCTCCTTTGGGGCCCCTGCCCCTGCCTCCCTGTGGCCCCCCCCTCCTGGACACTGGCCCTTCTCCTTTCAACCATGTCTTTCCATCGCGCCCGGACACGCCTGTCCACTTCAACACCTGAAAACACCTGTCCACCACTTCTTCCACACACTTCCTCCAGCTTTGTACCTGTTTACACAAAAAAAAGAATTCTAAGACTGAGACTCCCGCGGCGGTCAGGACTGGAAGTTCCTTTATAAACGGGGAGTCCCTGCTGTCGGCTGAGTTTCAATCTACTCGTTCTTGCTATGTCATCATGAGGTAGGTAACGCATCCTAGCTCCTCTGCATTTCGACAAGGCGTGCCTAAGCTTGGGGCTACTGATATCAGAAAGGAAAGTCCACTTTTCAGGTTCTGTCATCTTCTGCCCTCAGAATCTCCCTTATCACCTCACGGTTCCTTAACTACGGTGTGCACAGCACAAGTTTCTGTTGGGAAGCACT
Organism: Perognathus longimembris pacificus; assembly: GCF_023159225.1. Lineage (NCBI taxonomy): Eukaryota > Metazoa > Chordata > Mammalia > Rodentia > Heteromyidae > Perognathus > Perognathus longimembris. Next base: position 33,517,633 of record NC_063183.1, on the reverse strand, counting down.
TCTTTCTCCAAGTTCAGTCACATGCATCTAGAGAGAAACGTTGCCTTCTTAAAGTGACCACCTGGCCCAATATGAACCAATCAAAGCTCTTCTCTGGCAGTTTTTCCCCATTGAAATTCAAAAGGAAAAGATAAATCCTCCCAAGGCAAGACCTAGAGGTGCCTGACCCAGGAAGACACAGACCCTTTAGCGAGAGGATGAGCTGGCCAGCAGAGGGGGGGGGGTGCTGGGCGAAGAGGGAGTCCAAGCCACTCTAGGCCCTAACTTCAGGCGCTTCCAAGGCTACGGTCTTGCTCCTCTCCCTGGGCTTGGGCTACGCGAGCCATGCCAGCTAATACAGTCCACGAAACGGTTCACGTTGGATTGGTCATTATCCTAATATTTTTTAAAATGGAGAAGGCTTAGGAGTGCCACTTACCACAAACTGGTTTGACTCAGCTTCATGCCGAATTTAAATCATCACACTACAGATACCAGGCTCCTGCCTGCAGTGCTCTGTTGCCACGACATGCCACGCGCTGACGCGGTCATTCCAGCCACTTTCCCCTTCGTTTCTCGGTGGTTTTGGCCCCTCTGCGTTTGTGTGACCACCTGAGGTGCAGGGCGCTGCCTTCCGCTAAGTCTCCAGAGGTAACGGCCACTGCCCTGCGGTGTCGCTATGGCAACATTTCCCACACACCTTTCAGGAACCATCCCGGAAGTGTGCATTCCGTGTCCTTCGGGTGGAGACTGAGTCTCAGGTCCCTTGCGAAACCTGCTCAGGGTGCAGAGTCCCCGAGGAAATGCCCGCTTCGTGGACAGCACCTCCACGGATGCAGGGCTGCGCCGTTTTAACTGCTTTCTAGGAAACGCGTAACGTGACTACCTCAGGTTCATAATCTGCTAAAGTCCCCTACTATTTCTCAGAAGGCCGAAAGGATCCAGTTTGCCCCCATCTAGGATCTATCAAAGGCAGTGTTTCCAAACTCCAGCGCAAGGCTTCGGACTCCGTCTCTACTCACTGCGGGCAGCTGGTCGGAGCTCACGGATCTGCTTAACTTCCTGAAGTGTCCACCCAGGGTGCGTGCTGTTCCCGGCTGAACCGCCAGCAGAAGAGCACAGGTGGTCGGGTGACGACGGCCAACCCGCTCCTCAGTGGCTACTGCGTGTGCAGAGTCCTCACCGTGACCCACGCCGCCGCCCGGCTTCCCGGCTGTTTGTCTGCACTCTCCTGCTGTGTGGCAGAGCTCGCGAGTGCACGGCCCCGTACGCGCACGATGCCAGGCCCGGCCTCGGCACACGCAGAGACAGGACTCGACCTCCCCCGGCCGCTCCAGACAACGTGCCAGCCACCGCCGGCGTCCCCATCCGTGCCTCAGGCTCTGCTCCTGGGAACGCTCACGCGAGACCACTGCACTCGCGGCTCCCGCGGCTCCGCGGCCCTCCGCGATTCCCGCCGCCACCCGGCCGTCCGGAGGTGACCACGCTCGTCTGCAAAGGCAGCACGGGGCCCACAGCAGTCGGGATCCGAGTCCCTGGAGCACGAGGCCACGTGGCCTTGGTGGCCTGGCCTCGCGTGGAGGGCCGCGGCTGAGGTTCGCTCGCGAACCCGAGCGCTTGAAGACTGTACGCCACGCCGCAGCCTCCCAGACAGGATCCCCAGAGCCCCGCAATCAACAGCAAAACACTACGGGGGTGACATCCAACCGGAAATAAAAAGCGCTTTCCCAGAAAGAGAAGCAAGCCACAGAGAAGAAACGCCGCGCCGGCTGGGAAGAACAATAAAGAACAAAAAACAGCCATCAGCATTTAAAATGTTTACAAAACCTCAACACACTCTTCTCAAAAACCAGAAATAATCAACCAATACACATAATAAAGATTCAGTACCATTGAGCCACCAAGAAAATGCACGTCAAACAGAGTGACTGGCACGCACACACACACACACACACACACTCACGCAATCCCACTGACAAATGCACCCGAGGATGTGGAGAAAAAGGAACTTACACACTGCTGGGGTGTGTGTGTGTAAATCAGCACAGGCGTTCTACCAAGAACAACAGGATGCAGGCCACACTCCCTCTCCTGTGGGGCGGGGGTCCCGTCCGGCGGAAGCTCAACTAGCACAACACAGGACACCTGCCGGCCCACAGCCAGGACCTACGGCTCACGCCAGGGGCCACCGCCCAGGGCTGGACAAGGAGAAGGCGGGGTAGCCGCAAAATGGAGTGCCACTCAGCAATCATAAAATAACCACACTGTGGTTCCCGAGCACTCCGGGTTCTCTGCTCTATGAAATCAAGTCCTGCACTGTGCTTCAGACCCATGAAGGCAGGCGGACGAGGTTCCTCCCCGCCGCCCCCCTCCCCCCTGCCCTCCTCCCCCCCGCCCCCGAAACACTCTTTCCGGCAGAAGGCTCCTCCTTTCCTAACGTGAGAGGACTTCACCCGGCTGCCCTATTTCTGAGTCTCTCTTCCTCTCTCCTTCGGCTTGAAACTGTCAAGTCTCTGGTAGTTCCCGCTTTTTTCTGTCCTTACAATTCAGCTTCCATGCTCAGGGAGCCTCCTGCTAGAAGATTCTAACAAGGACCTCAGTTTCTCCCCCAGGCCTTTGACCAAGCTCTGGAAAAAATCAAAGCAGAGGACACAGCCTCCTCCCCGGGGCGGCGCCCGCCCAGCCCCTCCCCACGGAAGCACAGGTCCCACCTCGGAGCTACACCTGTGGCTTGTGGGCGCTACCTCGGATTCCCCTAGAAAGGTCAGAGAAACAAGCCAGGCACGGGCTCACCCCTAGAAGCCTCAGCCTCAGGAGGCTGAAGTTGAGGCTCCAGGTTTGAGGCCAGCCTAGGCAGGAAAGTCCGTGAGACTCCTACCTTGAAGCAACTACCCACAAACTGGAAGCAGAACTGTGGCTCAAGTGGTAAAGCGCCAGCATGGAGCCAAAGAAGCTCAGGGATAGCGCCCAGGCCCTGAGTTCAGGTCCTAGGACTGGCACCAAAAGGGGGAGGGAAAAATTAATAAAGATAAATGATCTTTTTTGCTTCTGAAAGTAAAACTCCAGCCCACTTTGTCCATACAGAAGAGAGACCTTGCCACGTGGGAGCTGCGGTTCAGGCCATCGGCCCTCCCAAGTCCGCTTCCGGCCACGCCTTTACTCCTCATTAGCTTTGCTCTCGTTGCCAAGCAACCCTCAACTCTGATGTCCTCTATTTGATGGGAATTATCCCAGACTTGCGTTTTTAAAAAATCAGTCTAGAACAGTGGTTCTTAGGAGTTCGCACACCTCTACCAAAGGCGATGCCGACTATAATAAGATCAGCATTGCTTAAGACGTGAACTATGGGAAGGCGAAGAGTTATACAGAATCCGTCATCAAACTGCGCATCTGATTACAGCGTGCAGCCAGCTGTCCACAGACACAGTGCCACCCCAGGAGGTGGAGAAATGTTCCTGGGCGCCCTGGCCTGGACTAAATCTAACCTCCCTCCTTTGTCTAGCCGGTGCTTTCTGTATCCAAAAAAGTTACTTAATTTATGAGACCTGATTTACGGATTGATGTTTGTAAATACAAGAGCTTACAAATCAGGGGATTTAACCTATATATTATTAAAATTGTGTCCACACGGTAGCAGTTACTCAAAAGTTAGCTATTGCTAAAGCAAGTTCTACACCTTTTTCAACAGTCCAGAGAAAAGCTGGGCACTGGAGGCTCATGCCCGACCAAAAAACAATCAAACAAAAAACTAGAAATGCCTAGAGCAACTGACATTCAAGACTTAATAGCTTTTACACACACACACACATGCGCGTGCGCATACACACACAGAGGCACTGGGAGCTCACTCCTGTCATCCTCGCTACTCAAGAGGCTGAGATATGAGGATCATGGTTTAAAGCCAGCCTGAAAAGACCAATCTAAGAGATTCTCATGTCCAACTAACCAGCAAACGGCCAGAAATGGAGGTGCGGAGTAAGTCACAGAGAACAACAACAACAACAAAATCAGGCAAGAACACAAGGCCCCGAGTTCAAGCCCACTATTACCACACTCACTCCACCGCCAAAAAAAAAAAAAGTTTGAAAACTCCTAAAAAAAAGGATTAAGCAGCTGGGCGCTGGTGGCTCACGCCTGTCATCCTAGCTACTCAGGAGGCTGAGATCTGAGGATCACGGTTCAAAGCCAGCCCGGGCAGGAAAGTCCATGAGACTCTTATCTCCAATGAGCCACCAGAAAACTGGAAGTGGCGCTGTGGCTCAAAGTGGTAGAGCGCTAGCCTTGAGCTGAAGAGCTCGGGGACAGCGCCCAGGCCCAGAGCTCACAGAAAAGCATTAAGGAACAGTCAAAAAATAGGAAAGGGATCTATGAAGAGGTAGTACAGACATACAGACAACTGCAAGTGTGGCTAGCCCACTGTGAAAACATGAATGAGGTAGGCTGGACACATCATTAGTGCCTACTGCCTAAAAAGAGGCATTTAAAGCAGGTGGAATCACAAACAAATACAGACTGTGTGTGTATACATGTGTATATAGATATACGTATGGATGTATACACACACACATATTACAAGGAAAACTCAAGTCCACAAAACTGAGGGCTGGTTAGGAAGAAACAAGGATGGCTGAATACTGGAGGATTCTGAGGTAAATCAAGAAAGCAAAAGCAGCAGGGCATGGCGGTTCATGCCTGTAATGCGGGCTTCTGGGGAGGCTACGACCAGGAGGAGCATGACTCTGGGCCAATCCAGGCAAAACATTTTGCAAGACTCCATCTCAACAGAAATGGGCAGCGGTGTGCACCTGTCCACCTCCCGACAGCAGGAAGCATACGCAGGATTGTGAGACCCTAACTACAAAATAGCCGGTGTCAAAAGGGCTGGAAGTGTGGCTCAAGGGCTGGAGCGCCCACTTAACAAGTGCAAGGTCCCAAGTTCAAACCGCTAAAAGCCACACGGTGGCCCCTCTGGAGTGCAGATCTCCGCTTTCTTCTCTGCCCTACCGTCAGCCTTCCTGATAATGGATGCTCTCTGTGACTCACGGGTCTTTGCCTCAGCAGAGCACAGCCTGGTCATCTTACAGGCCGTGCAGACGAATGCAGAAAACCCTGGCAGAATCCATACTTTCCCCTAATAGATTGAGTGTAAGGTTTTGCGCTTGCTTACTAAGTAGTTGCTTGAGCCAAACCTCCATCCTGTTTTGGTCTGATTATTTAAACACAGTGTCTCACGTTTTTGCCCAAGCTGGCCAGGACAGCGATCCTCTATTTCCGCTTCCCATGTAGCTGGGAAGGCCACGCACAGCTTCTTCTGCAGAGAGGCAGTCTGCACAAACTTCTTAGGTTGTTGAGCTCCAAACCACAATCCTCCTGATTTCAGCCTCCAGGTACTTAGGATGACAGGACGAGCTATTAGCACCCAGCTATAAATGAACTTCCAAGATTGCTGTGTTTAACAATGGGCTTGCAAAATTGTGGAAGAGCCAGCAATCTCTCTGGAGCCAGTTCAAAATAATCTAGCATATCACAGCTAGGAGATAAATGTAAGCACCCCAATTCTATAGCCCTAAGAAAAAAGAAAAGATGACAGACATCGGAATCATTCTACGAGGTCTTCAGCACGTGGTAAATTCTTTTCTCCCTCTGAGCTTGTCCTTACACACGCGACTGACCACACAGTGTTGAGGTCCCCGTGACTGCAAATGGGGGCCTCTTGTCCCACACAGTGACTAAGGATTTCACAACAGCGAGGACATCAAACCCAGCACGGCGTTCTTCCCAGCACGAGGCTGGCTCTCCCCCCTCTGACCGGTCTCTGGTTTGTCTGGTGAGCCACTCTGGGGGTGCCCACCCCGACTCCATTACCACAGGACCAGGGCTACAGGCAGAAGGGGACGGGAGGGGAGCCTGGGGCAGAGCCTGCCTTCGAGAGGCCCTTGGACCCAGCCATTGCTGTCTGGGTCAACGATAGAGAAGACAGCTTGAGGCCCCGGCGTCTCCCTCATCTGTTCCCGTGAGAGCAACAGAGATCAGCGGGCACAGGTGCGCTGGGGGGTGACCTGGGCAACAGCGCCCTGTCCCCCGTGCGGGTGAGGACCTGACCAAGGAGGGCCAGGGCATTTGAACTGTCGCTAGTGAGGTTTTGAGGTCCAGCTTCACGTTGTCTTTCTTTGTGTGCCGGTACTGGGGCTCAAACTCAGGGTGCTGTCCCTTGGCTTTCTTGGTGCTCTACCACTTGAGCCACAGCTCCACTTCTGGCTTTTCAGTCACTGATTGGAGATAAGGATCTCACAGACTTCCCTTCCCAGGCTGGCTTTGAACCGCCATCCTCAGAGCTCAGACTCCTGAGTAGCTAGAATCTGGGCACGAGCCCGAGTGCCGGGCTCCGGGCGTTTTACGATCTGGTGAAGGTGAAGACGGCACACGGGCCAGGCGTCTTGCAGTGTGCCTTGCGTTAGGCCGCGTATGGGCACAGTGGGGGGCGGGGGGGGGTGGGAATGGCTCCCAATCGCCTCTACTGCGCTGGTTGTGTAACCATTCTTTTGAAATGGAAACCGATTTGGGTTGAGGCTTGGGCGGGACATCTATACCTTGCCACTCTCTTCTGTTCGAAATGAATCTGGGAATAGAATGGCTTTTTATTTATTCATCCACTTATGGATGTGTGTGCTTTGGGTTGAACCCGGGGACTTGCACGCGCCGGGAAGGAGTTGGGGTACCTTTGAGCTCCACCAGCCCTGTCTCCTTTCTAAGTTGGGAAGCCGACCTCACTGGGAGGCGGTGATTCTCTGAGCTGGACTCTGGGAGGAGCCCAGGCAGCAGGTGTCTGGGAACTTGTCAGATATGCAAATTCCCGGGCCCCACCCTGCCCTGACCTACTCAAGCGGAGAGGGAGGGAGGGAGGGAGGGAGGGAGGGAGGGTGGGGCTCAACTCTCGGCCGAATTGAAAAACAACCTCCACGTGATTCCGCTGCCCCATCCGCCGGGACCCGCGGCTCTGTGGACCGGGCTGAAAGCATTCGCAGTGGCACCCGGAGCGCCCTCGGGTCCTTCCCCAGGCTGCCAGCGAGCTCGGGGCCAGCCCTCAGCCCCGCCAGCATCCCGGGGGGGGGGCGGGCTGCCTGCCTGGCTCCCCACCATCCGCTCGGCCCCCCGCCTCTTCCTGGCCACACTGTGTTCCGACCCAGGGGTCCGGGGTGCGGGGAAGCGCTGACTTCCAAGACGCCGCTGCGCCCCTTCCACGTCCACCCTTCGCCCGGGAGCAGAGCGATCGCGGCTGCAGTAGAAAGCCGGGGCCGCCCCGCCAGGCACGCTTCCCTGGACCGGCTGTGCCGCGCGGAGCTCGCCCGCGGGCGAGCGCCCTCCCCAGCCCGGGGTCGCGGCGGCTCTGCAGGGGCAGGGCGGTGGGGGAGAGAGACGGGGCGGCAGGGGGACGGGGCGGCGGGGGGACGGGCTGCCTCTCTCATCTGTGCCCCAGCACTCGCTCCTGCAGCACCCAGGCTTTCTGTGCCCTGCACGCGGGGGGGGGGGGGGCAGGTGCCCTGGGGAGGGAGGGCAGGTGCCCTGGGGAGGGGGGAGGCAGGTGCCCTGGGGAGGGGGGGGCAGGTGCCCTGGGGAGGGGGGGCAGGTGCCCTGGGGAGGGGGGGGCAGGTGCCCTGGGGAGGGGGGGGGCAGGTGCCCTGGGGAGGGGGGGGTAGGTGCCCTGGGGAGGGAGGGCAGGTGCCCTGGGGAGGGGGGGGCAGGTGCCCTGGGGAGGGGGGGGTAGGTGCCCTGGGGAGGGGGGGGCAGGTGCCCTGGGGAGGGGGGGGCAGGTGCCCTGGGGAGGGGGGGCAGGTGCCCTGGGGAGGGGGGGCAGGTGCCCTGGGGAGGGGGGACAGGTGCCCCCTGCCATCCCCCTCCCTCCCCCCCCACACAGCCCCGCCCCGCCTGCAACGCCAGCTCGCCTGCCCGGCCACTTCTCTCACTTTTCTCGCTTTAAACGCGGCGCCTCTCCCCACGGCCCGCGACGCCCACACGGTCACGCGCCGGGGGCCTGGCACACGGGCCTGGCACACGCGCTGCCTGCATTTCAAAGACTCAAAAGCTATTTTTAAAGCCCCTGAATCCGATCCAGGTTGCCCTTCTAGAAACCACCTTAGGGAAAAAATGTAGGAAGGAGTAACCCGGCGGTGCTCCCTCCCTCCCCTCGGTGCTCCCTCCCTCCCCGTGATGCTACCTCCCCTCCCCAGTGATGCTCCCTCCCCGGTGATGCTCCCTCCCTCCCCGCGGCGCTCCCTCCCTCCCCCCCCCCCCGTGATGCTCCCTCCCTCCCCTTGGTGCTCCCTCCCCGAAGTGCTCCCTCCCCGCGGTGCTCCCTCCCCATGGTGCTCCCTCCCCGGTGATGCTCCCTCCCTCCCCGCGGCCGGCTTACCGAAGGCCTGGATGCAGCCGTCCAGCAGGTCCTCCAGGCTGGCCCCTCTGGCCGGGGGCCCCAGGGGCACCATCATCCCCAGCTGCGTGACCTGGGCCAGGCCGGGGTGGCCGGGCAGGGAGGCGGGCTTCGCCTCTAGTCGCGCTTTGGGGGCAGCTCGGGCGCCATGGAGAGGTTTCCTGGGGAGGAGAGGGCTCGTGAGGGAGGCCACGCCGGGCTCCGGGCTCCCAGGCGGACTGGGGAGGAGAGGGGTGGAGGACAGCCGCGCTGAACGAGGGCACAGCCCTCCCTCCTGGCAAAGGCACTGGACCGACTGGTTGGCTGTCAAAGGGCTGTCTTCCCGGCAAACCACCGGGTGAGAGCTCCCGGGGAAGGGGAAGGATGCGCGGCCTCCCGCTTCCGGAAGGCGGGCGGCAGGTGGCGGACGCCCGGCCCGCGGCTCCGGCCCGCACTTTGACTTGGGCTGCTAAGCCCCCGACGGGGGCCTTGAGAACCGGCGAGGCTAGGAGGCTAGCGAGGCCGGCCTCCCCCGCCAGTCACGCATCTCCAGCAGTGTGAGAAGTGCCGGAGGCCTGGCAGCCTCTGAAACACCTTTAGGGGGCTGGAGGGAGAGGGCCCGGAAGTGGGGAGCAAGAGGGGCAGAGGGCCATCTGAAGTCACTCTGGGTTGGGCCTAAGAGATCACATGCTATAATGGGTCACACAAGAGATCCCCAAGACAACTTTGACCACTACACGTTACTCCGTCAAGTCCTTACTTAGGACCTTGATAACTGAAAAAGAAAAGCAAGCTGGATTCTTAGGAGGGATGTTCTAGAACTAAATGTTAAAGGACAAGTTTGGAATGGACATTCACCTACTCGGTCAGCTCTGTGTGTGTGTGTGTGTGTGTGTGTGTGTGTGTGTACACGCATGTATGTCAGTACTGAGGTTTGAACTCAGGGCGTAGTGCTGTGCCTTAGCTTTTTCAGCTCAAGGCCAGTACTCTACCACGGTTCCCTTTCCCTCCCTCCCTCCCTCCCTTCCTTCCTCTCTCTCTCTCTTTTGCTGGGTAATTAGAGGTAAGAGCACCATGGACTTTCCTGCCCAGCCTGGCCTCAAACCTAGATCCTCAGACCTCAGCCTCTTGCATAGCTAGGATGACAGATGTGACCCTCTGGCACCCAGTCTGCCAGCTTTTTTTTTTTTTTTGATCATGATATCCCTGACACAAGTCATTTCATAAAAATGACTTAGGAAGGGTTTAAAAAGCTTTTCCTCATCACTGGAAAAAAGACACAGATACCTGCAATCTTTCCCAAGTTCAATAGTGATTATTGTGGCTACTGGTACCTTTTGTGGCAGATTGCCATTTAATTCTCTTCTCCCTACTGCGGCTTTGGTTAGTTCATGACTTATTATGAAAGAAGAGAGAAGGTAAAGGAGAAATACACCTTAGATCTGTAATGTCTCGCTATGCTATAGGCAGAGAGCAGCACAGATCACGGAAGCGGTGTTTGCTGGGGGGGGGGGGCATGGTGAAGAAGACGGGAAGGAGAGTACTTGCCAGAGCATAAAACATCTCCTTAGAGGTTAGCTGTTCACGCATGAAGGCAGTCTGGAAGTTCCTTAATACAAAAATACAAAAACCTACTTGGAGAATAAGATGGAGGGGAGGGAAGGCAAGGGCCCAGCAGTTGGATATCTGTCCTCTCAGAGGAACAAGCAGATTCTGCAAGCCCTTCCCCGACACAGGGGAATCTCAGCCACAGGGGCTCGCCGAGTGCTCTGCGCCCGGAGCCCTGGGTTTGGAGGCAGCCTGCTAGGAGACCCTGCCCTCGGCAGGGCCCCACCTTGGGCAGCAGCGCCTTGGCTGTCCAGGGTCTGTGGCACGCCCGCTCCTGGGCCGATCTGCATTCCCACCCGCCAAGGCCAATGCAACTGAAGGAGCCACTGGCATGGGCCACAGGCCCAGTGATCCTGGAAGACCAAGCTCTGGCCGGCCTTGCCCAGGCCCCAGGGCCCTCAGAATCAGATCCGCACCTGAGAACACAACTCAGAAGACAAAAGAGCGGGGGCCACCGGGAACTTGACGAGGGAGAGCCCGAGTTTGGAAACCCCTAGCTGAGAAGTCAGGTTGCTTCTGACATCTGCAGACAAGTTCTCCTCCTCAGGATGCTAAAAACAGGATGTCACTCTGCTACTCTGCCCGACCTGTGAACTGTACCCAGCGCCGCTGTGGCTTTATGCAGCTCACGGCCCTCTCCTTTGCCTGTAACCGTGAACCTTCCACGTCCAGCAGAAGTAGCCAGGAGACTGTCACCAAGAGGCCATGAGGGTGAATGCATTCCAGAACCACAGTCCAACCCTGCCCCCTGGAGCTGTCCCGGGGGCCCCCAGAGCAGGATGGATGGCTCGCCGTCATTTTGCAAAGTACTCCTCTGTGGAGATGGGGAGGCGGGCTGGGGGGAACAGGCTCGCACGCCGCCCGTCTCTCCCGCACGCCCCAGCCTGGCTCCCCCCTTCCCTCCCTGGAAGTGAGGACAACGCTAAACCCACTTGTGCATCCCTTAAGACTAACCCCCCCCCCCCACACACACACACAAGGCAGGCTGGGGAGCTGGCAGCAGGCGCCAGGGGCCGCATCTGCAGTCAGAGCCCCTCCTGCTGGGCCGGAGCTGACTGGAGGGCGAAGGGACCGGGAATTTTCTCTTGGCTGGCGAACCCCTCCTCCCCCCCCCCCTCCTCCCTGGTCCTCCTCCTCCTCCCTGGTCCTCCCTCCTCTCCCCTGGATTCCCACTGGGGTTGGCCGGGCGGGTCTCCCAGGCAGGTGCTCTCAGCAGCACTAGGTGGGACTGGAGGCAGATTCAAAGAAAGATCTAGAAGGCCGCATTTCGGATAGAAAGGAGGAGGGCTTAAGACGCATCACCCGGGAGGCCACGCACGCCGAGGCCGGGGTGGGGTGGGGTGGGGTGGGGGGGGGTTGCAAGCTTGCGGCCCGGGCTGCCCGGGTCCGGAGCCGCGCGCCCGGCCTTGGCGTTTCCTGCCCGGCAGCCTGGAAACCCACGCGGCTGGGGACCGGGGGGACCGAGCCCGCGACCCCCGCCCTGCGCGGGGGGGACGCGGGGGGGAGGGCAGGGTGCGGGTCCCACCCGGCCTCCCCGGGCGCCGTCGCCAGGCGGCGCTGCCGCGGTGCGGGGCGGCGGGGACCCCCGCGCAGGGGGGCGGAGGGCGGCGAGGGCGGCGGGCGCGGGGCCCGGCCCGGCCGCCGTTCCGACGCGGAGCCCCGGGCGGGCTCGGCCCTCGCCCCGCCGCCCTCCGCGGCCTCGCCCGACGTGCGGCCCCGCGCCGCCCCCGCGCCCGTCCCCCCGGGCCCCGCGCCCCGCGCCGCCCGCGCCCGCACTCACCGCGGAGCCTCTCGCGCCTTGCCCAGGGTGCCCATGGCCGCGCCGCCCGGCCGCCTCACCGAGCGCCGCGCATCGCCCGGCCCCGCGCGCCGGCCTCCCCGGCCGCTCCGCCCCGCGCCCCGCGCCCCGCGCCCCGCGCGCCGCCCCGGAGCCCCGCACGCCGGCGCCTGGCGGACCCCACCGCGCGCCCGGCCGGCGGACCCGGCGCCCCGCGAGCCCGGCGCAAAGTTTGTGCGCGGCCCCGGCTCGAGCGCGGCCGACACCTGACGCGCGCCGGGCGGGGGAAGCGCGGGCTCGGCTCCTCCCCGCCGGCGCCGCCCCGGGCTCCCGCCCCGCCCCGCCCCGCCCCGCCGCGCCGCGCCCCGCCTCCCGCCCCGCGGGCCCCCGCACCCCGCCGGCCCCCGCCCCGCCGCCGCGCCCCACCTCCCGCCCCCCGCGGGCCCCCGCACCCCCGCCGGCCCCCGCACCCCGCGGGCCCCCGCACCCCGCCGGCCCCCGCACCCCGCGGGCCCCCGCACCCCGCCGGCCCCCGCACCCCGCGGGCCCCCGCCCCGCCGACCCCCGCACCTCGCGGGCCCCCGCCCCGCCGACCCCCACCTCCCGCCCCGCCCACCCCCCCCCCCGCACCGCAGGCTCCCGCACCGCCGCCCCCGGCCCCGCAGGCTCCCGTCCCCCCCCCCCCCCGTCGCCCCCCACCTCCCGCACCGCAGGCTCCCGCCCCGCCGCCCCTCAACCTGCCGACCCCTGCCCCCCCTCAGGCCCCCGCCCCGCCGAGTTCCCCCCCTCCCCCCCCCCCCCCCCGCTCCGGGAGCCGCCCTGCCCAGCCCCCTGCCCAGCCCCCTGCCCAGCCCCCTGCCCAGCCCCCTGCCCAGCCCCCTGCGCCCCCTGCGCCCCCCGCGCTTCCCCTGCCTCGGGGGCCGGGGCTGGAGCCCCCTGGCGCCCGCCGGGGAGCGGGCTTGGAGGGCCAGAGCCCGGGCGGCCACGGCTGGGGCCTAAACCTGCGCACCGGGCGTCCGCTGGCCGCGCCGGGCCGACGGGAGGGCGCCGGAGCAGGGCCGCGACGGGGCGGGCGTGCCGGCGCGCGGCTCCCCCAGCCCCAGCGGCCAGGCCCGGAGGGGAGCCGGGGACGCGGCCCGGGAGCCACGGCCGGGGGAAGGATGGGCAGGAGCGTGGGGTGGGCCGCGCTCCCCCGCTCTTCCTGCTGGAACCTGGCCGGGAGAGGGGGGCGGGGGGGGGGAAACGAGGGTGGGGGGCACCTCTGCCGTCTACACCCGGCCACCAGCAGACAGCCACGCGCAGGCCCCCGCTCTGCCGGCCGCGCCGTCCTAACCGCGCGCTGGCCCGCACTGCAGACCCCCCCTCCCCCGTCACCACCGCACCCCCTAGCTCCTTGCAGTCACCCCAGCCCGGGAAAGTCAGGCCGAGTCCAGACACATCGATCAGTACCGCCGCGCCCCAGGTTGGGGATTTAGCTCGGTGGAAGAGCACTGGGCCGCACGAGTGCTAGGCACTGAGCTCAGTCCTCCTCTCTGCAAACAAAGCAAAGCAGCAGCAGCAGCAGCAGCAGCGCTCAGGTACGTTGAATAAAGCGTCTTCTTGCGGCCAAGTCCCCTTTGGGGAATGCTTGGGGTGCAGGATGGCGTTAACAGCTCAGAGCGTGAGCTCCGCGGCTCCTGAATCTGAAGCTCGGTCCTCATTGCGTGACCTGAAGCAAGTGAAGAACTTCTCTTAACCCAGTGGTAAAAGTGGGTCCCCACGGGCGCCCCAAAGAAGTTTGGCAAAGTCACATGACACGACCCATGTCTCACTTCCAGTCAGCACCAAGGACATGTTTAATGTGGAAAGGGCGACCTGTGTGCCAGGCCGGGGTGGGGGGGAGGGGACAGGCTGGGAACGGGGGCCCTGTGGTCCCCTTGGCTCACCTTGGCTCCGGGTTGGGGAAGAGCCAGCTGCTCGCAGGAAGTGATGTCTGGCCGGGATGCAAAGGTGACAGAAGGCAGAGCAGAAGTGAGGGAGGAGAAAGAAGAGGCTTTGGAGAAGGAGAACAGAGCAGGTAAGGAAGAGCGGGTGACCTGCGGAGACCCAGCCCTAAGGATCGGCCCCCAGGCCCCGCCGCAGGGTTAAACAAAGCCCTTGAGTCTGACAATCCACAGCCTTTGCTAAGACTCAGAGGCCTCCGGGAGCGGTTCCCAGCTCTGCCCAGGCTGAGATTCATCGAACAACCACACCACTCCTGTGGGGCTGGACAGAGAGGGCCAACTTAATTAAAATCCAATGCCAGGCCTCTGTGCACAGGCCGCCAGGGCCACCTGAACAGCAAGCATTTAAAGAACCACTTTTCTCACACAACCACTACGTTTCAAACTCCTCGTGTCTGTCTAGCTCCTAACTCTGCTCACCCTGCCCAATCATTTCACACCTCCGAAGGGGCACAGGTAAAAGCTGGGGGGGGGGGGGGGAACTCAGTTCTTAGAAAGATTCAAATGATCAGCCAAAGGATGTGTGTGTGTGTGTGTGTGTGTGTGTGTGTGTGTGTGTGTTGGTGGGTGGAGGGTAAAGAGCCGTTCCGTGCGATAAGCGTTTAGACAAGGAGCATGACGGCTCTTGAAGATTGATGGGCAGACTGGCGCGTGAGCAGCGGGAAAGGCGTTACACATTAAAGCGGGGTCACCGGCAGGTGTTTCTTCATTCACTTTAAAGCAGGTCTTTTTCTCCCCCTTTGGCTCCTTTGGCTCATATTTAAGGAAACCTAATGTTCCATGCACAAGTGGCAAGAATTGCCACGCTTGATTTTCACAGTAATGTTCTAATGGCCCCTCCTACCCCTGTGCTAAGTAAGCAGAGCACGGTCCTGTCCCCCCCCCCCCCCCCCGCCCCGCCACAGGCTTCATCATTTTCAGTTCAGCCTGATGCATTATTTTCCAGCTAGAGAGTAAATCTCAATCTCTCGCCTCTCCTCCCCTCCCCTCTCCTCCCCTCCCATCTCCTCTCCTCTCTCGGTTGTGAGGATTGAACATAGGGCCTGGGTGTTCACCCTGAGCTCTTTTGCTCAAGGCCAGCACCCTACCACTGTAAGCCACAGCGCCACTTCTGATTTTCTGGTGGTTAGTGGAGATAAGAGTTTCATGGACTCTCCTGTCCAGACTGGCTTTGAACCAACCTCAATCCTCGTGGCTGAGATTGGATACAGCATGAGCCCCCCACACCTGGTGAGAGGGAAACTCTCCCAGGCAGAGAGCAGCCCGAGGGAAGTTGAACTTGGGCTTGACTCATCCGTGGTAAGGTGTTCTCTCTCTCGTGCCCTCTCAGCCTCGCTCTGGGGCTGGGGAGCTCGGGCCAGGCCAGCTTACCCAGGCAAGGACGACGTTCATTCGTGGGGGCGCTTGCTCGGGCCGCTGCTCCCCCAGAGTCCCACTACCCTGGGTTACAATTTTCTCTTGTTTATGGGCAGCAAGCGGACAGGGAGCCGTGTGGGGAGCGGGAGTGGTGGTTCATGTCACTCTAGGAGGGCAGTTGTTTTATCTTTTTATTCTTTGTCAGTCATGGGGCTTGAACTCTGGGCCTGGGCGCTGTCCCTGAGCTCTTCAGCTCAAGGCTAGTGTTCTGCCACTTGAGCCACAGCGCCACTTCCGGTTTTCTGGTGGTTCATTGGAGGTAAGAGTCTCATGGACTTTCCTGTCTGGGCTGGCTTTGAACCGTGATCCTCAGATCTCAGTCTCCTGAGCAGCTAGGATTACAGGTGTGAGCCACGGGCACCCTGCTAGGCCAGTTTTTTTTTTTTTTTGGCCAGTCCTGGGGCTTGGACTCAGGGCCTGAGCACTGTCCCTGGCTTCTTCTTGCTCAAGGCTAGCACTCTGCCACTTGAGCCACAGCACTACTTCTGGCCGTTTTCTGTATATGTGGTGCTGGGGAATTGAACCCAGGGCCTCATGTATGGGAGGCAAGCACTCTTGCCACTAGGCCATATCCCCAGCCCCTAGGCCAGTTGTTTTATGTACATATATATATATATATATATATATAGATAGATAGATAGATACATATGGACCAGGTCTCAAACTCAGCATCTGATACTTTCGCTCATTGGTTGGTGCTCTACCACCTGCGCCACGCCTCCAACCCCTGCTGTTGTTCATGTGTAACTGTGTGCCTGCTCCAAGGACACAGCTGTAGCTGACCTTTGTGGGCTGTGCGCGCGCGGTTGGATGTCCACTTGTCTTTTCCTGCCTTGTCCCGGCAGGGCTCTCCAGTCAGTGCCCGGGAGCCCGTCCCCACACAGCCTGGCTCGCCCAGCGGGGGGCTCTGCTCCCTCGCACCGGGTTTGCGGTTCACCAGCGATACAGTCGCGTGCAAGAGTGCGTTATCGTGGAGGTGGCGCTGTGGCACAAGTGGTCGAGGGCTAGCCTTGAGCACAAAGAGGCTCAAGGACAGTCAGTGCCCAGGCCCAGAGTTCAAACCTAAGACCGGGAAACAGAAAAGTGCATCGTCAGAATTAGAAATGCATTAATAAAGAACAAAACAGCCGAAAGCTTCTATGGGCTGCAAATATAATCGAGACTGCTGGCATCTCTGTCTAGTTTGTAACTGACTGTAACCTATTTTTTTGGAGGGAGGATTTCTCAGTATCCATCCTTAAGAGATGCTCAATTTATAGCAAAAGCCGACAGTGCCCATTTGCTGTTTTGTACTGTTTCCGTTTCCTCCCACACCTGGCAATATACATGGAAAATACCTCGTTCTGAGCATGGGGGGGGGGCAAGGAAGTGTACCCACACGTGTGCAAGCACCAGCTCTGGAGTACCTGCCTTGCCAGTCTTCGGTGAGGGAGGGAGAGGCATTGCCACCTGCGGAAGGAAGTGTCCTCTGGGTGACATACAGGTGCCCCAAAGTGACAGCGTGCTCCCAGAGGGAGTGACTCCTGACCGATCTTAATTTGGCCCAGGCAGGTGTGAGCCGGCTGTGCTAGGAGTTGCTTTGAGATTGTTAGCTTCTATGTGGGGTGGGGTGGGGGGGTGTGAAGAAATCAGAGTTAGATTTATGATGTATGTGAGAAATAAGCAAGTTATATATATTCAATGTTAATGGTGTTTTTAAAATAAATCCTCTCAGGATCAGGGTTGCCGTGACTCTGCCCTGTAGCGGCAGAAAAATGGACACCGGGAGAGGGTGGCGTGGGGCAGCTCATCACCTTCGCATCCCAAGACAACACCCCCAGAAGACCCACCTCCACTCGGCGGAGTGTCACAAGCACCTGCTGGCATCCGCCCACCTCTTCCTCCACAGAATTAAACAAATACAGCCCCTCAGGAGGTGAGATCAAGGATTGTACATCCAAACCAGTCGGGGGCAGACACGTCCGAGAGACTCGTACCTCCCATTAACCACCGAGAAGCCAGAAGCGGGAATGTGCTCAGGTGGTAGCGCACCAACCTGGAGATAGGAGAGCCAAGCAGGAAAAGTGTGAGCCCCTGAAATCGAGGTGTAATACTGGGGCATGCACACCAGCATGTGCGTGCTCACTCACGCGCACACACACATGCACTCACATACAAATATTAAGAATACGTTTTAGGACGCCATTGGCATAGAGAGGAGTGTGATCTGGATTGTTTGCATGCTTCGATGTGCATGACAATCCCTGTCATTTTTGTTGGGCTTTGGAAGAGAGGAAATGGAAAGCTGTCGTGGGTCCCGAGCAGGGTCTGTCCTGGCTAAGCTGTCCCCCGAGTGAAGGTCGGCATTTGACCTTGTAGGTACTCCTCCTTAGGAAGGGCTGGGCGGGAGGCCAAGGAGCCAGGCCCCTCCAGAGGGTCAGTCACCCCCACGGGATGCCAGCTGCTCAGCTGTCGTGTCAGCCACCATCAGGATTTGGGCCTCGCTCCTTAGCCTCGCATCGGCTTCCCCCTCAAAATGACAAGGGTGGGGGAGCTGTGAACTCAAGGCTTCTTTTGGCCCTGCCCCAAGTTTTCACTTTCAAATTCTTTGAAAAGCGAAAGGAGAAGTCAATGTGCTGTTAACATGTCACTGGCCATTCTAGCTTGGTATTCGTTCTCACAGGACAGGCACGTGTGCTGTGTGTGTGTGTGTGTGTGTGTGTGTGTGTGTGTGTGTGTGTGTTTCCTTTATCGATGGGGACAGAAAACGGTTTCTTCCTGTAATTTGTGTGTGTGTACGTATGCCAGTACTGGTTCTTGAACTCAGGGTCAGACGCTCTAACTTGGCTTTTTAACTCAAGGCTAGTGCTCTACTTGAGCCACAGCTCTACTTCCGGCTTTCTGCTGGTAGATTGGAGGTAAGCATCTCACAGAGCTTTCTTTCCCCAGTGTGGCTGCAAACTCCGATTCTCAGATGGCAGCCTCCTGAGTAGGTCAGATTACCGATGTGCGCCACTGATGCCTAGCTTAATATATATATATTTTTAATTTTTGAGAGTCTTTACAAGAAAAAGGAAGTTATTAGATCTAGCGATTGAAGCATCATTCCTTAGGTCTTTCTAACTGCAAACCAAGAAGTATTACTTATTAAGCTATGCTTACAACAGAGTGTTTAGCTGAAGTGGTTTACACCGCCAGCCGAGCTAGCAAGCACAGCAAGTGTAAAGCCCTCAGTTCAGACTCTGGCACTGGCAAATAGTTCTCTCCTGGGAGTCCTAAAATTACATTGAAAAACAACAGAGGCTGGGAAGGTGGCTTAGTGGTAGAGTGCTTGCCTTGCATGCATGAAGCCCTGGGTTTGATCCCTTGGTACTACATAAACAGAAAAATCCAGAAGTGTCGCTGTGGCTCAGGTGGCAGAGTGCTAGCCTTCAGCAAAAGGAAGCCAGGGACAGTGCTCAGGCCCTGAGTTCAAGCTCCAGGACTGGCAAAAAAAAAACACAACAGAATAAAACAAAAATCATATAGGGTCCTACTTTGTGCCTTGGCAAGTCTGGACTGTGACACTATTTACTCTTCTTACACAGCTGAGAAGGCAGATCCTGCCACCACACCCAGCTTTTTAAAAAAATTATTTATTTATTAAACAAATTTTTTTGACAAGGTGTTAGGATAAAGGGGTACAGTTACATAGTAGGGCAGTGTGTACATTTCTTGTGTTATCTTACACCGTTTTTCTTTCCCTTCCCTAGGTCAAGTAGACATATATACAATATACAATGTATCAAGAACATATACAGTAGCCACGTGGCCAAGCCCAAGAAAATTCGCCTAGGGCTTTAAATGCAACGTCGATATTAGACAATATGTCGACAGTAGTCTTATATGAACGTACATACATAGCTTTTGAGCTATTATGATCCACTGAGAGGTCAATTTTTGACCTTTATATGTTGAGTAGTTGTTTGGTTTTAGTTACATATTGTTGGGTCACTGCCCCAATCTTGTGGGAAATACCATTTGACAAGAGGTTTTTGGTTTCACAGACCTGGTCTCTACTGTCTCTCCGTCACCCCATCTTAACAGTCATATATCAGGGAGATCATGCCCCTTTTTTTCTGTGTTCGAGGCTTGTCTCGCTCAACATTATTTGTTCAAGTTCTGACCATTTCCCTGTGAATAACAATATTTCACCATTCCTAATCGCTATGTAGTATTCCATTGTGTATAGGTACCATATTTTTTGGATCCATTCATCTGTGGAGGGGCATCTGGGTTGTTTCCGTATTTTGGCTATTGTGAATTGTGCTGCGATAAACATGGAAGTGCAGATGTCTTTTTTTTTTTTTTTTTTTTTGGCCAGTCCTGGGGCTTGGACTCAGGGCCTGAGCACTGTCCCTGGCTTGCAGAAGTTTTTTTGATATCTTGGGACCTGTTGTTCAGGATAGATGCCTAGGAGTGGTATGGCTGGGTCATAGGGTAGGTCTATATTGAGCTTTTTGAGAAACCTCCATACTGTTCTCCAAAGTGGTTGTACTAATTTGTACTCCCACCAACAGTGGAGAAGGGTTCCTCTTTCCCCGCACCCCCTCCAGCATTTGTTGTTGCCTGAGTTCAGAGTATAGGCCATTCTAACTGGAGTGAGGTGGTATCTCAGGGTTGTTTTTATTTGCATTTCCTTTACTACCAGGGATGTTGAGCATTTCCTCATATGTTTCTTTACAATTTTTATCTCTTCTCCTATGAAGTCTCTCTTTAGCTCCTTTGCCCATTTCCTAATTGGTTTACTGGGCTTGGAGGGGCTTAGTTTTTTGAGTTCTCTGTAGGTGACAAGTATCAGGCCTTTGTCTGTTGCTGTGCTGGTAAATATCCTTTCCCATATGGTTGGCTGTCTTTCTATTTTGGTGGCTATGTCCTTAGCTGTGCAGAAACTTTTTAATTTGTAGTAGTCCCATTTGTCGAGTCTCTCCCCTATTTGTTGTGCCCCTGGGACTCTATTCAGGAAGTTCCTTCCTGTGCCTATAAGTTCTAGCGTCTTTCCTACTCTGTCCTTTAGTAGTTTCAAGGATTCAGGTCTGATGTTGAGGTCCTTGATCCGTTTTGGGTTGATCTTGGTGCATGGTGCTAGGCTTGGGTCTACTTTGAGTTTTCTGCATATGGCTGCCCAGTTCTCCCAGCACACACACCCAGCTTTTTATTGGTTGAGAGGGAGGTCTCAAGAAGTATTTATTATTTATTTTGCCTAGGCTGTCTACAAACCTCAATCCTCTTGATCTTTGCCTCCTAAGTAGCTAGGATTTCTGGCATGAGCCACTCCCCTGGCTTGTGTGCTGTAACTTTAGGGATAAGCGTGTGGCTATCTGAAAACTAGGACAGGTTCCTGAAAGACAGGGGTGGCTTTGGAAGCAGAGTCTTAGCCTCCACGTTCTTGGCAGGCATAGCTCTCTCGGAACACTATGTTCATTGTTGTCTCATGACACAAATTCAACCGGAGCTAAAGAAAATTGAGGTTTCAAAAGAGTGACCAGAACAAAAGTCCTTTTGGTGGGTCGTGTTCCGAATTTCTTTCCTTAAGTGAACCAAAGTCGTTTGTTCTGTGGACGGGACGGGCTGCCTGAAACCGTGTCACCTGGAAGCTGGGCGGCCTGCACTCTGACTGGAGTCCCTGACACTCGCTGCTCGGCACAAAGTCCTTCTGGACGGGGAGCAAAGGAGCTGGCCTTCCCTCTCTTACCCGTAGTGGTTCTCATGAGCTTCATGAGGGCAGGGCTGTATCACATGAACATATCCAAAAGAAATAATACTTGGACAGGAATAGAGTCCGGGGGAAAGATGACCCTCTTACCAGTCTGTCTGTCTGTCTGAAAGCTTTACTGATCTAGCAGTTTCTTAGCGAGGTTAAACTCAGATATCCGCTGGTACTGGCTGCATGGTTGGAACACAGAAAGTGTCTCCTAGACTGAACACAACTGAGGCGACAAAGACCTCAAAACCATGGTGGGAATGTGGCTTAGCGGTAGAGCGCTTGCCTAGCATGCATGAAACCCTGGGTTCGATTCCTCAGCACCACATACACAGAAAAAGCCGAAAGTGGTTTTGTGGCTCAAGTGGCAGAGTGCTAGCCTTGAGCAAAAAGAAGCCAGGGACAGTGCTCAGGCCCTGAGTCCAAGGCCCAGGACTGGCAAAAAAAAAAAAAGGTGGGGGGGCTAGGAACATGGCTTAGTGGCAGAGTGCTTGCCTCCTATACATGAAGCCCTGGGTTCGATTCCTCAGCACCACATAAACAGAAAAAGCCAGAAGGGACGCTGTGGCTCAAGTGGTAGAGTGCTAGCCTTGAGCAAAAAGAAGCCAGGGACAGTGCTCAGGCCCTGAGTCCAAGGCCCAGGACTGGCAAAAAAAGGTGTGTGTGGGGTGGGGCTAGGAACATGGCTTAGTGGAAGAGTGCTTGTCTTGCATGCTTGAAGCCCTGGGTTCGATTCCTCAGCACCACATATACAGAAAAAGCCAGAAGTGGCGCTGTGGCTCAAGTGCTCAAGTGGTAGAGTGCTAGCCTTGAGCAAAGAGAAGCCAGGGACAGTGCTCAGGCCCTGAGTTCAAGCCCAGGACTGGCAAAAAAACAAAACAAAACAGACCCCCAAACCATCGGAGGTGAACCTGTTTCCTGGGTGTAGGAGGAGATTGGGCTTGAGGCCTCTGGAATTAAGCCAGACTGAATCTGACAAATTGGGGACCAGGGAGTAGGTCTCCCGAGGGACTTTCAGGGGCCCGGGTTGGGGAACCCCAGGCCTTTCCTAACTTCCTCTGGAGGTTTTAGTAGCGAGGTGATTGCTTCCTCTTGGGGTTCTGAGGACGGACTTGTCATCCCTGCCGGTTCCTTGACTATTCACGAGTCTTCCCCAAGACAGAGGCAAGGGCCGTGTGGAGGAGTCACCTACATGTTGAGAACCGCACCGTCTCTTCAAGATCGAGCTTGGCTTTCTGACCAGGGAAGGGGCCAGCGTACCTGACAAGACTGCCGTAAAAATGACTTGCAGAAAACGTCCACACCCGAGGAGTCACCTCCATGCAGCCCCCGCCCTGTGCTCTGCTCGGTTTTGATGAGCGCAGCGCCCGCTTAGCCCGAGCCACAAAGCTGGAGCAGGTGCAGCTGACGTGCCAGGTTTGTGTTCGTGTGCGGTGCCAGTCCCGGGGCTTGCGCTCAGGGCTTCATGCTCTTGCTTGGCTTTTGGCTTGAGGCTGTTGCTCTACCACGTGAGCCACACCATTTCTGGTTAACTGGCAATGAGAGCTGCACAGATGTGTCTGCCCAGGCTGGCTTTGAACCAGCTTCCTCAGATCTCAGCTGCCCGAGTAGCTAGAATTACAGGCCTGAGCCCCTGGCACCCCGCAAGTTCAAAATTCTTAAAGGAAATTAGAACGTACTCTATTTTAGCCATCTCCCCTGTGCTGTCCACCTCCCAGCTCACATCTAGTGTACAGACAGCCCCTCCCCCTTTCTCAGGGCCTCCACGGAGCCTTTCCTTTAGCCTTCCCAGCCGTGGTGCCCCAGAAACCCTGTTCCTGCTCTGTAGAGATGGTTCAGCAGATCCTACCCTCCTGCAAGGAGGCGTTTATAACTTCACAAGTTTATTTTTAAGTGATGTCTCTTTGAGAGCAAATAGAATCTGGGATGTGGTCTCATTTTAGGGCCACAGCTAGGAGCAGAGGCATGAGAAAGGATTTTAATTTTAGCTGTCACATCGTGGCATCCCTACTCTTAGAGAATACTTTTGTTTAAAAAAAGGAAAGGATGAAGTGGTGTCATTTCCGAGCACACTCTCCCAAACTACTACGTCATGGCGTTGGAGGAACCTGTGGTTCCTCAAAGGCCATGCTTGACATCTCTCTGACCTTCCACTGAGATGGGCCCGAAAACCTGAGCCTTCCTCCCCGAAGCAAGCCGGAGGTGTCCCCTGAGGGGCGAGCGGGTAAGATGACAGTGGCTTCCCGGCGAGTGATTTGCCAAGTACACACGGCCACTGTGATTTTGTCACCTAAGGTGGAACGGAGGGTCTGCGCCCCAGGACCCAGCGCTCGGGAAGCTATTTTCTCCAGGAGGAAGCAGGAAGGAGAGCTACAAAAGAAAAGTCATTTGATAAAGAAAGGGCTCACTCTGTTGACGCAGTGGATTGCAATCAGTTAGTCAACTAAGGTTTGATAAAGGCTTCTGGAAGGTGCAGAGTCACGAACGCCCTGGTCATTGTTCAACCTCGGGGTGACCTTCCCCATCCACAGAGGAGACGTTGATCTCTGAAACACAGTGGTCTCCTTAGGACTTAAGGAACGTTCTTCACACGGGGAAAGCCACCCGTGAGAAACACAACCAGCTTAGTCCTCAAGCTACCAACAGAGCCCTGGACAAATGGCAGGTCTCATAGGCAGAGGGAGAGAACTGAAGGCTGGAGGCCCTGCACCTCCTGGAGGCCGAGGGGAAAGCCTGCCTCCAGTTGTTCAAAGTTCATCTCTCCTTGTAACTTTGCCACCGGCATACTGCATCTCCAGGAATCTTACTCCCACTAGTGTGGCTTTCTAGAAATTGCTTTGGGCCTAAGAAACTGGAGATTACACAAGACAGATCTTTTGTACTTCATTGGTTTATGTCGCTGTGTATTTTTGATGTAGTTTAAAAATATCTTCCAGAGGATATTCCTATGTGCAACATTAGTACATGTACAAAAGGATGGTGGTCAAATAAGCGTGCAGGGTTAGTCCAAGCTGCATAGGTTTCTCTGTGGCAGGGTTGTTTGAAACCTTTCACCAACTCCTTTAATGAATCTCAGGAGTTTCTGAAATTTTTCTCAGAGTCCCATGACACAATAGTGAGTTAACCAACACACTCGGAGTGACATCAGTTATTGGAGGTGTCCTTACACGGTTGGCATCTGACATATTCCACAGGGAGACATCATGGGTAGCCAAAGAACACGGGTGTCATAAGACCTGGGTTCGAATCCTTAGCTCCTATTAGCAACAGCAGCAGCGAGCAATCGCAAGTTGCCTAGCCTCACTGTCATCATCTTTATAGCTGGCTAATCAGGGCCATACTTGGTTTGCAGGGCAACAGCTGGGAACATCTGCTGAGAGCTCTGAACTCACGCAAGTGTAAGTCTGCGGTTCCTGTTAGGATAGCAACGCATCTCCGAACAGCTCAAGAGACCCCGTCTCTCATTTGCTTGGCCCCTGATTCAGCGAGACGCCATCTCTCTTTGCCTTTATCTACTCTTCACCAAATCAACACAGTGGAATGCCTCTTTGGGGGCAAGATACTAGTTGATTCTGGGATAATTCCGCCAAGACTCATAGCAATCTCTCGGGAGATGAGCATCCTTCAGAGGTCGCGAGTGGCGGTTTCCCGTGGGGATACCCCGCCGATGCGCGGGGTGCCTTGGCTTGCGGGGCTGAGCACGGCCCGAGGGAGCACCGTGCCTTTTCTTCATGGTCATGATTGCGTCTCGTTCACTGAACCGCGTGGCAGTGGAGGAGCTTTGCTGGGGCCGATTTTCTCCCATCACTCCTGCAGACCTAACTTGCTTCTCCAACATTCGGGTTATGTAACGACTTCCCCAAAGGAAAGGGAGAGGCTGGGCTGGGGTGGTTTTGGAATGGCTGCACACTGTCGCCCTGGGGTCCCGCCTCGCTGCCCGTCTGCGGGTTGGTGTGAAGCTGCACTTGGAAGTGACTGTGTTTCCCACGGGCCATGGTTGAGGATGTCTTGAAAGGGGTGGGCCGAGGCCCACGGACCACATTGGGAACCAAGGGCATAGCAGACCTGAGAAGCGGGGCACCGGGGGTTTGAAGCCCTGTGCCGTGAAACAGTCACGCAATGCACAGCCCCTCCTGCCCGCCAGACACTGCTGTGTGCACTTGACACACATTAACTCCCGTGCAGCTCCAAAATAGCACTGCGGGGGTGTGCGGTGATTAGCCGGGACCCACGTGTGAGGAGAGGAGCGAGGCGACGCTGCCTACTCCACAGTGTGGGGCTCGCAGCGGGGAAGTGGGGGCCTGGAATGGGGGCGCCTCGGGCACCTGGCCCCCAGCGACCCGCCTGCCTGTGGCTGAGTGGATCCTGGCTGGACACCTGGCCCCATGCAGCCAGCTCGCTGGCTAAGCGGGTCCTCGTGTGTTTGCAGCAGGAGCGGCCACGGTTCTGGTGTCTAGAAAGAGGGCAGGAAGGGGGCTGCCACGTGGACTGTGGCAAGCGGACGAGGACACATGGGGGGGGTGGGCAAGAAAGCCCTGGGGTCCCAGGACACAGACGATGTCTGTGGTGTGACAGGCCCAGGTTGGAATATGGCGTCTGTCATTTCTGACACTGGATAAAGTACCTGCTACTCTAAAGCCCCACGCGTGCTCCGGGCCTGACCTCTGTGTAACCAACTCCTACGTACGGCTTCACGCGTGCATTGCGTCTCACACAGACGGCAACCGCGTAACGTGCGCCGTTCCCTTCCGACAGCAGGCTAGTCATGATCCTCACATCCTAGAGAACGGAAACCCCCCACCACATGTTTCCTGAAAGTATGCTTTGTTTTCACTCCATTAAGCTCTTTGCATGGCCACTTTACTTTTGTGTGTGTGTCTTTGTTCAATTTCATTCTGGGTTGGAGGAGCCAAGAATCTGGGATCTTCACCTCCTTAACCACACACAGGAACTCCTAGATCATCTTCCCTCCCTTCGTAACCACCTTTTATGGCCCCCACCTTCCCCCTTCCGCCTCTCTAACAGCTCCCCTATCACTTTCCTAGCCTTCCCTGCCACCCCTCAATTCCACACCTGACAGAAAACACAGAGACACTTCTTTGGAGCCTGACTCACTTCATTGAACATGACCTGGATTTGCCGCCGTCCTGGACTCTCGTTTTGGAGGCCAGCAGGATGCTGTTTCTGTGGTCCCTGCTTGTAAACTAGAGAACCTCTAGACAGAAAACAAAATCCCAGTTTCTCCAGGGGCAGGGGGCCTGAAGGGAAAATCGGGTTACAAGAGAGTAGAGGGAAGACAGGAAAGAGGCGGAGAGGGGAGGGGAGGGGGGCAGGGACCACTGCCTCAGTGTTTCAGGGAAGGTCTGGGAAAATCAGCTAGACCACCCTCAGCCCATCCTCAGTCGGGGCACCCTCCAGGAAGTCAGTTCAGCTGGTTCAGAGCTCAGTTTGTGGTACTGACACCCTTCCTTACAAGAAAGGTTTGCTGAGGACAGAGGAAGGAGTCTTAGCTTAGGAAGGCTTCCCGGAAACTCTGAACATTTGAACAGAAAAACTTGCAATGGGTCTTAGCTACGCCTCCTCCATGCTAAACATAGGACGGCAGCTGGCTTCCTCCCTCCCAGCAGCCTCTGTATTGATTTCCTTGGAGTTGGAGCCGCTGCACCGACCTCCAGGGCTGGCTTCCTGTCCCGGCTTCTCCCCTTTGAGGTCTGTGTTTCTCAGCGACAGCCCCCAACCTAGGCCTGGCCGTCCGCTTTCCCTTTGTCAGACCTCCCCCACGGCGCAGGCTTTGAGGTCAACCACACACCTTTGACAAATTACATTTGCACAGAGTAGATCCGATAGCCAAGAGAGCAAAAGCCACATAGAGCAAACTCTATAGTTTTTCTGGGCTTCGGTTGCTCCCTGAAATGTTCAGGGCCCAGGGCTGACAGTCCACGCCGTACTGGAGTGTCCTACTGGAGTGCTAAATACCCCTCTTACCTCAGCAGGGGTCCCAATAGAGGCTGTCTTGCTTTGTGGGGGACTGAGGAAGAGAGGAAATGCCCTCTGGGTGGAAGGGACTTTCTAGGACCACACTCTGAGGAGAAGGGCTCTCTCTCTCAGTGCAGCACTGACAAGGTCAACTCAGTTCCTGGGTATTTGGGTGGGACTGGCCTCATTTTTTCTCTTTTCCTCCCCTCACCCAGAAGTGCAATCAAACCACAGTCTCCTCACCCCAGGGCCTCGGCCAGACAGCCACACCCCCTTAGAGGAGGGAAAGTGGTTGATGCATTTGCCCCTCTGCACAGGCACATCAAACGTGTCACGGCCCTGGGTCCCTGGCTGTGTGCGGACCCAAGGGGCTCACAGGGCCTCTAGCCACCGTCACCTCCCTGCCTCCCCCCTCCCTTCCTCCCTCCCTCCCTCCCTCCCTGCTTCCTTCCTCCTTTTTTTTCTTTTCTTTTCTGCCAGTCTCAGAGTCAGGGCCTCAGTCTTGGACTCAGGGCCTGAGCACTGTCCCTGGCTTCTTTTTGCTCAAGGCTAGCACTCTGCCACTTGAGCCACAGCGCCGCTTCTGGCTTTTCCTGTGAATGTGGTGCTGGGGAATCGTGCATGTGAGGCAAGCACCCTGACACTAGGCCACACTCCCCCTCTTGCTTCTCCTTGTGGTGGCATTGGGCAGTGGTGGTACCAGGCAGGTCCACGCACCGGATGAAGGCCTGGGCACTGGGGAACCACAGCCAGCTTTAGACTAGATGCAGCGCGCGGGCTACTCTGGCGCATGCGCAGATGACGCGCGCAAACTACTGTGGCGCATGCGCAGCTGCAGTGTGCGCAGCTGCAGCAGGCGAGCTACCGTGGCGCATGCGCAGATGCAGCGCGCTGGCGCTCAGGTGCGGGCACGGATGGCGCATGCGCGTATGCTGATACAGCGGTGCACGAGCAGGTGCTTCGGGGGAAGGCTAAAGTGGCGCGTGCGCAGATGAACCACGCGGACTAGTCTAGCAAGTGCGCAGGCGCATCCCGTGGCGTGTGCGCAGATGCATCACACAGCGGCCGTGGCCCGAGCGCCTCTGACGTGCTCCGTCCCAAGGAAGCTCCCGCCTTCCAGAAGCAGTGAGTGGAGGGGGCCGCCGCGGCGGGCTGCCTGCAGCCAGTTCCGGACCTCTTGGGTGAACGGCTTTCCCGTCGCCCTGTTTGGGTTTCTTCTCACTGAAACCAAGTAGGCCTCATGCAGAGGCCTGGGCCTCACACGGTGGTGACCTGGGCCTCACATGGCGGCTAGGCCTCATCGGGGGCCCTGGGCCTCACACGGCGGCTAGGCCTCATCGGGGGCCCTGGGCCGCACACGGCGGCTAGGCCTCATCGGGGGCCCTGGGCCTCACCCGCTGCCCGGGCCTCACACGGCGGCTAGGCCTCGCCCGCTGCCTGGGCCTCACATGGCGGCTAGGCCTCACCCGCTGCCCGGGCCTCACACGGCGGCTAGGCCTCACCCGCTGCCCGGGCCTCACATGGCGGCTAGGCCTCACCCGCTGCCTGGGCCTCACATGGCGGCTAGGCCTCATCTGCTGCCTGGGCCTCACATGGCGGCTAGGCCTCACCCGCTGCCTGGGCCTCACATGGCGGCTAGGCCTCATCGGGGGCCCTGGTCCTCATCGGGGGCCCTGGGCCTCACCCGCTACCCGGGCCTCACATGGCGGCTAGGCCTCATCGGGGGTCCTGGGCCTCACACGGCGGCTAGGCCTCACCCGCTGCCTGGGCCTCACATGGCGGCTAGGCCTCATCGGGGGCCCTGGGCCTCACCCGCAGCCTGGCTAGGCCTGCGCCCCCAGCCTCCCATCCCGCAAGCCACCGGCTTCCAGCCTCTCCCAGCCCAGGGCCCAGAGCCCTCAGGTGAGAGGCTTTCCTGGTTCCCATGGCCACCCGGAATTAACTCTCCTCTCTGTCATCTCCTTCCTCCTCTTCCCTGCCCAGGCCAGGCCTTAGAAATCTTCATGTCGGACCGCCTGTGGGCCCAAATCCGTTTCTCTCTGGAGACGCCCAGGCCTCTTGTTTCTGTTTTGCCTTTGGACTTGCCTTCTGTTTGTTACCTTAACCTTGTGCTACTGTATCACGGGTGGGATGCATATTACAGACAACTCACCCCTCAGTCTCCACCACCCACGTTTGTGTCTGTCTGTGTGAACACTGGAGCTTGAACTCAGAACCAGGGTGCCCACCCTTAGCACTTTTGCTCAAGGCTTGTGCTTTACCACTTGATCCACGTCTCCATTTTTGTCCCTCTGGTGGTCAACTGGAAATGAGACTCTCACAGACTCCTGCCGAGGTTGGCTTTGAACCCATGATCCTCGGGTCTCAAGTCTCCTGAATAGCCAGGATTACAAGGATCTCAGTCTCTTGAGTAGCCAGGATTACAAGTGTGAGCTGCTGCCCTTGTCCTTGACTTTGGCTTGTTAAGAACTTACCAGGGGCCCGAGGGAATCTTTGTACTGATGTGACATTCCATCCCCAGTTCAGCTAGAGCTACTGGATATCTATCAGTGTTCCTGGAGGGGGGAGGGAGTGCTGTGTGCCACAGTTAGCACTGACATGACAATATAAGGAAGTAGATGTAAGGGACTAGCTCTAGGAATCAAAGAGCCAGGTGTGGTCTCACCTTTGCCACATTGCCTCTGTCTCATCTTGTTTGAAGAGACACTTCCTACTCCTACAGTGGGATTCTTTGATCTGACTGTCCAGGCTTTCTTTCTAGAATTCTTTGATGCTTCTTAGCCTTTATTTGATCATTTTCTCTCCCTAACCTTCCCTCCTCTCTCCTTTCTAACCCCCTATGCTTCTCTCTCATCTCCTTTTTCTCTTTCTGCTCTATTAGGCCAGCTTCCCATGGACCCTGTCAGCTTATCTCACAGGTAAGAGCTTCTGGAACATATCGCCCCCAAATATGACTGCTACACAAAGATCTCAGCGGAATAAGGAAAAGATATACTTTTCTTTTGTTGATGAACCTTTGACGAAAAAAACTAGCTGAGTTCATTTTTCTTTTCCTTTTCTTTCTTCTTTTTTTTTTTTTGGCTAGTCCTGGGTACTACTGTCCCTGAGCTTCATTTTGCTCAAGGTTAGCACTCTATCACTTGAGCCATAGCATCAATTCCGGCTTCTGTTTATGTGGTGCTGAGGAATTAAACCCAGAGCTTCATGCATGCTAGGCAAGCACTCGACCACTAAGCCACATTTGCAGCCCCAAGTTCATTTTTCATGCCAGGGCATAATGACTTAGGGCTGAAGCCTCAAACTTCCTCTGAGATACAGACTCTAAAGGGGGTGGGGCTTGTGAAAATGAATGAAGGGAAGTGAATTCTGTTGCTGGCTCTTCTGTCCTCCCGGCCTCTCTCCTTGTCCTATAGTTTACCTATAGTTTAACTGTAGTTTGTAGTTTATTGTTTTCTGTGTTCTACACAACACAATAGACAGTAGTAGTTTATAATGAACAAAAGTAATTTTTCATGCTCTTAGTTGATGACAGTATCATGATCAAAACTATTGTGAGAGTTTTTTGATACCTTTACACAAATGTGAACCTCTTAGGTACTTGGTATGTTTCCTTTGGGAAGAGTTAGTGCTGTACAAACTTATGCCTATTCAAACTTTCTCAGATACAGAAATGATACAGAAAAGCAAAATTGGAGGCAGGACTTGGCAAATAGAGCACTGAACTATATCCCCGATGTGTAAATGGGTTCCATTACCAGCACTGTACACACACACACACACACACAGAGTTCTTAGAGCTCCTCAAATAAACCTGTGTAGATCTATTTAGCACAGTGTTTGCCAAACGTATTTGGTTATACTTAGTATTATGAAGAACTCACGTTCTTGAAGCACCACGCTCTGCCCCTTGTCATCTCTTCATATGACTATTGCTAGCATGAAGTTTTGTAATCCAGCAGTTTTTCTTTGTTATTCCTACATCATTCTTTTCTCCTCACCAAGGGACAAGAAATTTCGACTCATTTCTAAGGGGGACAGAGTGCCATTCATGCCACCCTTCCCCCAGGCCTTTCTGTGCTTGAAGGTCTCCCCTACTTATCAGGATCCTTAATATTCTAGTTCTTTCTATCTTCCTGTTTCCAAGAATTTCATTGCTCTCCTACTTAACTAGCTGGTTGATCTTGAGTTTGTCTCCAAATAGGATGTGTATCTCTGCTTGTAAAATGGAGTCACTCCTATTGTTGGGGTAAATATTGAGTGACTCCAACTGGGAAAAGAGCTCAGTATCAGGCCTGTGAGTCCTGATTACTCCACACATGTCAGCTGTTTGACAGTCCTGTGGGTCTAAACCCATCTCATCTCTAGCTCCAAGGCTGCTCTGGCTCTGATGGGGCCAAGAAAGAGGGGAAGCCCATGGCTGATTGAAACCCATCTGATTCTACAGTGTGATCGGGGCTGCTATTCTTAGAATCCTTCACACCCAATTGCTTTCCTGGTATTGCTGAGAAGATTCAGAAAGTTCAGGCTAAAGTTAGCAGTCTGAATCTGTGTCTCTGGAAGTCCACCCACTCTATCTTTGGAAGCTGTTCTTCGGGGCTGACACTGGTAATTCTAGGGGTTATCTGCTAACTTTAAATCTTTATCACCTCTTGTTATGAAAGCCGCACATGGTCTCCCAGCCCCCCAGACTATCCTGGTAGGTTAGGCAGGAAAGCATGGTGCAGAACCCTATGAGTCACCGCAGTTGCCTACCCTTTGAGTTGCAGATCACCTAAAAAACAGGTTTGAATTCCTTGCTTTCATTCCACATCTACCTGTGAGAAAGTAAGCAGTTGCTTCTCCATCTTGAAAATGAGTAAGACTTTTTCCTTCACCAGCTCTGCTCTACTACTCTTCATGAACCTCACCAACCGTTCTAGAACCAGAGGGTTCACGGAAAATGCAGCTTGTCCTTAGTTCTCTCTTTCCTGAGAAGGAAGGAGCTGTGGTCACAAGACAAACTTCCCTCTCCAAGGACTTGGAGAAAACCTGCCCTTCTTTGCTGGACTTCATGCTTGATCATTTTCCTTCCCCTGTGCTCATCTGGCATGATTATTATTGCATTTCTTAGTGGGTCCCTATAGCTGTTTTCACAAGACTAGAACTAAAAGGCAGCCTGGAGAGAGCAGGGCTTTGTGTGTGCACTGCACCAGTACTAGGACTTGAACTCGGGACCTGGGCACTGTCCCTGAGCTTTTTTGCTCAAAGATAGCCCTGTACTATTTGAGACGTATCTCCACTTTTGCCTTAATTGGAGGTCAGTCTCACAGACTTTCCTGCCAGGCTTGCTTTAAACCTGGATCCTGAAATCTTATCCTCCTGAGTAGCTAGGATTATAGGTATGAGCCTCTGGTGCCAGGCTGGGAGCAGGAATTTTTTTTAATTAATTAGTTAATTAATTAATTATTTTAACAGTCCTGGGGACTGGACTCAGGGCCTGAGCACTGTCCCTGGCTTCTTCTTGCTCAAGGCTAGCACTCTGCCACTTGAGCCACAGCGCCACTTCTGGCCGTTTTCTGTATATGTGGTGCTGGGGAATTGAACCCAGGGCTTCATGTATGGGAGGCGAGCACTCTTGCCACTAGGCCATATTCCCCGCCTGAGCAGGGCTTTTGGTTTTCAGCTTTTCTTGGTAAGTGATAACAAAGATTGCTACTCCTACTTTGTTTAGTGATGTCGGGGAGTTGCTAAATAGAGCAGCTAAGGGTTGGTGGGACCGAAATGTCAGGTACTAAATACTTGATACGGAGTCTCCTTTCAACATCTATGATGTTCTCTACAGATGGGACAGAGGGATTGAAGGACTGGAAAAAATGACACAAGTTGTCCGAGGTCACAGAGCTGCTGCATGATAGGAGAGGAGAGCTTGAAAGCTGAACCCAGGGAACTCCTGTCCATGACATATGGAAGTGTTGCTTAGAAAGGCAGCCCACGCTATTCTGGGCAGCAGTGCTTAGTCATGGGCCTCCTGGGTGCAGGGCTCCAGGAAGGCTATTGAGTCCTTTCCCTGTCTTCATGGGGCACCCTTTGTAGTACCTCCATTAAGACACCCTTCCTGTTTCTAAATAATTTTGAGTAACTTCTTCCATAGCCAAGCCTGGCAAATCTTTATGGGGTTTTATGACCCTGAGGCAGGAAATCTCAGCCTTTAGTTTTCTTTCTGACTGTTCTCATCTGAAAAAAAAACCCTGTCTGCTGAAATACAAACCCATGTTATTTTCTGTTGAGCTTCCCACGGGTAGGAAACGGATCCAGAGAAGTTGCTGCCTGAAGCGGGAGGGTACAGATGGTGCTAGTCTTAGAACTGGTGGAGTCAAAGTTTTGGATTAGAAGTCTCTTTAGCATATTGATTTTTCCTGTTATACGAATGACACAGCTAAAAAGTGGCAAGAAGTTTGGTTTTAGGGTAGTTTGCACCCTTTCTCCCTTTTTCAAATGTCTTGCTGCTCATGGATCCACATTCCGTGAGGTTGTTGAACTTGTGGAATCGCAGGTCTACCCAGGCCTAGAGAGTCAGCTTGCTTCCTTCCCCCTGTAGCCCAGGCTGTGTGTGTGTGTGTGTGTGTGTGTGTGTGTGTGTGTGTGTGTGTGTGTGTGTTTGAAGAGAGAGGGTCTTGTGAGAGTTGAACCTGAAGGGGGCATCCTGGTATGAACACCCCAAGTGTGAAGGTCACGTGAATGATGCTGGCTGCACCCTCTGATCACCTGCGGACTTGAGGCCACATGAAAGCACCCCCCCCCGGGTTGATTTATCAGGAGTGAGTCTGGATATGGTTGTCTTTGAAAAGTTTTCTAGGTGATTGTACTTACTGTGTGTCAGGAAATTTTATTTTCCATAACAAATTGATTTGGGGGTGGTTAGATGATAGAAAACATAATGTGGACACGTAAAGATATTATAGAAAGGGGTAAAACGGCACAAGTGTCACAACCCCATGTTGTCACCCCTAGAAGCTGTCATTCTGTTTTTCTTTTCTTGGAGCTGGGGTTGATTGCAGGGTCTTGTGCATGCTGGTATGTGTTCTGCCACTGAGCTCTGCTATACCCTAAATCCTAGCTACACCCGACATGTGTCTGCTTCCCAACTTCCACATGCATGGGGCAACATAGCCATACAGATGAGTATTTATTTAGTGCCAGTACTGAGTTTTCAGCTCAGGCATGAGCGTTGTTCCTGAGCTTTTTGGCTCAAAGCTGGCAATCTACCACTTGAGCAACAGCTCTACTTCTGGCTTCTTGGTGCTTCATTGGAGATGAGTCTTACAGACTTTTCTTGTCCAGGCTGGCTTCAAGTTAGATCCTCACATCTCAGCCTCATGAGTAGCTAGGATTACAGGCATGAGCCACTAGTGCCCATCTAAAGATGAGTATTTCAGATTTCAAAACTGAAAACATGTTTTATATACTTCTGTAGTTTCCTTTTGCTTTCACTTAGATATGTCTTTATAGGATATAGATTTCCTACCTCATTTTCATTTCTATCTGATCTGCTTACATGTTTATTTGCTTAGTTGTTAATATTTATGTCACTTTGCTTCCCAAGGGCAGGGAGACTATCTACTTCGTGAAACTCCCATCTCTCTCCATCCCAGTCAAAACATTGCAAACATATCCTGGTGTGTGAAACGTAATCTGCTTATGGGCTAATAACTGAATGATTGAATGAGACATAGGCCAAAAGTCTGTGGGCTATACAGAGGGCAGCCAGGGTTGGCAAGGAAGCCTGCGCTTGTTGAGTAGAGAGCAGTTGACATTAGGACAGGCTATGCTAAAGGAAGACAATGACATCAGTTCTACAGGAGTCCACTGAAGGAAGTAAATGCATGTTTGTTTTTGTGCAGGTACTAGGCCTTTAACTCAGGGACTGGGTGCTGTCTCTCAGCTTTTTTTTTTCTTTTGCTCTAGTACTCTGCCACTTAAGCCACAGCTCCACTTCCCACTTTTTGCTGGTTAATTGGAGGTAAGAGTCTCATAGACTTTCCTGCCTGGACTGACTTTGAACCACAATCCTCACATCTTTGCCTTGTGATTAGCTAGGATTACAGTCATAAGCCATAGGTGTCTGGCATTTAAAAAAATCATAAACAAAAGTGAAAGGCTTCATTGGAAGGTAACTGAATGACTGACAGGTGAGTACTGTAAGAACATAGCACAGGTCTAGACAGTTTGGAGAGATGTGGTTGCTTTGTATATTCCTAGTTGAGTCTGAGGAAGACATAGAAGGCAGGGGAGGGATTTGAGTGCTGTAGGGAGAGATATGGAGTGTTTTACCCAAACCATGGGGGAGCCTGGTGGGTTAATTATGTGTCTGAAAGGTCAAAATAGAAGGTATTTGTTGGAGAGGAAAGACTGGGGTCAGGAGGAGATGACAAGAGGGATGAGGACAGGCACTGAGTGGTGGCCAGAAGGTCCCCAAGCGCACAGGGGTAGATCAGGAGCCGGTGGACAGGAGTCTGTGGACCACATCTGGCCCACTATTTGTAAATTAAAATTGATTTGGAAATTGTACCTCCACTCTTTTATGTATAGTCTATGGCTGCCTTGGTAGAATTGAACACTTGTGATAGAGCTGATGTCTCTAAAGCCTAAGCCATCTACTGCCTAGTTCATTATCGGAAAACGTTTTCCTGTTTCTAATCAAGATGAGTGATACCTAGCTATCATACCTATAGGTCAGAGGCAGTAAAGTGCGTTCCTATCTTCTGGGACTTGAGCTTCACTTTTCCTAGCAGTCAGTTCATTTAGGACACGGGAGAGTCCTGGCTGTCAGCAGTCATGGAAGGAGGCCCTGGAGGCTGCCCAGGAGAGAGACTGCTGCTCCTGTCCAGGGGCACACGGCCTCGCCTCCTCTGGCGCCTTTCAGGATGGGGCCCCATCGCCAGAGCTGCTTGGGGCCCCATCTCCTGTCTAAAGACAGTTCACTTTTCATAAATTTTCCTTAGTGCAGAACAGAGAGCAACAGTGCCTTGACTCCCTTTCAGAATAAGCTTGCCACTTCCATCGCTACGGAGACCTGTCTAGAACATCCACAGAGAGGAGACCCTCACAGTCTCAGCAGATAGCCTTTTCGCTCCATCCCTGTTGTTGAGATATATGTATTTTGATTGACAGTTCCAGCATCTATATTGAACTCTCTGTTTCTTAGTCTTAAGGATATATCTCTTAGTTTTATGTTTTAAATTGAGTCTGTGCTTGCATCATACAAGATGGATTGGCATTTGCACCAAGTTAAAAATTCATCAGAAGATCATTCTTCCATCTGTACTGGTGACACAGTCTTTCCATTTTGGCAAATGGTCCTCCTTCAAGGTGCCTGCCGGGCAAGTGGGAATTTCCTGACTGACTTTTTGGCTTGTTTTTTTCCCCTTGACCTACCCACTGAAAAATCATTGCTTGTCTATAAATAGTTCTTTCTTTCGAGAGAGTTTGTTTGTAGGTTGTTTGCAGGGATGTCATCAGCCAAACTGCAACGTCAGGCTGCTCAGGGGAAATCTCATTTCCTTTTGAAAATTGTAATTCTGAAAACAGCACCTATTTTATCTCCATCATCAATAGGAGCTGGAGTACCTGTCGCTCCATGCTGAGTGATATATCAGTAGGGTAGATAACAATGATCCCACCCTTTAAGCTGACAATAAGTCACTTGGTGTGTGAATGAACCCCCCTCCCATGCAGTGTGTGCAGAATTCACTTTCAGGATCTGGGAACCATCGTCTCTTCACAAGAGGCCTGGGTGACTGCCAGCCCTGAGAAACCAGCCATATGGATTAAGGACGTCTTTGAACAGAGGAAAGAAGCAGGAGTTCCAGATAAGTTCCAAAGGGAAAGGACAAGAGGAAGATGCTTCAATTTATAGGCAATGGCTTTGAAACGAGCGGCTTGCTGCATAGTCAGTCCTTGGTGGTGTGTTCCCAGCAGAGGCTTGGGCAGTGGTTCTCTACAGGGGTTGGTGCACCCCCACTGCAGCTAGGAACCATTTGGCAATGTTTGTAGATGCTCCTGGTGTCACAACTGGAAGGGGGGATGCTTCTGACATCTGATGGATGGAAGCCAAGGTTGCTACTAAAATTTGTATGATGCACAGAACAGCTTCCCCTATGAAAGATGAAGAATGACCCAGCCCCAAACGTCTGCAGAGCAGAAGTCACAAAACTGTCCCTAAAGATTGAATTCTACAGTGCAGTTTAACGATCCCCGGCACCATGCCTGAGTGCCCAGGGACGGGGCAAGAGGCTGAGAAGTAACTTCATTACTGCAGGAACTTGCTGTTGGTATGTAGTAAACAGACTCGAGGCACAGGTCGAGATGGTCTCACTTGGCTCCCCAGGAGTTTTTAGGATGACAGAGAGAAAGCTTGTAGTGAGGCTGGGGTTTCCACACCCATGAGCGTGGAATGAGGTACTGGTTTGGGGATAATTGTGAGCTGGAGAGGGAAGGACCTGGTCACTCTGTGGCAAGTGGCAGTTCTGAGGCTGCAGATTTCTCTTGTTAGCACTGTGGTCTGTGGCCTCCTTTCTCTGTGGGGAGAGAAGGGTTTATCTTGATTCTTTGATTTGCTGGCATTGTGGCATTGTCATAGGAGTAGAGCAAAAGATGAGAACACTGGAACAAGGCTATAGAACTGTCTCAGTGTGAGTAAGGATTGAATACTTACAAAGATGGTGCAGGGTGGAAATGAGGCACGCATAAATGGATGGTGTTGTCACAACCCTTTGCTCTCCAGGGTAGGGAGAAAATTAGGATGATCTCCCGATATTCAAACTTCAGAGAGATTAAAGGTAGAAGTGCAAAAAATGGTACAGTTAAATGTGGCAGAAACACCTAGGAAACATTATGAATAATTGAGGAGTAGCATGGTACTTTGGTAACTAAGGCAGGAAAACCAGAGAGTATAAATGAATATATAATCAGATGCATAAACATACACAAAGAGAACAATGAAGTAAAGACTATAGTACCACCACCAAACGAGGTAGCTCTGGAAACCTACTGCTCCAACACAGAATCCATAAACTAGTAAGGTTAACGACACACAAAGAGAAGGAAAGGATACAGAAAAGAAATTCTCTAGGGAGGAACTCAAAACCAGTGTTCACCTGAAGACTCAGCAGCAGCGAGGGAAATGCACATTTCCGAGTAGTTGTGGTTGCTTGCTCGCTTAAAGGCAATTGTAAGACCCCAAATATACTGTGCCAGTAATTGAGTCAGATTTCTGTTACTATCACAAAATTCCAGAATTCATTAACTTAGAGAAGACAAGAGTCTTGCTGTGCCGCCCCTCTGGAGGTTGCCCTCCTTTGCTCTGGGCCTATGATGAGATGGCACACCATGCTGGGGATGTGTGGCAGAGCAGCCCCACTTACCCATGAGCCAGGGAGCAAAGTGAGAGGAAGAGGAAGGGGCCAGTCCCACAGTCCTCCAGGCAAGTTCCACGCCTCCCAGCAAGGCCACGCAGGGTGGCCTTTATAGTACATGGGCACCTGGGAGATTTGAGATTCTCACTAGAGCAGCAAGTGACTCCTTTCCTCTCTTTTTCTTTTTGGTGCAGGTCCTGTGGCTTGAACTCGGGCTGGGTGCTGTCCCTAAGTTTTGTTTTGTTTTTGTTTTGTTTTTCTTTTTGCCAGTCCTGGGCTTGGACTCAGGGCCTGAGCACTGTCCCTGGCTTCTTTTTGCTCAAGGCTAGCACTCTGCCACTTGAGCCACAGCGCCACTTCTGGCCGTTTTCTGTATATGTGGTGCTGGGGAATTGAACCCAGGGCTTCAGGTATACAAGGCAAGCACTCTACCACTAGACCATATTACCAGCCCCCTGAGCTCTTTTTGGCCAACGGTAGTTCTCTACCACTCAAGTCACAGCTCCGCTTCCAGCTTCTTGGTGGTTAATTGAGATAAGAGTTTTGTGGACTTTCCTGCCTGGGTTGTCTTTGAACTGTGATAATCAGATCTCTACTTCCTGAGTACCTAGGATTACTAGTGTGAGCCACCAGTGCCTAGCTTTATCTGTCGATCTTTTTTTTTTTTTTTTTTTTTTTTTTTTTTTTTTTGGCCAGTCCTGGGCCTTGGACTCAGGGCCTGAGCACTGTCCCTGGCTTCTTCCTGCTCAAGGCTAGCGCTCTGCCACTTGAGCCACAGCGCCGCTTCTGGCCGTTTTCTGTATATGTGGTGCTGGGGAATCGAACCTAGGGCCTCGTGTATCCGAGGCAGGCACTCTTGCCACTAGGCTATATCCCCAGCCCTATCTGTCGATCTTTTGAAGCTTTGTTTATATATTAAAAAAATCTAAAACCTAGAAAAAAATTCCCATGAGACAAGTGTCTCATCAAGAGAGGTATACTTAGAAAAATTGCTGGCCCTTCCACATCACAACTATGTAACCTTGAGAATAATTTTGAGATATAGGAGAACAAGAAACACACACCATATTGACAAGCATATAAAATAGGATTCCTTTATACTTAAATACACAAAAGCCTACCCTTAATGTACGTACCAGTGTGTATGTGAGCACACACAAATCTACAGCAGGCTACCTCCTCAGTTTTTAGGACTAAGTGATAGGAGGTAGGAGGCCATCAAAAAGGCATTGCAAGAAAAAAAGAGAAGAGGTTTCAATACCATCTCCCATCAAATGGCAAGATTCCGTGTCTACTTTTTAAAACTTCATCTGTCTTTTATGTGTTTTATGTGTGTAGATAAGTGTGCCTACCCATATTAAGTGGATGGAGAGAGAGTAATGTAACAAATGTTTTTCAGGCATATGTTAATGCTATCTTGAATTTATATAGCAGTTATGCCCAAAGAAAAGGCTTGGTGCTTTGATAAAGAACAATTTGTTGATCCTCTCCTCTTTCTGGGTATTGTGACCTTTAAAGGTTACACCCCATGGGGCACTCTGCCTGGTTCTAGGGACAGACGTGTGGAGAGAGATGCCTAGAGCCCTTGCCTTTCCCTAGTGAGACATTGTTAGGAGCTGGCTTTTGCTCTGGGCTCTGCCTGCCCGCAGGGCGCCCTGTTTCTCTATGCTCCATGGAATTTTCCCTCTCTCACCTACAATTTACCCCCTTGGATGAAAGAGGGCTGTGCCTGGCTTCAGATTTTGGAGCCCTGATAAAATACAAGGGAGAGGAACCGTTGGTCCCGTAAAAATGTGGAGGAACAGCTTCAGGACAGTGGCAAGATCAGGCAGAGAGCATTTGTTCGGATAAGTGGTGGCCTTGCACAGATCCCCGTGCTAACTGTGGAAATGGTTTGGGCTGATAGGAAAGTCAAGGCTTTGGAATATGAGACTTGAGGATGAAGTTTTGGTTTTATTTAATGTCACAAAACTTAAGAATTGAATCCTCTCCAGCAATCCCCACCCCCACCCCGAGCATTGCAAGAATGAACAAAAGGCCAGCTATAAAGCATCTAACGCGCTTATCCCCAGGAGGAGGCCAACGGCACGTAGTAGGGAAGGACTGAGATTTGGCCTGGGGAGATTTGGCCTGTGCTCACTCCATTGCTCCTGGGTACCCTCTCATTTTTGTTCCAATTTTTAAGTCACTGTAATATCCAAGTTTGATCCTGTTCAGCTTTCTGGAAGCTTTCATCTGCAATGAGGAAGAACTGGCAGCAACTTCCCTGGTAGCTGATGTGTTAACCATTTCTTAGCAGAGCTACGGTGATAGACTGATACCTCAAAATCACAGTCTGAAGCATGGGAGGTAACGAAGAGAAGGGAGGAAGGGAGAGGGGAGAGGAGCCACTTTGAGGCTGTCCTCAGCAAAGGAATGGGTGAGGGTGGGAGAAGGTCCCCCCACTACTGACTTCTGTCTGGATGGGCATGGTGGCTCACGCCTGTCACCCTCGCTACCCAAGGGGGCTGAGATCTGAGGATTGCAGTTTGAAGCTACCTAGGGCACGAAAGTCCATGAGGTGCTCTCTCTCTCTCTCTCTGCCAGTCCTGGGGTTTAAACTCAGGGCCTGAGCACTGTCCCTGGCTTCTTTTTGCTCAAGGCTAGCATTCTACCTCTTGAGTCACAGTGCCACTTTTTTTTTTTCTGTGTATGGAGTACTGAGGAATCAAACCCAGGGCTTCATGCATGCTAGGCAAGGACTCCACTGCTAAGCCACCTTTCCAGCCCCCATGAGACTCTCTCATCTTCAGTTAACCAGCAATAAGCCAAAAGTAGAGGTGTGGCTCGAGTGGTAGAGCACCAGCCTTGAGTGAAAAAGAGAAGGGAGAGCACAAGACTCCAGTAATGGCACACACACTAAGAAGACTTCCAGACTTACACCTGTATCAAGTCTGGAAATACAGGTCAGAAGGGCTGGACTATAACATTGAACTTTCAGGCAGATGTCATTCACTCTGCTGGGATCCATACAGCAAATGCAGGTGTGCCAGGGCACACGCATCACACCTGCAAATCGTTTGTCCTACTCTCCTCGGCCACTGACCCCAGTGCAGCCGTTTCCTCCAAAAAGAGGAGAGTTTTGGTAAGCTGAGGGCTTCTCTGTGAGGTACTTGGAAACTCACTGGTGGCTCAGGGGAAAGCTGGTCAGAGCAGTACCAAAGCGTCCGGTGCATCTACTCTCTCTGTGGTGATCAATGACTTAGGATGAGTATTCCAGCCTGGACTTGGTTGGGACTCTCCTCATCCCATTCTGTCACCAAGTTTGGCCACTAAAGTTTGGGTCCATATGGTATTTTCTGCATATTAACTTGTTAGATACAAAGAATCTTGAGGTGTTGCTTAAGGATGGGAGGTGGCATAGACTGACAGAAGGTATTGTCACTGTTTGTCAGAACATAGGTGTACAAATTAATCTGTGATGTTCATACAGGGAGATTGATTAGTCTGTGTCTGTCTGGTAGAACTGTAGGGACACTTAGCTGTGAAGATGGGATCTGGGAAATCTACAAGGGGATCAAAGATTTCCAAATTCACTTAGTTGGGCTTTTGGGCTCTTTTTTTTTTTTTTGGCCAGTCTTGGGGCTTGAACTCCAGACAGTGCCTGAGCTTTTTGCTCAAGGCTAGCCCTTTACTACATGAGCCACAGCACTACTTCTGACTTTTTTGTTTGTTTGTTTTGGTGTGTGGCACTGAGGAATCAAACCCAGGGCTTCATGCATGCTAGGCGAGCAGTCTACCACTAAGCCACATTCCCAGCCCATGGGTGAATGAATTTTGAAGCCTGAGACCAAACACGTTCAGAAGAATATTTGTGTGTGTGTGCATGTACGTGTGCACTCATCTACACACGTGTGCCTGCCACAGTGGTAAGGCAGGTCTTACAACTGGTGGTAAGAGTTGGGATTCCTGTCATCTGATAGGACTTGAGCAAGCTGAGTTTAAATCTAGAGGCCCACTGTGAAACCACAACCACCTGCAACCTTGAACTTCACAGCAGAGATGGCTTTGCAGTCACCTTCTTGGAAACAGAGCCGTTAAATCAGCAGGGGCTGCCAAGCCAGTGGTGGCCAACACCTCAGTAGCCTTGGTGATAAGAAGTCAGGGTCTGTTGGGGCTGTGGTCGCTCTGAGGCCTAAACATAGCATTCCAACTCAGAAACCACACAGAAGCATTGGGATTTGTTAGCATTGAGACTTTTTTCTGCTTTGTTTCTTGTCTGGATGCAGGGCCAGCAGGGTAGAAGCAGCTATCTATTCATCCAGATACTTCATTTCTTCTCAAAGCCAACTAGGTGTTATTCCCATGGCTTTTACCGTTCCTCTTTCTTACCTTTCACATTCTGACTCCTGCAATGAAGCCGACACACCACCTCCTGCTGACTTCGTTTTACTTGCCCCGAGTCAAGGCACACAGCTGTCCCTCTTCTTGAGCATCCATCTGCCTGCCTGCCTGCCCATCTCTCCATCCACCCACAAACCCACTCACCCACCCACTCACTCAACTCACTCACCCATTCACCCACTTTCCTGCTTGGGTTGGCATCAAACCGTGATTCTCCTATCTCAACCTCCTGAGTAGCTAGGATTTCAGGCATTAGCCACCGGTGAGTAGCTGCAAAGTGTGTGTGTGCGCATGTGAGCATGTGTACACCTAGGGTTTGAACTCAGGGTGTAGGTGCTGTCCCTGAGCATTTTGCTCAAAGCTATATTGCTCTGCCACCTGAGCCACAGCTCTACTTCTGGATTTTGGGTGGTAAATTAGAGATGAGACTCACGGACTTCACTGCTCAAGCTGGCTTCAAACGTTGATCCTCAGATCTCAGCCTCCTCGGAGGGTAGGATTTCAGGTGTGAGCCACCCGCACCCCGCTATGCAAACTGCTTTTTAAAAGCAGCAGGTGCTTAGGGTGGCAGTTGGAGCAAGCTGCTTTTCTTATGCTCCTGAGAAATCACACCTTGCAGCTGGCTGCTGCTTTATCTGCACACAGCTCCACCAACTTGTCTTGGTGGCCCAGTTTTGGGTATGAGCTGAATAAAGTAAATTAGTACTATCCTAGTAGCCATTCTATGAGATACCAAGCAGAGAACTGGAGATAAAGAGGCACTCATTCACATTTTGGTGAAGGTTGTGAGCCTCCAGCAAAATGTCCAAGTTAGACATAATTTCTAGTATTTTATTTCCTGTTTTGCACATTTCCACTAGTTGAATAGGGAAAATAACTTCTCTGCCATGCACGCATCCCTTATTTCATAGGTGGTCATGGCAGAGAGTACCTAGGCACTTTGTGGCATCCTCCTTTGTGACCTTGGATGAGGACACTGTCTTGTTACCTGCTCTGTGTCGTTGTCTATAAACAGGGCAACATCACATCACATCTTCAAATTGAGACCTTCAAATGAAACCTGCCAAGTATTCTTTGAACAGTTTTTAAATTTACAGGTAAATTTCTAGGCATTTATGGCATATGTATTTTATACATACATATAATAGACTGACTATATCTCATTAACACAGACAGTATTTAATGTAATTATAATTTTCTGGAGAGAACAGTTTACATCTAATCCCTGAACATTTTTCAAGAATGTAATAACTGCTAACTATACAGTACCTATGTTGTCTTTTGATTTATTCCCGCTAATTGAAATTTTCTATCCTTTGAACATATTCCATCAATAATTTGCAGCTCCTTGTAGTACTGCTCTACTTTTCATTTATATGAGATCAGTTTATTTTAGCTTGATGAATTCAGCTTTCATAAATTTGTCTTTCAGTGCCTAGTGGAACATAATGTCCTCTGAGTTCAGCCATGCTGTTGCAGATGACAGGATATCATATTTTTTATGTGTGAGTAGTATTCTGTTGGGTAAATTTGCCATGTTTTCTTTATCCATCCACTTAGGGCTTACCTTGGTTGATTTTTGTACCTTGATTCTTTTTTTTTTTTTTTGGCCAGTCCTGGGCCTTGGACTCAGGGCCTGAGCACTGTCCCTGGCTTCTTTTTGCTCAAGGCTAGCACTCTGCCACCTGAGCCACAGCACCACTTCTGGCCGTTTTCTGTATATGTGGTGCTAGGGAATTGAGCCCAGGGCTTCATGTATATGAGGCAAGCACTCTTGCCACTAGGCCATATTCGTAGCCCCTGTACCTTGATTCTTGTGGATAGTGCAGCAATAAACAGAGAAGTAAGTGCCCCTATGTCTCTGATATTTTGCATTTCATTTCCCTTAGTTATATACCAGAATCGTTAGATCATATGTTTTATTTGTACATTTTTGAGGAACCTCCGTACAGTTTTCCATAATGGCTGCACGAATCCTCATTTCCACTCACAGAAAGGTTGTCCTTTTTCTACATCCT
The DNA here is from genome assembly GCF_023159225.1 of Perognathus longimembris pacificus. Lineage (NCBI taxonomy): Eukaryota > Metazoa > Chordata > Mammalia > Rodentia > Heteromyidae > Perognathus > Perognathus longimembris. Next base: position 33,472,972 of record NC_063183.1, on the reverse strand, counting down.
CATTAACACTTGTTTTCTCTTTGATAACAGCCATTGAAACAGGTGCTGACCTCTCCTAAATATTCTTAATTATATCTGTCATCAGTTTCTACAGTAATGTTGCCTAGCAGCTAACTACAAAACCTCAGTGAGATATGTTGATGGTTTTGGGGTTAGGATACCCTCCCCCCTTGGTTTTCTGTGGGCAGTCTTGAGCCCAAACTGTTCATCACATGACCTCTGTAAATTCTACTGGCTGGGGAACCACAGTAGTGCCACAGAAATTAACAAATGTTCAGTAGATCTTGAAAAGTTTGATCGCATTTTCTATCCCCAATTCCTAAGTACCTTGGCAAGTGGCTTCCCTCAGGGAAAGCTAAGAGGAAAATTGACAATGCTATTATTATTGTTAGTCTGTGTAGTTGGGTCCTTACTCAGGGGAACTGGTTTCTTAATTTCAGTGGGTCTTAATCTGTGAACTGGCTGAAGTCTGGGACTTAGTTGTTACTTAGATTGATGTAAACTGGTATTCAATTTATCTGGTGTTTATTGGCTTCCTGTAGAATCCCACTTTGTGTTTTAGCCTCTAGAATCTTTTGGGACTTGAGTCCAGGAGAAGATCCAAAGTTTTTTTTTATAAAATCCCTCAGGGGAAGAGGCTCTGCTAGGCTCTTGAAGATCTGGAACTAGACATTCAAAGCTCTAATCTCATCATTTTTATTCTCCCAAGTCCCCACATACATTGTGAACAACCAACAAATGAGTTCTAAGATTAATTTTGTACTCGTTAGGGTTCAATTAGGGAATTGGAAACTACACTAAGAGATTTAATGTCATTTTATGTGAATTTCTCTTAGGAGTTTGTGATGTAGTAATTTTGGACTAGTTTATATGGATTTTGTTAGTTGTGTACATATGTACTTACACTTGTGTACATGTTTACATTGTATACATTTTTTTTGCCAGTCCTGAAGCTTGATCTCAGGGCCTGGGTACTGTCCCTGAGCTTCTTTTGCGCAAGGCTAGCACTCTACCACTTAGGCCATAGCATCACTTCCTGCTTTTTCTATTTATGTGGTGCTGAGGAATCGAACCCAGGGCTTCCTTCATGCTAGGCAAGCACTCTACCACTAAGCCACATTCCCAGCCCCATATATACATGTTTTATATAGACATGTAACACTATTGTGCATACACACATCTCAAATATATACATCTCAAATGTATAGAAAATAAGTAGTATCTGATAAAAGAGAAAACTCAGATAACTTAAATTTCTATCACTCCAATTCTGAGAAAAGCCAGCTAAAAGAGTCTGAATTCTTTGAACTAAATATCTGAGCCTACAGGAAAAAAAAAGAGAAATGCCTAGATCCAGACCTGAAGAGGGAACCGAAAGGCAGATGGTGCCCATGACCTGAAGCGGGGCTGGGGTGACGGGTTCCTGCACCCGAGGGCGTGGGCTTCAAAGGGCCGCGGTGTGTCACGTAAGGAGCTAAGGAGCTCCCACTTGTGTGGTGTAGGAGTGGTGTGAGGTCTGAAAAGGCCAAAGTGTCCAGGGGCTGAGGCTGCACCCTCAGTGATGGAGGAAAGGGAACGAAAGAAAAAAAAGTGAACAGTAGCCACAGATACAAAAAGTAAAAAAATCTCTGGTGAATAAAGTAAGTCAAAACATACTCTATGGGGCTGGGGATATAGCCTAGTGGCAAGAGTGCTTGCCTGGGATACACGAGGCCCTAGGTTCGATTCCCCAGCACCACATATACAGAAAAAACGGCCAGAAGCGGCGCTGTGGCTCACGTGGCAGAGTGCTAGCCTTGAGCAAGAAGAAGCCAGGGACAGTGCTCAGGCCCTGAGTCCAAGGCCCAGGACTGGCCAAAAAACAAAAAACAAAAAACAAAAAAAACATACTCTTATGCTTTGTACGGACTTCCCATCAAACTGTTAAATCACCTGCACAGCCCAGGAATCTAAAACACAGAATAAGACCATAGTGATAATATGTGCCTACTAAGCTTGCTTATTAATTTAACTATGAACTGGATCCAAGGAGTGCATCTATATTTCAAGTTTCCTTTAAAACATATACTTCAGCTGTACGTGAGAAAAAAGTGTCTTTTAATGAAAATGAAATGGCTAGTTTAATTATCAGAGGAATATCATTGATAGCCAAGAAACACAGACTATTCACTATCTCAGATTAGATGCACATCCCATTAAACAAGAGTCAGCCTTGGAAATCCTGTTGCTTTCTCTGCTCCTGTGTGGCTGTGCGATTTGAAGTAGACTTACTCATTTCCCTCTTCAGTGCCTTCCTCAGATGGTCCTCAAGAAGGGAAGGACTCAGTTACCATCTTCAGGGGCAGGGCTAGGGAGGGAGGTAGTAGGTACTAATACGCAGGAACTACTGATTTTTGAATAGATGACTTGGAGTCTGTAGTTTTTTCTGCGGTCAGCAATAGTAGCTAAAATCAGGCTTCCTAATCCAATAGCAAAGCTCATAAAGTTTTATTGAGTCTGTGATAATATTTCAAGAATTTAGGAAGGGTGCAAAAGACAAATATAATTGCCCACAAGTTGCTTAGTAAGTACCTAGGATAATGTTCTCTCAAGAAGCCACTCGCAGCCAGGCACCATGGCCCACACCTGTGGAAACCCGCTACTCGGGATGCCGAGGTAGGAAGATGGTGTGACCCTATTTATTGGAGACGAGACTGGGAAACATAGCGAGACCCTATCAAAATAAACCAACCAAACAAACAAAAAACAACAACAAAAGAAGCAGCTTGCAACCGGACCCATCAGAATTGGTCCTGTTGGGCCCGCGGCGTGTGACAGGCTGTGCCAGCACAGCTTTCCTTTCTGGGTAGAAAATGACTCGCCTGTTGCGTAAGTGTCCTAGATAAAGCACTCGAGGCCGCCAGCAGTGGGAACGGTCACACTGCCTTTCTCCTCTGAGAAGGAGCGCTGACAGATCCCAGGAGAATAGGAGCGGTGCCCCAAATCTCAGGGGCCCAGACCCCCACCGTGCATGGTGCGAGGGAGAACCGGTGCTCAATGTCCAGGAAGCCGGGACGAGCAGAGTGAAAGTAATCCACGAGGGAAAGAAGCCAACAGATACAAAACCCAACTCAGCCAGAGGCAAGACAGAAGCCAGTAAAAGCCAGATCCCCAGCCTTCCCGGAGAGTCACGTCACCTGCCCTTGCCTCATCTGCCACCAGCTGCCCCTTGTCTCCTGGTGCCACCCCCCCCCCCCATGTGGAGTTCTACATTCTGCAAGCATTTCAGGCTTTGCTTTCAGGGAGTGGGAGCTTAGCATATGGTGTGCCCTTTACCCAGAAATCTCTCTCCTCCCTCCCTCCCTCCTTCCTTCCCCCCTCCCCTTTATCTCCTCCTTCCTCCCTTTCCCTCCCTCTCTCACTTTCTTCTCCCCCCCACCCCGCCCCAATTGTCACCCTGTGACATGGAGACACTGTGTCTGACCTCTGCACTTGTATGGAAGTGTCTAGGAATGTTGGTGGGGATAAATGACCTTAGTAGAAGTGGAAGCCAGCTCAGGCACAAGAAAGTCTTTCATACATAGTTCATACATTGCATTGTTCATAATAGAAAAGGTTGGAAGCTAGTTCTGCAGTCTATGGAAGGGCCATTCAATGAAATACTATGCACCTGTAAGTAAGATGCTATCACTATTTACTGCTATGGAGTGATCACTGTAATAAAAGATGTGAAAAATTAAGATAGAAGAATATATATATATATATGTACATATATATATATGGTATTGTAGAGTTTGCCTAAGGAGGGTGGTAGGAGTGCCTGTGTATATTTGCTGACTTTTAAGGAATATTAAGTAACAATGTCATTACCTAAAGTAGTAAGACTGAGGAAGGGTGGTGAGGATAGAAAGAAAAGATAGACTTTTAGCCAGACACAGTTGGCTCACAGCTGGACCCCTAGCTGTTTGGGAAGATTGTGGTTCGAGGGCAGCCTGGGAAGAATAGGTCATGAGACCCCTTCTCAGCCCATGCCTGGGCACAGTGACCTGTGTATGTCACCCACAGCTTTGTGGAAGGCTGAGATGGGGAGGATTGTGGTTCCAGGACAGCTGGGGTAGAAAAGACAGGTCTCCAGAGAGGGAAACTGGATGGTGCAGACCTTGTGGGGACGGTGCCTGCCCCACAGTTACTCCTCAGTGCACGTCATGTTCCTAGTGAGTAGGTGGTATCCATCTCCTAGCTCTCAGCCTTTGGAGAGGACTAGGACAGGAGGGCGATTCTCCTCCCTCCTCTCCTACTTGCCTGTTGGGCTGCATCTTGCTGTCAACCAAATCACCCTTCACATTTAGAAAATGAAATGACAGATGCATTTCTAGTACACTGAGTGTTCACACTACCCTCTAAAATACCAGCTGTAGTGTCTTTGGAAATGGAATACTTGACCATTTGTGTATGTTTTTCTCTCTTTTTCTTTTTTTCTTTCAAGTAATTGGCCCTTGAATAGGCCTTCAATTTACAATAAGCAAAATCACCATTACAGTTTTTTTTTTTCTTTTGAATTACCTAGAAGCTCATGAGCTTTCCAGCCTATTCAAGGTATTAGCTCCTCAACCAGAAATTCCTTTCCAGGAGTTTTCTCAGTTGTGAACCTATCAAATCCAATTCACTTTGTACCCAAGACTTGTGATTGGGGATGTTGATAGCCTGGGGAGACTTTACTAGTCTGATTTGATGCCTGCTTCTCCTTGAAAAGCCAGGGTTGGAAAAGATAATGTTTCAGAAGCCACCACGTTGGAGCATGGCAGTTGGGTGGCCCATGGGTGGGTTCCGGCTGGATTGTCCACATTTGCCATCAAGGAACTGGACCGGGTGGGAGTGTGGCTTAGTGGTAGAGTGCTGGCCTAGCATGCAGGAAGCCCTGGGTTCGAATCCTCAGCACCACATACACAGAAAAAGCCGGAAGTGGCGCTGTGGCTCAAGTGGCAGAGTGCTAGCCTTGACCAAAAAGAAGCCAGGGACAGTGCTTAGGCCGAGTTCAAGCCCAGGACTGGCAAAAAAAAAAAAAAAAAAAAGGAACTGGACCATTAGGGCTCACATTCCATGATGATTTTGACATCCAAACTTTAAAATTGGTTTTTACTGCCTTATTATTATTTCCCTAATAGACAATACACATATCTGAAATGCACAGAATACAAAAATATAGATAGTGAAATATCCTTTCCTATCCCTGTTACCAGTTTCCCTCCTGAGAGGCAACCAGTGTGATGAGAGAATGAGAATAAAGATAGGAAAGGGAGGAAAGCCCACCGGGATAGAGATGGGGAAGGGAGGTGGAAAGCCACCCATTCATAAGGCTGTGTCACTGGGAAGGCTGGTCCCGGCAGTACCTGGGCTCAGTTCCTGCCCAGTACCTGGGGCACTAGGAGACAGTGTAAAATAGACTGTGCTGGGGCTGGGGATATGGCCTAGTGCCAAGAGTGCTTGCCTCATCTACATGAAGCCCTGGGTTCGATTCCCCAGCACCACATATACAGAAAATGGCCAGAAGTGGCGCAGTGGCTCAAGTGGCAGAGTGCTAACCTTGAGCAAAAGGAAGCCAGGGACAGTGCTCAGGCCCTGAGTTCAAGGCCCAGGACTGGCCAAAAAAAAAAAAAAGAATACTTAAAATAGACTGTGCTCTGAGTATGTGTGTGTGTGTGTGTGTGTGTGTGTGTGTGTGAGAGAGAGAGAGAGAGAGAGAGAGAGAGAGAGAAAATGGAGGAGGCCTTGGTAGCCTATTACTGGCTGGCGGTAGTAACCTGTCTCTCCTGCCCATCTGCTGGCTTTGTCCCCTCGCTTGGTAATTGTTCTGCGTCACTGCACAGCTTCCTCTTCCTCATTCTGTTGTGGTAACTGTACAGTTTTTCACATCCAGTGACCACTACATTTAACTCTTTGACACTGTCTCTCAACAAGGGCACACCCCTGGAGTGAGGATGTAGGTTGATGTGGTTGGGGTGTGTGTCAGGTGGGTGGGGCAGGACCAGTATTCTGTGTTAGTGTTTGCCATGCTTGAATTCAGATCCTCTTCTCTAGCTGGGGTCAGGAGTCCCTAGACCCGTGAACCCCTCAGAGGACTGGTAGAGGAGTTCCCAGAGGACGGAGAGCAGGCCGAGCAGTGCCTTTTCCAGGACAAGTTGCTAAATTCAAATGTAAAAGCGGAGAAAGGGGCCTGGGGGTATTTTTAAACCTCTTTCAGATAGGAGAGAGCCCAAATTTAACAGTGGCTGGCTTTTTAATGTGGCTTTCTTTCTCACCTACCTTTCCTTCAAAGAGATGCTTTCTTCTTTCTGCTGAAGTGTAAGGGCTCAGATAACAACTACTCAGCCCAACAAACAGCAAGTTGATGCTGGTGAGAGCTACACACAGGTAGCAGAGGAAGCTGGGTTTATCTAAACCACACCCCTTTCCCCTCTGGGCGACAGATAACCAGAACCTGTTGGCTGCTGCTTCCAGGAACAGCAGGCAGGAAAGAAAGAATGAATTTGGGGCCATCCATGTCTGCCACCCCACATCTCCAATTCTTCCCTTCGTGCACACATGTGAATGGAATGGTTTTGGTTTTTTTTTTTTTTTCTTTTTTGGCCAGTCCTGGGGCTTGAACTCAGGGCCTGAGCACTGTCCTTGGCTTCTTTTTGCTCAAGGCTAGCACTCTGCCACTTGAGCTGCAGCGCCACTTCTGGCCGTTTTCTGTATATGTGGTGCTGAGGAATTGAACCCAGGGCCTCATGTATACGAGGCAAACACTCTTGCCACTAGGCCATATCCCCAGCCCCAATGGAATGGTTTTTTTTTGTGTGTTTTTTTTAAAAACACCTCTTGGGGGAGTATAAGCCTCTCTCCTTTCTTCTCACAAACTACCTCTCCAAAAAGGGTTTGATAAGACATATCTGTGCCATGGTATAAAAGACACTCTAATATTTTAGTAATTTACATAGGGAATGAGTCTTGCCTGGTCTGGGGAGATTCGTCCTCGGTGCCCAGTGTGTGGAGGGCAATGGGCACATCCGGCCTCAGGGATTCAGGAGCGGAGGTAATGTGGGTAGAGGTAAGCTCCGAATGCTAAAATCCTGTTGTACGACTGAGTGCCTGTCTTTGTCAGTGGTGGGGCTTGAACTCAGGGCCAGCCCGGGTACTGTCCCTGGTGTGTTTTTGCTCAAGACTAGTACTCTACCACTTTGAGCTATAGCACCACTTTCAGTTTTCTGGTGGCTAATTGGAGATAAGAGTCCTGACGGACTTACCTAGTTGAGCTGGCTTTGAACTGTGATCCTTAGATCTCAGCTTCCTGAGTAGCTAAGTCTTTTTTTTTTTTTTTTTTGCTAGTCCTGGGCCTTGAACTCTGGGCCTGAGCACTATCCCTGGCTTCTTTTTGCTCAAGGCTAGCACTCTGCCACTTGAGCCACAGCACCACTTCTGGTCGTTTCTGTATATGTGGTGCTGGGGAATTGAACCCAGGGCTTCATGTATACGAGGCAAGCACTCTTGCCACTAGGCCATATTCCCAGCCCCCTTAGATGGTAAGATTGCAGGCATGGGCCATGGGCACCCAGCTTGGCTGCCTGGTTATACCTGCAAAAGCACAGTTTAAAATATGAACAAAGCACTCGCTGCTGGACGTCCTCTAGTCACACTTTGATCAGCAGGAAAGTGAAGGACTTTGGCTTGAGTGAACCGTGAACTTGTACTCACGCAGTTAACCTGCCAACCCATCCTATGCTGGGTTAGCTCTAGTCTCTAAGCCAAGAGGGGTAGGTGAAGTGTGGGCCAGGTCATTGAGCCCCTAAGGGACAGTACCTAGGCTCTGAGTTCAAACCCCAGCACTGGCACAGAAAGCAAAACTAAACTAAAGGTTGGAATGAGTTGGGACAGAAGCTGTAAGTGGGCACAAGGCAACATCACATGACCTAGAAGAACCCAGCCGATGAAACAGCAAGCAGCCTGTAACCCTCTCCCCTTGTCTGGAAAGCCTAGCTTTCTGTAGCCGTCAAAACCCCAAACTTAAAAATCATTGGCCAAGTGATTAGTCTCTGGGTTTGGGGGTCAGGAAGTTAGCTGGGGAGGGGTGGAGTTTTGCTGAGGCTGTCTGAGCAAGTTGTCTGATCTTTGCAGGCTTGAACATGATGTGTGCTGTTCTGTCGGAGGCCTTTGGTGGGTAGAAGCTGCAGCAGGGGGACGTTTTACCTGGCTTTTGAGAATGTGAGGCTGGGCGCCTGCTTGCCACTCCCATAGCTGAGCAGAGGAGGCTGGCACCTTCTTCCCCAGGCTCTGGGAGACCTTGCATGCCTGTTTTATGTGGTCCAAAGTCCTAAATCACCGTGCAACGAGCAAGAGGCACACAAGCTTTGTGTGCACAGACCCCAGAGATGGCACTGAATGTCACAGTTGTCCAACAGAACTCTATCCAGCCACTCTAACTTTATGTTTAGGGCAACTGTTACTTTCAGAGCATCCGGCATGAAAAGCGATAGGTTCAGCGATGCTGCTAGCATGCTCCCCTGTGTGTAACTATGTTCTTATTTTCCCACAGCAACTGGGGGTCTTTAGTACTTGGCTTGTTTTAGGAAAATCCTATGGAGATCTCTCAGAGGGACAGAGGTCACCCAAAAGTACAAATAATACTCAAGCAGAGTTCTCTGGAGGTGGTTTTGTTCAAAAACAACAAAGGGACAGAGTTGGGAGTAGGAATGCATAAGTAACACTTGGGCAGGTCTGACAGCACTAGCCCCAGACGTGAGGAGAACATAGGATTCCTAAGAGAGAATTCTCGGGAAGCAGAGAAAGTCATCTTCCTTTCTTCAGCTGTGATTAGGGGCTTCTGGGGCTGCAGAGGGAAAGTGTGATCCTCTAGAAAGTAGAGAGAGTTGGGCGCAGAGCTAGGCCCTATCTGTCTTGGTTCTTTGGTTGCTTTTTTGGCAGCACTGGAATTTAAACTCAGGACGTGACACTTACTGCGAGGTGCTGTGCCACTCTAGCTGTACCACCAGCCCTTTCTGTTCTGGTGGTTTTTGAGATTGATGTTATCCTCTCGCTGGCCTGGACACCAGTCCTATTTTATGCTTCCTGTGTAGCTAGGATAACAGGTATGTGCCACCACATGCAGTTTCTACTGTTGACTTGGGGGTCTGTGAGCTTTGTGCCTGGGCCATCCTTAAACTGTGATCCTCCTGATCTCTGCTCTGGAATATCTGGGACTCCAGGCATGAATCACCCTGTCTGGCTCTAGGAAATACTGTGTCTGTGGATTTGTGCTATTGCTTGGGTAAGGGGCTGGGAGGGGGCAGAAAGACAAATTTTTGTGGTACTTGAGGGCAAAGCAAGGCAATGACATGGGGGGCTCACGTGCTCATTGGCAAGAAGTCGGGGTGCAGTTTCTCAGTGGTCTGGGGACAGGAAGAATAAGTTCCCCCAGACTCCGGGCTCTGTGAAGAGAAAGAAAGCACAAAGGACTTGCCTGTAGTTGAGAGGTAAATTCACACTGAGCATTCCATTGTGTAAAAATAACCAAGACAAATATGTATTTAAGAAACTGAGTGTGAAAAGATTAATAACAGAAAAGGAGATTAAGATGGAAAATATTGCCATGTTTATTTTTGCATCAAAGAATCATCTTTTTTGTAGCAGGAAGTCGTGACCTCATTTTACAGAGTAGAAAAGTTAGTAAGAGACCTTAGATGCATTGCCTGAGATTACTCCATTGTAAGTCAAGGGCCTGGTTGGCAGTCAGGGCTGGAGTGCTCATTCTCTGCTGTTTTCTCTGCTCTGGTAAAACAGTTTCCATGCTAGTTGAAACAGGGGCTCCTCACTGTTTCCTGTTTTTGTCTTTGTTGCTCTTTTCTTTCCCGACTTGCGGATTTAAAGTCTTGTTAGATGGAGAGAAATGTGACTATCATGAGAGGAAGCATAATACAGCCCCTAGCATTTGCTGTTGGAGATAAAAACAAAGCCAGAGAGCCAGAAGCCCATGGCTCATGCCTGTCATCCTAGCTGCTCAGGAGGCTGAGATCTGAGGATTTTGGTGTGAAGCCAGCCCAGGCAAGGAAAGTCCTTGAGACTCTGATGTGCATGCAGTTAACCACCAAAAAAAGCCAGAGGTGGGGCTGAAGTTTTGCTGCTTTCTTCCTGTTTCTCATGGCGTTGTCCCATATTAGAACGTTTTCAAGATTAGGCAGATCCATCAATTCTTTAAAATACTTATCTAAAACTGCTCTAAGATAAGTAGGAATGAGAACTTTTTAAAGGAAAATTTGTCTTTTAATGTCATGCTAATTCTAATATCTATATGCCATCCTTAGCTTATATCTCAAGGAAGAAGTTTCACTGGTCTGTTGTCAACATTTGTAGGTATAAAGTTATATTTTAAAAGTTTTCCATTGCAGGTAATAATGTCGAAAATTTGTTGGCATCCTACGAGATCTGCAAAGATTATCTTGTGTTTGTCTCTTATTTAAGCTGCTGACTGGTAGGAATATTGGCTCTGCCATTTTTCTTGTTGTTAAATGGATTTAACTTAATTGCTCACAAAGGAGGGGTATACTTATAAGACGTGGGGCTCACTAGCTCACTTAGCTTGTAGCTTGTAGGTCCCAAGTCCTGGAGTCCTGGGCTTGTGGCTGGTGACGGAGGGCAAAGGCTATGAAGCTGAGAGGTGTGAGCTGGATTCCAGGACACGGGGTTGCTACCTGTTCCAGAGCTGCCTCCTTGCTGGTGGGGAGAAGTCCCTCAGCATCGTGGCACCACAGAAGAATCCTGTGTTCCATGAATTGAAAAGAGGAGGAATGGAGTTTGTCTTTACTGTCCTCTCTGTCACCCTCTGGGAGAAGCCAAGGAAACTTTGTGCTTGCCATAGATGAATCAGAGTGCATTGCCTTAAGTTGAAAAAAAAAACAAACCAACCCAAACAAACCTTGAAGTAAATAAATTCTAGAACATTCTGCAGAGGCTCTAAGTCATACACTGACATCTACAGGCCTTGGTCTCATTGGTGTCATGTCCCACAGGGGACCTGTTCATAGAAGTTTTATTATCAACTTTTAAAAGTGGTAAGTGGTACTGTTTTATTCATACGCCAGCAATTCTTGTTGGCGATTGCACACTAGAAATATCTCAGCAGCTTTTGTAAATGTGCGATTCTGATGTGAGGCCAGACTGGCAACTGTTCATGTGTGCATGCGCGCGTGCATGCTGGTCCTGGGGCTTGAACTTAGGGCCTGGGCACAGTTACTCAACTGCTTTGCCCACCAATGGAGCTATGGCTCCACTTCTGGCTTTTTGGTGGTTAACTGGAAATAAGTCTCATGGGCTGGCTTTGAATGACAGTCCTCAGATCTCAGCCTTGTGAGTACCTAGGGTTACAGGCGTGACTACTGATGCTGTTTCTACCATTCTTTTGCATTCCCTTTTGGAACACACTCTGCTGCTTGTTCCTTGCAGCAAGCTTCCTCTGCAGATGGACAGGCAGCATAGAGGACTTGCATCACACAGTTTGGAGAAGCCGTGGGCAGCTCAGATGTGTCAATTCATGAGCTACAGGTCTTTTCCTCAAGGATTGTGCCGTAAGGATCATGCCTGAATCTCCATGTAGAAAGGGAAATTGTTCCGTTTCATTTTTCCTTAGGTTTACCAATTGTGGGGAAAGTTCTAGAATTCTAGATGAATGCCTATGGCTCCATAGTTTTGAACATCTCAAATGTTCATGGAGTCCCTACAGAAACAGAACTAAAAATGCTCTCTCCATTGACACTCCAGCTGAAGAGCAATTTTATAGCATAATTATAATGTGTTGCATAATTTGGAGAAGCTTTTGTTCTCCTTCTGATTATCTTCTTCACCTCCCCCTTCCCACGGTGACTGAATTAAGAATATCCAACCCTTCAGGCTGTTTTTCCTTCGGAGAATAGAAATGAGGCTTTTATATGAAGGGTCTAAGAAGTGATGGGTAGGAATATACTTTTCCTGCGTGACTCATCTCTTTATTGTGGCAAAAGGTAATTATTTTTTAAACTGTTCTGAAGAACTTTCTGCTGAGGATTTCACAGGGTTGGGGGAGTCGGGGAGAGAATTGCTGGTATCAGAAGCCCTGTGAAGAGGGTAGATTACTGAATTTTCAGGCTCTTGGGAAAGTTATAAAACCCCAAGTTTAAGTTTTAGAACTGTTAGCTAAGAATAGAATACTGTAGGGGTTGGGAAAATGATTTGAAACTAAATATTGCATTGTTTATTTTTTGTGGACCTTTTTGTGGAACAAACAGATGATTTTAATGATCAGAATGGTAATACTGCTAAATCCCTCAGAAATAAGGCTTATATTTCAAAAACTGAATGTACCCAGTTTTACTATCTGGTTACAATCAGTGGTCCTTTAAAATGATACAAAACTTCAGGAGGCAGAGGCAGGAGGATCTAGAGTTCAAGTTCAGTCTGCTTCCAGATGCCAGGGACGTAACACCTGTAATCCTAGCTACCCAGGAGGCAAAGATCTAAGGATCATGATTCCAAGCCAGCCTGGGAAGGAAAGCTTATGAGACTGTTATCTCTAGTTAACCACAATTCAAAGCCAACCTGGGAAGGAAAGTTCATGAGACTGTTATCTCTAGTTAACCATCAAAAAACTAGAAGGGGAGCTGTGGCTCAAGTGGTAGAATGTCAGCCTTGAGCAAAACAGCAAAGGGACAGTGCCCAGCTCCTGGTTTAGATCCACAGCGCCTAGGGCCACAGTACTTACACAAAAACCAAACCAAATGTGCTGACAGGGATGAGGCTGTCCATTGGTGACTTACCATGAAGAATAGGCAGAGAATGCCTCTAACACTTACTAAGTACTGGATTTTTTCCAGCTATATGTAACACACAAGGTCATCACTGAGGTGGTTGGAGAAGATGTTTTAAAGACACTGGGATGCCAGGTGGTCACTGTCCCTTATAAAACATCAAGGTAAGGTATCAGTATAATAAAACATGAGTCAGTAGAATACAACTCAAATTAGTAAACAGCAATTTGTACTTGACTCCTTCCTTCTGGTCCCCATGTAATGCTCCCTGGTCTCCTCTCTAACAAATGCTAGGCTAGTGTTCTTGTGTTGGTTTCTTTGCTTTAGACAGGCCTGTGTTCTTGCCATGTAAGGTGAGGATTTAGACTATTTACACTTCCACCTCCCCGCCCCCCCATGCCTTTTCCAATTCTTGATAATAGCATTGATTTTTTTTTTTTGCTTTTCTTTTTGTTAGTTTTGTAAGTTCAAGCACTACAGCTTTCTCTTTCACTTGTGTGAAACCACAGACCTCTTAAAGGATTGTCTGTCTCTCTTTTCTGTATGTATTTATGCATGCGTGTGTGTGTGTGTATACATGTACATGGCAGTACTTAGGCTTGAACTCAGGGCCTTATGTTCTTGCTTGGCTTTTTTGCTTAAGGGTAGTGCTCTACCACTTGAACCGCAGCCCTACATCTGTTTTTTTTTTTGTTTGTTTGTTTGTTTTTTGGCCAGTCCTGGGCCTTGGACTCAGGGCCTGAGCACTGTCCCTGGCTTCTTCCCGCTCAAGGCTAGCACTCCGCCACTTGAGCCACAGCGCCGCTTCTGGCCGTTTTCTGTATATGTGGTGCTGGGGAATCGAACCTAGGTCCTTGTGTATCCGAGGCAGGCACTCTTGCCACTAGGCTATATCCCCAGCCCCCTACATCTGGTTTTTGGTTGGTTAGTTGGAAATAAGAGTCTCGCAGATTTTTTGCCCAGGCTGGCTTCAAATCATCTCAGATCTCAGCTTCCTGAGTAGCTAGGATTATAGGCATGAGTCACTGGTGCCTGGCATTTATTCTTTATAGCACAATCTGTGCAGGTCCCAACTTTTACCCTGAGCTGATCTCTTCATTTTCCTGAAAAAGCTTTTGAAGTCAGAATTCTGCACCAACGGATGCTCAGTACATTGTGTTGATTAAAATAACTAACAAGGCACATTCTCACCCCAAGTTGCTGCTGACAGTTTGAAGCTTCAACCCTAAATCACAGTTCTGGGAGAGAATGAGCGGCTTTCCCACCCAGGAGAGCACTTGTGTTTGCTGGAGGCCAGTGTGAGCTCGCAGACGCCTCATGTGTCTCCATGGCCCTTGGGACGAAACACCTCTCTTGGCAGTAACCCAGAGAGGTCAGCATCAGCCTCATAAGGATTCAATAAAAGCCAGAAGTTTTCCAAGCTTTTGAACAATGTTGATTTTGTTCTGTGTTGTGTGGCACAAAGTCTACTAGGTTCTTAGTTTCTGGCACATTGTTTTCATCCATAGAGGTGGAAGTAAGGAGCATAAATGAGAGGGGATATTCTTGGGGGTACAGGGAAATACCATGTCTAGGAGGCAGCTAGAGAGATTGCAAGCTGAGGAATTTTCTGGGGTGCAGAGGAGCCACAACATACTCAAGGTGGTGAACCTGGATTTCTGATCTTTTGGTGTCTCTGCTCATTAGCTGTTTGCGATGAAGTTTGTCAATCCTAAAGTATCTTTTTAAGATGATTAAGGATTCAGTCCAACTCGATAGATTCAAGTTTGTGAGAGGCAGCAATCTATTTAATTAGCAGAAAGCCTCCTATTTCCTGGTAATGACAGGTCATAAATTCGACTTAGAAGCTCAGCCAGGAAGTTGGTTCCCTTCCACTCGCCACTGAATCTCCTGTTTTCAAGCGGCCACAGGAGGGCCCGCACCTGTACCCGGGGGACAAAGCCTTTCTCCAGCTCACCTGTACAACACTATCTCAGTTGAAATGGCCATGGAGGGGGGATTAGAACGCATACTTGGTGGTAATTTGCTCCTTTTCCTTCTCCACCATGAGTGAAAGCCGTTCCAAGACACAGGATGAAATTCTAGGCAAGTAAACATTAGTTTAATGTAGTATTTCAGAGTGTCCTAAGGCAGGGCAGGGGACAGACGATAAGAGCCGGCTTAGCCAGTGAAACCACAGCTAGAAGCTACTTAAAAGAAGTGTGCTTGGGCTGGGAATATGGCCTAGTGGCAAGAGTGCTCGCCTCCTATACATGAAGCCCTGGGTTCAATTCCCCAGCACCACATATATAGAAAATGGCCAGAAGTGGTGCTGTGGCTCAAGTGGCAGAGTGCTAGCCTTGAGCAAAAAGAAGCCAGGGACAGTGCTCAGGCCCTGACTGAGTCCAAGGCCCAGGACTGGCCAAAAAAAAAAAAAAGTGTGCTTATCTCCAGCAGAGCAAAAACACTTCTGCTACATGCCAGGAAAGTGTGCATTGGAGTAGGCGTGGTACAATCCCTTCAGTAGCGGAGCCACCCTGCCTTGGCCAGGAGAGAGGAGACCACCTGATGCATCCCTGAAACACACGCATGTTCACTGACTTTCATCTGTCTCTTCTAATATTTGTCTGAAATACAGACATGACAGTCTTAAGAGTTGGACGCCATGAAGGCCTTTGCCTTGATCGCGGTAGGAGTCCGTGTCCCTCACTGCTGGCTGCCCCCTCCTGTGTCCTCGCTGCTGTGAGAGGTGTCACCAGGCAGGCTGTCATGGATCAATGCCTTCCACCGCCCCTCCCTGCTCCTTCAGTGATTGTCCAAGGGGCCTCGAGTGTAATCTGTGGAGCGGATTGGAGGGGGGTTCTGCACTCTCTAAAGCCAATTTTCATTTTTAATCCTGTTGTGTCCAGCTCGTTAATCAGTCAAAGCTCCTTTCACACTTGCCTTGGGACACAAAGGGAGCCCAGCTATGGGCTGTTAATTAGCTATTAAGGGACTTGGACACTTCCAAGGGGTCATTATTCACACAGTTTGAGACTAGTACTTATTAATAGAACTATTCCTTTCCTGTCATAAATCCCTAGTTAAAATAAATTTAGTTCAAAATGTCCATTTCAACTTAAAAGAAACTAGTGGTTAATTCATCTTTGTTTTTTTCTGAGTCAAATGCTTGAACAAATGATGCAGTCCTGCTAAGTCAGACACACAGTGAGGCAAGGCAGTTAGGGGATGCATGTGACTGTGGGTGTGTGTTCATGTGTGTGTGTGTGTGTGTGTGTGTGTGTGTGTGTGTGTGTGTAGGAGGAAAATGTTCATGAGACTAAGAAACAGATCTGTGCTGGGTCTACACTCTTTCCCCTCCCTGAGTCCCTTCCCTTTCCTCCCTCCCCTTCTGTCCTCCATCCCTCTCTCTATTCATTTGTTCATTCCTTCTTTCCTTTCTCAAAACCCTTTTCTCTCTCCATCTTCTTTCCTTCCTCCATTCTTCCTGTCCCCTTTCCCCCCAGCTTACATTAGTTACACAGGTGGATCTCATGGTTACCTTTCCATGTTTGTACTGTCTCCCCTTCTTATCACTCTCTCTGCCTCCTTTTCCCTTGCCCAAACAATGTCATCAGGTTTCATTGTTCTGTTATTTCATAGTTGCAAATAATCTATCTCCACAGTATTCAGCCTCTCATTAGCCCAGTCTCCTCCCTTGTGGTTCTTTCGTAAAAGCAAGAGAGGTGTTTTGCCAGGGCCCTATCAAATCTTAACTCTGATCCTATTGGCTAGAATTGGTTCCTATGTTCATTTCTGAACTAGTTGCCGCCAAGAGGAGTGGGATTGTTTTCAGCTTAGTCTGTCCCATCCTGGCCATTGGGGTAGATCAGCTTCTTGAAAGACATGGATGATGGAGACCGCCCCCTCCCCCAGTATGGTTATAGTGGTAAGAGAACGATGGCAGGATAGGCAACCAAGAATGGCATTGTATTGTGCTAATCCATGGCATCAGTTTATTTTCCTAAGTAAGAATTGTGTTTTCTGAAGCATTAGCTGAGAAGTGATTACATAATGGACCACAGTATGGAAATGAATCTCAGTAGAAGCCATATCCTCCAATCCCGGGACTACCCTCAAGGCTCATTTTCCTCCTGGAAACCAGGAGGACTGCCTGTGATTCTTGGGTCAGAGTTTAAAGGCAGTAGTGTGTGCAGGAAGCCAAGCTAAGGTTAAAAGCTCTGATATGGGAGCTTAGGGAAACACAAATGGAAGGTCCTGTAAGCTGACAGGGGCATTTCTGCAGGTCTAATGGGAGAAGGAAGGCCTAGGGCCTTCCTTCCTTCCTTCCTTCCTTCCTTCCTTCCTTCCTTCCTTCCTTCCTTCCTTCCTTCCTCTCCCTCTCTCCCTCCCTTCCTCCCTCCCTCCCTCCCTCCACCTCCCTCCCTCCCTCCACCCCCCTCCCTCTCTTTCTTCTGCCAATCCTGGGCTTGGACTCAGGCTCTGCGCTCTGTCCCTGAGCCTCTCTGTGCTCAAGGCTAGTGCTCTAGCACGTGAGCCACAGCACTACTCCCGACCTTTTCTGTTCATATGGTACCAGGGAATGGAACCCAGGGCTTCATGCACACTAGGCAAGAACTTTACCACGAAGCCACGTTCCTAGCCCCTAGGACTGGCTGCCCACGACAGTTGCAGGTTTAGCTAGAACCCCCTGACCGAGAGAGGTGGTAATGGAGAGCCAGGCAGGCTGAGTTCTTCCCATAGTTCTTTCTCTGCAACATGGAGGGAAGGTTACAGCGTTGAAGGGGACGTCCTCAGTGGGCAGGCTAGGCTGGGGGTGTGAATCTGTGCTGCTTGCTCATTGAGTAACAGCAGGTCCACCTACTTGTCTTCTCCTGCTGCACATTAGGCCATGAGCTGAGGGCCTCACCTCCTCCTCCATGCCTCCTGCTCCTGTGAGTCACGAGTGGGAATGTCCCGGAGCTTGGGCTGGGCTCCCAGCCCATCACCCAGCCCACAGGCTCAAGATCTTTCTACTCCCACCAGTTCCCACCTCCTACAGTCCAAGAGCCAAGAGCCCTCCCCCACCCCTGCCCCCTGCCCCCTGCCCCCTCGCCCCACGCCTTGCCAGGGCTGGTGTGGCCTTTATACTCTGCCGGCATGTTTGACATTAAAGCAGGAGAGTCTCAGAGGAGGGATGGCTACAGAGAGATTGTTGTCATTACATTGTTGTTATTACTGTAGCCAACGTGTGCATGTACTTGAGGCTTCATAAACAGTAAATGTAAAAGACAATATGGTCTCCAAAACATTTTCTTTAAAAACTTCCTTTAACTTTGACTCTAGCCCACACAATCTAGAAAAGTAACTTCAAAAAAGTTCACTTTGAAAGAGGAGAGTTTTCATGGTGCATGTGGAGATAGCTAACATGATACTTGAAATGCTTGAGACAAGATTCATTTCAGTTAGCCCAGAAATGAATGCCAGTGGTTGAAAGAATAGAGAAGGAAATCATGGTGTAGGTATCAATATGCAACA
Organism: Perognathus longimembris pacificus; assembly: GCF_023159225.1. NCBI lineage: Eukaryota > Metazoa > Chordata > Mammalia > Rodentia > Heteromyidae > Perognathus > Perognathus longimembris. Next base: position 33,454,685 of record NC_063183.1, on the reverse strand, counting down.
AGCCAGCTACATTCTTGTAATCTTTCCAACCCCTTTGAAACCTTGAAGTTATTAATATCCCAATTCACAAGCAAGAAAACGGAGCCTTAGGGAGTTCTAGGGTGTGTATGTGTGCAAGTTCGCGTGTGTGTTGACTCTAATTTCCCATGGATACAATAACATCTTTTTTTTTTTTTTGCCAGTCCTGGGGCTTGAACTCAGGGCCTGGGCACTGTCCCTGAGCTTCTTTTGCTCAAGGCTAGCACTCTGCCACTTGAGCCACAGCGCCACTTCCAGTTTTTTGTGTGTATGTGGTGCTGAGGAATCGAATCCAGGGCTTCACGCATGCAAGACAAGCACTCTACCACTAAGCCCCCTTCCCAGCCCCATTAGATTATCTTTAAGCAGTGTACAAGGGGTTTCAGTTCACCATGTCAGTTTATGAGTACAATGCACCTTGATCAGTGTCACCCCCCTTCATCCATCTCCCCCACCTCTCCCAGTCCCACCCATCCCTTCACGTCTTCTGGTTCCATGTTCACATATGCACATTGAATAGTATGTCTCCATTTACCCTTCCTGTCTTCATTGGTTTACCCTTCCTTGACCTCACCCTCCTCCTCCCAACAACACATGTTCCAGCTTCTTGGTGTTCATTTCGTAAGTTAGCTATTCAAAGGAGTTACACCATTGGAATCCTCCCCTGCATAGTCTGTACTTTGGTTAATATGTTTGTGTATGTATGCATTCAGTCATTCCTCTCTATACTGTGATTCACTTATTGCAACTTCATCATAGTTTTAAACTAAAAAATTCTATAATCGGGCTGGGAATGTGGCTTAGCTGTAGAATGCTTGCCTAGCATGCACGAAGCCCTGGGTTCAATTCCTCAGCACCACATACACAGGAAAAGCCTGCAGTGGTGCTGTGACTCAAGTGGTAGAGTGCTAGCCTTGACCAAAATGAAGCCAGGGACAGTGCTCAGGCCCCGAGTTCAAGCCCCAGGACTGGCAAAAAAAAATTTCTGTAATCGAATTCTAAAGTAATTTGAATTCTGTATCGTGGAGTTTTTGTTATATCGCAGGGTTTTGTGGTATATAGATATTTATATGGAGCATATGAAGTGTTTGTAAGAGTGTGGGAAATGTTAATAGGAAAGTAGGAAAGGTTTATAGGAGAGTGGGGAGGGTTTATAAGGCCTTAAAATATTTAAAAAATAAAAGTAAATATAACATTACTACTTCACAGATTTCCACGTATGGTGGAGGTCTCTGGACTGTAACTCCCTCAATAGGTGAGGCTCACTGTGTGACTCTTGTGAATATTTACATATCCACAACTTAGATCCAGCTTCCGCATATAGGAGAAGACCTCTTTATTCTTGAGAAAGGAAAACGAATCATAAATCACAGGAAGTGCAGGCCCCTGTCCTAGTTCTGCCCCTCAATGAGAGCGAGACACTGGATAGTCACCCCTTCCTCTCCCTGGGTGAATGGGCCAGGGAGGTAGTCACTAGAGCTCTGACAAGCTACAGATGTGGTGGCTGTTTGTCTTGCCCACTGTGGACTCATTTAGTGTTGTCCTGGCTTAGTTCTCCTGAGGAGGTGTGGCGTAGCAGATACTGTGGGTGGAAGGATCCTCTTTGTCTTCCTTAGCTGGGCGAGGCACCATCTGCCCTTTGCCCACCAGCTCCTGGAAGTGCGCTTTCTCACCGGACAGCCTGGGGCTGCGGTGGGGGTGGATGCTCACGACAGTGACCATCTCCCTCCTCCCTCCAGGTCAGTTTACTTCCTCTGCCTTTTCTTCTGAAGAGAGTTGCTTTCAGTGGCGCCTGGGTGGAGCCACCCAGAGTAGGTGGCTGGATCTAGCTGATGTCCAGTAGGAGTCACTTTTGTAGATGCACTGTTCATGTTTTAGGGATGAAGACTTCTCACTCTCATGGATATCCAGCAGGGACCTCAGCAACAAGACATAGGAAAAATATTTTCCTGTAGAGAGTGCTTAACATAAGAATTAAAACCCCACCCCAACTTTCAAATATTCGGCCTTAGGAAGGGTTCGTGGCAGTGGCTGGTAGTAAGGTATTTTGATAAGACTTTCTTGCAAAAATATAAAATATTAAAAACTCACATTGAGCTGGTGGCTCACACTTGTAATCGTAGCTACTCGGGAGGTTGAGATCTGACGATCCCAGTTCAAAGCCAGTGTCTGGGCAGGAAAGTTTGTGAGACTCTTACCTCTAGTTAATGACCAAAAAGCCAGAAGTAAAGATGTGGCTCAAGTGGCAGGTTATCAGCCACGAGCCAAAATGCCAAACGAGAGAGGGAAGGGGAAGCCCTGAGTTCAAGCTCCAGTTCTGACACCAAACAAAAACAAAAACAACTAAACCCACGTTGACAGACCCTAATGTGTATGTGAACCCTAGTCTTGTCTTGGTTGAAAGTTACTGTGTCATAAGAAGATGCCTTCTTCCACCTAACGGTGCGCACTCCTTTGACAGGACCCACAGCCAACTGCTATGAGCCTTGTTTTGCTCAGTCCCTGTATGAAGAAATTCAACTCTCGTTCGAGGTACCCCGTGACCTACTGCTGAAAGATGTTCCTTTTTGTTTCCCTTTTAAAGACAGCTGGAAATGCCTCCCAGTAATTTCCACCCACGACTTCTAATTCTGGAAGAACATACAGAAAATTCTATTCCCTCTTGAAATGTCAGCCTTTCCAATATGGTACAGCCATTTTCTTGCACCCTCTTCTCTTCTCCCTTCGCTCCCATCCTCGTCTGCCTCCTAGGCTTGCGCTCTCTGTCAAGTCCTGCCGTCTTCAGTGGCTTTCAGACACTTGTTCTGGAGGTGTGGAGGGTGGTGAGTGCCTCGTACAGAGAATTGTCCAGGATGAATAAACACTGTAGACAGGCCCGCAGGGTATGGAGACCTGTGGGAGTGTCAGCTCTCTCAAGCTGTGCTTTAAACTCATTTTGAGGTTCAAAATGTGATGGTAAATACAAGAAAACCTTACGAATGACACTATCCTATTTGCAGGATGGTCATTTAAAGCTGTGGCCAGGGGTTGACCTATATAGTTGAGTTTGCCAACTTCTAAAGACATTAAGAAATAATTTAATGTGAAAACTTTCCATGTATATAGGGTACTATAGGTGATGTTTTTATACAAGTGTCCCTTGTATATATAATATTCAAATCCGTAAACATATCTAACTCTTCAAACATTTATCATTCCTTTATACTGAGAAGAATTCAGAATCCTATCTTTTGTTAAAATCATTATATTATCATTAACTAGAAGGGGTGGGGGAGCTTTTTTCTGCTAAGGGCCATTTGGATATTCATAATTTCTAGGCTATACAAAATTATCAATGTAGGCAGAGGGCTTTGAGGAGCTGATAAGCATATGAGTCTGTCCTGTCCTGTACTTGGTACTTTTGTAAAGACTTGTTATTACTGATTCCACCTGAATACTTATTATTAGTCTGCTTAGGTATTCCATGTCTTCAAGATCTGCCCATGCATTTTAAAATTTTTCTAAGTTAACAAATTTGTTAAGAGTGTAGTTGTTTATAATAAGCTCCAATGAGCCTTTCTATTTCTATAGTGTGAATTGTTATGTCTTACTTTTCTTCTCTTATTTTTGTCCTCCTTTTTTCTCCCCTCGGATTTATCATTTGAAGAGGGTGGGGGGGGTTATCATTAAAATTTTTTTTCAAGGACCAGTTCTTTGTATTGTTGGTATTTTATAGTATTCTACTAGTTTCTATTGGTTGACGTTTTATAGTACTCCTAGTTTCCATTTCACTTATTTCTGCATTAATTTATGTCTTTCTTTGTACTAATTTGGGGTCTGGCTTGTTTCTGTTTTCCTAGTTTCTTGAGGTGAGGTAAGCCATATGTTATTTATCTGAAATCTTTCTTTTGATGGAGGAGATGATTGCTATAAACTTCCCTTTAGTATGGTTTTGCTGTATCCATAGGTTTTAGTATATTATATTGTAATTTGCATTTGTTTTCAGATCATTTTATTTCTTGAGTCATTAGTTATTTAAGAGCAAGTCATTCATCTTACATGTATTTGTATAGTTAAAAGTCTTCACTATCAATTTCTTGTTTTATTGCGTTGTGGTCTGAAAAGGTGCGTGATTTCTTCTAAAAATCCATTAAGACTTGTTTTGTGACCTACCATAGGGTCTGTCCTGGAGAGTCTCACGTGCCGTTGACTCCCACTGGGCCTCTTTTAACGCCTGCACATGTTGTCTGGTATGGGAATAGCTGTCCATGGTGGGTCACTGGGGTGACCACTACCCCCAGATTCAGCAGCCATCTTGCTCTGCCCTTCATCCCTGGATTGTCAATGCTTGCACTAGAACTGTGACTTCTGGTGCCATCTGGTGGCCAATACATGTGTTACAGGAGCAGTTACTTTCAACTACAGACGGAACCAAGACTTCATTCAGTTCCTTTCCTGATAATCAAGTGGAAGTATGGGGAAGTGGAAGAACACACTAGAAAATGAAAGCTCCAGTAGGCAAGGGCAGTAGAGTGGGAATGTCTGGTAGTCCCATCAGTTCTTGTCCTAGCCCAGTCAATTCCTTCCCCAATTTGGCTGGTGTAAGAGCTACTTGCCTGTCCAGTTGTTAGGACACAAGTGAGTTAAGGTGACATACCAGGTAAAATGCAAAACGTTCCCAGTAGTTTGTAAGTATGCTGATTAACTGGTGACCCAATGCTGGCCTGCTCATCCCCACCACCAGAGAAGAGTGCAGATAAAACACGGTGGCCATTTTTAATTCCTTTAGTTCGTTACTTCTGCAGGACCTAGGGTCCAGGTGGCTGTCACCAGAGCCGAAAGCATTCAAGGAGAAGGGCCATGTTCGCGTGGCCTCAAAGCTGGAGAGTTGGGAGAAGTGCCAGGGCCAGCGCTGGTTGTTGAGTGCTGAGCCAGAGGAAAGCTAATGACCTCCGGGCAGATGCTGGGCTGCCATGAGCAAAGCTTAATTGCAGGTAGCAGTGGGAGACAGGTAATGGGTGAGAGGAGGAGGAGGCGACGGAAAAGTGCATTAGGGAGGATTCGGCCCTGTTGCCTGTCACCCAGAGACAGGCCCTTGATCTCTGGAATCCATTTTCTCCCCAGGACCCCCATGAGGTGCTCTGTGAGGTGGGCGGAACCCATTTTCTCCCCAGGGCCCCCATGAGGTGCTCTGTGAGGTGGGCGGAATCCACGGCGCCCGGCCGCAGGAGCTGGGGAGGAGCAGCCTAAGGGAGAAATCATTCCCCACAGAACAGAGATGGAACACAGCAGAAGGCCGCGTTTCATGTACAAACTCTTGAGGAAGAAATTTGTTTAGAAGGAACTAGTGAGCTAAAGGAACTGGAAGTGGGTTTGTTTGTTGGTAAACAACAAAATGCATACCTTGCCAAAAGCATTTCTTGAAATAGTTGAAACTGCCTGACAAGTCTGGGGAAGACCATCTTGAATTTTTCATTATTAATGACGAACATTCATCAGACACCTTATAGGTGCTGGACATGGGGCTGAGTGCTTCTGTGAGGTTCCCTTCGGTTCTCAGGGGTGCTCTGTGGGCCAGGTGCTGCTATGATCTGCATTTTACCGAGGATGGATGGGCTCGGCAGGGGTCATCGTACTAGGAGGGGTGGGAACAGCCTGCCCAGGCCTGGTGTCTGCAGAGGCTCAGCGTTCACAGTAGGTTTGTGTGGCTGGTACCCTGTGCTTCCTTGTACCATGAACACTAGCTCCTAGCATCACCTGTGTTCCAGCGGTGATATCTTCTCACATCGTGCCTTCCTCTGTGCTCCTTCCATCCCTCTTACTTCTTGCTTAGTGTATTTGAGCTATAATCAATCATTATTAAAATATTTGCTGAGCTGCTAAAGGCAGCCACGTATGAAGGATGCTGCTCTATCCCTAGCAGTGATACATTCACGTAACTAGTGTTGGTCTTTAAATTGCCGGGCTTCGCTCTATCCCTCCCCACCCATCCATACTCACTCTCTCACGTCCCCCCTGGCCGGTAGGAATCAGACGAGGGAGCGGGGAGCCAGATTAGCCTCGGGTCGCGTGTGGTCGTGAGACCCCCATACTCGCCAGCCCAAGGAAGACACGAGCACGTGAGGTCCCGGAGATCGTCTCTGGGACGGTTCTGATTTATTCAAATGAGAAGCCACAAAGATGTACCCTAAAGGCGGGCACAGGGAAGGGACAACAGATTGGCCACGAGAGCTGTACATCAAGTGATGTCAGGGGACCTCCCTTGTGGGCGGAGGCCCAGCCCCCCTAGGATGGGCCCCTGGGGTACCCCTCCGCCATAGCACACGTGCTCGCCCCAGGAACAGGGGCTTCTCTTCCTGTTAAAGGCAGGAAGGGGAGGGGCCAAGGCCAGCTGTGGCCTCTTAAAAGCACAGCTGACCCCAACAACTAGATTGCATATGGCTGGCTCTTCCTTTTCTGGAAGGCCACTTCTCCCATCCCCCTTCCTCCCTCAACCATCGTTTCTTGGCTTTATCCAGTATCAAAATACTGAGCTCACCAGGCGCCCATGGTGCACACCTGTAATTCTAGATACTCAGCAGGTTGAGATCTGAGGATCATACAAGACATCCTGGGCAGGAAAGTCCTTGAGACTCTGATCTCTAACCACCAAAACAGCTGGAAGCAGAGGTATGGCTCAAGTGGTAGAGCACTAGCCTGGAAAGAGCTAAGGGATGCCTCCCAGGTTCTAAATTTAAACCCCAATACACATATGTATATGCATGCATGTGTGCAACACACACACATAATGGGGACCCCCCCAAGGGAGGGGACCACAATGTAATGGGGTCCGAGCGTAGGTGGGATTCCCCCATCCCTCCAAGAGTCCACCACTCAGCGACAGTCTCAAGTAAAAAGATGGATTTATTGGGGAAGCAAAAGTATACTGACCGGCCAGGGTCCCGGCCCAGACTCGGGAGCGGGAACCGCAACCGTAAAAAGCAGGCTGGCCCGCCAGGGCCGCAGCCCAGACTCGGGAGCTGGGACCGCATGCGCCGGGCCATACTCAGGGTCGGGTTATAAAAAACACCACATGGTCAAGCCTGCCACACGCAGGTGGCCAGTGGAGTTACAGTCTGTCTCATAGTATCTGCTTGAACCAACCTATCGTTCTAGTTAGAGTTGGCTGATGGATTTGGCGGGGCTCACACGATGCAGGCGGATAGGCCTACTCATGGGAGGGCATGGGTTGAACCTTGAACGCTCCTTGAACCTTCCATGCTTCAGGTAGTCAAGCAGTTTACACAATCTTATCACAGCGAAGGGGAACTTCCCTGGATAGGGTGGGGGAGATCTTAGTGAAGACGGAGTTGGCTTCTGCTCTAATCTGACCTGGAGTCAATCTGATGCCCCTCCACAGTTAATGATGGCACTGGCCAGATCTGACCTCCCTATTACCACACACACACACACACACACACACACACACACACACACACACACAGAGGCACAAAACCAAACCTGAGCTTAGAGGAGCCCAGAGGAACAGCTATGGTCTCTAAGCCCCCTGACTGGAGGTTCTTAGAGGGTTCCATGGTATTACAGAGGAGCACTCGCTCCAAATTGCAGTGTGCCGTCCGCCTCCATCTTGGTTACTTTTCTGCATGCACATTTACCCAGTTAAGGACCTATGGTTAAGAGAGGCCTCGGGTGGGGTGTTGTAAGAGGTAGGCGTAGGGAGAGCTTTGCTTGGTAGGAGTTAACACGAATCATGAGCAAGGCAGGAGCCAGAACCACCTCAGCTCAGGCTGGGGGCCTTCTGCCTGGAGGAGGATTGCTGGAGAGGGCCACTGCCGTGTGTTTTGGCCCAAGGAGGTCAGTAGCCATCAGGCCCTGGAAGGAGCTTACTGTAACCACAGGAAGCATGGCTTCGGAAGGAAGGGTGCGAGCCAGGACACAGGCGGGGGGAGTGGGGCAGAAGTGGCAAGCGGGGGTGGTGGTCAGGAGGAGCACGTGGTGCCCGTTGGAGCTCTGCAAGCCCTCGGGTGGGGAAAGCTGTAGTCCAGAGGGCGCCTAAGCCTTTCCTGCGGGCAGTAACCGCTGCACCCAGCCAGGTGGAGAGGACGTGCTTTAGTCTCGTGAGGGGGACACGTAAACAAGAGGAAAGATGTGCCGAGAAAAAACAAACCCAGCAAGCATCAAGTTGATGTGTTGTAAAGCCCGGTTGGGCAGAGTGGTAACGGCAGACCGAAAGGCAGGGCCAGAGCCTCGATCCAGGCTTGTCCTCCTCCCACCCCCTCTGCACAGAGCATTGGGGCTCAACACTCAAGTCTGTTAGGCTGTGAACGCTTCCAACACGCACAGTGCATAGTCTAGCAGTTCTTTTTGTATACTTGAAACTTTATACTGTACGTCAAAGCAATGAACTCATTTTATCAGAAGGAAAGACTGGACTTGACGCTCCTCTTGGCCGCTAGTGAGTTGCCGGACAGGATGCTGTGGTTGCCACTCTGAGCATGGCCACCTTCAGGTAGTTCCCGGATGCTGAGGCCTATATACCTGCCAGACTCGCTTTTGCATAGTCGTTTAAAATGTGCAAAAGGGTTATTCTGGTTAAAGTACTGTGTAGGCATGTGTGAGACACCACCGTGGAATCTCTTTGGGCAGTGGAGAGATACTTAGAAAACATGAATGACAGGAATGTAAAACAGGTCCTGCTCTCCAAGAGAAATTGCAGTAGGAAAGGGAGGCTCTATGTCCTGTCATTCCTGGACAGGGCACCTAGTGAGCCCTGTCAGTCAGTGACCTACCTCTCTTCTGATTATAACATGTCCTACAGCAAGGGACTTTATGTTCTCGATTGCTTTTTGTATGCCTTTTTCTAACGCTTCAGTGAAAGAGTGTCTGATAGGATCCCTTTTCCATTTTCCTGGTGCCATTTCCCCATGACCCACTTAAAAAATTGTAAATGGGATGTACAGAGGGGTTACAGTTACAGAAGGAAGGCAGTGATACCCTCCTCCCTCGGTTTCTCCTGCTTTCCCTCTCGCCCAATCATGACTCTCTTTGGGATTGATTTTTAGTCTTCATTTTCCACTAACAGGCCAGGTTAAGCTCTATGGCCCAGTCCAACTTGCCTATGAAATCTGCGTGGGAGTCTTAAGTAGCCTGGGATCATAGAGAGGGAAGCGGCCCCCTAGTGGCAGGCCAAAGCCTTCGCACGGGCTCCTACTTAAAAAACTTTCAGTTGATGGTTTTGGTTTTTTTTTCTAAACAATGATGTAAATCACCCCAATGTATCTGCTTTAAATAACCTCTTTGGAGGCTCAGTGTAAATGACTATTTCCAAGTAAAATGGAAACAAAAATTAGATGGACACCACTTTGCCAAACTAGAATACTAACTTTTTTTCCTAAGTGAAGTCTGATAAGCCAAAACAAACCAGTTAATAAGCTACCTAAAATTGAACAGCCCAACCAGTATTGGAACCATTATTTTCACTTGTCCAGCACAAATCTCCTTGTTACTGGTCTGGTTGTGGCTAGAACCCAAGTGCTTTGTATGTCCGCTCAGCTGAGCCTATGTGGGGACTTAATTCTGGTAAAGGAATGTGGCCATCAGGTCATAAAGAGGACGTAATGGCTCTGTAGCAGCGCTCCTATGGTACTTGGCTGCCTAGCTGTGCAGCGGTCACAAAATCTTGCTTTCCAGGTGTCTGTGACTTACAATTTCAAAGGAGTGGTGAGAAATCCCCTTCTTTTCTGTGTCAGTACTAGGGCTTGAACTCAGGGCCTGGGCTGTGCCCCTCAGCTTTTTCGATTAAAACTGACACTCTACAACTTGAACCACAGCTCCACTTCTGTTTCTTGGTGATTAATTGGAGATAAGAGTCTCATGGACTTGGCTGCCTGGGCTGGCTTTGAACCAGGATCTTCAGATCTTAGCCTCTTCAGTAGCTGGGATATAGGCATGAGTCATATGGGGCATAACGATTTATATTATTGGGCCTGGGAATGTGGCTTAGCGGTAGAGTGCTTGCCTAGCATGCATGAAGCCCTGGGTTTGATTCCTCAGTACCACATACACAGAAAATTCCAGAAGTGGCCCTGTGCTTAAGTGGTAGAGTGCTAGCCTTGAGCAAAAGAGGCTCAGAGACAGTGCCCAGACCCTGAATTCAAGCCCTGGGACTGGCAAAAAATTATATTACTAACACAGCTGCCTCTTCCTAATCTAGAGTGGGTGTATATCTAATTTTTTTGTTTGTTTGGTTTGCTGGATATGGGAAGGGGCATATTTATAGCATGAATTTAAAGGGAGTGACATGACTTTGAAACCAATAACTTAAATTTATATTGTAAATACTTGCAGTGGATGTCTTATTTTATATTGTTCTACTTTGATTATGTTGCATGATAAATCTGTGTGCTATTTTTGTTGTTGATATTTGTAGAGCCACTGGGTGGGGCAGGTAAAAGCTCATTAGCTAATGATCAGTCAGATGTCTTCTTAGGGCAAAAGGTGATCAGTGGGTACTCAGAGTAGGTGCTTGATTAATATCTTACTGCTTAGCAGAAAATCCAGAGGACAAAGGCCTCCTGAAAAGTGTATTCTGTAAATTGATAAGTGGTGGACATGTTAAATAGGTTCATTGACAGGAAAATAACCATTTCTGATTATGACAATTTGTTTGTCTCATGTCCTTCCTTACCAGAGTGAGGAGAGAGAGAGGTGGGGGGAGAGAGAGGAGAGGGGGAGAGAGCAGAGAGAGGACGGGAGGAGATACTCAGACAGCTCCAGGAGGCCGTGGAGGACGCTTTTCTACAGCTGGGCTTGTGAGGCTTCCCTGGTGGAGGTTTACACAGGAGGCAGTGGGCATCTTCTCACAGGGCTTGGTCTATAGCCCAATGATGCCCATCTGGTCCTTAGGGCTCAGTCGTGAGATGCTTCTCAGCTCTTCAGATCTTGCGAATCATCTGTTCCTGATTCGTTTTACCACCTTGCAGATGGTGACAGACGGGCAGGCCAGAGGCGGAGCTGCGATGAGGCCCTCATGCTCATCCCCCAGTTCACAGGAAAGGTAATGCAACCTACTTAGTGTGGTTATTGTGGTGGTTAGGGGGTTGGGTGAGGTTAAATAGGGAGCTGGGGGTAAGAGCTGGAGCTCGTGCTTGGTTTCAATTTCTGGTCCAGTTCTGGCCCACATGAGAAGGTGTCTTATCTGGGGGACAGCCTCAGGTTCCTAGTCCCTCAGTGGTGGTTAGAGTCATGGTCAAAGGATTCTTCCCCCTCTCCCCCTGGATAATAACGTGCTATATAGCAAAGGCTGGCCTTGAACTTGCTGTGCTTCAGCCCCAGTCTCTCGAGTGTTGGGATTAGCATGTGCCACCATGTCCCACACCCCGAAGGATTCTTGCAAATGCAATGGTGGCCACATGTCTGGTAGTCTCTGTTGTTGGGGATGGTAGTTTCTGTTGTTTGACAAAACCTGCTTGTTTGTCAGTGACAACACATTCTCGCTCCATAAACCGTCAGTCACCATCTTCTTGCATGAATTCAGCAGCTCCACGACCTTCCATTCTGTTTGCCTTCTGTGACTCAGAACTGCAGCCCCGTCTCTCGTAAGCAGTGCAGGACAGGCATCAAAGGCACTTGGTTGTGTCTGCTCTCCTGTGTCAGTAGGGTACAGCTTTCTTCCTCCAGTAAAGCCAGACTTAATCTGTGGAGTCTGAGAGAGTGGTGACCTTGCAGGTTCCTGGGTTCTAGCCTGGAGAGGCAGCCCCCTAGGACAAGGACGAGGTCCTGCATATCTGTTCTTTACAAGGTTTTGCAAAGGTTTCCCTAGAAGCCAAGCCTGGGAATGAGTGTTGCAGGAACTTCGTGATAGTAAAATTCTGAGCAGGATTGGACTCAATGCTTTTACTCAAGGTAAGTGGCAATTTTGTTTTTGCCAGTTCTGGGCTTGAACTCAGGGCCTGAGCACTGTCCCTGGCTTCTTTTTGCTCAAGGCTAGCACTCTGCCACTTGAGCCACAGCGCCACTTCTGGCCATTTTCTATATATGTGGTGCTGGGGAATCGAACCCAGGGCTTCATGTATATGAGGCATACATAGGCCATGTTCCCCCCCTGGTGAGTGGTTTTTTATTTTCGCGGGGGGGGGGGCAGTGGTCCCCAGTAGTGGCCCCTGCTGGGCAGGGTATGCAGAGGGAGCTGGGGAGAATATTTTTTGAGATTTGGAAACATTGCTGTTACCTTCTTTGTATCTAATATAACCCCATGCAAGTAACAACTTATTCCACTTATGACATTTACAATATGTGATACTTAGAAAAGGAAACCAACCATACTGGAAGCATTTCTTTGTTTTTATATTCTTATATAACTATAATATATATTTATCCTTCTAGTATTCTCCTGGAAGTTTTCTCATACCATTACAGTCCCCGCCCCTTGCATTTCTGTTTTAATACCTGTATTTTCTTGTAAGCTTTTAGACTATCCAGGTTTATAACATACCGGTAGGTTTGGTATTAGGCACATATCAGTGTCCTGGGGCTGTATTGAAGGCCACAATCACATTTTCATATTAAAGATAAATTCACAGAAGCTACCATTGGTTTGCTGTGTACTTTAGTGGCTGAGAAGTTGCTCTTGCTGCTGATGTCCTTATGCAACCTACAAGATGACCATGAGAGGGTGCTGTGGGCCAGCTTTTCTCCTACTGGGGCAGTGAAGGTGTTTTCCAGAGAACTGGGCTGTGTCTTTGGGGAAACTTCACATTCCTTTTCTGTTGGGGCTAGTAAGAAAACCCAGTTTGCGAGCTAAATGTAATCATCTAAACCTTAAAAAGTAACCTTTAACTGGGGATGAAAGATGGTGATTGCCTGACTTTGAACATTGTTCTGAAGCCATCAGATCCCATCTTGCCCTTGGAGCAGGGAGTGGGTTGAAGGTTCAAAGCTAACGTCCCACTGAGGAAGGGGGCACTGGAATGTAAGAGGAAGCCTGAGACTTGCCAGGGTTTCTGCAGCCCCAAGAGTAGTAGTGCAAAGCAACTGTAACTCAAAGAATGTTCTTAAAAAAAGTCTTTTCTACATTATTGCCCTTGATTTCATCATTTAAATGTCAAGCAAAGTTGCTGCCTATAAAGTTAACCTAAGGAATACATCTGTTGCCAAGAGTGTAGGCTTTTGACCAAGTCCTCTCTAACTCCTAAGCCTATCCGAGACACTGCTGCTGATTGTGTATTTACAAAATGCTCTACCGTTTGTATGCACAGGGCCTGCTGGAGTGGCTTTTCTTTCCCCATTACGTGTAAATACCATGACCAGGAGCCTGTAAATTTCCCGCTTTTAGAAATGGAGTGCTGTTCTCCTAGGGTGGGGGCCCTGCATGGCTCCTCACTGTGTCCAAGTCAATTAGCTTGATTGGTTTGAGTAAGTCTGTGACATCCAGGGTCACGGCCACTCCTGTGTCCAGGCCAGTCAGGTGTGAGGAGAGGACCTGGGGCGTCCACCCACCAAGAGGATGGGGCTCTGAAGCAAGCCAGGTGTGATCTCAGAGCGTGGAAACTCGTCAGCACACGGAGAAGCGTGTGTGTGTGTGTGTGTGTGTGTGTGTGTGTGTGTGTGTGGTCAGTGTTCCTCAGTCCTCCACGATGTCACTGTCCACTCTGGGGTGGCTCAGACAGTTCCCACTGGGAGGAGGAGGCCCAGTGAGCCCACGGCTCCTGCATGGCCTACAGTTTGGTTTCTTCTACGACCCGTGTTTCTCAGTTGCCTTCCCTTCCCCCATTAAGGCAGTATTCACGGAGAAACAGAAGATGGAAGCAGGGAATGATGGAGACTCTGTGGGTGATTCTCTGCTGGGGGCCCCTCACCAGCTGCAAAGTTTTAGGGGGGGAACCTTACAGGTTTTCATGATTTCCAGCATGCTTTTCATTCCATCTCCCCGGGAGCCCCTGTGGTCCGCATGTGTACTGGAACTATGGAGTGGTTTACTCAAGAAGGAAAATGTCACAAGGAGAGGGAAAAGAACGTTTTATTTAAAGAATGAAGGCTGTGTGGGAGACGGAGGCAGGAATGCCTTCCTGAGCTCTGTTTCTGTTGTCGTCTCTCAGAATCTCTCTTCTCACTCCCTGAGGACCACAGCTGACCGCGTGTTTCAGATTTTGGGTTGGGGTAAAGGGAGCAGATTCTGAGTTTGAGTCTAGAAGTGCTTGGAGAACGGACCTGGTAATAGATCTCTAGAAGTAGCCATGTACTCTGTGACTCTTCATTGAGCACAGGCTATGTGCCTGGGGCGGGCGGCTCAGGATAAGGGGATCACGCCACGCGCGCGTCCCAGGGGGGATCTCCTGGAGGAGGCGATCACATCACGCGCCCGGAGTGGGATCTCCTAGTGTTTCCATCTTTGTGTTTCCTGGTAGGTAAACATGGCCTTTTGTAAGCTGAACACCTCTGACCCATGGATACTCAGCAGGTGACCCCTTGAAGGTGGGGTACAGAGTGCTACCCCACAGAAGGTTGAGGACCTTTGATAGATGTGGGGACACATAACCATTTATTAACAGGTTGTGGGTGTTAAATGAATTATCTAGGTTTTTGAAATTCCTTTATATTGATTTTATTTTTAAATTGTATTTTATTTAGTTGTACAAATGAGTTACCATTCAGCAAATCAGTATGAATACAGTGCATTTTGATCAATGTAACCACTTTTATCATTCTCTCCCTTCCCTCCCAACTCACCCCTCCCTCACTTTTCTTAATTTCATAGGCTGTGCCTTGAATATCATGACTGCATTATACCCCTCCTGCCTTTCATTCATCTACTCCTCTCTCTCTGACATCCCTCCACCTTTCAAGGACCGGTTTCCTACTATTCATTTTTTGGAATATGAGTTTTTCTAAGGAATTATACTGAAATTCCTTTATATTAAAATACATGTATATTTTTCCAAAATTCATATTAGCATCCATGAGTTGTGCCACTTTATCTCTCATTTCTTTTTCTTTCTTTTTTTTTTTTTAGCCAGTCCTGGGCCTTGGACTCAGGGCCTGAGCACTGTCCCTGGCTTCTTTTTGCTCAAGGCTAGCACTCTGCCACTTGAGCCACAGCGCCATTTCTGGCTTTTTCTATGTATGTGGTGCTGAGGAATCAAACCCAGGGCTTCATGTATGCAAGGAAAGCGCTCTACCACTAGGCCATGTTCCCAGCCCCTCTCATTTCTTTTTATTTCAATAAATCCTTTCTGTTCATCCACACCAGAGAATTCTCCCACACTCAGTGAACAGAATAAATAATTAAATGGATGGTTGGTGGGGCAGATATCTCCACTGACCCGAGATAAAGAGAACAGACTCTACTATTTAAACAAAAAAATTCTTCTGGCCCATTAAGCTGCTCCTGGTATCTTTTATTGATTTTATTTTCTAGGGTTTTCCCAGTTTTAGTTATATCCTGGGTCCACCTGGTAGAATCTCTCCCTTCTCCCTTTCTCCCCCGCCCTCTCTCTTCTTCCTTTTCCCTCTCTCTCTTCTCTCTGTCTTGCTGAGGAAGCTCAAGGCCCTGAGTTTGAAAGGACACACACTGATTAAGTAGCTAGAGTAATTATCAATCAATAAGTGAAAATCTTGTTGAATAATAATAGATACTAACACTAGCAGTGATTTACATCTTCAAAATCTGATTAAATATTTGACTGCAATGAATTTGTAAAATCAAACTCGCAGAAGCAATCATAATGCCGATCTTGCCCATAGGTAAAAGATAAATTATTAAAAGCAAATGCACACTGAGAATTTGTCTCCCTGATAAGTTCTCGATCTTGTTTTCCAGAAATGTCTTCTAGGCAAGGAGATATATATATATATAGTAAGAAGACCATAGCTGTTCCTCTTGGAAAGTCATTGGGAAACAGGTTGCGGGCTGGAGAGAATGATCCCCACCTCTCCTCGCCGGCTTCTTCTCCGTTCTTCTTTTCCCCTGCTGGCGGTGCCTCCCTGTGCTGTCCTGGCCCTCCCTTTTCCTGCTCAGGATGCTGCTTGCTTGTGCTCTCACCTGTGATGCTTGTGTTTGTGTTTCGCCCTGGGCTGTCCTTCCTTCCTTCCCGTGGGGTCTGGTCTGTGTCGGGTGGGGAAGCGCCGCGCCGTGTCCTGCATGTGCGGATGGTTTGTGCCGGGAAGACCCGGGAGGGTCTGGTGCTGCACGCTGCAGGCTCCCAGTCACAGCAGCCCATCGGCATCATTTCAGAAATGCACAACCATTTCCTAATGGAGTGACCTGGGTCCCAACGTGTATAAATGCTAACTCTTAAAAATTAATTTTTATATTTAAGTACTTGCACCAAGAGGTTTCAGTTCAACAGCTCAGTTTATGAGTGTAATGCATCTTGAAAAATAAATTGGTTATTTTTCTAATGGGTAATCCTAACTCCTTGGCATTGCAAGTGTATTCTGGAATAGAAGAGAACACTGTGTATTTGCATCAGCTAATCAAATGAATAGAACCTGAGTCACTCTGGATAACTACCACACAGTGTATTTGTGTCAATTAGTTATTTCCCAGGGTGGATAATGTCAACTATGTCATGGTGTGTATGTGTGTGTGCGTGCGCGTGCGTGTGTGTGCACACGCGCACCTGTCTTGGGGCTTGGACTTGGGGGCTTGGGCACTGTCTCTGAACTTTTTCTCTCAAAGCTGGTATTCTACCACTTGAGTCACAGTTCTACTTCTGGGTTTTGGTGCTTAATTGGACAAAAGTCTCATGGTCTTTCCTGTCTGGGCTGTTTTTGAACCTCGATTCTCAAATCTTAGCCTCCCGAGCAGCTAGGATTGGAGGTGTGAGCCACCTATGCCGGTTTCATCTTTTTGTTGTTGTTGTTGTTTGTTTGTTTCATTTTGTTTTTGTTTTGGTGACAGTCCTGGGGCTTAAACTCAGGTCCTGGGCGCTGTCCCCGAGCTTTTTTGGTTCAAAGCTTGTGCTCTACCACTTGAGCCACAGCTCTACCTCCAGCTATCTAGTGGTTTGTTGGAGATAAGAGTCTGTCTAACTTTACTCAGAAACTCCTCAGATCTCAGCTTCCTGAGCACCTAGGATTACAGGAGCGAGACACTGGAGCCCAGCTCATCATGGGAATTTTATAGAGGGAAAAAGAGAACCCTTTAGATTTTATTTGGTAATGAGTCAAGCAACTGTGAGGTCCACAGCCTCTGAAGTTACTCTGACATAATTTTAAAAGCAGATTTCTGTCCTTGGGTAAAATAAAAATGTTTTGATTGAACAGGATTCATAATTAAATATACACATCTAAATCTGTCCTGTGCACATTGCTATTCAGAGAGCTGCCCAGACATCCTGCCCCTGCTGCTGGTTAACAGGCACCATTAAGGCCTTCTCTCTGCCTATCTCTTTCTCCTTGCTTTATGACTAGCTCTCTCTCACCAGACTCATCTCTCTTCTTCTTTCAACAGAAACTCTGTCTTCCTCTGAGGTGGCTTCATGCCAGAAATAATGGAACTGGTAGAAAAAACATTGTGTTTAGAGGCTCCGTCAATGGCATAGGGAGCCTGTTCATTACCTTCCTTCCCCACAGATGCCCTGTTCCCTGCCATGCCCCCTAGCTGTGCACTCAGCTGCAGGTGGGGTAGTGGATCCAAGAGACTGTTGCTGGCTCTTCTGCTTAGTGCGTGCTTGGAAACAGCACACAGGCTTTCTGGGGGTCTTGGAGCATGAAAAGGCACCAAGAAAACACATTTCCTATCTCTGGACCCCAGAGAAGGGTCCCTAAATTTCATGAAGCGCCCCCAGTGGGCCCCCAGCAAACAGGGGCCCGATGCAATAAATACCTCCATACGTTATGGGCCAAACTGGCCCTGTTAACACTGCCCTGTGGGTTTGGGTTAGCCCATTAGAGCATTTCCAGGACTCTTGGAATGCTTGTGGGAATCCTGGAATTTCCTTAGAGATCTGGCTATTGAGATCACTAGCCAGCTTCAAGGGGTCCATGCCTTCTGCAAGTGATAAAGACATTTGTGTAAAATTGGGTCACAGGAAATCTTGGCAACTCTGGGGCCATAAATTCCCCACAGGGCACAAATACACCATCTATCAAAGTTCCAGGGGTGGCAGAGAAGGTTCAGGGGTATGTTTGGCCCTCTCACTTGTCTCTGGCTCACTCAAAAAATCATATTTTAAATGTTGGTTGGTCCCCAGGATTTAGAAGAGTAGCTGCCTTTTTCATAGCTCCCTTTGATGTTTAAGGCAAAACCCTTCTGGGTCCCACTGGAATTCTCAAGGTGTCAGGACACAAAACGGTAGTTGGACAGTTGGACAGCTAAATCTGCATAGAGATTTAACAGACCTTGCTTGCAGTAGGTGCTCGGGTTAAGTTCCACCAAGGGAACTCTCTGATGTAGACTCCATGGTCTTCTTTGGGATGGATCAGGGAGATTAGTTTAGGCACAATTCAGGCTTACACTTGTATGCCCGGCTAGGAGCGTTCCTTACAGTGAGCCATGCTGCTTCGTTTCCTTGAAGCACCAGGCATGAAATGACTTTGAAGATGCCATCTCTAGTTCGGATAATGTGTACTTTCTGAATGAGGGAGTGGCTGACGGTGATGGGGCAAGACGGTAATGATACACAGGAAGCTCATTCTCTTCACATTCTGCCTTCAAATTGTCTATTCAGGAGTGTCTGGAGGGTGTTGAGAAGAGCAGACTAAGCCAGGTGTGGCATATAGTCACAGCTACTTAGGAAATGGGCAGGAAGATGGCAGGTTCGAGGTCTTTCTTCCTAGGCATAGTTAGTGAGATGAGATCTTCCATAGTACACTAAAGGACGGAAAGATGTGGCTGAGAAGAGCAGGCTTTCCTGGCGCGTGTGAGACTATGGGTTTAACCCCAGTATCAAAAGAAAATCAAAAGGCACGATCATTTTGAGAAGAGATGTTGAGTTTTGACCTGGTAGGGTCCTGAGGAGACCTTGACTTCAGAAAGGTCAATGGGCCGTCTTCTGCTATTCACCTGTTCCTTGGGATACTTAACTTCTGTTCACGGTGTTTGCAGAAATTATTCTAGGTTTGAGTGATGCCTTGAATTAGCTGATAGAAAGTCTTCTCCGAGAGTTCGTGAGTGTTGCTTAAGATAGCCTCTGGGAATGAGCCTGACTGGGGCTAGCGTCACTACTGGGTGCCTCGTCGTATTCCTGACGCCTGTGACGGTTTGAATCTTCTTTTAATGGAGATAGCAATGAGACGAATCTGAGGTATGGTGGGACAACTTCCCTGCCGTGGTTCTCCATACTGTGGGAAACTACTTAATACCTTTGCATCCGTGTCCTCAAATGTAGAGAAGGACTAGCATCCCGTGAGCATGCTCACAGCCACGGTAGTCAGCAAGGGCGCCTGACACCCTGGATCCAGGATGCCCACTTGTGCATTAACATCTTCTTCTTCTCTTTCATCCCTAAGACTGAACGCAGGAAGTCTTAAATTCCTGTTTCCTGCTTGGCGAGCAGGAAATGTTTTCCTTTCTTCCTTTCTCTCTCTTTAACCCTGTTTTTCTAAAATACATCACTGCTAAAACTTGAAGAGAGGACATAGCATGGCTTCTTTGGCTTAATCTTTCAAAATATTGACTACACACAAAACCCAAAAAGTTAGTTGCAAATATTTGTGTACCTTCCACTAGGGCTTCAATGTTGTTAACGTTGTTTTTTTTTTTTAAAGTACTTAAACATTATAAACTTATTTTCTTCCTCCCCAGCAATAATTACTATCTTCAAATTAGTATTTGTGCTTTCTGCATGGATTTTTATCAGTAGGCATAAATTTGCAGTATGGAGTACCTAGGAAGTATACTGTGGATTTCTGTATTTTTGCTTAAATTTGTATTTTCCAGATTCATCTACATTACCACCTGTGGAATTACCCATTAATTTAAATAGTGGCTTAGTATTTTATTCTATGGCTCTAACAGGGTTTACTCATCCCTCTTGATGGTATTGAAATAATTTCCAACATTTTGTGATTATAAATACAATCCCAATAGCTAACTGTGCAGATGTCTACTTATAAAGATGTTTGAAAGTTTCTCAGAATAATCCAGAAACAAACTTTCTTGGTGGTAGCATATGTTTATTTTCAGCTTTTCTAGGAAGTGGGGCATTCTGTCTAGATAGTGGGGCGCCCTTGCTGGTCCATGTGTCACTTCATTTTCCTGCTTTCTTCCCAGCAAGTGTGTTGTGAAACCTTTAATTTTCCCCCCATTTGATGGGTATGAAATAATATTTTCTTGGTGGTTCCATTTGGTTTTCTTCTCTGTCAGTTTCTCGTCCAGATTCTTTGTTCATCCTTTAGTACTGGTTGCTTTCCAACACCCAGTGTTCTTTCTTACCAGTTACTCATGGCAGAGGACAAGTTCTATTTAGGCAGATAGATGACACTAATAACTTGTGGGCTTTACCAGCTCGGTCACATGTCATTTTGCCTTTTTGTATTTGTGACTTGGAATGGCAAACAGAGAGCCAGGATGAGTCCCAGGCTGCGAGGCTGTTTTTCTGGTGATACAGCTGTGGAGGAATGTAGGTCATGGGCCACAGAGCTCCGGGTTGTGCTCAGGCCCGGCTGTCCTTCCAGATGGAGGCTGAAGGGGACTGCCCTATGGAGTGCTTAGCCCGGCAAATGGCTGTGCACATCCTTGGGCTAACCCACACCCCCAGGCTTCAATTACTTTGGGGATATTCTAGGGAAAGTGATAGCATATTTTTGTCATACAGCTGGAGTAGTAGCATGAAGAAGCTGACTCTTTTGAGAGATCCATTCTCTTAGAAATAGATGATGTGAAAGAGAGTATCTTGATTTCAAATAAACATATAGACAGCAGGCTTCTCTAAGAACAGTCCTTAATAGAAACCTTGGTATAAAATCTTTGGAATAATAATAGTACAGAACAAACTAGGCACTGGTGCCTCACTTTTTTAACACTAGCTCCGGAGGAGGCTGAGATCTGAGGGTTGTTGTTTGAAGCCAGCCTAGGCAGGAAAGTCCATGAGACTCTTATCTCCAGTAAACTACTCAGAAAAATCCAGAAGTGGTGCCATGGCTGAAGTGGTAGAGCGTTAGACTTGAGCAAGAAAGAAGCTCAGACAATGCCCAGACCCTGAGTTTAGGTTCCAGAGCCTGCGATACATACATACATACATACATACATACATACATACATACATACATACCAGTAATTTTCTACATAAGAAATTAATAATACTCATGAGAGGCAATGACATTCAGCATTTTGAATTTCTCTAGAGCTGCGGTGGAAGAGCTAGAAGAAGGGAAAGTTTCTTGTGAAACCACTTCACCTGTAACACAGTCCTCTGGGATCACCTCCAGAAATAATATTTCACAGACCTTATATAGTGATGTGTAGATACCAGGAGAGAGGTCAGAACAACCGATTCCCAGGAGCCAAGTCTGATAGGGACCGAACAGGTTATTTTCACATAGAACAGACACCTAGAATGCAAGCACTTTCACCATTTTCAGCTTCTGCTCATGACCACTTCCACTAGGGAGCCATTTTTAAGAAGGAAATAAAGGGAAAGGAAACTGGTGATGAATAGCCTGCTTTGCAAATAACCATCACCAGTTATTTGAATAAAGATTTGGCTTCAGGCCGCACTGGACTCTCTGGGTCAGGGGCTTATCTCAGGAATGCACTACCCAGTCTTAATGCCCACACTGCTGATCAGCTGCCCTTCTTTGTACAAAGGATGACCACACGGATGCTGCTCTGCCTGGGGTAGACCTGGCTTATGCATTTCCATGGGTATATTAGTTAACGGACCCTTTTAACCCTAAAAATAAAAGTCCTCTTTGTACTTGTAATTATGCGGTAATACGGTAATACTAGCTTGGACTTTACAAGTCACCCTTGTAAATATTCTAAGAATTGTGTGTTTACTTATTTGGCTCCTGCTAAACTGTAAACTTGAGGATAAAACGAAAAAAAACACATACCATAATATATACGTATATATACCCATATATATTTATATATCCTAATATATATTTATATATGTCTTAATTTACATATCCGAATATATCCTAATATAGATATTTATTTTCAAAAATATATTGTGTATTTATTGTCTTTATGTACCCAATTTTGAATTTCTGTATACTTAGTAATTGTTCAATATTTTAAGACTGAGTGGATGAGATTCCACTCTAAAAGAATCCTTTTTTGAGAGAGAGAGAGAGAGAGAGAGAGAGAGAGAGAGAGAGAGAGAGAGAGAGAGATGTGCATGCATGCATGTGCTTATGCTGTACTTGGGCTTGTACTCAGGGCCTGGGTGCTATCCCTTAGCTTTTTTGCTCAAGGCTGGTGCTCTACCTCTTGAGCCACAGCTCTATTTCTAACTTTTTGCTGGTTTGCTGCAGAGAAGAATCTCACAGACTATCCTGCCTGGGTTGGCTTTGAACTGAAATCTTCAGTTCTCAGCCTCCTAAGTAGCTTGGATTTTAGGCATGAGCCTAGGTATTTGTAGTACCTAGCATTTTTTTAGGTCTTTGAACTAATGATCATCTTTTGAGAGGTGATATTCCATGAGCTCCTAAAGGAAGTTAGGCTTGGATTATGACAGAGACCCAGAGAGGAGTGTTGGAACTATAGGAGGCAAGCACTTCAAAGGTTGATGTGTTAAAAAAAAACAAAAAGGAAAAGCTCTGTATAAATCATAGTTTTGGGCCTACCTTCATGAGTCCATGGAAAAACTAAGCCCAACAGCCCCTTCAAATCTTATACCCATGGACCATCCCCTCTGCAGTGAGAACTTGCTAGGCAGGAATCTTTCTTTTCTGGGTGCGATGAATTTCTTCAGATAGACACATACATCTGTTTAGATACCTTGTAGTCCAATCTGTTATTGTATGTCTGAGAAAAATTGGCTCAGGCAGGCTGAGCAGCTGGCCAAGCCCACAGAGCTTGGTCTCCTGCCTAAGATCCCACTGAAGAAGCCAGCTAGGTAAAAGAAGAACTCTCTCTAGAGTTCCCCAGCCTCAAATGTCATCTTAAAATCTAATTTGCATCTTCCTCTAGCGGCATCCTGCTTTCCTCCCTTCCCTGCTGTCCAAGTCCTGTGTGGAATTGGACTTTGCCAGTTGGCAAAGCTGTGTCGTGATCTGTGGAGCCTGATTTGTTGCAAGTGTGGCCTTAGGGGCTCACTCAGTGACAGAGGAGAATAGTGCAGACCAATCAATATCCAAACAGCTTGTGGAGGATGGAATGGCTTTGGTTCCCTCATGACTCCCTTGCTGTGCTGTAGTATCACAATGCCAGAGAGTGCAGAGAGCCTCTGAAGAGTTCGGGGTTGTGGAAGGGAGGGGAATTGCCCACAGGGTAGGAAGAGGGGATTGTGCACCCATGTGACCTATGTTGACAGTGATAGACTACGTGGTTCTTGAGGCAACCCCTTTTCTTTAGTCTGTCACCCCTATATAGAAGCAGATAGGAATAGATGCTCTTGGCATAGAGTTTGGCAGTTAATGAAGGGTCCTGACACATGGCAGAAATGAATGCAGATTGTCTTGGTCATGTGGATAGGAAAATCTGCTGTGTGCAAGTAACCAGGTTTCAGGACAGAGCTGGCTTGGGAGGGGGCTGGTCCCATGGGTAGGTTGGGAGACTGGCCTTTCCTCCCCACTTAGACCTGTCTTTATGAATGACCATAGGGAGTATGAAAGGGCTCCAGATGAAATTCACAGATGACTCTGAATTTAGAGCAGTTTGGAGCAGCAAAAGCAAAGGAATAACTTAAAGGACTTAGGAAAATGAGAAAGGCAGAAGCAAGAAGCGAATTTTCATGGGAAGATGCAAGCGGATATGTCTCAGGAAAAATAACTCACCAACCAGATATTGGGGGGAAATTTTGAGGTGTATCAGCAATACAAAGCCTGTCCGTAAAACGATGCCTGTAGAGAGGGGTAGGTGGGCAGGGAAGGAGTGGGCATGCGGCGATGGGAGGGCCTCTCTGCAGGCTGTTCACTCAGAGGTGTGAGGTGACTTCATTATGGGGCCTGCTCCACCTCCCCCCCCCCCCCAGTGCCCCATCTCCTGCCCCTTGGGTTGGCAGGGGCAGTACTGGCTCTGTGGGAGGCCTGTATAGGCTGAGCAGGTAATGTTCCAACCACCAGTCATCTGTCGGGGTGGAGTCTGGCAGACTGCGTTATTAATTATTAGTTATTAATTTTTGTGGGTGCTGGGGCTTGACCTCAGAGCTTTGTGCTCTTGATTGGCTTTAAAAATAACTTTATTCTTATCATTAAGGTGTTGTACAAAGGGGCTACCATTTTATAAGTCAGGTAATGACTACATTACTTTTTTGGGGGGGACAGTGTCACCCCTTCCTTTACTTTCTCTCAGTTTTTCCTTCCCATCCCTTACTTGGTTTTTTGTTTTGTTTTGTTTTGTTTAAGACTGTCACTCTTAGTACTTGAGTCAAGTGTCCACTTCTGGCTTTATAAGGTGATTAATTGGCGATAAGTGTTTCTCAAATGAGTTTGCCTGAGCTTGGTTTGAACTTCAGTATTCAGATCTCAGCATCCTGAGTAGCTAGTATTACAAGTGTGAGGCACAGGCACTTGGCTCTATTACTGATTTAAAAAAATCTGTCCCAACTGCTGGAGAACAGTGAGACACTTGTCTAGAAGGACAAAAAAAGGAGTGTGTAAAAGAATGTCTGTCAGAGCGTACGTGTGTGTAGGCTGTGTGGAGTAACAGTGGGGGTCATTTCATCTTGGCTGTTTTGATCTGACAAATTTGTCACCCAAACCCTTCTTTTTCCCTCCCTTCTTGTAAAGCCTTAACCATTACAGGATGATGATCATGATGATGACCAGAGACTCTGACATTTTCCAAAACAGCCGATATTTTTCTAATGCTGGAAATGGCTCTGTGTTGGAGCGCCTTGAGACCCCATTGAATAGAATTCTGCATGGACAAGGCTTTCAGCTTGAGGAATTCTGAAGAAAACCAGAGCTCTCCATTCCAGCACAGTCAGAGGCTCCTGGCACCGGCTGAAGTTCCCTGAAAGTTTATCATCTTGTTTTGAGGAGCTCTGCTGTTTGAGAAACTGGGCTAGAAACGAACATCTTACAGCTGCTGACCAAAAGCACTTGAGAAAGAGTGAGAACGACCATGTGACAGATGCCCGAGGAGCACTTTGACCCTCTACGGGGGTTATTTAGTAGACTTAGCCCCCCAATCTGAGGTGAGATGGTGTATTTAAGCCCGTAAAACTGAAGAGCAGGTTCTCATTTAAACAAAAGAGCACACCGTTTAATAAGCTTGTTTTGTTTCTGATGTGGGCCTCCCTTCTACCCTCCCTTAGTTGCAGTGGTCCTCAGCTGGGCAGCAGATCAGAATCACTTAGAGCAGCTTATTCACAGCGCTGGGTTTGGACTCACCTAGGATGGGGTTGTTGAGGTAGTCTGGGATATGGTGGTTAAGAAATGAGAGACAAGCTGAGGACCAGTGGCTCATGCCTGTAATCCTGGCTACTCAAGAGGCTCAAATCTGAAGATCAAGGTTTGAAGCTAGCCAGAGCAGGAGAGTCAGTGAGATTCTGGTCTCCAGTTAACCAAAAAGCTAGAAGTGGAGCCGATTTCAGATAGCATTTTAAGAGCCTCTCCTATGGCCATTGGCTGACAGACAATTATAGTGAACTTTGAGACTGTATGCAGAGCCCTTCCACTTCAATAATAAAAATAAAACAATCCAGTTAAAATGAGGAAAACTTGAATTGACAGCTCTCCAAGAGAATATGTAACTGGCTAGTAAGTATGTGAGACAATACCGGTTTATTTAGGAGATGCAAATGAAAACCACAGCACAGACCCATTCCTCTTGCACCAGGCTTCATGATCAGAAAGATATATAAACAAGGAGAGAGCTCACTGACAATGTGAAGAGACAGAAACACACATACATTGCTGGTGGTGCACTGCTGTCAGAAACTGGCAGTTCCTCCAGAAGCTAGAGTTACTGTGTGACCCAGAAATTCTTCTCCTGGGTGTATACAGAAGGGAAAACATAGCCCTCATAAAGCTTGTAAATGAATGCTCCTATTATTATTACTTACAACAGCTTCATAGTAGAACAACTCAAATGTTCACCCACTGGTGGGTAAACGAAATGTGGTACAGTTAGCCAGTGGAATAATATTTGTCCACTGAAAGGAATGTATGAAGGAGAGGAGCTTTAAAACATGGTTTTGTGTGCAAGAATCCAGACACAAATAGAATAGAATCCTATCACCTGAGTCTATGTAAGTGAAATATACAAAGTAGGCAAGTCTGTAAAGACAGAAAGTAGATGAGTGGGTTTAGAGAGGGGGTGAGGAGAAAAGGAGGCCAGAGAATGACCGCTAATTGATAAGGAGTTGCTTTCAGGGGTGATGACAGTATTTGAGAATTAGTGGTAGTAGTTGCACAACTCTGTGATTACTGGAGTGTCTATTTGGGAAGAATGAATATCATGATGTGTGGATTACATCTCAGAACAAACAGAAGACTTTGAATGTCTGTACTTTAAGGATTTCCAAACCCATATCAGGGTGAATATGGATGACAGGGCAAACTGATAGCCAGAGTTCTCCAGAGAAGTATTTGCAGAGACCACCAGGAAAGAAGTGTAGATTGAAGCAGATTGGTAGATCTTCTCTTTCTTGTCCTGACTGCGGATGAGAGGCAGGGCTGGAACTGGGCAGACTACAGCTTGATGTTGCTGATGGCTGTTTCCATAGTAACCCATGATGCCTCTAATTCTCATCCCACCTGGAAATAAATCTACTTTCTTCTGCTTTTCCCCAGTCTCTTAGTCATTGGTGGTATCTGTTTAGGTTTCATGTCATCAGTGCACTAGCTACAGGTCACAAATGTCTTGGGTCTAGTAAGAAATAGAAGAGGTGGCATGTGCAAAGTTTGGTCGTGTTGCTTCCTTGCTATGTGGGAAGTTTTAATTTCATTGCATTTGACTTAATCGATACATGTTCCAAAATGCAAATAACTTATTTCTTAAACTGTATTACCCAATGAGAAGGTACCTAAAGAATCAATTTAAAGAAGTCAGGATATTAGGACATAAAACACAAATCAGATATTGTCCATGATCTCTAAGATTTGAATCAGCAGTAGAGCTGACCTATGGATAGTGAGTAATCACAGAGACAGCACGTCATACAATGCTAATGTCACTCATCTGAAGCCGAGGGAATCGAGGGTCAGGGTCCTTTCATTAGACTGCAGTGATAAGGGGCATTTTTGAAGGAATAGCTATTTGGAATGCATTTGATGTAATAGCTAGGGAAAACAGGAAAGGGAATGTTTGGGCAGGAGGATCATCAGGCAGAGAAGTATGGAGACCAGGATGTCCCAGCATTCCCTGGGAAGCACCATCTGAGCAGCTCACCAAGGGGGATCTGCTTTGGAAGTAGGAGACAGAAGATTAGAAAGGGACACAGGAGGAAGGGAACCCTTAATTTTGAGAGGGAGGAACAGTGAAAGGCAAGTCTTGACGCTTTTGTAGACTGAAGCTCGAAAAGCTCTTAGACTTAGAGATTCATTCCCTCTCAGTGCGTGGAGGCAGAATGAATCCAGAGTTTCAGAGGCAACTGCTTTTTTCCAGAGAAGCCTCCCTTTCATCTGTAGGGACAGAGGAAACCTCAAATAGAAGAGTACAAGCAGAGCACTGTGTAAGGCTTGTGGGGATATATGTTGAAAGCTTTCCTTGGAAAAGTCTTGGGCTGTGGTGGGATTGGAGTGCAGTGTTTATTCTGTGATGCAATCGTGCTCACACAGGATGCTCTTGCTTACCAGCTTTGTCCACTGTGATGCCAGGCACACATCCTGGCGTGAACATAGAGGATGGGCTTTCAGCAATGGATGCCGTGCATTGGCTGCCAGTCAAACTCACAGTCCAGCTTGTGCACAAGCAGCTTTACAAATCTCAGACAGACCAGCTTTGTACCACCATGTCACCTTGAGAGAGAAGCATGCACTCTGTGGTCGTTCTTGGCTGGAGTTCTTGGGAGTTGAGGGCCTTGCTTATTGGAGACAGACAGCATGTGGCTGTGGACATTAGAGGCACGCTAGTTTTCCAACTTAGTGCATGGAAGCTGCCAGGGGCCGCTGGGGCATGGAGTCTGGGAATTCATCCTTCAACTCAGAGATGATGGTCAAAGAAACTCACTCCTCCTCTCACAGGAAAGATTTTAACTTAGAAAAAAACTGGTGCCTGACGCAAAGGATGAGGAAATGAGCTGTTTTCTCCTCGTTTCTGTCTGCTGGTTTTGCAGGGGTGGCGGTGATGGGCAGAGACCACTTGAGTTATTTTCTCCACCTGGAAGGTCCCTGTGGGCTGTAGAGACTCCCAGATGGGGTCTCTGAACAGAGCATCTGGATTTCCATCAAAGCACACCTCTGGGCTTCAGAGGCCCAGTATCTTTTCCCTTCCCTTCCATGCCATAAATATTTTGTTCCCCACACCTGTACCTGTAATTTTCCACTAATGAATAGCTTCCTTCAGCCATTTTCTCATACTCTACATCTCATGCCATTGCCTCCCTGAAACAGTTACAGGGTATTTTAACCCACAGGAATCAGATTTCCTGATCCCCACAGTCTCCCCTTTGCTTTCTTTTTCAATGTCGTCATGCTTGCCTGTACTACTGGCCATATAGCAAGCTACTTGGGCACAGGATCTTTTGATAGATAGATTTGACAAGGGCTGAGCGGAAAACAAAATTTGTGGCATTGTAAGAGCACAGAAACAGCAATTTGCACATTTGTTATGCTTCTAGGAAGAAATGTCAGGAAGATTTTGCTTTTAGGAGAAAATCATCCAATGGCTGTTAGAAGAGGGTGGCTTTAAGTACCTCATTCTGACCTTGGAAGCAAGTAACTTTCCTCCCCAAACATTTCCCTTAGGAAATCCTAGAGCGGCTGAAGACAGGTTTGGGCTGAGGTCAGGTGTCTGAGTGAGTGACCGATGTGGGGATAGAGAGAGACATACGATGGGGCCCTCTGCAAAGGGCTGGACTAGCGCTATCGTGGAGGTAGCTTTTTATGCTTTTCTTTGTCTAGAAGTCTAGAATCCTATGAATTTTCATAGCCAGTTCAGAGAAGTTTTGTTTTTCTTTAAGTCAAACCAATGTTAAGACAAGGAGAAGCATCTTAGGATAAAGGGACTTACGATGGAGTCAACTCATACTTTAAGGACCACAAATTTATCACTGCACAGACAGTGCTCCTGCCTCCCTCTCTGCACCACTGCCATCTGGGATGCCCTTGTGGCCCGTAAGTAAAGGGAATCTCACCTGAAGAGCCACATCCAGTCAAGTTTGCCATACCCAACTCGCTGCATCTTGGGAATAGTTTGCGTAGTTTGCGTGTCTCTCACACAGGCTCTTATGTGGCCATGGAGAGATGAGACTTCGTAGGGCATCACTAGGTCAACTGAGAGCGTGGTATGGTGGGATCCAGTTCCCCTCTGGCTTCCTGCCTTGAGATTGGTCTCTTTTGTGCATGTCACTGTATGCCATCCACCGTGAGGTGCTGCTCTTAGCCCAGGCAATACTTTTGCCTTTCCCTTGACATCAGGTATAGTAAGTAAATTTTTTTTCTTTATAAAGTCAGCCTGCTTTAGGTGTCTCTCTATAGAAATGAAACACAGACTAATACATTTCTGAGGCAAGCACTCTTGCCACTAGACCATATTCCCAGCCCCAGACTAATACATTTCTTTACTGCTTCAGTCGTGGTCTCTTTGAAGGATTTTTTTCTTCTTTTTCTTGGCCATTAGAAGAAAAGGCAGAGGATCCAGAGCCCCAAAAGAATACCAAAGGGCCACTTGCAGGTATGGAAAGAAATGGAATGTTTTCCCAAAGGTGTATCATACTACACTGCTTTCCTCGAAGAGGCCTCACTTCCCCTGTCCAGGTCGGTACGTGGAGGGCAGCATGGGAGACCCCTGGCTGAGGCCGTGCAATAGCAGCCTGGCTGCAGCCAGAGGTGTGGGTTCCTCTCACAGGCCCGGGCCCAGGCCCAGGGATGTCTCCTCTGGCTTCCCTGGTGAGAGCTGGAGTCAGTGCAGATTAGAACCACAAAGTCACTGGGAGGACGCATGCTGTCCTTCATGAAGAGTTTGCATGGAAACCACATGTCTGGAAACCCCGAGTGCTGTTGTGTGTTCCCTAACCCTAAACTGCTCCGGCCAAGGCCCCCGGAAGCCAGCAGAGAGCTGGGAACGATCTGTGCTCTGTGAAGTTGGAAGGCTGAGCTGGGGCTTTTGTGGGACCCACCCCATCTGCTCGTCTTGCAGTTATTTTATGGCTCCTTCAAACAAGTTGGAGCCCCCAGATTCCTTGGCTCGGCTGATTTAATTTTGTTTTTTAAAAACATCATCTCGATTTCTCACTAACACATGTCTGGATGTTTTCTTCTTCTGATCGATGACATTTGCCAAGCCACATGCTCAGTGATAAACAGGGACTCTTTCAATCTCTGCTGGCCGGGGTTTTCCTGGCTCACTCCTTGCACATCTCTTACTGAGACAAGGCTGCAGAATCTCTTTTGGCTAACCATGAATTCTTCTACTTTCCATTTGTGTATTCACTCAAAATAGTTATTGTGCCGAGCTTGGTGACACATGCCTATAATCCAAATGATGTGGGAGGCACAAATAGGAGAATGGTGGTCTCAGGCTGGCCTCAAGCCAGGAGTGAGACTCTATTAAAAAATAAAGACAAAATGTAGAGTGAAGCCTTAAGTTCAATCTCTAGCACTGTCAAAAACAATACAAACAAAAATACCCCAAGCAAAACAAAGTATGTGTTCTGGGTATTCTCTTATGAGCCTCTGTGCATGAGAATACAGTGAGGAATACAAGTGATATGTCTCTGTCCTGGTAGACCTGGATCCAAGTCTAGAATAGGGACAAGAGTAGACAGCCCCATGACAAGATGGCATGGGAGCTAGCACTGTCCCAGTCCTGAGTAGATCACATTACACAGGTGTCTCAGAGCTCCCCTGTTGCTCCACAGGGCTGTGACAAACTGTAGAGGGATTCCATTCCCGGGGTCTCCAAGGTGGGGTAGTGCTGCTTTGGTGTAGCCCAGAGCATGGGGTCGGGTAGTATGAAGCCCTTGGCTTGAGGCGATACTCGGGGAGAGCAGCTACCGTCTCCACATTGTTACTCTGCTGTGTTTTCTTGTTCGTCAGGGTGGGATGCACGCAGCTATGCATATCTTCTCCGTGTCTCAGGGCAACCCGTGTTCTGGACTTGCACCGAATGATGGTGTTTCCAAGGAGCAGACTTTTAGTCTTGGGCAAAGCAGGAATGTTGGCCACCCTACTAGCACCCCAGAAGAAATGAGAGAGCAGGATGTTGTAGTGTCTACTACCAAACCTCAACCTATTTGAGGGGCTATGTTTGGGGAGAGAAGGAGAGGAAATCTGAGTTACGAAATAATACTTTGATTCTCCATAGCCCAAACTCCAATTTGGAGAGAAATGTGCTTGCCCCAGTTCATATTGTACTAAAGATGAGTGCGTGGTGGGGCAGGCTAGATTGGGAAGATTAACACGGGAGCCACGAGTCAGGAGCTCAGAATAGCACTGTGTTATCAAGTAACTGGAAGTCTCTCACCATTGGGCTGTAGCATCTGGCCATGTCATAACCTTGCACTAGGGATTTGCTTGGAGCTTTGGATAAGCACATCCTGGTCAAATACCCTAAGGAAAATATCTGGTAAAACTTATTCTTCAATCAAAAGGGAATCTTGCCAAAGAAAAGTATCTCCTACTAGAGATGAGCTTTTCTGCCCTAAATAAATATCTCCTAAAAGAAAGCACTTGAAAGGTTCTTAAACCTATATTGTCTATGTCAAAGGAGACTTGGTCTCTGGGAAAGTCAAACTAAGTTCAAGAACATAACATTGAATTAAAGGAAGTTTGTCACAGCCAATGATTACCATGCCGGTAGCTACAATGAAGGAGCCTTCATAGAGATGAAGATTTTCAGACCCCTTGGCTGACCTGAGCCTTACAAATGCACCTTCCACAAAGGACTTGGTGCTTCTCATTGCCTACAACTCCATCCTACTAGAATGGGCTTGGCTGTTTGCTTTAATAAATAAAATCCCATAAAATTCACCCTTAAAAACTTTTCTGTGCAATGTTGACATTGGCCCCGGCAGTGAAACTGAAATTGGTGACAGTTACAGCTTCCATCACTGTTGAGAAAAGACAAAAAGACAGAGCTACTGAAGAGCCTCTGCCTTGATAAAAATGGATTGCCTCTAGCCCTGGACAAGCTTTTAGAGAACTGTTAAATGATTCCAGTGACAGGGAGAAGCAGACATGAAGAAATGATTCTGGGGGGCTGGGAATATGGCCTAGTGGCAAGACTGCTTGCCTCGTATACATGAAGCCCTGGGTTCGATTCCTCAGCACCACATATATAGAAAACTACCAGAAGTGGCACTGTGGCTCAAGTGGTAGAGTGCTAGCCTTGAGCAAAAAGAAGCCAGGGACAGTGCTCAGGCCCCGAGTCCAAGGCCCAGGACTGGCAAACAAACAAACAAACAAACAAACAAGAAATGATTCTGGAGGACGGTGAGTTTGCTTTGTGGTAAAGAGTCAATAATTTATTCTTTCATCAAAATGCTACCACATCCTCCTTTTTCCCCCTGTATGACTCCTTTTCGAGAGGCTGAGCAAGGCACTTGAACAGGAAAGAGAATATGATTTTATCCCAACCATAATGGTGTTGGAGCCAACAAGTTCAAAGGTATCTGTGTGGCATAAAGGAAAATAGATGGTAATCCAGAAGCCTGAAAGAACTTCCTACATAAACTCTCCTGAGACTATGTAAGTTGTGCTGGAAAGTTCTGGTGTGTGTGTGTGTGTGTGTGTGTGTGTGTGTGTGTGTGTGTGTGTTCCAGCTGTGATGTTGAAGTCTCTCACTGTATGTGGCATCAGACAGTCTATGGAGGACTTGGTAACTGACACCACATGAGGGGGGTTTGTTCTCTCTATCATAGTTGTTTTGGTAATGGGGAGATATGTCCCATCTTTCATATCTCACAGCTGGATACTCAAACCTTCTTCAGAGAGAGTGAAGAAGAAAATTAGCAACAGCCTTGGTGATGAAGTGGGCTTCCAGACCATAAGAATAGAAACTACAAAGAGGACAACTTGGAAAAGTATTTCCTGAAAGAAAGGACAAGACCACAGAACACTTTGACCAAACCCCACAGACTTAATCCTTGTAAGAACTTTGGACATATGCGTGTATATTTATAGAAAGTATGAGCAAAAGCCAGGGGGTTGGGCTATTAAGTTATCTAGCAATGATTTCAAAGAGGAGCTAGAAAAGCATGCTTGTGGTCTCAAGTTATACTGTTGGGAGAGTTGATGGCATTCACGTAATTCTTGTTATTGGTAGGATTTTGAGGATACTTGGTGGTGGTAATGATTGTTGGATCAACCAGAATCCCATAGGACTGGGCAGTGATTTAGGGTAATTAATTCACATCAGTGCCACCTGAAAAGGGGCTGCTGGTTAGAGGTGAGACAGACTTTACTACCACCTTCACCAGGCCAGTTACTTACCACTTCGCCACACTCCCTTCTGCCCTTTTGCCTGGCCACGGTTTTCTGTAGCACTGGAAGAATTAATGATCAAACCCTCTGGGTTCCAGTAAGGATCCAAGGGGAGAGGCCTGTGGCCTGAATGCTGCTGTTTAGTTAGTCTCCTGAGATTTTTCATAAGATGGGGACTGGAATTTGGTGTTATAAGAAGATGTTCTAATTCTCATCTTGTCATTTATCTCCTTGAGTTATGGCTGTCTTGCATATTGGAGGTCCTTCAGGAACATATCTGCAGTAGCCAGTCATCAGAAAATCTTTGCTGCACCATTTATGTGGTGAAATATCTCCCCTGGTCAGGGTCTTTCTCCTCTCTAGTTCCCATCTGATTCTAGAAGTATAGGACTTTCCCACAAAGGATTGAGAACCTAAGAGATTTTTTTCTAGATCTAGTATTCTAATCGAATTAGACTATCTAGAATCCTTTTTGGAAATACAGAAACCTTTCCATGAATCTTACCAGATGCTGGCATAGACAGTCTAGAGCAAAATATATCAGCTAACTCTAAGAAGAATTGTTTCTGAAGTTGTTGCATTGACTTTCCCAAGATGTGTCCTGGGAGCTAGCGAGAGTGGCAGCTACAGGCAGTTAGGGGAAAACAGATGATACAAATGTTAACAATTCAGTACAAGCAGTCATGTTTTGATGACTCCTTTGTAAGAGCAAGAGCATGGAGGTATGGGAGCTAAGTGGTTGGGCTCTTCTTGGTCCTTGTGACAGAATGGGCTCATTGTTTCCTGGAAAACAAACTGGGAGATGTACTCTACTGCCCTGTCTGGTTGGGGCTAGACTTTTAGCTGACTTTTTAGAGGCTTTACTCATAGGTTAGAGGGAGACACAGTCATTCTCAATATTCCTAGCCATCATACATTCCCTTACAGTTCTAGACTTGGCCTTGGTTTGATATCCCATTGTGGAATAGAGCATAGTCCAAATATAGCGTGAACTTGAGCAAGTTATGCTCCCTCTCCAACACCAGTTGCCTCATCTTCTAAACAGATTTCATTATAGTGTGACCCGGAGCTGCCATGAGGCTTGTGAGTCATGCGCTGTGATATTCACCGAACACCGAATGGTTTACATTAAGTCCGCACAGCTGTCTCATCGTGGCTGCCTCGGTAGGTTAGGTTCTAGGTACTATCCCTGTGCTCATCTTTCTGTTCCCACAGTAAAAGTCAAGGCCACAAGAACAAAACCCAAAATCCTTCTTCTGAGACTCAGAGCAGCACATTTCGGGTGTAGCCCAATCCCAAGAGCCTCTCTGTTTTAAGCATGGCCCTGTAGAGGAGGCTGCCTGCCAGAGCCAGAGCCATCCTCAGGCCAGGCTCAGGATCCGGCCAGCTTAGCCAGTTCTCTCCGTGCAGCCTCCGGTTCCTTCCCCACCCAGCCCTCAGGCTAGTCTGGCCTCTGTTTTTCACTCACATTATATTTGGCAATTTTATCACCAGAGCTTGGGCAATTGGGCATAACCTTTTGGCTAGAACGAGGTATTATTTCCGAGACGTTTCCCTCAGTGAACTGCCTGACGTTGATCTGGGTACAAGGAGGTGGTTTTGACAGCTGCAGGGAGAGGTGTCTGCCGAGTCCAGGGGAGGAGGGAGGAGGGAGGAGCACCCCATAAATCTCCAGTCTGTTCAGAGCAGAAAGAGGATGACCGCACGGAATCCCAGGTGAGGACAAAGGTGTTGAGGAGCCACATAAACGGAGGGTCGAGTCAACAGTCGCACAGACATCTCTTGTGGTCCTCTCGCCACACCTTGGCTGTGTTTTTTGATTTGGGTCGCTGCTTCCTACGAGTTAGCTTTGGGATGTGTGGTTTCATGAAGTCTGAGAAAGGAAATACATGCAGGGTGGGACTCCTCCCCACAGTGCAGGGAAAATGCCCAGCGCCCTATGTCCCTGGAGGTGGTGACGGCTGTGTGGGTATCTGTTTCTTACTTGAATGTGCCCCAGGCCAGCGTAAGCTTACCATGCTGCGTCCTGGCACATGCGCACCTGGCCCTGACCATCCCTGTGCCCGTTGTGAGACCCCGCTGGCCCCGTGTACAATCAGGACAGCACCAGGAGTGGGAAAGAAAGAGACTAGAAGCCTGCCTGCCTTGGGGAGGTGGTAGGAGGCAGCTGAACAGGGCGCCAGGGTTTCTGAGGATGCTCTGTTATCTCCTCAGACTTCACTTGTAAAACACATGATTATTAAGAATTTGGGGACTGTGACTGTAGGACTTTGTGCTTTCCTCCTGCATGACGCCCCTCTTGGCCCCAGTCTGGTGGGACTACAGAGTCCCAGTGACCCTAAGCCAGCCCAGGGGACTCCCTTCCAGGTCCAAAGACAATGCTTCCAGGAAGCTACTCTGTCTTCACCTCAGTGATAGAGGAAACACAGCCAAGCCTGTGAAAGCAGAAGTAAACAGGAATAATTTAGATGAATCTAGTGAATCTTTCTGATATCAAGAAGCATGTCAGTCGAGCAGTTGTACTGGGCTGGTCTAGAATGAGTAAATGAATCCTCCATGGACAAAAGGCAAAGTGCACTGCTTTTCCACCAAAGGGCATCACTCCAGCCAGGAGGGAAGAGTTTGCACTGTGTGAAGAGATGCGCGGCAACGGATACCCATGGCGATCATGGGCACCTTCCTGCCTCAGCCCTAGTCATGACTGAGAAAGTCAACAGTGAGAGGCGCCCAGCAGCGGCAGCAACCACTGGTGTGTCTGGGGACTCAAGGAAGATGAGGCTTTTGATGGTCCTGGGCTCCCGCCTCCCGGCTGTGTGTCGTTTAAGATGGCTTACTAGGCAAGATCAGGAGGTGGGTGTGAAGGGAGAGGACACGAGGGCAAACCCACAGTGGCTGGCAAAGCAGGCTCCATCTTCTGGACACCGTTCCCCTTCCCCTTCCATTCCAAAGCATGTGCTGCCCTGTCCTTACCTGACCTTGCTCCTTGGCCACGTCTCATTCGTGGGGAGGTGTGCTCGTTTTTCCCTTCTCTTTTTCCAAACATTTTGAGGGTGTCCTGTTCCGCTGCAGAAGCTGCGGGCTGAAACTCCTGGAGCTTTGGTGCTGGTGTTTCTGGACACGGGATAAACAGAGAATAAAAGTGACAGGTAGAGAAGCAGGGATGCAGGTGGGGCTTGAGGGCAGTGAACACTGGCTCCTCATTCCAGTTCTTCTTAGTGGCTAGAGCCTGCACCAGCTTTCCACCCTGCCGCCCTCCCCTCCAAGGCCCATCCACTCACACCGTCATTTACGTGGGCTACCTTGAAATAAGTTGGTGTCTGTTGAAGTCTGGAGATGTCTTTGCAAGTCCGAGGCTGTCGTATTTTCTGATTGTAAAAAGGTAAACAACCAGCAAAAGATCGTGCATCCTTTGTGGGGTTTTTTATTTTTCGAGTCATGGTCTTGTTATAGAGCCCAAGCTGGTCTCAAACTGACAGTCCACCACTCTCAGCCCCCGAGTGTTGGAATTAAAGTTGTGACGCACCACGCCTGGCTAAGATGTCACATCTTTCAAAAAGCATGCTATTCTTGGGCGTAGGCCACATGGCTACTGTCTATGTTCTTGGTACATTGTGTATTGTATATATGTCTACCTGACCTAGGGAAGGGAAAGGAAAACAGGGCATAAGATATCACAAGAAATGTACACACTGCCCTACTATGTAACTGTACCCTTTTTGCACAACACCTTGTCTTTAATTAATAAATAAATTACAAAAAATAAATAAATTACAAAAAAAATTACAAAAAAAATCCCCCAAATCCCATGCTATTTTATCTAAACATGTTCTTGAAATGACATGAGGTAGGATTCCTTCCTTCTGGGAAATGTGTGTCTTGAGCTAATAAGGTATCTGCATTTGCAAAATAGTTGATAACAATACTCCTCCAGTTTGTGCAGCCAGGAGAAGGGCCATGAAGATGTGTTATGTAAGATCACTCAGACTCAGCTTCTTTACCTCCTGCTTCAGAGCAAACAAGGGGGCACTTCATTTTAATAGTCTGTCTCGTGTGTGTGTGTGTGTGTGTGTGTGTGTGTGTGTGCCTGTGTGTGTGTGTGCATGCATGTGTACATGCCAGTACTGGGTCTTGAACTCAGTGCCGAGTGCTGTCCCTTAGCTTTTTCGCTTAAGGCTAGTGCTCTACCACTTGAGTTACAGCTCAAGTCTTTGGGTTTTTTAGATGGTTAATTGGAGATAAGAGTGTCACAAGTTTTCCTTCCTGGGTTGGTTTTGAACTGTGACCCTTAGATCTTAGCCTCCTGAGTAGTTAGGATTACACACATAAGCCACCAGTGCCTGGTAACTATCTACTTTTTTTTTCTTTTCTTCCGCCAGTCCTGGGGCTTGAGCTCAGGGCCTGAGCACTGTCCCTGGCTTCTTTTTGCTCAAGGCTAGCACTCTGCCACTTGAGCCACAGCACCACTTCTGGCTTTTTTTTTTTTAATGTGGTACTGAGGAATCGAACCCAGGGCTTCATGTGTGCAAGGAAGCACTCTACCACTAAGCCATATTCCCAGTCTTGTCTCCGCTTTTTGCAGGCAGTTATTTTTAGATTCTTGATGAGTCACGTAAGTCTGTTTTGACATTTTTTTTCTCCCATTTTGTTTGCACCTTTACGTGGTGTGGAGGCTTGGCTTGTGTCCTCGCTGCTCTCTGGCTTGGTGGTCGCTTCTGTCAGGGCAGGCACGGCTAGCCACCGTGCCACTCTCCCAGGACTCGTCCTTTACAGCCCCTTTGGCTGAATTCACCTTCTGTCAGCTTGCCCTGGCAGATCTGAGTTTCCACGAAGTTGATGATGCAGAAATTCACACCTCGGGAAGCCTAAGAGACACAGAAAGGGCAACTATGGCTTAAGTCTATCTTTATAATCCTGTATCTTCATTTGTATAGTGGACCATGGGTTTCCAAGAATGTGCAGGAGGAAGAAAAAGAGGCCAAATTTAATGGACCAATTGTAGGTAATAGACTTGCAAAGTGAAGCAATATGATCTTATGGGCTTTAACAAAACACACAAGGGCTGCAGCTATAAATAGCTGTGGGGGCATGTGGAATCCATTAAGTAAGAGGAGTGTTGGGTACCTTGGAAGGTAGTGGCAAGAGCAGGCGTGCTCCAAGATGTGCCCTTTCCTGCAAAGACTCCCACATGTCAGGAGTTTCCACAGGCCCCGTCTCGGGGAACAGTGGCCACACCCTGCCCTTTGTCAGCCTGGCGAGGAGAACAAATAACTAGTGTGCTAATAGATCGAGCAGAGGGATTTGGACTTGAAATTTGTGAATTTGCTATCCTAATTTTTGTTCTTGGCTTTTTCTCACAGCCGCTTAATGTCATGCTGAAATTTGTAGCTGTGTATCAAAGAGCAATTAAATATAAAGAATAGAATGTCTTATGCTGCGTGCCAAAAAGCGGCAGTTCTGCCATTATCCCAGCCCCAAAGAATGTGGCATTTTACTCAGATAAGTTCTTCTTTTGATGCCTGCTAGAATCCTACCTGAACTTCTCAACTCACTTTCTCCTTTTCTTGGAACTCCTTTGCTTTCCAGCTGTGGGGTTGTAGGATGGGAATGGGGTTGTATGGAATTGATCAGAATTCACTTGTTGGCCGTGACTCTTATTATGTTATCTTTAGTTCCGGATACCATCACCCTTTAGACAGTAGAGCTTGCTGAATGATTGGTGATGGCTATATTGCTATATTGATTGGTAGTCTCACTTACTTCTCACCAGAGCTGTACAGGAGCTCCTGCTATCTTTACCTTTTGAAGATGGGGACACAGAAGTCCAGGGGAAAGAACTTGTGGCGATCACGGAGCTTGTCTGTGTCTGGGGGCTCTACCCCCTCTGGGTGACCACAGATCTCACGTGGCGCAGGAGCTGTCACACAGCACCCAGGTGAGGGAGACAACTGGCCCTTGACCACCACGGAGTGTCCTTCTCTCTCCTCTGGGATACTTCTGGCATAAGGCGCATCCTGTGAGGTGAAGGCAACACGGTCCACTCACTACAGTCCTCCCCAAATGGCACTTCCTGACTACAGTACTGCTCCTCAAGGAAATTAAGTCCATGGAATAAGCAAACACGTTTCAAACTATTTGTGTACTTCCTTCAAAGATTCCTGGGCGTGTAGCACCTTCCTGTTAGCTCTCCCAAAGTATTATGAAACAGACCAGAGTGCAAGGGAGCACTCGCTTCTCTGAGTTTCTCATCTGAAGGAGTTTCAGAGTATAGTTTAGATCTGAGATGATTAAAGAGATATAACATGAGAACTTGGACAAGGACAGGGGGAAGTTTAAGGAGAAGGCCAACTGACCCCTCATAATTTTTCTAGTATTTTCCTGTACTTGGGGATGAGACGGGGCTGAGGGATGGTAGGGGGAACTGTGTATCATGTGACATAGTGATCGCCCTGGCTGTATGTGAGAAAAACCCAGGAAGAATTTTAAAAATGCCGGTGCCTAGGTCTGACCCCAGACTGATGAAGCCAGAGAATCTATGGGAATTGGTATTTCAAATACTTCATGTGTCTCTGGTGTTGGAAACAACTAGAGTCAGCCAGACCAGGCCCAGAAACTGGCTGTTTTTCTGGCAGAATCTCTGGGAAGAAATGATAAAAGATTGTAGCTAATCTTCAGAGTATAGGAAGGTGGACAGTTTATAAGATCCCAAGAATGTGTACTTTGCATATCGTTTTGGCAGCGATGATGACCATTAAAGTGTATTCATTATAAAAAAATTCCCATGAGAACCATTGTAAAAAGTTGGGGGCAATTATCTCCCTATCCATGGGTATTTGGATCATATTTACTATACTGCAGAAAATATTTGAGATAATCAACTTCTAGAGGAATAAAAAGGCTGGTTTGTGTCTCTGTTTCAGAGCTTGCAGTCCTGGTTGGCCCCGCTACTTTGGGCGACATGGTAGGAATACCTGGTAGAACAAACCATGCACCTGAGAGTTGGGAAGTCAAAGAAAGAAAGAGTAAGGAACCCAAGTCCCACAGTCCCCTCTTGCAACCCACCCCCAAGACCTAAAGATCTCACACTAAGCTCCACCTCTTAAAGTCATACTGCTTTATAATAGCACTGTATATAGGACTAACCCTTAACATGTGGGCCTTTTGGGAAACTGTTAGGTGCAAACTGTAGTAAGGGGTGCATAGGAGTGTTGACAATAGAAGAAGCAGTTCTAGAAAGATGCACTCTCTAGTCAGATCTCTCTCTCTCTCTCTCTCTCTCTCTCTCTCTCTCGGTCCCTTTCTACCTCCTGGGGCTACATCATTGCATGCCAAAAATTGATTATCCACCATTGATCTGTTCTCAGTTCACACACACAAAAAATGTCACAAACACCCTTGTGTTTTGACTGTCCTTCCCTTGCTTCCCCACTCCCGGTGAGGGAACTGTTTTCTGGGCTACTCTGTGGCCTATTTCAAACAGAGGCTTCTCCAAGGCAGCTTTGTCAAAGGCCAAGGACATTTTTTCGGCAGAAACCCTGAGCTTCTTGCCACATAAACAGAAGCAGTTTGCTTCAGCTTCCCCAGGCTTTTTGAACTCACCATAGAGTGCCAAGAAGAAGGCAGAAGCCAAGAAGGAAGCCCAGGGGACCCAGCAGGGAGCTGGCTCATGGTGAGTCTGGGAGCAAATATCAGCCATGAATGAATGTCTGGGGAACCTGTGGGCTATACATTTTGCCCCTGGACCCAGAGGCTGGATGATGTGAGGGTGAAGAGAATCTCCCCTGGATTCCATCTTGGTTCTGTGAGTAGCCCTCACCTTGGCCTACACAGTGAAATCACCTGAAAGATGCCCATGACTGTGCCCCTCCCATGCCTCTTCAATAGGAGTCTCTTGGAAGGAGGCCCAAGCAGAGGCATGCTTCTTCAGTTAGGATTGCCCTCCCTCCCTCTCCCCCTCTCCTCCTCACCTCCTCTCCCCCTTTCCTGGTAGTACTGGGGTTTGAACTGAGGGCCTTCTACTCCCTAGGCAGGGGCTCTTCCACATAAGCTGCGCTTCCGGTCCTGTTTGCTTTAGTTATTTTTCACATACAGCCTCACTTTTGTCTAAGGGTGGTCTTGGACTGTAGTCTTCCTACCCATGCCACTGGTATAGGTTATAGGTGGGAAGACAGATGAAATCTTGCCAACTTTTTGCCCTGGCTAGTCTTGAACTGTGATTCTTCTGATCACATTTTCCTGAGTGGATGGGATTAAAGACGGGAGCCACTGAACTTTATCAAACCCCAAATTATGAGACCGTAGTTGCACAGAATGGAAGAACCAAGTCCTAGAAATAATTCTAAGGGCATCTTCCCATTTTTAAGTAAAATTCTAGCAATAAGAAAGCGTGTCCAAAATCTTAGAGCTGAAGATGCTGTGGGGTTCATTGTTCTCTGGCTGAAAGTCTTTGGTGATTTGCCAAGTTTGTCATCTAGCTTTGCCTCTATCTGGTTGCGTGTGTGCACACCTATGTACAGTGCTGCCCTCCCCTTGCACACACTCCCAGTCATTGCTTCTTAGGAAGTTCTCTGCTTCCTTCCAAATGGTGGTTTGCTTGTTTCTGGTGGTAGAGTAGCTTTATGTTCATGAAATAATAGTGAAAGTCAATGATGATTTTTTTTTTAGTGTTCTATTTACCACAATGAGGAATCAGGGCTCAATCTAGTAGCCAAATCTTCAGGCATGTCTGGGTTTATTAAAATGATAGTCTCTCCAGCTGGGCACCAGTGGCTCATACCTGTAATTCTAGCTACCGAGGAGGCAAACATCTGAGGATTGTGATTTGCAGCCAGTCGGGGCAGGAAAGTCCTTGAGACTTCTATCTCCACCAAAAAATCCAGAAGTGGTAGAGCACCAGCCTTGAGCAAAAAAGCTCAGGGACAGCACCTATGCCAAGTTCAAGCCCTAGGAGTGGCACACACTCAAAAAATTAGTCCTGGAATTACTGGTGTTACTAGTTCCCTCACATTATTGATGGATGAGGAGGCTGAGATTCAAAAGACTTGTGAATTGCTCATAAAAATTATGGTGTTTATATTTTATATACTATTTCTATTAAGAAAAACTTAATTATTTGTGTACTTAGTGAACATCTAACATATATTAGGCTAGGAGTTAAGGATAAATAAGAACAAAGAGATAGAGCCTCCTGGAGCTTGCAGTACAGTGTAATGGCTAGAGGCATGAATGCAGACTCGGGATGCCAAGTCATTAATGTACTTTTCCTCCGTAAGCAAATGAACCTTTTACCACCTTATTTATTAAATATCATTATTATTCCTTAGAGCAATCATTTTGTCTGGTCTATAAAACATTGTACTTTGAATAATGCTCTTGAACCAGGCAAGAAATTTAAATATCTCAACAAGGCCGAACAGGTATGCAGGTGTGGCTATTTGTTATAAAATGATTAACTGGTATTTAAATAAGTATACAGGGAAATAAGTGAGCGCTGGCTCTCTGCTCATTATCTTCTAGCGCACGTCTGGTCTTCAGAGTTGACTGCGGTTAGTAGACTTGTGTGTGCTCTTCCATTTTCCCTAAGCTGGATGCAGAGATTTGGGGTCACCTTTGCCACACAGTTTCTCTTACTTAAGTAGTTCTTGCAGAGTAAGCTCACTTGATCCCCATTGCAGTTGTCCTGACATCACCAAATACCTGCTGACGACCCATGCTGTAGGGGGCAGGCCTGGACACTTCCATCTGAATACAGGGCCTTCTCAAAAATGAGTGCTGCTGAAAGGATTTTGTTTTTTAAACTGATGGTTTGGGACCTGGAATGAGCCTTCTCATAAAATTTAATAAAATAAGTTAAAACATGGCTGAGGTGGGAGCTCCAGGATTACGAGACAAAGGTCAGCACTGGAAATGGTAGGTTTGAAAAGTGTTTAGCATGTGTGAGAAACCTGGTCAAGAATTTTCCATCCTATTATTGAGACGTTGTAACATTTTGTCAGGGTAGTTATTAGTCACAATTCTACAAATTGGGCAACTTGCTCAAAATTGCCAAGGGACTCACCCTGTGTCCCACAGGTGGTAAATGTCAGAGCTGGGAGTCAGGTCCAGGTCTGACAACCTAACCCCACACCACTTCTGGGTCCGTGGAAGACTGTTCAGTGGGGTTCACGCAGAGACACCCGGCTTCAAGAGATGGCATGGGAGTACCTTCTCCTCTGTGGATAATCACACCTCTGTGATCAGGAGCTTGATGCCAGGCCTCTAATCCTAGATAGTTAGGAGGCTGAGAGCTGAGGACTGCAGGTGGAAACCAGCCTGGGCAGGAAACTCTGCAAGACTCTCGTCTCCAGTTAACCACTGAAGTGCTGGAAGTGGAAGTGGAGGTGTGGCTAAAGTTGGTAGAACACCTGCCTTGAGAGACAAGAAACAAAAAATCAGGACAGTGTCCTGGTCCTGAGTTCAA
Source organism: Perognathus longimembris pacificus (assembly GCF_023159225.1). Classification (NCBI taxonomy): domain Eukaryota; kingdom Metazoa; phylum Chordata; class Mammalia; order Rodentia; family Heteromyidae; genus Perognathus; species Perognathus longimembris. Next base: position 33,410,590 of record NC_063183.1, on the reverse strand, counting down.
GTCCCAATTCTGGCACAAATACACATGCACACATACCTCCCACCACCATCAGGAGCTAAAAGGCTGGGAGTTCTAACTCTACCTCAGCTCATTCATCTCTCAGTTATGTGTATGCCACACTGGAAGTCGCACTTATTAGCTATCATTATTTTGACTGCACTTGAGAGTACGCATTATACATCTTGACCTACTGTCCAGGCTTCTCTATTTCCCTGTGTGCCCTGGGGGGCTGGCTAGCTAACTTTTCTGTCCAGTGGGAAGCATCAGGAGATCAGGAAGTTGGAGAGAGGGCCAGAGATCTTAGTCCCCTTCTTGTCAGTTATTTTGTAGTGGCTGGATTCCTATGCCAAAATCTACAGCGTCTTCCTGACATCTTCTTTCTCAGCTCTCCCCAGTGATCCCTCCCCAGTACCTTTAAGTCTCAGGGGGGGTACTAGTATCCTACGCTTACTACTCCAGGTGCTGTATCATTTATTGGTTGAATTCAAGCTTGCCCAGACTCTCCCAAATGTGCTTTCGTTGAACTCTGTGATTATGCCTTTGGAGGGGCATCTGTTTGCTGCTGGGACTCTTATTGATGTAGTAAATGAAACTAGATTTTGTTGCAGAAAATGGATCTTCAAAAGGAGACTGATTGCATTGCTCACATATTTGACAAGGGCAGGATGGTCTCCCTGCCAGGGTGACAGGGATGGCAGGGTGTGCGGTGGGCTATCAGTTACTCCAATTAGCCACAGCTGCAGCAGAGGACGGCGTGCAGACAGATGAGAGGCAGGCATCAGGAGGTCGTGTGATGGGCTTTGGTTATTTTTTCAGGTGACTTAGATTACACAGACTATGTGATGGGCAGGCTGTGTGTGAAATTCTAGAAAGCATTAGATGGAGAAAATGACAAATTTATCAGTCTTGAATGATTTACTCAGGGCATAGGTGAAAAATCGAATTGATTCTTCAGAAGTATTTAAGAAATCTTTTATTTTTGTTGTAAGACAAATATATTTTTCATCTCCTATAGCTACAGGGAAAGTATGATTGAAGGTGAAGGTGATGGAGCACTAGCCTTGAGCTGAAGAGCTCAGGGACAGCTCCTTGGCCCAGAGTTCAAGCCCCATGACCAACCAAAAACAAACAAACAGTCGATAAAGGCAGAAGTGAAGAGAGCATCCCCATATCTTTCATTGCTTAAGGAAAATGCTCCTGTCCCTCCCAGCCACATGGTGGGCAGCTGCCTTGCTCTGCCTTTGCAAGCCCCAACAGAACAGCCCCTGTGCGGGCCTCTGGAGTTCCACCCTGTAACCATGACCTCTGCAAGCGGCTACTCCCCTTGTAAGCTTCTTCCTTGCTCCCGGGCCCCACTGGAGCCGGAATGCCTGTCCACCCTAGACCTCTGTGGCCACAGGAACAAGTGGCTCAGAGCAGTAGGGATTGTCTTGTCATCGTGGTGCAGTGTGGCCAGGCCACACTCCCTTTGAAGACCCCACAGGAGGCTCTGTGCTTGTCTTGTCCAGCTTCTGTTGTTCTAGGCATTCTGTGGCTCACTACTGTATCATTCCAATATATACTTTGATCTTCACTTGGTTTTCTTAGAGTCTCCTGTGTGCTTCTCTCTTCTGTCTCTTTTGGGGACACTTACCAGTCGACGTAGGGTATATCCGGTCGTCCCGGATGACCTCATCTACAAATCTCTAATGCTATCTACAAAAATGCATTTTCAAAATCACATCACGATCCCAGGTTCTGGGGAACATGCCTTCTCACAGAGACACCATTCGGTTGATCACACTGACTACAGAAGTCAGTGATCATACAATTAGAGCTGTCCATGAATGGACTGGATGTCACCAGATCCACCGTTCATAAAGTTGGGGGTGTGTGAGAGTGATGTTACGTAGGAACAGCATACAGAAGATTGGGTTAAACAAGAGCAAGTGGCTACTTCTTTTGGCACCGCTCATGGTGCCAAACTTGGAACTTCATTTACAGCCGTGTGTGTGGTTCTTCATAATCATGGTACTGGGGAAGTGGAAACCTGGTTCTGACTCATAGGTGGGTACGTCTACCACGCATGTACATGGCAGAAGTGCATGGCCCCTTGCAACGTTGTATTGCAATGGCAGAGGCCAACCAGTGTATCAAAGGAAAGAACAGGCTGTGTATGGCTGGCTCCCTCCCGCCTGGCCCCACGGCAGGCTGGGCACGGCGGATGCCTAGTACCACGCTCCTCTTCCTCTCCCTCCCTCCCCCAGGGCACTCGTGTGCCTGTGCTGAGAGGGCTTGTGTGGAGACAGCTGCTCTTGCTCCAACTCTGGTAAGGAATGGAAATTTCTCTTTTAGCCCAGGAAATGTGTGCCTCTGCATTTCTATATCCCAGTTGGGAGAGCTGTTCACTCCATTAGCATTCTAAAAGCAAGTCAGATTTACCCATGTCTTCTAGTGCTTGTAAACTCAATAGTCCATTCCTAGGCTATAAACTTGTTCAGTTACTCATTGAGCATTTATTTATTAAATAATTAGCATGTGCTAGACATTGTCCTAAGCTCCAAAAGTATGGGCCTTAGTAGCCAAAGTGTCTGTCTTCATGGAGATGACAGTCCTATTGAGGAGGCCCTCAGGTCCAGGGCCACGCTTACTCCATTTGTGTGATTCGGTGGGCATTGGGGAAGAGGCCCAAAGAATAACTGTTAAATGAGCCAAGAGGGACATTAGAAAAATAATAAAAATAGAGGAAAATCGAAGTTACACAGCCTACAGTTGTTAGCTGGATGTCCTTCAGTCCTTGACTCTGGTCTTGTAGTACTAGTCTGTCACCTCCCCAGGCCACCCAGCACAAGGCGTGTGGATATACTGAGAGTTCTTAGGTGTCAAAAGGCCTCTTCTAACAGTGCTGCTCTCGAATCTGCCTCACGATGACAAACGTGACGTCACTTGCTCCCCTCTGAGCTACCTCTACTGGGGCAAGTTCCGTTGAGATTCCTCAGCATTACACATCTCAGAAGCGGATGTCAACTAACGTCAGCCTCTGTTCACCTGGTTTCCTTTTCCCTAAGATGCTCTCTGAGTTTCTCAGACTTTCTCCTACAGACAGAGACCATGCGTCTCTGTCTCTATCTCTGTCTCTCTTGATCCTCAGCTTTCTTTTTCCACTTCCTAGGCCGCTGGTCTGATAAATGTCAATCAGTCATCCCTGACCCGTCCTCTGCTACCTCGGCCTACTGGGAGTCTTGTTGACAGACGGGTGGGTGGTGTGTCAACAGATTCACTTTGTGAAATGGAAATTGGAAGAAACTAGGACAGAGTAGGGGATGGAAAACGAAGTCATTTGTGCCAGATGCAGCTCAGTTTGGGCAAGTGTCAGCTGTGGCATTTCCTCTTGGCACAGCTTTTCTGTTCAAGGTTGAATGTAGAGATGAGCTGCTGACACTCACAGTTGTGCCTCTCTCTCTTGGGTGGCTGGCCTGCTGACAGGGTTTCTTAGCTCTTCATAGTTCTGTGTGAAGACTGAGGCATGGAAAAGAAAGGCCCACGAGGGAACAGTCCTGCTCACTGGAGAGCTGAAATCAAAGGAATGTTTGAGGCTGTGAAAATGGCTTCCCATTCCGGGCTTGAGGCCGTGAGGACTCACGCCTTGGAAAAGGTGATCTGGAAAAAGTGAGGCCTGGCGAGGACGGGGCTTTTCACATGGCTGTAGAGGGAGCCATGGTTTCTTTTCAGGTTTAGTTGTATGTGGGTGGTGTACACTTACAAGTGCTCATAAATTAAATTGTCTACCCTGATCATGAATTCAGTCTCCTCCATATGTGTCAGCATGTGCTGAGTTGAAGCCAGCAGAATGGGCCAAAATATACTGAAATTATGGCCAGACTCACAACAGCAGCCTTGAAAAGGTTGGTGAGAGACCTGTGAACCGAGTTACTGGAGCAATAGATTGCTTGTCCTGAGTCTCTGCACAGATTCAAATTCCTCCCCTTTGGGCTGGATTATGAAATGAAAAGGTGCTGCTGGAAAAGTTGAATTTTCTCTCTGGTTAAAAAAGTAGCATTTGCTAACCTAGAAAAGGATTCTAAAGCTTTCAGTAAGATTACATCAAATGGGCTCCTTGAACATTGAAAATGGGAAGATACAAATTCTTTGCTTTTTTTTTTTCTTCTTGATTTAAGAGTGCAAACATTGTTAGAAAATGCCTTCTTCTTTTTCAGTAGCTTGAATATACTGAATATATCATGAGATTATACTCTACTAAAAATACTTCCTATGGACATTTTCATGCTAAAGAAACCTCATTTGCTTTGTTTATAATAGATATGTATTTTGAATGTGTAGCCAATTTAGATACTGAAAAGTTGTGTAGATCTTTTCAATTTTATTTCAATACTGAAAATAAATGTAATCATTTAAAATAGAAACTCCAAATAGCTCTTAAAGAGTGGAGACATTATAAAAGACCACTGCAAGATTTTAGTTGTAGAATTTGCACATCATTTGAGGTCCCAGTACTGAATTTGTTACCTTCTCTGGAGTGAATATTTGCTGGCAAGTTTTATTTTCAACAAATCCATACACACACCTGTGTGTGTGTGTGTATACAGAAAGAGAGAGAGAGAGAGAGAGAGAGAGAGAGAGAGAGAGAGAGAGAGAGAGAGAGGAGGGGGGAGCATCTTACTATTATAGCCCAGATTGTCTTGAATTTGAGAACCTAGTGCTTCAGCCTTCTGACTATAAACTATGTCTTTAGAAAGCACATTTTCTGCATGTTGTCTTGATAAAATTATTTTTGTATTTATTTTTTTGGTCAGGAAAATATTTTTAAATTGTCACAGTAGCCGTGAGAGTATGTAAACATTCGGGCATTTAATATCACAACTTGTGGGTCAGGTGCCAGTGACTCACACCTGTCACCTTCGCTACTCAGGAGGCTGAGATCTGAGGATCACAGTTCAAAGCCAGCCTGGGCAAGAAAGTCTGTGAGGCTCTTATCTCCAATTAGCTACCAGAAAACCAGAGGTGGCTAAAGTGGTAGAGTTCTAGCCTTGGTCAAAAAAGAGCTTCGGGACAGTGCCCAGGCCCTGGGTTCAAGCCCCAAGACTAACAAACAAAAAATTATAGCTTGTTTTAAACCCTATGTAAAGTATGTATGCACCACAATTCAGGTCAAGTGCATTTCTGTTCCTTAGATTTTATTTTAGTAAGTACACATTTGGCTATGTTGTACTCTAGTAAAATTCGTATCAGTGTTGTCATCTAAAAAATGCCAAGTGATTATTTCTTTAGTGTTTAAAGTGTATTTACTTTAGGCTTTGTGATAGGATATCACCTGACTAAATGAACTGGATGAGGAAAAAGAGCATCAGCTTGGTTATCAGTAGCTTGTAAGCTAACTACTTGGAAGGCTAAGAATAGGAGGATCTCAGTTTGAAGCCAGCCCTGGGAAGGAAACTGCACGTGATCACTTCTCAATCACTAGCTGGGTGGATATCATACACCTGTTATTCTTAACTGTGTGGGAGACTGAGATTGGGAGGATCATGGTTCTAGACCAGCTTGGGCAGGAATGTCTCTGAGATTCAATTCCAGGGGAGATAAGCTTGCTCCGCTTTCACCGTCAAGTGTTGCACACCTGCCACTTCAGGAATGATGGGAAGCCTAACATAGGTGCATGGTAGTCCAAGCTGGCACTCAGGAATAGAGACTCAGCCCCTGAAGCAACCTGCAAAGCTCAGCACTGGCGGTCTGAGACGCTCCGCTGCAGGACACCTGCCTAGCAAGCACGGGGCCCCGAGTTCACACTTTGACACGGCCACACACACACCAGAGCCAACTACATTACAGCTCACCAATTTCCTATTTCAGTCGTGCAGTGCCGTGGCTATAAAATTATCATCACTTAATAGTCTTAACAATCAACATCGTTCTTCTGGCACCGCTCATGATTATTTTTCATGTGTATATATGAAATGTATAAATATCAGAAACTGAAAATGAGTGACATTATTTTGAGAAAATAATTACTTGATAGAAACAAAAAATTTGTACTTTAAAGAGAAATAATAAAGGCTCCTTTTAGCTGACTGTGTTAAACCATCATCTTGGGCACAGTGTAACTAAAAATAAATGCCAATCTTCTGGGGATAATGGCCTTTTTTTTTTTGTCAGGGGTGTGGGTGGTGTGTGTGGGGATACCAGATGCCTCATGCTTGCTGGGCAGACACTCTACACCTGATCCACACCTCCAGCCCCTGTTTGCATGCTTATTTTCTTTTCATTTAAATTTTTTTTATTGTAAAAGTAATGTACAGAGGGGTTACAGTTACATAAGTCACATAATGAGTGCATTTCTTTTTGTATGGTGTCACCTCTTCACCCGTTTTCTCCCACTTTTTTCTCTCCTGTCCCCCCCCCCACTGGTTATTTTCAAGATGTAGGGTCTTACTTTATACCTGGGACAGTCTGGGTTGTGAGCCTCCTACTTGCACTCCGCCGTTGTTGGGGATGGCTTGTAAGCACCATTGCACCCAGTCAGTGGTTGAGATGGAGTGGTGGGAACTTCTTGCTTCCCAGTGTCTCTGTTAAAGGAACTCATGCAGAGGCCTGGGTCTGAGCACAGGAACCCATACTTACTGTTGACTGAGGGTGAGAACTGGCCTTTTGGGTCTTTGTTAGGTCAAATCTTATTTTTCTATCTTGGAGACCTCCCATTTTTATCTGGAATCAGGACTCAGACTAGTAGGGACTTTTGCATGGGCTACCGAGTAGTTAGTACACTGTAGGGCAGGGCTCTACCAGACCAAAGTTAAGTAAGTTTATGGCGTATGGGAGAGCTTTTCTATGTGGCCTTCTACCACAGGAGATGAGTTTCCTCTAGGAACAGTCCTCCTCGTCCTTTATCTTAATTCTTCAGCTCCTCTGCACATTCAGAGGCAGCTTGTCTTGTTTCCAAGGAAAGTAGAGAAGTTTGGCTAGTCGGCCTGTGCGAAGACGCCTTCTAGACATGTGAAGAGTTTCATGAATCAACCTTTTTCCTTCATTTGTGTCTATGGACAGAAGCCCCCTTCCCTGTGGTGGATTTTGCTACTGGCAAGTCAAGCTATACATGATTAAAAGCGCACGATGCCTAGGGAATTTGAAGTTTTCTAATTAAAAAGTGGACGTGCAACCTAAGCTATGTTTCAGCTATGTCCCTGGAGATTGAAAAATGTTGTTTTCATGGAAAATTGCTTAGTATAGAAAAGCGATTTTGGAGCTGTATTGTAATTTGTGGCAGCCAGAGCTCTTTCCCCAGGGCGCTCTGATTTAAGGCTGCAATAATGGCTGACTCTGACACGGCGACTCGAGGGTTTGAGCTCCACTCCCAAGGCTGGCGGGGTCCTTTCAGATTCTGCCTTCAGAACAGGTTAGTCAGTGCTGCGGAGTTGCCTGGGAAGGGACGCGGACCGCGGTACTCCGGGGAGCAGGGGTAGATCTGAAGTCAGGTCTGTGACTATTTCTGTTTGTCTGACCTCTTGTCGGTTTTCTCTTTCTGATTCAATCAGCTGCGACAGGTCCCAGACACCCTGGACCTGAGGTGGAGTCTAAACAAAACATTTTCTGTATGCATGAAGCTACGGAAATAGCTCCTCAAGCCCTGCAAAGGGCATTTAGTGTGGCACAAAGTAAACAGGCTGACAATGAAAGGCTGTGCTGATGAGGAGGATAGCCAGGGTCACGCTCATCCCAGCGGAGGCTCAGCTGCCAGGGCCAGCCTCCGCCCCCCGCCGTCCTGGGCTGGAGCTTCTGCGGAACCCCTGTGGGTGCAGGGGCCTGCGGGAGGGTCTCTTAACTTACCCGTGTTAATGTAAAGAAGAGATTGGACCGTAATAGACCGTTAAGAGATTGTCTCGTAATACCAACTCTCGGGGACTCTGGTGTACAGATGGAAAAGAAAGAAAGGAAAATACATAGAATAGATCCATTTCAAGGTTAATTCAGCTTTGCCTTCCGGATTCTACTGTTGAACGAGTTGTTTGATACTTGTACATGAGATTTTAAGTTAGACTCTGTAAATTGCACACGTTCCTTGGAAGGACAGTGTAGACTGAAGTTGGTACGAGGTGAGGCCTTTGCCTTCTTCCTTTAGCTCACGCCTGATGCGAGCTAATGGCCTGGTTTGGGCCACCAGCAGCTTCTGTCTCCATGAGTACTGTGAGTCCGCCATTGAGGGTCAGTGCTGCTGGGAGGAAGCTGGCCCATCTGGAGAAGAGTGCACAGCATTACTTTCTGTCCTACAAATACTTCTGCGAATGCACGCATGCAAGCCCGTGCATACACGATCAGATGAGTGTACTCGCCTGCCGAGGCCATCGGGGGCCACCGGGAAGAGGTGACGGCAAAACACCAAGGGACAGTGTGAGCGAGCATGTGTGGCTTCTGCCCTGGCCCTGCCCTCCTCTGCACTAAGCACCCGGGGCTTTGCTTGGACGGGGGTTGGTTCCTTCATGGCCTCTCGCCCCTCTTCTGTTACTGGTTGTTATTCGCCCTGTGATATCTTAGGACTTTGTAGAACCAGCTCAGTTCAGACTATGATTACATATTATAATTTATTGCTATATTATTATATTGCTATAATCAGAATCATTTTGTGATTGCACTGTCATATAGTACATATTATGGTCTACATTATAATACATTATACGTTATGGGTATATGTTTGAGGAGTTGGACATTACTCAATTTAATTCATAAGCCATTCTACCAAGACTTTGTGTTTTCCTTGACTCTCTAGTGATCTCCAGACTGGACAAGACTATGTCATGCTAAATCATAACGCCTAAATCTCAAAACATTAAGATATCACATCATATTTTTTGCTCTTTTCCTCCCTCTGGTGATAACTGAGTTTTGCATTTGACTAACAAGCACGTTAGTCGAGTGCTCTGCACTTGAGCGATACTTAAGACATGATTGCTTTAGTTAATTTTTAAGATAGGGTCTCTTGCTTTTGGCCTGCGGTTACCTTCAGAGGGTAGTCTTCTTGTCTCTACAGACTCTGCCCCCCAGCTGGGATTACATGTGCAAGCCACCATACACAGCTTATTTTCTGAGATAGTCTAGCTAACCTTTTCACCCGAGCTGGCTTGGAACCAGGATCCTCCTGTCTCTGCCTTCTGCATAGCTGGGACTGGAAATATAAGCTATGGCTCCCACATTCCTTTCTTTTCTTTTTTTAAACAGGATTTTGCCATGTAGCCCCAAGCTACAGGTGGCCCAAAGCTATGATCTTCCTACCTCACCTACCCGAGTACTGGAATCAAGGCATTTACTACTGTGCCTGCTGCCAGTCCTAGATTTTGCTCACACTATATGTTCCAGGGACTGGCATAAGGGCTGCTTATGAAAGCTACCTGGAATCTAGCGTCTGGATGCTACACTGGTCACACTGGTCACAGACTTCTATGGCTCCCAAGTGGGCCACACAATGCCCAGGAAGTGTCCCCTGCCACCTGGATGTGGCAAAGCCTTTCCACTGCGCATCTTCGGCTAGGCAGCATCCTTTGGACAAACCCAGCGCTAAGAAGCAAGCACTTGCTCTCCTGAGCTGAGTGGTAAATATTAGTGATTAGTGGTGATTAGCACCCTTTCCTAATGTCTGTGCTGGCGTCGCTAATCCACACCTCCTCCTCCTCTCTTTCTCTCTCTCTACCTCCCTTCTCTCTCCCCCTCTGTTCCCCTCTCTTGTCTCCCATCTCCCCCTTCTTTCTCTGTCCAGAATTTTCTCTTAATTCTTCAAGTTGTTTGTTCAAGATCTACACCTTGAATCCATAATCTTACTGGTTTCTGGTACAATTTTGGTTCTCCAGGTTCTCTAAGATGCCATAACTCTGATCTCTAAGAAAGCATTATAAGTGAAAATTTACCTATCCTTTGGTAAGCTATGTCCAATCCAGTGCTCTTTCTGTATTAGAAAATCATGGAAGCTAGTCATTTTGAATAGTTAGAAAAGTGCCTGACCATTCTGGATAAAGGACGTTTACTGAAGAATGTAATCAGCATATCAGGTTCGCTATACAATCCTGAACAGACACCTGGCCTCTCGGGTAATATTTCCCCTGAGTAGGATGAACGGTAGCATCACATTTCCAAGAATCTGCTGGGCTTCCAATATTTTGAGTCTATTATTTCTGTGTATAATCTCTCTGAGTGTACATTAGTTCCCAAGCCATGTTGGAGGGAGTGATAGATAATACATTTCCATCTTTAAGCTTGTGTAGCTACTCAGAGGTCTGGTCCAGATGTCCCGAGTGGGAAATGAAACCTGTTATTATCCCATCCCCTGAAGAGGGCTCATGAGTTAACTGGTGTACAGCTGAGCATATACACCGCCAGAGCGCTCCTGGTTGGTACAGGTCAGATTACCTTCTGACTTCTGGTTAGAAGTGAACTCCTGGGGCTGGGAATATGGCCTAGTGGCAAGAGTGCCTGCCTTACCGTATACATGAAGCCCTAGGTTCGATTCCCCAGCACCACATATATACAAAACGGCCCGCAGTGGCGCTGTGGCTCAAGTGGCAGAGTGCTAGCCTTGAGCAAAAAGAAGCCAGGGGGGCTGGGGATATAGCCTAGTGGCAAGAGTGCCTGCCTCGGATACACGAGGCCCTAGGTTCGATTCCCCAGCACCACATATACAGAAAACGGCCAGAAGCGGCGCTGTGGCTCAAGTGGCAGAGTGCTAGCCTTGAGCGGGAAGAAGCCAGGGACAGTGCTCAGGCCTGGAGTTCAAGGCCCAGGACTGGCCAAAAAAAAAAAAAAAAAAAGAAGCTAGGGACAGTGCTCAGGCCCTGAGTTCAAGACCCAGGACTGGCCAAAAAAGAAGTGAACTCCTATGGTTAGGACAGGGAGGAGGTGACCAAAGTAATTTGATAATAGCATCTTGGTAGTTACATGGCTTGGCTTAGGTTTATTCATTCTACTCCCTTCAGCGTTCCAGATGGCAGTGCCAGAGCCTGTGTGGGGACTGCTTCTTTTGATTCCTTTCCAAGACTTACCGTTTCCTTCTTCATCCTTGCTGCATCTAGAAACAGCAGGGATTAAATTAGATGCCACTTGGGAAGCTACTTTTGGATCTCCCATTCAAGGAACTGGGTAGTATGGATGTGCTTTCTAACCCTCATTGATAGGGAAACTGAGGTTCTGGTTTTTTAATGCTTTGCGCTGAGAGAGCTTGACAGTCATTCTGATAGGACTTTCCTGGGGCTAAAGTAAGAGAATGAGCTGCTGGAATGCATAGAATCGAATTTTTAAAACGTGAGACCTGCAGGAGGAGGAGGGGAGCTTGGCTGTATAAATTGTTTTCTTTCCCTTTGTCTTTGCAAGTGCCTCCTGGAGAGGGGCTTTGCAAGGCCAGGAGCCTGCTGGCTTTTCCTGATTCCCTCCATCTTCCATTTGGAAATGTGTTACTCAAAGCTGGTTTGAAACTCCATTTTAAGTCAGTTTCTTAAGGGAAGGGAAGTTATTCCATGGAAATGGCTGGACGGTGGCTTGCGGTCAGGCGTTATTGAGGCCGTTGCCTTTGAAGGCTGCAAGCACTAGAAATGACCCAAGAGGTGGACCGAGCGAGGCCCCTCCCCTCTCTTTAACGATGAGCACACTAAGGTCACAGTATGCAGGTGACATGCATGGGGTCTCATTTCCTGGTATCTAGTCTCCTCTCTCCTGAGGGAAGAGAAGGAATGTAAAAGATGGACGGTAGCAGGATGTGGGTGGCTCATGCCTGTAATCCATGCTACTCAGGAGGCTGAGATCTGAGGATAGTGGTTTAATGCCAGCTTGGGCAGGAAAGCCTGTAAAACTGTGGCCCAAGTGGTAGAGTACCAGCCTTGAGCAGAAAAAACTAAGGGATAGTGCCCAGGCTCTGAGTTCAAACCCAAGTACTGGCTAAATGAAGTCAATCTGAAGAAAAAAAAAGGTAGATCTTTCTAGAAAAGTAGGGCACAGTCACTGTTCTTTCTCTAGGCCTAGAAAGGGATTTTATACAGAGACTGTGTCTCCCTCTTGGTCAGGACAACTCAGTAGGAAATGAACTTGACCTGACCAGGAGGTCACAAAGAGGGAAAACATTGCCGAGAGGCGATTAAACTCTCAGACGTGTTAGCAGAGGGATTTGTAGACTCTAGGTCTCCATAAGACTATTAAAAATCAGATTCCTCTGTGTCAAGGCCAGGTGAGTGGCTCCTTAGGAATGAAAACCATGGAACAGAGTTGACAGTCTGTTCTCTCACACGTCCATGCAGCCGGCCAGGTGTCCACATTACGCGGCCCTAGGAGCCAGAGCCAGGAGCGTCCACCAGGTGGCGACCACTCACAGTGAAAGTCTGCAAGTAGGCTTTGTGGAGAAGAACCCAGGAAGCCCTTGCTCCGGGAGCACCGTGTTCCCCTGTTTTGTTGTAGGGGCTCACTGGCTCTGCTGTCACCCACAGCAGAGGACACAGTATCTGTAGGTTGGGTAAACATGGTCCTTTCCTGCCGCAGCCTCACAGTGACTCCCATCAGGATGCTGGGATGAAATGTGACCACCATGCCTGACCTGTTCCAGGAGAGGCCTCAGTAAGGCACCAGCGAGTGACTACAGCCTCCTGACTAAGCTCTGCTGTTAACCCGAGATTCCTGGATCTGAGAATGCCCGAGACTTCTAAGGCTTTCTTTGTGGCCTTGCTTCCCGATTTGGGATTTAGCTTTTTCCGGTACCTTGGTGATCTGAGCCTATTTCTCCCAAATAGCCCATCAGTGTACAATAAGTGCCCCGTGCGATGGTCCCCACGGCCCACAGAGGAGCCTGTGAATTCAGTTTTAATTTGACATCCACTTGGGGGAAGGCTCAGATTTGAAATCTATGTTGGACCTCCAAAAACTCCACTTGTGCTTTGTTGACAGGATATGAGAAACACAAATCCTGGTGGGTAGTGAAGGAAGAATATTTATTTTGTAGTACTGGGGCTTGAATTCAGGGCCCCTTACCCTTGCTTGTTTTTTGCCCTTCAAGGCTGTTGCTCTACCACTTGATCCACCCCACCACTTTCACCTTCCTGTTGGTTAATTGGGCAAGTTGTTCTGCCTTTCACTAGCTGTGTAATTGAGGCAAAATAGCCAGCCAAGCTGGCTTATAACCGTGACCCTCAGATCTTAGCATCCTGAGTAGCTAGGAGTATAGGTGTGAGCTACCACTGCTGGGCTTGGTTCCACATGTTGGCTGTTTGGATTTTTGTTGTTGTTACTATTTGTTTGCATGATTGGCTTTCTGAGTATGTTTTAGCCCTACTCCGTTTTGACATTGCTTAAGTTAGGAATCAATAAAACTCATACTGAATTGGTTTTATGACCTTGCGGTGAAGGCCCACTGGATTCCACCAAATGAAAACAGGTGGCTTTGTTCCCAGCACAGAGAAAGGTTGGCCTGGATGTGTTTCTGTAAGAAACAGGGCCTTTTAAAGTGAGCAAAGATGCTTGGAAGATGGAGGTGGGAAGATGGAATGTCTCCAGGGGTGGGTATCTGCAATGCGTGCTTTCTTTGGAATGATTTCTGATGTCAAACACAGAAGGATTGACATCAAAACCCACCAGGCTATGATTATGGCTGTCTGTAATGACCAAGTTCCGCTGTGTTTATTGTTCTGGATGTTAATGTGTAGGGAAGATGATCGTCCTTTAATTGAAGGTTGCGAATGCCCATACTAAGGTTCCTGAGTGACACATCGTTAACCACTGAAGTGAGACCAAAGACACTTGTTGGCCAAAAAATGTCAACTTTGGAGAAAACCCTCCTACTTGTGTGTATGGTTTGCATGAGCAAGAGCGGAGCCGGCAGCTGGCCTGTGCCTCTTCAGCAGTTCCTGCTTTTGCTGGGAGGAGGGAGGCATAATTTAGAAACCAGTAAGAATGAGCACCACAGGAAATCTCAGCTAATGAGAACTTCCATGAACATGGTCCTTACAGGATGTCTGACCCCAAGGGAGGAGAGAAGAGAGAGAAGGCCTGGCTCTTTTCCTTTCCTCTTAAGAAAAAGTACTGAGGGATGATGGGGGGGTGGGGGTGGGGTGGGGAGAAGAGCAGCACAGATAATTCACAAGAGCAATGACTGTCCTACAGGTACTCACAGATACGTGCTGTGTTCACCCCCTCTGCTCCTCCACGTTTTGTTCAGTAGAATTAAAGAAACAATTTATGATGTCTCACTAATTGGGTTAAGAAGAATGATTTCTGACAATTATGTAGACTGTGGCTTCTGCGCCATGAGACACCTTCACAAGCTGTCAGACAGTGAACGGGCCCTAAGGGTCTTTAGAGGTGGCACAATAGTTTCCTATGACTGCCCTGCGAGATGGCTACTAGCTAGGGGCTTCAAAACCACACCGATTTATTACCTCTTGGGTCTGGAGATCAGAATTCTGAAACGGGTCTCACTGGGCTAAAATCAAAGATTTGTTTGGAAGGTTCTGGGGGAAAGTCTGTTTCCTTGCCTGTGTTACTGTTTAGAGGATGCCTGCATCCTTGTGCCCTCTTCTGGAGATTGTATCACTCTCATTTCTGTTGGTTGGTGTTAAGTCTCCTTGGATTCTCTTCCAATTATAAAGCTCTCTGTGATTGTAGTAGGATCTTTAATTTCACCCCTAAATCGGCTCATCGGCAACCTTACTTGTCTCTGCAGTCTTAACATAGACATAGCTTGACATAGACATAGCTTATCCATAGGTTCTGTGGATGAAGACATGGACATTTTTGGGGTGGAGGCATTGCCTGATTCCCCACTACTCAATTGTGCATGACAATATCTCCTTCATTTACCTGCTTCTTTGTGAAGCTTAAAAAATATTCAAAATTAGGGGGCTGTATCTTAGAAGACTTGTTTGAAGGACAGGAGCTATTGCCTCAGGGAAGAGTTGTTGAGTCCATCTTTAGGTAGTTTTCTATCTCGTTGCAGTGTGTGGACAGCACAGGTCTGGATGTTTCAGGAGTCCTGAGTCCTGGTTCTGTTCCCTAGGCCAGTGGGGGTGGGGTGTACCAACCCCGCCGGCACCCGGCAGTAGCTCAGGCAGCACTGACTGAGTTGTGGCGGGAAAGGCTGAAGAGGGAGCCTGCCTGAGGGCAGGCAAGAGGGCTGAGAGGAGTTAGGACCACTTGGGGGTTTTAAGCAGCAGCGTTTGGGGAGCAGTGACCTGAGTGAAACACCAGCGTAGGGAGTTCACGCGGGGAGCAGGACAGGTGTTCCTGGCAGATGAATAGTGAAGAAGGAAGCTGCAGAGGCAGAACGGGACCAGACTGAAGGGGACCACTGGTCCTGAAGAGATGGAAGCTTCTAGACTGGGTTCAGTTTTGTGTAGAACGTAGTGAGGGATCAATACCATTTTTTTTTCTAATTTTTGTCTCTACTTTTAGATCTAGTCCTTTGGACATGGAAGTTTTGAAGAAAGGACAAATTTAAACATGCAAACTGCTATCTTCAGTTCAAGCCAATAATTAGAAGTAGAGACCAATCAGGGTCCAGCAAAAGAAATAAAGCCTGGCAATAAAGGAGATGGGGAGATTGGAAAGACTTAAGTAGGAATCGCAGATATGTAAAATCTGAAATGATCTGCATGATGTATTGCAGGTCCCCTGGCAGCTTTGTGGGGCGGTCATAGCCCAGCGTGGAATAATTGCATGGAGAAGTAGGACGCCCAAAAACCCAAGAAGGAGTGTATCCATTACCTATAGCAGTGTAACAAACCAACCCATACATTACTGACTTGCAACACTCATTTATCTAGCTCATGTTTCTGCAGGGTGGACATCTGGGCTGGATAGTCTTCGGGTCTTGGCTAGGCTCACATGTGTCGTTGGTCAGTGCCAATGTTCTCGGGGGCTGCTGGCCTGGGCTGCCCTCAAGCGCTGGTGAACTCAGTTTTCAACCTGGCTTCTCGTTATCCAGCCTGGGCTTACTTTCATGATGGAGACAGGGTTCCTGAAGTGAAAGCAGAAGGAGTCAGAGTCCATGAGCCCTGCCACCAAGGAGCCAGGACACAGGGTGATCTAGATCCCGCAGTCCCCCCCTTACACCCCACCCCCAGTCCTGGGGGCACGCCTCATCCTGGGCGGGACTCTGCAGGTGGCAGAGCCTCTTGCTGAGGGGTGAGAAAGAGGAAGAGCGGGAGGACAATGGCCTCAATGAGGTTGTCTAAAACAATTGGCAGCCCGACAAGGAGCTAGATGATTTGGCTCAGTCTCAAGTGGCTTTGTTTAGAAGCTGGGAGCACAATGCCAGCCTCAAATGTTTTCTTTCTTCTCTTCCAAACATTCTGAAACATGACCGACTCATTGGAGCCCAGCCCCTCAGTCCTGCAGGCGGAACAGCTTCTTTACTTCCCTCCCTCAAGTCTTAGCGTGGAAATGCAGAGTGATCACCTAGAGAGGAAGAGCAAGGGAGAAATTACTTTGCTTCTCAGACAGCATGCGTAGCTCTGCGTGTAAACTTCCCTAGGCCCCTGTGTGGGAGTTGAGTCCTGAAGAAGAAGGGCACCTGAGTGGAGCACCGCAACGCTACGCAGACCACACCCTCTACCTGGGGCTCCCTCTCTTCCTGGTGAACTCAGTTTTCTACCTGGCTTCTCGTTGTCTGAAGGCCCACATTCTGCACACGATTTAAACTTCACTATGCTTGGGATGATTTTCTAATTCCTTCAGACTGGTAGAACTACTCCATCTTCTGTCGTAGTTTTTGTGTGCATTATCTGACACACGATATAGAACTTGCCTTGTCACTTAGTTTTCTCATGTTTTAGGCCTGTGTTGCATGGGGTCCTTCTTTTTGCCTCTTGTGCCTAGTAGGTTCTTACTGTTTGATGGTGACGCATTTCGAATGGGACTCTCCTCCTCAGATTCACTGTTGTGAACATCAGTGCTTTCTTTGGCTGTCCATTGACCCAGCTTTCTAAACTGCGCTGGGATTCCACTGCAGTATCTCCAGTTCATTGCGTGTTCTTTAGTTGGAAGGTGATTTCTTCTTCTTCTTTCCCATCTCACAAACAGTATCTCTGGTGTATGGCCTGAACTTGGCCAGACAGTGGCCCTGTCCCAGATCTCTGGATCTGAGTGAGGGCCATTCTGTGCAAGGTATCAGCAACAGCACCCCATTGCCAGTGACCCTCACCTTGCTCCGTGGGTCTGGAAGTTCTTGATTATGATTCACATGCCTCATTTTTGTTTCTGTTTTGTTTTTCTGCTCCTGGGGCTTGAACTCAGGGCCTGGCTACTCTCCCTGGGCCCCTATGGGATCAAGGCTAGTGCTCTACCACTTGAGCCACAGTGCCACTTTTTTTTCTGTTTGTGTGGTCCTGAGGAATCCAGGGCTTCGTGCATGCCCGGCAAGCACTCTACCACTGAGCTACACTTGCAGCTTTACTTCATTTTTCAGGTGAGTGCACTAGATCTTTACAGCGAAAGATCTTCCAGCTAGTTTCAGTGGCTATTTTTGTTGGCTCACATTCCTTAAGACTAAGGTATCCCAATTGACACATGCCCAGTCCAGCCCTTGTCAAGCTTCTCCTGGAGGCGGGCAGAGATCTTCTTACTGGGCTCCTTACCTCCCATTCTACTACATCCTTTCCAAAATGCTGTGTTGAAGAAGGAAGTTTGAAGTACATGTTGACTTATTCTTGCATTTAAGATAAAATAGTAACCCCTAAACAATTCTCACTTTCCCGTTCTCAGTTCCAGAATTGGAGTAGTAGGATGCAATAGAAAGAACTTGGCTGGCATTTGACATTTGAGCTTGTAAAATCATGGCTTTGCACATGGTGTTGGTAGTTTATTAGGCTTTTTTTGTAATTCAGTTTTGCTTTTTTTTTTTTTCCAGTCCTGGGGCTTGAACTCAGGGCCGGAGCACTGTCCCTAGCTTCTTTTTGCTCAGGGTTAGCACTTTACCACTTAAGCCACAGGGCCACTTCTGGATTATTCTATCTATATATGTGGTGCTGAGGAATTGAACCCAGGACTTCATGTATACAACATAAGCACTGTACCACTAGGCCACATTCCCAGCCCCTGGTAATTCATTTTTGTGGAAGTTTATTACCTTCTGGGTTTGAGGGCTCAGTGGGACAGTACAGCTAGCCATAGTGCTTGCAGCATGGTAGCCCTCGCTGAGGACAGTTCTTCCTACCGCCCTCATTGAGCCTGCTATTTCCTGGTGGACCTTGACAGGCTTTAGATGGGCTCATATGCCCTCAAACCGACCTAGGCTGAAAGTAGATGCAGCCATTTGCGTTGCATTGTTAGTCTTAGTAGGCCTGCATGCTACTCCAGAGAGACAAGACAGCCAAAAGGGAGAGTCTGGCTTGGTATGCTGAAGCTAGAGAGTTTGCAGTTGTGTGATTATATTGGTGGTAGAACTATTAGGATGGAACTGATCTCTTTGGCATGTCTTCTTTAAAAGATACAGTATTTGCAATTCAAAACCATCTGTGTCTGTTTTTTGGTTCCCTGCCTACTATCAACAGATAAAAATGACATGGTGTATAATCTGTGTCCTGTGAATGTAAGTGACCCTACCAACTGCCATGCTTCTCCATGGTACATATTTTTTTCAGTTAAATTAAAAAATATGTTTAGTTGTACAAGAGTTGCCATTTAACAAAGCAGTTTATGAATATTATATATCTTGATCACTGTCACCCCTTTGAACATTCTCACCCATCCCTTCTCTCTACCTGTGTCTTCCCTCACTTTTCTTAATGTAGCTGGATATACCTTGGATTCTGGATTGCCTTCTCCCCCTCTTCTCTTCTCCATTAATCTACCACTTTCCCCTTGACCTCACCCCACCTCTTTTGAGCACCCACCCCCTGGTATTTTATTTCGCTGAACTTTCATTTTGCCTTTCTAAGGAATGACACTATTTGAGATCTCCCTTGAATCTACCATATTTCAGTTAATACACTTGTATACATTTACATACTACCCAACATATTTACTTGAGTTTATAAGCTAAATCTAGCTCTCACATAGAGAAAACCTGCATCCTTTGTCTCTCTGGGCCTGACTTACTTCACTTAACATAATTCTTTCCAGTGCTTTCCATTTCTTTTCAAATGGTACGATAGAATTCTCAATAATGACGAGTAAAATTCCATTGTGTATCCATGGTACCTTCCTAAATTCTTCCTATTTGAAACAATGTACTTATTTCTGCTGCCAAAGACTGAAATCACTGGGAGCTGATGACAGAGGGGGTGATGGCCTACAGAAGGGCTTTTCTTTAGCAGCTGAGGGGCTGTTTCCTTTGGGCACTGGCGATAGCTTGATAGGATTCAGAAGTGCTCAGTAGCCCCTAATAATTGGGACTGCTGTTTGAAAGTATATACAATGAAGAGGGATTGCGACTTCAAAGGAGGGCGAGGATATTTAACCAGCCAGATATTAGTTAGTTATAAAGAAGAGTACAGACACACAGTATCAAGAGAGACTCATAGATTCACATGGCATCATTTGTAGGTGTGGAGATTCCAGGTACCAGCCAAAGTGATGAGAGTAACCTGCACCGGAGCGCTCTGTCTTTGCAGCAGGGCACAGCAGTCAGGGGCAAGGGCAGGGAGCAAGGGGGACGACGTGAGTCGGGGAAGTCTTTCTGCCAGAGTCTCTGTATATGTGGTGCTGGGGAATCGAACCTAGGGCCTCGTGTATCCGAGGCAGGCACTCTTGCCACTAGGCCATATACCCGGCCCTCTGCCAGAGTCCCTGATGCCTTCTCTTCTGCGCCTTCCTCTTGGCCTCCTCGAATTGTTCCTGACCTAAGGATTCCCTGATCTCCACTGGGAAGTCCCAGAGGAGGGGCTCGGGGCTCCTCCAGGGTTGGTCCTCAGGCCGGAAGATGGCAGCCCTCAGCCCGAGTCTTTGCTGAACAGAGACAGCGCATCCTGGTTCCCTCAGAGACCAGCGGCGACAAGATGTTTGTGCACGGACAGCTGTGCATATGAGGCTGTGCGTTGACAACAAAGGTGTGGCTGGAAGTTTGTGTGTGCAGATTGGGAAGTGCGGTTAGAGCCTTCCTCTGTCCTTGGGAGCAGGCATTCCATTGTTTGGCACCGTATGACCTGCACCTGGCTCTGAGCATCTTTGGAAGCCACTGAACCTCGTGGCTATTGAAAGGTGATGAAAGACACTTCCCAAAGTCAGAGGGGCATTCCAGAGAGAAGCAGGACACTTCCAATGCTCTTTTTCTCAGAATAATCAGGAATCTAGGGAGAATTGTAGTTCAAGGAAGACGACTGTTTCGGGGATTTTCATTCCTTTTATCTAGCAGAGCTCAGGAAATGGCTCCAAGCCTTCATCATTTATTGTTGTTGTTGTTGGTGGTGTGTGTGTGTGTTAAACTGAGGGGCTTGACCTCGGGGGTTTGCAATCTAGCATGGCTTTTTCCTCAAGGCTGGCACTTTGTCACTTCAGCCATGCCTCCATTTCAAGTTTAATTGGAGATGAGAGACTCAGATTTTTCTGCCTGGGCTGGCTTTGAACCATGATCCTTAGAGTTCAGTCTACGGAGTAGCAAGTATTTCAAGTGTGAACCATTGCAGCTGGGCCTACAGTTCTCAGTCTCTGTGCTCCTGTACAACCCTCACTTGAATTCAACAATGCTCTTGAAGGGTTGTTCAGAGCATGGAGCCTCCCAGAGCAGCGCTGCCCCCCCCCCCCCCCAGGAGGAGGACCTGTCAGTTCTTTACTTCCTGGAGTCCTATTGATGTCCTTTATTCAAATTGCACCTTTCTCCATTGTTACTACACTGCCTCTCTCAGAAGACCTTCCAAATTTCATCCCACAATTACTGTGGGACACTATTGGGTAGTCTGCAATTTTCATGGGCTCAGTGTCTTTTAGTCCTAAAAACAGCTGACCTTCAGCCACACATCTATGTGGTGACGGATAGTGGGCAGCTCAGCAGGAGAGTACAGTGCACTTGGATCCCAGGAAGTCAAGGATACGCTTCAGCTTATTTTCCTGTCTGGAGCAGCGCATAACAGAACGGAAACTGGGCTATCTCCAGCTCAGGCCAGGAGCCTACCTGCCCAGGGTAGAGTCTTCCCCGTGGCTTTGCGGAGACATTGCTGTGGTCAGAGTTACTCAGGGAGCTGGAGAGGGGCCCGCAGGCCTGCCCACCTCAGCTCAGGGACCACATTCTGCTTTACTTGCTTCTGAAATTCTCTGAGGCAGTTTAGATTGAATATTTCCTAGGGACAGAGAAGGAGAGGTTGGAAAAGTCTTTCAGTTCAGTTTCTTAAACTGAAGTACAACGGAAGAGAATAATACTAAGAGTTGATATCTTAATTTTTTAATGTTAAAGAAGAAATTTCAGGCTGGGAATGTGGCTAGCTGGTAGAGCGCTTGCCTAGCATACATGAAGCCCTGGGTTCGATTCCTCAGTACCACATACACAGAAAAAGCCAGAAATGGCGTTCCGTGGCTCAAGTGGTAATGAGCTAGCCTTGAGAAAAATAAGCTCAGGGACAGTGCCCAGGCCTGATTTCAAGTCCCAGGACTGGGGAAAAAAGAAGAAATTTCTTCACACAGTAAAAGGCATAGCAATATATGAAGCCTGTTCTCATTCCTGTTAATTGCACTTATACATTCTTTCTTTTATGGAGTTTTTCTCCTGTATGGAATTGTATCAGTGCCACATATCTGTCTGGGACCTTGAAAGGACACTGTACATTCTCAAAGGTTTGCAGAGATGGGAGAACTAACCTTGGCCCTGCTTTAAGGAGAGGCATGTGATGGTTGAAGTCTCTGAAAAGACCATGCCTCACTTTTGTGGCCAGTGGTGTCAGTCTATAGGGCAAAGGACTTGTTCTCCAAGGTAGTAAAGCCCTAATAAGACTTTTAGGAAAATGGAGGAGAAAGGAGAAAAGGAAAAAGCTGGGATCTGTTCTCAAAAAGTGAGGGCTGTTTATTGAGGCACAACAGTGAAGAACCCAGCCTGCCAGAGGGCTTGGAGGCTGGGCTAAGTGGGGGAGGGGAGGGTTGAGTCAGGAGTTTCCTAGAGTCGGAGTGAGGAAATGCGTTCCTTGAGTTTGGTATAAGGGGAGTGACTTCAGACACAGGCAGAGAATAGGGTATTTCTTTATCCAAGCTTTCAGGCCTTTTAAATGTCCAAACAGCTCTAGACGGTTTGACCTTGGTCTGGTTCTGTCTTCCAACCTCTGTAACCCTTTCCTGGCCTCACAGCTTGGCCTCAGAGCCTTATTACAGGCCAGGCCTGTAATGGAATGTTTGCATCCAGGCTCCAGTCGGATTGTCCTGCCAGCCTGTCTAGGCACCCCTGGTGGGATAATAGGGTGGGGTCAGTTCTTGGCCTACTAAAGTGGTTTTCTTTGAGAGAAAGGCTCCTCCAGGCCTCAAGTGCTCAAAAATTGCTTAAGATGTAAAGGCTACCATATTGCCTTGTTTTACTGTTATAGAGATGAACTCAAGACTTCAGGCTCAGGAGGGAAGTGATCTCCCGCTTGAACTGGCCATCTATGTGATTGTCTTGTGTGTTAGGTCATAAACCAAGTAGAGCATTTGGGGATACGGTCCTTTGGTTGGTCATTCCCTCACAAGAACTTGTCTGCTTCTTGCTATGAGCTGCTTTTAATTTTAATTGACTTATTTATCAGAACTTTACCTTATTGGTTGCCCCAGTCCAAATGTCTGTTATGTTACAAGATGTCTGTATATGCCAGCAACAGAGAGAATTGGGCAAGCTCTACTTTCTTCAGACTTTGCCACAGGGCTGGCAGTTTGCTTTTCCTTAGTAATTTTGACTTCGAATAACCGGAAGAATCATTTAATGGCCTAATTTGAAAAGAAATTAGCCCCAGCCTGGCAGAGGGCAACAAAGACTTGGAGGTTTCTGGAAAATTCAGTGTTTCCTGCTAAATTGGATTCAGATGACTGGTGTGAGAGCAAATTGCCGTGGAGCTTGTTGAGCGGCGTCCGGGGCGTTGTGCACCCAGGCGTCCAGTGTGGCCCGTGGGCTTGCGTGGCAGCAGGGCGCGGAAGGGTCCCTTACCGATGCCGTTCCCTCACTGAGTAGTTGCAAAGGTGTGGAGGGAGCAGGCGGGCGCAGCGTGGCAGAGGGGAGAGGGCTGGTCTCCAGCTTGGGGTCATTTCGTTGGGGGCTGTGAGTTGATACAACATCCTGGAGAATGCTAAGGGCAAATGAGGATAACCACTTAGAGCCCTACAGGACAGTCTCCCTGAAGGATACATGCAGCCTCTCACCCCCACCCCCGCAGTGGGGCTTTACACCTGCTTCCATGCCGCCAAACCAGCATTTGGGGGGTTCGTCTTCAGATTGAGTCTCATAGACTTTTTTTTTTTTTTAATCCAGGCTGGCTTCAAACCATACATGAAGGGAAGAGGTAAGAAAATGGTCATGCAGTTTGAGTACTGCAGTTCATTGCCCTATAAGTTCAGAATAATAGAGATGAAAAAAATGTGCGTTTCCCTCCCAAGTCCATGATTTGCTAAGACATGAGCAGTGTATTGTGGTGAAAGGAACTGTGTTCACTCTTGGTTTCCTTTGTAAGAAAACATTGGAGGTGATGTGGGAGACGAGCATCACCATCCAGAGGCTGTGACCCGCCGCCAGTCCTGTGCTAGTCCTTCTAGAACTTCTCTTCAGGGAGGTAGCATGTGCTGTCTGAATGTGCTACTTCTTTTCCAAATGTGAAATCAAGTTCTGTACCTTGAGTCTTTTCAAAACGTGACTTTGCTAGCTTATGACTTCTTCTCCTGGTGAGAGCATAATGGTGGCAGTGTGGTCTCAGGGCAGCCGCTTGTTTTCCCTGTGACATCTGAAGGAGAGGCGTTGTGGGAGCTCCTGTGGTCTGTGGTCACAGGCAGGACGTACAAAGTGGCGCATTGTCTCAGGGTGCCGATAAATCCAAGCGCAGGGCCGTCCCGTCGGTGCAGGGAGCCCAGAGACGTGTTAGGCACCACAGCTGGTCCTTTCTATTGGGCACAGTCATGTGTCTATAGCAGAGAGGCTGTGTCATTAGCTGCTAGCCTGTCGCTGTGGTGTTTGGGGTAGTAACCTCCCCGTGTATATAAAGGAAAGCATTGAACTATTTTGTATATTTTGAAAGAAAAATACACTGATTATTTTAATGTAGAAAAAGGCTGATACATCTGAAAATAACCATATAACATTGCTCAGCCGTAAAAAAGATGGGTCTTCCATTGTCAAATGAGAAAAGCTCTGAGGGGATTTGGCAAGGTCACCGTTACTGGGTATTTTTACATTGACATCAGGATAAGAGCAGCTTCTTAGAATGTGGATTCCTCCTCGGTCAGCGCAAGGAGTTGACAGTAGAGACGCTTCCAGTCACGATGGTGTTTCTGGAGCTGCTTTTGGCTGCTGTCCTCCAGCCTCTTCTGGGAGTCCTCCTGGACTCCTCTGGCTCCTCTTGCTGCCATACTCTGTTGTGAGGGACAGGGGAGCTGTGGAACCCCGTTCACTCTCTAGGATCCACACAGGAACTGAATCCAGGTCCTCTCCAGAGGTGGGCTTCCAAATCGTGTGTGTGTGCACACACGTGTGCATGTGCTTGCATTTGCTGACTTGGCAGATCAGATTGGTGGGTTCGGTATGGATGGAGAAGACTTGGTAACAGCAGATTTGGTAAGAAAAGTTTTATTCTTTAAGGGTAAAAGGAGGAAGCATGTCCATGTTAAAAAAAAAAAAAGAGAGGATACATGTAATTGTCATCCCAATTGTAAATAAAAATACCCTGCTGTGGTCAGGAGGAGTCTCCTGGCTCTGGGCCTCCAAAGTGAACAACTGGATGGTGCCAGACCCCTCTTCCTGCAGAGCTGCAGAAATGACCGACCCCTGGAGGAAATGAAGGCTTAGCAAGCGCAGCTCGGTTGTCTCAAACCGGCTGGCACAGAATCTGTACTCTAAATATTCCTAAATGAATAAATGAAGGAATTCAGGCCATGAAGCTGTCAAGGGAGGGTTAGGATCACATTCAGGGCACTGGAATAGTGTTCAGCATCCTCTCTGGACAGGATCGTGTCCTCTCCATAAACAAGCCCAGCTGCCAGAACTTGCTGATGGGGTCAGGTTACCAACCAGAAGCAGCTGCTGCCTGCCGCTGTCTACATGAAGGAATGCTGTTTGCTGTTCCCCCCCACTGATACTGAAATGGAGCTGGGGAAGGACTCCAAGGACAATATACGTGCCAGGGGAGAGGGCAGCCTCCGGGGACCACGCTGACAACTTGCCCAGAAGACTCTGAAACCATCCTTCTGATGGGTCAAGACTAGCTTCTCATCCAAAGCCCGAGGCCTCGTAGGATGACCACGTGCCATGGTCACGCGGGGTGGGGGGGTCTCTTCCATGAAGCGGGCCATGGGAGGGACCCGAGGGCCACTCGCTGGGAAAGCCTGTGGAGAAGAGGATTCTCCGAGCCCGTTGCTCACAGGACACAAACTTCACAAAAGGTCTGAGGCAAGGACTCCCGCCTGCAGGCGAGCCATGGAAGACGTCTCCCAACAGGCCAATGGATGAGCATGACGATCCCAGGAAGCCCATCCCGCACCCTCGCCCTGGGGTTTGTGCGCGTTGATTGGTCAGGCGAGGAGGGGAAGGATCAGTCATTTAGGGAGATGATGTGTATGGTCTGGGCAGCACCCCAGAGTGAGGGAAAACCTGCCGCATCCCCCCGTGGCCCTGGCAAGTTATTCCTGTGAGGCGGGATTGCTTTGCCCGTTTCAGTCTAATGCAGTCATGGTTTAGGTAGTCAGAACCTGAGGCCGAGGAGCCAGCCCTCTGGAATCACGATCCTAGTCTTGTCTGACAAAGAACCATTTTCCATAGGGGATTCAGAAGCCAAGGAAATAGTGACTTCAGCCTACATTCCCAAATGGCCAAGGAAAAGAAGAGAGACCAAGTGGCCCTGAGACTCTGTTCCAGAGACATTGGGCAGCAAGAGGCCTAGGGAGTAGGAACAAGTGCTTCAAAACTGTACCTGGTGATCTAATTTGGGGCACATGTGCTTCAAGATGTGAACTGACTGACCATTAAGTTCATAATCAGCGGGAGGGGATCAGTACAATGGGGGCAGGGTTCTCTTTGTTTAATCACTTGTCCATTTTGTCTGCATTCTCTCTGAGATACCTATCCATTTCTTTCCGTGACAGGAGATCTTCATCGGTGATCCCATAATCTGCTGCTCTGCTTATGCTGGTGGTTTCCTGTGTCCTCTGTGCTGTTTCATCACAGTGACTGTCTTTCAGATCTCAACCAGGTCTCTGCATCTGGCATCAGCTCCAGCACCTGAGCCTCACTCAGCCCAGGCTCTGAGAACCCTCTTCTCTACAGGCCTCTCCCCAGCTAATATCTGAACATAAACCAAACTGGGCTCCTCCTCCTCCCTCAACCAGTCAGCCACGGAGGTGGACCAGTTTTAACTCGCTGCTGTCTCTGCGCCTGTCTGCCCATGTCAGCCGATAAAACACAGTAGCCCGGGCCCTCATCACTTCACATTTTTTTCTTGGATTGGACAGGTAAAGGTTCCTTTCCAGCTCTCCTTCCACATGGCCCTTCAGATGAGTTGCTCTCTGCCTCCCAGAGCCTCTAGCCTGACATCCAAGGTCTGCCACACTTTGCTCCCCTTTTATTTCTATGTTGGCAAAAGGAAAACCCTTGAATATAGCTTGATAAGGTATCCATCTTAGAGTTATGTTTGTGGATAAAGCATATTACCAAAGTCTAAGCCTTGTTCCTAAGCCTGCCCACTAGTTACATGCATCTTCCTTTCCTGCCTCACATAGCATAGCCCGTGCTCTGCTCTGATCAGTCTTTCTCCCACGTGAGTCTCCAGCCCCTCTCCTTCCCCCACTTCCTCCCCAGCTTTCCAAGTCTGTTCATATCCACTCATTCTTGAAGAATGGCCTTTCTTCTTAGGCCTCCCTCTTCTTCTCTCCAGGTAGGCACAGGTGCCGTCCTCTGCAGCCCTGCAGAGAACAAGCTACATCAGAGAACAAGAATGGATGGCCCGGGAGAGCTACTGTGTGCAGACAATTGTGACAGTGTCACCACTGTCTAATGTCTTACCTCCACTGGGGCAGGACTGAGACACACATAGAAAGGCAGGCCTAGTCATTATTTTTGCATATGACATTGCTCAAATAAGGTTTGCTGATTAAGTAGATTCTCTAGCTCTTTTTAAAGTGACACTTGGAAAACAATCATTTTTCTTTTTGTGGTTGGCTGCTTACTCCTGTTTTCTCTCTCATGTTTCCTCTTCATTTCCTTCCCCACCTCTTCCTAAATGCCTTCCAACCATCTTACGCCAGGTGCTGCTGGTTCTCTGGCTTATATAAGCTTGCATATTGGTTTGAAATCTGGCCTGATAATCACCCTCCCCTCCCCCAGGCCTGCAGGTAGTCCAAGAGTCTGCTACAAAGGAATGCTACCTAGTTTGAGAAGACAAAACCAGTGGGCGTGTGAAGGAAATAGCCAGGCTGTGTGACTCAAACTATTGGCATTTTGTGGCCATTGCTTTCCTAACAAAAGCACTGTGGTAGCCACCTGAACTTAGCCAGGGTAGCAGGATAGAAGGAGCTCCTCCTCTGCCTTTGCTCTGATGGGAAAGAAGAGTGGCCCAGGAGACCTGCTCCAAGGCCAGCCCTGGAAGAAGTAGCAAGAAACCTTCCCTTATAGAACCAAATAGGAAGCAACCACCTGTCTGGTGGTGACCAGACACTCTTCCTTGATGGAAGGGCGTTGTAGTTCACCTTCTTTCGCTAAGATCTCTCAGGCTAACTTTTGTTTTCACTGGATGACCCCCGACAAGTTGTGAAGAATGCATATTGTGGTAAACCTTGAAGTGCATCAGTAAATATAGAGATATGCACAAAGTAAAATATTTAGACTTGTATCATAAAATCAGTTTTTAAATGACCTTTTACCAAGAAAACTGTTGTACCTCTCAAGGATTGGTATCATGGAGTCGGGTTTTGTGGGGGAGTCCTGCTGGAGGGGCCAGAGCTCTGCAGACCCCAGGGGGTCAAAGGTCGCCCCGCTGACCTGGAAGGCAGGATGATTCCACTGGGAAATGAGGACGGGGGTTCAGAATGCACTGTGTGCTTGTGTTTTTCTAGAAAGTGAGAGAGTCCCGTGAGCATTTGGGGAGGGCAGGAAGTTAAAAGATCCGCCAGAGCTTGATCTCAGGGCCTGGGCTCTGTCCCTGAGCTGTTTTCTACTCAAGGCTGGTGCTTTACCACTTGAGCCACATTTTCCCTCCTGGCTTTTTAGTGGTTAATTGGAAACAACCATCTGATGTGCTTTCCTGCCCAGGTTGGCTGTGAATCTCTACCCTCATGGCTGAGCCCTCTGAACAGCTAGGATCACACATGTGCGTCACCAGTGCCCGGCTCCTCTCTGCCTCCCGAAGAGCGGGGGGAGAGCCACGCTCTGCGCCACGGAGCCCTCGCGGCTCTGCTTGGCCTTTCTGGGAAATCCAGTTCGTTACCGTCACGAGGCTCCGTGCACGGAACGAGAGTTAGGGAGTGCGGCCTGCTGGGATGTGCCTTCGCACGGGGCTCTAAGATTCTTCGTCATGGTCTTCCTTGGCCCTCGAGCCCGGAAGGAATAGTTTATCCCATTTCAGAAATGCACATAGACATGTTTCCTAGCGGTGGAAGTTGGAGCATGGAAAGGCAGTGTGTTTATTTGGCACTCATCCCTTTGAATGGTGCTCTCAAAATAAGTACATCTAGTGCCCGAAAGTTAGTAGTATTGAATGTCTTCACCATTTCCAGTAAATATAGATAATTTTCTGTTTGTTCTGTTTTGGTTTCGCCAGCAGTTACTCTCTGACAAATAGAAGCTGCCTTTCTTATTCCAGTAGCTGTCTGATTTCTTGCTCCTTCTTGCACAGTATACAGACGAGGGTTGATTAAGTGAAAACATTTGAAGCCTGGGTTTTCAGTGACTACAAGCACAGAAATTTGTCAGTTTCTCCATCCTTACATGGGAACCTCATGTGTTCCGAGCTGACTTATACTTACCACACTTAAGAGTTTTTTTTTATTTTTAAATTGTTATGTATTCTATTTTTTGTTTTTAATGGTTTAGGTTTTTGTTGTTGTGGGTCATCATGGGGCTTGAACTCAGAGCCTGGGCGCTGTCTCTGAGCTTTTGTGCTCAGGGATAGTGCTCTACCACTTTGAGCCACAGCGCCACTTCTGGATTTTGTTTCTCGGTGGCTGGTGGGGGACACGAGTCTCGTGGGCTTCCTGCCCCGGCTGGCCTTGAGTCGTGACCCTCAGACCTTAGCTGAGGATCTTAGATCTCCTGAGGAGCAGGGTTTACAGATGTGCGCCAACATCATGTTTTTTAGTGTTATTTATAAGGCAAGGTCTCACGTAGGCATTTGAAAACACCAACTTCCAGTAGTACTTTCCGACTTACTGATGAAAATAAGAATAAAATAGGTATGTCCCAGATTCTTTTAAGGAAACTGAGGATAAGTGTGACAGTTTAAATTTTAAGTATGAACTTAACAAGATTACTCGGTACCCAGATAGCTGGCAGACTGAAAGCCAGAGCCAAGTGATGCTTGGTGGTGCTAAGATGCCCAGTTTGGAGACAGGAGGGAGAGCCCTCTGCTCCCCCGTCTTCCACTCTCCCTCCGTAGCCAACAGCAGAGCCTGATGGAGAGCAGAGCAGCGCTGTGGTTCCCAGAGGTCCAGATGGAGAGTGGAGGGGGAGTGTGAAGAGCAGGGACAGCGGACTAGTAATAGACGCCATCAGAGAACTGGGCCACCCTGTCACTTGTCCTAAGCCTCTGCTCATCACAGCCAAGGGACTCAAGGGAAAGACTGGGTTAGAGAAGAAGGAAGGTACAAGATGCCCACCCCATCAGAAACCCACCCAGGAATTCCCCTGGAAAATAGCACTAGGATTACAGGGTGCACAGGGGGACTTGGTACGTATATCCAGTTCTGACCCATCATTTCTTTTCAACAGCCAAGGGCTCCCCACCCACCCTTCTCTTCCCACCCTTCCTTTCTTGCTTCTTACTTTTTCTCCTTTATTTTCCCTCTCTTCAAATCCTTCCCTCTTTCTTCCCACGCCTCTGATGTCTCCCTGGGGAGAGCATCGTATGGGTGGGAGGGTGAATTCCTGCAAGGGAAAGGCCCAGGGTGAAACCCCAACTCGGGAGAAAAAGCCTTGGCACTTTCAGATTTTGAAAGTGGAATTAAGAATGGCTGGGGCTGGGGATATAGCCTAGCGGCAAGAGTGCCTGCCTCGGATACACGAGGCCCTAGGTTCGATTCCCCAGCACCACATATACAGAAAATGGCCATAAGTGGCGCTGTGGCTCAAGTGGCAGAGTGCTAGCCTTGAGCGGGAAGAAGCCAGGGACAGTGCTCAGGCCCTGAGTCCAAGGCCCAGGACTGGCAAAAAAAAAAAAAAAAAAAAAAAGAATGGCTAGGATGCATGTATTTTGAAAGAAACAAATCGGAGAATAGATGTGCTATGCCTGACGAATACTTGTTACTGTCTCTTCTATATTATGAGATAGATTCTGAGCAACACCTTCTGAAAACAATGTAATACTTACCATGTGTCCACTACAGAGTCCTGGGCTAAGGATTTACCTTAAACCCAGCCTTCACTCTTCTCCAGTACTGAACTGTTCATTATTTAGTGTAGCTATATTTCACCGAGCACACTCTTAACTACTTAGAAATGGAAAACTTCAAAATTCAGTATGCAGCTGTCAGGATTATTGAGCTGGCATAGTTGAACTCAAGTAGGGGAAAGTTTTCAGTAAAAGGAAAGGAAAGACAACCTAGTTTGGCCTACCCTGGCTGGCATCCATGGCACATGGAAGGTTCCAGAGCTTTCTTCTACTTACACTCTGTGCCAATACCAGCCTCAGCTTTCAGATACCATTCACCATCATGTCTTGGAAAAGGACCACCAGGGCCTGGACGGTTGGAATAATGCGTTCCCTGTCCTCAGTGTTAGGACCCCTTGCTGGCTAGATACCTTCTAGTCCATGGGACCCTCAGCTAGAAAGTCCTTGCAGTTCGTCAGCTCCTTACTTGCCCAGCAGAGGTACAGGGAAGTTTGTAGACTGTCCACTCTGGCCAGGACAAGCCTAGCTGCAGCTTTAAACAGGGCTTCCGTGTGTGTGTGTGTGTGTGTGTGTGTGTGTGTGTGTGTGTGAGCTGCCGTGTGTGTGTGTGTGTGTGTGTGTGTGTGTGTTGACGTATTCCTCATTCTCTCACCTTCCCCAGAGTGGTCCTATGTGCTGTGTCCGGCTAAGTGGAGAGTCAGAGACATTTATGGTCCTTGCAGGACTGATGGAAAGAAAGAACCAGATGATTTCTTACCGTGGGGTTTTTAGTGTTTCTGACTGCCAAGCTGCACTCCAAATCCTATACCGGTGTAGAGAATGCTCATTTGAAAGAGCCGGAGGATAATTTAAGCATGGGTACTTCCTGTTGGAAGTGGAAAGGATTTCACAGGTGGTCAGCTGGTCTGCATACAGATGGTGTTGAAATTTTAGGGGATTTTATTGACTTCAGTGAAAAGAAAGCCTGAGAGAGTGGCTCCAGAACTGGTTCAGTGACTTGCCGGTGTCTCTGAAATCCTTGTGCTCTTCTTTCTCAGGCTCGTGGTTAAAAGATGGCGGCGGCTGCAATGGCAAGCACCACCTCTGCACCTCACGGCACCATGGCAGAAGCTTCGTATCAGACTTGGTGGATGACAAGGGGCATTCAGCCGGAAAGCCACTTGGATTCCTGAGTGGAAGTGTACTTCCAAACTGGTAAGATGACCACGAGTTTTCCTCTTAGATGGGGGATACTGAGCGCAAACATCTAGTCTTCACTGAGCATTTACTATGTTGTTCCAAACCCTTGTAGAAGATCATTTTAATCATTCTGTAACAGCTTGATGCGGAAAGTATTATCATTATCTTCATTTTTCAGATAGGAAAACTAAAGGTTAATAAGAGCAGATTTTTACATTGTGGGTCTCAAATCATTAATAGACCATGAAATCAATTTGTAGGGTCATGGCTAGCTTAATTTTTTTTCTAACATAGCCAGGTGCTAGTGGTTCACACTTCTAATCCTAGCTACTTAGGATTGTGGCTCAAACCCAGCCTGGGCAAAAAACTCCATGAGTCTTCTATCTCCAGTGAACCACCCAAAAGCTAGAAGTAGGACTGTGGCTCAAGTGGCAAGGGCTAGCCTTGAGCAAAATAACTCAGGGACAGAGGCCAGGCCCTGAGTTCAAGCCACCATGACTGACACAATTTTTTTTTTTGGTATGTAACAGAACCAATGAGATATGTCACGGATACACATTTCTTTATTAGTCAGCACACAGAAGAACCTGGGCCTGCCCGTGGGCACTCAGGTCTTGCAGCAGTCTGATTTCAGCTCTGTCATGTCTGTGGGCCTCTCAAGGGGGATGGGTTCCAGGCTTCCTGGAAAGGCTGGGTGCCCCTCATGCTGGGTGCTTACTTCTTTTCTCTAGCATCTGCCCTGGGCTTCGAGGTGAGTGGGGAACACCTCTAGGGAGATCAGAAGGAGGAGAAAGAACAGACAGAAAATGAACCACATTGTCACTTGGCTTATTTGTATGTACATAAGAGAAAGATTTCCTCTAGGAAACATATATTTATTTATTTATTTATTTAACAAAAGTAAGTGGAGACTGTTGTACCAGGACAGACTATACCGTGCAGTAACCTGGGGGCTCCAGCACCTGTAGGAGATTGAGTGGGAATTTTGCTCCCCGCCCATTGAGCTTGGAAGTAGAACCTGATGTTGACAAACTTGGATGTCTGTTTGGGTTTCTCAGAGTTGCTAGCCATTCTCCTTTTGGCAGGGAGGAGAGCAAGACCGGGGAGAAGCTGGTCATCACGGTGACGATGGGCCGGTGGACATTGCTACCTGATCCACTTAGCTTGCTTCAGCCTGGCCCCTGGCGCATGGAGCTGAGGCCTGGGAAGCCATGGCGCGTGGGTGTGGCCTAAGCTCTTGGGCCAGCTCCGCCAGTGTGGACTGTCAAGGGCAGCATGGCGCCCGGAGCCAGGCTCACCTGCTCTCCTTGCCACTTGGTGTGGTCTTGGGGCATCGGTTGTGAAAAGTTAGGAAGTACGGATGAGGTGGCTTGAAGTCAGGGTTTTGCCCAGCCACTCCTGGGTTTACTGTCTACCTGGTATTGTCTTCCATTTCTCCCTGGCTCTTCCTGTTCTCTTTAATTATTACCTGCATGTGATCATGCCTGAATCATCCACCTTCCATAGATCAGGTACTCAAGAGCATCTCCATTTTCCTTTCTCTATTGCTGCTAAGACCCATCCACTGATGGCTTTCCGTGTCTCCCTTCCGTCTTGGAATACCAGCCACTTGGCCTCACCAGAGTGAAGCCAAGAAACCCTTATATTGTGCTCATAACTTTGTTATAGAAAAATTTTCCACACAGCCAGAATTATAGCCAGTCTTAGGCCTTGATTTAACTCTGAATACTGAAATGGAAACACATGATCACACAGAACATTTTAATTTCAATGCATTTGAGTATTTCCTACTGGGTATATTTGCTATATTATTTAGGAAAATCATCCTTATCTTAATGCCATAAAGATGGTTTCTCATACTTTCCAAAA
This sequence comes from Perognathus longimembris pacificus, assembly GCF_023159225.1. Classification (NCBI taxonomy): domain Eukaryota; kingdom Metazoa; phylum Chordata; class Mammalia; order Rodentia; family Heteromyidae; genus Perognathus; species Perognathus longimembris. The sequence continues at coordinate 33,376,910 of NC_063183.1, read as the reverse complement.
TAGGTTGTAAAATGACTTTTAAATTGAATTTTTTATGTAGATGCTTTTGAGCATGTTACTTTCAAAAACAGCTTTCTTTTAATCTGGTCAATGTCACAGCAGCAATTTTTGTGTTGAGCCTTCCTTTTTTTGTGTGATCTGTTATAAATCAAGACTGTGTGTGTGTGTGTGTGTGTGTGTGTGTGTGTGTGTGTGTGTGTGTGCGCGCGCGCACATCTCCATCCAACCTTGGGGGAGCACATGCCCTTTTAAACAGGACAGCATAAGAAAACTCAATTTCAGTGGGATATGTCTACATCTTCCTGTCGACACTACAACCTTACATGTTTTGAATTCAAGTTTCATTGAATTTATACATCTGTGTGAGGTGAATAGATTTCTTTACAATGCTGATTCTTTCTGTTCTACCATTCATTTCAGTTTTTAAATCCCAAAATAACGAAGTAGCAATAGGGGCTACCCATGAATGGATTTTATGACTGAACTTTGAAAACATGATGTTAAGTGAGAGAAGGAAGACATGAACTATCATATACGATGCTCTTCCATTCAAATGCAAGTCCTTTTCCCCTTAAATGTGCCCTTCTGAAAGTGAGTGAGATCAGGAGGATAAAGAGAGCGACACTTTCCTGTGTAGACCTTGTGTCTCTTGGGTTTCCTATGAGAGCAGTGAGTTTCATGGGTTTGCTACTTGCCAAGTCTTGGTCAGTTTTAGTCCCTTTCCTGCGTGGCCATGGAGTGTAGCGAGTGATCCTTATATTCACGGCTCTGTAGAGACTCAGATGAGCCCAGTGCTGTTGCCCTCTCCTCTTGGCTGTGCCTTCCCTCTTGCTCCCTCCCCTTGCCTTCCGCCCATTCTCCTCTGGCAGGAGGGGAGCTCCTGCCCTCTTGTTCCTCGGAAGTCCCCGATTCACTGCTCTGCCCCTCAGGAGCATTGCCATTTCATTACCTGGGAGCACAGCTGAGTGACCAGCATTTCTGTAGCCCCGGCCTCAAGTCTTCCGTGGGCACGTGCGCCCACACCCCTGTATGTTGCTTTCCTGCATGTTTCCACAGAGAATTAATTCCTAGGATAAGCCCAACTTTTTTTTTTTCCTTCTTACATACTTGGATTCAGTTGGCAAAGAACTTTGTTTAGGATTTTTTCCATCTTTGCTCTTGGGAGAGAGTGGCATGTAGTTTTCCTTGCTCATAATTCCCTTGTCTGCTGTTGGCACCAGTGCTTATATTAGCTTCATAAAATAAGATGAGGAACACTTACTTTTCTCTAATCCCTGGAAGAATTTAAAGTTGAGATTTTTTTTTTGCTTGAATACTTGGCAGAAGTTTCTGGTGAGGCCATTTTCTTGATCAAAAAGACATTAACTGCTGATTTTTTTCATAGCAGGTTATCTTTCTTGAAGCAGTATTGTTGAAATACATTTTCCTAGAAATTTTCTAGACATTTCAACATTCCAACGAAGTTTTTAAATATGTTGTCAGACACTTTCCTAATAATCTTGTCTGTTGAGTATCTGCAGCATTTTCCGTTGTACTCACACTTCGGTTCCTAGTATTAGGCATATTGCTGCCTTCCCCTATTGGTTCCTGAGGTTTTCATTTGTTAGTGTGTCCCCAAAATAATTTTCATATATTTATTCCATTAATTTCCACTACTGTTGTTTTCATTTCCTACTTTTCCTTAGATGGATACTTTTCCTACATAGAGTTTTATTCTCCACACCATGCATGCATTTAAGCCTTTAAATTTCTCTGTGTTTGCTTCTTGAGTTCTGTCCATAATGTTTTAAAGAGTAATGTTTATATCATTTAGTTTTGTATTTTAAAATTTATAGCATGATATCTATTTTGACTCAATCTGCAGGATACTTCTTTCTGTTTATTTGAGTTTTTAATTTTTCCACATCTTTATTAGTTGTATTTCTAGTTTTCTTAAGATAATTTTCATTATCATGTATAATATATGTCATTTATATATTATATATTATGTATATTTTTTAAGTTTTTGTGCTAGTACTGGGGCTTGAACCTAGGGCTAGTGTGCTAGCCTTTAGCTTCTTCGCTCAAGAATACATCTTGAGCTACTGGTTTACTTCTGGCTTTTTGCTGGTTAATTGAGGACCAGAGTCTCACAGACTTTTCTGCTGGGCTGGCTTTGAACCTTGATCCTCAGATCTCAGCTTCCTGAGTAGCCAGGATTACAGGTGTGAGCCACCAGTGCCTGGCTGAATTGTCATCCTTACAGTTAAGGAATCGAATTCTTTGGTTCCTAGTGAGAAAGAGAAATCAGGCAGAAGTTTTAGAAAATGGGTGAAAACTGAGCTTGTTCAGGCCAATTGACTTAGTGTTGGCGTACGTGCTTTATTGCTCATCATTTTATGTTTTTGTTCTGGAGAAGAGTAAAGAGCCCTATCTTATCTTGATTTTCAAGTTTCTACAAAATTCTTACTCCTCACCAGAATTCTTAAGAAGATGGCATCAGAAAACTGAGCAATGTGAAAGGAACAAAGGAACCTAAAAGATGCCCACTGTTGTCTCCTCCTTTCTCCCCCACCCCCAGCTCAGAAATCCTTTTGTAACTAGCTATCATAAAGCTGACGTAGAGGATAACTTAAAGACTAGCCAGGCCTGGCTTCCCCTGCAGTGACCTTTGCACTGCTTTTCTTTCCCAGAGCACGGGGTGGCTCATCAGCAGGTGGCTGAGAATGCTTTGGCTTTGTGCAGGCCTGGGTAAAGTTCTCTTATTGGATGCTCTTGAAGCAGCTCAGGCAGCAAGCCTCTTGGCCGTGATTTATGAGCTCCCAAATGCCACCACTCGCATTAGGGGATTCCGTTGGGACATTTGTTTGGACTGCCTGGACAGGGTTCTGTTCTCCAAGGGCCCACCATTGCCATGGTCACGTTGGCGGTCACTGGCAGCAAGTATGAGAAGGCCTCCTAAGACAGTCTGTCCTTCGGAGCTTTCCAGAGGACAGAAAGCCCTTGGCACACAGAAGTCTGGACGAGTACCTGGGCCTGGAAGTCTGTACCCTGCAGAGCTCAGAGCACCACCACGGCTCAAAGGGCAGAGTCCCTCCGCCTACGGAGAGAGGACCGACCTGCCACCTCCTTGCTGATTAGATCGCCTGGGCACTCACTGGTGCTGAGTTGCAAACACCCCGAGTTAGCTTCCCCTTGGCGGGGGCTGCAGGGATAAGAGAGAAAACAGATTATAAATTCTTTAATGGTTCTTGGAGCTGCTAGTGATTGCTTGCAAACTGGATTTTCAAGCAATATCGTTAAAAAGGTTCCAGGGGACACAGGGGGAGGGGGAGGTAGCTAGCTTAAAATAAGGAGAAAGTTATTTCTTTCCTCCCTTGAAAAATATGACATGGGTTAAATTAACCCCTGTTTTCTTCACAACAGAGTGTCTGTGCTGAGACATTCAGTTCTGACTTGTACCAATTTCAGTGCACACTTTCACCGAATGTTCCCTTCAGAACAAATGTTCAGAAACAAAACTTGTAAAAGCTCTTTCATTTTTCCGGTCAGTGTAAGTCATTGCAGATGCTGAGCATGAGCCACACCTTACCTTTGGGGAGAGGGCTGATGTGTGAGGACATTAGTAGACAAAGGCAGTGAGTCCCTGCCCTGAAGATACCCAGGTAAGGTGCTACCCACTCACCAAAACAGGTGTTTGGGGGAATGTAAGTACCAGTTGGAAGTATGAATGGGGTGACTTGAAAGTCTTTGTGGTCCTAAAATTTTACTCTCTTATTTAGCTTGCGTGTGTTTGGAATATTTGGAAACAAACACAGTGCCTTTTTAATTGATATAGAAGTACCTGCTAAGTAAACACCATCCTCCCACTACTCCTCAGCGGAAGGCCATTTGGATGGGGACATTTTTCTATTGGCAGGATGTTCAGAATCCTGTGTGTTGTGATATCTCGACAATTTCTGATTTCAAACATCCTGACTCTCTACTTGGCCTGTTCTGATTGGAGATTGAACAAACACTGATAGAGCAAGCAGCTACTGTGAAATAAGGAGGGACACATTAGAGACCACATAGGAAAGGTCAGATACCCCAACATTAAATAACTGTGAGTGTCTCAGATCAAAGAACTCATCTCTCAATGCCTTACTTTCAGAACATGCCCTCTGCCTTTACTTTCTTCTCAATCCTGGGGCCTCTTTCTTTAGACGTGATATGGTCTCCACATCCCTTTCTTTCTTTTTGTCAACTGAAAGTCAAGTTTCTCAGTCTAACCTGTGAAGACGTACTTAATGATTCCCTTAAGGACTTTCCTTAAGAAGGCAAGACTTAACTACTCCCTTGCCTAATGACACACATAGTTCTTCTTGAGCATCTTGTATAGACTGTACGAGGTTGAGTTTGTGGATGTAGACTAGGTCAAATGAGACAAACCATTTGATTTTTGTTGTTGTTGTTTAATGACTCACTCACAACAAACAGGGAAGGGCAGAGATGTGCCCTAAGCTCTTCGACGAGGCAGCGTCTGGTCAGTGCATGTGTGTGTGACTCTGCTGTATGACAAGCTGCATCCTTAGAAGACAGTTCTGCTGGTCATGCAGGGGCAAACCGGAGTGCATATATGCGGGATCTAGTTAGAAGGGTTTCATAGTGATAAGTTTAAAGTGCAGTGAACTCTGAGAAAGCACGACTGAGTCCATCATGTCACACTGGTAGCAACTCTAGAGCAGGTGGCATTGGCACTGGGTTTGTAGGGACAGGTGACTTTGCAGATTACTGAGATATCACAGACAGAAAACAGCATTAATAAACACAACACAAATCCGCCCCTGTACGGCGACTTGAAGATAATATAGAAATAAAAGAAAGAGAGCAGCATGTGTGTGACTGAATGCTGCGTGTGGAAATGGTGAAGTATCACATGGTCTCCCCGGCCTTGGTTTACTGCATTTGTCTGCAGCGTCCTGCCCTTGCCATTCATTCAGCCAGTCATTTTCATAGCAACAGGGATCTCTTGAATGGAGAGGAGGTGTTAGCAATATTCTAGGCCCTAAGAGTGAAGCAAAGTCCCAGCGTTGGTGACACTTAGAAGCTAGTGAGGAGAGACAGACAACCACTGGATAAACATGATGAAGGTTGAAACACATTAGAAAAAATAGGATGAGGAGAACAGAGCATAATTGGGGGACTCTTAATTAGGATAGTTCAATAAAAGCTCCCTGTGATAAATCTATTTCAGAGAAAACCAGAGTGAAATGAAAAAGTAAGCCTTGGGAGTGTTTCTGTTGTTTAGTTTCTTTCTTTCTTCTTTCCTTGTTCTCTTCTTTTTTTCCCCTTTTCTTTTTTTTTTTCCACTTGGACTTTTGCAGTTTTCTTCAGAGCACTTGCAGATATAACTAAATTAGCCCGAGTAGCACGAGAAGAGAGAGAATTTTCCAGTTGAGTGACATGGTCAAACCCGAGCTTGAAAGTCAGAATTACAAGCTCTTAAGTCACAGAGAGAACTGTGTTACTGTGATTTGCTCCATCCTGTGCCCAGAGGCTCAGAGGTGGAACTGGGATCAGGCAGAAGAGGAGCTATCAGACAGCTTTGGACAGGTCTGTGCAACTTTTAATTCTCTCCTAAATCTTCATTATGTACCAGGAGCTGCTGCTGACATGCTGGAGAGAGTTTGTCACCGGTTGAATGACGTATCCAAAGGAGGAGTGGGTTTTAAATGTTCTTTATGCAGAGAGAGTTGCAAGAGCCTAAATGAACATTCAAGGGGCTGAATGATCATAAATGTCAGTTTGCCTCAACCTGATCTGTAGGAAGGACAAATAAAACAACCTTGGATAGTAGTATTGGGGGTATTTATAGGGGTTTAAAAAATGTTTCCTCTTGTTGCTGATGAAATATACTGTAAAGGGAGCTCCATTAAACAGCCAGCGCTTCCTCTGGTATGGAAACCTGTTGCATATTAAATGTTTTATGGCTGAACTTTATTACATTCAAACTTCACAGGGACATTTATGAACCGTACTGCATTCTGATATGAAAATAAACCCAGAAAGGCATTTCTGATTTTATGAGCCTAGAACTCTTTTAAAATTGTATGGAACATTTGAAAAATTGTTGGATGTGAGTTCAAAGTTATTTCACAAATGATGGTTTCTTTATTGATCTTTGGGGCCTTTAAAAAATTGTGGATGATGGTTCTGTCTTGAATCTAAACTTTCCCCTTCAGTTTGGAAAACGGGCATAGCTGTCTCAGTAAGAAGAAAGTGTGGCGTTGGTAGCTTGTCTTGTATTCCACAGTAATAGAGACCCTGTTGTTTACTGCTAGAGGAAACAGGCAAGGAAAAGAAAAGGAATAAAATACCATCTACTAGTTATGCACAGCTTGACATTTCCCTGACCCCTTCAAGGACACTTACTTACTCCCTAAGGTCTTCAGAAGAGATTAATGATTGAATTTCCCTAGGAAAGGAATTTTCCACCATGATGACCTATAGAAACACCAGCCTTGGAAGCCAGCTCGTTGCACATTTATCGAGTTGGTGTCCATATCAGACCGGCGGTACGGTGGTTGAGCCAGGGGAAAGGCACAGCTCTCAGGGAGGGTATGGTTCCGTCCAGAAGTGAGCCCAGACCCTTATCTGAGTAAGGAGGAGAACCAGCGCAGTCAGGGTGTGGGAGGCGGGAAGAGCCAGGAGGACGTCTGCAGAGATGTCTGGGAGGAGGCCATCCCCAAAGCAGTTTTCAAGCACGAGTAGAAGGCAGGCAGGAGATACACATTGTAAGTTATTTGCACTGCTCTGGAAGGGAACAGGAAAGGCACATACACATCCTGAGGGCAGGAAAGAGCAAGGTTATTAAAGAATTACTTGGAAAAGTGGGACTGAGAATGAGGGTCTACTTGCCAGTGGAATCAGCTATGCTAAGCTTAGCCCCTAACTACTCAGTAATCATTACTTCAACTGTCTTTTTTTTTTTTTTTAATCATCAAGGGAGTTCTAACATTTGGATGGGGCTTGTGGCTTATTCATTGTATTCGTGTGCATTAAATTATGTAATATTCATAGTAACCAGGTGAAGTATTATTATTACTTTATAAATGTAGAGGTAAATCTTAGACATTAAAAGTCAAAGACCACATAGCCAATGAGAAGTCTTTACAGTGTATATTCCCACCTTATCTATTGTTCATAGGTAAATTCATAGAAGGTTCTATTGTAGCATAGAACCTTATTAATAGCTTGTTGTTATTTATTGACTATGATCTGATAGACACACCAATCCAAGTTGTCCACAACTCCAAGGAGGAGAAGACATCTTAGGAACACATCTATGTATATGTACATTACATAGAGTTATATAAACTACTGAAGAGAGAGGGACAACAGCTGGAGGGTCCCAAGCATTTGTTATGGTTAAATTGTTTATCCAGGGTCAGTTACAATAGCTTGCTTATAGACATAAATAACTAGAAGAGAATTCAAAGCCCCTGACAGCTGTTTTGCTGCTTCTTCAAGTTGTCATGCTAAACGTATAGTGAAGTGGTTTCAGTGAAACTCATAGTTCTGTTTGTGTAAAAGTGAGCACCAGAAGGCTCATCACAGAGCCTCTGAAATTATTTTCTTCAGGAGGAAGGGATCTCACAAATTGCAAAACTGTGGGGCACAGATCTTTTCTTGAGGGTGACTTGAGGTGGGAGAAATCTGGTTCCCATTCCCTGGCAGTCAGGAAGCCAGCTTCCAGGACAGCTTTAGCTCTGTTGTAGATTGGGCCCCCTTTCTTAGTGTTGGTAGCTGCCTCCTTTGGTGAGAAAACCCACCAGGACTGGTCAGAGATCCACAGCCAAGTGAATCTCAGCTTCTCTGAGGTGCAGGTGCCAGCCCTTTCATTCACCAAGTGATGGATGGACAAACACTCTCTCCCTTCCCCCAGACCAGGTCAGTGTGACAGACCTTTTCAACAAAGCGTGGCAAGTCGGGTTTGCTCTAACATCTGAAATTGCTGGCAATTAATTATATCACAGGAAACCCTTTTTATTAATTATCTTTTTTATTATACAATACAAGAGACAGTCCTATCCCCCTCATCTCTGAAAAGAATCAGAAAGGGGAGATTTGGTGTTTGAGGATAGTAGGCCCACAGCTGTTGTAAGAATTTTCTGTTTCTGTTTCTTTTTGTCCTGAGATGATACAGATACTACTTTTGGCTCATGAATCCATCCTCCTGCTTATGTGTTGTAGCTTTTTTGGTGACATAGACAAATAACAGCCCAAGTATACTTTTGGAATATTTTTTAATTTCACTAAAAGTTAATACTCTTAACACACTTCTATAGGGTGGTGGTCAAGAACGTGGTATATAAAATGAGGCAGCCTTGTATTTTGGCTCAGGTTCTCCATGCAGTAACTGTGTGAACTTAGTCAAGTTTCCTCTATACCCTAAACCTTGTTGTTTTATAATAAAATAGGTAAAACAACAGTACTTCCTTCATAAGATTGTTGTCGAATTTTTTATAATATTAATTAATGGGTGGTAGTTATAAAATGAGAATAGATTTAAAGGAGAGCTGTCTCCAAGTATCCAAGTGCACTCTTGAGAATTAAGGAAGTCAAGTTGTTATGTTCAACTTGGATTTCATGAAGCAAAAGATGATTTGGGGTTGGGAATAAGGATAAAGGAGTGATTGAATTTTTTCATTTGGAAAAAAAAGCATATTTTGCAGTTAAAAAAATATTTCACCAACTGGATTGAAACTTCTCCCAGCCACTGTGACCTAGCTCAGCTGCATGCTGGTTCCTTGGGGCTGGGCAGCGGGAGGTGCAGTACAGAGTTCTTCTGTGCCCAGGTTGAGTAAGGGCCATACGATACTCCCAGGCATACCTTCCCAACCACAGAGCACATCACCATGCCAAGCGTCGAGACTCTCGGTAGTTCTCCTTCCTGTTATTGAACATTCCACGTAGATTCAAATGTGGACTGTGCCTTGGAATAACCAATGTGCTAAAATGGAATGTAGGGGGTATACTTAGGAAATAGCTTTTAATGAGAGAGACAGAGGAAGAGAAAGAGATAGAGATCTGGAGGTTTGAACTATGTATTTCTCTCTTCCCTGACTAGCAATCTCAAAACCAGACTCTGGCATCTCTTTCCAGTAGCATTTGTACCTCCTAGAGACGGCATAGGGATACCCCGGGAGTGGGTAATGCTGTAGTATGGGCATGTACATATGAACTACAGAGTATATGTTTAAGATGCATTCAAGAGCATAGATTCAGAATGCGCATGAAGAGTGGGAGAAGACTTTTGGTCGTGTTGAGATCAGTCATAGAACAGATTCCCTATTTTACAGAAATAAGCATTGGTTTTGTAATAAAGCATGTCATCTAGACTTCTGAAGTGTGGAATTATCTATGAAATAGGTTATTTGGGGGAGGGCTGACAGAATCAAATGCCCAGTAAGGCATTGTCTAGAGCTGACAGAGATTGGGGTCCATGTAGGGTTCCCCGCTGGGGCTGTCCTGGGAGTTGAGAGGAGGCTCTGCTGGAAGAATCGAGTCACAGTGCAGTGTGAGCTGTTGAGCACGTGTGCTCTGAGGAGAAGGGTGGACTGTGAAGGGATTCCAGGAGGAACCGTTGACGGTCCCTAGGGTGTATTACCTTTGACTATACTCTCCTAAAGTGTCCTTTTTATTGCATATTTTGAAGATACCTGTCAGGTTTTTGTGTATATAGCAAAATGACTATTACAGTCAAGTAACTGATCTTATCCATCACCTCCATTGTTAATTGTTTTACCATGTAGTATCTTCTTATCTAACTTGTACATGATAGAATATTGTTAACTGTAGTCATAGCTCTCTAGATTTACTCATCCTGTATATATGCAGATTTGGAGTCTTTGACCGACCCCTCCTGCCTTTGCTTATCTGCCCTCCTCCCCATTCTTGATCACCCCCCCATCCTGGGGGTGATTTTCTACAGTCTCTTTCTATGTCTTCAACTTCTTTTAATGTTCAGATTCCACATATAAGAAACATCACATGATCTTTCTTTCCATGACTTATTTCACTTAGCACAGTATCTCCAGATCCATCAATGTCACAAGTGGCGGGATATCCTGTTTCTAATGGCCAAATAATATTCTTTTGCACAGATACACCATGATTTCTCTGAATGGATACTTGAGCAATGCTTCAGTGAACAGGTATCTCATGGAATGCTGATTTCATTTACTGTGGACATGCCATTTTTCTTCTTCTGCTTCTCTCCTTTTTTTTTTTTGGCCAGTCCTGGGGCTTGAACTCAGGGCCTAAGCACTGTCCCTGGCTTCTTTTGCTCAGGGCTAGCACTCTGCCACTTGAGCCACAGCGTCCCTTCTGGCCGTTTTTCTATTTTTTTTTTTTAATCATCATAAGATTGAATGGCTCTGGGTACTGGCCCAAACCAGGTGGTACTCTAAAGGCCAGTTCAAAGGCTGGGGCCCGGCACAGGGCAGCCGTGGGTGGTCCAGGGTGGTGCGGTACTCCCACAGGAAGACTTACGGAAAGAGCTTCAGCAGGCACCATGGCTCAGCCTCCAGAAAAGGAAGGGGCAGGGAACCAGGGGGAACACAGGAACTATGTGTGGTCATGTGACACTGCCTGGGGCGCTCTTCTTCACCACAGTTTCTTCCTTGATTCTAAGTCGCCTCTTGTATCTGAAGCACCAGAGAAAAAGAAAGAATGCCACTTTTGTGGGTATTTTTTCAACCTCTCTCTGCAGCCATTGAAGGGAAATTGAGCAGCAACAGAACTGTGATGTAGTTAGTGGAGGCAGCTTTGATAGCCTCGATGCTGTGGTGTGAAATCTGCTTTCTTTACAGTGCCTTCCTTTGCTTGCTTGAGAAATGTCCACCAAAACCACACAGCCTAAAGTTTGGCTAACCAGTTCACTTTCAGTATCCAAAATGGGAAAGCTAACCCTCTCAGCCTACCTCCAGAATAGCTCCCCAAAGGAGCCTTGTCTGTAAAACTTACTGAGTCACCTTTGTGAATTCTAAAAGGAAGATAGATAAAGAAGGAGCTCTTCCTCAATCTCAGAAGCCGAAACAAGTCAGAGAGGGCCGCATCCTTCTCTTACAGTGTTGGTGGAAGAGGTGTTGGGTTTTCAGTGTGGTCCCAATGTCACACTGATGTGAATCTAATTGTTGCCTCTGTCTTTAGCCGTGTGATGTGGACACATTACTCCATATCGCTAACAGAACTTTCATCTTTAAAAAGGAGTTGTTATGGGAATTAAAAATGACATTTAAAGTGCTTCTCGGGTTATCTGGTACATATCAACCACTTAATAAATATTACCCATTGTTATTATGGTTGGAAATCATCTCCTCTATCAGGTCTTGACAAACCTCTGTTTCCAGCTGTAGGCTGGTTGTGGCCTCCGTTCCACGGTGTGTTACAGCCTGCTGCCCTCACCTCCACCACCCTGCTCGGTTCTCTCCCCTCAGCATTCCTCAAGGGAAGCTCCAGGGCTCATGAAAACCAAGCCACATGAAAACCAAGAAGGAAGAAACGTGTATTTGCCTTGGCCATTTGCTTGACACCAGGTTACTGCTGGTAGAGGCTTGTGCTTTTAAAGAAAAAAGATCTTTCCAGATGATAACAGACTCCCAATTACATATTTGGTGCCTTAAATTTATTAGGCTGCCACAATGAACAAGCTGTTCTTGTTACTTGTTTCCAAGAACAGCTCCAGTTTAAAAATCAAATCTTGGTCCATTTTTAATATTTGCTTTTCATTTTTGATTTAGGAAAAAAAAATACATAGTCTATCACTTCCTAAGGGAACTGCTGCTACCAGTTCTTACCACCAAGGGATTTGTTTTTCTTTTCCTTCAATGAACGTCAGTGGTTTCCAGGGGGTTGACCCCAGCTCTGCCCGTCCCAGAGTGATGATGCTGATGATGTACTTGATCCGGCAAAGCCTCCCTGCCGCGCTCTGTCAGGGAAGTGCCATTATTGCATTGCAAATCAAATTTTCTTTCATAAATGTCACTTGGGAAATGCTGAAATTTGCTCTTAAGTTCAAGATTTATACTCTTCTCTCTTTAACTCTTTAGCGAATACTTTTTTGCCAGTCCTGGGGCTTGGTTGGACTCAGGGCCTGAGCACTGTCCCTGGCTTCTTTTGCTCAAGGCTAGCACTCTGCCACTTGAGCCACAGCGCCACCTCTGGCTTTTTCTGTGTATGTGGTGCTGAGGAATTGAACCCAGGGCTTCATGTATACGAGGCAAGCACTCTACCACTAGGCCATATTCCCAACCATAGCTAATTTTTTTTTCAGTCTTTGTAAATCTTTTCTCTGTTTATTTCTCCGTTACAAAGCTTGACCTGTCCCTAAAAATTGGGAAGGAAGGGAGGAATTCTTAGCTGTCTCCTTCTTCTTTACTGGGTGCATAAACAACAAAACTAAAGCCTCCCAAACTCTGTGTCCCCAAAGGAGGAGCATCCTTGGCCATCTGTGTCTACTAGACCGGCTGCCCCTCTCACAGAGCAGGCGAGATGCGAGGGAAGCAATGTCTTTCCCCACTGAGAATCCACGCACAGGCTCTCAGATGTCTTTCCCCAGACACAGACCTGCAAAGCACCGTCTTCTTTCTCCCACACCATTCTCCGTGCAAGGTAACTCAGTATTTCTCCTTGTTACTTAGGCCTTTTGGGTGTGAGTCCTTTCTCTCCATGGATGCAGGCACAGTGTACTGTGGTTTCAAGTCATGGCAAATACTGTTTCTTCTCTCTCTGAGAACATCAACATCATTGCACCTGCTCCACCCCACTGACTGAGCTGGTTCTCTCGACCTCCTCACCCAACATCCCTGCTCTGCTTGACTTGGATGACGCACAGGTGTTGGCAGGAGGCATTGGAGGTGTACGGTGACAAGTGTCAGCTGGAGACCTAGAGAAAAGTGATTGGGGTACAGTACTCTGGGGGGGGGTGTTCCCACTCAAGTATGAAAACAGAATTAAAGTCATACAGTTGACTACGGCAGCAGGTTTATATCATGGAAGCACAAAAGGTGTTGCCTTAATTTGTTTTTTCAGTAAAAGCTGTTTCACTGGACACCGGTGCCTGCCTGTAACCCTAGCTGTTCAGGAGGCTGGGATTTGAAGATCACGGTTCAAAGTCAGTCCAGGTAGAAGAGTTCGTGAGGCTCTTTAACGCTTCATCTCCAGTGGAGCAGCAAAAAGCCGGAAGTGGAGATGTGGCTCAAGTGGTAGAGTGCCAGACTGAGTGGATAAAGCCAAATGAGAGGGAGGGGGCCAGAGAAAAACTGCTTTTTTTGAAATAGCAGCTAGCAATATAATCTCCTCTGGAAAGAAAGTTAGAAACTTGCTTGGAAAAAAACACACCTGAATATTTAGAAATGATTTTTATTTTCATTTCTTTGTTTTCCACCACAAGAGAGAAACACAGTACACTCTTTTTCAGTATGTACTTTTAAAAAATATAAGCTCCACCAAGAATGAGTAAAATTATCTCCAATCAGTTTGTAGCAAGGAAGTGGCCATCAGATGGTGCCTTAGTGACAGTGCACGCTTCCAGCTCCAGGGCTCCATGCTCTGTGAAACTCTCTGGAAAATAAAGCTGTTTTTAAGTTTTATTTATTTCGTCATTTTTGAAAACACTATTTTTGGGCTTGACTTAATCTAGATAAGCAAATGCACTCATTTAATAAAATTACCTTCTGAATATTATCTTCCTAGACTGATTTGTCCTCATCATTTGGAAAGAATGGAAGCCAGCATTTAAAAGCCAACATAAACAGCAGACATCAATAGAGTTATTCAGAAAGAACTGCTGGACGATTCTAAATATGCAACATTAAAAAAATATTTAGCGTGTCTGTTATAAGCAATTTAAAACGTTCTCATTCTTCCTTATTTATGTAGACTCATAGCTTCTGACTAAACAACACTGGAAAAAAATCAAGTATGTTTAACGAAAGGGAAGTGAAAAGTAAAAATATATTTCCACAGTATATGTTTATGGACTACTAGACAGAAATAGTTCCAGATAGTTTAACATGAAAACAGTTGCCTAGTACTGAAAGGTTTTCATTCCTCCTGCCTTTTTATCTTTTTTGTTAAGCACAGTTGACAGGTTCAAGTTTTATTTTTATGCACATTTCATATACAGCCTATATCTATAAATTCAATGCTTAAAATCTTTTCTGCCTTACCTAATATGATGGTTGTATTTGGTGTTATTAGTATTTGAAGTTAACATTACTATATGTATATATTTTTATGTCCATCTAATGTCTATGCTTTTCTTGATAAAATTAAAAGAAGCTGAAAAGATCAGTTGTCTTTGCTCTTGTGATAGCTACCCATCATCTATCCATCTCTCTGATCTTCTTTTACACCTGGCAGGGGTGATGTACTACATGGTGATGAACTTTACTTGCACAGGAGGTTGTAGACTGGAGTTGTGAATTCAAGCTTTCTGTTCTGGTGGAAAGTCTTACCACTCTAACATTCCCTAAACCAAATCAAAACACCACTCAAAGGGTTCAAAAATGACTAGCTGTCATGGAGTCCAGTTCTGAAGCAGAGCAGGCAGATACTGTTAATCTTTTCCCTCATCTTGTGTGAGTGAGTGTGTGTGTGTGTGTGTGTGTGTGTGTGAGAGAGAGAGAGAGAGAGACAGAGACAGAGACAGAGAGAGAGACACCCTTGCTGGGGCTTGAACTCAGGGGCCAGGTGCTGTCCCTGATCTTTGTTTTTACTCAAGGCTAGTGCTATACTACTTGAGCCACAGCTCCATTTCTGCCTTTTTCGGTAGTTAATTGGAGATAAAGAGTCTCATGGACTTCCCTGCCGAGGCTGGATTTGAACCGTGATCCTCAGATCTCAGTCTCTTGAACAGCTGAGATTATGGATAAGAGCCACCAGTGCCACCAGTATAGCACAGCCAGCACCAGTGGTTCGTGCCTGTAATCCTAGCTACTGAGGATCACAGTTCAAAGCCAGCCCAGGCAGGAAAGTCCATAAGAGTCATTTGCAATTAACCACCAAGAAGCCGGAGATCTGTGGCTCAAGTGGTAGAGCACCAGCCTTGAGCAGAAACACCCAGGGACAGTGCCCAGGCCCTGAGTCCCAGGACTGGCGCACACACATAAAAGTAAGATCAAACCACACTGGCCGTGCATACTGATGTGGCTGCAATTGACTTGAGCTGAATGTGGATACTTGGGTAGCATCTTCTCACAATTCCCACAGTGCCAACACTGTGTCTGCTCCTACCTCCAGCTTGCTTCTGTCATCTGTGCAATTGTCAGCCTTGTTGGCAAGTTGGTTCCAAATTCCTGTCTTGGAGTCTGCTTTCTCTGCTACCCCTCTACCATTGGAATATTTTTTTGCATGGCTTTTTTTGCTCAAGGCAGGTGTTCTCCCACTTGAGCTGTACTATACTTCCATTTCCAGCCTTTTGATGGGTCATGGGAGATGAGTCTCACAGACTTTCCTGCCCTGGATAGCTTTGAGAGTGGATCCTGAGATCTCAGCCTCTTCGCCATAAGGCACCAGTGCTAGGCCTGATGCGACTTTCTTAAAGGTTAACAGTGGCTTCTTTTGCCTATCGCTTATGGTCCTTTGGTAGAAGTCTTTCTTAGTATATTTCTGTGCTGCTTGGAATTAGGATCACTAAATAAGATTCCTGTTCTCTGAGAGGAATTGCCTCCAATTATGCGCAGACCATCGTCTGGTTGTTTGCCACTCTGCCTGCCACTGAACTTGATCCAAGAGGGTTAATTTGCCTTTTGTAAATGTTTGATTTTGTGGCTCTGTTTAAATAGTGGTTTGTGGCTATTCCTTGATTTCGCTTTGAGTTTCCTTGAGATCTGAACTTTTCCTCCTCATTACAGGAATGTGGAGTGGGTGACTGAAGAGGCACTACATTGGTGATTGGGAGAGAGCAGTGGTTCTTCTCCCTTTCACCACTTGATAGATGTGTATGATTTGGGAAAGAAGTAGAATTTTTCTGAGATGTAGAATTTCTTCACAGATTTAAGGCTTTTTAAGTTTTGGTGAAATTTCCTGTTTGTCACCTAGCTTGATATATATGTTTTATAAGTGAGGAATGTTCTGGACCAAATGTTTTCCCTTCGATTATGGACAGATGGAGGGCTGAGAACTTGTTCTTCAGTTTCCACGTTAGTCTTCATTTCTGATACAACACTCCATGAATACCATCTTCCTTGAGGTACACTTATACAACTGTTTGTAAACACCCATGATCTCTACTTCCAAAATGGTTCTTACAGTTTAAATAAGAAATGGTGAGGACTGGACTTTTTCTTATGTGAGTTTCCTCCCCTTCCCATTCCCCCCTCCCTTTCTCCCCCACTCTTTCCGCCTTTGCCCCTTCCCCCTCTATCCCACTAGTTGACCATGTAGCTAACAACATACTTACTGTAATCTCTGGATAGATTATGTACAGGATGAGCAGTGAATTTACCATCCAAGGCTGGACACTTTGACTCAGGAAGCCAGTATATACTTGACTAGGTCACATGAATTTGGCAGTAATTGGTCCCACTATATAGAACATTAGTGCCATGCTTAGAGCACAATACATGTCCTAACAATGGTAACTTAAACACATTCATAGTGGACTATTATTTAGATGTAAACTTTTCAAGGGAAACTTATCTAGAAGACAAAAAGATGATAAATTCCTGGAGCGAATACTTCAAGAAATGAACACAGGAGTGACGTTGACAAAGACCACTGTACTCATCAGCTGACATGTTGATTAAACTACCTCAGTAGAGCTACTAATGCATAATGGAAGGGCAGAGCAGTGGGCTTGTGTGACATGGAACTTAAACCCCAGACCTCCCAGCTGGGATCACAGTGTAGGATTCCTCTAGGCAGTGGTAGTGGTGAAGATTTTCTAAGAAGACAAAATTCTGAAATTCAAAGAGAATTCGACTTGTTTTTCAGGTGAGCTGAAATATTGGTTGTTCTTGGTTATTCTCTGGTCACGGAGGAAGAAGCCCGGGCTAAGAGAGTTTTAATGCGGGTTGTCCCAGGCGAGCTTTCTGCTCCCAGTTTCCCGTGCCATAACTCAAGGCACACACAGCTGGCCTTCCTCCTGGTGTTCTGGGGGGTCATGCGCAGGCAGACCTGCCTCCGGGCCTGCCGAGGGGCGGGGCGGGGCAGTCCGTCCTGCTCCGTGGAAGACGCGGCCTCTTCTCTGAGGTCTGCTCGCCGTGTCTCAGCGCCAGCTGCAACCCGATCCCCGGTGAGCCCAGCTGAGCTCAATTAATCTCATTTCTTAGCCTTTGCACCCTAGATATCCATCTCCCGGGTAGTCAGTGTGCCCTGAGCCCGGCATGGAATTCCAGAGACCCTTATCACTGCTACCTTTGTACTCCAGCCCCAGGCCGCATGCGGCCCCCTGGGCACCATGAGCTACAAAAACATTTGTCCCCATAGCAGGCTGGATTCCTCGGGCCAGTGTGCTCAACGGGCCGGCCTTGCTCTAAATCAAGTCGAGCGTACACAGCTTGGCTTTCATCAGGTGAACTCGGCTCAGCAGTGCCTTTGAAGGGGCCCCGCAGGCTGCAGAGGCTGCGCGCTGCCCAGATAAACACCCGCCTCAAAGATGTTGTTCTGTTTTGTAGGCAGGCTTGTAGTTTGTGGGAGGAAGCACGATGGTTGCCAAGTGCCAGGACTGGACTGACTTGACTTGAGAGCCAAGGAAAAGAAACACACACACACACACTCACTCCCAAGGAGACCAGCCGGAGGCATGAAGAAGCCAGCCAGCACAGAGGCTCACTTTCCCCCCACCTCTCCCCATGGAGGTGTCCACCCGCACCAGGCGCTCAGCGGTGACGCAGCGCCCGTGTCCGCGGTGGGCCTCGTGTGCCCTTGGCGCGTTAGACAGTGCAGCGTGATGGCCAGTGTGGGGACACTCTCCAGGGTCTCCCCGGTGCGTGCTCCGTGCACCTTCCCAGGCTCCCCGATATCTGCGCGTGTCTTCATACTGCTCCTGTCCTTACCTTTTATTTTTAATTTTAATTTTTGTGGTAAAGGTGATGTACAGAGGAGTTACAGTTACTTAGGTCAGGTATTGAGTGCATTTCTTTTTTGAACAATGTCACCCCTCCCTCATTTTCTCCCGTTTTTTTTCCCCTTCTGATTCCCTTCCCTCCCAGGTTTCACAGCTCATTTCTAACACAGTGTCTTGTGTGTATCACTGCTGCAGGGTAAACTACTTTAGTCCTTACAGTTGAAAATGACCCACCAGTTAACTTCCAGCCAGAAACTTCTATATTCTATTCCGTATCCGCTGGATTCTTCAGAGACTCCTGCTTTTGCATCTTGAATCTTTGCATTATTAGATCTTTATGTTTCTTAAGTTTCATAAACCTCCCTTTCCATTTCTACTTCAACATTCTACCCACAAATAAAGGCTCATTCCAACCACTCTGTCCAGAATTCATTCATATGGATTCAGACATAATCTCTGCATCATTTACCTTGGATCAAATTTCCCTAAGGGTTCTAGAAGATTCTTCACATGAGTGGGCACTGCTTTTTATATCTACTGGCTCTGTTTTCATGACTCCGCTGTACTGTAGGAAGATGTATATTATTCATTTCTGAACCCCTTGGAAGAACTAACAGAGTATTTGCAACAAGAATTTAAACAGCTCCGTTCTATTTTATTTTTTCCTAGGGGGAAAGCCAATGATTGACAGGGTAGAGTTCACTATTTTAGGAGTCTGAGAAGTCCCTGGTCTCATTACTAACGCTCAAGAGGAAAAGAAAGAAATGAATTTCAATGGCCTCTGTTCCACAGCTCCATTAATCACCTTTGCTGTCAAATACCATTTCCTTTTGTCAAATATCCAGAGGCACTCATTACAGAAATATTTCCAATTCTAACTCCTTCCTTGTGTATATTTCTAGGACCGTGAAATTCTTGGTAATAATAAAGTAGATGCTTTATTCTATGAAGACTGTCAGCCCTCTGAGGCATTTCATGTAAGCGTTACACATCTCCTGGTGAAGAGAACGTTGCCTACGTTCCTGAAGTACGCTCCAGACAGGATGCTGTGACCTTTAGTTGTTTATGCCGAGCGACAGTGCCCCAAGATGGCCTACGCCTAAGAGCTCTGGAGGCTGCCCTCAGCAACACGATGCTCCCCGAACCCTGTCCTCAGAGGCAGGAGTACATTTGGGTCGTCTCAACAATCTTTTAGGACTGAAACAAGGCATTTCAAGAAACGTTAGAGTCGGGGCTGGGGATGTGGCCTAGTGGCAAGAGAGCTCGCCTCGTATACATGAGGCCCTGGGTTCGATTCCCCAGCACCACATATACAGAAAATGGCCAGAGGTGGCGCTGTGGCTCAAGTGGCGGAGTGCTAGCCTTGAGCAAAAGGAAGCCAGGGACAGTGCTCAGGCCCTGAGTCCAAGGCCCAGGACTGGCCAAAAAAAAAAAAACAAACCAAAAAAAAGAAACGTTAGAGTCACTGACTATATTTAAGAAGAAGGCCATGGTAAAAATAGCTCTTAAAAGCATGGAATGTGTTTGAAGTTTATATTGGACAAACTTCATTTTTAATGATCAGAACGATACAATAGATTGTATTAGTCCTGCATGAATAAATACCATTATTTGGACCACTGATGAGAAAGGAAGGTTGTATGTTCCAAGGGTAGTACTCAAGCATCCCATCCCTGTGCCCATTCGGCAAAAGACCCTTCCAGAATTTCAGAGCAAAGCGCGTGGAGGAAGATTTAGGGACCTCTTGCTCCCCTGGATGGCTGGAAGGTCCTGGGCCACTGTAGCCTGTGGCAGGCAGTGACAGGAGGCTGGCTTCCCCGACCCCTCCTCGCAGTCTGCGAAACCATCCCCGCTCCTTCCTGTCGGAGCTTCTATCCCAGTGCAGCTCCAGAGCGTGACTCCTGCGTGCTGGACCCTGTGGCACCCCCTGGGGGTCCTCCCCCCCCCCAACGCCTGTGGCCATGGGGCCCTGCCGGCGCCAACCAGCTCTGCAGGTTCTTGCTCAGCCCTTCAATGCCTCTCTGTCAAAGAGCATTTGTGACAGGAATTGAGAAAAATAACAAAGTAGCTCCCCCCCACCCTCAGAGGAATGTGAACACCGAAGTGGGGGACACACAGGCTCCTTGTAACCCCAGGGAGGTGTCGCTCCCTCCTCTGGCTGGCTGGCAGGGCTGAGTGACAGGATACAGTGACAAGCTCAGTGGAGCGCCCACAGCCAGTCAGACCTCTGATGGACAGAAGGTAACACTGCACCTCCTGCCAAACTGAGGTCATTTCCTTCCCTTTTCTATACTTCCCAGTGTTCCAGATTTATACATTTTTCAGTGTTTGCCAAAGCTCACCTGAAGAAAGCAATTCTCAAGTAAAAGAAAAAAAAACCATCTTAGAGAAATATTTTTGTTCAGGGCCTAGACCCATAAAGACTAACTACCATGGGCTTAAACTTTTTCAACCTAAATTTATAACTAATTACTTAAATAAACCAAATAAACAGATCAGATTTGTCTCACCAAAAAGAGGGTATTAAGCAAAGAACTTGCCCTGGAGTTCAGTAGAAACAATTAGAAAATTCCTCACTCCCATCCCACCTTTTCATTGAAATTATATTTACTTAGTCATTTTCCATCTGAAACCAAGATGCTTGTATAAATCTGAATATGCATATTTATCCATCAAACAGGATTGTGGTCGCTTTCAACTTTGGCTAGAAATATTAAGGTTCTGTGTTAGAGTAAATTAGATCTTGCCAGTAAACCATGCAGACATCCAGGCACAAAGAAATAAAGGGAAGGTTTATTGCCAGCCAAGGGCCCGGGGGATCCCTTCTCACAAGAGAGAAGAAGTGCTGGCTATTGTCTGGGCTGACCTATGTAACCCAGGAGGTTTGGGAGGCAGAGAGCCTGGTGCAGACGTGCAGACCAGGGGCTTCATCATGGCGGGCTAGGATTTGTGGCTGCTGCCCAAGTGGTAGATAAGGGGTCTTGCAGCTTCCCAAGCCTGAAGGTCACTCTAAGGGGATCTTGCTGCCTAATATGGTTATAATTGCCCCGAAGGAGTGCCGTCTCAAGGCCAAGGGGGTGGAGGCTGATTATTTACTGCCCTCACTGGATAGGCCTAGTGTAGCCTAGAAAAGAGTGTGCTAAGCTATGGGAGAGGGGGCTATTGGCCCAACAGTCTCTTTAGATAAAAGTAATTTTTTTCTCTCAATGACTTATAAGCCAACAAGAACTTTAATAGGATTCTGAGTATTCTTTTTTGCTTCGATTAAAAAAATTATCTTTAAGTAGTTGTATAGAGGGGTCTTACTTCAAGTCAGTTTATGAGCACAGTGCATTGTGATTAGTGTTACCCTTTCCATCATGTTCCTGGCATTGGGCATTTCAAAGGTCAGCAAGAAAACACTCCCCTTTTAGGGAAATTGCCTGTTTAAGAACACCAAGCAGATAGGTTAAGGAAGATGGCAAAAGAAAGCAATGGAAGGAGCAGAACAGATAAAAGGATAATTTAAGCCTGTTTGAAATACCATGGTGAAAAAGTATGGTACAATAAGTAGACACAGTGAAAAGGAAGGGCAGGAGAGTAAACAGGCTCTTGTAAGGGAGTGGGTACTAGTAGGAAGAGGTTGGGCTGAATCAGGATGAATATGGTTAAAATCGTCTGTATGCATGAAAATAAAGCACTCACAGCTGTTGAAATCACTGTAAGAGGTAGGAGGCGGGACTAAGGGAGAACGATAGAGGAGGGCACGCGGATCCGGATCCATGGGGTGCACGCGTGGACCTGTCACCCCTTACGTAACGAATTTATGCGAAGAAGAAAGCCTAATGTTTTAAAGCACAATGAATGGTAGTTCCAAACGGTAATCCTACACCTGGGCTGGGAATGTTGCCTTCCCTGCTCGCTCCTGTGGAAGTGTGTTATCACCAGGCATCCAGCCCACCTGGCTAAAGACATGGGGACAGGCCCACCTGCCCGCCCCCTCCGCAGTGCTCCGCTCAGCTCTGCCAGCCCAGCTGACGGGGCTCAGGCAGCTCCCTCCAGAGCCCCGATCTACAAGGAGTGACCGCGACATGGTGAGGCTGTCATCTCTTTCCTGATCTTTTTGATCCGTTTAAAAATACCCAGTCCATTCCATTCAACACACATTCACATTTTTTTCACATATATAACACACTTTCATGAGAAATTCCTGTGGTTTGAGGTTCATTTATTTATCCCCACACCCAGCCATGGAGTCTCTTCCCTGTTTGGTTTTGATGGTGGTGGGGTTTGAAGTCAGGATTTCATGTTTACTAGGCAGGTGGCTCTACCATGGAGCCACAGCTCCAGCCCTTTTCTTATCACCAGTTACTTATTTCCAGTAGAGGGTCTCTTTTTTTCCAGGCTGGCCTGGAACCATGGTTCTCCCAACCTTGGCCTTCTGAGTAGCTAGGACTACAGAGCAGCACCACACTGCCCCTCCTCTTCTCTCCTTTCTCCTCTCTCTCCTCTCTGTCTCTTTTCTTTTCTTCCTTCCTTGCCTTCGTTTCCATCGGAGCCAGTGAATGGCCCTTTTGAGTTGTGTGTCAACTAGGGAACGGTGATAAGGACTTGCCGTGGTAACTGTGAGGCTGTGTAACTGAGAACTTTTGAAGTGTTACAAACACATGTTATCACTATGCTTTACAATATGGAACGTGGAGTTGAGATGCGGTTTTCATCGCTCCATCTCTAAATGTATGTAGACTCATGACCACAATGTTGGGTTGTCTGTAACTCCTTGCCAATCATGAGAGATGAGGGGTTTTAATGCATCGCTTCTGTCTTTTTAGCTTTTAGCCATTTTGAGGGTGTGGTGCTGGTGGTGGTGGTGGTGGTGAATTTTCTCCTTCCCTTGGGCTTCTAGAAGGCAGCATTTGAAAATGGCTTGGACAAGTCCAGCCCTGAAAGGTTCCTCAGGCCAGCCCCATGAGAGGGTCCGGGGACCCCTTTCAGACCCTGCCTCGAGGGTGTCAGTCTTATTGACTGGGTACACCACCGACTAAACTTACTTTTGGCATGAGTCTTAGTAGCAGGACTTCTCAATCAAGTCATTGTGTGGCTGAGTTTCTGATTTGACGGGTTAGATGAATAGTTGTGGACTGGCTAGCCTGGGGCTCATTTTAGAAGCTGAACGTCCACTTTGTAAGAGTCTTGGGGCCACGCTGCACACTGTGCAGAGATGTGTGTCTGCTAACAACAAATGGGTCCATTATTTTGTGCCCTAGTGCCATGCTTGTGATTGATTCCTTTTAGTGAGAATGTGTTTTATGTCCTCCCATTTGTTTTCGATCTATTTTAAATACGTCAGCTGGAGATATCCACAGCCATGGTCTAGCTCCTTTGGTTAAATATGTTTCTTTTAAAAGAAATCTGGGTATAATTGGGGGATTTATTCATCAGACTATGTGACCTTTTAAAACAACCTCTAGTTTCTAAGAAATTGATGACTGTTTGTGCCAGTACTGGGGCTGGAACTCAGGACCTAGTTGCTTTATTAGCTTTATGTGCTTAAGGTTGGCACTCTACCACTTGAGCCACAGCTCTACCATATAAAAGCCCCAGCTTGTTTGGTGGTTAATTAAAAGTCTCATGGGCTTTTCTTCCCAGCATTAGCTTTGAACTGTGATCTTCAGATCTCAGCCTACTGAGTAGCTGGGATTACAGGTGTGAGCCACTGGCCCCCTGGCTTAGGAATCTGTGACTCTGCGTCAGTCTCTAGTGTGACTAAGGAAGTCCTACACTAAATCTCTCCTACATTTCCTTCTGAGATAGGAGGGATTTAAAAGACCGAGTGTGTATTTCCATAAGACTTCTTTACTTATAAGATTCTGGTAGAACATTCCTTAGTTGTTGATTGATCAGCAGAGAAGACATTTGCTTGGTTAACACAGGTCTTACTATACGATTTTACCGCCTAAGCCATAGGAATCCATTCTATCTGTATCTTTCCATATCGCTTGGGTACATTATTAGAAAATAGAATATCGGTACTTACATTATTTCCAAATCAAGTTGAGAAAAGCAAATTTAAAAGGACTATGATTTGTTATTTCAATAGGAGAGTGATTTTCCTTCCTAATCTTTTTTGTTGTTGTTGTTTTCCTGTCAGTCCTGGGGCTTGAACTCTGGGCCTGAGTGCTGTCCCTGAGCTCTTCAGCTCAAGGCTAGTACTTTACCACTTGAGCCACAGTGCCACTTCTGGCTTTTTCTATGTATGTGGTACTAAGGAATTATTTTCTCTTTTCATTTGTGATTCCTTGATGAAAAGCATAAAGGAAAAGATTCATAAACACAGCCAAGGCTGGACCTTGACAGGTGGGTCTCCAGACTAGTCAAGTTGTACCATCTCAAAAAGAATTTTTAAATGCAATATTTACTTAAAAGGGCAAGGAGTTTCTGAGTTCCTATTCATAAAAATGTACACAGAACAGATTCATTTATGAATTCACTTTACTGCCCAAAGCAGCAAAGGAAAAAAAGAAAAAGCAGACCTAAGTTTCCTGCTTTCCTATAGCCTGTGTCTGCTCTCTGACATTTGCTTGTGATTATTCAAGGCAGAAAACCTCTTGGCAAGCATAGGACCGATTTAGATAATGAAGGGAATTCCTCAGTGCCACGAACAGCAGTGAGCTGGGCCGTTCTTCTGGGCTCAGAGTTGTCAGCTGGCGACCACACTGCTCTTTTGGTGGGCTACAGTCGACTATGCAGAAGGCAAGTTTCTTTGTAGAAGCACGTTCCTGCTCGCGAGGTCTTGCTTTACATCTTCATCTGAAGCACCGGGGGCCAATTTCTGTCCCTGGAGCTCATGAAAAGCCACTAGAGAGCATCTGACCCAGCAGGACTTCGTCTCTAATGTACTTCAGGGATCTGCCGCCATGTCCGAGCTTCCAGTAGCATTTGCTTTGCCGGTACCTCGGTGGGTCCCGCATTCTTTCTTCTCAGTAACTCTCTCCTGTCCAAAGCCCAGTCACTGCTGACAGTCAGATTCTAAGTATAATTTGCTTTTCAAAAATAATTTACTTTCCTCTTGGACATTTTTTTTTTTTTTTTTTTTTGGCCAGTCCTGGGCCTTGGACTCAGGGCCTGAGCACTGTCCCTGGCTTCTTTCCGCTCAAGGCTAGCACTCTACCACTTGAGCCACAGCGCCGCTTCTGGCCGTTTTCTGTATATGTGGTGCTGGGGAATCGAACCTAGGGCCTTGTATATCCGAGGCAGGCACTCTTGCCACTAGGCCATATCCCCAGCCCTCCTCTTGGACATTTTTTTGAGATACGGGAAACAAGAGCCTAATAGAAGATTAGGAATGACTTGTGAGAGCACATTCTAAATGTTCCCTTTCCCAGCGCTGCGAAGCTCAGCAAATCATCTAATCCCCCGCCCCAGCTCATGTCATGAGACCACTGGAGAGGTTACAAGGTCTGCCATGGGAGTTGTTATGAAGATGGCCAACAACTGACCTCCCTCGGGATTTTTGTGAATGATTGCTTATCAGGACTATGGCATTTTCAGCTCGGCCTTTGACATGCACCCCATGATGCAAAGGGACCTTACATTTATTAAAACGTCAACCATTAAATTTGTTAGATTTGTTGTTGGTGGTGGTAGTCATGGGACTTGAACTCAGGGCCTGGACATGCTGTCTCTGAGCTCTTTTGCTCAAGGTTAGTGCTCTGGCACTTTGAGCTACAGCTCAACTTCGGGTTTTCTGGTGGTAATTGGAGATACCAGTCTCACAGACTTTCCTGCCCAGGCTGGCTTTGAACCGTGATTCTCAGATCTCAGCCTCCTAAGTAGTTAGGATTACAGGTGTGAGCCATCGATACCTCACTGAAAAATTATTTTTATTTATTTATTTAGCCAACAAGTATATACTGAGCTCCTTTTGATATTAGGCTCTTATTTTTTTTAACCAAAATTCAATTACCTGAACTCCCCTTTGCTTAGTTGTAGGTACATACCTTTGAGTTGGCCTAGGAAATTCTCTTTTCTAGCTTATTGAGGAATTTAAAAAGCAAATCAGGAATGAATATTGAATCTTGTCATTTTCTATGTTTGTTAAAACAACCGAGTCATGGGCTGGGGATATGGCCTAGTGGCAAGAGTGCTTGCCTCCTATACATGAGGCCCTGGGTTCAATTCCCCAGCACCACATATACAGAAAATGGCCAGAGCAGGCGCTGTGGCTCAGGTGGCAGAGTGCTAGCCTTGAGCAAAAAGAAGCCAGGGACATTGCTCAGGCCCTGAGTCCAAGGCCCAGGACTGGCCAAAAAAACAACCAAGTCATGTCTCCCTCCTCCCTCTCTCCTTCTTACTTCCTTCTATTATCATGGTAGTTTATTCTGATTGATTTCCAAATGGAAAACCAATATTGCATTCCAGGCAAACCTCAGTTGACCATAATACATTATGATTTGTATACATTGCTGTATTTAATTTGTGAATATTTTGTTAAGGATTTTTTATGACTTTATGCATGAGGAATATTTCTGTGTAGTTTTCTTTTTATGTTATTTCTGGGTTTAGTATTATGGCACTACTAGAGTCATAAAATGAGCCGGGAGAATTTTCCTCTTCTTTCTGAAAAGATTGCTTATGGGCACAAAACAGCTCATAAGCTTTCCTTACCTTTTTAATAAGTAACCTTATACTTACTTCTATGTGTACATACAAACTTGAGCATTTTTCCTACTGTATTTTCAACTCTCTCTGTTATATTTAGTTATATCTTAAATTGTTTTAAATAGAGTCTGACCAATCTTTACCTTCAATTCACTTTATTCTATTTACATTTCTTAATAATGGATGTGACAGTTTAATGTACCATCTTGCTGTTTTCCTTATTTGTATCATTTTTTTTGCTATTTTTATACTAATCAAAATGTATTGTTGGTCCGCTGTTTTATTCATTGTGCTTTTTTAGCTGTACTTCATTTCTACCGATCACATAACATGCACAATTAAGGTATCACACTATGATTCAAATAAATCTATCTTCACCTGAAGAATAAGACCCTTGCATTTGTCAGTAATGCTCCCCTCATTATCTGCATATCATGTATTTAACTTTAGCTAAATTAAAATAAAACATAGCAGTTTCTTAAAACAGTTAACTGACGCATAAGTAAATTAAGATATTAGATGAATGTATCTTTTAAAATATTTTTTCACATATTTACTCTTCTGGATACTTTGCTTGTTTATGTCTTTGCTGATATCTGAGTTCTTTTTTGCTGATTGAAAAGTTACTTTTCCCATTGGTTCGATACATTTTATTGCCAGTTATGAAGGTTTTCTGCTGTTTATCTAAAAATATCTTTATTTTTTCATATTTGCAAATTAGTCCCTCAGCTTATAACATCCTGTGTTGCATTGCTAGTATATAGCTTTATCTTCTCCTGTGCTCTATTATTCAAATTTCACCTTCACCTAGTCTGAATTTTGTTCCCGTTCTTCTCCAGGAGGAAGGTTTCTTCTCTGACCTGTACTTCCCGGCCCCGTGGTTGGTGCACTCAGACATTGTGGAGCTCAACTCCCACGTTTCTTCTTTCTCAGCGATCATGTACAGCTCTGCATCGTCTACTGGCAAATTCTGAATGGAATTGCTTTCAAATAATTGGTTGATTTGTATTGTTATTTAGGAAAGACATTCAGTCAGAGGTATTACTTTACCCTAGAACTTTTATATTTCTTGTTGGAGATGGGAATCCTTACAAAACAGTTTTGCAACTGAAAAGGACTACTTGAAAGTTTGCTGTAAATTATTTTTAAAACATGCCAGTGCATGTGAATTCATTAAAAATAGTGGCATTGTGTTTTCTTGACTGTCTTCATCTGAACATCCTGTAAGAGCTGCTTCGTGTTGTGCGTGTCCCAAAGCATGCTGCGCTGTCGCCCTGTTGTGTCTCCCATCATTGCACAGCATCTGTGGCTGGGAGTTGATGGGTGAAAACTGGAAGCATCTGAATTCCATTAATAATAACACCATACCCAGAGAATGCCATCGACACTCCCGCACATGGCATAGGAGAGACTGTTTCCTAGGCGCTCTCCTACATCCGCATGGAATAGTAGCTTCTAAAGCGGTGGTGGGGAGCAAAATGACAGGCTTCCACTTATGTGACGGGAACTTCCCAGTAGTATCTTTTGTTGTTGTTGTTGTTTTTGCCAGTCCTGGGGCTTGAACACTGTCCCTGGCTTCTTTTTACTCAAGGCTAGCACTCTGCCACTTGAGCCACACCACTACTTCCAGCCTTTTCTGATTATGTGGTGCTGAGGAATCGAACCCAGGGCTTCATGCATGTAAGACAAGCACTCCACCAATAAGCCACATTCCCAGCCCCCCCCCCCCAGTATCTTTTTAAAGAAACTTTAAGTTTCACAAAGGCCAAAATGGTGACTCAAAGTGAAGAGAAGCATATTGCTGGCAAGAAGAGCTACAGATGGGGTTCTGTGGAGGCTGTCAGACCTGCTCACCGAGGTCTCATCAGTCTGTCTCTAAACACTTTCCTCTGCTATGTGGCCCTCTCTATCCCAGTGGTCCGGGGTCGGGAGAGGCCTGTTTTCACCACTGGCTGGGAAGGAGAGATTAGGTGGTGAGACCAAGCACTGCTTCCTCAGATCAAGGGGCAGAAATGGAGACCTTTCCAAAAATACACAGGATTGGCCACACAGCCAGATTCTTGTAGGTGAAGAGCACAGTGCCACCTTTATACACTCCTGTCTGTCCACCCAGCCTGCGAGAGATGGGGACAGAGACAGGAAGGGAGAGGGGGAGGCAGACTCCCCTCTGAGTAACTCTCGGGCCTGGAATTAACGTCCAGAATCGTCCTTTCTATTTAGCTACCGTGAATTGTGAAAAAAAATAGGTCTGTGCAGAACTATTCAAAATAAATATCGAAGACAAAACTTCTTGAAGAGCATGGGGGAGAAAACAAAGTATATATCATTATAAGACATCCATTTCTCTGGGTCTTTTAATTCTTGATGTGTAAAAATGTGAAGGGCACTGACTTCTCTGATTAACAAGGAAAGTAACAGAGAAGGAGCAGAATTTGGGCTGACCCTCAGGGATGAGTAGTGTCTTCTAGTTAAACAAGAAAGGAAGGATGGTGTAGACAGCAAGAAGCGCCCCTCGCTTCCAAAGACACAGGAAGCCTCCTCTGTGGGCCTCTGCCACTCTGTGGGTTTATTTCTGATATCAGGATTTATTTGTCCATCAGCATCTAAACCTCAGGCATCTAACCCTGAGCTAACCAAAGGTGAGCAGTCACTGAATCCTTGATGCTTATGGAAAAGTCCAGAAATAATGAACAAAAGCATGTGCTTGGTGAAGGCTGAAGTTGTGGTTAAATTTGGCCCTGTGCAAGGTAGATTTTATAGATCAGAACTGTGTTCTCCACGTGCGTGGCTAGCCTTCATCACAAAACACAATTCCCCGCACACTCAGTGTCTGGGGGCGGAAGGGTTCTTCCCTGGATGCACCGTAGCAGTAGGGGAGGGAAGAGCTGGCGTGGAGAGTTTGCAGGTGGCCTCGTGGGAAGGGCCTGTGCGCAGCCCTGCGGGCGGCCGCGCCGCTGCCGCCCCGGGTGAGCTGTCCCGTGAGTCCCTCCCGGGCGTGACGGAGAGGCCGACCTGCACTCACCCATCAGGCAGCAGACCCTGGCCAGCCAACCACAAGGAGTCACATCCGCCTTCACCTGCTCTTGCGCAGATGCTTTCCCCGAAAGTAGTGTTTAGTACAGTTTAGTACAGTTATTTTGTCTTTTAAAATAGGTCTTCCTAGCTGGGCACTAGTGGCTCCTGCCTGTAACCCTAGGTGCTTGGAAGTGGAGATCTGAAGATCGCAGTTCAAAGCTAGCTGAGGCAAGAAAGCTGGTAGTGGAACAATGGCTCGAGGGTAGAGTGCAAGCCTGGAACAGTAGAGGTCAGGAACAGCGCCCAGCCCCCGAGTCCAAGCCCTAGGACTGGTATACAGACACAAAACATCTTCCTTCCTTTTATATTGTAAATACCTTTAATTTGATTAAATATTTCTAGGTTCTATGAAATGAGAGTGATAGGGACAAAGACTGGCTGTAAGGAGACATGATGGCAGTTTTATTTCTTTCTTATTTTATTTCTTTTTGACAATCCTTACTGTAGAGCATCTCCAAGTTAGTGATTGTAGACTCATTGTGGACATGAACTATGTTCTTCACATGAATTAATTCACATGTATTAGTGGGAAGGAATGAAGAGAACTAGGTGATAGCCAGCTCTAATCACTTCCTAATGCTTCCTTTTCTGGTCATCTCAACATGGCCACAGCTCTTTTTATATGGAAACTCATTCCATACATGAATAAAATCCTGGCAACAAAGGAGCCCTCCACTCACTCAGCTTGTCCTGGAAATCACCCTGTTCTTTTCCAGGTCTGTGCCCCTCTAGTGGTCACTCTCAGAAAGACAGCAACGATTCCAAGATGATGGTGGGGGGGCAGGGGGGTGAGGGGTGCGCTACAAGACAGCCCACATTTGAGCCCAGCTTGGCCTCAGAGTGCCAGAAGCTCAGAGTCCTGGCTTCCTGCTGGCCGTGAAGGCAAGCGCGGGTCTGCAGCAGGCAGCCGGGCCCAGAGGTCAGAGGCGGAGCCAAGGGGTGAGATTGGAAGTCACATTGCTTTTGCCAACCCACACATAGGTCGTGACGATTTTGCAATATTTCAGCAAAAAGTGTTCTGCCTGTTGCCTTTACAAAGCTGGCTGGCTGTGGAATTCTGAGTCAGAAACCAGTGCAGAGCACCACACAGGAGGGCAGTGAACACCCAGCCCCCCTCAGGAGTTCCCCTAAACTCATTCCTGTGGGTGAGAATCTGTGACCGCTTTCCTTTCAGCAGTCCCAGGGGGCTGCTCTGCCATAATGGCAGGTGCCAGGTAGGACAGTGGACTTTGTCTCATTCCTGTGATGACTCTGATATGCAGTAGCAGCATGTTGTAAATCATGGCCAAGTCTCCCAGCATCCTTTGCTCTCTGGGACAGTCACCCCTGGGCTGTGGTTTGGCCGGGGTGACTCCCAGCTGCCAGTTATCTGCACTCCATCTGCATGGCTAGCATTCCTTCCAGCCCGGAGCCCCACTCGCTGAATGCTATCTGATGGGACGTGTGCGTGCCAGGTCAGCCCGACTCTGACAGGTGGCAAGGGAAGGGCAGGATGACAGTCGGGGGGCTTGAGGGACCCCTCCTCACAGATAGAAGAGCTTTTTGTTGATAGAATTACGGAGTGCTGGAGCAGAGCATTTTCAGGGGAATATTCTGGCAAAGGGTTCTAGAAAGACTGACTGTCCAGGTTCTGCTTCTTTTGAGATGAAAGATAAAAAAGAAGAAAACAGCAAGGAAGGCAGCAGCCAGGTACAAGAGGAATGGGCTTGGGGCTGGGAATGTGGCCTAGTGGCAAGAGTGCTCGCCTCCTACACATGAAGCCCTGGGTTGGATTCCCCAGCACCACAGATATGGAAAACGGCCAGAAGGGGCGCTGTGGCTCAGGTGGCAGAGTGCTAGCCTTGAGCAAAAAGAAGCCAGGGACAGTGCTCAGGCCCTGAGTCCAAGGCCCAGGACCAGGACTGGCCAAAAATAAAAAAATAAAATAAAATAAAAGAGGAATAGGCTTCTCCAAGACACTTCTCTTGATTTTTCTTTTTTGATATCCTCTACTTAGAGTTTAGTAACTATGCTCAGTGGAACATTTTATTTCCATGCAGTTGTTCTGAGGAAGAGATAGTAAGAGATTCTACACTTAGCTTTCAAGGAGCATGATTCTCACAAAACATCTTAAGTTCGTGATTTCACTCTGGAATTTTGGACAAGGAAAGATTAAAGAATTGTATGGAAACAAACGGACACTTCTAAGCTGTTTGGAAGGTGGCCTAGCCTCATTGTGACTCAGTTTCTCCTGATGTTCAGCTCAGAGGGCTTCTTTGTTGCAGATCCAGTGGTTCAGATGTTCCTCCCGACTCCACCTTGCCTACGGGCACGCTGCTTCGGTTCCCAAGGTTCTGCTGCCCGCTCACGTCTTTCTGGCTTCTTGGTGCCACTCCTCAGAGCTTTCACTTCTCCCGGATATTCACATGTGTGTGAAGGTTCGTGGGAACTGGAGGGTGATAGGGGCCTTGTACACACCAGAGTGGTGGCCATGTCCCTTAGCTCTGCCTCCCTCCCCAGAGCAAACAATGGCAGCCAGCGCTTGCTTCTGGGAAGGGCCAGCTCCACCTCACCGTTCTCCAGGCAGGCCTTCCTCTCGTGCCTGCCCATTCCCCAAATAAAGCCGAGCCATTTATCTGCTGAGCGCAAGGGTTTCCTGAAGGTCGCCTTGAATTGCCGCGTTACTACAGATTAGAAAGACCACACAGACTAAACTTTGTGGAGTAGGGGAAGGGAAAAAAAAGTATACCATTTTCTTCTGAATCTTCTACGGCAGCGAAGGAAGTTGCGCATTCATGGGAGAGTAATTGGTTCCTCCACGCTCTTGGTTATTATGTCTCCCCTACTAGATGGTCAGCTCCACAAGGATAACAAGCGTGACTGTGTTTTCCTGCATTTCATATTTATGAAGTGAATGGATAAATAAATGTGAGTGGGCATGTTACTTCCTAGCTGTGAAAATGCATTCTTTTGATTCTCCTGCCCTTTTCCCCAGGACATATAAATAGGCAATGGCACGTTGGGAAGTGTTTATAACCAGCATTCCAGAGAGGTGCCAGGAACCCTGATGAGTGTCCTTTGCCAATTTGTATGGTGTGAATGTCCATGCTGGAAGTGATTTCAAGCTTGTAGCTCACAAAACCCCTGGTACCTTAACTGGCTTTTGTAAACAGCAGGCACTAATTGGCCATAGCACAATACTGAACATGTCAGCCAGAAAGAAGCGCTCCAGACATCCTGTCCATGAATTGAAGCCGAACCGCAGGCCTCGGCCCCACGTCGC
Organism: Perognathus longimembris pacificus; assembly: GCF_023159225.1. Classification (NCBI taxonomy): domain Eukaryota; kingdom Metazoa; phylum Chordata; class Mammalia; order Rodentia; family Heteromyidae; genus Perognathus; species Perognathus longimembris. The sequence continues at coordinate 33,343,896 of NC_063183.1, read as the reverse complement.
CTCCCGGCCACGCCAGTGCGTACCACGCAAGCGAGCCGATGCACGCGCGCGTCCGTGCACCCGGTCAGCGCAGGCGGGACCCCGCCGGCAGCCGTGGCCGCGACACAAGCCGCGCAGCCTCGCGCAGGTCCCGGGCGTGGACTCTGGCCCCGTGTGCGCTTGCCTGGCCCGGCCGGCTTGACTGCCCCGCCGCCCCAGAGTACGCTGCTGTGCCGCCGTGTGGGCTCCCAGAAATCCAGTGGAGAGGAGAAACAAACCGGCCTCATGGTATTAAAATCCCTGGGACGTCTCCTCTGTGTCCTTTTCCCGCACACCGGACGAGCGTTGACGACAGCGCCCTGCTGACCGGCCCCGCGTGCCCCCCGCCCTCCCCGGAGCCGGGGCCGGGGCAGCCGTGGCCATCTGTGTGGGGGTCAGCCCACGGCCGGGCGAGGAGGAGGAACAGCAGGGGCGGAGCGGGCGAGCGCGCCCCCGCCGGCTGAGCTCGGGTGACGGTGCCCAGGTGCCACCCTCGTCCCACGGGCCGGGCCGGGGGAGAAGCATGAACTCGGGGTCGCGGAGTGAAGCGTCTCCCTATCCGGAGACGACCGCAGCACCGCCGGCAAAGACACGGGGGCTTGATGATGAGACCCTGGATTTCCTCGGCTGGGTTTCACTGCTCCGTGTTTTATGACTTCCAGTGACTTGGAATTTAAAGGCCTATCCTCCACTGCTGCTCCGTCAGACGTGCTGCACATCGCTCTCGCGGCTTACAGGAGCGCAGGGCGCTGGGAAAGGGCAGACGGCGGGAAGAACTTGAGTCAGGCTTGGTCTATAGTCCCTGTGCAGAAACCCTGAGAACTGCTTCACGTCGGGTGAATTACCAGCAGATAGACGGAGTACTGGAGAGATAATGCATATAAAATGGTCCAAACACAACGGGCTACTCAGGGCAATGTTTAATGTCCCCACAGTGAGCAGCCCCTCCGTCCCTCCCGTCCCAGAGCGAGCAGAGTGGGGGCCCAAGTGAATTCCGCGGAACAAAGTCTTAGGATCTTTGGTCCAAATGTGCAGCAGTGTCTGAAAAAATGGCCAGGAAATTTCTGCGCGGAGCAGTCTGCAAAGGAGTCATTGCTCCCAGGGAAGCACCCGGCAGATCTTCTTTCTCTGATTCACCTCGCCGGCACGAACACACTGCCCGGTCATCCACTCACGCGCTTGGTCAGACAGGCCTTCCACGCGAGCGTGCACAGCAGCCACTGCAGCGGGAAACAACCAAAGCCCAGGACATACCGGAAGACAAGAATAGATTCATAATTAAAATTCAGAACAAACACAAACGCACTCTATAACTGCTTTCCAATCAATGAAACCAATTGTGTGTTAGACATAAAACAAATGTTTAGTTGCCATGAGTCCTATAAAAACAGCATCTTTAACGAGCGGTTCCTGCCCATGTTTTTTTTCCTGCCTTATGATTTTAAAATGGGTGTTTTATTTTCTTCTCCTTTTCACATTTAGTCAGGAATTCCTGCTCCGTTTCTTGGCCTGGTTTGTAGCACCAAGGGGCTCATTACTGCAGAGTTACAAAGCCATAAGCCAGGAGGTTTCTGAGGGGCACTGCAAGCCACAGTTCTCCGAGAAGCACAACCACCCTGAATTGCTGGGTGGCACCGGGTGCCCGCTGGCACCTCGGCTCGTGGCAGGGGCAACCTGGTCATTTGGGTGGATTAAAAGCGGGTATGGAATTGCCATCAAGGGGTCATCCAGGTCACGGGTGCACGCGTGTCTGCATATGTATGTGTGCCCCTGTGTGTACGTTCACATGTGTGCACACAAGCACGTGCACGAGTGGAAAGCAGGAATGGGAAGCATCCAGGGGAAAGGAGTGTTAAAGCGGGGCAGACTCTTCAGGGCTCAGTCCCGGACATGGAGTCCCCCCCCCCTTCGCTCTCTCGCTCTCTCGCTCTCCTCCCCACCCCATGCTTCTCAGAGTTTTCTTAGAAGCTCACTTTTGGTGGGGCCCACCAAGCTGGCTGATTCTCTACCTTTGACCATTCTAGTGGAACAGGTGGGATTCAAATGTCAATGGCAGTTCCTCTTCACACAGCCAGACACACAAAGGGAGAAATGGAGAGGGAGCTTTGTGAATTCGGTGCTGACATGGGTCCACATGATTCTGTTTGGAAAGCAAAGTCTTAGCACGCAGCGAAATCCCTGTGAGCATGAGGCCAGCTGGTGAACTCCCTGAAGCAGGTCCTGGATTGAGAGTGAGGAGACTTGATGCCTGACTTGGTGCCAGCACTGTCCCTCCGCGGTATGTCCAGCTTCCGTTCCGAGTCTGTAGTCACTCCTGAGGCAACAGAAACCATTGACCCGTACAGATACCATCTGTAAATTCAGAAGCCAAACTTCGTAGCATTTGGTGCACAAAAATTTACAGAGCTTGGGCCATGCAGGAGATTAGTTTCATGTTTGAGATCTGGAGTATCCCGTTTAGTTAATAATGATGGATTATTTACCAAGATGGTGCTTTCCTCCAATCCCTCCTGACCCTTGGACTACAGAGCGTCTCTGGGTTGGTAAGTCCTCTAACTTTTTGTGATTTAGATGCAGAAGCACTTGAATAGTAGATAGGATTTTAGCAATACAACCATCCACTCCGCGGCTCCCAATCGGCAGGACCTCAGTATCTTCTCTCTTTTTCTGCTTGACTGCTCCCCTCTGCCCTCCTCCTCCCCCCCCCACCCCACCCCCACCCCGTGTGTGTACATTGGTCCTGGGGCTTGAAATCGAGGCCTTAGCTTTTTCACTCAAGGCTGCCACAGCTCCACTTCTGGCTTTTTGATGGTTAATTGGAGAGGAGAGCCTCATGGCCTTTCATGCTCAGGCTGGCTTAGAACCGCGATTCTCAGATCTCAGCCTCCTGAGTAGCTAGGATGACGGATGTGAGTCACCAGCTACTCTTCACAGAGCACATGGAAGTCCATGAGGAGCCAGCCCTCGGTGTATGAAGCTCCAATCCCATAGCCCGCCTTTCCCTTCCACGTGTCAGAGAAGTGGCATGCTTTCCTAGCCCATCTGCCCTTAGCTTGGAAGCCTCTCACAGCTTTCTGGAATTCCCACTTCCATCTCTGCCCTTCGCTGCAGCTCTACGAGCCAAGTCCATGACTCCATCACGCCTGCAGTAGCACTCAGCTCCTCTCTCCACTGCTCTTATGTTGGAAAAGAGGAAAGCGTTCAGTCTCATCTGGGCCTAGTCTATAAAAATATTTTAGCACTGCAAATAAATTATCTCAGTGTGCTGGGAGACATTCCACTTTCGAGTTCAGCGCTAAGGACAGAGCCGCATGGCCCTGAAACAAGAGGCAGAGGGAAGAACCCGGAGGCCGGGGCCACAGACCTGGGGACGCTGGGCCTGTCGTGCGTGGGGCAGTGGCTCTGTGATCTCTGCTGTGCTCTGCCGTTGACGTGCGACCCCAGGGTACGAGATCACCCAGGAAGGCACACATCCATCCGCATGCGTGCATCGTGAACGGTGGTCCCTTCCTTGCTCCCCTTCTGTTCTTCTGCCGCTTCCTACAGCCATTCCTCTTAGCACTCACTTGAGTCCCCTCACGATTTGTGGCAGCATCAGGACTGTCATCCGTGTGACCCCTTCCATGGGCTGCAAGTCCTCAGACAGCGCGTGCACCCGGTGAGGGCAGCAGGGCCGCCATGTCTTGGCTAAGCCGCGATGCCTTTCGGTCTGTACAGGGCCGTGTGGACCAGAATGCTTAGGCCTTTTTTTTTTTTTTTTTTTAAATTGAGACAGGGTCTGACTAGGTAGCCAAGGTTGGCTTCAAACTTGTGACCCTCCTGCCTCTGCCTTCCAGGACCTGAGGTTGCAGGCATGGTTGCCGGTTGTTTGCACTTAGTAAGGAAGGTCTGGTGCAGTTCTGATTCTGCAGTGGTAAGTTGTCCTTGCTAGTCTAAGAACTCCGTTCTGGGAGGCTTAGCACGAGTGCCCTCCGGGGACAGGATGTGAGGGTGCTTTCGGCAGAGACCCGCGGAGTTCTTGTAGGTCATCTGAGTTCCCAGTTTACCATGGGGTTGAAAGGGTTCTGACTAGTAAGTGTCAGCGCTCCAATTTCAACATTGTCTGCTGTTTCAGTCTCTCTGATGACAAGTGTTTGGCTCAATTACTAATATTTAAATTTATATATATATATACACATACATATGAGATTCTAATATACACAAATGTCCTCATTTAGTGTGCAAAGTAATATGATACCCATCCTGAAAATGAGAGAAGTTATGTATTCAAAGGGCCATAAGTTGTATCCCCGAAGTCTGATTATAAACGTTTCTCTCCTGTCTCTGCCCGGTGCTTCCTTTTCCTCCCCTCTCCTCTCCTAGCCCTCTCCTCTCTTCACTCTAACAATTCCTTCTCTCCATCCCCTTGTTGCTCTCCTCCCCTCTTTTTTCCTCTCTCCCTGACTCTTCTCTTTTCTTCTCCCCTCCTTTCTTCTGTCTACTCTCCTCTCCCTTAGCATACCTTTCCTTTTCTTTTCCTTTTTCCTTCCCTCCCCTCTCCTGGTCCCTTCTCCTCTCTTTTCCTCTTCCCTCTCCACCTAACTCTTCTCCCTTCTCCTCTTCTCCTTCCCCTCCCCCCTTCCCTGGTCTCCTGCCGCGTCTCCTCCTTCTCCTCTTCCTCCTCCTCTTGCTCTCGGTTGCAGGTTTGCATAGGTCTGACGTTACTCGTAACTGTTGAATGAAATTGTCATTTATAAAAACAGCACTCGTAACTGCTGTCATTGTGTTTCCCATGTAGCTCGGAACGCGCTCCCTGAGAAGGGGAGAGGTCCCCCCGTGCTTTAGAGAGGCAGGTGAGGTGAGCAGCCCAGGGCCAGGCCACGAGACAACTCAGACTTGAATGAGCAGTGAAATGTCAACTTCTTCGTTTAATGCTCTGGGAAAATTCAGCAATGCCGAAAAGTGAAGTTTCAGAAGTTTTACGATTTATGAGAGTATTTTTAGACTGGAATATTATTAGATGTTTTATAGTTATTTATTGCAATAAATGCTTATTTTTCCTTTGAAATGCACTAAATCATACCTTGATCTCTTCGCTGTAATTTTTCCATGGAAAGAAAATCACATTTTGGTTGATGCAATTTCAGTCTGCTGGGAGCGCAAGTCTCCTGTTTGGGGTGCCTGGGGACCCGGCAGGCAGGCGGGCATGGCTCCTTCTTGGTGTACACCACCGCACTTCAGAACCACCCAATTCCTTGCTGACAACTCCAACTAACTCAAATTCTTTCCTTCAGGGTTTTTTTTTTTCCTTCTGTGTAAATAATATTTAGCGGATCCTAGCATTCTATTCTAAGAGATCATCTCTCAAGTTTCCCATTCCATAATTGCCTTTAAGCCCCCATCTTAAGTCTGATTCTTCCACCTCTCACCCATTTCCCCAACAGTTTGCCCTCCTTTCCTCTGGGAAGGGAAAACACATGTATGGAGATGATCCAAGAGCTTTCGAGGGTGTGTGACAGCAGGTGATTCACCCAGGTGTCTCTCCACCACAGGAGCCCTGGTTGGCGGGAAAGGAGGAAGGCACAGACCGGGCATCTTCCTCCTGTGCTGGGGACGGGGGAAGGTGATGAGGACCAGGGCAGGTCGGTTCCTTCGTTAGGTAGATGGTGCTCCTCACTCAGGCAGGGGAAGGAAGTGGCTCAGTGTCATTCCTGTTAGATACACAAGCTGCTTTGCACTTAGGAAAGATAATCGTGTGTGGACAGGAAGTGAGGCTCTGACGTGACCTGGAGTTAAGGGAGGAAGGAAGCAGCAGGGCAGGGGAGAGCCGGCTCACCAGATTTCCTTTGGTGGAGAATTGCCCCTCTCAAGGCAGGGGACTGGGCTCACTCCGTTTTGCATCACTTAATGAGTGACTGTTTAAATGCATACATAAACGGATAAGTGAACGAATGGGCTCCCAAATGGGGGTGTTTACTAGTGACTTGTCTGTGCTCTTGGGTTGTTTGTGATCGCTCATCTTCCTTCAGCCATCTCCAGAGCTGAGGGCAACATTCAGAGCCTTTTGCTTCCAGCATCAAACAACTGATGCTCGAGTTTGGGTCTTTTGAAGGAAGACTGTAGTGAACAGTTAAATTGGTTTTAAATTTAGCAGCATGGGGCAAGAATAGAAATGTTCTAATCCTGTTTCCTCCTCCGGAATGTGAATTGTGGTCAGAGTAATATGTTTTTGCCTCCTGTGATTTAGATCAAGTTTCACGGGCCAGACAGGGCGTAGGGAGCCGGGCTGCAGCCACTTTCCCTGGTAAACAGTGTCACACCTCCCTTGGCCAGCCCCGGGCCCCCTGCGGGCCCTGGCACAGCGGAGGCCGCCCCGGGACCCGTCTGCTCTCCCTGCCTCGGTTCTCTGCCCATTGCTCATGTGGAGTCTGGCTTCCTGTTCCTGGCAGTGGGCACGGCCGGCTTCCCAGGTGGGAGAGCGCGCCCCTGTGCGTCTGGGCACGGCTGCCCCAGACGCTCGCACCCAGGGCCCGGGTGTCACTCAGTTTTCGATACATTTTCAATAAGAAAACGATTTCCACTGGGGAGGGCCGAACTGGTCTAGTGGGGCCGTGCTACTTGGACAGTTCCATCTCTATAAAGCAGACCAGAGGAGAGGTCAGAATGGTGTCGGTAGGCAGAAAACAACAGGTCCACCGAGTTCTGCCTAGACCTAGCAGTCGTCCACTGCCTGCTGGATTGAGCGCTGTGTTCCCTCCCCGACCCCCACACGAGGACCGGTCAGGAAGTAAAGGGCTCTGCTGTCTCTGTGTCTGTTTGCGTTTGGAAGAGGGTACTACGAGAGTCTGGGTCTTGCACAGGGCTTCCCTCCACTCACTCACCCCGAGGTGAACATTTAAGGGTAACTGGACAATTAAATGACTCTGGAAATAGGAATTGGATGCCGACATAGAAATTCAAGTTTCAAGGAAAAAAGGAGAAGTGAGAAATGTAAGGAACAAACAAAATTGCATTGATGCCTATCTGTCTTGCCGTGGGGTTCTGCATCATAGAAACAAGTCTGTAAAATCAGATAGGATTTTTTTATATACACATGTCTAATAGGGAAGACTGTATTTTCTAAAAGGCACATAGAGTAGAGTAAGTCTGTTAAATATTAAGATCTGGCTTAATAAACTCAAATATTAAGTTTAGCTTGGATTTATAAGGAAGAATGAAGATCCATTCCAGCTCACCTAGACTCTTGAAGTGGTAACATTTTGCATCGTAAGTTGTCTGCCCTGAAGTTGAATTCCTTATCTCAGTTCTTTTTTTTTTTTTTTTTTTTTTTGCCAGTCCTGGGCCTTGGACTCTGGGCCTGAGCACTGTCCCTGGCTTCTTCTTCTTTTTTTTTTTTTTTTGCTCAAGGCTAGCACTCTACCACTTGAGCCACAGCGCCACTTCTGGCCATTTTCTGTATACGTGGTGCTGGGGAATCGAACCCAGGGCCTCATGTATATGAGGCAGGCACTCTTGCCACTAGGCCATATCCCCAGCCCCGTTATCTCAGTTCTTAACCAGATCTTTCTGAGAACATCCAGTAGATGTTCAAATGAACTTGGACAGTGGACAAGTTAATGAACAGATTCTGAAGTTCTAAAAACAGGAGTAATAATGGGTATTAATTTTCTCTAGTTATTTTCTTTTACTGTGCTCTTCTTTAGAATTTTGTATTGCTGACTTTTTGGTCATACTTTTGGTAAAGACTACCATCATACTGGTAAATTATAGAAGCTGACGTATTTCCTATCTGCTAGCAAGTCTACTAATTGTGATCAAGAATGCCCCCCAAATTAGAACTTTCAAGAAGCACTGTGTTCATTTCAGGATAATACATCTGGTTTGTACTATCAGAAAGGATCCTAAGTTACTAGTTACTACTGAAGTTACTACTGAAGAACTGCATACTTCTTTTGTACATGGCTTCTGAATTTTAACTTTTCAGCCCATCAGTAATGCTCTTAAGGTAAATTTTGAGTGTGAGAGATACTAATTTCCTGTGTAGTGTGTGTTGGGGAAATACAGAGAGTCTTGCTGCCCCCTTTCCTTAGGTTCCTGTTGTCTCTGTAAGAATAAAGAGAGGGCTGGCCCTCTCTGAAGAGTCTTTGAAGCAGCTTGCACTATGTCATACACAAGACTTTTTAAAAAATGTATTTACTGTCAAAGTGGTGTACAGAGGGGTTACAGTTTCATATGGAAGGCAGTGAGTACATTTCTTATCAAACTTGTTACCTCCTCCCTCATTTCTCTCCCACCTTCCCCCTCCCCATTTCCTCCCCCTGCAAGTTGTACAGTTGGTTTACAACATGCTGTCTTGTAAGTGTTGCTGTTGCATTGGCTCACCTTTTACCCTTTGTCTTTCCATTTTGATGTTCCCCTTCCCTAGGTCCAATAAATGTATATACAATACTTAGGGTACCAAAATCAGTTACAGTGACAAGGCTTTTTAAGGAAAATGATTTGGGTCAAGATGAGAGTTACTCTTGAAATCAACTCCAGGTGCCTAGAAGCTTCCATCTACAGGACTGAAAACACAACCCCTGACCATCTAGTGTTTCTCAGTATGGCCAACACAGACACTCCTGGAAAAGAATATATGACTAGAGTCACTTAAGTTACATGATTTATTGACAAATGTAGGCTTCACAGCAATCAGGTGGTATCTGAAAATGAAGTACAGAAGGGCCTGTGGCCCTCTAGCTAATACCATAAAGTAGATTGTAAAAGCATCATTGGGTGTGTCATCATTTGGAAACAAACTTAAGAAACAGATAGATAGATAGATAGATAGATAGATAGATAGATAGATAGATACATACATACATACATACATACATACATACATACTTACGTACACACATACAAATATGCACACATAAACTTGAAGGTCTACAATAAGAGACTAAGACCATAAAATGCAGCCATTGGCATTCACTTGGCTGGCCCTACCAGCTACTGAAGCTGAGGCTCTTTCTTGGGCTGGCCAGCCAATGTGTCTGGGCCCCAGGGATCTGTGACTGTACCATGACTCATGGGCTTTGCAGTAGCCAGACTAGTCTGGCTCCTTGGTCTTTGTCCTGAGGCTTGAGCTCAGGACGTTGGCCTCTTGTCCCCCTGGGAAAGATAAAAGGCCAGCAATAAGTATGAGGAGTCAGATAAAAAGTCTGAACCCAAACCACTATTTTAGCATTCTTGTGAAAACTAAACACTTACTTAAAAGTTTTAGTATTTGAACTAAGTCATTTGGAGAGAAAATTGGCAGGAAGAGGTCTATGAGCAAAAGCAAGCATTCCAAGTAGAGGTCGTAGTGCTCTTTTAACAAGACTTTAAGGATCTTCAGGAAATTTAGTAGGAAACTCTATTCTGATTTGTTTAAATGAGCTGTACTATTTTTGTTAGTAGTTTCTAGAAACCGAAAATTAATGAGCAGCCAAATCAAATCACATCTTGGGAACTTATATAATTCTAACACTTTGGGAAGACTGTGGTAGAATTAGAGGCTCCTTCGTCTCTCTATTTCCTTTATAGGCCATCCTGTGGCTAGTGCCTATGTTGTGTAGAAGTGAATGTCTGGGTGGTGTCTATTCTCACAAAAGCTCATGGGGCATGAGTGTATGTAGAGCAAGGGAAGAGGTATGGATATTAACTGAGGTCAGAGCAGGGCTGGGAAGGAGGGCTGGTGTGGGTTCTCCCTGGAACCAGCTTGCTGAACAATCAACTTTCCAAATGAATGTTTTACCCAGTTTTAACTTCTGTGGTTAGTTATTTTGTTCTTCCTGCCATTTTAGGAATGTTTCATTTCCTTTTGCCCCAGGTCCCTGCTGTAGCTGAAGATTGAGGCGTGGAGGTGGGGAAGGAAAACTGGAAAGGAAAGGAATACTTATTCATGAGTATAGAGTTTTGAATATAAATAGTCTTAATATTTTCACTTATTTGCTCAGATTTTAAGACAAGTAGGTTCATAAAAGCTTTTCATGTCCAAAAACATCATTTCTGGAATTACACTCTTAGTGAGTGGATCAGAATATACCTGTCAGCTAAAGGTTGGCCCAATGACATGATTCGAACCAAGTCATCCAGAGTTATTCTCTGGGAGCAGTCAGCAGCTGGTCACCTAGGACATTGAGGACATTGGCAGTGGCCATGTTTCCTCTTTGGGGACTGCACGTGAGCAGGAGTAGATGAGAGTGGATGAAGTATGGTGAGAACTAGTTGGAGACTTTGATTCCATTAGTAGTTACTTTGATGCTTTCACTTGGCGAGGAATAGGAAGTGTCTGAGATCCTACCTTCAAGCTAGCACATTTCACGTTTCAGGAATGCTCGTGGGAGATGAGACCTTTGGTTCAGACCAGAAACTGTCACTCACGCCACCAGCTGGAGCCACCGTGCCCACGTCCCGGTCCCAGTGCCTGCGTGACCGTGGGGAGGGAGTGACCGTGCCCTCATCAGGAGCTTCATTACAGAGGAGACGCCTTGAGCTGGGGCCCTCAGGGCTCTTATGGTGGTGGACTGGAAATTTCCTTGCTCTTTGCTGAAGAGTAACATCCTAGAGCTGGAACGATGGCTCAAGGAGTAGAGAGCTCACCTGGCAAGTGCAGGGTCCTGAGTTCAAATGCCAATACCAAAACACAAGTACAGCCATAGCTATTTACTACATAATTACTCAAAAAGTCAGCATTGCCTCTGCTGACAGAACCAAGAAGAATGGTCTCCCACCAGACCACTCCTTGTATCTAAATCCTTAGCTAACTCTATACTATGGCTATGCCACATCAGGAATCCTAACAAGGACACAGGGGCTCCCAGTTTGAATGGGTTCTTTCTACTCTTACTGTGAAAGCTGAGGGGTACAGGTTTATTTCAGAATATCTTTTCATATTCTCAAGACAATCACTTCTTAATTGTCTGCGGGAAATCACTTGCACTGTGTTCTCAGTAGGATGTCTTAGTGACACACAGGGTTCCTTCCTACCATTTGGAGGTGTGCTGTGGCGCATTGTGCTTTAGGGAAGGGGAGAGGCTGGAGGGATGGAGAGAGCAGTGCCCTCCACCCCCCCGCCCCCCCCCCTCTGTCCAGACACAGCTGCTTTCTCCATTAGTGGCCGGTGGCAGACTTCACAATCCCTTTGCAGCGGAGGGGCGAGCGGCTGGAATGTCAAATCTAACTTGGTCTAAGAAAATAAACTCCTGGCCAAGGCTAGATGTGAAGTTCCTAGTCCTTAACTGCCCCGAAACCCTATCACACGCTGCCTAGATTTGCCTTATGTTTAGTAACATGTAAGAATGGAGATATATCAAACTTGCCTGACGGGGGCATTTTCTTCTCTTTTCTGCTTAGACTAAGTTACAGTGAGAATGACACATGAATTCAGGATTTGTCTATAAAATCTTAAGAGAAAATTCAAAGTCAGTTTGATTTTAGCCATCATTTTGTAATGATTCAAGTTTCTCAGTCAGAAAAGGAAATTAATCATGAAGGGAGTAAAGCTAGATTCCAGTCTGTGATTGGGTTGGAATAAAAGGTCTTTGTGTGAGCTCAAGACTTTCTATAGAAATAGATACAAATATAGTTACTGATACGGATGTATATGTAACTTTTCTAAGAGATTTCTGTTGAGAAGGCCTACAGCCAAAATAATGAAGTGTTCCATATTTTCATTTCTAAATACCATTTCTCACTACAAGGAACTAGGGGTCCTGGGAGAAATGTTTGATTCTAGGCTGGAAGGATGAACGTTGCAACATGAGCCTGAGACATTGAAAGGTGTCAGAAAGAAAGAAGTGACAAGGAAATGTTAGAAGAATCTCAAAGCCATCTTTCAGGGGACATCTGCTTTGGAATAATTTGATTATGAATAGGCAGAATAGGGCGAATGGGAGGAAAAGGAGAAGGGGAGGGAAGGAGAAAGGTTATTAAAGCAATGTGTCAAAACAATAAGCTCTAGAAATCTAAATTGTTTCTGTAGTAAACACGTCTTGTAAAATTTTTCAAAGAATAAACTTAAAGAAGTAGAGAAAAATTTGAATGTACTCACCATAAACAAATGTACAAAGCATAAGGTAATGCTAATTATCCAAATTGATCACTACCAGCATACACATGAACCAAAACATCAAATTGTACCTCATAAGTATATGTGTCTAAATCCCCACCATTCTTTTTAAAGAAACAAGATGACATTTGAGGATTCTGACTGAATAGTGGAAAGGAATGGCAGGAATATTTTTTCACAAATCTGAAATTATTTCAGAATAAAAAGTCAAACATGTGAAGATAGTGGAGATGGCAGAGACAGATACAAGCAAGACGGGGGCTGGCAGTACAGCGACCATTCTCCAGCTAGATGTTTGATGCCGGAGGTCATTCTATGATACTCTTCTGTACTATGATGTGGGAATGAATCTTACGATAAAAGGTAGAAAACCTATGCGGTAGAAGGGTATCCACATGATTTTAGTTTAAGGCTCCTGTTGCAAGCCTAGGCTGAGGTCCCTCTGCTTGATCCAGGGCAGCGGCGCCATTTTCTCACAGAAAGGCAGAGGCCTCGAGTCTCCTTTGCAGTCTCACTCAGAAACAGTGCTGCCACCAGAGAAAAGGGCTTCTGAAGCATGCCTTTCGCGTTCTGTCCTCCCTGTAGAACGTAGATAGTTCACTTGCTTCCTAGGCCAAGACGAGAAACTTGCTTCCAAGTTTTCAAGGTTCTCTAGTTCTTTCATTAGTTCTTGACCCTCTTTCCCATTTTCTAGTTTGCTGACATGAATATGCTTTGTAGGATACTGCCTGCCTTGCACTAACCAAGATATTCTGGGTAATTCCTATTTCTTTATTAGACTGGTCTGAAAATACACTCCATGACCATCTTGGTTTTTTGGTTTTTGGTTTTTCCCAGTTTTGGGGCCGGAATACAGGTCTCATCAGCCAAATATTTTAGAGTCTAAATAATATTCTTCTCTTTAATGAGTTCACAGGGAAGTTCCATTAATACGCAAACAGCCCATATATTCTTTGATGTTTTCCTTAATTTTTCCTGAACACACTTGTTGCTCTGGCCTACCCAGCTCTCTTCCAAGACTTTTAATGTCTGTCATTGGTTAGATTTGGCATTAGTACCAGGTCATTTAGCAGAGAATAACCAGGATTCCTCAGTTCTACCTTGCCAATAATCTGGAAGCTTATGATTGACACACAGTTTTTATTATAATAATTTTCACATTTCTCAGAGCAAATGCTTGTAAAAAAGAGACATTCAAATATTAGCTATCTCCAGAGCTGGAAGTATGGCTCAAGTAGTAGAACATCTGTCTGGTAAGTACAAAGCTCAGAGTTCAAATGCCATATTACTAAAAAAAAAAAAAAGACTATTTACAGACATCAGATTATTTATTCGTTGATTATCTAATCATATTGTACGAATACAGAAGGACTTAGAGAAACTGAACACAGTTAAGTAGAAGCAAAGATAACTTTCCTGACTAGGAACTAATTTATTCTTGTCCACTCTCTGGCCACTCTTGACTGCCTGAAGATCTTGCTCTCTTTGGGGTGTTAGTATTTTATTTCTGTGTTAATTCCAAGGTTGCTTATATGTCACTCAATGTGGGACCACTTTCAGAGTCTGTGACTCCTGTAGCCAGGCATGCTAACCTTGACGTAGCTCACTGCATGGCACGTTTTGCCTGGATGCTTGCTGACCTGGTCTCTCTCTTCTCACAGTTGACCTCTAACCCGTGGTCCAGTCACCTTTGAACAGCTTTGTGGAAATCTTCAAAATTCTGGTCATTGTTTGTTTTGGCTCCTCATAAGGTTAAATGGTCTTTCTTGGTGCACCCAGCCTTTGATGCTATTATTTATTATATGTTTCTATTTTTTTGGTACTGAGGGTTGAACCCAGGACATTGTACTTGCCAGGCAAGTGCTCTGTCACTGAGCTACATTCCAGCCTGTATCTGAATAATTATTACTATACTTTATATGCTTAATATGCAGTAATCCCTCTTGATAGCACATTGCTCAAATCGATACATTTAAGTCCATTTTCGTTGCTTTAGTCTTCCGTCTGTCTGGCCTCTGAGATAAATCTCTTCAGAAATATTTTAGGCAGTCCAATAAGGTCTGTTTGCCAGAGAGCACAGCTAGAAGTCAGAATTCAAGCCAAGCCTGTGGTTTGGTATGGCAGTGATCAGTGATTTTAGAAAGAAAAAAAAAGTTAAGTGCTATTTCTATCATAAAAACAATCTCCTCTAAAGTTCCAAAGAGAAAAACAATTATGACACTCCCAGCATATTTTTCGTGGTTGGAAAGTAGAAAATAAAAAATGGTTCTTTAAAAAATGGGCAAAATACATCTTACAGCATGTTACCAGTGGCTTTGAATGGAAAGAATGACGAGCCAGCCTGGGTACGGAGTTTGAATTTTGTCTCAAACGTTTCCCAGTTTTGTAGTCACAAGACAGATCTAGCGAAAGCATCTTATAACCTGGTCTGATCTAAATGAATAAGCACATGTTATGGTTTCAAATCCAGGGCTCAGGAGACAGATTAGGCAGCTGTCAAGTCTTCCCACAGCGAGGCACCCTGGAATCAGCCCAGCCTCTCCAGCCTCCATGGCTTGGTCCTCCTTTCCCTACCTGGACCTGTGGTTCCCACTTCCTTTGATGTCTTAGAGTTGAATTGGCGCGCGCGCGCACACACACACACACACACACACACACACTGCCCACATTCTTTGCATGCCAGAAGTTGCATACAAGTATAGGAAGCCTCCACTCATCATTCCTACTCTCCTCTCTGTGTGAATGACTGAAATCATTATGCCTAACACACATTTTTTTCCTAAATCCTACTCTTATATGCCTAAAAAGTTAGGTCTATTTTTTTTCTTGGATTTCAAGCAGTCATTCTAATAAATGGGAACATTTCTTTTGCTATGAATCAGGAAATAAATACTTTTTTCTTTTATTATTATCTAATTAGATTTTTTTGCTACAAATTCTTATTGTAGTTCATAAAATGGGAGAGTTATATGGGAAGAAATGCACAACTATTTTCCAGAAATTCACCTGCTCTGTCTGCAGACTACCTACTCTCCCTGATCGGAGAAACCCAACAGGAATGTGAACGCAGGCCTCTTGTCAGAAGTGTGAATGCGGCTGTTGGGCTGCTGGAGTCCAGCTGCTGCCCGCTCTCAGAGGCTGGGGTTCCCACAGGTGGTGAAGGGCAAAGACAAGTTGTGTGAGGGTTCTGGGGAGTCGCTCCCCCTGCTTCCACCACCCTCACGGTAGCTGTTCTGTTTGAAGGTCACACTTAGGTGACCAACGGCACCAAATTCTCATAGCCCGACTCATCACAAGTGAGGAAAGAGATTTTCTTAAGGAGAGTGAACTTGGGTTGTCGGCAGGAAAGTGGATGGACTCGGAGGCCGTTCTGTAGCGTGAAATAAGCTAGATTCTGAAACCCACTAAAAACTGCTTTAAAAATAGAGGGTAGAGGGGATAAGAAAGAATAATAAATGGGTGAATTTGCCCAAAATATAATCTGTGCATGTATGGAAATACCGCAATGAAACCCCTTTGTGCAATTAATAGATGTTAATTTTTGAAAAGTCTGGTAACTTCCATTCGGGCATTAGAAGCTCTGCCTTGCTCCCGTGCTTTGAAGCGGGTCCAGGCCTGCGGACACAGACCCTTGGCTGTGAGACGCCTTTCCAGCTAGGGCTCCTGCTCTTTTCCGCTCCTGTCTCCTCGGCTTCGGTGCAAGGACACAGTTCTGGCCTCTTCACTGCATATTATCTTCCCTAAACAGAATTTGAATACGCTGCCAGCAGCTGTTTTTCTCTTAGAATTACAAAGTTTATACCGGGCCAAATGAGGAGAACAGACAACTGTCAGCTTCGCTCATTATGTCGGAGCATCTACCTCTGGTGGCCCCTGATGGAGTCAAGACCTGATTACTGATTGGGGGGCTAGGGGGGAAATCACACACTTATTTTTAATTAATTAAAAAACAGACACACTGGCTGGTCTGGAACTGTGAAGGTCTTTGTCTGGAGCTAGAGCTCTGCTTGATTAGTTGCCACCCTCAGCCTCCATTTGCTTTCAGCTCTCGTTCCATAGTGATAGCTTTTGACATCTCTCAAGGGGGTTCAGATCTGAGAATCCAAGAAAAGGCTGGAATTGCGTACAATCTCAGAACTGGAAAGTTGGGCTAGGTGTGGTGTGTTTAAGTTGTATATTTGGCCTAGAATGACTGCTATTACACAGATGGGAAGTTGAGGCTCGGGCTGCCAAGTCTGGGAATTGAGCGCTAGAAAGGTTGGCATTTGAGATGTCCTGTGACTATCAAAGATGGGGAACCTACACAACTGGGCAAAGCTCCCAGACTCTCAATTCCTGTCAGCGATGGACACACATTTGACTCCTCTTTGTTCCCAGTCTCTCCTGGAAAGGGGCCAGAGCCTACGGTACTGGGGGGCTAGGCTCCCAGCCTGCTCCCCTTCGGAGTTCAGGGTGTCTCCACAGAAGAGGCAGGCCACATCCGGCATTCCAAACTTCCAGACGTCCTTACAGAGCGACGCACACATCAGCGGTAGAGACGTTCCCAGTCTCCCCCGACACCTTTCTGTTTCCCTACTCTTCCAATGTTTGTTTGGTTGAAATGCCAAGTCCCAGCGATGCAGTGGCAGTATGTAAGCTGTTTATTCCATCAGAGACCCACGCCTCATTGACCGAGCTTCTGTATATCACTCTGCCCAAGAGGATCCCCGTCGGGCTCTTATTTCTGTCTTCCGTTCCCTCAGAACTGAACATTCAGTTCCTTCAGAACATTCTCAGGTGGACCAGGCAGCAGAGAGCAAAGCTCTGAGAACGGCAGGATGGAGAGCAAGCTCCGGGCTCAGGAGGGGACATGTCTTTAGCTACTATTGATGTTTCTCTTAGAGAGATCAACCTACTTCTCACATTCCTGAAGCGTTAAGTTATGCAGAGTTCTCTCTAAATCAATATATTTTTCTCTTAAAAATCCATCTTCTCTGGAGTCACTCAAAACCTTGATCCACCAGCATTTACTGAGTCCCTCCCCCACCCCTTCCCTTCTGCAGCCCTGGGGTTTGGTTTGAACTCGCGCCCTTGTGCTTGCTAAGCACATACTCTACCACCTTAGCCGCATCCCCATACCTGCTCTACTTAGGATTTAGTCCCAGTCTACAAGGATCAGATCTACGAAGACAGGTCACGAGTACACATTCTAACAGCCTTGGGGCACATCTCTGAGCACAGTAGACATTTAAAGGTTAGCTTCATCTACTCTTCCACCTTTCTGTCCTAGATTTTTGCTCAGTAACCATCATCTTCAGCAGCAGAAGTAAAACTGTGATGTTTTGATCTGGAAGTCGGCGTGTGTAAGAGGTCCAGGACTCCACCGTTGACAGGCAATCTGCCCATGAGGGATGGGTGTGCCCACTGGGGCTGAGCTGGGCAATCTGTGCCTAGCACTTGGGGTTAGTTGGATCAGGCTTGCTTGGGGCCACAGTTTTGAGAAAGGAGTACAGTCAATCTCTCCCCAGACCTTAAGGTGACAGTTCTCTCTTGATTACCCCCAAAGCTCGACCACCAAGAGAAGATGTCCTACCCAGTAGGCCTCATCTCTAGACCACCACCGAAAGCACGCAGAGGTGCCTCAGCCCTGGCAGAGCTGGTGAGCAGAGACAGATCTGGGCAGTCGCCACAGAGTCAGTCTCGTGTTCCCCTTGCTTCTTTCTGCCTTTCATTTTTCTGAACAGAAGGAAAGAGGAATCACTATTCTCATTCTCTTCCATGACAGTTCTACTCTGTCAGTCCGTTTCAGACGTCTCACGTGAAGCCTGGGACACTCCCTGGTTGAGGAGAATCCAGCTGTAGTCAATGTGGCTTCCCGAAACTCTCCCGGAGCGGGATTTGCAGGTCCCCACGGCTAAGGTGGTGAGCTCCACTTGGTGGACTTGGATCGGCAGCACAGACTTCCAGCACAGAAAGAGACAACGCTGGGAGTCTTATCATCCATAAGTCAACTTGACCTCAAAGTGGGAGTTGAAAATAAGTTCAGGCCAACGTTTAGGGCCAGTGACAAAGATAACAACAGTCTTAACGCGGCAGTGCTGCGTTAGCAGGACCGGGGGATTGCTTATGAGCTGTGACCTCCCAACAGAGACATCTCAGTTCATTTGCCGGTGTTGTTGAAAGCAGGTGGGAGAGAAAGGTGATGATCTTCAATTCTTTAAATATTTCTCCTTTCCATAAGAAAAAACATGATCAAGAGAAAAATGTTTCTCCATCAACTATAGGTCATCTTGGTTTCTTTCCTCCATCTTGGGGAGCAATCCAACAAAGATGGAGTGTTTCCAGAGTGGCTCTGGGTGCTACCTGGTCAGCCTGAGCACCCGTAACTCTTTTTGTCTAATTTTAAGTAGTTATACAAAGGGCTCCGGGGCACGGAGTCCTCCATGAGGACAGTGCATGCAGATCAACGTCACCCCCTCAGACCCATAACTTACGCTCCTCATAGGAATAGTAACTGCCGAAGGCTCAGATCGAAGCAGAGGGTCATCTGTTACCTAGATGTTATTAGTAAGCAAAGGAGAAGGTTTTAACAAAACGATCTGGAGGGTTTCCGGCCCTCCTTTAGAAAGGGGCCCCCGCGTGTCTTGTCCTGGTGGTCTGTTGGCTGCTCGCAGGTGCGGGGTCGCGGGCGTCTGTGCAGCTCTGCCCCTGTGGCGGGTCTCTACAGCTGCCTGGGATCCAGGTGCGGGCAGCCATGCTTCCCCCTTTTGTAGGCCCCGGGGCACTGCCCAGGCTCTGCCCACTGTGGGGGGCACCCTGGGCGGCGTCTCGGGCCGTGGGAGCGGCCGCTGGGCAGCTGAGGGGCAGAGGCAGCGGGCTGGGGCGGGGGGGTCACAGGTGCAGGCCGGGAGGTCTCCGCAGCGCCTCCCGTGCGCCACCCCCTTCGGATGCCGTGCACCTGGCTTCCTTAGGAAGAGCCGACTCCGCGCGGACCACGGTTTGGCTGTGCGCGTCGTCCTCTCTCCTAAGCACACACGCGATTCTGTAGGAACAGGCAGGGGTTTCCAGATCTCTTCTGGCTCTGCTGCTTCTTGGATGATCAGTTTCACCTTTGAGGCGGTTTTCTCTTTTCCCTTTTTACTACATTCAGTTCTCACATTTTGTAACAGGGCCAGACTGTCCTCCAGGCAGCCTGAGGCCACGTTGACAAGGTGCAAGAACAAAAGCACGTCCCAGAGCCGTGTGTAATGGCATTGGTGCCCTTGCAAGTGCATAGCCTGCTGTCCAGAGGGGAAGCTTAGCGCTGGGGGAGGCCTCCATAGGCTGAAGGATCTGCTCCTCCACTGCCGACGAGTTTCTGCAGTCTCTTTCCTTTTTCTCAGATGTTTGTGTTTGTCAGATGTGCAGCATACCCTGCTCATATGTTCACACGCCGCCGTCCAGGGCACTGGGAGGAGGGCGGCCCTGGGCAGGGGGTGCGGTGGTTTTTACCCGTGGCAAACCCATGAGTCCTCTCCCACTTCCCTCCCCGTGGCCAGTCGGCGCTGCGGGAGAATGGTTTCTGAGGAGCATTAAAAAAAGAACTCAGCAATTAGATGATCATGACTGGTGTTCCCGAGGGTGTTTTTCAAAAGAGATATCTTCCAAAGGAATGTCTCACGTGTGTGTGAGGTGTGACTCCCTATTGTGGTCACATATTGGGTGGGGGAAAATGAGTGTGTTTTCTTGGGCAGTTTTCAAATTGATCGTAGAGGACAGGGCCAGGACAGAGAGATTATATGTTGCTGCAATATATGGTTTCCAGAGGCTTAATATTAATTAGCACCATATAAATTCCTGAAAGGCCAACAGCTGGACCTTGTCCAGCTACCTAGTCGAGCCCTGTTGTGTTGTACAGGGAAGAATGGAAGAGGGGAGTCGCCGGCTGGTTCTCAGGCTCCACTTGGAAGGTCCCGGGTGGCCGTGGCCTGGGTCTGTGGGTGCCACGGAAGGGAGCGTGGTGAGCGTCATCCAAAGGCCCTCAGCAAGGCAGCCAGGTCCCGGCGGCCGGCGGGTCACGAGCCCCAGCCCCCAGTCACCGTCGGTGCTGGTGACTTCCTCACTGGCAAAGGATCAGTGAGAAGTAGATTGGGCTTCTCTGCAAAGAACATCTGTCGTCTGGAAGGCAGGTGACCCAGTTCTAGTAGTAATGGTAGAGTTAGCAGCATAAAGACAATTAAAATTACTCAAGAAAACGATTGATGGAGAAAATTAGATTTACACGTAATAAAAACTAGGCCAAGCATCTGTAGAATCGAGGCGCTTAGACCTCAGTGCTCTTTGCTACCTGCAGCTGATCAAGCACGCTCCTCTAAACCTCCTCCTAGGAAGGCAAGTGCATGCACCCAGTGTTGACTTCACTCAACTGGAGGGCTTGGCAAATGTTAAATCTCTCCCTAAAGAGAAAGATGGGATCTCCAAGAACCAGGTGACTTTCTTGTGCTAACAATTCAGCTTTCTAGGCTTTTTCATCCCTCGTGTGTAAGAGGAAGTTAAACTTCATAATCTCAAGGGTTCTACTAGGCTTTGTCTGATTCTTTGGTCCTGGGCAAATCACTGAATTTCATCTAGCCTCAATATCCGTAGCCATCGGTAGTAGTAACCGTCAACCAATCCCATAGCACGGGTTTGTATTTGTAAATGCGTGGTCCCGTCTACGGCTTGCTGTGCCCCCCTCAGTCCACACTCTTTCAAATGGTTATGAGCACTGCTGTTTAATACTTGAAAGTTATGCAGAGTTGAGCTCTTCCATGTATGGGCTTCACAAGCCACTGTCGGAACTGAGTCACATTTTTCTTACTAGTTCAGCCAGCTTCGTCAACCTTTTGAATTCTGCTGAGCTGCTTCCAACGCCAACACAAACAACCACTCACAGACAAGCTGGCCATCCCGCCTGGCGAGCTGGTGGTGGGGCTTGAAGTCCTTTGCAGTGTAGGAGTGATTGTGATGTTGACTGTTCATCCCTCATCAAACCAGTTGGGATTGGGGAAGACATTCCAGATGTCAAGACCACAGAAGGGCCTGTACACCAAGTGTTACCCCAGAACATTTTCTCCTCCTCATGGCCCACCCAGAGTGATGTTGCTGATATATTTCCTTCTGATCCGGCCCTTTCTCAAAGGGGGCGTGGGAAAGTAAGTGAGGGCCTTCTCTGTCACCACTTCTGGGGAGTCTGAGTTACTGGAAGGGGATGAAGGGAGACATGGTCTTGGATGGCACAAGGGTGGGGCTGGGGTATGCTTTTGCTGCCGTTTCCTATATCCTCCTCTGAGGGGAGCAATACTCTGTGGTCCTTATAGTCAGATTCCTTACAAAACAATAGTGGTGTACCCGGAACTACGGCCAGTAAAGAAACAACACAGAGCATCCACCATCATTTGCTGGATCTCTAAATGCTCCACAAATTCCATTTTCGCCCTTTCAAGCACGATGTCTAAGCTTTTATTAATGAAGTGTTGTTTAGAAAGCTCCTAAGATGGGTGGGTTGCAGCCATGTGTTTGGAGGGTCGGAATTTTGCTGTTTGTATAAACTTAGGAGGGAATTTTTATGTCTTTTTACTGCCTGTCTTCTGGCTAAGCTGGAGAACAGCAGACACAGAGGGTCACACTGTTCCTGTGTGGGGAACCACCCTTTTGGCTTGTATCTGTCCTGGTGCTAGGGGGTCACTGGAAATGTTTCATGCGCAGTCACTAAGCCGAGGGACCAATATTGATGGCTATATTATGATGGTCTTCCTGTAATGGTAGACTATAGACAGTTGCTAAAATGTTTTCCTGACTTCTTCAATAGTAGGTGCTTCAAGCACCTAGCCGTTAGTGGACAATATAGTCCTGTTTACTGTGCACAGGCTGAGTTCCTACCATCAGCACTTGCAGTGTTTGTGTTGAGTGGTCTGTTGTTTATTTCTGAGTATCTATAGTGTTTGTTTTGCTATTTATACCTTAAGTGTTAGAGGGGAAATGTAACACAAAAGACTTAGCCAGAAGTTCACGGCGCTTTGTTTCTTACTACTGAGTAGCTGTCCTCATAACTTAGGGAATTGTGACCTCTTTGTGTAATACTTTTTGGGTGATATCACCCAATTTCCCCTCTCCTGTCCTTATCCTCGAGTTACCTAGTTCAGTTTTTATGTAATATACATCAACTATAATGTCTGTCCTTGCTCACTCTTCCTCCACTCAGGGCCACCTCTTTACAAATCTAGCACTTAATTAACTTTTAGTACTCATCCTTCCTTAGAGGCTGCATACAATCTCACATATAGTTTTGAAGAATTTTTTAATGCTTGAAAAGGGAGCAAAACACAAACTAGAGAATAAGCCAAACAGTGAGCCTACTTGACAGTAAAAGTGATCAGATAACGTGTTCTTAAACTTTGCAATGGAACATTGAGTTCTAGTCGTGGGTGCAATCTGATAGACTCAAATTGTCTTTGGAGCATGAACCCAGCAATATATGTGTTGCTTTTCCTTGACTGCATGTCTTTGGAAGGATCTGGAGTCCTGCACAGACCGATGGAATAGGTCAGCTTTGTTCCGTGTCCTTTCTAAGAATTCACTCAGGAGCTGACACCTCCCCAGCCGCGTCTCTCGTGTCCACGTTGCTAAGCTAAGGACGTGTCTGTGGCAGGTGAGGACTTTTCTCTGGACCTCTTCCTTCCCCTGGACTGGTTTTAAGGCCTAGACGACACTTTAAAGCATCAAAAATAGAGCAGGGTGTAAGTAAGACAGTGCATGAATTGTAATGCATCTATCAACTTTTGGTCATGCAGAGCCTCTTCATTCTTCTCTTCCTCAGATTTGATCACTTTATGATCTGCTTATTGTAAAGAAACATTCTCTCTCCCACAAATATGCAAAATCTCTGTCAATGGTCCATTTGTCCCCATGACCAGTATTTACAAGGTAAACAATCCATGCAAACGATTCGAAATGAAGCAACACCAGCAGCCCTATGGCGGAAGCCATCATTCCTCAGCACCGCTGTTCTCCTCAGTCCCGCCTTCGGGAGCGATGGCCAGCGGTAGTGCTTAATTGCTTATTGTGATGGTTCTAAATATAGTGCCTTGTTGGGAAGTAACCTTCGCAACTGAGGAGTGTTCCTTTACTGCCGACGTCCTCACCCCGACCGGCGCCCTCCCGTGCCATTGCCGTAGCCCCGCTCGCCCCGACTCCATGTTCACTGCTGCCGTATCTCGCACGGTGTCTCCTTCCTCTCCGGAGTCTCACCGAGCAGAAGAACAGCGCCAGGGAGCCGCGCAGGAGATGCCGTATCCAGCCTGCTCAAGACGCCAGTCACCACAGGGGAAGAAGGCTTAGTGCTTTAAATAGGGCCTGCGTGACTCAGGGAAAGCAGAATTACATCTGGCATTTGACTGCCAATTCATTGAAACTTGTATTGCCTCCTGAGATGAATATGCAACTGCATGGAACAGGGTGGACACAGACGTTTCTTAATTATAGTTTTAATGGATGAGGATGTAAGTGCTCCTTTATGTCTATCCTTCCCTTTCTAGTTCTTCTTACCTCTGCATTTATATTTCCTGAGCGAGAAACGCTATTCCCAGGCAGCACTGATCTCCATATGTGTAAGCTTAATCTCAACACTGAACATTTGAAAACTGTCTGCATCATTGTCACAATAATCATTTCCCTATTCAGTGTTAAATCTGAGGTTGGTTTATTTATTCCTCTGGCTTGCTCCACTGAAATAGACACTGACAAAGCTGACCCTCTTGCTCGGTATTGTATCCAGGGCCTAAAGGAGTGACCGCCCTAGGAGCGTGTGTTCTGTCCAGGTTGAATGCATGATTACTTATTTATTGCTATTCCAATATCTTGAACAACTATCCCGTAGTAGGGGTTCATTTGAGCACCCTGCTCGGTCTAGACGTGGAGGGTCCAGGCACCCTCCCCCTGCCCACGAAGCCCTGCGGCACGGTGCCCTGGCCACGTGTGCCCGCACACACGCCTCCGGACTGTGTAGACATATCTGCCCCAGTGAGGGGTGCCTTTGGCACAGCAAGCATTGAGGGGAGGCACTGGGAGCCAGGGAGAAGCAAGGAAGGGGCAGGAGAGACGAAGAGAGGGCAAAAGGTCAGAGAGGCAAAGAGGACAGAGGAGAGAGGAGAAGGGAGCGGAGTGAGGAGAGGTGAGGAAAGCGGCAAAGGGAGGGGCTGCAAAGAAAACAGAGGAAAGCCATGAGAGGGGAAGGAGAGAAATGGAGTTCAAGCAAAAGGAGGGGAGGACATCGGAGCGCGTTGAGGTCAGAAGAGAGAGAAAACAGTGGAACAGAAGAGGAGGTGAAGAGAGAGACGAGAAGGAAGAGTGGTGAGAGGGGGGGACGGGTGTGATGACGGGGGGGGGGACGGGAAGCAGGCGAGGAGAAGTAGAAGGGGAGGAGCTGATGGAAGAGAAGGAAGGCAGGGGAGAGTGGAGAATGGGAGGCGTCACAAAGAGAACAGCGCAGAGATGAGGCGGGAGGAGAGAGGGACAGAGAGTAGCCTGGAGCCAGAGGGGGGGAGAGATCGCAGACGCTGAGAGTGGAAAGATGAGGGGGAAGGGAAGAGGAGCAGACAGGACGAAGGGGAAGGGAGATGCGTAGCTAGGAGACGGGAGGAGAGCGGACGCTCGAAGAGATAGGGAAAGAGGAGACGAGAGAGTAGAAGAACGAGAAGCTATGCGATGGAGGAAGAGAGAGGTGCCGGGGAGGAGGGTGGAGAGAGAACGTGGAGAAAGGCGATGGATTGAGAGGGGAAGAAGCGAATAAGAAAAGGGCATAGGGGAGGAGGAGACTTGTGGAGAAAAGAGGGGAGAGGCTGGGAGGGAAGAGGGAGGGAAGGCCAAGAGGAGCAGAGAGGAGGGGAGAGGCAAACAGAGAGCAAAGGATAGTAGAATGGAGAAACCTGGCGAGGAGGAGGAGGAACAGAGGCGCGGCAAGCAGAATAGAGGGTGGAGAGAGGAGCAAGGGAGAAGACAGAGGACACGCAAAGGGAAAGGAAGGGAGGGGAAGGGAGACGAGGCTTGAAGTGAGAAGGAGAGGGGGGAGAAGTGCAGGGAGAAGATGAGAGTGGAGAGGAGAGGAGACAGAATGGATAGAGAGAGACTAGGACTGAAGGAGAGGGGGAGGAAGGGGAAGGAAGAATGGAGGCAGGGAGAGTGGAGAGAGAGGGGGATGGGACAGGCATAGACTGGGAGGCAAGGGAACAGAGAGAAGGTAGGGTGAGGAGAGGAAGTGAAGGAGCAGCGAGCAGGGGGTGGGAGGGGAGGAGAGAGGAGACAAGAGGGAAGGCGGGGGGCGGGGGGAGAGCACAGGAGTGTGGGAAAGAGAGAAGACAAATTAGAGCCAGGAGAAGACAGCATGGAGGCAAGGGGGGAGCACAGGGGACAGAGACAGGAGGAGCCAAGGGAAAGCAAGGTGAGGGGACCGGTGAGGAGAGAGGCGCAGGGCAGGAGGGGCGCGAGGAGAGGCCAAGTGGTCAGGGGGAGCCGTGAGGAGAGGATGGCAGTGTGGAGAGAAGCAAACCGCAGAGACGGGGGTAGAGAGAGGGGCAATAGAGAAAAGACGAGAAGAGCCAGGAGAGGCCAAGAGGGAAGCAGGGGAGAGAAAGGGGAAGGAGGGGAGACTTTGAGTAGAAGATAGGAGAGAAGAAAGAGGCTTGAGGGGAAGATAGAGAAAAGGGTAGCAAAAGGGGGGAGGACGTGTAGAAGGAAGAGGACGAGAGGGGAAAAGGTAACAGAAAGGAGGTGAGCGGGCAGTGCGGAGAGGGGTGAGGGGCAGGAGGAGAGAGAAACACGCAGAAGAGGAGAGGCGCGGGAGGAGAGGGGCTAATGGCGGAGGAGGGAAGAGCAGAACAAAGGAGGGCGCTGAGTGTGTTCTGGGGACCAGAAAGAGAGGAGGGCAGGGCGAGGGGGGGGGGGCACGGACGGAAAGGGAGTTGAGTAGAGGAGCCGGGAGAGGATGGGGAAAGATGGATGCAGCAGCGGGGAGGGCGGGAGGAAGCAGAGAATGTAAAGTGGGGGAGCAAAGAGGGTGGGGTGTGCGTGTGGGGAAGAGAGGACAGAGCAAACAAGTTGAGGGAAGGGGAAAAGAGAAGGTGCGGAGAGGCACAGGGAGGAAGGCTGAGAAGAGTGAACCGGGGAAGTGTGGGGACGCGCAGAGCGCATGGGAGGAGGGAGGGCAGAGGAGGGAGAAGGGAGAGGCGGGGTGTGCAGGGGGGAGAGGCGACAGGAAAAGAGGACAGAGAGGAACGAGTGGAGACCGAAGCACAGGTAGAGGAGAGCGAGGCGAGCGCAGAGGAGAAGAACTGCGAGGAGGGGTGGGGAAGGAGAGGGAGAGGGAGCAGTGGGGTCCATTTCCCAGTGCCATGAAGTCCACTGCTCTGCGTCACACAGGACTGAACCCACGAGCCGGACAAGCCTTCTTCCTTTCGGGCATTTTGTCACAGACAAGAAAGCTGACCTCAAAGAAAACATGTCCACCTGGCCTGGCATTTGGGCACAGAGGCTGGCTGCGTTCTGAGGGAGAGTGCAAAGGAGTTCGCTTCAATCACTCAGGTATTTTTCTTTCCAGCAACTGTGCCCCAGCAGGGAAGGAAGTTCCGCGGGTGGCTGTGGCAGAGTCCCCTGTGTCGCGTCACGCCTCACCTCCCGCGTGCGTGCACGTGAGAGGGTAAGTGAGGGCGCCATGTCCAGCCGTTAGCCATCCACCGTATAGTACAGATACTTAAACATTCATTAACTTGAAGCAAGAGAGACTGAAAAACACACGAGAACTTCACCCTGGTGGTCACGCTCAAGCTATTCACGGAGAGGAGACTTGGACATTTTCTGAATCTCACGGAAGCATCGGATCGCACGAGTGGCCGTCCTACGAGGGGAATCGGCAGAGCTCACGGTTAGATGGCGTGCGTGAAGCGCGGGAGGGCGCGTGGAGGGAGGGTGGTTACGAGCTGGCAGAGCCCAGGCCGTCCCCAGCACCGTGAGTGCTCCCGGGAATTCGCGGTGAAGACCTGCACAGTCCGCTCCGACCCACACTGAAGAAACAGAGTCATCGCTGTGGTTTCCATCAAAAGGCTGAGTATGTTACAAGGGACAAAGAAAGAGCCTGAGAGGGGTAACACAGATAATCAGCCCAGCGAATAAAGACATAATCAAAGCATAAAGCTCATAGCTTCGTTTTCCTTTTTTGTAAACATAAGTATTTGCCAAGCAGATTTACAGAAACTGGCTCTGTCTCGCTGTTTATGGCATCGCCCAAGTTTGTGTTCGCTGTGTTTGCTGACAAACAGAAAGAAATGTCAGTGGGTTGAAGGTGAAGTAGAGACCCAGCTCTTCACAAAGTCTCTGTATTTTTTAAAGTTTTAGGTGGGACAAGGCCCCCAACCTTATTTTTACTTTTGGGAACCTTTTGTGGTATGAGGCAGAAATAAAGAAAAATGGGAGAAGACTTGACTATGGATAGGATATTCCTTAATGTACGTGAGAGCATTTGAATTGATTGAAGGCGATGTGTACTTGGTCTGTTTAAAAGAAAAGCGATCTTCCCTCGGAAGGCATGCAGTATAGAGTGGGCATTTTCACCCCCGGGAGAGTATCGATGCACTCAGAAGATTCCGGTGTACGTGCTGTGTGCTAGCAGGAAGTGAGGCAGCTGCAGGATGGACTGATCTGGTTCTTTTCCCTTCAGATAGGGAGGGACTATTGTTGTGGGGGTTTATCCTCCCTTCCTCTTAAAGTAGACGGGTACACATACAACCAAAACACACATATAGCATCCATGTACAGGCCGTGGTGGGAACAGAGCTGCACTGAAGGAGAGACGATTCCACGGGGAACACCCCAAGGAAAAGAGTGAAGTGAGGTTCTAGGGGCCACCTAGTAGCATGTGTACGAAGGCAACCGGCTCGGGAGCCCACGGCCTGGCTGGCGCTGGCCGCGAAGCCAGCCAGATCTCATCTTTCCCATTTCCCAAAGGCAAAGGTGTGGCCGCTTCAGTGACTTCTATCCAGATCCGCCAGGAACTTGGGAGTTGGCCCCATGCCCTGTTAGAATGCCATCTTTTTAAGTGCACTGTAAAAGGCTACTGAGAATACATGGATACCAAAAGCATGGATTCTAAAGCTCCTTGTGGAATTGCTGTCATCAAAGACAGAGCTTATTGAAGAGCCAGACGAAAGCCATTTTGAAGTCAGGCCCCGCTTTACCACGTGAACCTGAGATAAGCAGGCCCTGTGAGCAAACCCAGGACAAGCCCATTAGGGCCCAGCCGGTCAAGAACTCTAACCGCCTGGGAATGCTTAACTCTAACCGCCCCCAGAATGCCTCGAGCCCTGAGCCAATCAGATTTGTACCCGTATCCTAATCTTGCTTGAGCACCTGGTTGCTGTAACTTGGTTTTTTGCCTTTATAAGCTCTGTGGAATCGCAGCTCGGGGCTTCCTCCTAACCTCCACTGTGTCACTGGGTAGGAGGAGGCCGGATCTGCAGCTCGCCTGAATAAAGCCTTGCTTTTGCATTTCGGAACGTCTGAGTCTCAGTGGTCTTCTTGGGGGTCTTCTCGCGACTTGGCACAACACTTAGAAAGTGGGGGGCCCCGTGCCCCCAGCTGTGAACTGGCTCCCAGCAGCTTTTGTGTGGGTTAGAGGCCTCTGAAAACGGAACCACACATTAGGGTAGGTCCTTGAGACCTTTTGGGTTTTCATGCTACAGAATATCAACCCCCGCCCATGCAGGAAAGAAACTCCTTCAACTGGCTAATAAAATGAGCTCCAAGTCAGCAGGGTGAACACACTTGGGTGACATAAGTCAAAGGGGATGAGAAATGAGAACGGCTTCCTTTCGGGTCATGTGATTTAAGGGCAGATCAGACTTGGCCAAGCCGAAGTATCTGGAGCAAGATACATAAAGGCGGAGCCGTGGGCCTCAGCCCCCAGCCAGCCAGGGACCCCGGCTCTCCCTCCTCGTCCCTCCTCATACCGATCCAGAGCCTCAACACCACCACACCCCACTCCAGTGGGAGGGGGAGGCAGCATGCGGAGATCACACACACGCACGGAAACAGAAGGACATGCATTGAAATGTTACAAGGTGGTGGCAAAGGAACGAGGAGACAGCAGGGTCTTGATCTGAATACATCACATGAATCTATGGAAACATCACGGTGAACTCTCCGCCCAACTAGTGTATGCTAATAAAATGGAAAAAAGATCTGGATGGACATTTTTTCCAATGACATACAGATGGGCAATAAATACAAGACGGTACGCCCAGCCCATTAGCCCTCGGGAGATGGGAGGGAAATGGCGGTGAGGGCCCGCTCCGTCCCCAGCGGGACGGCCACAGTGATAACAAGGGCCCGCGGCCATGTGGAGACATTAGATAAACATGCGAAGGGTGCGGCTGTGTTGGAAAACAATCTGCCGTGGGTCCAGAGCCGAAACACAAAGTCACCATAATCCTTCAGCAGCTCCATTTTTGGGCGTGCAGCCAGGAGAACCGACAGGACGGGTCCCACGAAGACTCTACGCAAGCCATACTGAGCGGCGTGTTCCCAGCCACCCAGCTGCTCAGGGAGACGCCGAGGCAGTGCGTGCAGACGTGTGCAGTGTGGACAAACACCGGGAACAGCAGGGCAGCAGGCCGCGTCAGGAGTCCCCTTCCCGACACGTCCGGAACAGGGAAACGCGCGAAGACAGAGGCAGGCTGGCGTTTCCGGAGGCCGGTGGGTGCCAGGCGAAGCGCTGGCGCTGTGGGGGGCGCGGGCTTGCTTTCTGAGGTGCTGTTTCTGCGGCCTGCTGTTCCCGGCTGACGGCAGAGGCCGCTGAACGAGACGGTGCACACTGTGTGAATTCGACCTTTCCAAAGCACACGGCTGGTTAAAGGCGGCTTTGGGAAGCCGGCGGCAGAGAAGGTGAACGCGATCCCAGCACTGCTACCAACCAGTGCCCCAGCCCACGCCGGCTCCCGCAGGACAGGCCCTTCCCGGGACGCCCCGGCCCCCCTTCCCAGCACGCCCCGGCCCCCCCTAATCAGGATGCCCCGGCCCCCCCTAATCAGGATGCCCCGGACCCCCTTCCCAGCATGCCCTGGCCCCCCTTCCCAGGATGCCCCGGCCCCCCTTCCCCGCACGCCCCGGCCCCCCTTCCCCACACACCCCGGCCCCCCTTCCCAGCACGCCCGGCCCCCCTTCCTAGCACGCCCTGGCCCCCCTTCCCAGGACGCCCCGGACCCCCTTCCCCACACACCCTGGCCCCCCTTCCCAGGACGCCCCGGCCCGCTCTCGGCTGACAGTTGTGTAGTCTGCCACCTAAAGCCAGCAGAGGAGGGTGGAATCCCCCCGAGAGCGCTGGGGACTGGGGTGCCGCTCAGCAGCTGCTCGTTCACCTCAGGGGCGTTCGGATCTGGGCTCGCCTGGTAACAGTTTATCTCTGGTGATGGCGCAGCGGCGTGACTCAGTTCCATGGCTCTTGGCGCCTCACTGCCGGGAACTTACTAAAGCATACTTTCCTTATTCCAGGGACAGCGCTGGACTTCTGCCCAACTTCCTCCTTCCTCCTGGCTCCCATACTAGGGAATTTCTGGTGTGCTGGCCCGGCCCAGCCGGAGGCAGCGGGGAATGCTGTCACTTCGCTCCTATTTATAGCACCTGCTGTCTGAGGGTCCTCCATCTGCCGATCTACTGTTAAAGTACAGATGTTAGACAGTAGCCTTAGTTGGGGTTCCGAGACTGGAAGTGGCAAAGGGCTCCGGGAGCAGGAGGTCACCGGGTCTTGGGTCACACCCCGCCAGGATCTGGTCTCTTACAGCCCGAATACCGCATGCGTCCATGGCTTGTGTGACACCCTGATTTCAAGGAGCAAAGCCACGGGGGAAGGGCACCCCTCAGGGTAAAGGAAGCAGAGTGAACCCTACTTGGGCAGGAGCAAAGTTCATCTTCTACACCCGCCAGAGGGTGAGGCGCCAGCCTGGGCCACCAGCTTTGGGGCTCGTGTTGCGCCCGTCAGACCTGCGGGCGTCCGGACAAGCTGAGTCACTTGCAAATGGTAGCCTGGACTGGTGATCTGAGCTGGCTTCAATACAGCAGTTCCCACAGAAGATTCTGGAAGGAGGTAAGAATCAATTTGGTAGGCTGGGAGCATGGCTCAAGTGTCAGGCCAAGCAAGTAGGAGGTCCTGGGTTCAATTCCTAGTTCATATACTTACAAAAATAAAATGCAATGGAAAAGAAAAAATCGGCTAACCATCATTGTCATACACCTTAGAATATTTCTTCCTACCTTAATATTATTTTACAACATGATGACCTTTGACACCAACTCCAGACTGTGTAGTTAGGACTTTAACTCAACATGAGTGGTCATTCCCACATTTGATTGGTGCCATCAGGCCATTCGTTTGGCCAACGGTCTTCAAGTCTGAGCTAGTGTGGAAAAAAGCCTGAGTAATCCACACCAAATTTAAACGTTCTGGGGCACAGTGAACTATTCACTCCAAGTGCTGAAGTTGAGTAACTCCGCGCTTATTTTCCAACTGTGGCCTTGACCTGAGAAGACCTGCAGGTGTCAAAGTGGGAAAATTTCAATAAAGTCTTTTCCCTGATGCCATTTGATGAGTCGTTCTCGTCTTCCTCCAGAAAAGCCACTCCTCGGACTGCCAGGAGCTTCTGGCACCCGCCGGCTGTGTTCGCCAGACGGCTGGTGTGCGACCCGAAGCTTGACCCCGGCGGGCCCCGTGTGTGGCTTCCCTGGGGAGACCATGCCGGTAGCCGGCCAGCCAGGGCCACTTCCGGAGGGCAGGAGGGGAAGCATTGCGTGCGCTCCCACACGCGTGAGCGGCAGACTCCATCCAGGGTCGTCCCCGGACCCAAGGGGAGAGAATGAGGGTGCAGCCTGGCTCCGGCGCTCGTGGGCCGAGAGGGAGGGGCCTGGCACAGGTCATCAGAGAGCGCCAGCTGTGAAACTGGGCTCACGCCCGCCTTCCTCACACGGAATACTTTTTATCCACAGAGATTTTAAGTAAATTTAGAATATAAAATTCTTTTAGGTCTGGGAATGTGGCTCAGCGGTAGAGCGCTTGCCTAGCATGCATGAAGCCCTGGATGCCATTCCCCAGCACCACATAGACTGAAAACGGCCAGAAGGGGCGCTGTGACTCAAGTGGCAGAGTGCTAGCCTTGAGCAAAACGAAGCCAGGGACAGTGCTCAGGCCCTGAGTTCAAGCCCAGGACTGGCCAAGAAAGAAAAAAGATTCTCACTTAGGAGCAACACACTGCTCATATGTATAACTAAATATTTCCTTTTCAGCAGAATGCTTAGAAATTTTTAGAAATAGCTTTTAATTTAGAGCAATCCTTATGCAGCAGACACCATGAAGAATTAGAGTTTCTCTGTTAGGGAGAAACACGTCCAGGGTTGTTAGGAGAAGGCAGAAGCCCAGCGCTGGTTAAGCTCCGGTCCCCTGAATAACAGCTGCGAATACTCTATAAATTCAGATGCAAGTCTGTGCACAGAATCTATAAATATTGAATGTACAAATCACTTTGAAGTAAGAGTGCCTACCACTGACCTTCTGACCAATTGAGTATGTTTTTACATGTTTCAAAGGAGCACTCGGACGGGAGACCAGGTATCTGTGCGACAGAGCCAGCCCGGAGCATCCGAGCTGAAGTCCCCTGTCACCGCGACCAAGGCAGAAACTGCCTTCAGGCGAGCGGCGCTGGGCCAGCCCTGGCCGGCTTCTGTCTGCAAGGCTGCTCCCCGGCCGGAGGCCACCAGCTCGCTGCTCCCTGGAGACAGCACCCTGCTTGGCCCGGAGACGCCACCCTCCATCGCATCCTGTACGCCCCTGCCCAAGCCGGCCCAGGCCGCCAGCGCAGCGCCTGCCTCTCAGCAGAAGCCCCTGATTTGGAGCTCGGTGTGAGACAGAGCACAGAGCCTGGTCGGAAGGCAGATGACAGAAAGCGAGGAGGTCTCCGGCCAGCGAGCAAGTGCCATGTCAGGGGCAGCTTTTTACACTCCCGGTCACCTCGCTCCTGCTTACACCCAATCCGAATGTCAAGTTCAAGTCATGAAACAGCGGGCTGTTTGTTTTTTAAATATTTCTGAGGGAAAAGAAAAACAGGCAGCTGGGTTGGCTAGAAAGACTAAACACACACGTCCCCACTACCCGGTGCGTCTGTGCCAACGTGTAATTAATAGAGATTGCTTTCCAGGGAGGTCTTCAAACAAACAGGAGCTCTGTGCCTCAACAGAAGGAGCACTGTTCCACCCAGGATTCTGGAATGGTCCTAAGAAAGGAGGTCGGTGGCATGCAACAGAAGGAGATGGAAATTCCGTGGAGGGAGCCAGGCACTGGGAATGTTCTGGGGACAGAAAGGACTACGATACACCCCGCAGTCCAGAGACGCTGCAGGCACAGCGCGCTCCCCGAAGCGTGGCGCCCTTTCGGGACACTGGCTGGAAAATCAGCGCTGCTTTTGGCAGGTCAAGCGCATTTCGGACAGGCTATTTATACAGGGTTATTTCTGTAATCGGAGCTGAGCCATGTGGGTACCCAAGAGCCGCTGGTTCCTGTCCCTCAGACACACAGCCATCTCGTGTTTGTGTGCTTTGCACGGCGTGCGTGCGCGTGCAGGTGGGATGGGAACAGGGAAGGCATTTCATTTCCCTCTCTAGCTCATTAATCCCCAAATCCTTAGGGTTGACATTTGGATGGTTCCATAACCAAACAAGTTACACATTTCCAGTTCTCACTGGACGGCTCAGTCAGGACGAGACTATTTGTGGCGAGTCTCTATTTTCAACATCTTCCCCCAGTAAAATTCAATAGCAGGTCTGAAAACCATGGGTTGTAGAGCAGACATGCGTAGACAAAGTAATTGGAACAGCTCCCTTTACATGATGCTGTTGAAACCTGTTTTAAATGTTGAAATCTAACTACTGCCTGTGTAATACCTCTTCTCCACTACATGAAGCTGTTTGGAATAGGTCTCTATTTAGATGCATATTGGTGAAATATATTCTTATACCCGCTGCCTTTTGCATTTGTTAACTCAAATAATCAGTATGCTCAAGTGGAATGTTTGGAAAGCTGGTATATTTGATGCCCTAAAACAAGTTTCAAATCCAATTCAAGGACTTCTGCATTCTTCAGTGACTGAAGTTTAAAGCAATACAAAAATTGAAAACAAATTAATTAAATATTATTAGTGTACAAAGGATGTACTCCATAGAATGAATGGAGCTTTACCTGGCACTTTGCTAGTCAGGTCATTAAAAAACATGAGCTTACAAAACATGGGCTTTGTCTTAAAGAGACTCCAAAGTGACTGCATACATGCTACAACAGATGAAACTTCATACTTACCTGGAATTCTAGAAGGACTGAGTTAAGAATTGTCTTGAGCCAACAAACTGAGATTTTAGGTTTGGGGTGGCAGTCCCCCTGAATGGGTTGGCATCTTAGGAACTTTATCTGTTATTGGTTTAGCTGTTGTGGATTTCAGTTTATAGTTTAGAAGTTAGTCAGCTCTCTCCTCTCAAAAAAGGTTTCATTTTCTATTTACTCCCGCTTTCTTTCCTTCCTGCCTCTCTCCTTCCCTCTACCCATGTCTTAACCTAAGAAAGATTATGTAAAATGATTACTGTTGAAATTATTTCAGTATGATTATGTGCCCACAAATGTGGGTTATGATATGTAATATCTACAAATTGCTAGTCTCTTGCTTTCACCTACTCTATCCTCATCCTCAATAGTTATTAATGAATCACCACCACACAACAAAGAAAGCAGTAGCAGGAAACTCCTTAGAGGGCTGGAGATGGCACTGCTACAGAATTAAGAGATCCGTTACCCAAACCACACCTCCATTGCTGCTAGCTGTCTTACAGCAGGCAGGGAGAGGAAGGAGAGAAATCAGCGACCGTCACTTAGAACATCAGTTGGCTTTGCAGAGGATCACAGACACAAAGAGGTTTTTTTTTTAAAAAAGAAAAAATAAAATAGGGTCAAAGATTATAGAAACTAAAGAAAATACATCTGTATCTTTACATGTATGGATATACATGCAACTATATTTTTATATTATAGAAATAATTAAAAATAACTAGCAAAATGTTATAGACAATGCTAGATTTTAAAATGAGATTTACAAAAGGTGTATATCTGCAGAACTGGGGGAGTCTGCTGGCGTGCCCCCCCCCCCGCCCGCGGGACCCAGCAGGGGGCGGCGTGGCGTTTGTGTTTAGTTGGAGTTGGAGGGTCGCCTTCCCCAGAGATGGAGCGAGGCCGGGGGCCGCTGGTTTCTTACTGCTCTCCTCTCCCCGGCTGTGCTTCTTGGTGCCAGCGGGAACTTCCACAAAGGAGACAGGATTTTTACCGCAATGATTCTTTCAAGAAAGTTCCTTGCCCAATTTATTCACTTCAGTGTTTTCCTTCAAGATGTAAACACTCTAAGGCTGACTTGGCGAACGTTATTCCTAGTGATAAGGACTGGTTTTCCCTCCCTGGAGATGCCGTTCAGGCCGTAATCCTCGTGCGGATGTGGTCGCCTGGGCTAAGGCGCCTGGACCTGAGGTTACTCTTGCAGCGCGGAGAGGCGAGCACAGACGCCCAGCCCCCCACGATCCCAAAGTCCAAACAGGAAGAGTCAAATGGTGGACGACTGGGGCGGCAGCAGGCCACCCTGAACACGGCATGAAAGGGGGCGTGCGGGGCTCTCCACCCGCCATGCCCACCACTGCCCCTTCCAGGCCTCCGGGTCACAGCCTCCAGGGAGCACGGGGGTGGAGGGCGGGGGGGGGGGCTCCCCGAAAAGCTGAACAGAAAAGAAACCACACAAACAGCTCATGCACGAGACAGCCCCGAGCTTCATCCGTGTCTGCATTAAGGAGACGGGTGACTGATGAGCGCACGTCACGCGTGTGCACAGAGGCAGAGCCCACAGGGTGGCCCTTGGCGCAGCTCACGCGTGCTACTGAAGTAATGAATGAAGGCTGCCGTGCCCGGAGTGGGGGACGCAGACCCCGGGCCCCGCACGGCCTCCCAGCTTGCGAGAACCCAGGACCCTGGAAATCCCACAGACGCTTCTGCAGAGCTACTTTCAGACCGCACCAGGGAGCTCTTTTATTCTCAGAGGGAAAGGGAACATGGACTTGCTTTAAAATAGAGTAAAACTGTGAGCAGAAAGTTGGGTCTCAAGAAAGGTCACTTGCGGCCACCTGAGCAGCAGCGGGCGCTGGGGCCCGGCCCACGTCTCCTCGGGCCCGCGAGCTCTGCCCACCGACCCCTTCTCAGCTCACGCAAGGAGGCGCGGAAGCACGGTTCTGATGAACCAAGATTCAAAGCCAGACCAAACCCTCATGATGGAAACCTGTTTAAATTGCTAGACTTTTCTAAGACTTTTTCATCTGTAAAGGGAAATAATAACAGGATCTCTGCAATAGTTGTGGTAAGGATTAAGGAGGATAATAAGTTTCGTCTTGGCACCATGCCTGGTGTATAGTGATTAGTCAAAGAATCTTCACTATGATGAGCATTATGGAGATCAAAGACTGTGCAGCTAGAACAACTCCCAGGTGTAAGACCACGGAACGAGGGAGTTAGCTCATTGAGCAATGAAGACGGATTGATCACCTAGTACCTAAAATGCAATATTACTATAGAATAAGAGCTGTGACTTTTCAGCCGTCAAGCTTGAAGGTTGTCCAAGACGAGAGATCAAAGCTGCAGTTGTTTCTCTATGCCTGGATTTCGCCTTGAGAACTCATCCACACACTCGCAGGAGAGTGCAGGGGCTCCCGAGACCTTGACAGGACCCCAGAGGAGCTAAGGGGAGAGAAGACAAGATGGAGCAAGGAGGCCGAGGCGCACGAATGCCGCAGGAAGCAAGGCTGGGAGGTGCTGCAGGCTCTGAGCACTGGAATTCTTCTGGAAAGCCCCAGCGACCGAGGACCCAAGGGTCTTTTGCTGTGGGTCCTGACACCTCAGGTTGGAATGGAAGCGCAGCCGCTGGGGGCTGGGCCACTGACATTTTGAGGCCAAAGCTGACAAAGGTGTGGGTTGGTGGCTCTCAAGGGTGATTTCCACTGTAAGCAAAAGGACTGCGGGGGACGGGGCGTCACCCCTAGAACCATCCTGGCGATGGAGCAGGACGGCGACGAGACTTTCTGTGTCATTACCAAAATCAAGCCCAGGGGGTGCACTCATTTCTGCTGTGACAGTCTGGAAATGCCAGAGAAAGCATGGCGTCTCAACCGTCCTGGGGGTGCGGGGCTGTTCTGGGGTTCTTAGGAAAGTGCCGAAGGGACCTCAGTCAGCTGTGGGCTTCACACCCCAAGTGGCACTGCGGTGCTCAATAAAAACCCTAGTGTAAAAAAGGCCTTCAGAAGTCCGTAATTTTTTAGATGCTTGAGAGGCAGAAGCAGGAGGACACTGAGTTCAAGGCCCGCCTGAGCAAAGGTCAAGAGAGCCTACCTCAAAAACGAAAGCTCTGGGAGGCGGCGCCCGGCCAGCCCAGCGGGGGGGGGGGGGGGGGGGGGGGGGGGGGGGACGCCTGGATCCCGGCACCGGCTCGAGGGCGGCCCGGGGAGACGACTCGACAGCGCCCCTCCACGGCGGCCCGGGGTGAGGCTCGACAGCGCCCCTCCACGGCGGCCCGGGGTGTGGCTCGAGTGAAGAGCGCCTGTCCAGCAAGCACCGGCTCCGAGTGCAAACTCCGCCGCTGCCGAGAAGAAAGAAAGACGTAGACGGCCAGGAAGGCGTAGCCCGGCTTCACCCCGCAGGGACTCGGTGAGCACGGAGCCCGTCCTCCCCCGGAGTGCGTGGAAAGAGCCGGCGCGCGCGTGCCGCGAGCGGCCACGGCCTCAGCAGCGCCCCCGACGGTCCCGGGTGCTGCCCTGCAGCCCCCACGACTCCAGCGGCCCCCGGATGTCAACACCGCCACGGGTCCTAACAAACGTGGCGCCGACTCCTGGCGCCGCCGGGGTGTCGCGGGCGTGGCCGCGGCCGCAGACGCTGCCCGTGCACTCGCCCCACGCACACGGATCCACGCACACGGATCCACGCACACGGATCCCCGCACACGGATCCACGCACACGGATCCCCGCACACGGATCCACGCACACGGATCCACGCACACGGATCCCCGCACACGGATCCACGCACACGGATCCCCGCGCCGGAGCACCTGGGCCGCCGCGCAGCGACGGGAACGCGTTCGCCTTCTCATCCCGGCGGTGGCCGGGAGCCGGGGGGACGAGAGCGGAGCGGAGCGGAGCCGGGAACGCGCGGCCCAGCGCCAAACCGAGAGCCGCGTTCCCGTCACCCGGGGGGCCCGTCCGCGCGGGGCAGGCCGCCCCAGCGGCCCCTCCCCGCAGCCCGGAGGAAGGGCCGGCGCGCGCACGGCAGGGGGGTCGAGCCCCGCATCCTCAGGTCACCGCGGGGCTGACAGAATCAGCTCGCCGGCCCCGCGGGCACAGAGCGCGGGGAACACGCGAATCCCCGCCATGCGCTCACAGCAACGAATGGTTCCAATAACCACCAGGTATTTGTTTAACATACAGTGACTTTGTTATTAAATGTGGTCTGGTTATTTAATTTAAACGTCAAATATTGAAACCAGCCTCGTCAAAGATTAACAGCTAATACCTATTTGATGTTAAATATTCAGCGAATGTTCTTTAATGTGGAATTACGACTTAACTACTTCAGTGCTGGAGCTTTTCTCCCAGTTTACCTTATCATCCCCTAATTGCTACAAGTTTAACTCTCAGAATCACCAAGCTTCTCTCTGCAATGTCCTTGCAGAAGTTTCACCTGGCATCTGCTTCCTTGTCTACGCATGGGGAATAAGCGGGCAGGGGAGGGCAGCGACTGCTCAGAGGCACCTTAGCAGTGTTTTCCTTCGCAATCCATTCTTCACCTGAGCAGGCCGCACAGGGTTTTCTGAACTAAGAAGACAGCAGCTGTTTTCTTGATGTGTCTATCCTCAAGAGCAGTGCAGGCCCAGAACAGATCCTTTGGAAGTAGTTTGTCCTTCATTTCTCCCAATATTTTCTTCTGGTAGGTGTAGGGTTGACTAGCTCTTTGCCAGGCTCCAAGCCCAGGACGCAAGCCCCCTTCTATAGTCCTGGCCCTGAGGAAGCAAAGTCTCCTTCCAGATCTCCATGGTATGGAACTGAATCCAACTACACTGCAGGGGAAGAGGGGCTGCCGTCTCCTGAAACCCCGCATTTGGTACAGATCACGGGAGGAGCCACGAGTTTGCCTACCACTGCACGTCAAGAGCTAGCAAGGGAACTTTGCATCTGAGCGTGACTGTGGTCTCTGAGTGGGGCAGGCCAAGGGGGGAGGGGCCATCTGAAAGTTGGACTGAACTCGAATCTGGAAAGTGGTCTACAAACATCAGTCCTCCAACTCTTCTTTCTCAGTCTCACCCTCGGCCACGACAGGAGTGGACGGGACAATGGCGCACTGCTTCAGGCCTGTGTTCACACATTCTCTGCAACCTGGGACCCCTGTGGAGCTCCGAGTAGAAGAGCTTGTCCCCACATTCAGAAATACAAGGAAGCTGATTTTTTTAAAATGACCAGAGTTGCCCAGTGGTGAAATGGTGGAACTAGATAATGTTGGGAAATTCTGATCTTTGAGAGTTATCACATAGAGATGGAACAGCTCAGGTCAGCCATCAAGGGCTGAGATGCCTTTTCTGTTCAACTCAACACTCCACACAACGGTTTAAGAGCCTTGGATCCATGTTTCCATGAAGCAAACATTGAGCTACAGAGCTCAGGTGTGGTTTTTCCAAGGGAGGGAAGAAGAGAAGGAAGTCCTGCAAAGGAGAAACTGACCTAGAGTGAGCCAGTGCGGAGAATGTCTGCGTTTGCATCGTGGATGAGCAGAGCACAGTTCCTGGGCTGATCTGAGGGGTTGAGATGCTGGGACAGAAAACCCCAGGATCAGAGCTTAGGCGGGGGCGGGGGGGGGGGAACAGAGGGCCCCTTGCACTTCACAGTGGAACCAAACCACCCACGACGTTTCCCCTACCCCTGCAGTCCCAATGCTTCATCCCCAGGCTTTCTGCACTAGGCATCCTTGCTTCGTGCTCTCCTTAATCGTTGCAGGAGTGAAGATTCTGGCTAAAACACTACTTTATGAGTGGGGTTTCTAATGCCGACACTGGTGAACACAGGATCCAAAGTTTGAATGTTCCAAGAAATTCACTACGATTAAAGTTGGAAATACCATGAAGTAGAGGAGATCGTGAATGCTTGTCAGTAAATAGAAGTGAGCTCTCATTTGTGTGTAGTACATCTCAGGCAGTGTTCTGTGTGTTTGCATGCACCTCACGTGATCACGATGGCCACTCGGGGTCATTCTGCCACTAGTGGAGGGCGGGCAGGATTCACGTCCACGCGAGTGTGGTTCGAATGTCTCCTACCCACTACACGGCATGGGAAGCACGCTAGACACGTTAAAACAATTCCCAGGTTGCCCTATGGAAAGAGGATCGGAGTGTATCTGACTCCTGATGACCTTTCCAGACCTGAGCCTTTTGTTCCATGTAAAGAGCAGCATGAAGACTGAACCGCTGACTGAAGGCCGGAGAGCGGTCCTCAGTCCAGGGCTAGGAATGCCGGGAAGAGAGGCGCTTCCCACTTGGAGCCAAGCCGCACTTCTGCGCTGCTGGCAGCGGTGTAAGAACATCAGCAGGGGTCACGGAGGGCTCGCCAGGCCCTGCAAATCGAGAAGACATTTCTCCTGAGACTCAGAAAACACACGGTGGGCCAGGCTTTAAATACCTCTCACACACATATTTTCATTGTACACATCATCCTCTCTGCTTGTCTTTTCCTTTCTTTTTCTTCTCCCCTGCCTCCTTCCCTCCTCCCTCCATTCCCAGCCTCCCTCCTTCTCTCCCCTCCTCCTTCCCTCCCCCACCAGCTTGTTGCAAGTTATGATCTACTATGAAAGGCTTTCGTTCAACTGCAAAACACCAGACTGACAAGTCTCACCAATTAGGAGGTATGTTGTCTCTACATGGGTTGTCGGAGTGATTTTCCTTCTAATGTGCTATGAAAGCAGGAGGCAGTTAAATAAAAACCAGACCTCCCGACTCCTCGTCAAGGAAGCAGCTCCTGCTGGGAGTGAAGGCTCCTTTCCACCCGCGGCTGAGCTGAGCCACATCCCAGGCCCCGGCCT
Source organism: Perognathus longimembris pacificus (assembly GCF_023159225.1). NCBI lineage: Eukaryota > Metazoa > Chordata > Mammalia > Rodentia > Heteromyidae > Perognathus > Perognathus longimembris. The sequence goes on along the minus strand of NC_063183.1, from coordinate 33,302,589 downwards.
CGGGGCTCAGCTTTGCAATGCGGCAAGGAGAAAGAGCGCTCCGTGATTGGCCACGATCTAAGTACTGAGCAGCGAGCACTGGCGTCGAGTTCGTGGCGTTCTTCATCTGTCCACCCTGCACATCTTTCCACCTCCGTCCCCAGGTCGAGGCAGGAATGACCCAACATTAGCTTCCTTTCCTTCAGTATGACACATGTGGTTCTTTAACATCTTCCGACAAAAGAATAATTTCCCGCCATCAAAATAAATAGCACATGCTTTGATTCCTTCCCACTTCACATCCGCTTCCGAAGACCATAAGCCCTGGTGATTGAACTAAAGAGCTTACCGCCGTTGAGGGCTTCAGTCTCGCAGAATTTCCTTATGGGAGGAGCTTCAACTGACTTTCCATACTGTGCCTAGGGTGGTCACTGACCCTCCTGCCCCGAATCCAAACCCAAGGTCCTGGAGCCACCGGTACAGCAGCCCCCTGGTCCCTAGAGGGAAGCGTGTTTGAGAGAGAGGCGGAGAAGACAGACACACACCGATATGGAGACCGAATGTTGGGTTGGGATTTTATATCTCACAAGGTTCCAGTACCGTGATCCGCTTGGAGTCACACAAGCTTTGGTGACTTGGAAAACCTGTTCTGTGACCAGGAAACCCAGCACGGGATTCTGAGAGGGGTCCACAAAAGATCTGAGGGACGACTGGAAATACTGAAGACAGTTTTGATAGCTCACGGGTGAGTGAGCCCACACGCTGCCGGCCGCCTTGCTGTGGTTCTGGAGGGCAGGGCCGAGCCACTGAGCGGAATTGCAGGTGAGTGGAAGGCGAACTCCGCTCGGCAGAAAGTCGTCAGCAATCACAGACGCCCGAAGGTGGCGTCGCGGCCGAGGAGGAGGGCGCAGGTGGGCGCCTTGAAGATGGAAGGCGCACGGCGGATGGCCTGCCCCATCATCGCGAGGCCTGTCCACCTGGCCCTCTGTGATTCCACGTCTGTGAGGAGTCCATGCTGTGGTCGGCCCAACGAGGCCTTGAAGACAACACCAGAGCTGAGAGGACAGGTAGGGGGGGGTGGGGGGGGGGCTCCACAGCCGTTCCGGGCACCGCGAGTCACCTCCACCTGCGCAGCCCAGCGCGTGGCCACCCCGGGCCTGCTGACCGCACTGGCCACGCATGTCACCACGGGCACGCAGTGCGGAGCACAGCCTAGCCCGTCCTTTAGGTCTTTATTTCCAGAAGTTTCTAAATGAGGAGTGAAGTGAGGAAGACACATAGGCATTCCTCAGGCACACAGAAGATGTGCCCAAATGCAGCATCTCACCCCCGTGGGTAAGGCTGTTGAGTGGCGGGTGCGAGAACCCCAGCAAGTGGGGAGGAGCTCGGCGGCGCTGCGCGCAGGAAGGCGGGGTCCAGCTTGTGCTCCTTGGGCCGGGCCCCCCGCTTCGTGCCTCGCGCACCTCGGGGGCCTGATGAGGGGAAAGAAGCGCGCAGAGCGCGGCGCGGAGGAGACGGGAGCTCGGCACGAGGCGGACGCGCATGGATGAAATCCAAGGACGGCTTAGGGCCTTGGGCGCCCTGCCCCCCCCCCCCCCGCGGGGCTGGGAGAGCAGCGGGAGGCGGGCACGCCAGGCCTCCACAACCCCCGCGGTGGGGAGAAGGGTGCCTTGGTGCTTTGTGACTTAGGGGCAACAGGCACCCCCTGACTCGGAGACTCGGCTTTGCCTTGCAGATGCATTCGGCAGGACAATGGCGAGAGAGGTGTTTGCAGACTCACAGTTCAGGAGCTCCTGCTTGGAGGAGACAAACCACAAGAACGAGTGGGCGCCCCCTGAGACCTGGCACCGGGGGCCCCCCACCCCCCGGGCCCGGCTGCTCCAGACCCAGCCGTGACATGGCTTTCCGAGGGCGCTCGGCCCGCCCAGCCCCTCACGCCCCGCTCGGGCTGCGGCGGCTGCGGGGAGACGCCTCTTCCCGCTCCACCCTTCCACCCGCTTCCCAGAGCCTGCTTCAGTTTCTACCGTTCTTGGCAATGATAGAAAGCCAACATTTTTCTCCCTTAATCAGGAGGGTGGAACTAAGCAGCCATCAGGATAAGCTTTTCCCATGCAGCAAGTGTTCATGGGCCGGGCAGCCCTGCCACCCCGCCTCGCCGCCAGGCCTGGGGCAGGAGGCCATGTTGATGTAATTAGCCTACCTCTCTTCAGTTCCTGGAAGTGCCTTTCTCATCCCTGATTATCAACGGCAATTCATCCCAACGACAGAGCACCGAATCTGTCCTCCAGATCCCACAGAGGAGGCAACCGGCCCCGCCCACACCCACGCTCGCAGCAGCAGTCCCACGGACCTCCTTTCCTGTGGGGCCGGGCCCGAGCGCCTCAATCCGTTACGATCACGCAGTGGGCCAGAGCCAGCAGCCGTGGCTCCTTCCAGACCATGTTTTCACTCATTAGAAAGCAGTTCTCTGAAGCGGAGGGCACCGCGAGCCTGGCGGTGCGGTGACCTCACGCAGGAACAGCCGCTTCGCTGAGAGTCAGTGTTCTACCTCGCGCAGCCATGAGGCACACACTCCCCTAAAAGAATTTCCCTTTGAAAACTGGAGCCTTTAAACTGTTTATAGTCAAACCCAAGCTAACGAGAGTTAAGGCTTTTATGACCCTTCTGTAGACATCAAATGTTGGAACTGGCAAGGTGGGATGTGTTCATTATTACTCACCATGTGGAATAACAGGGTCGTGAGAAGATCAAACGGTTCTTTGGTTTGACGGACTGTAGCTCTTGTGACCCATGAAATGATCATCTGTTCCATATATTATGACACAGATGGCTGCTAGATTCACGTGGGTTTGTAAAATCAGCAGAGCTGGCCAGGGCCATCCTTCCAGACTTGCTGGTATCCTCCCTGCTCTCATCCTCAGAGTCTACCCTAAGGCTTGTCAATCCCCTGGTAAACGTACTTTCAAAAAGACGAGTCAGGATTGACAGTGCTAATGACCTTGGACAGGTCATTTTAGACTACGAGGGTTTTTCTGGTCTGTAGATGGAATTCTAGGCCTCTGCCACCAGGGGGAGCAGTGTGGTCTTTGTGTTTGTGGGTCTTCCTGGTCATCGGCGGGACGGTTCTCTGTTCCCCGCGTGGGCTCCAGGGTCTTCGAAAGCCCACTGAGGACTCAGCGCGGATAAGCGCATCCGATTGCCACTTGTAGTTAAGGACAGTTCTGCCTGAAATGATTTCGGCTCGGTTCTGCCATCCTCTCAGGCCTGGAAGTCTTGTTCCCTCGGGCAAACGATGAATGAGAAGGTAGAGGTGGAGGTTCAGTTGTCTCAGAAATATATGTGAGTAACAGTGAAGAAATTTGGACGTACGCCTGTATTGCCTTGAGATGTAATAGTTCAACAATGCCTCATTTTCAGTTGCATGCAACTCAAAATATATTGCTTACGTTATTAAGTCAGATAGTTACAGCATCAGACAAACAAACTTACTGGTTAACTCTTCCAATCCTCGTGGCAATCCTGAGACATAATCATTGTTATCTCGTTACATTGCTTGTCTTTCAAAGGATCAGACTCTTGAGTTCACTGAAAAATTCATGTGGTCAAGCTGGGTTGGAAAATGACTTGTTTTAATTCCCAAGATAAATATGCAGCATTAGCCCCACCCGCTGTAATCTAGCCAGAGTTCTCGCCCTCGCAGAATAAAATCCACTTCCTCAAATGGGGTTCCATGAAGAAGTAGAAGTGACTGGGGAATCGCTTCCCGGCTGGAGCAGGCCGGGAGGCGAAAGGAGCAGAACTGTGTGGACCGCGACAAGGATGGGCGGGCGTCCCACGGGCCGGGACTTGCGCTGTCCTGGGCCTCTGCTCCCCACCCCGAGCCCTCGCGCCTGGGAGCCGGAGCCTGGAGACCGCCCAGTGCTCCTCCCCAAGACCTTCACCTTGACCTTGCCATGAGCTCTGGCCTGCCACGTCCATCCGTAAGAAACCTTGGTGTTATTTAAAAGCAGAGGCTCTGAAATCGAGTTATGAATCGGAATTGCGGAGAGTTCTACACATATGAACACTCAAGAAGACAATTTTGATACTAAAAATATTTCCACACTATAATTGAAAAAGCATTACATGAGTATGCATATGTGTTGATTATTTGAACTACAACATGAAATTGTTAGTTTTCTCTCTGGTGTGTGCTATACTTTTAAAAAACATTCACCTTAAAAAAATGTATCCATTCCAGTGTTTTTCACAACCAGCATTCCTGCACTAGAGCCAGAGAATGCTCTTATTAAAACTGTCCCTCATCTTCCAATAAGCTATTAGTTATGGAAACTAGGAAGACTCTCAGGAGAGCAAACCATTATATTACAGTTTCTATAGCCAGGAAGTTTATTTCATTTGGAAAGAACAGTTCCAGAAACAGGCTAGAAAAGAGTGCTTTTCAGTCATACGAAGTCATGTGCCCTGCCCGGTGAACAGGAAGAGACTGGGGGAGAGGGGGTCCCTCCTCCCGGCCGGCCAGAGCCACCTTTCCTCCCGCTGGCACAAGTGGCTGGGGAATGTCCCCGTGACAGGCCTGTGTCCACATTCCTGTCCAGTGAGTCATTCCTAGGTAACCTTTGTGTGCCCAATCCCAGCACAGAAGTTATGCAGCAGGCCAAATCACTGCAGCCCAAATACGATCTCCCCCCCTGCTCCTGTTGGTTAGAGCAGGCCACTCCATGCCAAGCAAGCCAGTGACAAGACTTCTGGGAGAGGTCACGCGTGTGGATCAAGTTAGCTGACGTGGATTTCGGAAAGGCCTAACAACTTCTTGACGCGACTGGTTTGCAGAGGTCTGGTATCCCAACAGAGCTGTGTAAAAACTTAAAATACACCAGGCTCGCATCCTCCTGGCTGGGAGAAATGTCCAGGAGGCCGCCCGTCGCTCTGGTGCGCCTCCACAGCAACGTGCTCACGAGCTGCGCTCTGCTGCTGGGCTGCCCGACAGCGACGGCTGGTTCCCCAGACCTGTGGCCGCCTCCGTTGTAATTCTCCCACAAGTAAAATGGGTGAATCAGAGGCCAGACTCTCTGGGATTTGTCTGGCTTCGAACCTCGCTCCTCGCGCCTCCGCCTCCTGAGCAGCCGAGGCTACAGACGTGAACCATCCGCACCTGGCCGCGTCTCTTCCTGAAGAGGCCGAGCTTCGCAAAGGCGCTGCGGCGAGGGCTCTGGGGCGCTCGCGTCCGCCCTGCTCAGTCCCCAAGTCAGGCGTGTGTCTTCCTTCCGCTCGAGGGTTCTGCTTGGTTCTTGAACGTGAACACCTGAGGCCATTTTCAGAGAAGCCCGCCGGAGGAGCCGGGGCGCCGAAGCTCAGAGTGGAGATCCCAGAAGCCCCCGCGGCCCGGCGAGCACCGACACCTGCGTCCCAACCACGACCCCGAGCTCCGCGAGCTCCACACCCCCCTCGCACACCACACACGCACGCACCACGCGCAACACACACGCACACGCAGCCCCATCGCCACCACGAGGCTCCCTGCAAAACCCAGCCCACGCTGCCCGTTCTCAGCGTGCACGCTCACGTGTGGTGGCACAGGTGCAGCTCCACGTCAGTGTGCACGCTCAGCGCGTGTGTGGTGACACAGGTGCAGCTCCACGTCAGTGTGCACGCTCAGCGCGTGTGTGGTGACACAGGTGCAGCTCCACGTCAGTGTGCACGCTCAGCGCGTGTGTGGTGACACAGGTGGAGCTCCACGTCGGCGTGCACGCTCAGCGCGTGTGCGGTGACACAGGTGCAGCTCCACGTCAGCGTGCATGCTCAGCGCGTGTGTGGTGACACAGGTGCAGCTCCACGTCAGTGTGCACGCTCAGCGCGTGCGGTGACACAGGTGCAGCTCCACATCGGCGTGCACGCTCACGTGTGGTGACACAGGTGCAGCTCCACGTCGGCGTGCACGCTCAGTGCGTGTGTGGTGACACAGGTGCAGCTCCACGTCGGCGTGCACACTCGCGTGTGTGTGGTGACACAGGTGCAGCTCCACGTCGGCGTGCACACTCAGCACGTGTGTGGTGACACAGGTGCAGCTCCACGTCGGCGTGCACGCTCATGTGTGGTGGGTGACACAGGTGCAGCTCCACGTAGGCGTGCACACTCGCGTGTGGTGACACAGGTGCAGCTCCACGTCGGCGTGCACGCTCAGTGCGTGTGTGGTGACACAGGGGCAGCTCCACGTCGGCGTGCACACTCGCGTGTGGTGACGCAGGTGCAGCTCCACGTCGGCATGCACGCTCAGCGCGTGTGTGGTGGCACAGGTGCAGCTCCACGTCGGCATGCACGCTCCGCGTGTGGTGACACAGGTGCAGCTCCACGTCGGCGTGCACGCTCAGCGCGTGTGTGGTGGCACAGGTGCAGCTCCACGTCGGCATGCACGCTCCGCGTGTGGTGACACAGGTGCAGCTCCACGTCGGCGTGCACACTCGCATGTGTGGTGACACAGGTGCGGCTCCACGTCGGCGTGCACACTCGCGTGTGTGGTGACAGGTGCAGCTCCACGTCGGTGTGCACGCTCCGCGCGCGTGAGGCCCCATGTCCGGTGCTTGGCACGTGGAATCTTCGTGTCAGCAGGCGTGCTGGACGTCGGCACGGCACACCTGCCGGGACCAGTGGGTCGCCCGTGCGTTGCAGTCACGGGTTCCGCGGCGCCGCGGCCCCCAGCGTGGACTCGGTGCCGGAGAGGCCGCCGCGGGTCCCCGGCTGGGTGACCTGCACGGGCTGCGAAAGCTCAGGTCGTGGGAGCCGACGCCCCCTCCGTCCCCTCAGGCCCCCTCCCCGCGCGGAGCACTGTGACTGGCCCACGGCCGCCGGGCCCAGAGCCGCAGCCCACGGCGGAGCGCAGAGCACGCGGACGGCGGGGGGGGGGCGGGGGGGGCTGGCACAGGACCGTCCGCCAGGAGGGGAGGGAGCTCACCCTGCGGGCCCCCACCCTCCCCTCCTCCTGCCCGCCCTCCTCCCGCGCTGCACACTTGTCCTAGCTCTCAACGCGGAGTCCAGCGGCGCTCAGCGGGGCAGATCATCCCCTAAGACAGATCATCCCCTAAGACAGCCGCACCCGCGGGGGGGGGGGGCGGGGGGCAGCTCAGATCGCAGGGGGTGGCCAGCTCAGATCACGGGGGGGGGGGGCAGCTCAGATGGGTGGGCAGCTCAGATCGCGGGGGGCGGGGGGCAGCTCAGATCTCGCGGGGGGCAGCTCAGATCTCGCGGGGGGCAGCTCAGATCTGGGGGGGCAGCTCAGATCTCGTGGGGGGCAGCTCAGATCTGAGGGGCAGCGGGGGGGTCAGCTCAGATCTCGCGGGGGGCAGCTCAGATCTCGCGGGGGGCAGCTCAGATCTGGGGGGGCAGCTCAGATCTGGGGGGCAGCGGGGGGCAGCTCAGATCTCGTGGGGGGCAGCTCAGATCACGGGGGGCAGCTCAGATCTGGGGGGCAGCTCAGATCTCAGGGGGCAGCTCAGATCATGGGGGGGCAGCTCAGATCTCGGGGGGCAGCTCAGATCTCGTGGGGGGCAGCTCAGATCACGGGGGGCAGCTCAGATCTGGGGGGCAGCTCAGATCTCAGGGGGCAGCTCAGATCATGGGGGGGCAGCTCAGATCTCGGGGGGCAGCTCTGATCTCGGGGGGGCAGCTCAGATCGCGGGGGGGCAGCTCAGATCTGGAGGGCAGCTCAGATCGCGGTGGGGCAGCTCAGATGGGGGGCAGCTCAGATCGCGGGGGGGCAGCTCAGATCGTGGCGGGGGGCGGGGAGCAGCTCAGATCACGGTGGGAGGGGGCGGGGGGAGGGGGCAGCTCAGATCGCGGGGAGGGGGGGGCGGTGGCGGGCAGCTCAGGCCTCTCCGCACGCTCTGCTCAGGCACCCCGGCCTTGAGAAAGACCAGTCGCTCCGGCTATTTTTGTCCTGGGGAGAATGTAAACAGTCCAGTATTTGTTTTGTGGTTTCCCGGGTTATCTGATCCAGAGGGCGTTCTGGGCCGCAGGAGAGGGGTTCACAGAGAGGCAGAGCGGGGAGCACACCCCCCTTCTGCTGGGACCCCCCAAGGTCCTGTTGGGAAACAACATGGCATTGTGGTACTAAAATCCCACTAAGTACACAGTACTAACTCTGCACAGTGAGTGGACTGAAGAGGGCTGAGTACTCGGCCCTCCCTCGCCCTGACAGGAGGTGGCCACAATGAGAATTCAAGCCCAGGTCTCCAGATTCTTCCTGGCCGTGCCCTGCCCTGCTGGCTGGATCGCCGTTCCCTCTGTTGAAGCTCCGCTGTTCTTGTTGTCTTTGCGCCTGAAGGCGGCCTCGGGCCACTTATCCTGCTGGATCTCCTTTAAACTTTGTGTCCTGGGCATCGGTATTGAGCTGGGTCAGCAGCAAAGGAAGAAGACTCCAACCAAGGAACACACGGGGCGCAAGTTTTGCCCCTGCTTAAGAAATGGCTGTCACCCGGCCACTGCCCATTCCTTGCCGCGGGACCCGGGGCGGGCGCGGCACCCCACTGCCACGCGGGAAGGAGCCGGGAGGCGGCGGTCAGCGCGGCTGCGGGCCTCCCTCTGCCCGTGTGGACAGAATCTGGAACGGACAGACGCCCGGCACGGCCCCAGCAGCTCAGCGATGTTTCCATCAAGGGGGAGTATGAGCGACGGGAAAGCCAGGGACTGCGCACACGGAAGGCCCCGGGGGCAGACGCGTGACCCAGGAGGCCTCACCAGCCACGGAGTCCCTCGGGGAATTTGGCCCCCGGCCCCAAACTTGTTCATAATCTCTAAATGTTGGTCCTGAAGACCTAAAGAAGCCCTCACAGCGGAATTCCCTGCGGGCCTTCCTGGAGCCCACCGTGCCCATCCGGTGCCTTGCTTTCAACGCTGGGGGCGATGAGGCGTGGGGGTCAGGGCTTCGGGTGGCCGGAGCTGCCCTTCCACACAGACGCACCCGCCGCCCTTCCAATCCACGGGAGCTCCGGGGCCATCGCGGGCCCCGCTCCAGCCTTTGGCATCCCGGGGCTCATGTGCATCTGTCTGGTTTTACTTTAATGAGAAGAACTAAGTAGGAACATAGCCTCTCCAAGGAACTTGGGGAAAATTTATTCCCACCCATTGTGTCTCTCGGGTTTTGGCACGTTGATCAGAGCTGTAAACGCTGCTTGATTGAATATTTTTGTACCGTTTCTTTTTGTACATTTTTTCATTATAATTTCTGTCGAAATACCATTAGCTATTCATACCCCTCCCTCTGAAGGAATGTTTGTGAATGTCTAGCACGATATTCTCCAAATGTTGGTCAAGTTAATTAAGAAGAGAATGAAGCAAATTACACTTCCTGTAAAAGCTTAATACTCGCTGGTTTGTAAGATCAGACTGCTCTTGTGCCTTTCTTCCTCACTTTCAAAAACAGTGTCTCAACTACAAATATTCACTAGTAGCATACAAAAAACTCTTAAGATAGCTTGCTTTTGTCTCACTAAGTCCTCGAAACTCTATGCGTATTTTACCTTATAGAACAATTCAGTTGTTCTAACCGGCCATGGCCCAGTTTTTGAATCTGTAGAATCCTAAGTGTTTTTATTTGTATGTGTGCGTTTGTGCACATACATTGTGCGTTTCCATAGGTGGCCGTGCGGGGCCGGTCACATTCCCCGCTCCCTGACAGCCGTGTTCATGGCAGCGACACACCTGCTCCGTTAGGCGGCTCGGCCTAGGCGTCTGCCTTGGGCGAGCGGGAGGACGTCCCGTGCGGTTCCTGCTGCCGGGGGTCCGGCGCTGTCTCCACGTGAAATCGTCCGGGGAATCATCATTAGTCACACAGGCCGGCTGCGAGCTCCTCTCGGGATGGGAGCCCCGGTGGGGGGCGTGGGACCGTGAAGATGGGGGAGCGAGCTCGCCTGCCCGGCTCCACCAGCGCCTTCCCAAGCTCCTCCGTGTCCCCGGTGACACCGGCGCCCTCCGCCCCCGCGCAGGGCCTGCCGGGCTCCTCTGAACCCGACAATGCACAGGGACTACCAGACGGCACGGAGCCAGCGGAGACAGAAGGAGGAGCGAGGCCATCCCATTTCCCACTGGGAGGGCATTATTTCTTTTCCTGTAAGAACACTGAAAACATTTCTTATAATGAAGCTTTTTTCAAAAAGAAGTATTTGCTTCCCTATCTTCCCCGGATTTCTTTAGATGCAAAGGGCGAGAATCTCAGCGGAGCGTCGGGGTTCGTTTTTGTGGATGCCATGGCGTCCTCCAGGGAGGCGGCCCGGCTCGTCCACCTCTGCATCTAGGACTCGAACTCGGGCAGAGAGACGCTGCGACGCGGTCCTCATGCCACGCGGAGCACGGAGACGCGACTGCCATCTAGTCGGGGCCCCTCTGCCTGCCGCGGGTTTACGTTCTCCTGGAACTCTTCGAGAAAAATTGACCACAAAGCAGCGAGAGCATTGTACGGATCTTGTCATTTCTGCCCCAGTAAAAGGTAACTGGAAAACAAACCTGAAACTGATAACGGAACCGAGAGCAACGGAACGGAGCCACGCGGTCAAGGAGAGCCGCGAGCGCCCACGCCCTCGGGACGCGCCCTGTGAACGGGGCCTCCCTCTCTCCACGCCCCGCGGGGAGCCGGACTGCTTCTCTGCGGGAACGAGGGTGAGCGCCTGGCTAGAGCCGTCCGCGGCCCCCGCGGGACGCGCGTCGAGCGGTGCGGAGCAGCGGCGCGGGGAGCGGCAGGGAGAGCCGGGCCTGCCCGCTTCCACGAGTGGAGGAAACGCGGGGCTCCACATCTCAGACGGCTGCCGGCGCAACGCCCGCGGCCACCGGCAAGGACAGCGAGGCTGCTGCGAACCTGGCGCCCCGAAATGAAGCAGCAGATGGAAACGTAAAAGAAATACAACAGCGGAAAGTACGGCTCCGCTCGGAGAGCCGGCCGCGGGCCGAGCCCCTGCAGCGAGGGCGGCCCGCTGGGGAGGCCGAGGCACGAGGCCCGGGCACGGAGAGCTAGCGGGAAGTGACAGCCCGCCAGACCCGTGGGCCCCGCCACGGCCCGCGGGGAAATCCCAGCCTCCTCCCCATCGCCCGCTGTCACACGCAGCCGAGAACACGCGAACACATCTGCTTCCAGAGGTTTTTTTAAAAGCCTCATAACCCACGTTTTTATGTTTTATATTCAATGATTCACTTTGCTGGTTATAGCTCGAAAAATAACTTGAGATGGTTCCAAGAAGAGAAATGTTCATGTGCTAGCGGAGAGCGTTTGCAGAAAATCACGCTTTGACTTGCCACCCCCCGTGCTCCGGGCCTAGTTTTCCGTGGCCGGCAGAGGATCAGGACGCGTCCCGATGGCTTCCCGAACCCGGAGCCCCGTGGGGATGCTGGGCTGAGCTGAGCTCCCGCGGATCACCTACAGTCCATCGGCCCAGTGCCTGAAAATCCATTGCTGTGCCTCTAAAATAATGTATTCAGAGTGGAAATTAGCATCCAAAGCGTTCTACAGTGACACTCATTACCAATAATTAATGGGAAAGCTAAGCATCTCTGCACAAGATGCTGTTCTCGACATCAAAGACGTCACCACGTATACTTCATGACCCCAGGCAGCATGCATCGTGCACACACCTGTTTTCACGGATGACGTGGAAATCAAAGAAACAATAGTTGTGAGCCAGTATTCCCATGCTCCTGACCCCTAATGGCTTTCCAGGAACCTCACGTTTCCTTCCTCGGAGTCCTTGATTGGGCTAGCCTGGGCTGTGAGTGCTGAACGGCTCCTCGCCTGGCCCCCCACAGGGAGAGCCCCCCCCCCCCCGCATCCGCACCTACAGCCTGCACGGAGGTGCCCAGCTCAGCGGGGAGGAAGAACCTGGATCCTGCCCTTCAGATCACCCGCAGCCGGGGCCTCCGCACCCCAGAGGGAGTTCACGCACGCCTGCTCTTGACTCCAGCTTCCTCTCGCTTCTTACATTAAAACCATCCTGGTCCTCAGGCAGAGGTCTAGAGGGACTGAGAATCCTGACCCACTGACAGCGCTTGCCCTGCGCTTGTCTCTCTCCGTCTCCCGTGGGGCGCGTCCTGCACCTGTGCGGACAGCGAGGCGCGCAAGTCCTCGGGCCCGTGGACCTTCCTCTCTAAGGAGCGTCCAGCTCGGGCCCGGCTCTCACTGGTGTGGCGGACACACACAGACTGGTTATTGCAGTATGTTCTGGAAGCCAACGCGGTGCAGGAAGTCTGAGGACTCACTCCACCCGCCTCAGAGCCGCCCCGTGGGCTCGTACCGCCCACGCGCTCAGTGTGACGCTCCCGGCGTGAACTCACGGCTGGTTTTGCCCGATGTTCTGTGATGACACATAGCCTCCTCTCCACCATGATCGAAGAGAGAGATAGAAGAGATAGGACCAGAACCCCAGAGTCACAGGGCTCCTTTCTACACGTGGGCGTGGAGTGGCCCGGGAGAGGTGACCGAGGAGGGCTCCCGGCCAGGGGTCTGGGGGGGCTCGCGGGTGAGCGGGGCCGAGGCAGCCGGAGCAGCGCACGGTTCGGGGCTCTGACCAATCCTGAGTACATCTCAAGCCGCAGCCTGTCTCTCCGCACACGTCCCCCGACTCCACTCATGACTCCACTAGCGAGCAAGGAACTCAGGCCGTTCCCCCGGGAAGCTCTACGGTGTGCTGCACGGAAAGCCATGTGCGGCACCGGGGAGACCGCTGCTCATGTGTTTTCCTGAGGTGATGCTTATTTTGAAGGTTCGACAGTTACAAATGTAGGATAATGGGTCCGGTTATCCACATGAAATGTAGATAATTAAAAACAAAATGAAATGAGCAATCTTCATGTTTTCTCCTGGACAGTTCTCTAGAGATTCTTCTCAAACATCTGGCCTCCCGGTTGGACTAGATTAAGTGTTGTTCTCACCCGTACATTGCTGAGGGGGCTGTTAGCTATGGTACGGAGCGCACACAAGTACAATTAGTACAAATCACTTAACTATAAACAAACTGGCACTTGACCTTCTTTCTCGTCCCTCCCCTAGGATTTAATGGAAATGGGTGCTATGTAAACAGAGATAGACAAGTGTTTTACAAATTGTAAACCATACTGCAAAAATTAGCTGAAACAGTATTTGTTTATCACCTATAACTGCCCCCAGGATCTCACGACCACCCTGCATCTGGACAGTTTAAAATCCTGGACACAGCTTTCTGGTTTCTGTGTTAAGTATGTGTGCAAGATGAAGACTCATGGCCATTTGGTAAACTATATCCATCTTAAGATGAGGGGCTTCTCTGTTATTCCGCGTAACTTCCCAGAGCTTTAGCGGCCAGAAGGCCGGGCTCGCCTTGGCACGGAGGGCGGAGGGCGGAGGGCGGAGGGCGGAGGGCGGAGGGCGGAGGCGGCGGTGGCGGTGGTGGCGTCCCCTGCCTCGGCTCTTCACACCTCGCTCACCAGGACAAGCGGCGACACACACAGACTCTGTGTTTAGCTTATGCCAAACACGTTGCAAGCATTACTTGAAACCCGCAGCCATGTAACAGCTCGGTATTGGGTTGGCGTGTGACCTTGCTCAAACTTCTTAGTATGTTTAGAAAGTTAAGAAATCACAAATCTTTTAAAAGTGGAAATGAAAGTGAATCAAAGTTGAATGGTAATGATTTAGGTTTTATTCCCCTAAAATTAGAGAAATGAGAATAACAGCATAAACCCCTTTGTTAGGCACTTAGAAGGGAAAACTTGTGAGCTGCTTTTAAGAACTTCCACATCAGAAGAGCAAACTGTAGCTATCAACTATCGTTTCTAGCAAGAAACCAACCCAAGTTAAACCGGATCAAGGCGGATCAACACCAACCCCGCTGGCCTCAGTCTCCGGAGGCAGAAGTTGGAGCTTGGTCTCGTAGCTTCTTGTCAGCTGTGCACTACGGGACAGGAAGGAAAGACAGGCTTCTCCCGGCCGACCTCGGGATCCTGAGCCTCCCGTACGAGAGCTCGGAGCATGGCCCCCGTGCCGCTTCTCGCCCCGTCTCTACGACAGCACGCACAGCACATGGACGGGCCCGGCCCCTCCGCACCAGGCCTCGGGCCCCGCAGTGCTTCTCCCCACACCGCAGGCCAGTGCTGTTTTCTTGGCCTTTAGGAGAAAATTCCCTTCCCTGCTTCCTGACCATTCTTTTCAGGTCAAGGTCAACAACCAAGTACCCGCCCCCTTTTCTTTCCCTGATCCAGCCTCCTGCCCTGCCTTGCCCAGGTGGTTCTGTTCGAGACGCAGTGGGGTTCACACAGCAGAAGTGGTTCACACACCCGTAGGCACAAAGAATGTGTTTCCATGATGAACGCACATCCTGTTCTCCTGAGACGGACTGAGGACCCCGGGAAATGCGTGGTTTAGAGCTTCCTTCAGTCCCCAAAGAATTCAAGGTCTTTCCACGCCTTCTCTGGAGTCTAGGAGAGAATTGTTGCCAGGAGGCTGGGTGCTCACACCTAGAATCCCAGCTACGCAGGAGCCTGAGCCCCAAGGATCGCGGTTCAAAGCCAGTCATGAGACTTTTACCTCAATTAGCCACCGGAAAACCAGAAGTGGGGCGGCGGCTCAAAGTGGTAGGGTGCTAGCCGGGAGCCAGCCCCCTGCCATCGGGAGAGGAGGGTTCCGGAAGACCCAGAGGCGGCGTGGCGGGGGGGGGGGGGGGGTGCGGCGTGTGCGGCCCTGGAAGTGCTGGTGAGCTATGACCACCGCCTCTCGCCTCCCCACCCACAGCGCCCCCCCCCCCACTGAGGCGATTCCAGTGCGGACACAAGGAGGGCAGGGCAAGTTGTCTGAAGAAACTCAGCGAAGGCTGAACAAGGCCTGGGGGGGGCGGGGAGGAGAAGCTCACCGAGCAAGAAAAGAGGTTGGGACCAAGCCATGAAGAGGCTGACCAAAGTGAGCTGCCCGGAGCCGAGACACAAAGCAAAACTCCATCTGTGTCCCAGGCGTGAGCAGGTGCCGCCAGCAGCCCTGGCCTTCAGGCGACCCCGGAGTCCTCCGGGCTCCGCTCTCAGCGCGAGGCCACCTCGGCCCAGCAGAGCGGCAGGGGCCGAGCCGCGGGGCCCGATGAATCACGCCAGGCGCTCCCTGGACGCCGAGACAAGTTAGGTGGTAATTAATATTCATCCTCATAGCTTTATATAGCATCTATGTATGAGTCGCTTGGTTATAAGTAAAAGGAAAGGCAAAATGTACTAGAAGAAATGCTTTCTTTTAATAGAAGCAAAAGGTTCCTCTTATTTATCCAAATGATACATTTTTTCCACAAACTTATGGGTTATAGTTCAATGTGTACCAAAAAAAACCCAAAGATCAAATAAGGGCATTTACCATTTCCATCCCCGGTACAGTCATCGTATTTGTTTATTTCGTCGGTTGTGGGGCCTGAAGTCAGGGCCGGGCCCCTGGCCCTGAGCTCTTGTGCTCAAGGCGAGCTTCTGCTACCCGAGCCACAGCGCCGCTTCTGCTCTCGGGTGGTTACTTGGCGGTAGAGCCCCACGGGCTTTCCTGCCCGGGCGGCTTTGAGCCATCATCCTCCCGAGCAGCAAGGGTGACAGGCGGGAAGCGCGGACGTCCGCTCACCGCTTCTGTGTGTGGAACCGCACAGCTCCTGTGCCATTGTGAACGAGGTCACAGACTGCTGCCGTCTGTAGTTACCTTCCTGGGGTGCAGAACACCCCAGTGAACCCCTCAGATCGCCGTCTCTCGGGCCTCCGTGTCTGACTCCTCTCTGCCCTTTGTCCCCAGCACCCTTCCCAGTCTCTAGCCCCATTTCATTCCCTTCCATGAGAGTAATTTTTCACTTTCCTCAAATTAGTGACAACACATAGACAAGACTTCACCACCAGAGCAATCCCGAGCAAGAGAGAGAAAGCTGAAGACACACTGTAATGGACTCCAAACACACTGAGTGTTCGCTAAAGGAAGAACACAGTGCAGCTAAAATGGTCCATTGGAATACATTGAAAATAATGCCAGTTAGCAGACACACTTGCTGTGTTCACTGGTGAAACCATCCTTTCTCATCATGTATAAATGTAAGATCGTTAAAGAGCTAAATTATAAAGGAAATTACTACATCGGAGTGGAGCATCCAACGGAAGTGGTCAGAATCCAGGAGGGGCCGGGTTTCCCTCAATCAGTGCGTTGCCACGAATAAAGGGAAGCCAGCCGCTGCCACCACCGCGGCCGCGGGGACTCAGCTGCGGTCACGGCCTCGGCGAAGGACTCCGAGCGCCCGCCGGCCGGAGCTGGCGGCGCCCATCACTTCCCAGTCCTGCCTGCAGTGACCTCACGTGGCTAGCTTGAAATCGCGCGTGGAAAGAGGGCAGACGCTCCTGACGTGCGGCGGGGCTGCATCCCGGCCAACACCTACCGAACCTCGTGGATTCGCTCGCTTCCGTGTGCAGAACGCTCCCCTGGGCCTTGGCTGAGGACATCACCCAGCACAAAGCCCTTGCTACAGATGAGTCTCTCAGCGACTGAGTACTGTACTGAGCATGAAAACCAGATGTTCCCCCGGATACACCTTCTCGCTGTCGTCAGGAACTGTGAGGAAACTGCTAAACGTCACAAATCAAGCCTTTTGAACTCTCTGTACCTCCCACCAATTATTAAACATTTACCATTCATATTGCTTCTCATTTTTTTTTTCCTGTCGTAGGACTTGAGCCACAGCTCTACTCCCATTCTGTGTGGCTGGAGATAAGAGTCCCACAGACTTTCCTGCCCGGGCTGGCTTCCAACTGCAATGCTCAGATCTCAACCTCCTGAGTATCCAGGATTCCAGGGGTGATTTTTAAAGATTCGTTACATTTATCATGTCGTTATATAGCAATGCATAGGACCCCCAGGAAAGCAAGTGCCAGCAACAGCACCTGCATTCAGAGAGGGCATTAAGAGCAGCCAGTTCTCTGCAGGGCGCTTCCCCGGGGAGAGGGCCAGCACCCCGGACGCCCCCGCCAGTCAGGAGACGTCTACTCTGCTCAAAGGCAGCACCGCTTAGGTCCCAGGACTCCGGGAGCTCTGGAGGGCAGCAGCCGGCATTCCCCAAACTCCTGCTCACACATGGGCGCCCCACAACCCGCCACAGCCAACATGCTGCTTCCCGCCATCCGGAGCTGCTCCCAGTGCAGTGGCCCCGGTCCCCCGGCCAGACCCTCGGTGAATCCAGCTGTGGTGCTGCTAAACTGGGACGGTGCCACTACTGAGGAAGCGCACCTGCTTACACGAAGCAGAACACAAGCGCAGCAACGAGCCCTGCAGCAGGTGCAGGAAACGCGTTCTGGTGTGTGCCTGCGACACATCATAAGCTGGCGGGAGACAGATAATACTTTCCTGTTCATTCAAAGTAAGGGTAATGAGGAAGCTCCTTTGAAGTAGAGAACAAGGCAATCTGGGCCTTTGATACTGTTAATATATCCTTCATCCCCCTCCACACACACACCCCACCACAAATAATTCCCGTGCAAGCTCAAGGGGTGAGGACGAATGCAGGTCTGAACGACTGGGTCTGCTCTTATGTAAAATCCTAATTTCCAAAGGAGAAATTAAAAACAACACAGTACACAAACAAAAACACAGCCATAAAATTGTACTGAGAATGGAGAAGGTGATTCATTTTTTCTTTTTTTGTTTTGCCAGTCTTGGAGCTTGAACTCAGGGCCTGAGCGCTGTCCCTGGCTTCTTTTTGCTCAAGGCTAGCACTCTGCCACTTGAGCCACAGCACCAGCTCTGGCCATTTTCTGTGTATGTGGTGCTGGGGAATCGAACCCAGGGCTCCATGCATGCTAGGCGAGCTCTCTACCGCCCAGCCACCTTCCCAGCCCCACGGGTGAGGTCGATGAAGAGCCCTCCTGCCTCTCACCAGGTGTGGATCGCATCGCAGGGCCATGGTGGCGAGCAGGCAGATCGCCGGTGGTATTTCTCCTGTCAACATTTAGAGGGTGAGGCTTTCAGTCATTTATTGATTCCAAGTTGGAGCAAGGAACACTTTTAAAACTCAACATAAATCTCCTATGGCCTCTTGAAACACTGTAGCCTGCCTTTTTGTTGGGCTGACCTTGAAGAGTTTCTTAATTTCTTAATATAACAAATGTTCCCTAGTTCTCACCTCATGGTGAATTACTTTAGTGTGCCAAAAAGCAAGGTAAACCAACTAAAAGAACTAGCTTGCTGTGGCCAATATTTATGAAAGCAATTGGTATTAAAACTGAATAGTAAGCCAGTGTCGGCGGCTCGTGGCTGTAATCCTAGCTCCAAGTGGTAGTACCCTGAGCAAAAGAGCTCAGGGATAGCACCTAGGTCCTGAGTTCAAGCCCATCCCACCCCCCCACACACACCTGAATAGCAAATAAAAGTGACAGGCAAGGAAATCTATTTAAGAGAAAACCTGGTTTAAAAATTGATTTGAGGGGCTGGGGATATGGCCTAGTGGCAAGAGTGCTTGCCTCGTATACATGAAGTCCTGGGTTCGATTCCTCAGCACCACATAGACAGAAAAATGGCCAGAGGTGGCGTTGTGGCTCAAGTGGCAGAGTGCTAGCCTTGAGCAAAAAAGAAGCCAGGGACAGTGCTCAGGCCCTGAGTCCAAGGCCCAGGACTGGCAAAAAAAAAAATTTTTTTTAATTGATTGGAAATAAAACCTCAAAACCCTAGCATGGCACATCTGGTTCTTGACTACCTTCTGGTTGGAGGGATTGTCAAGACGGGCTGATGGTCATGAGGAATTTAGGAGTTCATATTTAGTGGCAGAAGGCGTGAGTGTCTGTGAGGAACAGGAGGTTAACTTTCAGTCTGAAGTCACAAGAGCCTTTAGAGATGGACAGGCCGCCTCTCTTCTCTGTTTTCAATTC
The DNA here is from genome assembly GCF_023159225.1 of Perognathus longimembris pacificus. NCBI lineage: Eukaryota > Metazoa > Chordata > Mammalia > Rodentia > Heteromyidae > Perognathus > Perognathus longimembris. Next base: position 33,283,743 of record NC_063183.1, on the reverse strand, counting down.
CAGCCAGAACATCTTTGTGCAATGAGTACTTTAGAAGTGTTTAAGATTTTGTTAAGCATAGGGTAAAAGTGAAGTCAAACTCAGAGAGACACAGGACACATGTTTTCTCTCATCTGTGGAAGACAGACCTAATTTATAAATATATATGTAAACATATTCAGGGCCATAGGCATACAAACACAAACATTAAAGTATGGCATATGCAGAAAAATAGAGTGTGTTCATGTAAAATGAAAGCATAATTAGTATAACTTTTCTTAGAAGCAACTTAGAAATATAAAGCAAGAGTCTACAAAATGATTGATTTATCCCAGGACTTCTCTACTAAAGATTGATCCTGATGAAATCATTATGAGGGCAAAACACTGTGATTCCTAAGTAAAAGGAAATGCTCAAGTATGTCAAGGGACATTGACAAAATGAAATTGTATGTTGACGTTAAATATTATCTTTTGGCAGAATACTGGAAGGCTCAAGCACATAGCCACAATATTATGTTAAGTGAAACACCACAGACTCGAAATTGCATATACAATAACTTTCAGTATATACACATGCACATAAGTAGACATATGAGACAAAGCACTGGGAGGAAGTATGCCCGAGTTGTGTTAGGGGAGAAGGGAATGATGATGAAATTGTATATGAATGACAAAAATCTCTACTCTATGAAACTTTATTATGTGGTTCTTAAAGTCTGTAACTATCCTTCAGCAATCCTATGTCTACTGAACACTTTCGCTCCAGATTTCTTTGGAGTCTTTTTTGGCTCCATACAATTCATAGTATTAGTTTTTCTAGTTATATGAAGAATGACATTGGATTGAAACTTTTAGTTATACTAAGGGGAAAAAAATAAATATCAAAGTAAGAGACATCACAACCAATACCACAGATGTATAAAAGATCAGGAAAGATTACTATGGCAACTATATAACAACAAGTTAGATATTAGAAGAAATGTATTAATTCCTAAAACACATAACCTATCAAGATGGATGAAAAACTGGAAATCACAGATCAAACAACAAATAAGGAGCTTGGAATAGTGACAAAATGCTTGCTATAAGAGAAAATCCAGGAGCAGATGACTGAATAGCTGGATTATACTAGATATTTAAAGAAGAAGAATATCAACTCTTCTCAAATTCTTAGAAAAAGTTGAAGAGAAAGGCACACTTCCATACTTGTTTTAAAAGGCTAACATTGACCTGATATCAAAGCAGACAGTATTTCTCAAGAAAACACTAGAAAACAGAATTGAAAAGCACAAGGAAAGGATCAAAATTAAATGGCATTTATGCCTCAGATGCAAAGATGATTGAATATGGAACAATCCAGGAATATAATTTACCATATTAACAGAATGGAGGGCAAAAACCAGAATAACAACTTAACGAATGCAAAAAAGAAAAAAAAAAAAAGAGCATTGGACAAACTTCAGCATCCATTCATGATGAAGCAGAACCAAAACACGAATGAATTAGGTCTAGAGGACAATTCCCCAGCCCAGTGAAGGCCGGTACCAAGCCCACAGCTGCCATCGCAGGCCTTGCTTCTCTGCTCCTTCACTTGGAAGCGTGGGCAAAGCGTGCTGTTATCACAACTGAAAAAGCAACTCCCTGCTCCGCCACAGGTAGGACTTCGTGGGCACGGAGGCTCATGGCTGAGCCATAGGGAGGAAGGATTTATTCGGTGTGGCTTCAGAGGTTTCAATCCAAGGCGGCTTGGTCCCACAGCTTTGGGCCTGAGGTGAGGCTGAACTTCATGGCGGGGAGCAAGAAGCAGGGCAGAGCCGTTCACACACTGTGGCTGCCACAAAAGCAGGCAGTACCCAACACCAGCTCTCTTCTACAGACAACAACGGGGTAATGGACAAAGGGAGTACGACTTGGTCCCTGGGAGCCGATAACCAACAGTACATAGATTTATAGCAGGGACCTCCCCTGGAATGTTTGTTCTCATTCTAAGTTCCTTGTTTACATGCGATCAGCACAATATTAGAAGACATCCCAGGATCTGCACTACCACAGTCCTTAATTGTTTTGGTTCAGTAGCTAGAATTCCTCCCTAAAATTTCAAAATCACTTTGGCAAAAAAAAAATGGGAACAATGTAACAAAGAGTAGAGGGAGATATTCATTTGGTAGTTTGGATTATCCAAGACAAAACTCTCAGAAAAAGTAGCCCTTCTGTTGTGGAAAACACTTGGGAACTATTTGTGCAATTTTGGTGACACCTTGTTGCTCAGGAAGAGATGGAGCAGAAAGCACAGGGGAATTGTCACTGACATCTTTTCTTCCTCTTTCCCTGATGCAATACTTAAAGTGGGAGCACAGGGCATATTTCTAGCAGAGCGGTTGCCAGCAAGCATGGCTCGGCTCAGTAAATCACCTGTGCTGTGCTCTTCCGAACAAATAACTGTGGATATAAAAAGACATGAATGAATGCAATGTCTGTTTTTAATTAAATCGTGGTCCTTGTGAAGGCTAGAGTAATGGATTTATTCTCCACTCCAAGGACTCTGATGAGAACGAAATCTTTCTTAGGAACTTTTTAAATATTACCATACATTATGAGCTATCGTAGATGCCAACACATTACTTGGTTATCACTTCACTTGGAAGGTCTACAGCCATTTCGCCAAAACTGGTCTTGATCTTTGAAAAAAAAAAACACGTCAGTGGTGGCAGTTCAGCCGGTCGGTGCACGGGGCTCCGTGTGCCTTCCTCTTTCCCAACAACCGTGCTTATGTCCAAGAGAGAAGTAGGAGCCGTGGGGTCACATGGACCCCAGGGAGGCGGAGCTGAAGGCTGGGCGTCCGCCTCTGGCTCGCACTCCCCTCTGCTTCACTTGGAAACGTGGGCAAAGTGTGCTGCCATCACCACTGCCAACGCAACTCGCTACTACACAGTAGATGAGACACTGGGCACACCGAGGCTCATGGCTGAAAACGGCCATGATCTCCTGCCAAAGCTAACCTGCCGGCTCTGTCCCGGGGCTCCCCGCCGAGGGCGTGAGGGGTGCACAGTATTCTAGTCCCCCCTGGCCGGCTGGGCTTGCAGGCCAGTTAGTTCAGCTCTCAGGCACTGAGCCCCAGAATCAGGGAGTGGCCCTCGGGGGTAAAAGTCATGCAGCAAGATTGAAAGCAGCCTTGGATACAGAGGAAACACAACAGAGAGAACTTTAATAAATATTATTGAGACACGGAGTGAGTTTGCTACTGGTGATGCTGTTGACGTCTGCTAGACGCCTTGGGCCCTCGGCAGGGATTTCTCACGCCTCCCTGAAGTGGTTTTCATGACCATTCTGGCGTCCATTCGTGTAGGGACAATTTTTTTCCCCATGCAGAAGAACGGCAATGTATGGAAAACGAGGGACCAGACAGCCTGGTTCTGACCGGCTCCACTCGCTTTGTCACCAGGACTCGGAAGAGCACAGAGCCCGCCCACCCTCTGTCCTCTCCTTTTCCTGTGCGGTAAAGGACACCTCAAGTCAGATGCAGACCCAGTCCTGAGAAAATAGAGAAGCCACATTTTGCCAGGTCCAATTTTGGAGTCGCGACTGGCGTGCCAGTGGTGTGCCGGCGACCAGTCACCAAGACCTGCCGCCTGGAGCAGAGCTGGCACCGAGCTTCTCAAGACAAAGCCAGGGACCCCCCCACCACCCCCACCCCCCCACCCCCCCACCCCCCCCACCCCCCCCACCCCCCGCTCGCGCTCTCCCCACGGAGCCAGGCACCTGCGACTCAAACGACGGCGGCCTCACTGCAGACCTCGGGGCCGGTGGACAGCCCCCATCTCCTGGCCAACAACAGCTCCCCAGCGCCTGGCTAGGGGACCGATGGCTATGACTCAGTTTCCCCACTACATTCCCCACTGCTCTTGTGTAAGTGAAATCCAACCCTTGATTTCCTCGCTTCTCTTTCTCTCTCTTTCCGGTCCATTTCGTCCACTCACCCCAGTGCTGACTACTCGAGGTGTCTGGCGGTCATGGGGGATGGGGCCACCCGTGCTGTCTGCGTGTTTACCGGGACGTGTGTAACACTGCGCGCCCCCCTCTGTGTTCTGCGTGGAGATGGGGGGCGAGGTCCGCCTCCCAGGCACACCCCCCGTCTCGCCGGGCGCTCCCGCCCAGTGTGGGGCAGGGCCGACGGGACGGGGCAGCAGGAGGCCGCGCTCCCTACCGGGCAGGCGCAGGGCGTGGGGGCCGCCGGCCCCGCGGGGCTCAGCGGAGTGGCCCCGCAAACCCCACGGGGGGCCGCCGGCCCGGGGTGTCGCTTCGCGGTAGATCCGAGCCCGTCGAGCGAGCGAGGGCAGAGCCCCGGGCGCCGCCTCCCAGGCGGCCGAAGGACGGGCGGCGACGGCCGGGCTGTGCGCCTGCGCGCGCTCAAGCGCTTACGTCACCGAGCTGACGGAACGTCCGCACTCCGTACGTGACCCCCACGTGCCCCCGCGCCCGGCCGCGCGAGGCCAGCGTGCCCAGCGTGCTGCGGGGCGGGGCTGACGTGCCGGACGCCCGGCGCCTGCGCGCCTCTCCCCCCCCACTCCCCAGCGCTCGGGCCTCCGCCCCTCCGCGAGCCAGGGGCCCCGCCCCGCCGCCTCACCCGCCCCCCCCGCCCCCCAGCCCGGCACCCCGCTCGAGGGGCGCCTTCGGCTACCTCACCGTAACGGACTCGGGGGACGTGGGAAGGGGGACTCCGCCCTGGCTGCACGTGGGGAGCAGAAGGCGCGCGTTTCCGGAAGAGACGGGACTGACTTCCGTGAGGCCGGAGCCGCGAGCGCGGTCCTCACTGATGACTGGCCTCAGCGCTCGCGTGCAGCACGCAGCCAGGCGGGAGCGCGCGGAAGCGGGTCCTCTCCCCAGTTCACAGGTCCTTTCGGGGTTCCCCGCGGATTGGGACGCGCATCCGGAAAAACTCGTGCCGCTCGGCGGGACGTCTAAGAAAAGGCCATCTTAGAGAACGCCAAGTCCCCTCCCCCTCCTCCCCCTCCCCCTCCCCCTCCCCCGCTTCCGTGTGCCCCTTCGGGGTTGCCCCTGCCCCAAGCGCACTCACTGTCCCCGGACATCACTGCGTGCGGCGCTCTGCACTCCGCTGACCACGAGGCCTTGGGATGGGTGCGCCCCACCCCCGCACCCCATCCCTGCCCACTGCCCTGGGCACGCGAGCGTTTCCGCGGCGAGCTGAGCCCAGGCTGGAGGAGGGCGGTGTCTGCTCTGCCGTGGGGATCAGCACGCGTGGGGAGGGGGGGCTCTGCTCGTCCCGCTCCCCGTCTTCCCGGCCTCCCTACTGAATCCCACCAGCCCGGCGCGCGCCCTCCGCGCACGGAGCCCTCGGACCGGGGACCAGCGCCGCCTGCAGTCGGCTCGGAGCGGCCTGCCCCCTCCGCGCGCCCAGCCGGGCACCCACAGCTCTCCTGCGCGCGGCCTCTCGGCGCTTGGTTCTGAGCACGCCATGGACTCGAGTTTCTGTCTGAAAAGCCAGACCACAAATATCAAGTTAATTGAGACATGATGGCAAAAGAATTTCTCTTTCAGGGAGAAGTCTCCCAGCTCCTCACGCCTCCATGACCCACCGACCCGTCTCCCCGTCCACAAGAATGAAGGAAACGGGCCTGCCACCGGAGGGAAAGACAGGGCCGGGTAGAAAATTCTAGAAACCACTTTCTGGATTCCTCTTTGCATGCTTTAAAGTTAATGCAGGAGGAGAAAGGCTAATGTGGAAACGGATCCCTTCTGCAGTGAAGCGGTCCACACAAAGTACCGACACCCCAAATAGCTTACCACCCCTCCTTACTAAGAAGAAACATGGTGGAATCAGGCAAGAGTGAAAAATGTATCTAAGACGTAGCTGTCTACTGGGTGGGAAGACTTAGGACCCTCTTCACTGCGCTTCCATTTCCCCCACCTTGTAAGGCCATTGGTGTAGCCCACAGGTGCCCCAAGAAGTCTTTGGTCAAAGAATTGAAAGTCAAATATGAATTTTTCCCCGGGCTGGATTTAACTTATAAACCTGTAAGTAAACACCTTGCGTGGTGTGCAAGTGTATACGAATGTATTCACAGAAGTGCGGTAGCTTCGAGGCAGAGCTCAGATCGTGTCATTCCTTAGAAAAGCAAAGTCCAAGTCCAGTAAAATGAAAACACCAGGAAGCGGGTGCTCCAGAGGGGGGCGGTGGGGCCCAGGGGGAAGGGGAGAGGGAAGAAGAGGAGGAGAGGTGGAGCAGAACCTAGCACGCGTCTACAAGATTAAGAAGAGTGAGGGAAGATGCGGGCGGGAGAGGGGTGGGTGGGAATGTTGGAAGGAGTGACATTAATGAAGATGCATTTTCTTCATACCTTGCTTTGTTAAATGGCAACTCCTTTGTACAACTACTTATAGGTAAAAACATGTAAATGCCAGCTCTTGGTAAAAAAAAAAAAAAAAGTTTCTGCTGTCAGCAGCCCAGTGCAGGTGGCCTCCTACAGGAGAACCCCAACCTCCGGTCCCCATCAAACCAGGGCCGTGACAACTGTACCAGCATAAGAGATGTAACACTGAGACGTTGATTTCCAACCATATAATTTCATTAGTAATATGCAAGATTTTCTGGACATCTGCTTCTATTTATCTCTTTATTTTTCTTAGATTCCTCTGAGCTCATTGGCTGACCTTGACATCATAGCTGAGCCCAAAAATCAAAGCATTTTACATGTGTGCTGTTGTTTTTTTCCCCAAAAGGTCTCGAGTTCTTACTATCCAAGCAATAATAGATTCCTTTTCCAGGACTCCTTATCTTTTCTTTAGCCACATCATAAATAACAGGAATTTTATGTGGACCAGGAACGTTTGATTGCACATTTTTTTTTTTTTGGAGAGACATGGTTAAGACCTGTAATTACTTATGTAACTCGGTTTGTTCATCTCCACTTCCAACTGTGAGGGCCGCAGCTTGAGCGTATCTACATCTGCTTTGTGAATTAAGTGAAAACGGATCATAGCTTGGATCAGGTTTGAAATAGAGTCAAAGTGAGGGTCGGGTGATACGGATGGAGGGGCGCACAATGGAGAGGCCTCACAGCGGCCACGGAAGGATCCGGGAGCCCTGAGTAGGGTGGTCCCCACCTGCCATTCCCACAGCGGGCCCCAGAGAAGGTCACTCACGTGGATTTCTGCCGAGGGCAGCTTCCCATGTCTCCTGTCTGTGAAGAGTCTGACTCATTCCTTTCTAAGTCCGGGAGGGACGGTGTTTTGCAACCCTCCACAGGTATCCTGGCAGCTTCCAGGACATCTGAAGCAGAGTTCATCTCTGTTCTTCTACGAAGAGAAAATACACGTGTTCCATGAGGGGGTTGGGCCCCGAGGCTGCTCTGGCCCAGAGCAAGATGATGGCGTTGTGAGAAGTATCTGTACCTGACCCTACAGCAAGCCCTGAGGCAAATACATACAGGTAACAGCATAATCACAAATACAATACATAGCTTGACAGATTTTCACAAATTAAAACAGATCTGACCAGTACACAGTTGGAGAAACTGAACACGACCCACGGATGTCCCCTCCGGGGACCTTACTGGTTGCTAGTTCCCACAAGGGAACATTCCACATAAATGGTCATGTGTTGTGCACTCGTGTGTGTGTGTGGCTGGTTTTGCTCAGAACTCACCCACAGTGGTGTTTTGCGGGTTCTTTCCTCTCATTGTTACCTGGATTCCACCATAGGAATAGACAACCTTTATTTCTCCCCACTGAAAGAAAGGCATTTGTGCATTTTCCAGAGTGGGTCTATTAGTAATTCTTCATTTCTGTCAGATTCGTGCTGGAAGTGACATTGTGGCTCTGTGCACACTGTGCTTCCCAGTGGCTTCCAGGTGGTGACTCCGGCTTATACACCCGCACCAACATCTGCTATGCTCTCAACATCTGCTCTCATTACAATTTCAAAAGACTCGGTCGGCCCTTTCCACCTCAGAGCCCATCACACCAACATACATCAAGATGCTTCTTATTTTCCTAATAGGCCATGTCCGAGGAAATTTTATTATTTAACCTTGCCACGAGAAGCTCTTGGATTTAGAAAAGTTACCTGTAATTAAGTAGTTAAGGTTACTTGAATCTAGCATTCATATTTATACTATTCTATAGAAACAGGACACGCCCCATTGAGCTGGACCTGTATGCACTGAAATGCATATTTCTTACCTGACACCGCGTCCTAGCAATGGCTGTTTAAGAAGCCTAATTCAACTGAATCCTCGCCGGCGCGGTTTATCACTTCATCACGGCGGGGAAGAGCTTTGGCCGCACAGCAGCTTTCAGCCTGAACGCTGTGCAGTGCCTGGGCCCCAGCGCTCGGGCCGCGGGCGTCGGAGCCGGGCCAGGGCCAGCAGCAGAGCCTGCCCGCCCGCCTCCCCCAGCTTCCCGCTGCCTCCCTCCTCGCCTCTCGCTGGCTTCCGGTGTTTCTCCTGCCCTTCTTCTATCTTCTCTCCGTCTCCCCCTGGTCCTTGTTACTGAGACCGTGTAAGGTTCAGCCTCACCCTTGCTTCCTCCCGCCTCAGCCTCCTCATTGCTGGGCTTACACACACGCACTGTAATTAGAGATTCATTTCTTAAAAGTAGCAAACGTTGAAATCGGGCAGCGTGAGACTGACACCGGCTCGCAGACGGAGATGTGTCTTCAACAGTGGGGCAGCGCCAGCCGGGCCCCGTGTCTCACCACGCCAGCTCCCAGAGCCCTCGCCCGCTCGCCTCGCCCACACACGGCCACAACCCCTGCCCAGGAAGCCCACGGCTCCGGGCGCGGAGGGGAGGAAACAGCCCAAGAGGGGGACTCGATGACCTCGGTGCGGTGGTCCTGCGGGAATTCCTCCGCAAGGTACACGCCACGCAGTATGAAAGTACAACGGGGCATATTCTGGGGCCAAAGATACGCCCACCCTCGCCCACTGTGGGCCAGGCTTCGGTGCCTTGTCTGCTTGTCCTTCCCCTGCCCACTGCCCGCATGGCTCACACCTGAAGATCCCACCTCAACGCGCGAAGGCCGGGCGCCCCCGACGCTGGGCCCCGAGGCCGAGGACCAGACCGTCCTGCGGGCTGAGCACCGGCACCTGTTCCTCCCCTGATGCCAGCTGGCATCGTGCTGAGAGACGGGGACGGAGCACCCCGAGGCAGGCCTTTCCCTCCAGCAGAGACGGGGACGGAGCACCCCGAGGCAGGCCTTTCCCTCCAGCAGAGAGGGGGACGGGGCACCCCGAGGCAGGCCTTTCCCTCCAGCAGAGACGGGGACGGAGCACCCCGAGGCAGGCCTTTCCCTCCAGCAGAGACGGGGACGGGGCACCCCGAGGCAGGCCTTTCCCTCCAGCAGAGACGGGGACGGGGCACCCCGAGGCAGGCCTTTCCCTCCAGCAGAGACGGGGACGGAGCACCCCGAGGCAGGCCTTTCCCTCCAGCAGAGACGGGGACGGAGCACCCCGAGGCAGGCCTTTCCCTCCAGCAGAGAGGGGGACGGGCGGAGGCTCGCCCAGAGTTCTAGGACCATCTGTGTGGCTCAGTATTCTCACCTAGTAGGATTTAATAATTAATTAATAATTAGTACATGTCAAAAGCTGACGCTGAGCTGGGTGAAGTGGCTTAAGACTATAACTCTAGCTACCTGGGAGGCAAAGATGGACAACTGTGGTTTGAAGCCAACCCAGGCATAGAAAGTCCATTAAATTTGAGTCCAACCAATGTCTAGGTGCAGTGGTTCGTTCTTATTCCCCAGAAACACGAAGAAGCACAATCGAGGCCAGCCCAGACTGGCCCAGGCATAAGGCAAGACCCGCCTCCACATGAACCAATGCTCACAGGCACTGGAGGTGGGGTTTGAGTGGCAGTGCGCACGCCTGCCTTGCACGCACAAGGCCCTGAGTTCTATCTTCAGCATCACCAAATAAAAACCCCTCACTTCCCAGGGCCAATGGAACAGGTCTAGGATCTGTCCGACCCCACGGACTTGGTTCTGAACAATAAACTCTGCCATGAGACTAAGCAGGAAGCAGAGGGAAGTCCAGAAACCTCCGTGAGGAGGAGCATTACTTGGGTCCGAGTGTTTCCTGGCAGGTCCCGGGGTCCCCCCAGCAGTAGACAGGGAGGGCCTTCCTTCCACCGGCCTTCCGGTCCCGCTCGCGTGCCGCAAAGCCCACGGGAGCCACGCAGTGTGCAAGAGCCGTGGCAAGCGGGCAGGAGTGTTGTGAACTGAGCAGAGTAGGGCTTTCCACAGAACGTCTTCCCAGTCACCACTCATAAGGATTCAAACAAGTTTTCACCACTGGAGAGTTAATATTGCCTTGAATTTCTGGATAGAATTCTGAGCAAAATATGTGCAAAACAAAATTGAGATCATTCCTGAATAACCAAGTTAAGCCTTGTGAGATGTGGGAGCAGAGCTCTCTCGCTCCCCGTCCCTGCGTCTGTCTCCCACAGACAGACACATAACCCAGACTTGAAAATGGCACCAAAGGTGACTGAAAAAGCTATTTATGTGCACAAGACGCATTCTCGGAACATCAGGAGATACTTAGGAACACAGAGCGGAGCCCGCTGTCATTTCATCCGCTCTGTGCGCATGTCCACCATTGGGAGAAAACTGCAAATGGATCAGAACCCAGAATAGCCGAATCACAGCCAACAAAGCGCGCGTTCCTCTCCGTGCCCAGCGCGAGGCGGAGGCCCGAGACGCCACCCCCCGCTTGCTGACCGGAGGCTCCATCCCTGTGCCAAGGGAGAGTCACCCAATGCGGTCCACCCGTGCTCCCCCGTGCTCCCTGAGCACATCTGCACCGAGCCCTGGAAGCCTTCACGCAGCCATTGTCATTCTCAGCTAACAAAGCCCTGGTTAATGCCCCCCCATCGCTGCCTGGGCGGGGCGGGGGGCTCCCAGCGCGCCCCCTGCAGGCCGCGGGCACGCGTGGGGACCCCAGTGCTCCTTCTGGGTGGCGCTGGCCAGACGGCCCCGCAGCTGCCCCCGCCGCCGCCACCACGCGCCTCTCCCATCTTCTCAGGCGGGAAGAATGCTGTGTGGACGCCCGAAAGTGACCACAGGAAATGGCACAAGGTTTGAATTTAGAAATGACAAAATTCCTGCGGGCTGAGGGGCGGGGGGGGGGGGGGCGCCCACCGACGGCGCCCGCGAACACGGGCTCTGCTCGCGACGGCACGTTCCCGCTCAGCGCAGGCGAGGACGTTGCGGGCACCTCGTGGGGGGGGCTCGGGGGGGCCACCCGGCACCCACAGTGCACACTGCAGTTACCCACAAGCGGGAGCCCACCCACGGAAGGCCACGGGCCACGGAGGGGCCACGGGCAGGCCCCGTCCAGCCCCGCTCCCTCCTCCCCCCCCCCGTGCTGGCCTTGGGGGGCTCCTGCTTGGGGAGCCTGCTGCAGGTGGCACCCGTCCCTGCCCAGCCTGTGACCTGGTGCTGAGCTCCGCCTGCTTGACAGGGACCAGGTCCTTGACGTACTCCACGTGCCTCTCTGGGATCCCCAAAGTCCTCGCACGTGGGTCCCCGAAGCCCCGGCACAGCGGGTCCACAGGGCCCCCCCCCCCGTCTCCCTGTCAGCACCAGAGCTCCCACAAGCACGCCCGGTGCGGGCTCAGGCCCGGGGACCGGCGTCGGGGAGGCCAGGAGACGGGGAAGCCGCGGGGACTGTGAGCCCCTTCCCGTCCCGTCTGCTGCACGACCACCCTGCACGCCGCGTCTCCCCCCTCGCTCCCCACCTGTGGGCACAGGTTCCACAACGCCTCTGGGGGGACCATGCCTCCCCCACGCCGCGATGGAGCCCCAGCACCAAGGCACCCACGGTGCCGTGCCCAAGCCCCGGCGCAGCCGTGGCGATGGGTCCAGCACGGGGCTCGGCAGCAGGCATGGCGCACGGCTCCCAGTGGGGGTGAGGGCCCCCCTCCTCCCCCCCCCGGCTGCTCATGTCAACAGCCAAGCCCGGGGGGCTCCCCGGGGCCCGGAGGGGTTCTGACAACGCCACGGGCTGCGGACACATTACCACCCCAGTCGTCCCAGTGGAGTCTCCACGGCTGCCTGGCCCCTCCGCCTGGATTTGCACCACTGCTTGGGGCAGCGCGGGCTCTCTTAATTCTGAAGACACTCCACCAGCAAAGCTTCCCAGGAGATGAACAATTAAGTCACCAAGCACAAGAGACGATCATCAAGATTCATCATTAACACGAGGAAATCAACTTCCCCCCAAAATATGCAGCACCAGGAATCCCTCCTGGAAAAAAATAGAGACACACACTCGTGTGTGTGTGTGTGTGCATGTGTGTATACCTATCTGTAATGAACATGATCGGAAATGAAAGCTAAAACACGACAAGTATGATACAGGCTCTCTAGGTCTAACGCAGTATCTGCAGAGTTGTAAATAGAATTGGAAATGCACGCTGCCCCTTTGACTTCTCCTGGCGGTAATGGACGCCTCCCATTTGAGTGTCTGTGGAGCACACGCGTCGTGTGGTATTTTCCAGCGGGTTAAGATAGTCAAGCCGGGGCTGGGGATATGGCCTAGTGGCTAGAGTTCCTGCCTCGTATTCATGAGGCCCTGGGTTCAATTCCCCAGCACCACATATATAGAAACTGGCCAGAAGTGGCGCTGTGGCTCAAGTGGCAGAGTGCTAGCCTTGAGCAAAAAGAAGCCAGGGACAGTGCTCAGGCCCTGAGTCCAAGGCCCAGGACTGGCCAAAAAAAAACCAAAACAAAACAAAAGATAGTCAAGCCGTCTACTTCAAGAGCCTGGATTTATGTCAGTAACAGAACAGCTTTCTGGCATTTTTGTTATTCCTGAGCCCATGGGCATCAAGGAGTTACGGGGACATCCCAGCACCGTGGGCTAGCCTCGGCACAGGGACATCCCAGCGCCGTGGACTGTCCTCGGGTAGCGCCAGAGAACACAGATGGGCCGAGTCCCCCAGCTAGCGCATCATGAAGGAACTCCCGGGGTAGCTGACCGGGAAAATATCAGCGGAAGCCGTGAAATGCTCAGCCAGGAAAGCAGAGCGGAGTTTGGGGTACACCCAGGGAGAGCTTGGGCTGCTGCCCGCACAAACCCCTGTTCCTGGAACTGTGCCGTCCAGTTCAGGGCAGGGGTGCAGGACACCGAAACCAGTGTTTGCTGAGCTAGTGCTCGGCACTGTGACCCTTGGTGCTGCACACGCAGCTCCTGCACCCCGCTTCCGATTCTCCCACCCAGCTTCCAGTCTCCTGCCATTCCACGCGCCGTCCATCACCACGAGGCCACTGAGGAGACGCAGGGAGTCACGGACGCCAAAGAAACAGGTCTCGGGGCGCACCCTTCCTACCAAGCAATGAGCACCCCGGTTGGCGGAAAAGCCCAGAGCACTCACTTGGAACACTGTGCGAATGCTTCTCTACTCGGAGAAGCCAAGCGTGTGTTTGTTTGCGATGCTGCTGCCCACAGGACACAGACGCCATCGCCGTGAAGGGGGTGCACAGCCGCACGGCTGGGCTGAGGAGGAAGAACCCTACAAGGAAGAAGAACTTGGCCGAGACTCTTCAAGGAGAACAAAGATCGCTTGTGGAATTGATGTGTGAAGTAGGACAATGGCCCTGACTTTGTTCCTTATATGAGGTAATGTTTTTCTTGGGATATTCAGCAATCATGACCCATCCATCTGTTGGCATCTCACCCCAAAAAACACCTGTGTTCCCGCTAATCTGGTAAAGCACCGTGCATGTGGCAGCCACACTAGCAGGAAGCAAGCAGAATGTGGGCTGTGGGGCGAGGAGAAGACTCGGGAACGCTCTGCTCTGTGGTGTGCTGTTTACAGAGCCAAAAACGGGCCCCCCTCTCCCTGCGTTTGTCTGAAAATACCCTTCTTGTTGCTAGAGATCAAGAAAAGCAGCAGAGTTATCAGGAGAGGTGACAAAGAGCTATCATTGAGGAAACAAGAACAGCTTTGCAGGAAGTTGGGCGGAGTCCCTGCGCGCGCAGAGGATGGCGGGAAGGTCGATGCCCCGTCATGGTTCTATCTCGATGCCCCGTCATGGTTCTATCGCTCCCTTTCTCGCTTAACATCCATCTGGGAGCCCACAAAACGGCAAAACACAACCCCATTGTCCAAAGAAGTTACAGGTCTGTGTCAGAAACTCACGACAGAGATGAAATAGTAAGGAATGGCACAGATGCTCCATGGCTTTCAGAGCTGTGTGAGCAACCGGGCAAGCGTGGATTCCTTCCAGCACCAGGGCACCGCAGAACACAGGGTCACACACAGAACACGTCCTGCGAACCGGGGAAGCCACCACAGTAACGGCAGCAAAAGCCCAAGAGAAACGAGAGACCATCAAGACCAAAGCACCGTCGAATGCTGGGAAAGCAGAAACAAACAAATCCAACACTCATTTACCACCTCAATTTAGAGAGAAAGTGGGGTTCCTTGACCCAAATTGTTGTACCTTTAAAAAAATTATTCTTGGTCTTCTCTGGGTTCCCCTGACCAGAAACTCAAATTATGTACCCATTTGAGTCCCTGACAAACAAGATCTGACTAAACACAAGCTCTTCAGGAACCCCTACCAGGAAACAGCTCAGGAGACAGAAGAGTTTTACAAAAAAAAACGGGTCCATTTCCATTTCCGAGGTCCACGGAGGCCAGAGGGAGCCTGTGGCGGCGGCGTGTTCCGGCTCTCCAGAATCCATTGTTCTTCCCAGGAGGCCACTGTAGCTCAGTAACAGAAAGGAACATAACACAGAGTTGTCCTGGTGCCGGTCCAGATCAGGAAACGACAACGTTGCGTGATAGCCAACAACCCAACGAAGCCAGCCAGTGCCTTGTTTTGGTGACAGGTCTGGGGTGGTGAACTATCTTAGTCCCTCCGCTCCCCTTCCTCACCAATAAACACAATCAGGATGTGTCCTGACACTCGGCCAAGCCCTGGCCTTGGCCACACAATGGGCGAGGGAGCCGGAGGAAGGAGGAAAGACGGCATCGTGACATCGCCCCGCTTCAGCAAAATGGCATCAGAGGCAACACGCTCACAGGCAACTCGGAAAACGCAGAAGAAATCGAGCCCCGCGAGGGTGACGTTCTGTTACAAACAACTTCAAGGAAGCGCTACCGCCACATGCCAAGCGGGGCGGGGGGGGGGGGGGGAGGATGAGGCCCAGGTGACTGGCGCCTGTCATCCTCGTGGACAGGAAGGAGCCTGAGCTCTGAGGATGGTGGTTCAGAGCCAGCCCAGGCAGACAAATCCCCGCCACTCCTATCTCCAGTTAACCAACAAAAAGACAGAAGTGGAAGTGTGGCTCCAGTGGGTAGAGTGCCAGCCTTGCGCGGAAAAAACACCAAGAGAGCCAGGCCCAAGTTCACGCCCCAGTGGCGCACGCGGACACGCACACGCACGCGGGATGGAGTCCCGGGTGCGCTGGGCGCTGACATCACATACGAGGGAGGGAGGAGAAGAGCGGCCGCGCAAGAGGGTGCGGGGGCTGCTGCCACGGACCACAGACACCCACGAAAGCAGGCGCGGGGTGCCCGCCCCGCCCCGCCCCGCCACCCACGCGATGTGCGTCCACAGGGTCCCATGTGTAGAATGGAAACCTTGTTGGTGATTTTGTTCTAACCGTTTGGCCATGCCATTTGGTGAAAGAAAGGACGGCTAATGATATTAACAGATGTTGTGGTTCCATTTTGTTTTGCTTTAAAAAAAAATTAAAAGGAGGAAAATAATGGTCATTCTGGAAAATCGTTCCAGGAGAAAAGACAGCAACTATGTGCGCCGATGCCAGCTCGGCGGGCCAGAGACAAGGTGATGTCCCAGTTGTGTCAAGGAGAAGGATGTCTGGATGGACGGCCCCGCGGGAGGCTGGGATTCGCCCGGGAGGCTCACCTCGGGCGTGGGGCGCTGCTCTGGCAGACTTGGCTTTCTGCGCTAGTTGAAATGCCCACGCCCCACCATCATGGACATCCAGGACATCGGGGACACGAAGCGGGGCCTCTCCTACGCCGTGCCCACGGGGCGAACGCCATAGCCGGGGCTGGGGCTCCCCACGCCGGCCAGGAGAACAGAGAGAGCTTGTGAAGTTCCTCCGTGACTTCCTCTCACGCCTGCACTGGTGGTGGAGGAGAGCGCCTATGGTTCCAGAAGTGGCTGCCAGCCCACTGCAGCAATGGCTGCTGGGACTTCCTGCCGTGAAGACCCATGGAGCGTGCAGAGAGGGGCACGGGGCAGCCCGGGCAGCCCGGAGCCCTGGACGCCCCTGGCCCCGGGTTGACAGGGACGGAGAGAAGGATCCATCCCAATCCATCGCTAGGCATCGTCACAAACAGAGAAGTAGACGGACTGAAGAATGGACGCAGATTTATATGACCCATGCACGGCCATTTAGCAGGACAGATCGATTAGGAATATAGTGCGATCCTGTGAGGATTCATTAGATCTGGGGAAGGAAGGGAGAGGAGGAGGAAGAGGTGGAGGAAGGGACGGAGAGGGAGGGAGAGAGAGAAACTTCATCATGGAGAAAAGTCATTCCAATAGAAACTACATCTTCCCTGCTACTCAATTTCACTTTATTTCCAGTTTTCCAACTTTTGAGAAGCTCGTGGTCATAGTGTACCCAGAATGCCCTTGGAAAGTTATTAGTAGAAAAAAAAAAGTACTTCAAAACATCTTGAAATCGCGCATGTCAACAGCAGATCAAAATAATGTCCTAGGCCTGTCCTTTCGTCTGTCCTTACGGGGTGCGTGGCTGCCAAGCAGAACATTTGGGTATGTGGTGGGTAATTCGAATTTGTCCCACGTGAGAAACCGGTGTGCTGCGTGGGTCTCTGTCTGAAGCAATCACGCCGAGACATTGACTTTATCCCGTTTTTATTTTCTGAGTCTGGGAGCGGAGAGTCACTGACAACGAAACGGAGCTGTCCAAGGGGCAGCACTGACTCCTCGGGAGCCGGTCAGTGTGGACGGGGCACGGGGCCGGCGGTGCCCAGGTGGTCAGGGGGGTCCTGAGGCTCTGCAGGGAAGTGGGGCGTCCTGGGGGGCCGGGCCTCACCCGCCTTTCCTTCCGGCCCTGCCTGGGCCACTGCCGGAGCCCCACTGACGCTTACCAGATCCTGGTTCCTCGTCCAGGAACACCTGGGAAGTCAGGACTCCAAAGGAACCAGAAGGCAAGAACACCGGAGGCCCAAGGGCTTTGAAATAGGAAGCAAGAACGGAATGCTTCACGAGAGGAGAAGGTCTGGTCACCCTCCGCCGCCCGTTGAAAGCGGGTTCACCGCCCGTTGAAAGCGGGTTCACTGCCCGTTGAAAGCGGGTTCACCGCCCGTTGAAAGCGGGTTCACCGCCCGTTGAAAGCGGGTCCTTCCCTGCTCAAAGTTTGGGGAAGGAATTCCTGTTCTGGGGGCGAGGGTCTGGGGCCCTGGGCCCCTCCCTCCCTCGGCTCCCTCCTGAATCCTCTCCAGATGTTCTCTGCCTCGGACACACTTCTCTCCCGGAAGATAACCGACACTCAGGTCACATCCGGCGTCTGCAGAACACTCTACACCAGTGAAGAATTCCCCTTCCCACGGGGCTGGGAGACGTGCGCACTACGTTAACTGTCTTTACCCACCTTCATCTTATTGAATCATCAGCATTCCCATCCAAAGAACTCTTAAACTCAGAGCATCCCATCAAAAGGACCGAAATAGTGCTAAAGGAGATAAGCTACTTACTGAAGGTGTAAGGAATCCATGACTTTTTTTTCAGTGAACCACCCAGACACAAGCCTTGTACGTGATCTGCCTTCCGTTCCCAAGATCTCTGTCTTTTAGGATTATTCTAAGAGTGTAGTGGATTGTTCCATGGTTTGTCTACCACTGAACCTGAAAACGTGACAGGGAGAGAAAGGCAAAGCAGAGGATGAGAAAGTAGAGATGGACAAGTGCGGGAGTCACAGGACCTCCTCACCGGCACATGGGAGGGAAGTGTGCAGAGCAGCTCACTCCCAGGAAGCCCAGCTTCCGTACCGGTTTTGCCCCCAGTGGATCGCAAGATCCTTTAGGTCCTGCCCCTAGACAGATGAGCGCCACAGCCCACCAGGTTTCAACACAGAGCTGCAGTCGCCTGACCTTGGCCGCCTGCAGAGGTAAACTGAACCTCTCCCCACGGGTTGTATTTGTCCTGATCATACTTTCTAATATCCTCTGTTTGCTCTAGGCGCGCAGCCTTATTGACATTTTAGGAGCGGGTTCCTGTGGTTATCTGCGTCGCGGTCACATCTACTCCCCTGGACGCAACTCCGTCCCTCAAAAGCCTCAGGCGCTGCTGGGAGGTGAGTCGTGGATGCAGTCGCGGCAAGTTCCAGCGGGTGAGGCCACCTGGGGTACGGCTTCTCCAGGAGCCTCTCTGGGGAGAACGTGCTCGCCCAGGTGCAGACCGCGGCAGGACCCAGAGCCACGCGCACAGCTGCCGGAGATGCAGAGCCAGCCTCGGCCGGCACTGGAGGTTAAAATCGCCCAAATGCAGTCACTTTCTCCAAATGGATCTCTAAAATAACTAGAACTGTGCGTGTAACTATCGTGGGTTTTGTTTTTTTCTTAAATCTGAGCAGGTGGAAGTGGTACAGGCAGCGGCCCAGCCCCCGCCCCGAGTCGCGAGATGCGGCGAGCTCACAGTGCAATTGCCTCTTGGAAGAAACCTGGGTCTGGCCACCGATAGTCGCAAACATCTCAATTTCACCTTTCACTTTTTCCCACCTCCAGGGTCACCTTTAAGTAGGTCTTTTATACGCAAGAGTCCGCCATTTTGAAGCCAAAATCAATAGAAAGAGAATTCAGGTCATTTTGTTTGTTCTTAACCACGCGCCATGGTTGGGTGTGTCCCCAAGACGGTGGGGACGGTGGGGGGGGGGGGGGGAGAGAGTGGTGGAGAACGGAGATGGGGAAAATGGCAATCCAACATTGTGCCATCTTTGGCACTGTGGGAGAGGGGGTGACACAGAAACAAGAGGAAAAGTAGAACTCCATCTCCCCAAACCAGGGAAGACTGAAAGCTTCTAACACGGTCACGTCACAGAGGTCCGTGGAAAACATCCATCGAACCCCTAAAGGAATGCCAGTAAATCAAGCACATTGAGGAGCTCATCTGCGGTTCTTCACTTTCCTGAATAGGACCAGGTGTGCAGAAATAAGAGCTGGTGTAGGAGTTGAGGAGACGGTGCATGTCTGCCTTAGTCTGAGTCACAAGGTGATGGAACATGTTCACGATAGAAATTACAAGCACCAAAACCCACTAACGGGACACAGCCTGGTGTCTGTGCTGGGGAGAAGAGGCGTTAGAGGAAGTCCAGCCCACGCCGCGTCTTCCACGCGCTCTTTGAGACCAGGGGGACCAAGAGGGCCCTGCTCACGCTGATTCGGGAGATCAAAGAGGAAACGTCCAGGCTCCTTATTCACAGAAACCACGTGGCATAGAAGGAAAAGACAGAACAAACAAAAGTACTGACGAGCCCCTGAAGTAGAACGCTCAGAAGCTCAGCTGAGACGTTCACACGCATGGACACGTGTTCTTCTTCTTGAACACGGGTCTGTGGGGGTCTACTATCTTTGTACTTGAACTTCAAGGCCTTGCCTCCTTCCCCCTCGCTGTGGGAAACCAGTGTCTTGGTTCACTCAAGCTGAGGTCACAAAAAGACCATGCGCTGGAGGTTTAGGAAGCAGCTGCCTCTCACAGGCGGGGGGGGCCAGAGCAAGGTGCTTGGGGTCCGTGTCCCACCCAGGAGAACTCCATGTCCAAAACCTAACCCCTTCCCTAAGGCCCCCCCCCCATGTACCATCACACGGGCTCTGATTTCTACCCACATCAAGTCCCTAACAGATAGAGCACCACTTAAAGTTGCGCTACACCCATCGCTCTGTCTGATTGCTGTGACATGGACAGACCGGAGAAGAACCATCACACCCATCGCCCTGACTCGCAGGACAGCTTTCGAAGCGTTCCTGTAAACCTCCCTAAGTGAAAAGATACCCACAGTGCCTGGAACATCCGCCACTGCTGCCCGCCAGACACGCGCGTGCCCGCTCAAGGTGAGTGACTCGGAGCTTCCGTGCTGACAGGCTCCCCGCGCTGTCCGTCAGACTGAGACACGCCCCCGCGGTGGCGGGCATTCCTGTGGACTGCCACGCCCGAGAGGAAGGCGGGCGGGCAAGTGTGCAAAGCTTCTTGTGCCACATGACACCGACATTAGTCATTCTTCTAAGCTCTTAGAACCCATTGTTAAGTTCACCTAAAATTAGATGGTCATGACAGAAGAAAACAACTGACATTTTTTGAGCTTATGCTGTTAGATGGTATGCCAAAATGTCTTACTGGAAATTTTGTTACATAAATCAGAGGATAAAAGTCAGCGGGGTGAAATCACTTGTGTGGGGTGTGTGCCGCTCCCAAATCCTGTGCACATTGTAGCGCGCTCCAACCCAGTTTCTTACAACTTTTCTGAAAAGCAGATGGGAAACCATCTCGAGTTGTCTGCAATGTCTCATCCTTTTCCCAGGTAAGACGCTGCCCTTCTAGAAGCGATGCCACCCGGAGGGCCGTCGGGGCAGCTGGAACGCTAGGGGTCAGGACAACAGTATTTCCTTGCTCACGCGGAAACCTGCCTCGCCCGACATCTCAAAGCTGAGGAAAACATCCCGATTCCTGCAACACAGTCAGTGATGATGGCACAAGATGAAAGCAACTGTCGGGTTGGCATCGGTCAAACGGCCCCCCGGGGGCCAGTGCTGTCGACAGTGGAAGGAACCACTGGCGTGCTCACTCGCAGAGCGGTGGCATGCTAATCCTGTGTGACAGGGAGCTTGGTTTTGTTGTCTTGGTTTCCCTTGGCACCCACGTGAATCCACCGACCTTTTGCTTGCATCAGTCCCAGTGCTCTTCCCTCACACCGCCTAGGGATCAACTGTTAGCACGAGCGGGATCTACCGGACGCCCCGCGAGGTTCTCTATTTCCATCCCTTCAACTGCCAACTCTGCTGGCTCCAAGAGTCAGTTTTCTATGGACAGGTCAACAGAGAATACCAAAGTTTTGAAGAAGTATGGCTTCTCTACCCTATGAGCTGGGAAGAGCAAATTCACCCAGTGACGCGTTCTTTACATATCTCGGTCCCCGAGTAGCTAAGAGATCTTTCTTAGATGCTTCCTCCAAGATAACACAAGGCTTATGTTCATTTCAATGGATTTGAGACATCCAATTAAAACCAATTGTGTAAACACCAAAGAAATAAAAGATAATGATATAATAATAATGTTGCTAGACCCAAGTTCATCTGCTCAGGAGCCAAAACATCAACTAAGTCAAGAAAAGATGCTGAGGTCCAGTAGACGATTTTCTTTAAAAGCTCACTGCCTAGGGTGGAGAATTGCTTCTAGAGTTTGTATCGCTGGGAGCTGACTCAGGAGTGAGCTGGGGGCGGGGGGGCGGCGTTGGGAGCTTGCAGGCTGGTGGGTGTCCCCTCACAGTTGTGAAGGACCCGGGCTTGGGGTCAGAGGCATGCATCCCGTCTTAATTGCCTGGTCAGAGGAGGCTTTTCAGTCCTGCAAATCTCAACTGAAACATTTTGGTGTGGGCTTTGGTTTGGTGGTACTGATGCCGAGCTTGTAGATAAGCACTCTTACTGCTGAGCCACGCCTCCAGCCACGATTTTTGCTTCATACTTTTTTTGTTGTCAGTCATGGGGCTTGAACTCTGGGCCTGGGCGCTGTCCCTGAGCTCTTCAGCTCAAGGCTAGCGCTCTGCCACGCTGAACCATGGCGCCACTTCTGGTTTTAGGACCGCAAGCTGCAGTTTTGAAATCCTCTTGGAAAATCGTATTCTTGTTGGGGTCAAAAGGCGGAAAGGATGTGGCTGTGTTTGGTTAGATGGCGTCAGCGTCATGGCTGTGGCTGGCAGGATTCTGGGGTGGCCCTGGGCCTGTGCCACCCCGGCGGCCAGCGCGCAGGCCCGCGTGGTCAGCGAGCCACGGGCGGGGACGGGCGCTGCCTCTGGGCCTTCCCTCCTGCCATCGCCCCGCTCCAGCAAGGTTCAGCCGTGTTGGACTCTGGGCCCCCTTAACACTCTTCAAAAAATTACTAAGAGGGCTGGGGATATGGCCTCGTGGCAAGAGTGCCTGCCTCGGATACACGAGGCCCTAGGTTCGATTCCCCAGCACCACATATACAGAAAACGGCCAGAAGCGGTGCTGTGACTCAAGTGGCAGAGTGCTAGCCTTGAGCGGGAAGAAGCCAGGGACAGTGCTCAGGCCCTGAGTCCAAGGCCCAGGACTGGCCAAAAAAAAAAATTACTAAGAATCCCCTGAGGGGCCTAAGAAATAAATAAATAAGCAAATGAGGGTCATATACCTATATTTACATGCTACAAATCAAAACTGGTAGATTTTCAAGTACTTAATTCATTTAAAACTGCACGGAACGATGCTTTGATATGAATCACACGTCCTATGAAAAATGACCCCACATGTCCCCAAACTAAAAACACGTGAGTGAGATGGGCAGGTCCGGTTCCCATTACTGTCATTCTTCCCGTGTCGGGCTCCCGCCTGCTTCTGCCATCCACCCCGACATGACATGCAGGGTGCGTCCCTCGGCCTCTGGAAACTTCCATTGCACACTTACGATGCAATGCGGGTGGAGACAGCAAATTCTGACGAGGGGGCCGACTCCTGGGCTCAGGTAGGGACCCCCAGGGGCCCTGCGCACCCTGAAAACCGCCACTCATTTAAGGATCATCTTAAAGCTCAAGGTTGCAAAGTCTCCCCACTCTGAGAAGCAGGCCGGGTCTCATTCGGGGCCGCAGCACGGGGCGCCCCCCGACTCGACACGGCCCCGGCAGCTCCAGTCACGGGAAATCCCCCCTGCTCTGCATGTGCAGTGGGGACTCGGGGTATCTGTGCGGAGAGGAGGGGGGCGAGGGAGGGAGGGAGGGAGGGAGGGAGGGAGGGAGGGAGGGAGAGAGGGGAAGGAAGAAAGGAGGGAGGGAGGGAGGGAGGGAGGGAAGGAGGGAGGGAGGGAGGGAGGGAGGGAGGGAGGGGGTCACCCGCAGGGAATCAGCTCCCCGGCCCCTGCGTCCTCCCTGGCGCCCGTGAGCGCAGGAGCTGGCTGGCATGGCTCCCGCGGTCCGTCGTGGGGCTGCGGGCGCTGCTGGGTCTGGCCCCACCTCGAGGGGAGTAGTTCGCAGACCTCGCAGATGAGATCCCAGCAGGGGAAACTTGCTCGCTGCTCTCCTCGAGTCTGTGTGGCGGCTCCCGGCGCGGGCGCCCCGCCGCAGAGGTGCAGCCGGGGACGGAGGGCGAGGAGGACAGGCCCGCCCACTCGCCATGGCGACGCCACGCCAGGCTGGTGAGCAACGGCAACAAACCCAACCCCAGATCAGGGAGCATGAGGCGTGAATGCAGCTGGGCAGGGCGTGGACGGGCGTCAGCCCTCCTATCCGGCCCACGGTGCCTGAGCAGGAGACGCCCGGAGGCCGCTGCCCAGAGCTGCAGCTGCTGTCGGGGCTGCGGGGCCACCGTGCGCCCCGACAACACGGTTCCTCAGGGTCGAGTCAGGGTGGCGTCTGACGTGACCGGGCTCGCGGGGCTGGGGAGCAGCGGGGAGGACCTGAAAGACCGCGCGTGGGAGTGAACTCGCTACTGGCAGGAGACCGCGGCGGACCGAGCCGCTGGACCGCGGACTGAGCGGCCGCTCCTCACTGCACTGCTGTCTGAGTCCAGAGCAACGCGTGCGAAGGCACAGCTGCTGCGGACACTTTAAATAGCAAGTTACGTGCATGTGGTTCCTGCCGTGTTTATTTTGATTGTGAGCAACAGACTCAGTGTCTATAAATCTAAGGAGGAAGACGGGCTCGTGTGTGGCGCTTACTCCTTTCCCGTGCGCTAGTGTAAATGCGCTAGTGTAAATGCGCTGTGTGTTATACATGCACAGGCCTATGATGGAATGGATCGGAAAACGAAAACAAGCAAACAGGTGGAGCCTTCCCCAGGGACGGCCGGGGGTGCGGGGTGGGGGTCACCGATCCCCGGTGGTGTGCAGATGGGAGGGTTTCTGAGTTACCCCAAGTCAGCCGCCTATTTTCCTCAGTCACCCCTGCCCTTCTCCACGCGTGACCTGGAGCCCAGAGGCTGCTGCTGGACACACGCGGCGTGCGTTCGGCTACAGGTTCTGGGACGACTTTGACTTAAAAGGACGTAAACACAAGTGCCACCGTGGGGAGGAGACGGCGGGAGGCGGGCCTTTCTGGAGAGCGCGGGGAGCAGGACGCCCCAGCCGACAGCCGGGAACACGGACGTGCTTCCTCTACCGGGCTTTCACCAACGAGATGGGAGATAGGAGATGGGAGCCGCTGCCTCCCAGGGCCTTTCCCACCCCGCCTGCCTTTGTCTGCCCCATCCACACGCTACAGTATCTGCCCCACGAGGCCGAGATGGCCCTTCCCATCCAGCCCCTTGTATTCGCCTTCTATGGAGAGAACTCCCTTTGGGTCTGAGTCTCTACAGGCTGCGGCCGTGTCCAGTGAAACCCAGCCAAGGGAGCGTCCGTCTCACCGTCTCGTGGTGGCTGCATTTCAAGGCGCCCGCTATTCGCCGGAGGGCTGGGGTGGGCAGCCGGCTTGTCTCTGCCAGGCGTTCAGTGCCTGGAACAAAGGGTTGCGTTTCTGCGCTGGGCTCCCCCCCGCCCCCATTCCCACCCAGGAGCTCGGAGGGCTGGAGGAGCGGACGTGACGGCCTCGTCTCAGGCTTCACCGACGAGGACCATTCTAAGGGGGACCCCAGAAGAACCATGTCTCCTCCCTCCCCACCTCCCCCCACCCCCGTCCACCCGGCCATCCTTCCAGGCACGCTCAGCACCAGGCTAAGGCCCGGCCCAGCCCCTGTGCCCACAGCCCGGCTCCCCGCCCGCCCAGCATGGCCCCTGTGCCCGCAGCCCCTGTGCCCGCAGCCCGGCTCCCCCACCCGCCCAGCGCGGCCCCTGTGCCCGCAGCCCGGCTCCCCCGCCCGCCCAGCGCGGCCCCTGTGCCCGCAGCCCGGCTCCCCCGCCCGCCCAGCGCGGCCCCTGTGCCCGCAGCCCGGCTCCCCCGCCCGCCCAGTGCGGCCCCTGTGCCCGCAGCCCGGCTCCCCCCCCCCGCCCAGCGCGGCCCCTGTGCCCGCAGCCCGGCTCCCCGCCCGCCCAGCGCGGCCCCTGTGCCCGCAGCCCCTGTGCCCGCAGCCCCTGTGCCCGCAGCCCCTGTGCCCGCAGCCCGGCTTCCCCGCCCGCCCAGCATGGCCCCTGTGCCCGCAGCCCCTGTGCCCGCAGCCCGGCTCCCCCGCCCGCCCAGCGCGGCCCCTGCATGAGAGAGGAGCAGGGCTCTGGGAGAAGGTGAGGCCAGTGTTTATGCTGGCGGGTCACTGCACCTTCCACAATAGCCCGCGGTCTCTGGAGCCTGACAACCACATCCACGGGGAGATTTGCTTTTCCGTGTTTACCCACAGGAGGCCTCCTGGGCTGTCAGCCTCCAAATGCTCACAAAGGCCCGGGCACCGCAGGGCCGTGGGCCAAAAGGACCTCAGAATCACTGCCCATGGCAATAATGATGTAATTCAGTTTCTGACCATGACATCACTCAGTTTCTGTATGGCTGGACCCTGCCAAGTCCTCCTCCAAGGCAGCTTTCAGGAGAGGTGGTAAATGTTCAAGATAAAGAGCGAGCAGACAGAGGCAACAAAGGCGCGGAGAGCAGCGGCCACAGCCCTTCCCAAGCCCGCGTCCCAGGACTCCTGCTCTTCCTAGACTTTCCTCAGAGGGACAGCTCCGTGCCCTGCCGCTTAGGAAGCTTCCCGCGGAATGAACCCGCGACACACGCCATCCTTATCCCTGCTGCTGGTCCTCTGGTTATCCTGCTAAGTCTCCTAGTGCTCGCGCTCACCTCAGCTGCTCTAGAAGTAGGCTGTGTTATTGGTCTTACAGCCAGTTTAGCAACATGGAAGAGAATATAGCTGCGATTTAGACAGTTTGCACTTAACTCTCAACTGTCCACGAGCCTGTCCATCTTAGGGAGGACCTCCCAGCTGGGACCACCCACAGCAGTTCCTAAGATAAGATCAAGGAATGAGTCCACACCCAAGGCCACGCAGGAAAGGCCCTGTAATCACACACTGTTTGGAATTGCTCAAATACTTGTATTAGGGAGTCCTAGGCAAAGAACCATGGAGAAGGCAGAAGACATCCTCTGTTATCTCCCTTCTGAGGAAGTATCTCCTAGGATCTCAGACTCTCTGTCAGGAGAGTCATTTCACAAAGCAAATGTGGGAATAAGAAGACTACTGAGAAGATTTGGCATCATCTAAGATTAATTTAGCCCATTAAGTGCCACTGACAATTTAGTCAAAATACCACTAGGGGCATTTATTTTCTCTGTATTTGATTGCATAAAAAATTATTACAAAAAGTTCGTGGGAGAATAAACCATAAGAAGCACCCCCCCAAAGTTGTAAGCAATAAGTTAAAAGTAGTAAGTGGAAAGAGTTCATGCCGGGACTCAGGCCCTACATAAAATAATTACAATTTTTAAACAGC